>NC_135880.1:143141524-144408278 GCF_964194155.1 Cetorhinus maximus
TGCCTAACTCCCAGAATTCTTGATGCAAGACCTCATCCCTTTTTCTATCTAAGTCATTGGTACCAACATGTACCATGACCTCTGCCTTACCACCCTCCCCCTTCAGGATGCCCTGCAGCCGTTCAGTGACATCCTGGACCCTGGCACCAGGGAGGCAACACACCAGCCTGGAGTCACATTGACGGCCACAGTAGCGCCTATCTGTTCCCCTGACTATACAATCCCCTATTACTATTGCTCTTCCTCTCTTCCCTCCTGTACAGACAGGCTGCTTGCGGTGGCAGAAGCTTGGCTCTGTCTACACTCCCTGGAGGAACCAGCGCCCTCATCAGCCTCCAAAATGGAATACCGATTTGGGAGCGGGACCCCAGGGGAGTCCTGAACTACCTGCCCGTTTCTCTTTGACTGCCTGGTGGTCACCCATTCCCTTCCTTCCTCAAGTCCCTTCAGCTGTGGTGGGACCAACTCTCTAAACATGCTATCCACGATACTCTCAGACTCACGGATGCTCCACAGTGTCCCCAGCCGCTGTTCCAGCTCTGAAACCCGAGCTTCCAGGATCTGCAGCTGGACACACTTCCTGCACACATGCTGGCCCCAGGCACTGGAAATGTTCCCGGCTTCCCACATGGAGCACGAGGAGCATACCATGGCTTTGAACTCTCCTGCCATGACTTATCCCTTTAAATTAAACCTTTTAAATCAATCACTCTAGGACCCTTCTTTCCTGATCCTCATTACTACAGAATATACAAACTATAAACCACAAAAAAGACCTTAAGCGATAAAAGTAGTAAATACTTACCCGACCTTACCCACTACTTACCAGTCATTTCTCTCCCTTGTAGCCTCTACTGCTGCAGCAGAGCAAGACCACTCTCTGAAGATTTAAGAAGTAGTATAGCAAAGAAAAAATGCAAAGAGCACCTCTTCCCCTCTGCACCGAATTCCCACTGTGCACCAAATTGCCAATACCCACGTTCACTCTGGCTGTGTCTCACTCAGGATGAGGTCTCTCCCCTGCTTGTGTGCAAGCACACTGATAAATAACCAAAGGCAGTGTGACTCATGGGCAGAAAATGAACACACACACAGATGCAGGGCAGAGGAAGCTGAAAGGCAGTGTGCCAATCTAAGGGTTGCCTACCAGTGTTTGGTGGAGGAACGTCATCGGACCCAGCAGGCATTAGCAGATCACATGGAATGTCAGGACAAGATTGAGGAGTTGAAAAGGGAATTACAGTTAAAACAGGGGATAGAATATGCAATGGGGGGAGGAGAAGTAGAGGAGGATACTGAGAGGGAGTCAGAGGATGAAGACGGGCAGATGACAGGGTATCCAGGCGGATGGCAGCCTTCCCAGAACCCTAGCGGATGTTCGCCAATGGTACCTATGTGCCAAGAACGTAGATTGCCTAATGTTCAATTGGACAGGGAATTTGTTGTTCCATATACCCCTGATCAGTTGCAGGGTATGGCTGAAAAGATCCCAAAATTAGAAACAGGAAGGAATCTGTGTGGCCACATCTTGCAGATGGATCAGTTTGGCATATTACACAGCCTGGATGGTGATGAAAAGAGGAAAGTACTATTGTTCATGTTAGGCAGTAGTCTCTTTGCCGACCTCCCCACTGAGGTTAAGTGGGGAGGACGGCAATATGCTGCCTTGCAGAACAATGCCTTAGCTGCCATGGGAACTACTAAGGGGCACCCCCACAAGCCACTGGAAGGGGTTACACAGGGATCCACAGAATCACCCAATGCCTACACCGACTGTCTTTGGACCGTCTATGATATGGCACATGGGGGACCACCCCTGAATCGGGGTCAAATACAGGGATGTCCCTGAATCATTGGCTGAGGACCCTGACAGCCCATTCTTACAGGCAGCCTTCAAGGACTTTGATCCCAAAGCTGCCAACAACACAGAGGCAGGGGTGTTCAGGAAATGACCTTGAGGTTTGAAAGGCACCAGTGGGATTAGATAGTTGGGTCTGAGCCGAAGCAAAAAGGAAGGTGTGTGAGGTCAAGAATACAGCTCCAACGTCATGGAAACAGGAGGGAAAATTTAAGGAAGGTGACAGCGGTAGTTTGGAGTGTTATAACTGTGGACAAAAGGGACATTTTAAACGAGAGTGCCAAAAGCCCCAGAAATGGAGAAGGCCACCCCTGGAAAGGGATAACTGTCTGGACAAGGGAAGCTCTGAGGTGCAGGAGTTGCGAAGGGAAATGGCAGAATTAAAGGCCCAAATGGGGATGGTCCACTCACAAACTGGAGGGGGTGGGAGCTCCCTCTCAGCCCCCTCCCAGGCATGAAAGGGCCACGCCCAGCCCAAGTACCTGTACCCGATTAATTTATGATGAATGGGGAACACCTTGTATCCACATGAGTGTGGCAGGCAGGGTGGGTTGGTACCTGGTGGACACAGGAGCCTCCAGAACAGTGATCCACTCAAACATGCCATGAAAATCACCCCTATCTAGCGGCGTGGTTTTCCAACTGGAAGGGGTCACAGGTGTTGGCAATGTGAGCGGTATCTAAGCCATTGGGTCTAAGGGTAGGGCCCCTTGAGATGCAGTGGGAATACATATTAGCCAGATCGCTACATTTGACTAAAGGAATGTTGGGAGCGGACAGGTTAACAGCCCATTGTGTGGCCATCAATATGGCCAATGATTGCCTGTGGAGAGGGGTGATGGAGGGACTGGGAATACTGGTCAACAACAGAAGGGTGGTCGGGTAGCTGCCATAAAATCATGACTTACTGGAGTTATTGATAAAGATGAATGAACTATATGGGAGCCATGTACAGCAAAATGCGACAGCTTTTGCAAGGCATAAACATGTTTGTGGAAAACCTCAAGTGTGGGACCTTGGTGACCAGGTAATGGTCCGAAACTATGCAAGGGTAGGGGTATTTGAATCCTTGTATAAAGGTCCCTACAACACCATGGACAAGGCTAGCCCCATGGTCTATGCCATCCAGTTACCCAAGCGAAGAAAATAGTTCCACATCAATCAAATGAAAAGGGTACAGGTCCCAGCCCCAGATCAGGGACAGGGAACGGCACCCATGGCCAGTTGTGAGGGGATCCTATTGCCTTGCATGTGGCATGACACACAAAGACAACGGGTCCCAGCTAATCATCGAAGACACCAGAGTAGTTGGAGCCTAAAGCCACACCGCCTGCCCGAATACCAATACTAAAAGGGGTTTGGGAAGTGTAAAAAAGACAACCTTCTAGGCGAGGTCCCAAGAGCCCCTCAGCGACTTGTAAATATTTTGTTCTGCAGGAACACGAAGTGGTGCTTGACTGTGGGGATCGTTGTAGTGGTCACAGTTATGGTGTCGTCAGGCAATAAAATTGAACAGATAAACCACTCTGAGGGTCCCCAGGGGTAATATTCAACATAACGGATGGGTCGTGTCAGGATGGACGGATCAACATTGCCCAAGGGGTGGATATAATTTGTATATTGTGCGCAACGGTGGGGGACTGGAGCTTTAATGTGTGAAAGCGATGTGAAGGCAGACCCAAGTTTTGGACCAAATGCAAACTACCAGGTGGTGGAATGTGCACTCAGAGGGGAGTATGTGCATCCCCATTCCCCAGCGATAACACCTAGGAGGGGCAACCAGCAGAAGTGTAGCAGTCAGGAATGCCCATATGGAATACAGGATACGTCCCAATGGCACCCATTTGCTGGGCTCCACCAGCAACCACACCAGCCCCAACTACCAGAGCGACCACTCTGAAGCCCATCCCGTGTCCTGATTTTGAAGAAGGGCCCACCAATGGGTTGTATTAGTTAAAGAAAATAACGTTTTGGATGATAATGTACAGCATCAGTTGGTACCTGCTGTGTTGAACATCTCACGTATTGGACTCCCACCCTGGTGCTCCAATCTGACCAGGGCATTATATGAAATGTTGTTAAAACAGGTTATTAAACAGGAAACACAGGCTCAAAGATCACAGGCGAAAGCTCCAGAAGGGGGAGAGCCCAACTGGAGATAGCCAATCTGGACCAAAACGTGTGTGCCCTGAGCGCACAGCTGAAGGAAATTCTAAGAGATAGGCAAAAGATCCAGACCGACAGTTTGGGTACTAGCCAGTATTTGTGGATCAAGTGCAGAAGATAGTCACTGTTTCGGAGGGCCACGCCAAAACAATAAACAACTTGATCAAGGAGGAACAGCGGGCTTTTGGACAGGCTGCCAAGAATGATGCATGTAGCACTTAGGTGTCATGAGTAGTAGGGCAAACCGGGAAAACCTGAAACAGGTTCACCAAGGGTAGGTGCCTCTATGGATTAGTAATGACCAATTGGGTAACTTAACTATGGGAAAGTCCAATTCAGAGGTTTTACGTGGGTGTATTCTACTAATACACATTGTATTGTAATGCAGGGGAATGTTGCTGGGAATGGTATTGGCCATGCCTATCATAACACCAGATAATGTTCCCAAGGGATTATGAAACAAAAACAGAAAATGCTGGAAAAATTCAGCAGGTCTAACAGCACCTGTGGAGAAAAAAAAAAGAGTTAACGTTTTGAGTCCTTATGACTGTTAGTTATGATTTATTTCCCATCCCTAGTTGTCCTTGAGAAGGTGGTGATGAGCTGCCTTCTTGAACCACTGCAGTCCATGTGGTGTAGATACCCACAGTGTTAGGAAGGGAGTTCCAGAATTTTGACCCAGCGACAGTGAAGGAACGGCGATATATTTCCAAGTCAAGATGGTGAGTGACTTGGAGGGTAACTTCCAGGTGGTGTTCCATGTGTGCTGCCCTTGTCCTTCTAGATGGTAGTGGTCATGGGTTTGGAACACGCTATCTAAGGAGCCTTGGTGAATTCCAGCAGTGCATCTTGTAGATAGTACACACTGCTGCTACTGTGCATTGGTGGTGGAGGGAGTGAATGTTTGTGGATGGGGTGCCAATCAGGCAGCTTTGTCCTGGACGGTGTCAAGCTTCTTGAGTGTTGTGGGAGCTGAACTCATCCAGGCAAGTGGGGAGTATTCCATCACACTCCTGACTTGACCCTTGTAGATGGTGGACAGGCTTTGGGGAGCTAGGAGGTGAGTTGCACGTCACAGGATTCCTAGCCTCTGACCTGCTCTTCTAGCCACAGTATTTATATAGCTACTCTGGAGAATCTTTTTTAGATCCAAAGTGGATAACCTCATATTTCCCTACATTGAACTCTGTCTGCAACTCACTCACTTATTACAACAACTTGCATTTATATAACACCTTTAATACAATAAAATGTCCCAAGGCACATCACAGAAGCATTATCAAACAAAATTTGACACCTATCCACATAAGGGGATATTAGAGCAGGTAGCCAAAAGTTTGATCATAGAGTTGGTTTTTGATAAGGAGCATCTTAAAGAAGGAGAGAGAGAGATGGAGATGTTTAGTGAGGGAATTCTGAAGCTCTGGGCCTAGGCAGCTGAAGGTATGGCCACCAATTGTGGAGTGATTAAAATCAGGGATGTGCAAGCAGGCCAGATTTGGAAGAATGCATAGATCTCAGGAGGAGGTTACAGAGATAGCGAGGGGCAAGGCCATGGAAGAATTTGAAAACAAGGAGGAGAATGGTACTAGGTTAGAATACAGGCGTCAGAGTTTTGGATAAACTCAAGTTTATGGAAGGTGGGAGGACATATTAGCATAGCTGATTACAAGCTTGGTTAAAGAGGTGGATTTTAAAGAGAGTCTTGAGGATTTGAGGCATTGGGTGTTAGGGAGGGGGTTTCAGAGCATATCCCCTAGATTGCTGAAAGCACAAACACCAATGGTGGGTCAAAAGGAATGAAAGGTGCACAAGAAGCCAGAGTTAGAGGAAATAAGAAGAAATAAAGGCTGAAAAAGGTTACATGGATAGGGAGGGATGAGGCCCTGTAGGGACTTGAACATGAAGGATAAGAATTTTACATTTGAGGCATTCAGGCACTATGTAAATACTGAGTTTTAGGCATCCTAACAAATGCCTATGAAAGGACCAGACAAATCCTTAATTCCTTCACTTTAACTATTAACTAAGGAATTCTGTGGGTTTTACCACCCAGTTTAGGTTTAGAAATGATGCCTAAGTCAGCTCATCAAACTGTCATATGTCACTCGGTTCAGGTTGAATTGAGTTCTTCTCCAACTCCTGGATTGGGATACTCTCAAACTCCTGAGTGAATTTTTTTTATTCATTCATGGGATGCGGCCGTCGCTGGCCAGGTCAGCATTTATTGTCCGTTCCTAACTGCCCTTGAGTAGGTGGTGGTGAGCTGCCTCCTTGAACAGCTGCAGTCCATGTGGTGTAGGTACACCCTCTGTGCTGTTAGGAAGGGAGTTCCAGGATTTTGGCCCAGTGACAGTGAAGGAACGGCCATATATTTCCAAGGCAGGATGGTGAGTGGTTTGGAAGGGAACTTCCAGGTGGTAGTGTTTCCAGGTGGCAGTGTTCCCATGTGTTGCTGCCCTTGTCCTTCTAGGTGGTAGTGGTTGTGGGTTTGGAAGGTGCTGCCTAAGAATCTTGGTGAATTCCAGCAGTGCATCTTGTAGCTGGTACACACTTGCTGCCACTGTACATTGGTGGTGGAGGGAGTGAATGTTTGTGGAATCACATCTCTCAAGATTGAATTTTTCTTTTACAAAATGGAAGGACTTGGCATTATCTGTACATTTGGATGCTGACCTGGGATTTTCTTTTAAAAGGTCATAAGTTCAACATGGAACTGTCAACAAGCAGGTCTCTTCCAAAAAATTACCTGACCTTAACAGTACTTGAGAAAGATCCGGTTGTTTGTTTTGAACTGCAGTACACACTGAAGAAAAGCAAAAGCTAGTAACTTGTTGGAAATCACATGAACCGGCTGGCTTTGAAGGCAGTCTTGTTGGGGAACAAACTGAGGAAAGAAGGCTACCCTAACTAGCTCTTGCTTTCCACTTTGCCTAAAATTATGTGTGGCTATCAACCTGTAGCCAGAGAACTCTCATCTGAGCACAACTGGCCTGAATTTGGACCTGCAAAGCTGAGACTAGTCAGTGAGAACTTCCAGACATCCATAGGGACCAGTGACCTGTCTTCACATGAGGGAACTCTCGGTCTACAGCATCGAAACCCTGTGAATTTTATCCTTTATTTTTATAACTCCCATCCTCTAAAGCCCACCTCTGCTGAGTTTGTCCTTTGTTTGTCTGTATGTGTGTCTGTGCGCGTGCTGGGAAAATTCCATAAGAGATAGATAGTTATACTTCCCAAATAAAATTGTGTGTTAACCAGTACTTACAACTTGCTAAAAATAAGTTTTGTTTTATAGTAAACAATCATTCTGAGTTTATTTGAAGAAACCTGGTTGAAGACTCTTTTATTCTGGACACCAGTAAGGGAAATAGATGATTGGCTATTTGGTGAGAAAACTAAACTGTTAAATTAATGGTATAGCCTGCAGAGTAGTGGGGCTGGATCATACGCGCACTCCTCCCATCGGGCTGCTTTGTCCTGGACGGTGTTAAGCTCCTTGAGTGTTGTGGGAGCTGCACTCATCCAGGCAAGTGGGGAGTATTCCATCACACTCCTGACTTGTGCCTTGTAGATGGGGGACAGGTTTTGGGGAGCCAGGAGGTGAGTTACTCGCCAGAAGATTCCTATCTCTGACCTGCTCTTGTAGCCACAGTATTTATATAGCTAGTCCAGTTCAGTTTCTGGGCAATTGTAATCCCCAGGATGTTGATAGTGGGGGATTCAGTGATGGTAATGCCATTAGAATGTCAAGGTTAGGTTCACTCTTGTTGGAAATGGTCATTGCCTGGCGCTTGTGTGCCACAAATGTCACTTGCCACTTGTCAGCCCAAGCCTGGATATTGTCCACATCTTGCTGCATTTGGACATGGACTGATTCAATATCTGAGGAGCCACGAATAGTGCTGGACATTGTGCAATCATCAGCAAACAACCCCACTGCTGACTTTATGATGGAAGGAAGGTCATTGATGAAGCAGATGAAGATGGTTGGGCCAAGGACACTACCCTGAGGAACTCCTGCAGTGATGTCCTGAAACTGATATGATTGACCTCCAGCAACCACAACCATCTTCCTTTGTGTCAGGCATGACCCCAACCAGCTGAGAGTTTGACCTGATGCCATGAGACTTCACTGGAGCTGGAGTTAATGTTGAGGACTCCCAGGGCAATTCCCTCCCAACTCCAACTCGGCCAATTACCATTCCATCAGTCTTCTCTCGATCATCGGTAAAGTAATGGAAGGAAGTCATCAACAGTGCTATCAAGCAGCACTTACTTAGCAATGACCTCCTCACTGATGTCCAGTTTGGGTTCCACTCAGCTCCTGGCCTCATTACAGCCTTAGTTCAAACATGTACAAAAGAGCTGAACTCCCAAAGTGAGATGAGAGTGACTGCCCTTGACATTCAGGCAGCATTTGACCAAGTGTGGCATCAAGGAGCCCTAGCAAAACTGGAGTCACTGGGAATCAGGGGGATAGCTCTCTGCTGGCTGGAGTCATACCTAGCACAAAGGAAGATGGTTGTTGGAGGTCAGTCACTTCAGCTCAGGACATCACTGCAGGAGTTTCTCAGGGTAGTGTCCTCGGCCCTACCATCTTCAGCTGCTTCATCAATGACCTTTCATCATAATGTCAGAAGTGGGGATATTCGCTAATGATTGCACAATGTTCAGCACCATTCGCGACTCCGCAGATACTGAAGTGGACTCTGTCCAAATGCAGCAAGACCTGGGCAACATCCAGGATTGGGCTGACAAGTGACAAGTAACATTCGCACCACAGAAGTGCCAGGCAATGACCATCTCCAACAAGAGAGAATCCAACCATCGCCCCATGATATTCAATGGCATTACCATCACTGAATCCCCCACTATCAACATCTTGGGGGTTACCATCGACCAGAAACTAACCTGGACTAGCCATATAAATACTGTTGCTACAAGAACAGGTCAGAGGCTAAGAATCTTGCGACAAGTAACTCACCTCCTGACTCCCCAAAGCCTGTCCACCATCTATCTACAAGCCACAAATCAGGAGTGTGTTGGAATATTCCCCACTTGCCTGGATGAGTGCAGCTCCCACAACACTGAAGAAGCTGGACACCGTCCAGGACAAAGCAGCCCGTTTGATTGGCACCACATCCACAAACATTCACTCCCTCCACCACTGACGCACAGTAGCAGCAGTGTGTACCATCTACAAGATGCACTGCAGGAATTCACCAAGGCTCCTTAGACAGCACCTTCCAAACCCACGACCACTACCATCTAGAAGGACAAGGGCAGCACATTCATGGGAACATCACCATCTGGAAGTTCCCCTCCAAGTCACTCACCAACCTGACTTGGAAATATATTGCCATTCCTTCACTGTCGCTGGGTCAAAATCCTGGAACTCCCTTCCTAACAGCACTGTGGGTGTATCTACATCACATGGACTGCAGCGGTTTAAGAAGGCAGCTCATCACCACCTTCTCAAGGGCAACTAGGGATGGATAATAAATGCTGGCCCAACCAGTGAAACCCACACCCTATGGATAAATTTTTTAAAAATTCAAAGGGAGCTCCAGGAGGGCCATTTGCATTTGATAAAACAATCTTGCTAGTGGAAGCAGTGGGTCTACTGAGACAATGGTTTCCCAAACAGCAGACCCTCAATATAAATTACACCCCTTTCAACCCATAATGGTTGAGACACTATCGGTCTTAGAAACAAAGCCAATTCCAGACATTGGATAAACATCCCCTTTTGAAGCCATTGTGGAGAAGGAAAGTCACATGACCCAAGACTCTGGCCTTTTGAACAGTTTAATATTACCTTTCTGAGCTGTACACCCAGTTTACTGTTTTACCAGCTAACTGGCAAGCCACAAAGAAGCCGGCTCTGTCCAGACAGGACAACCGGCCCATTGAACCTGACCCTGCTGGGAGATTTCATACCATCGTCTACAGAACCGACTCACTCTCTGCATGCCTACTTCATCTTGCAACACCAACACCACCCGAAAAGCAAATCTTACAACCCTGGTCTCCAGCCAGCCAAACTCGAAATGCCTATATAAAAGAATTCCTCATTGGACTCTGACTCTGGGACTCTAGAACTCAGGTGAACCAATATTCAGTTTTTCTATGGTCCTTGCACTGTAAACCTCCTTTTCTTTATCCCTCCTTTACTGTGTGAATGTGGAAAGCGAGGTTCTAGATACTCCTTTTGCAGACTTTGAATGTGTGAGATAAACAAACCTTCTGAGTTAATTAATCCTAACTCAAGTTTGCTGTGGATTATTAGTAAAATTGGATCACACAAAAATTGAGGGGTTGGGAAAAAATATGTCACTGCTTATTCTTTAAAACAAACTAATTCAAAACACCAGTTTATGGACAGGTAGCAAGAGGAAAACAGTGCTGTTTGAATTGTTCCCCGCCTGTTCATAACAACACACACAGCAAAAATAAAGTCATAATTGTCACATATTGTCTTCTTCCCATCTTCCCTCCCTGAACTCATTAAATGGAGTAAACATAAGAAAGGTAAAATCAACAAAATTGTAATTGGGGACCATGGGACATGCATTATTGAGATATGGGATGCCCCGGAGCACTAGTGTACAATGGAACTTATAGCCTTTGTTGGAACTGACTGTCTTATTAACACAAGTTTCTCAGGCCGTGATTTTCCAGTGCTGCGCGTGGTGAGGCCTGTTGTGGGTGGGACTGAAAATTTGGAGAGGCAGCCAAGCGTCCATTGACTTTGGGCTGAAATTTTGGCGGGACTGGAAAATCCCACCATCAATCTTTTTGTTCCTAAATTCACATGGGGCAGCATTTTCCCGTCGGTGAGCAGGGGGGTGCGGGGCCCGCTCACCAACGCGTAAAATGATGCGCAGTGACGTCGGGGGTGCGTCCCGATGTTACAGCGTGTCATCTAGGTTATCAGTTCGGCGGGCGCACAGCCAAGTCGGCTGCGCACCCACCGAACTGTCAAAGGCCTATTAAGGCCTGTTAAAAACTAATTAAAACAATTAAATGAGCTGCCCCGTCCAATCTTAAGGTTGGCGGGCAGGCAAAGAGCCTAGGCAGCCTTCGCATATTTCATGGAACCTCAACCACGGGCAGGATGAGGTTTCATGAAGTATTTAAAAAATCAGTAAAATTTTTTCCAAAATTTCATTAACATGTCCCTGCTCATGTGATAATGTCACATGAGGGGACATGTTTCAAAAGTTTAAAAATCCTTTATTTCAAAGCTTAACACTGAAACAAATCTCCCTGAGGCACACCCGTTCCTCAGGGAGATCTCCAAAGCACTCAGGGAATCCACCCCTCCACCCCCCAGCCTGCACAGGGAGCACTCAGCCCGCCCACTAAAAAATGGCGGCGCGGACCCAATCGGGGGCGCTGATCAGGTTTGCGCCCGCCCCCGTACAACCCCCCTGACGGGGGGAGAATTTCTGGCCACAAAGTAGTGTTGGGTGGGGGGGGAGGGGGGAAGATGTAAGAAAGCATCGCTAAGATTGCCAATTCTGGTTCATCACAAAAAGTTTTATCACATTTCCTGGCATTTCCCACCTCCCCCCCCCACCAACTCTCAGTATTGCTTACCTGTTACCTTCATCCTGATGTTGATTGGAAAACAAACCATTTCTGCATCAACAGAGTCATGACTATTTGTCATACAGTCTTTTATCCTATCTCCAATATTTTTAGGGCTAATAAACATGTGTTAAAGAAAACATTTTTTAACAGCCTATGACTTTTCTTGCAGCGGATTAATCCTGAATTCCTGGAGACACAGAACAATCAGGGTACAAGTACATGTTATGGGACCAATAATGCAGACAACTTGAGTTCAAATCTTACTATATGGCAATTTGAAAATTGGTTAAAAAAATTGGAAATAAAAAACTGGTATCAATAAAAGTGACCCTGATCATAACATGATTGAATTTTACATTCAGTTCGCGAGAGGCAAAACATATAAACATAGAAAATAAGAGCAGGAGTAGGCCATTCGGCCCTTCGAGCCTACTCCGCCATTCACTATGATCATGGCTGATCATCCAACTCAATAACCTGCTCCTGCTTTCTCCCCATATCCTTTGATCCCTTTCACCCCAAAAGCGATATCTAACTCCTTCTTGAAAACATACAATGTTTTGGCCTAAACTACTTTCTGTGGTAGCGAATTCCACAGGCTCACCACTCTCTGGGTGAAGAAATTTCTCCCCATCTCAGTCCTAAATGGTCTACCCCATATCCTCAGACTATGATCCCTGTGATCCTTCCTGCAGGAAGGATCTGTCTAGTCCTTTTAGAATTTTATAGGTTTCTATGAGATCCTCCCTCATTCTTCTGAACTCCAGTGAATATAATCCTAACCGACTTAATCTCTCCTCATATGTCAGTCCCACCATCCCAGGAATCAGTCTGGTAAACCTTCGCTGCACTCCCTCTATAGCAAGAACATCCTTCCTCAGATAAGGAGACCAAAACTGCACGCAATATTCCAAGTGTGGTCTCACTAAGGCCCTGTACAATTGCAGCAAGACATCCCTGCTCCTGTACTCATTTCCTCTCGCTTTGAAGGTCAACGCACCATTTGCCTTCTTTACCGCCTCCTGCACCTGCATGCTTACCTTCAGCGACTGGTGCACATTCCCCTCTCTCAATTTATAGCCATTCAGATAATAATCTGCCTTCCTGTTTTTGCTACCAAAGTGGATAACCTCACATTTATCCACATTATACTGCATCTGCCATGCATTTGCCCACTCACTCAACTTGTCCAAATCACACTGAAGCATCTCTGCATCCTCCTCACAGCTCACCCTCCCACCTAGCTTTGTGTCATCTGCAAATTTGGAGATATTACATTTAGTTCCCTCATCTAAATCATTAATATATATTGTGAATAGCTGGGAGTGAGTCACAGACTAGATTTTAAACTTAAATGAGGGCACTTATGAGGGCATGAAAGTGGTGCTAGCTAAAGTGAACTGGCAAATGAGGTTAAGGGATAGGTCAATAGAGATGCAATGGCATTTAAAGGGATATTTCAGAATACACAGAATAAATGCATTCCAATGAGAAAAAAATTCCAAGGGGAGGACCCATCACCCGTGGTTAACTAAGAAAGTTAAAGACAGCATAAAACTTAAAGAAAAAACATATAATTGTACAAAGAAGAGTGGACAGAATATAAAGAACAGCAAAGAATGACAAAATGATTAATAAGGAGGGAAAAATTAGAGTATGAGAGAAAGATAGCTATAAATATAAAGACAGTAAGAGTTTCTATGGATATGTAAATGAGAAAAAAGTTAACAAAGTGAGCATCGGTCCTATAGATAGTGCATCTGGGGAATTGATAATGGAAAATAGGGAGATGGCAGATGAATTGAACAGGTATTTTGCATCAGCCTTCACTGTTGAGGATGCAAATAACATCCCACAGTAGCTGTAAATCAGGGAATGGAAGGGAGGGAGGAACTCAGAAAAATTACAAACACCAGGGAAGTGGTATTGAGCAAATTGTTGGGGTTGCGGGCTGACAAATCGCGGGGCCTAGGGGGCTGGATTTTCTGCTTGGTGTGCAGGCACGCGTCCGACACGTACGAGCGTGAAATAACACCCGATGATGCTGGGCGAGCATCCCGATGTCATCGCGCACTCGCGCAATATTTCGGTCGGGGGAATGTCAGCTGCACGCCCGCTGACGATTGAGAGGGCTGTTAAGCCTATTAACCAATTAATTAAATGGAATTTTTCCCCTGCCTATCCAACCTTACGGCTGGCGGGTGGGCGAGTAGGTCAAGCGGCCTTTGAATTTTTGAGGAAAACTCATCCACGGGCCGGATGAGGTTTCCGATGTTAATTAAAAATAAAATAAAAGTTTTTAGAACTAATTTCCAACATGTCCCTGCTAATGTGACAGAGTCATGTTTTCGGTTTTTTTTAAGAGCTTTATTTTTAATGTGAAAAATCTTCAGGCCCCCTGAGGCAGCTCTGTGCCTTCAGGGAGCTTTCTGTGCGCACACCCACATTCATGCACTGACTTCTGCGCTCGCCTTCCTCCCCTCCCACCCAGGTAGCGCTGAGCATTTCAGCGCATGACCGCGGGCAGTGGACCGTTGCGTGGCCGCTCCCGGGCCCGCCCGCCCGATGAGGGGAAAATCCTCCCCGAGGTCTTGAAAGAAGCGGCTATTGAGATAGTTGATGTGTTGGTTTTAGTTTTCTAAAATTCCCTAGATTTGGGGAAGGTTCCGTTAGATTGGAAAATAGCAAATGTAACTCCTCTATTCAAAAAGCGAGGGAGACAAAAAGCAGGAAACTACAGGCCAGTTAGCTTAACATCCATCACAGGGAAATTGTTGGAAGGTCTAATTAAAGATATTATAGCAGGGCACTTAGAAAAATTTAAGGCAATCAAGCAGAGTCAACATGGTTTTGTGAAAGGGCTATCATGTTTAACCAATTTATTGGAGTTTTTTGAAGGAATCACTTGTGCTGTGGATAAAGGGGAACTTGTGGAATCAACTGTACTTAGATTTCCAGAAGGTATTTGATAAGGTGCCACATCAAAAGTTTTTTGTGGATAATAAAAGCTCATGGAGTAGGGGGTAACATATTGGCATGGATAGAAGATTGGCTAGCTAACAGGAAACAGAGTTGGCATAAATGGGTCTTTTTCTGGTTGGCAAGATGTAACGAGTAATGTGCCACAGGGATCAGTGCTGGGGCCTCAACTTTTTACAATTTATATAAATGACTTTGATGAAGGGTCTGAAGGTATGGTTGCTAAATTTGCTGATGACATAAAGATAGGAAAGTAAATTGTGAAGAGGACATAAGGAGGCTGCAAAGGGACATAGACAGGTTGTGAGTGGGCAAAGATCTGGCAAATAGGGTATAATGTGGGAAAATATGAAATGGTCCATTTTGGCAGGAAAAAAAAATCTTATTATCTAAATGGTGAGAGATTGCTGAGCTCTGAGATTCAGAGGGACATGGGTGTCCTAGTGCATGCTTCACAAAAGGCAAGTAAGCAGGTGCAGCAGGTAATTAGGAAAGCTAATAGAATGTTATATATCGTGAGGGGAATTGATTACAAAAGCAGGGAGGTTATGCTTCATGTTGTACAGGGCACTGGTGAGACCACATCTAGAGTATTGTATACAGTACTAGTCTCTTTATTTAAGGAAAGATGTAAATGTGTTAGAAGTAATTCAGAAAAGGTTTACTAGACTAATACCAGGAATGGGTAAGTTGTCTTATGAGGAAAGGATGGACAGGTCAGGCTTGTATCCACTGGGGTTTAGAAAATTAAGAGACAACTTAATTGAAACACTTAAGATCCTGAGGGGTCTTGGCAGGGTGGACATGGAGAGGGTGTTTCCACTTGTGGAAGAATCTAGAACTAGTGGTCACAGATTACAAATAGGGGTCGCTCATTTAAGGCAGAGATGAGGAGAGATTTTTTCTCAGAGGGTTGTGAGTCTTTGGAACTCTTTTCCTCAGAAGTCAGTGGAAGCAGTGTTTTTGAATAAGTTTAAGGCAGAGCTGGAGAGATTCTTGATTAACAAGGGGGAATGTGGGGTTGAGGTTACAATCAGATCAGCCATGATCTTATTGAATGGCGGAGCAGGCTCGAAAGCGTACTCTTGCTCCTAATTCATTTGTTCACGTGTATGTTTGTATGAAACTGCTGGATAACTGAGACAACCCAACTTGTTCACCAATCCCTTTTAGGGAAGGAAACCTGCAATTCTTACTGGGATTGGCCAACACGTGCCTCCAGTTTCACATTAATCAGGTTGATACTTAAATGCTCTGTGAAGTGGCTTAGCAAGTCTGCCAGGTCACTAGGCAACATGGGATGGGCAGTAAATCTCAGCCTCGCTTAAATTCCAAGAATATTTTTGTTAAAGTTCTGGAGGGTTGGTAACTTCTTTCCCAACCAGAGGTTGATATATCAATAAAGGCTGCTTACCTCCCATTCCCCACCAGCTCCCCACAATGCTGTCTCCCACCTCTCCCCCCCACCCCCCAGGAATAGATTCTCAGTCGAGCTTGCTGGGTTTGCTCATCCCTTGGTCTTCCCATCAGTTGGGCTGGACATCTGATGGGAGGCTGAGACCAGTTAGCCAATTACCTCTAACTCCAAGGGATTGTTGAACACACCTTTAATGGTGGGCTCATTAATATATCTACTTTGTTTTCATCTCAGTAGCTGCAACATCTGTCTGCAAGCAGGATTTCAAACTGGTGCAAAGCAACTTTTATTTAAAACACACCACATAAAAGGTAACTCATTTATTTAGTTTCATACCTGTGGAAAAATGATTGGAGTTTTTTAAAATCCAATGGTATGGTATACAGCAACTCTAAGGCTTCTTCAACAGGTCTTCCCAAACTCGTGACCTCTGTCACCTAGAAGAACAAGGGCAGCAGGTGCACTGGAACACTACCATCTGCAAGTTCCCTCCAAGCCATTCACCATGCTGACTTGGAACTATGTCGCTGTTCCTTCACTATCATTGGGTGAAAATGCTGGAACCCTCCTCCTAACAGCACTGTGGGACATGGACTGCAACAGTTCAAGAAGATGGCTCACCTTCTCAAGGACAGTTAGAGATAGGCAATAAATGTTGGCCTTGCCAGTGACACCCACATGCAAAGAATCTAGAATCAGACACCCACTGTGCCTGTGCCAGCTCTGCAAGAGAAGCTCGGCTAGTCCCACTCACCTGTCTTTTGCCCAAAGACCTGGAAATGTTTTCAGATAATTATCCTATTCCCTTTTGAAAGCCACAATTGAATCTGCCTCCACCACACTCTCAAGCAGTGCATTCCAGATCCTAATCACTCACTGCATAAAAATAATTTTCCTCATGTTGCTGCTGGTTCTTTTGTTAACCACTTTAAATTGGTGCCCTCTGATTCTCAACCCTTCCACTAATTGGAACTGTTTCTCCCCATCTATTCTATCTAAATCTTTCATGAATTTGAAAATCTCTATCAAATCTCCTCTCAATCTTCTCTTACCTAAAGAGAACAAGTCCAACTTCACCATCTATCCTCGTAACTGAAGTCCTCAGCTCTGGTATTTTTGTAAATCTCCAATGCCTTCACATCCTTCCTAAAGTGTGGTGCCAAGAATTGGATACGATACTCCAGTTAAGGCCAAACCATTGTTTTATTAAGAATACAATACTTTCATTACTCCCAAACTTTTGTATTCTATGCCTCTATTTATAAAGCCCAGAAACCTGTAAAAACAATTAACCGCTTTCTCAACCTGCCTGCCACTTCAATGATTTGTGCACATACATCCCCAAGTCCCCCTGCTCCTACACCCCCTTTAGAATTATATATTTTATATTGCCTTTCCTCATTTTTCCTACCAAAATGGATCACTTCACACTTCTCTGCAGTAATTTTCATCTGCCACATGTCTGTCCGTTCCACCAGCCTGTCCATGTCCTCTTGAGGTCTTTCATCATCCTCCTCGCAGCTCACAACACTTCCAAGTTCTGTGTCATCAACAAATTTTAACATTGCACCATGCACATCCAAGTCTAGGTCATTAATATAGATCACAAAAAGCAGTCATCCTAGGCTGACAGATGCAGCGCTGGAGGTATTAGTGGTTCAGGTGGGCAGCAGGAGAGGCAACATTGTTCCACAGGGGGCCAGAACACCCTCAAGGATCACGCTTAAAAAGGAGTGGGAATAGGAGATCAGGTCAACTCCCAGAGCCTTGGCACAAGGACCTGGCAGAAGTGTAACAAGAGATCCAATGACCTCACACAGATGGTTAGCGCCAGTGAATGCATCTTCACATGACATCTCCTACCCACCAGAACACCAACTTCTCACATTGCTCAATGCACCACACCCTCATCACTCATCCAGCAGCAGTCCCTGTCACTCAGGACTCATGCCTAACATCCAGATATTCCAGTACATCCTCACATACCTACCAAAACTGCCAGCCTCGCACCTACTTCTCACTGCCTCCACATACCTCCAACTAGTCAACTGTGATGGGGACATCACCAAACGCAATGCGAAACAATCATTGAATTCTGCCATCACTTTTTCAGGACAAGGTGACACATACTAGAAGAGACCAGAGCAGAATTGGTGGGGGACAAGGACACCTTGTTCACCTGAGTCCTACAGAGGAGATGGTTCTCTGCATCATGGGGCAGGACGCAATGGAGTCAGTGGCATCCAGTGTCGCGGAGGACATTGCCCCATTTTAACTCCCAGCACACCCCTCATGCTACTATTTGGCATGGCGAGCATGCTGCAGATGGACCTCTTGCTTCCTACCCCAACCCCAATTCCTACACACCAGCCCTTCCCCTTCTAAGCTCCTGCTTTCAAAGACCAACAAACTGCCATTGCACTGCCACAGCAACACAAGGGGGAAAAGCGAGAGAGAGCAACAGCACAACACTGCTGAGACAGCCCCATCACATGATCTGACACTTGCGGAAGCTCAGATACCGGCACTGCACTTAACCTTTAAGGCTAGTATAGAGTTAGGATCAGCACATGATGAGTGGGCAGCAAGCAGGCCAGGGATAAAGGATGATTCATTTACCTGCTGACTGGAGAGTGGGGTGGCAGACAAATACTGCTGCACAGGACTTGCCTGAAGACCTCAATGGGGTGGCATACAGGAGAATGTTGAATGGAAATGCACCCACAGATTGGCTGACCTAACTCTGTCAAGGAGCATGAGGGAGGCCGGCTCCAACTTAGCAGAGCATGACCTGGAGCTTGCCCTCTCTACAGCCTCTGTTTCCCTGTTGTGCTGCAAACCCAAAGGACACTGTCACTGCTGCCCCCATACCTGTTGTATGGACAGGTCACCAGCTCCTCTGCTATCCCTGTGAGGGCGCAGCAACACTCTCTGGCAAACAAATCAAAACACCTTCAAAAACATGCCAGAGTATTTTCAGATATTTTCCAATGGAAAACCGTTCCAAAAATTTTACTTAGCTGCAATCAGGGTGCCTGGTCCTTTAAATAGCATTATGCAGGGCCCATCTTGCTGCTCCCTGCTTCTTTGTCCAGAGTGGACAACATAGGTATTGCCTGGACCTCCGTTGTCCAAGTTTGGTATCCTCTCACCACATCAGCCGGTTGGACTGTGTTACAAAAGGGTAGAATCAATTCAGCAGTTCGGTTGCACCCATATCAATGAAGGATGCTACGTGGACCACACCAGTAACTGCCTGCATCACTGCCTACCCCCCAGGGAAGTTAAGTAGGCCTGTGTAGCACTACTGCTAATGGTGCTACATGAATGGATTTCTCACCTGTGGTCTGTTGGGAGAGTGTACATTCCATCATTTAAACAGTGAACCACAGGTGTGAATTATAGTCTTCTCAGGGAGGACATCAAATTATTTCTATTTGAATTTTATTTATCTTTTATCCATGGTGATCCCATGTAGGGAATGTAATTCTAAGTGAAAGACTAATAATGGTGCATGGACCCATGTTCCTTGGATACACCCAGGCTTGTTTCAAACAGAACAAGAGAAGTAAAATATTTTGCTTTTAATGTAACCTTTAAGCAAATACTATGATTGCTAGAAGCCAATTAGCATGCCAGAAATAAGTATTGTTTGCAGTAGGAATTCTAAGTGTCAGATAGTTCAGCTGCTTATCTGGCACCCAGATTGAATTCCTCTCTGGAGCTGCTCAGTTACTGGGAAACAGGAGCAGGAATCAGTCATTTCCCCTTCTTTATCAATTGACATTTTCTTCTATTGTATATTTTCTCAAGTTCAGTTTAAATATGGACAAGCATGTGACACATTAATTTGGTGCTGCTGTGTAGTACAAATTGGAGTTGCATTTTAAATATTGCCACTTGTGCTTTTGAATATTGTCAGTTGTAAGAATAAGTTGCTTTAATTGGTTGTCTAACTTATATTTGAACCATATCCCAGGATGGATTTAGGGTTTTTACAATTTGAGTTAGACTATTACCCAGTCACCATCTACCAGTTTATGAGTGTCCCACTTGCACTTACGTTCTACTGCCTCTCCACCACAGGACACCTTCCTTTGACTGCAAGGTAAGATTACCTAAAGTTTGTCAGTAATGAGTAATGCCAAGCCCTAACTTTTTTAAACACTAAAAGTACTTAATTCCATCCCATACTCTCTGCAACCTGGATGTCGCGAACATGTACATTTTCAGTTGACAATGGGTAACAGGGCAGGTGACTTTTCTTTGGTAGGTTGAAATAAAGCAGCAATAGCCAGCAATATGCGTCCCTAGGTAAAGTGTCTGGTTGGCAAATTGAATTATAATATCTTGGAATGGAACAGAAGGAAGCTGAGTGTTTGAATGTTTTGTAACCTTATTTTGCAGATAGACTGTTACATTTGTAAAACTCTAGCTTAAGTATTTACAGATCCAATAGCAAACTACAAAAATTGAGTTAATGTTTCAGGTTGATGACCTTTCATCTGAACCCTGATGGAAGGTTACCAACCTGAAACGTTAACTCTGTTTCCCTGTCCACGAATGCTGCCAGACCTGCTGAGTATTTCCAGCATTTTCTGTTTTTTATTTCAGATTTCTAGCATTCGCAATAGTTTTTTTTGTGCAAAAAAGGAATTGTGAAGAGAAAAGAGAATAATCTGCAGGAAAATCTAGCTTGGTGGATTGTTTATTTCACTCTTTGTTATTATGTAGGATAGACCAGGAATTTAAGGAACAAACAGAAATAATTTTATAAGTTAGAAATTTAGAAATTATAATTTAGAAATAATTTTAACTTGAGTGTAAAGTAATCCTTTACTACCTTTTTTTGTGTTGATCAAAATCGAAATTAAAGTTTTCTTGCATGGAACTCTCTTTTGCAAGCAGCTGCTTCATTTAATATTAAGATAAACAAAAACAAGTAATAGTTTTGTCAGCTGTTTTGTGATAGCAGGAATTTGATTATTGTGAAAATGTTCAACTGTTCAAAGTGCTTTAATTATATAATATGAAATACAAGGATATCTCCTGCACCATTTCTTATGGTGAGTCAAGGGTTACAAACTCAGTAACATTTGATAATTTAGTTAGGTCTACTAATACAAAGTACTTCGGTTATCTTTCAAAATTAGTTGAAGAAAAACTAGAGATTAAACATTTGTGAGCTTTATTCCAGTAATGTTTATATTGGTTTTTAAATAGAGATTTTTTTGTATGACAACAAACAGACATCTAGTTTAAGTCTGGAGGGTCTGCAAAAGAAAGAAAGAACTTGCAGTTATATAGCGCCTTTCACAAACTCAGGGCATTCCAAAGTGCTTCATAGCCAACAAAGGGGTTCTTGAGTTGTCGTCACTGTTGTGATGGGCAGCCAATTTGTGTACAGCAAGGTCCCACAAACAGCAATGAGATAAGCAATTGGATAACCTCTGTTAGTGGGTAATGGTTAGGATCGCTTGTCCATCTGAGAGGGCAGATGCAGCCTTCATTTAACACTGTCTCAATACTCTATGATATGTTAGCCGGTGTTATGTGTTTAATTCTCTGGAGTGGAGTTGAATCCACAAGCTCCTGAGTTAGAAGTAAGAGTTGCTACCATTGAGCACTGTGTGTTTCAGTGTATTTCAATGTGCATAAGTTGCTATGAGAACATATATGAGAGGTTGTAAGTATGTCTGTATATGAGTGTGACTATGTAAAGTATGCGTGTTTGCGTTTCTGTCTGTATGCTTGAGTGTATGGTTTGATATGTAAGTGTATGCATCCAGAGCCAGGATTTTACGCTTCCCCACAGACGGGCTTTTAGACAGAAGGGGAGCGTGAAATTGAAGGGAAAGGATTCTCTCTGGGTTCCCGCCCATCCCAACCACACAGTGATTTTACGCTGAGGTGGGCAAGAGCTAGGACAGGAAGTCCACCCTTGTCCCAATTGAGGTCCTTAAGTGGCTAATTATTGGTCACTTAAGGGCCATTTCCTGCCCAACCTCAAATTTTAGGCTGGTGGGAAGATTAAACCTCTGTGGTGGAAGGCTGAAATACATCAAAGTTACATCCTGGGCGGGGAGTGGCCAAGGTGGGGGTGGAGGTGGGGGGGGGGGGGGGGGGGGGGGGCGGGGGGGCATCCATCAGAAGCCCTGTTCTGAAGTCAGGCACCTCTGTGCCCCCTTCATTTAAAGTCCAGTGGCCTCCTGAACTCCCTCCCCACCCCGGGTTTCTCTCCCGAGACCCCGGTCAACCCTCCTCGTGCCCCCACCCCCCAGGCCTTCCCTACCCTCACCACCCCGGGACCCTCTGAACTTGTCTGTGCCTCCAGTTCCCGGACTTAGTCTCTGATGACTTCTTGAACTTCTTTTTCTGTCCGCTGCAGCGCTGCCACTGTGAGGAGCGGAAGTCCCACCTGCAGCCAACTGTTGCTTGTTGGAGTGTAAATTGGCTGCGGGGCAGTTGGAGTCGGCGGGGATATGTTTCCCACCGACTCTTTGGATGGTGGGAAACAAGACCCCAGCATCCTAAAAATTCAGGCCCCTATGTATGTGTGGGTTTGTGTATGTGTTGGCCCACATGTGAATCTCTGTGTGGGTGCGTGTGTTTGTATTTCTTTTAGAAAAGCTGATCAATAACACGATGCCGATGTGCACAATTAAGAAGCAATTCATTTATAAAAACAAAAAACTGCGGATGCTGGAAATCCAAAACAGAAACAGAAACAGAAATACCTAGTTAGAAATAACTAGTTAGTTCTGTTGAAGGGTCATGAGGACTTGAAACGTCAACTGTACTCTTCTCTGCCGATGCTGCCAGACCTGCTGAGTTTTTCCAGGTATTTCTGTTTCTGTTTTTGTTTAAGAAGCAATTCATATGGGTTTAATTTAAAGAACAGAATTTGTCATATTTCTCCAGATATATATTCCTTATGTTCGGAGGACTTCTAATGGCGATTGTTTCCATGGGATTTTATGCAGTTCTGGTGCTCATACCTTCAGTTCTCTCCGTGGTATTCATACACTCTCTGGAGCCCAGAATTATTCACAAATGGACCTTCCTCATTCAGATGGGATGGCAAACACTGTGCCATCTCTGGCTACACTATAAAGACTACTATCTACAAGAAGCAACAGACATTAAGTAAGTGTATAACCTATAAGCACTTATTATAAGTACCGCTTGGTTAATTGGTCCATTACCCAGTCTAATATTGCTCTCTCCTGGTTTTATAACTATGGGCAGAATTTTACCGTTGGCGGGTTGGGCCCGCTCGCCGACCCTTAAAATGATGCGAGATGACATCAGGCGCAACTCCCGACGTCACCCCACCCCATTTAAATTTTCAGGAAGGCGGGGGCACAGCAAAATCACCTGCATGCCCGCCGACCTGTCAATGGCCAATTGAGGCCATTGACAGGATCAATTATACAATTAAAGGACCTGCCTGTCCAACTTTAAGGTTGGCGGGTCGGCCACGAGCCCCGGCGGCAAATAGAAAAAACATGAAACCTCATCCACTGGCGGGATGAGGTTTCATGTAGGGTTTTAAAAATTGTAATAAAGTTGTTATGTAAATTATGAACATGTCCCAACTCATGTGACATTGTCATATGAGGGGACATGTAAGGGACTTTTTATTTCTCTATTTTTAATATTTTTAAAAGTCGAGGCGATGCAGCCTCAGGGAAATGAGTGCACTCTTTCGTGCGCATACGTGAAAGAGCGCACTCTCAACTTTAGGGATTTCCCCCCCCCACCCGCACAGGGAGCGCATAGCGGTTGACTCCGCACCCACCTGCGATTGGGTCAGGCCCGACAAACGGAAAATTCTGTCCTATGTTCTACCTCGCTTGGTCCTATTAGTTTTCTCTTGTTCTGCTGGTACTTCTGGCCTCTTTATTTTACTGCTTTGCCTTCAAGCTAATTTTCTCCCAGCTTCATCTCCATGATTTCCTGGCCACACATAATGAAGCCTTTTTGTACACAAATATTAGAAGAGCTAACCAACACTTATATCCAGGCGTTTGCTTGATGGAATCCAGCATGGTTATTAGGGCTGCTAAGGGACTGCGGACTCACAGATCCTGTGTCCAAATAGAGATTTATTTCATTACAGGATGATCAACACATGGTCCGCAAGTTCTTGAAAAGTCGTCTGTGGATTCTCTAGTGGTGTCCATCAGATTTTGATGAGTGGTAATATTGTACTGACTTTTGAAAGTTTGACACTGAGACCTACCAATTAACTTATATATTCAGTGTTCAAACAGTGGCAATGTTTCCCTCATCTGAATATGCCTGTCTGCTTGTAAAACCACATGGAAAGTAAGGCCTGATAATTACCGCGAGAGAGTGAGGGAACGCGACAGCGGCGGGGTGGGGATTGTTCCCATAAATCACAGAGTGACAGAAGGATCTGAATGGCAGGTCCTCATTATCATTTTCTCATTCTACTTCCTGACCGTCAACTGGCCAGATTGGCAGGCTATCACACAGGAGAGCCAGCATTAGGAGGCCCGAGTCGAGGACTGTTGGTGCTGATCCCCGGCAATCATGAAAAATTGGGGAACAGACAAGGGGTTGGCAGCGAGGCAGAAAGTTTGTTTGAGGGGCTCGTGGAAGCACTTTTGCACCTCCTGCTCCATAAAGCAGTGCTCTCAAAACCACTTAACTTCTGTAGCCAATGGCTCCATCTGCAATTAGCTGCCAGCAGTTACAGATGAAAGCGAAAGGTAACAAGTGTTAAAACCAGCAGCAGGCCAAGCCATGTGCCCAGCCTAACTCAACACCAATATTTTGCAAAAGCTTTGATCAGATACCCCTGAAAGAAAGTTGATGATGAAGGAAACAAGACACAGATTCAAAACACAAACAGATAGATCCTTCTAAAAGAAATGAATAACTGTAGATAAAGGCTAACGATAAATTAATAGGTTAGCATAGAGATTGCAAATACTTATTTTCTTAATTTCTTTCAGGAAGCTGGTTAGTATAATGTTTACTTATATATATATCTGTGTGTGTGTGTGTGTGCCCTGTTTTCTGCAGGCTTGATCTCATTAAGTTTTCATTGAAATTAAGATGGGGCTTCCTCTTCCCTGCACTCCAAGTAATTTATGGGGAATGCAAGCACGGCATGTGTCCCAGTAACAACAGGAAAATAGCAGGATCTGCAGACACAGGGACACTGAAAATATCTTGTAGCATCAATGGGAAATAAAGAGAAAATAAAACCATTAATGAAAGTGAAAGGCCAAAATAAGTAATGCTCCAAAAGTAATACAATCGAAGAACATGACAGTTTAAAAAAAAGCACACAAATGCTGAGTAAGAAAGCCCTGTGTTGATGTGAATAGATATTAAAAGATCAATCAGATTCACTCCATGGGGCAAATTAATGAGCACTTTGGGAAAAATTGCTGCAAGCTAAAGATCTTGGATTGGAGGTTGGTATTCGCGCTCTGCTACTTACCAGCCAATGGGAGGAAACTTAGCCTCGTATATCTGTTGGGACAGTTGCAGCAATTACTGTGTTTTTGTCACTCATCTGCTGTAGCTTCCCCCTTAACCCCTGCAGATGGTCAGTCCCCAACTTTTCTTACACTGCACTATCACACTGAAATGTCTGACAGTGCCTCTCAGGTGACTAGACGCTGGGGATTAAGATCAAGAAAATCTCTCATCTGCTGATGCTGTGGAGTGCAACCAATTACTGCACAAGCAGAGATCCCCTGTGCCAGCAACTCAATTTTTCAACACTTACTGCAAATTTGTTGATGGTTAGCAATGATTCAAGAGCTTATGTGATTTTGTCCTTGATAAGCCCCTGCCATGGCAGAGTTACCTGTTCCACGCAGATCCTCTGCTTTGTCTGAACACACCTTCCCTACATATGCATTGTCTCTGAGTTTGCTGACTTAAATATCACCTTCCTTAACCTCAGGCAGTTAATTGGCACACCTATCTCTGCCTATAACTGACTGCTACAGTCAGACAATCTATAACCACCTTCTTTGTCTTCAATATTGTGCTTGTAAAAGGTGCCACTCTACCTCTGCTAAGTAAAGATTATGGCCAAGATTTTCCATTTGGCGGGCAGGCAGAGCAGGTGCTGATATGGGCTGCCGCGGACCCGATCACCGCCATTTTATGTGGGCGGGCCAATTCAGACCCGCCCAGCGCATTTCCGACTCCCGGGGAAAGCGGGAGTCTGGAGTTTGCGGCGGGCGTGTACAGACCTCTGGGTCCAATAGCGACCCGGCAGTCTGTTTAAAAAAAGGCCCGGCAGCCTCCTTTAGACTGATCACCATGGCCAGCAACAGGTGGTACCGCAGGGGGTCTGCACAACAGACCAATGTTGGGGGAAGCCCAGAGGAGGATGGCAGGCTGCAGGGTGTGGGCCAGGAGCAGGGCAGGCTGCAGTGTAGGCCAACGGGTGGCCAATGTGCCCCTTGCTTTTCAGATGATTGCCTTGCTGCCCTTGTCGAGGAGGTGCTGTTTCCCCAGGATGGGAGGAGGAGGCCCCCCACATGACGAAGCATGCCTGGGAGGAGGTGGTGAGCTCCCAGGATGTGGTGTGGCACACCTGGATCCAGTGTCGCAAGTACTTTAACGATTTGTTGCGCTCTGGAAGGGTGAGTACCATGTTGGTGTTGGGCATTTAATCCAGCAGGTAGCCTTAGCCTTTGAGGGTCCCCCCGCCAAGTCTTACTGCCATGACTGCATTGACTCATGTTGGGCATTTGTCGCACGCTGGGTGGGCAAGCAGGTAGTGACCATGCTTAGATCAGCCTCAGTGATCAATGAGAAGATGGGTTTTCCCCGCACCATGTGTTGGTCTTAGCCGCACATGACTAGTCTGGGGGCAACCTGCAGGAGATGCAGCTCGGCACATACTCAGAACTCCAACACATGTCCTATTCACGGTGATGAGATTGTGGAAGGGGAGCCTCAAGGTTTCGTGGCCAAGAGCCATCTGGTGCCCTCGGCGCCGCATCTAGTTGCGCGTCCTTGCTACGGGCGCTAAGACTGTGTATTTCTGAGAGTGATGGATGCAGCATGTATCTAAGGTGGCTGTTGCGGGAGAGGGGGTGGGGGGGTGGGGGGGGAGGTTGGGAGCAGTTGTACTATATTTTTGTCACCAATCAGCAGTAGTGTGGACAGGAGGCACTGGAGGCCTCAGATGGGCCACTGTGGCTGGGGTGCGGTGTGCGCATGCAGAGTACACGAGCGATTAGCCCCAGTGAATGGTCTTCTCTGTTTTGCAGGAGAAAAATGCACTCAATGCTTATGAGCGTTCGTGCACTGGAGGCGGCCAGGCCCAGTTGGTGATATTGAGTCATTTTGAGCAGGAGCTTGAAACGCGCCATGTGCCCAGGTCCACTAGTGTCGGTGAGGCAGGGGTGGAGCGGCCAGGTATTTGAGGTCCACAGTCCCATCCGCTCTGTCTTCCCACCATCCAAAGCACTAATGATCGTTGGAATCATGAATGCAGCAACACTACTCATTCACAGACTGATACAGTCAGACATGTGGGTCATACACAAAGGCCCATCAAAGATGCACGTATCCAGCACCTTCCAAAGTTGCCTTATCCCATTTCTGATCACTATCCCCATGGCCTTGTATGCCATGGCATTGCAACTGCACATCCAAACACCTATTACATGTTAGGAGGGTTTCTGCGTCCACCACGCTTTCAGGCAGTGCGTCCCACATTAATGTGTGCCAGAGTTCCTCGTCATCTCACCTGTTAACCTCATGCCCCTTACCTTAAATAAATGCCACCAGGTTAGTCATCCCTCCGCCAAGGGGAAAAGTTGCTTTCTGTCCACCCTATCTATGCCCCTCATAATGTTATGAAGCTCAATATTGTCACCCCTCAATCTCCTGTGCTCCAGGGGAAATATCCCCAGTCTATGCTATGTCTCTTCATGACTCCAACTCTCCAGCCCAACATGCATCCTGGTCAGCGACCTCTGCACTCTCTCCACTCCAATCACATCCCTCCCATGAAGCGCTGATCACAACTGCACGCAGAACTATAGCTGTGGCCTCGGCAGCGTTTTCTGCACTTGGAACATGACCTCTCTGTTCCTACATTATAATCCTTGGCTAATAAAGGCTAGTATGGCATTTACCTTCTTAAACGCCTTATGTACCTGTCCCACTACCTTAACGGGCCTGTCGACATGCCCAGCAAGGTCCCTCTGATTCTCCTTACTTTCTATGGTCCTACCATTCCTCATGTATTCCTGTACCTAGTTTCTCCTGCCCAAGTGCATCACCTCACACTTATCCACATAACATTCCATTTGGCATTCCTTAGGCCATCTGACCAGCCCGCCTGTATCCGCCTGTAATGTTTGGGCCTCCTCCTGACTATTTGCCACCCCACCAATGTTCGTCTCCTTAGGTTCTGGAAGGTTGAGTGCATAATGAGCCAGGGGGAAAGGGATGAAGTGTGTCACTGTGTGGACGCTAACTGATCCACTGTCCTTGTTGTTATTTTCAGCATCATCAGAGGCTGGCGACCAGGCTTCATTAGAGATGCCCCCTCTCACGCCTAAGGGCCGTGAACTGTCACCTGCGTCACACCATTTCTGCCAGGCAGGCACCAGCGCAGATACTAGCACATCGGTGGGAATTGCAACATCGGCTAGTGTCCCGGGACACAGCAGTGAGGGTACTTCATAATCACTGGAGAAGGTGGTAGAGACAGAGAGTGCCGATGGCGCCAACAGCCAGAGGACCAGGCACATGCTGAGTCGGGGCGTGATGCTGTGCCTCCAGAGTCATTCACGATGCAGCAGCTGCAGGAAATGCAGCCGGGTGTGCGGGAGCATCTGGGAGTGTTGCATGAGACTATGCTTCGCTTGGTGTCCGTGGTGAAGGAGTCCACGCGAAGCATGAGTGATGCAATGAGCCTCATGTCAGAGCATCATGCTTCCTCCATGGAGAGAGTGGCGACTCTCCTAGAGAGGGGCTTACAGGAGAACAAGCAGCATCTCCATGGGATAGGCTCGGACCTGCAAGCCCTCACAGCGCCAGTGGCCACAGCTGGTCATTGGCAATGTGGGAGATGGTCTGGGCACCAAGTTTCCCAGCTCGGTGCCCATCCATCTACTGTGAGCAGGGAGGTCCGAAGCGACCTCACGTCGGCGCAGCAGCTGCCTGTTGTCTCTCCGGGCTCCTCTCAGGGCGCTTTGGATGAGGGCAGCAGCTCCTCCGACCCTCTGCCAGTGACCGTTGCATCCAGTGAGGCTGCGGCGACTGGGGAGATGCCAGTTGTGGAACTGGCCACTCCCTCCCAGGCAGGGCCAGCACAGGCTCCACGGGCCAGAGGACATCCGCCAAGGTCATCGAGGCCACCAGGATAGCAGAGTCAGCAGGCTGTCTCAGAAGCCACTCCAAGCGATGGGGCAGCACCAAGAAGTAGCACCCATAAAATGTAAGCATAAGGCACCTTAGGCACACCACAGGTTTCTCACTGGTGCTTTTGTGTTGGCCCTAGATTAGGGAATTGTTATTTATTGCTGTTGTAAAAACATTTTGCTTTCATTTTGTTGCACCGTATCATGGATGAAATTAAAACCAGATGTGTTACCATGGCTGAGGGTGGCTCCTTTGTTCTGCATTTGTAACTTTTATATACATATCATGAGTGTTTGAACGGACATTGAGGTTTATGTCCAAAGCCCTTAGTTGCAGCTGATGAAGTGGCAGATTTAGCACTTAAGTGCCGAGTATGGAAGCGCCAAGCAAGGCTGGTCCTCCTGATCCATTTGTGTGGAGCTGGCTGAAGGTTCGTTGGATTAAAGTCTCCCGGGTGTCCCTGCCTCCTTGGTGTAGTCCCGGGTCAGCGTTTAGCCCCACATCATTCCCCTGTGCTTCCTCATCCTCTGACTCAGTGCTGGACTCATTGTGTGCAGCCGCATCCACTGCGTCAATGTCTTCATCGTCCACTGTGTCCCCCCTTTCCAGCACAAGATTGTGCTGAGCGCAGCATGCTACCATAATCAGAGAGCCACAACCTGGCGGGTACTGGAGTGCGCCCCCTGAACGGTCCAGGCAACGGAAGCGCATCTTGAGAAGACCGATGGCTCTCTCCACCACAGCCCTTGTGGAGGTGTGACTCCTATTGTAGCGCTCCTCAGCTTCTGTTCTTGGATGGCGGAGAGGCGTCATGAGCCACCTTCTGAGGGGATAGCCCTTGTCACCCAGCAGCCATCCATCCAGCCGGGCTAGAGCACTGAAGAGGCCCGGCACCTGGGAGTGTCTGAGGATGTAGGCGTTGTGGGAGCTGCCTGGGTGCCTTACACGGACTTGTAGAATCAGCATCCTGTGGTCACACACTATCTGCACGTTCATGGAGTGGAAGCCCTTCCTGTTGACAAAGACACTGGGTTCACCTGCTGGCGCCTTGATGGCCACATGTGTACAGTCTATTGCACCCTAGATGCGGGGGAAGCCAGCAATGGCCGCGAAGCCTCTGGCTCGCTGTGCCTGACTTGCCTGGTCGCAGCGGGAGTGGATGAAGGTCAATGCACGTCTGAACAGAGCGTCTGTAACCTGTTTGACACAAGTGTGGACAGCTGATTGGGAGACACCGCAAAGATCACCCACTGAGCCCTGGAAGGAGTCAGAGGCATAGAAGTTGAGGGCAATTGTGACCTTCAGAGCTGCTGGCATGGGGTGTCAACCCACACAGTTAGGGGAGATCTCAGGGCCAATCATCTGACAGATGTAGTGTACTGTCTCCCTTGACAGTCGGAGCCTCCTTCGGCACTGCACCTCAGACATATTGAGGTAGCTGCTTCTCAACCTGTATACCCTGGCAGCAGGATAGTGGCGTCTTCTGCGGCCTCTTCCACCTTGGACAACCCCTTGGCCCTGCGCCCCTTGTGCCTGTGCCTGTATTCCCAAAGGTGGCTCCCCTGGAGTTTGATTGTTCTCTCCTGGCCTCCTTCTTATTCTGTCGCTCCCTTCCTCCTCAAAGGAGCTGCCTCCAGTAGAGATGTCAGAACCCATACCCAGGCTAAAGGGAGGCCTCTGGAAAGCTGCAGGCCTGATAAAGATTCCTGACTGCAGAGTGCTGAGCTGAAGGTTCAAAGTACGCAGAAAGCTGCTGGAATTCATTCTGAACTGCTACAGATCACACAGGCAAGTTTAAAAAACTTTCTGCAATAAATACTCACAAACCAGATTGACACCCCACTGAGCCCTCTTATCCCGCCTGTGGATGAGTTTTATTAAAAAGCCTCTTACCCGCCTGCCCATTGCGCCCGTGCGCCGAGCCAAAGATCGCATGGGCGCCTGAAAATCGGCATTGATTGCCGAGTTAAGGGCCTTAACTAGCCCATTAATTAATGGCGGGCGCGTGTCGCACTTCATCGCGCACCCACCCAGCGAAATACTGCGATGGCACGCGGAGACGTCAGGACGCTCGCCCGACGTCATCGCGCCTCATTTTACGCGCTGACGTGCGGGGCCCGCCACCCACATGTCACTTTGAAAATTCTGCCCATAGCAAAGAAAGGAAGAATCTGAAAGGACATGAGAGCATGTGCCAGAATTTGTTCAAACTCTTATACTGTTGAATAAATTATATTCAAAGAAAATCCCTTTCCATTCAATTGATCAGTCTCGATAAGACATGCATCAAGAGGTTTCCTTCTGGTGGTAATCATTTCTAACAGCCCCTTAAGAGTCCAGGAAGATCTTAAGCTGATGAGGCATGGATAAATCAACACATGAGACTCGAGGTTATAAAAAGTATAAAAGGTTAAAACTAAAGGCTCTGTATTTGAATGCACAAAGCATTCGAAACAAAACAGATGAACTGAGAGTGCACATAGAAATAAATAAGTACAATTTGATAGCCATTATAGAGATATGGCTGCAGGAGGACATGGATTGGGATCTGAATATTAACGGGTATAGGACATTTAGGAAGGACAGGAAGCAAGGAAAAGGTGGAGGGGTGCCCCTATTAGTTAATGATGGTGTTAGCACAATAGAGAGAGATGACCTAAGTTCAGGAAACCAGGATGTGGAAACGGTTTGGGTAGAGATGAGAAATGGCAAAGACAAGAAGTCACTTGTGGGAGTCGTGTACAGGCCCCTTAATAGTAACCACATGGTAGAATGGAGCATAAAGGAAGCTTGTCAGAAAGGCACGGCGATAATCATGGGAGATTTTAATCGACATATAGACTAGAAGAGACAGATGGATGAAGAGTTCATAGAATGTTTCCAGGATAGTTTATTAGAACAGCATGTTCTGGAGCCAACCAAAGAGCAGGCTATACTTGACCTGGTGTTGTGCAATGAGATGGGATTAATTAATGATCTCATAGTGAAGGCGTCCCTAGGTAGCAGCGACCATAATATGCTTGAATTTTACGCTCAGTTTGAGGGAGACAGGAGTGGGTCCAAGACTATGTTTTTAAACTTAAATAAGGGCAATTATGAGAGCATGAAAGCAGAGCTGGCTAAAGTAAATTGGCAAATTAGGTTAACGGATAGGTGAATAGAGATGCAATGGCAAACATTTAAAGGGATATTTCAGACTACATAGAGCAGGTTTTTCCAGTCGGCGAGCGGGGACGGGGCCCGCTCGCCGACACGTAAAATGACGCAGGGATACGTCTGGCGTACGTCCCGACGTCACCCCGCATCATTTAGAGTTTCAGTTTGGCGGGCGTGCAGCCGAACCAGCTGCGCGCCCGCCGAACTGTCAAAGGCCTATTAAGGCCATTAAAAAACAAATTAATCTGATTGATGGACCTGCCCATCCAACCTTAAGGTTGTCGGGCAGGCCAGGAGCCCAGGCGGGCCTCAGAAAAAGCATGATTTAAATTTTTCTCAAATGTTTAAATAAAAGTTATTGACATGTCCCAACTCATGTGACAGTGCCACACGAGGGGACATGGCAGGGAAATTTTTTTATTACCTTTATTTCAACTTTTGAATCGAAGCCGATCTCCCTGAGGCAGCACTTTGCCTCAGGGAGATCTGTGCGCTCTTTCGCGCGCATGTGCAAAAGAGTGCACTCCCAGCTGAGGGAATCCCCCCCCCTGCCTGCACAGGGAGCACATATCCTGGTGGATGTCAAGCTGGGTGGGCCTTAATTGGCCCGCCCATGTAAAATGGCGGCACACCCCCAACTGGGGACACCAATCGGAGGCCTGCCCATTCCCGCTCCCGCACGAAAATGTTGCCCACAGAGTAGAATCATTCCAACGAGTAAGAAAAAGTCCAAGGGACGGACACACCATCCGTGGTTAACTAGAAAGGTTAAAGATAGTATCAAACTTAAAGAAAAAGCATATAATTGTGCAAAGATAAGTGCAAGGTCAGAAAATTGGACAATATAAGGAACATCTAAGGATGACTAAAAGATTAATAAGGAGGGAAAAATTAGAGTATGAGAGAAAGCTAGCCACAAATGTAAAGGCAGATAGTAAGAGTTTCTATAAATATTTTAAAAAGAAACAAATTAACAAAGTGAGCGTTGGTCCTATAGAAAACGAGTATGGAGAATTGATAATGGAAAACAAAGAAATGGCAGATGAATTGGGCAAGTATTTTTTATCGGTCTTCACTATAGAGGATACAAGTAACATCCCAGAAACAGCTATAAATCAGGAAATGGAAGGGAGGGAGGAACTCAGGAAAACTACAATCATCAGAGAAATGGTACTGAGTAAATTGTTGGAGCTGCAGGCTGACAAGTGCCTGGGTCCAGATGGACTTCATCCTAGGGCCTTAAAAGAAATGGCTAGTGAGATAGTTGATGCATTGGTTTTAATTTTCCAAAACTCCCTAGATTCAGGAAGAATTCCATTAGCTTGGGAGATAGCAAATGTAACTCTATTATTTAAAAAGGGAAGGAGACAGCAGGAAACTGCAGGCAAGTTAGCTTAACATCTATTGTGGGGAAAATTTTAGAAGCTATAGCAGGGCACTTGGATAAGTTCAAGGTCATCAGGCAGAATCAACATAGTTTTGTGAAAGGGAAATCATGTTTAACCAGCTTATTAAAGTTCTTGGAGGTAGTAACATGTGCTTTGGATAAAGGGGAACTGGTGGGTGTACTGTACTTAGATTTTCAGAAGGCATTTGATAAACTGCCACATCAAAGGTTATTGCAGCAAATAAAAGCTCATGGCATGGGGGTAACATATTGGCATGGATAGAAGATTGGCTGGCTAACAGGAAGCAGAGAGTTGGCATAAATGGGTCTTTTTCAGGTTGGCAAGATGTAACGAGTGGTGTGCCACAGGGATCAGTGCTGGGACCTCGACTGTTTACAATTTATGTAAGTAACTTGGGTGAAGGGATGGATTGGATGGTTGCCAAATTTGCTGATGACACAAAGATAGGTAGGAAAGTAAGTTGTGAAGAGGACATAAGAAGGCTACAAAAAGATATAGATAGGTGGCGTGAATGGGCAAAGATTTGGCAAATTGTGTACAATGTGGAAAAATGCGAAATTGTCCATTTTGGCAGGAAGAATAAAAGAAAGCCACATTATCTAAATGACAAGAGATTGCAGAGCTCTGAGGTGCAGAGGGATCTGGGTGTCTTAGTGCATGAATCGCAAAAGGCTAGTATGCAGGTACAGCAAGTAATTAGGAAAGCTAATAGAATGTTAACATTTATTGCGAGGGGAATTGAATACACAAGTACAGAGCAAAAACAGAAAATGCTGGAAAAACTCAGCAAGTCTAACAGCATCTGTTGCGAGAGAAACAGAGTTAACATTTTGAGGCCACATGCCCCTTCTTCAGAGCAGAAGAGAAGTGGAAATATGATTAAATTTATACTGTTTAAGGGGGGGTGGGGCAGGTGGAGCTGGATAGAAGGTCAGCGATAGGTGGGGTCAAGGGAGGGATTGACAAAGATATTATGAACTAAAGGACAAAGGGAGTGTTAGTGGTAGTGGTTAGTGATAAAAAAAGTGCTGATGGTGGCATAAAGGTAAGAAAGCAGAATGTGATAATAGCAGAAGGTTCTGCTCTGTTACTCTCTCCACAGATGCCGTTAGACCTGCTGAGTTTTTCTAGCATTTTCTGATTTTGTTTCAGAGTTCCTATATCTGCAGTATTTTACTTTTACATAAGTAGGGAGATTATGCTTCAGTTATATAGAGTATTGGGAGACCATATCTGGAGTGATGTGTACAGTATTGGTCACCTCAGTTAAAGAAGGATGTAAATGCGTTAGAAGCAGTTCAGAGAAGGTTTTGAACTCTCTCTCCTCCATCCCCACCCCTTTTCTGATCCCCCTTTTTTTTCCCAATAATTTATATAGATTTTTCTTTTCCTACCTATTTCCATTATTTTTAAATGTATTTCCATCCATTGTTTTATCTCTACCTTTTAGCCTTTTTCGATTCCTTCACCCCATCCCACCCCCACTAGGGCTATCTGTACCTTGCTTGTCCTGCTTTCTACCCTTAATTAGCACATTCCTTAGATAATATCACCACTGTCAACACCTCTTTTTCCTTTTGTCTATTACATCTTTTGGCTATCTCCACCTATCATTGGCCCTCTATCCAGCTCTACCTGTCCCACCACCCCCCTTAAACCAGCTTATATTTCACCTCTTTTCTATTTTTACTTAGAGTTCTGTTGAAGAGTCATACGGACTCGAAACGTTAACTGTATTCGTCTCCGCAGATGCTGCCAGACCTGCTGAGTTTTTCCAGGTATTTTTATTTTTGTTTTACCAGACTAATACCTGGAATGGGCGGGTTGTCTTATGAGGAAAGGTTGGACAGGCTAGGCTTGTAGTCGCTGGAGTTTAGAAGAGTAAAAGGCAACTTGATTGAAACATATAAGATCCTGAGGGGACTTGACAGGGTGGATATGGAAAGGATGTTACCTCTTGTGGGAGAATCTAGAACTAGGAGTCACTATTTAAAGATAAGGGGTTGCCCATTTAAAACAGAGATGAAATCTTTTCTCTCAGAGAGTTGTGAGTCCTTGGAACTCTCTTCCTGAAAAGGCGATGGAAGCAGAGACTTTGAATATTTTTAAGGCTGAGGTGGATATATCCTTGGTAAGCAAGGGGGTGATAGGTTATCGGGGGTAGGTGGGATGCAGATTTCAGGTTACTATCAGATCAGCCATGATATTATTAAATGGTGGAGCAGGTTCGAGGGGCCGAATGGCCTACTCCTCCTTATTCGTATGTTCATATGGATACATAGGCATGCCACACTACACTTCTATTGCCCTAACATCTCAGTTTTTCTGTTTAACAAAATGTCTTACACAAGATAAGGCATGAGTTATTTATATCCCACTAATGAGCTGTTCCTGAGCACAGTATGTAGCTGGCCTGTTTATCACTGGTAAGGAATGTTCTATTTAAATAAACCTACTTGATTTCAATTATCTTCAATTTCCCAGCATTTATTTTAAATACTAACTCCATATTGTGTACTCTTTAAGCTGAAGCTCCAGTTTGAGCTCATTTTTCATACTTGGTTTTGCTCATTCAAACTTTATGCACATCAGAAGCATAACAATCCTGGTTGTCATTGAGAAAGCCAGTGTAGCGAAGTTAATCCCACAGTGCAATTAGGTACAGAGTTCCAGGATTTTGACCCTGTGCTGATGAAGGAACAGGGATATGTTTCCCAAGTCAGGATGGTGTATGACTTGAAAGGGAACTTGGAGGCGATAGTATTACCAGACATGTGCTGTCCTTGTCTTTCTAGGTGGTGGAGCAGATGGGTTGGGAAGTGCTCAAAAAATTTTTGGTAAGTTACTGAATAGTCAACACAGCTACCATAGACCACCAGTGGTGGAGGGGCTTGAGATATTGGATGGGGAGCGGACTGCTATGCCCTGGATAGAGTTGAGCTTCTTGAGTACTATAGTAGTTGCACCAGTACAGGCAAGTGGAATGTATTCCATCATACTTCTGACTTGCATCTTATTGGTTTTCTTGTAGGTTTGGGAATTCAGGAGATTCAGAGCAATCAGTCACCGCAGAATACCCAGCCTCTAATCTGTACTAGTGGCCATGTCAGATATGAGACTGGCTCAGTGAGTTTCTGATCAATGATGACTCATAGAGTGATAGAATCACATATAACACAGAAGGAGGCCATTCGACCCATCAAGTCCATGCCAGCTCCCCACAGAGCAATCCAGTGAGTCGCACTCCTGCTACGATGGGGGAAGTCAATGATGTAATGCCATTGAATGTCAAGAAGTGGTTAGATGTTTTTTCTTGGTGGAGATGGTCAGCATAAGCATTACTTGGCATTTATTAGCTGAAACCTGGATGTTGTCCAGGTCTTGCTCAATTTGGCACAGGCTGCTTTATTCTCTGATGAATTGAGAACGGAAATGAGCACTGTGTGATCATCAGTGAACAAACCCACTTCTGCCCTCAACAACAAGAACTTGTGTTTATAAAGTGCCTTTATTGTCATAAAATGGCCAAAGGTGCCTCACAGAGGCATTATAAAACAAAATATGACATCAAGCCACATTAAGAAATAAAAGATCAGGTATCCAAAAGTTTGGTCAAAGAGGTAGATTTTAAGGAATGCCTTAAAGGAGGAAAGTGAGGTAGAGAGGTGGAAGGTTTAGGGGGGGAATTTCAGAGCTTAGGAGTTAAGGCAACTGAAGGTACAGCCACTAATGGCGGAGGGATTAAAACAGGAGGTGCTCAAAAGGCCAGAATTAGAGTACTGCATATATCTTAAGAGGAAGGTGGAGCTGGAGGAGATCACAAAGATAGGGAAAGGCTAGGTCATGAAAGAATTTGAAAACATGGATGAGAATTTTATAATCAAAGTATTTCTTAACCAGGAAGCAATGTAGGTCAGCAAGCACAGGGGTGATTGGTGAACAGAATTTGGTGCAAATTAGGAGATGGGCAGTTGAGTTTTGATGACCTCAAGTTTACAACTGAATGTTGGAGGCTGGCCAGGAGTGTATTGGAGGTCTAGAGGTAACAAAGGCATGAATGAGGGTTTCAACAGCAGAAGGGCCTAAGGCAGGGCTGGGTTTGAGCTATGTTATGGAGATGGAAATAGGCAGTCTTAGTGAAGCATGGAGATGTGGTTGAAAGCTTATTTCGGGCTCAGATATGACATAGAGTTTGTGAATAGTTTGGTGCAGCCTCAAATATTTGTCAAGGAAAGGGTGGAGTTGGTGGTGATGGAGCAGAAGTAGGGTAGGGACTGAAGACAATGGCTTCAGTTTTGCCAAGGTACATGGCAGAATTTTCCCTGAATTGCACTGACTGCGGTGGCGGGCGTGAAAAAGACGTTTTGCATGCCAACCACAAGAGTGGGTTTTTGCTTCCTGCCACAGTAATTATGTAGCCACAAGAAACGATGGGCAGACTCTGAATCACCCGCCACGCTATTACCTCACCGTTACCTCACTCCAGGTGCCATATCTAAACTGCAGCAGCACACACAGTTCTCAATGCTTGCAGCCTAGGACTGCTCCAGTGAAGACACGGCCCTGAAAGCCAAGAAGAGTTCAGTGACCCATCACTGGAATGCCGTTTGGAAGCTCGCCGTGATGTACTCTACCCCGGCTCTGGCCGCAGGAGGTCCAGCAATGTCACCACTCTGGCTTGGGAGGCAGTGGCAATGGTGGTCAGTGCCAATGCTGCACAGAAGAGGTTGGCCATCCCGTGCAGAAAGAGGATGAATAATCTCACCTGTGTCACCAGAGTAAGGCAATGCCATCTCATCATTCTAAACTCACACACTCAGTAAAGTGATGGGGTGGGTGGGGTGGGGGGGGCGGGGTCATTAACAGTGCGGCACTTGCTTAGAAATAACCTGCTCACCAATGCTCAGTTTGAGTTCCGCCAGGTTCACTCAGCTCCTGACCTCATTACAGCCTTGGTTCAAACATGGTCAAAAGAGCTGGACTCCAGAGGCGAGGTGAGAATGACTGCCCTTGACATCAAGGCAGCATTTGACCGAATGTGGCATCAAGAAGCCCTAGCAAAATTGGTATCAATGGAAATCAGGGGGAACCTCTCAGCTGCTTGGAGTCATACCTAGCGCAAAGGAAGATGGTTATGGTTGTTGGAGGTCAATCATTTCAGCTCCAGGACATCATTGCAGGAGTTCCTCAGGGTAGTGTTCTAGGCCCAACCATCTTCAGGTGCTTCATCAACGATCTTCCTTCCATCATAAGGTCAGAAGTGGGGATGGTCGCTGATGATTGCACAATGTTCAACACCACTCGTGACTCCTCAGATACTGAAGCAGCCTATGTTCAAATGCACAAGACCTGAACCATATCCAGGCTTGGGCTGACAAGTGGCAAGTAACATTCATACCACACAAGTGCCAGGCAATGACCATCTCCAACAAGACAGAATCTAATCATTGCCTCTTGACATTCAATGGCATTACCATCGCTGAATCCCCCACTTTCAACATCCTGGGTGTCAGTAAGAGGCGCACGATCAGTAAGGGGAGACTTCAGCCTGAATGAGACAGAGACCAAGTTTTTGGGACATTTGGGACAAAAATAAAAATAGCTGGAAAAACTCAGCAGGTCTGACAGCATCTGCGGAGAGGAATACAGTTAATGTTTTGAGTCCGTATGACTCTTCATCAGAACTGAGGAAATATAGAAATGAGGTGAAATATAAGCTGGTTGAGGGGGGTGGGACAGGTAGAGCTGGATAGAGGGCCAGTGATAGGTGGAGGCAAAAAAGAGATTGCGGAAGATGTCATAGACAAAAGGACAACAGGGTGTTAATGGTAGTGATATTAGCTAAGGAATGTGTTAATGGTGACATTAAGGCTAGAAAGCAGGATAAGCAAGTAACAGATAGCCCTAGTGGGGGTGGGGTGGGGGGAAGGGATCGAAATAGGCTAAAAGGTGGAGATGAAACAATGGATGGAAATACATTTAAAAATAATGGAAATATTTGGTTCAAAGTGGGAATTCAGTGCATGGGGGAAAGAGGTGCTTTAGGTAAGGTTTACTACAATAAATAAAGTCTGTTGAGTGGGGAGTTTGGTGAAGGGCGGAGAGGAGGTGCTTTTTTTCTTCTACCCTTTTTCAGCCTCTAGTAATTGATTTCCACTTTGGTGCAGCAGAAGGAGCAGGTAAACCAGTAACTGGTATTATTAGTTTTATTAGTATTGCAAGTACTGTATTGTTTTATCAGTATTGTAAAGTTTACTGGCAGTGCCAAAACCTATTGATAGATGTTTGCTTTATTCATTATAATTAATTAACTAGCAATTATTAATTAACTAACACATATTGGAGATGGCAGGGCAGGTGATGTGCTGCGATTACAGGATGTGAGAGCTTCTGGATACCAGTGTGATCCAGGGCAAACACATCTGCAGTAAGTGTTTGTGGCTGCGGGAACTTCGGCTCCGAGTTATTGAACTGGAGGCCGAGCTGCAGACACTGCAGCATATCATGGAGGGGTAAAGTTACCTGGACACTTTATTCCAGGAGGCAGTCACACCCCTTAGGATAGAGTCTTCTAATTTGGTCAGTGGTCAGAGACAGGAGGGTGTGACTGCAAGTGAGGCAGGTAAGGGGACCCAGGGGTCAGGAGTGCAGGAGCCCTGGTCCTTGCAATTGTCCAACAGGTTTGAGGTTTTTTCAGCTTGTTTGGGTGGGAGTGGAGGCTGCAGAGGTGGATGAGCTAACTGACCATGGCACCATGGCACAGGAAGTAAAATTTGCTCATGATCCAGTGTGGGGGGGATGATTGCAGCGAACAAGGCTTATAATGAGATGCAGAAGTATTGAAATTAGGTTCCCAACATGCAGCAGTGGGAAACGCGGCCCGCCATTGATAGGTGGAGCGAATGATTGCAAACTGGTTTTACGATGACATGAAACTGATTTTTGTGATCTCCTGACATTTTCCGCTCCCACAAGCTATGAAGCCCGCTGCAAATGGAAGTGGAAAATAATGGCCATAATTTTAGGAAGCTTCTACTCACCTAACATTGTATGTTGGACAAGCAGGCTGACAATTTAGATCTACGGGAGGGGTTGAGAGGGGTGGTGGTGAGGTAAAGCTGGGTGTCGTCAGCGGGCATGTGGAAATGACATTTTGTTTTTAAATTATGTCATCGGGGCAGCATGTAGTTGAGAAATAGGGAGGGGCAGGGGGGAGCCAAATATAGATCCATGGGAGACATCAGAGGTAGCTGGTGTGGAAATAGGAAGATAAACCATTAATGGTGTTTCTCTGGCAAAGATCAGATAGATAAGAGTGGAACCAGGTGAGTGCAATCCCACCCAGCTAGATGGCAGCAGAGAGGCATTGGAGGAGGATGGTCAACTGTGTCAAAGGCTGCAGGCAGTTCTAGAATGACAGGGAGGGATAGTTTGCCTTTGTCACAGTCACATAACATAAGACCAATGACTTTGAGAAGAGCAATTTCAGTACTATGTACTTTGGAGTGATTCAAACATGGAGCTGTGGGGAAAATGAGCATGAATTTGGGAGGTAACACATTCATGGACTTTGCAGAGCAAAGGGAGGTTGGAGATGGGGTGGTAGTTTGCAAGGACAGTGGGGTCAAGAGTTTTTTGAGTTCAATGGGTCTAGAGTTTTTTGAGGTCAGGGGGATAACAACAGATTTAAAGGAGAGATGAACAGAACCTGAGGAGGGAGAGCCATTATCAATATCAGCTAGCATAGGAGCCAGGAAAGAAAAAGGAAGTAGTTTTGTGGGAATACGGTCAAGGAAGCAGGAGGTGAATCTTATAAGAACATAAGAACTAGGAGCAGGCAATTCAGCCCCTCGAGCCTGCCCCACCATTCATTACGATCATGGCTGATCTAATTTCGGCCTCAACTCCCAATTTCCCTCCCTCTCCCCATAACCTTTCAACCCGTTACTAATTAAAAATCTGTCTATCTCCTCCTTAAATTTATTCAGCGTCCCGGCATCCACTGCACTCTGAGGTAGTGAATTCCACAGATTCACGGCCCTTTGAGAAAAATAATTCCTCCTCATCTCTGATTTAAATCTACCACCCCTTAGCCTAAAACTATGGTTCTCATTCTAGAATGCCCCAGAAGGGGAAACTTCCGCTCCACGTCTACTTTGTCTATCCCCTTTAGCATCTTATATACCTCAATTAGATCTCCTCTCATCCTTCTAAACTCTAGCGAGTATAGGCTTAAACTGCTCAATCTCTCCTCATAAGACAAGCCCCACATCTCTGGAATCAATCTAGTGAACCTCCTCTGAACCGCCTCCAGTGCAACTACATCCTTCATCAAGTAAGGGGACCAAAACTGTGCACAGTACTCCAGGTGCGGTCTCACCAATGCCTTGTACAGTTGCAACAACACTTCCCTATTTTTATACTCTAATGGCCAAGATGAACGTGAAGAGAGCATGAGGGAAATAGGAGAGAAACTAGGGAAAGGTACAAGTTCAGGTCTAGGGAAGGGGACCTTAGAGGAAGTTCTGTTGAAGGGTCGTGAGGACTCGAACGTCGACTCTTTTCTTCTCCACCGATGCTGCCAGACCTGCTGAGTTTTTCCAGGTAATTCTGTTTTTGTTTTGACCTTAGAGGAAGTTTGGCCTGGAGGGCTATGGGAAGGGAGAGAAGCAGCAGAAGCAGCTGGTGGGATGGTCTCAACCTTGGGCACAAAAAAGTCTATGAGCTCCTCACGCCTCTTGTTTGAGGTGATGTTGGAAGAGACAGAGAAGGGCTAAAGAAGACAGCTTCCAGTAGAGAAAAGAAGCCAGGGGTTATCTTTGCATTCCAGGATGATTGTGGAATATTGAGCAGTTTTGGCAGATGAAATCAGGACTCAATAGTGCTTCATGTGGTCCAGTGGATGGCTAAACCAGTCGTCCACCACACACTTTCAAATCTACATCCCTTGGACTTCAGGAAGCAGAGATAAGATCCACACCAGGGGAAATGGCTAGGGTGGGAAAGAGTAATGGTTTTAATGAGGGCTAAGGCATCAAGAGTGGAGTTGAGGAGATCAGTAGCTGCAAAAATGTTGTGGTGACATGAGGGCCAAAGGCGAGACAGTTGGGATTTTTAAACTGCAGTTGTAATGAATTGGGAAAGATTTCTTTCCAGGGGCAGATACAGAAGGAAGTAAGGTTTAGAGGGGACGTGGGTTGTGGGTTGAGAGCAGTACAAAGAACTGATCAGAGCTGGCTTTATCTGTGATTGGTACTGTGGGAGCGGGGCCTCACAGGATGGTAAGGTCAAGCAGGTGGCCATGAACATGGCCTTGTGTGTTTACATGGAGCGAGAGATTAAGGGAGAATAGGAGGGCAGTGAACTCAGGGAGTATAGAATGTGATGAATTGAGGTGGAGTTTGAAATCACCTCGGATGAGAAGCTGCTTGGTGTAGAGGCTGAGGGAGGAAAGTAGTGAGGATTGTTCCATAAGAAAATTGGCATGCTATTTGGGTGGGTGGTAGAGAGCCAGGATTTCAAATGAAAGATGAGAGGGTTTGAATATGGCAAGGTGCTCAAAGGAGGAGAAAATGTCAGAGGATTAAGGGGACAAACCAAAGTGCGATTTGTTGATAAGAGCCACACTACCACACTACCACTGTGACTAGGTATGGTGAGCGGTGAAAGCTATAACCAGGAGGGGAGGCTTCATTGAGAGGGAAGGTGTCATCACCCCTGAGCCAGGTTTCTGTCAAGCCTATGATGTCGATGCAATCATCCACAATAAGCTCATGGATGGGAAGGGCTTTGTTTATGAGTGAATGGACATTCTGGAGGGAGCTGTGAAGAGGAAAGGTGATAGCTGGCAGAGTCCACAGGTTCAGCATAGGGGGGGATGAGTTGGACAGGGAGGAGATTGGCAAGATCATTCCCCAGCTGGTGTCCTGGGTGTGAAGAGCAGGGAGAGAGTGGGAATGTGTAGTTGGGGTTGCTGCTCATGTGAAGGCAGTGGTGAATGCCTTCAGAGAATGGCAAGAGCAGCAGAGAGGGAAGCTGTAGGCTCAACGAAGAGGAAGTTAAGCCTCGAATGGCAGCAGAAGGGTAGGGAGGTCAAAGAATACTGAAGGGTTGGGATGGGGATTTGGTAAGGCAATGTACAGAGAAGGGAGAAATGAAAGGAGGCATAGCTACAGGAGCTGAGGGTCTAGAAGGGCCACCGATAAAGGAGTAAAAAGAGGGAGGAAAATAATAAAGTGAAAATCGAAATGATGAGCTCTAATCCAAAGTGGCAGCCAAAGTGTGCAAGTAAATAGACATGGGAAAAACTGAAATTACATAGGCCTGGATATGGAGCATTAATTAGGATGCATTAATCCTAGTACTGATCAGGGACAGAAAGGAGCCAAGAGGAGAGAGCCCAGAGTGAAAGCCATAGGTCCCACAGCAGGTTTAAGTTGATATACATAGGTTTGTTTTTACATAGGTGGAGTTAGCTTAGAGTGTCAACAAACTGGTTGTCCAATTTCAGAGACAGGCATGGCGTGAGTGAAGTCCAGAAGCTATTTGATGGGTAAGGTGTCAGAAGATACATTGATGGAGGAATTTCCATTGGAATGAAGATCCAGGAGGCATGCAGCATCAGTTACAGGGCAAAAAAATGATGGTGACGTTGGCAGTCACAATACAATCCAGAAGAAGTGGAGAAATGTGCTTCGGTCCAGGGCAGAGTAATCTGGTCAGGACCCAGACTGTAGCTGAAGCTGACAAACCAGAAGAACCATGTAACCATGTAACCAGTATCTCATTGATGAAGCAGCTGAAGATAGATAGGTCAAGGATACTGTCTAAGGGAGCTCCTGTATTGATGGCTGAACCTAGGCCTCTAACTGCCACCACCATCTTCCTTTGGGCTAGAAATGGTTTGGGGCAGTGGAAAATTATTCCCTCATCCCAGTTGATTTACATTTTACTTGGATTCTTTGACAGGGCCAGCAGAACCACTAGGCAAACTAGATGGTCGTCTAGGGTGACAATGGTTGGGATGGCAGCCACAGCACGCCAGCACCAGCACTGTGGCAAAAACTGAAGTCTGAATTCTGAAACTTTAAAATGATATTTATTATGAGCATGAGCAACTTAGCCGAGTGCCTGGGGCAGGGCAGTTTCACTTCAGTCCCTCCTCCCTGTCCATCTGGAATTTTCTAGCACACAACAGCAGCTACCAGCTCTTTCCCGGCAATCCCCTGCACTGCCCCAGTCCCCACGCATGCTTACAACCTCCCAACCATTTCCGTCCAACGCATGTGCTTGTTGACTATCCAGTCGCGTTCCCTTCCTTATCTTGCTCCAGGTGATGATCTTGTGATGCAGGTTAAGGTCTCACAAGGTTCAGCCATTCAAAGGCAATTCCTGAGTGATGATACAAAAACAGAAAATGCTGGAAAAACTCAACAGGTCGAGCAGAATCTGTGGAGAGAGAAACAGAGTTAACGTTTCGAGTCCGTATGACCCTTCTTCAGAGCTGAAGAGAAGTGGAAATGTGATAAGATTTACACTGTTTATAAGGGGGGGGTGGAGCAGGTGAAGCTGGATAAAAGGCCAATGATGAGTGGGGGCAAAGGAGAGATTGACAAAGATGTCATGAACTAAAGGACATAGGGAGTGTTAATGGTAGTGGTAAGGGCTGATAGTGGCAAAGGTAAGAAAGCAGAATGTGATAATAGCAGAACAAGGGCCAGCACACAGAAAAAAAACAACAGGAACAAGTAACAGATGGCCCTTTTGGGGATGGGGCAGAGAAAAAAGGATAGAAAATAGGATTGAGGGGAGATTTAAAAAAGGGGATAAAACCATGGATAAATGAATAAAAATAAAAATAAGCGGATAAAAAATAAAAATGAATGTTGAAAAAAAGGAATTAAAAAGGGGTGAGGATAGAGGAAGGAGTTTATGGTCTGAAGTTGTTGAGCTCAGTGTTAAGTCCGGAAGGCTGTAAAGTGCCTAATCGGAAGATGAGGTACTGTTCCTCTATTTACATTGGGCTTCACTAGAACATTGCATCAGGCCAAGGACGGACATGCGGGCATGATAGCAGGGTGGTGTGTTGAAATGGCAAGCGACAGGAAGGTCTGGGTCATGCTTGCGGACAGACCAGAGGTGTTCCCCAAAGTGGTCACCCAGTCTGTGTTTGGTCTCACCAATGTAGAGGAGACCGCACAGGGAGAAGCGAATGCAGTAGACCAAATTGAAGGTATTGCACCTTCTGTAAATGCATGGGAAGGTGCCTTGGGAAGGGAATGAGTTGTTGGGGGTGATGGAGGAGTGGACCATTCCGTCCACAGGCACGTGCTTATTGACTATCCATTCGCGTTCCTTACCCTGCTCCAGGTGATGATCTCATGATGCAGATTGAGGTCTCACAAGGTTCAGCCATTCAAAGGCAACTCCTGAGTGATGATACAAAAACAGAAACTACTGGAGGGAGCGGTCCCTACGGAATGCTGACAAGCAGGGTGAGGGGAAGATGTGTTTGGTGGTGGCATCATGCTGAAGTTGACGAAAATGGCGGAGGAGGATGCTTTGAATGTGGAGGCTGGTGGGGTGAAAAGTGAGGACAAGGGGGACCTTATCATGGTTCTGGGAGGGAGGGGAAGGTGTGAGGCCAGAGGCGCGGGAGATGGGTCGGACACGGTTGAGGGCCCTGTAAACCACAGTGGGGAGGATACCTCAGTTAAGGAAGAGGGAAGACATGTCAGAAGCACCGCTTTGGAAAGTGGCATCATCAGAACAAATGCAACGAAGGCGAAGAAACTGAGGGGAATGGCATGAACTGAGAGAATGGGATTACCCCTAACACCTCATCACCTACCCACGGCCCCTTCCCATGCAATCGCAGAAGGTGCAACATCTGTCCCTTTACCTCCTCCTTCCTCACCGTCCAAGGCCCCAAACACTCCTTTCAGGTGAAGCAGTGCTTCACTTGTACCTCCTCCAATTTGGTCTACTGCATTCACTGCTCCCAATGTGGTCTCCTCTACACTGGGGAGACCAAACACAGACTGCGTGACCACTTTGCAGAACACCATCGGTCTGTCTGCAAGCATGACCCAGACCTCCCTGTCACTTGCCATTTCAACACCCCACCCTGCTCTCACGCCCACATGCTTGTCCTTAACCTGCTGCAATATTCCGGTGAAGCCCAATGCAAACTGGAGGAACAGCATCTCATCTTCCAATCAGGCATTTTACAGCCTTCCAGACTTAACATTGAGCTCAGCAGCTTCAGACCATGACCTCTCTCCTCCATCCTCACACCTTTTTTAATCCCCTTTTCTCTACATTTCACTTTAATTTTTATCCGCTTATTTTTATTTTTATTCATTTATCAATAGTCTTATCCCCTTTTTTTATCCCCCCTTCTACCCCATTTGCTATCCTTTTTGTCCCCACCACCGTCCCATCCCCAAAAGGGCCATCTGTCACAAGTTCATGTTTTTTTCTGTGTGCTGGCCCTTGTTCTGCTATTATCACATTCTGATTTCTTACCTTTGCCACTATCAGCACCTTTTTTAGCCCTTGCCACTACCATTAATGCTCCCTTTGTCTTTTTGTCCATTCCAGCTTTTTCAGTCTCTCCTTTGTCCCCAACTATCGCTGACCTTTTATTCAGCTCCACCTGCTCCATCCCCCTTAAACAGTATAAATTTCATCACATTTCCACTTCTCTTCAGCTCTGAAGAAGGGTCATACTGACTCAAAATGTTAATTCTGTTTCTCTCTCCACAGATGCTGCTAGACCTGCTGAGTTTTACCAGGATTTTCTGTTTTTGTTTTAGATTTCCAGCATTCGCAGTATTTTGCTGTTATCCTGAGTGATGATCCTGTGATGTCTGTTGCGATCTCGCGACAGGTGTGGGAGCGGACTGCACGAATCTGAACGGTGCTGAGGGAACATGGTGCTGCAGAGGCAGAGCAGTAGGGTGGAACTCGAGAGGCAGAGACCGGAGTGAGGGCTGAGGGCAGGCCTAACCATGAGCTTGATAAGTCTTAGCGGTTGTATGGGAGTGGGACCATTTTACTGTATTAATTTTCAGAAGTTAATTATGGGGGTGCCAAGGTGAAGGTTCACCTAGGGCATAAAATACCCTTGCTCCTTGATGTCACAGTAAGATAAATGCTTGCCTTCATGTCAAGGGCAGTCACACCTCTGGAATTCAGCTCTTTTGTCCATATTTGCACCAAGGCTGTAAGTCAAGTTGATCTGGAGGAGAGTGGTCCTGTTGGAACCCAAAAAGAGCATTGGTGAGCATGTTAAGTGCCACTTGATAGCACTGTGGAGGGCTCCTTCCATCACTGCTGAAGATTGAGAGTAGGATAATAGGATTGTTATTGCTGTGTTGGATTTGTCCTGCTTTTTACAGGGTAATTTGCCAATATAACCAAATCAATGTCTTGCATTAAAGTAAATAAAGGTTAATCCTGAGCACTATTGAATCAGATCACAATTGAAGGGTAAGGGACTATATGTGGTGCAGGAACAGAGCGACCTTAGGGTGCATGTGCACAAATTTTTGAATGTGGCAGGACAAATTGAGAAGGTTGTTAAAAAAAAGTATGGCATTCTTGGCTTTAGTAATAGAGGGTTGGAGTACAAAAACAAGCAAGTTATGCTCAACCTTTATAAAATACCAGTTAGGTTTCAGGTGTATTATTGTGTCCACTTCTGGGCACCACACCTTAGGAAGTATGTCAAAGCCTTAGTGAATGTGCAGAAGAGATTTACTGGAACAGTACTAGAAGGGACTTCAATTATGTAGAGAGACTGGAGAAGTTTGGCTTGGATTCATTAAGGGAAAATCATATTTAAATAACTTGCTGGAGTTTTTTGAGGAGGTAACAGAGAAGGTTGATAAGGGAAACACTGTTGATGTGATGTATATGGATTTTCAAAAGGTATTTGATACGGTGCCACACAACAGACTTGCGAGTAAAATTCTAGTTCATGGAGTAAAAGGGAAAGTAAGCACTGGGATAAGGAATTGGCCGAGTTGTTTATCAGATTGGGGAAGGTTTGTCATGGAGATCCCAAGGGGTCAGTGTTGGGACCCTTGCACTTCCTGATATACATTAATGACCTAGGTTGTGGTGTTCAGGGCATGATTTCAAAATTTTCAGATGATATGAAGATCGGATATGTTGTCAACTATGATGAGGATAGTCTTGAACTTCAAAAGGACATAGACATGTTGGTAGATTGGGCAGACAAGTGGCAGATGAAGTTCAATGCAGGGAAGTGTGAGGTGATTCATATTGGCAGGAAGAATATGGTGAGACAGTATAAAATAAAGAGAGAAACTCTAAAGGAGGCACAGGAACAGAGGGACCTCAGTGTATCTGTACATAAGTCATTGAGGATGCCAGGGCATGTTGAGAGAGCAGTTAATAAAGCATATAGTAGTATCTTAGGCTTTATTAATAGGGGCATTGAGTACAAGAGTAAGGAGGCCATGTTGAACTCATATAAGACACTAGATGGGCCTCATCTGGAGAACTGTGTCCAGTTCTGGGCACCATATTTGAGGAAGGATGTGAAGGCACTGGAGAGAGTACAGAGGAGAGTCACAAGAATGATTCCAGGGATAAAGGACTGTAGCTATGAGGATAGATTGGAGAAGTTGAGACTGTTTTCTTGGAGAAAAGAAAGCTGAGAGGAGACTTGACAAAAGTATTCAAGATCCTGAGGGGTATGAACAGGTGTGAAACTGTTCCCACTCAAGAGAGCATCAAGAACTAGAGGGCACAGATTCAATATAATTGGCAAAAGGTGTAAAAGCGATGTGAGGAAAATTTTTTTAACCCAAAGGGTGGCTGGAGTCTGGAATGAACTTTTGGACAGGGTGGTGGAGGCAGGTTTGGCCGAGGTATTCAAAAGGAAATTGGATTGCTATCTGAAAAAAATGTGCAAGGTTACGGGGATAAGGAGTGGGACTAGATAGAATGCTCTTTGAGAGGCAGTGCAGACTCTATGGGCCAAATGGCCTCCTTCTGCATCGTAAAATTTCTGTGATTCTACTCTTTTAGAGAAGAAAAGGAATATGATAGAGATGTTCAAAATTATAAACAGTTTTGATAGAGAAAAAAAGAAGAAACAATTTACAGTGGTAGAATGGTCAGTAACCACAGGAAACAGATTTAAAATGTGATTAGCAAAAGGGACAGAGCAAACATCTCTTTATGCACTGAGTTATTGTGATCTGGAATGCACTAATGCACAGCCTGAGAGGATCATGGAAATAGATTCGGTAGTAAATTCAAGGATAAATACTTGAAGGAAAAACATTGGCAGGGCTATAGCAAAAGAACAGAGAATTGGCATTAATTGAATAGCTCTACAAAAAGCTGGCACAGGCAAGTGAGCCAAATGGCTTCCTTCTGCACAGTGTCCTTCTTCAGTTCTATGGTAAGTGCAAACTAGTCTTTGCACAAACAGAAGACTAATACCTGGAATGGCCTCAAAGTGGGCAGGGGAAGGCTGGAGGTAAAAAGAGTTAAGCAGTGCGATTGGAAGACAGTTTCTATAAAAAGATGAGGTGAAAGGGAATATGAATTGTTTTGAGGGTGGTGCACTGGTACAGTTACACTTTATTGGGCAAAGAAGTCAACTGTAATGAGAAAAATATCTTAAAATTATCTGCTGCTCCCTTCCGGTGTTTGGAATTTTTTTAACAAGTATTATTCCAGTAACAGCTTCATTTATTTGTGTACAAAAATAAGTTAATACATCACTGTTAAGAGGATTATGCTTAATTTATTAATTAATTAATATGCTTGGTTTCACATTCAGGTTCATAATAGCGCTGTCATCTCTGATGCTGTTAACACAAAGAGTAACATCAATGTCAATGGACGTTCATGAAGGTGAAATCAGGATTCCAGCTCGAATTATGCAGCAAAATGGCCTTGGCTCTGAAATTCTCTACTGTTCATTACCATACTTCAGCTACATGCTATATTTTCCTGCACTACTTGGAGGACCTCTGTGTTCTTTTCAAATGTTCAGGATTCACATAGAAAATCTTAAAAAGTCTGGTCAGAAATGCATCGCCAAACCTTTGTGGTTATTTTTTAAAAAGTGTGTCTTATTTTTTCTGTTGAATATGCTGAGAATATCTGTAAGAAATTGTATTAGTATTATAGAGCAAAGCAACCAAGGAACCCTTCAATGGGATGTTCCTAAGGATATTTTATTGATTTGGATTACAGCTTTGATGTTCAGATTAGCATATTACTCTCAATGGCTTCTTAGTGAATCTCTTAACAATTTAGTTGGCCTGGGATTGGATAATGACAGGACTGGAAAAGCTACTCTCTCCGATGCTGATATCTGGACGCTTGAGACAACCAATAAGATATCCGAGTTTGCTCGAACATGGAACAAAACCACAGCTGGTTGGCTAAGGAGGATGGTGTTTCAACACAGCAAAGTTCAGCCTCTGATGTCAACATTTGCTTTTTCAGCTTGGTGGCATGGCCTTCACCCTGCCCAAATCTTTGGATTTATCTTGTGGGCTACTACTGTAAAAGCAGACTATCATGTTCACCGATATATGGGCTCAGTTACTGCGGGATCAAGGTTCCTGAGAATATCATATAAAGTCCTGACATGGATGCAAACTCAACTGGTAACTGCGTACATTTTGGTAGCTGTGGAACTGCGGAGTTTTTCTTGTGTTTTGGTGCTGTGCAAGTCCGTTTGCACTGTCTGCCCATTACTATATGTACTGGTACTAATAGGAATGCCAAACAAGCCAAGCAAAAATTAAAGAACATTGTCAGTTTACCATCTGCTCTATATTCCTTTCATCTAAATAAGGCAGCACTACTTTCGATTGTCAAATCATCTGCATTTTATCATAATATCTGTGGATGACACCAGGCAGCTTTTGTGAATTGGAGACACTAACTTGTCAGACTAGTAGTGCTCTTCAGCAGGTGGGCATCCTAGCTGTGCCCCTAGTGGCAGGGGGTTGGGGGGTTGCACCTCTGTCATAGATAATACGGGTCCTCCCCTGCTCCAATGAACTCTGGTGTGTAAATATTCATATTTCTGCTTGGATGCTTTCCTCCCACAAATTTTTAGTCCAGACCATCATTTCCCCTGCTTAGGATATCAATCCATCCAATTGGCCACCTTTAAACAGCCATAATCCCCTAACTATATCTTTTGACTCGGGCTTTATGAAATATATGTTCACATTCAACAATACTTAACACTTCCACTAACCATTTTAAAAAGAACATCAATTCAGTATTTCTCAAAAACATTGTGGCAACTGCCTCAATTATGAATCTTATCCACCGGTTTGAATGGAGACCCATATGTGTACAACAATGACATCAATACGAAATGAAAGAACATTAGGATGGTACCATAATAATTACAGAAAAGTCCCTTCTATAACAGACCATTCAATGCAGTTAGTATTCTTGGTCCTATAATTGTAGATTGCTCTCCCTGAATTATTTTAATTTTAGAACCTTGTATCCTAGCTATCATATCTATCTATCCACCTATAAAAACATCCATATAAAAACACATCCAAATGTGATCACACACATTTTGTCCAATCACATTTTCAGCCGTCATATTTTTACATATATAATCACACTCGTGCATGATTGGCTAAAATTTCATAGTCAAAAATATTGACAAATTGGAACAAATGGGGAATATACCAATTGTGTCTGGTCAGAAGGGTTACATGAATTTCCAATGGAAAACTGCTAAAGACAAATGAAAATGTTTGCATTTGCAACCATCTTCAGCCAGAAGTGTCAAGTGGATTATTCATCTCAGCATCCTCTTGAGGTTCCCCACCATTGCAGATGCTAGCCTTCAACCAATTTGATTAATTTTATCTAATATTAAGAAATGTCTGAGTGCAATGCATACAGTAAAGTCTATAGACCCTGATAACAAATCAACTGTAGTGGTAAAGACTTGTGTTCCAGAACTTGTCACTAGCCAAAATGTTTCAGTACAGCTATAACTCAGGACAAATCCAATCCAGTCAATTATCGTCTCATCAGACTACTTCAATCATCCGCAAAGTAAATTTTGCATCAGAGTATACTGGTACAGAGTGGAATTATTGCGAGCTTGGTGAGGAGGGGAGGTAGGTGCTCTTTTCTTTGTCATTCTCTATCTTTCTCAGCTTGCAGGAGACCAGGGGCAGGATTTTACCGTCGGCGAGCGGGGTCGGGGCCCGCTCGCCGACCCGTAAAATAATGCGGGATGACATCAGGCGGTACTCCCGACATCACCCCGCCCCATTTAAATTTTCAGGAAGGCGGGGGCGCAGCAAAATCAGCTGCACGCCCGCCGACCTGTCAATAGCCAATTGAGGCCATTGACAGATCAATTAAAGTAATTAGTGGACCTGCCTGTCGAACCTTAAGGTTGGCGGGCAGGCCAGGAGCTCTGGCAGGAAGTAGAAAAAACATGAAACCTCATCCACAGGTGGGATGAGGTTTCACGTAGGGTTTTAAAAATTTTAATAAAGTTTTGTTGGAAATTATGAACATGTCCCAACTCATGTGACATTGTCACATGAGGGGACATGTAAGGGAATTTTTTTTTTCTATTTTTAATATTTTTGCATGTAGAGCCAATCTCCCTGAGGCAGCACTTAGTCTCAGGGAGATGAGTGCGCTCTTTCGTGCGCATATGCGAAAGAACGCACTCTCGATTTTAGGCATTTCCCCCCCGCCCGCACAGGGAGCACATAGCGCTTCCCTGCGGACGTCACACTGGACGGGCCTTAATTGGCCCACCCATGTAAAATGGTGCCACGCCTCCAATCGGGGGGGCCGATCGGAAGCAGGCCCGCCCATCAACTTCCCCCCTGATGAAGGAAAAATTCAGTCTCAGGAGTTGAAAAGCTGCACAAGAGGACTGAGTTTAGAAAACATACAAGAATGACATCACAGGAGAAACATAAGTTCATCGGTTGTTGAGAAACTGCAGTTAGGGAGGGTCTTCAAGTAGCTGAAAATGAGAAAAACACATTCTTTTAAAAGAAGGAGCTACTTACTTTTCAGCAAGAAACACAAGCAATACAGAAGTAAAGTTAAGTCAAGGCCAGGTAAAATAAAGCAGTATAAACCAAAGTAAAATAAAGTTAACGTAAGGGACGTAAATTGAAGCCATGGCAGGGCAGCTCGGTCATCTGAAATGCATGTCCTGTAATATGTGGGAAGCCCTGAACGCTACCAGTGTTCTAGATGACCACATGTGCTAGAAGTATCGCCAGCTGCAGAACCTTGGGCTCTGAGTTTCGCAGCTTGAGCAGCGGCTGGAGTCACTGTGGCACATCCGCAAGGCTGAGAGCTAGGTGGATAGTACATTCAGAGCAGTTGTCACACCGCAGCTTAGGAGCCTGGAGGCAGAAAAGGAATGGGTGACTGCCAGGCAGTCCAAGAGAACTAGCCAGGTAGTGCAGAAGTCCCCTGGGGTCCCACTCATCAATCAGGTCTCCATTTTGGATACCATTTTTGATACATTTTGGTTACTTGGAGGAGTGCAGTCAGAGCCAGGTTTGTGACACCACAGGCAGTTCTGCTGTATAGGAGCAGAGAAAGAAGAGGGGAAGAGCAGTATTAATAGGGAACTCATTAGGGGAACAGACAGGTATTTCTGTGGCCATAGACATGACTCCAGGATAGTATGTTGCCTTTCGGGTGCCAGGGTCAAGGATGTCATGCAGCAGCTACAGGACATTCTTCTCAGGGAGGGTGATCAGCCAGAGGTCGTGGTCCATGTTGGTACCAATGACTTAGGCAGGAATGGGGATGAGGTCCTGAAAGCAGAATTTAGGGAGCTAGGAAGGAGATTGAAAAGCATAACGTCTAAAGCAGTAATCTCAGGGTTATTCCCAGTTCCACATGTAAGTGAGTATGGAAATAGGAGAATTGAGTGATTAAGCACGTGGCTGTAAAGCTGGTGTAGGAGGGAGGGTATCAGATTTGAGTCATTGTGACCAATTGTGGGGAAGGTGGGACCTGTATAAACTAGACAGTCTACACCTGAACAGGACTGGGATGAATATCCTTGCAGGGAGATTTGCTAGCACAGTTGGGGGGTAGGGTTAAACTAGATTGGAAGGGTGCTAGGAACCTGAAAGCAAATTCACAACAGGGAACGGGAGATGGAGAATTAGTGAGTGACCATGAAAGACAGAGGAAGCACAGGTTAAAAAATGTACAGCATAGGAATTTGACAGTTCTACTCCATAGAACAGGAGTAAAAGTTCTAAGTTGGGGAAAGACAAATTTTACAAAGCTGACAGGTGAACTGGTGAAAGTGGACACAACTACTAGAAGGGAAAACTGTCAAATCAGTGGGAGGTATGCAAAAGCGAGATTCTACAGGCCAGTGCAGTCATGTCCCCACACAGGAAAATGGTGGTACTGCCAAGTCTAGAGACCCCTGGTTATCCAGAAACATACAAGGTAAGATAAAGCAGAAAAAGAAAGCTCTGACAGTCACGAAAAGCTTAATATTGTAGAAAGCCTTTAGGAATGTATAAAGTACAGGGGTGAAGGAAAAAAGATATTAGGAAAGCAAAGAGAGGATACAAAAAAATATTGGCAGGTAAAATCAAAGAAAACCCAAAGATGTTTTGCTAGTATATTAAGAGCAAGAGCATAAATAAGGAAAGATTAGGGATTATCGGAGATGTACATGGTAACTTGTGTGTTGATGCCAGAGATGTGGGCAGAGTTCTCAATGAGTACTTTGTCTCTGTCTTCACTAAGGAGTGGGATGATGCAGACATTCTAGTTAAAGAGGAGTGTGGAATATTAGATACAATAAGCATATTGAGAGAGGATGTACTGGAGGGACTGGCATCCTTGAAGGCAGTAAAATCACCAGGGTCGGATGGATTGTATCCCAGGTTGTTAAAGGAAGCCAAGGAGGAAAGTACGCTTGCTCTGAGGATCATTTTCCAACCCTCACTAGGTGCAGGCAAGATACCAGGGGATTGGAGGTCTGCAAACATTGTACCAATATTTAAAAAGGGTGCGAGGGATAGGCCAGAAAATTATAGGCCAGTCAGCCTGACTTTGGCGGTGGGCAAATTATTGTAATCAATTCTGAGACAGGATAAACTGACACTTAGAAAGATATGGATTGATCAGGGATAGTCAGCATGGTTTTGTTAGGGGAAGATCATGTCTTGTTAATTTAATAGAATTTTTTGAGGAAGTAACAAGGAGGATTGATGAGGGTAGTGCAGTGGATCTTGTGTACATGGATTTTAGTAAGGCATTTGATAAGGTCCCACATGGCAGACTGGACAGAAAAGTAAAAGCCCATGGGATACATGGGAAGGTGGCCAGTTGGGTTCAAAATTGGTTCAGCAACAGGAAACAACGAGTAATGGTCAATGGATGTTTTTGCAAATGGGAAACGGATTCCAGTGGCTTTCCACAAGGCTATGTTGGGTCCCTTGCTGTTTGTTGTATATATTAATGACTTGGACTTAAATGTGGGTGGCATGATTGGGAAATTTGCAGATGACACAAAAATTGGCTGTGTAGTCGATAGTGAAGAGGATAACTGTTGTCTCCAAAATGATATCAATAGTTTGGTTGGGTGGGTGGAAAAGTGGCAAATGGAATTCAATCCAGAGAATTGTGAGGTAATGTATTTGAAGAGGGCAAACAAAGCAATGGAATACACAATAAATGGAAGAATATTGAGAGGGATAGAGACCTTGGAGTACATGTCCACAGGTTCCTGAAGGTGACAGGACAGGTGGATAAGGTGGTAAAGAAAGCATATGTAATGGATTCCTTTATTGATTGAGGGATTGAATATAAAAGCAGGGATGTAATAATAGAACTGTATAAAATGCTGGTTAGGCCACAGCTGGAATTTTGTGTACAGTTCTGGTCACCACATTACAGGAAGGACATAATGGCCCTGGAGAGAGTACAAAGGAGATTGACAAGAATATTGCCATAGCTGGAAAATTGCAGCTATGAGGAAAGATTGGATAGGCTGGGGTTGTTTTCCTTTGAACGGAGGAGGCTGAGGGGTGACCTAATTGAGGTGTACAAAGTTATGAGGGGCCTAGATAGGGTAGGCAGGAAAGACCTGTTTCCCCTAGCTGAGGGGTCAATTACCAGGGGACATAGATTTAAGGTGATTGGTAGAAGGATTAGACGGGACATGAGGAAAAACCCTTTCATCTAGACAATGGTGTGTCTGGAATTCACTGCCTAAATTGGTGGTTGAGGCTGAAACGCTCAACTCATTTAAAAGGTACCTGGATCTGCACCTGAAGTGCTGTAACCTGCAAGCCTACAGACCAGGTGCTGGAAAGTGAGATTTAAAATGAGCGGCTAGTTTTTTTTCTCTTTTTGGCTGGCGCAGGCACAATGGTCTGAATGGCCTCTTTCTGTGCCGTAACATTTCAATGGTTCTTAGTGATGGAAGGTATCATCAATAACCTGCTCACTGATTCTTTTTGTTTTTGATTCTTTCAATGGGCTGTGGACACGCTGGTGAGGCCAACATTTATTGTCCATCCATTATTGTTCTTGAGAAGGTAGTGGTGAGCCGCTGCCTTGAGTCGCTGAAGTCCATCTGATGCAGGTACACCCATTGTGCTATTGGGGAAAGAGTTCCAAGATTTTGATCCAACGTCGGTGAGAGAATGGTGAAATAGTTCCAGTCAGGATGCTTGTAGCTTGGAGGGGAACTTGGAGGTGGTGGTGTTTTCAAGCATCCGCTGTTCCTCTCCTTATAGGTAGCAGAAGTCATGGATTTGTAAGGTGCTGACAAAGGAGACTTGGTGAGTTGCTACATTGCATCTTGTAGCTGGTATACACTGCTGCCGCTGTGCATCAGTGGTGGAGGGAGTAAATGTTTAAGATGGTGGACGGGGTGCCGACCTAGCGGACTGCTTTGTCCTGGATGGTGTTGAGCTTCTCGAGTGTTGTTGGAGCTGCACTCATCTAGGCAAGCAGAGAATATTCCATAACAAAAACAAAAATACCTGGAAAAACTCAGCAGGTCTGGCAGCATCTGTGGAGAGGAACACAGTTAACATTTCGAGTCTGTATGACTCTTCAACAGAACTAAGGAAAAATAGAAAAGGGGTGAAATATAAGCTGGTTTAAGGGGGTGGGGGGTGGGACAAGAAGAGCTGGATAGCGGGCCAGTGATAGGTGGAGATAACCAAAAGATATCACAGACAAAAGAACAAAGAGGTGTTGAAGGTGGTGATATTAACTAAAGGAATGTGCTAATTAAGGGTAGAAAGCAGGACGAGCAAGGTACAGATAGCCCTAGTGGGGGTGGGGTGGGGTGAAGGAATCGAAAAACGCTAAAAGTTAGAGATAAAACAATGGATGGAAATACATTTAAAAATAACGGAAATAGGTGGGAAAAGAAAAATCTGTATAAATTATTGGAAAAAACAAAAAGGAGAGGGAAAATCAGAAAGGGGGTGGGGATGGAGGAGAGAGTTCATGATCCAAAATTGTTGAACTCAATATTCAGTCCGGAAGGCTGTAAAGTACCTAGTCGGAAGATGAGGTGCTGTTCCTCCAGTTTGCGTTGAGCTTCACTGGAACAATGCAGCAGGCCAAGGACGGACATGTGGGCATGAGAGCAGGGTGGAGTGTTGAAATGGCAAGCGACAGGGAGGTCTGGGTAATGCTTGCGGACAGACCGAAGGTGTTCTGCAAAGCGGTCAGCCAGTCTGCGTTTGGTCTCTCCAATGTAGAGGAAACCGCATTGGGAGCAACGAATGCAGTAAACTAGGTTGAGGGAAATGCAAGTGAAATGCTGCTTCACTTGAAAGGAGTGTTTGGGCCCTTGGACGGTGAGGAGAGGGGAAGTAAAGGGGCAGGTGTTGCATCTTCTGCGGTTGCATGGGAAGGTGCCGTGGGAGGGGTTGAGGAGTAGGGGGTGACGGAGGAGTGGACCAGGGTGTCACGGAGGAAACGATCCCTACGGAATGCCGCCAGGGGGGGTGAAGGGAAGATGTGTTTGGTGGTGACATCATGCTGGAGTTGGCGGAAATGGCAGAGGATGATCCTTTGAATGCGGAGGCTGGTGGGGTGATAAGTGAGGACAAGGAGGACCCTATCATGTTTCTGGGAGGGAGAAGAAGGTGTGAGGGTGGATGCGTGGGAGATGGGCCGGACACGGTTGAGGGCCCTGTCAACCACCGTGGGTGGAAAACCTCGGTTAAGGAAGAAGGAGGACATGTCAGAGGAACTGTTTTTGAAAGTGGCATCATCAGAACAGATGCAACAGAGGCAAAGGAACTGAGAGAATGGGATGGAGTCCTTACAGGAAGCGGGGTGTGAGGAACTGTAGTCGAGGTAGCTGTGGGAGTCGGTAGGCTTGTAATGGATATTGGTGGACAGTCTATCACCAGAAATTGAGACAGAGAGGTCAAGGAAGGGAAGGGAAGTGTCAGAGATGGACCATGTGAAAATGATGGAGGGGTGGAAATTGGAAGCAAAATTAATAAATTTTTCCAGGTCCAGACGAGAGCATGAAGCAGCACCGAAGTAATCATCGATGTACCGGAGAAAGAGTTGTGGAAGGGGGCCCGAGTAGGACTGGAACAAGGAATGTTCCACATACCCCATAAAGAGACAGGCATAGCTGGGGCCCATGCGGGTACCCATAGCCACACCTTTTATTTGGAGGAAGTGAGAGGAGTTTAAGGAGAAATTGTTCAGTGTGAGAACAAGTTCAGCCAGACGGAGGAGAGTAGTGGTGGATGGGGATTGTTCGGGCCTCTGTTCGAGGAAGAAGCGGAGAGCCATCAGACCATCCTGGTGGGGGATGGAGGTGTAGAGGTATTGGACGTCCATGGTGAAGAAGAGGCGGTTGGGACCAGGGAACTGAAAATTGTTGATATGTTGTAGGGTGTCAGAGGAATCACTGATGTAGGTGGGAAGGGACTGGACAAGGGGAGAGAGAATGGAGTCAAGATAGCAAGAAATGAGTTCCGTGAGGCAGGAACAGACTGACACAATCGGTCTGCCGGGACAGTCCTGTTTGTGGATTTTGGGTAGGAGGTAGAAGCGGGCCGTCCGAGGTTGGGAGACTATCAGGTTGGAAGGTGTGGAAGGAAGACCTCCAGAGGAGATGAGGTCAGTAACAGTCCTGGAAACAATGGCTTGATGTTCAGTGGTGGGGTCATGGTCCAGGGAGAGGTAGGAGGAAGTGTCTGCGCGTAGACGCTCAGCCTCTGCCAGACCACAACAGCACCACCCTTGTCAGCGGGTTTGATGACAATCACATTCCATCACAGTCCTGACTTGTGCCTTGTAGATGGTGGGCAGGCTTTGGAGAGGCAAGAGGTCAGTTACTCACCACAGAGTTCGCAATCTCTGATCTCCTCTTGTAGCCACAGTATTTATATTGCTGATCTAGTTCAGTTTCTGGTCAATGGGAACCACCAGGATGTCGATAGTTGGCTAATGCCCTTGAATGTCAGATGGAGCAGGTTAGATTCTCTCCTGTTGGAGCTGGTCGCTGCCTGGCGCTTTTGTGGTGCGAATGTTACTTGCCACTTATCAGCCTGAATGTTGCCCAGGTCTCATTGCACATGGACACAGGCTGTTTCAGTATCTGAGGAGTTGTGAATGGTGCTGAACATTGTGCAATCATCAGCGAACTTCCCCACTTCTGAGTTTATGATGGAGGGTAGGTTATTGATGAAGCAGCTGAAAATGATTGGGCTTAGGATACTACCCTGAGGAGCTTCTGTAGTGATGTTCTTGGATTGAGCTGATTGATCCAACCATCTTCCTTTGTGTTAGGTATGACTTCAACCAGTGGGGAATTTCCCCCCGATTCCCATTGACTTCAAATTTATTACGGAACTTCGATGCCACACTTGGTCAAAGGCTACCCTAATGTCAAGGGCAGTCGCTCTCACCTCGCCTCCTTAAAGATAACACGCACGTGGAGTTTTCAGGAATATCAAAGGAAAACCAGTTCAAAATTGTCAAATCTCAATAAAAATCAGTAATACTGGCACCAGTAATACCGGGGTTCCATTTTAAATTACACAAGACCAGTTCGGACAACTTTTACTGGTACCCTTCATTTCCAACTTTTACTGGTTTTTCCTTTTGAGAACCAACGCCAGTAAATGTCAGGCCCTGTGTCTAGAACGCATTGAGTCACATTCCAGACATTGCACATAGGAAGTCACAATTTGTTACAGATGCAAAATAATCGAAAAAGAAAGTCAATCATTGACCTGGGGTCTGAAATTAACAAGCTCTCTAATTGACCTGAGCAGATTATAAATCGGTGCAATTACCTGAATTTGCCTATTTTAAGCATTGCCCTAAGGGCACAGGGCAGATCAGCTGCTGAAATATTTTCAAAAGTGTTTGCTGCATTGAAGCCTGCTAACATATATTTCTTTCTTCTTTCTTCTTTCTTCCTCTTTCTCCTTCTAAGACATCAATCAAATTTTTATTGCAAATGCAAAATATTCTTTACAAATTATTGAATAGCACCATTTTGATCATATGCCATCAGAACCGAATGCCAGACTTCAGACAGCGCACAAACCCAGTAGTACTTTTTGGACACACTGATCATGTTTATTTATTATTGAATTTCCTGTTTCTGTGACTGATGAACCAGTGATTAAACAACCCATGTATATAATTAAAAGCCACAAAAAAAGAGAATTCAGACTGAAAAACACACTAAGATTGACTATCAGACACCCTCAAAACATTTGCAGTCAAATTTCTATCTTTATTGCAACATTACTTCTTTAACTACAGGATTTCTAGTTATTCTTTCACCAAAGACTTGAACAGAATTAAAAGCCCTCACTCTGGAAAAAGCTGCACAAAGCTGACCATGTGTAAAAACAGGCCAAGGGATATAAATACCAATTTTGTCAAGAGTCTGGCCTTGTGACTTGCTTATAGTCATATAATGTGAAAGTCTAATTGGGAACTGTTTTCTCCTGCGTTGAAAGGGCAGGTTTATATCTGATGGGCTCAATAGGATTTGAAGAATAAACACTCTGTTTCCTTAAAATCTGTCTGTTATAATTTCAGGATCTATCATCAAATAAAGCAGCTTCCTAATTACAAATCTTGTTCCATGATTAAGTCCTTGTTTAGGATTCAAATTTTGTAGCAACATTATAATTGCTCCTTCCATGAGTGTAATTTTTGTGGTGGCATCCCCATTGGAGTTAGACTGTGTAGAAAATCTGAAGGATATAGACTGTTATCATCTTTTTTTTTCCTATAGAATCAACGCTGGTGTATTCTTTTAATTCACCTGACAGCTTTTCTAAAACGTTTTAACTCTAGCGAATCTTCATTTTTAGCATAAGGAACAGCCTTTGAATAATAAGTTGTATCAAATAATTGTCCCTGCCATTTTGCCACATTTAACTATTACCACCATCTCATCCACCCTTCCCATGCCACTCCTCTTATGCTATTCCATCCCTCCTATGCCGTCCCTTCCCATGCCATCCCTCTCTTGCCATCCACATTCCTTACAGAAACAATCTCTCAATCCAGGGTAACTTTGTTGTTGAGCACTCCTTCCACTGCTTGTGTTTGCCACCAACGCCACCACCCCCATCCCCTCCAACCCTACCATCACTGCTGCCACCAACTATTGGCAGCTGCATTACATGCTTCAGTCCACCACGCGTCCTGCTTGCCTCTATGTGCGTCAGGCATTGCCAACCAAGTAAGCCCACCAACAGACACACCCCCTTAAATTAACAGTGGTGTACTGGTAATGTCATTGAACTAGTAATTCGGACTATGCTCTGGGGACATGGGCTCAAATCCCACCACAGCAGCAGGGTGGAATTTAAATTCAATTAATAAAATCTGGAATTGAAAAGTAGTCTCAGTAATGGTGACTATGAAACCATCATCGATTGTTGTAAAAACCCATCTGGTTCACTAATATCCTTCAGGGAGGGAAATCTGCTGTCCTTACTCGGTCTGGCCCATACATGACACTTGAGCAAGTAAAAACAGAAAATGCTTGAGAAATTCAGCAGGTCAGGAAGCACCTGTGGAGAAAGAAAGAGTTAACGGGTAGAATTTTCTCAACTTACTCGCTGCTGAAATGGTGGAAGCATTCGCAAAACGGGAAAAGCCACTGAACTCTCCAGTGGACTTTGTCGTAGTTCTTTAACTGAAGTACCCAAGGAAGTCACCAGCAGAAGGGTTCTCCCGTCAGCCTGGAAACAGTGCACCAAGAGCATCCAGGACCTCAAGAGGTTAGAAAAGTAAGTGGCATAACTTTCAGGTGCCAAGGTGCACAATCTGATTTTCCCATCATTCCCCTACATAACACTCTCAGACCAACACGCCTTGTAGCTCCACTCAGTCCTGTCTCTGCAAGCACCTTCTCACATCCCCAACTGAGCAGTCAACATTCACACTCGCTCATCCTATTGTGCTCAGGTATCCATGCCTCACAGTCACCCTCCACAAATGTTGTTCCCTGCTACCCACAGAAGCCACTGTGAACACTCCCAACTCTCTGCTTTCTCTCCTTGCAGGTGAAGAGAGTACACAAACTCAGGGAGACTCAGAGACCTGGGCGCTGGCCCTCCAGTGACAGGCACCTAGTCGGCCATTGAAAAAGAATGCCCACCTGGCCTACGAGGAAGGAGGTCTTGTTCCAGGAAGCTGCAGATGGCAGCAGTGACCTGCCATGAAGAAGTGAGCCTCCTGATGCACTGGTGCTCAGGCATGACAAGGGAGCTGATCCTCTATCTGTATATTGGGAGTTTTCACCTCCTTGGAGCTTGGTGTCCAACCCCTCTGCCCTATGGAGTGGCATGTGGCTGAGGAGAGGCAGCTAATGTTGGGGTTTCTTCTACGGTTGGTGGTGAAGGTGGTATTGGCATTGCTGCTCTTTTTCAGAGGTGCAAGGTGGAGGAGCATAAGCTACTCCCATGCCATGTTTAAGAGTGGCAGCAGGAAAGTGCAGCTGAAGGTGAGTGAAGTGCGAGACAGGTGAAGTGACATCCAAGAAGTTGGCAATTGGCTGTTGAGCACTGAAATCACTCTCTGAATTACAGAACTGTTACAGCACAGAAGGAGGCCATTCGGCCCATCATGTCTGTATCAGCTCGCTGAATGAGCAACTTACTTAGTGTCATTCTCCCACCTTCTCCCCATAACCCTGCAAATTCTTCCTTTTCAGATAACAGTCTAATTCCCTTTCGTATGCTTCAATTGAACATGCCTCCAACACACTCTCAGGCAATGCTTTCCAGGCCTTAACCACTCACCATGTGAAAAAGTTTCTCCTCATACTGCTTTTGCTTCTTTTGACAATTATTTTAAGTCTGTGCCCTCTCGTTCTCAATCATTTGACGAGTGGAAACAGTTTCTCCCTATCTATTCCATCCAAACCCCTCATGATTTTGAATACCTCTAACAAATCTCCTTTCAGCCTTCTTTTCTCCAAGGAAAACAGTCCCAACTTTTCCAATCTACCTTCAAAACTGAAATTCTTCCCACCTGGAACCGTTCTTGTGAATCTCTTCTGCACTATCTACAATGCCTTCACGTCCTTCGTAAAGTGCAGTATCTAAAACTGGACACAATACTCCAGCTGAGGCCAAACTAGTGTTTTACACAAGTTCAATATAACTCCCTTCCTTATGTACTCTATGCCCCAATTAATAAAGTGTAGGATACTGTATGTTTTATTAACCGCTCTCTCAACCTGTCATGTCACCTTCAATGACTTATGCGCATATACACCCAGGTCCCTCTGCTCCTTCACCTCTTTAGAATTGTCCTCTTTATTTTATATTGTCTCTCCATGTTCTTCCTACCAAAATTAATCATTCCACATTGAACTGTACCTGCTACATGTCCACCCATTCCACCAACTTGTCCATGCCCTTTTGAAGTTCTTCATTACCCTCCTAACAGTTCACAATTCTTCCAAATTATGTATCATTCACAAACTTTGAAATCGTGCACCAAGGGCAGAAAATTTTCATATGGCAGGCGGGCTCAGCGTGAGTGGGTTGGGCCGGGGGCAGGTGCGCTGCCATTTTACGTGGGCAGGCCAATTAAGGCCTGCCCAGTGTATGATGTGACCGGTAGTGCTCAGCGCTACCTGTGCGGGCAGGGGGAGGGAGAGCCGGGGCCAGCGCTCTTCCGCGCATGCGCGCGGAAGAGCACTTCAATCTCCCTGAGGTACAAAGCTGCTTCAGGGAGATTGAATCAATAATAAAATTATTAAATAAAAGGTTTAAAAATTCATTTAAACATGTTCCCTCATGTGACTGTGTCATGAGTTGGGACGTTTTTATATTTATGAAAATTTATTTATCTATTTAATAAACGCTTTAGGAAACCTCATCCCGCTCGTAGATGAGGTTTCCTAAAAAATACGAAGGCCATTTGGGCTTTCCACCTGCCCGCCAACCTTAAAGTTGGATGGGCAGCATTCACAATGACAATAACTACACTCATGGCCTTAATATGCCCTTTACATTTTGGCAGGCGTGCAGTCGACTCCGGAGACATGCAGCTCCTCCATCTCCTCCTCAGCCAGCTCCTCTCCCTGTTGCAGTGCCAGGTTGTAAAGGGCGCAGCAGACGATGACGATGCGTGACACCCTCTGCGGACGATGTTGCAGGGCTCCGCCAGACCGGTCCAGGCACCGGAACCACATCTTCAGCATCCCGATGGTCTGCTCCACTAAGTTGCGAGCTGCTGCATGAGCCTCATTATAGCGTCGCTCTGCTGCAGTCTGAGGCCGCCACACGGGTGTCATCAGCAACGGCCTCTGCGGGTATCCCTTGTACCTAAAGAACCAACCCTGCAGCCTCTGTGGACTCTGGAAGACTTCAGGGATCTGCATGCGACTCAGGATGTAGGCATTGTGCACACTCCCTGGAAACCGTGCACACACCTGCAGGATGTGTTTCTGGTGGTTGCACACCAGCTGCACGTTCAGTGAATGGAAGCCCTTGTGGTTGATGAAGTCCACTGAGTGTAGCGACAGAGACGTGAGCGCCACATGAGTGCAGTCAATTACACCCTGCACCTGTGGGAATCCCGAGATCAGGGCGAATCCAATGGCCCTTCCATCCTGGCTGTCCCGGTCCTGGGTGAAATGCACAAAGTTGTGTGCCATGGAGAAGATGGCATCCCTGACCTCATGGATGCATTTGTGGGTGGCAGATTGTGAAATCCCACAGACGTCACCTGTGGATCCCTGAAAGGAGCCACTGGCATAGAAATTGAGCGCCGCGGTCACTTTCATAGCCACTGGCAGTGGATGCCCTCCATGTTCCCTTGGCGCCAAGTCCTGCAGTAAGTGGTAGATGTGAACCACCAGGTCCCTAGACATGCGCAGTCATCGGCGACACTGGTTCTCAGTCACTTGGAGGAATGCCAGGCGGCGTCTATAGACCCTGGGTGTCATTAGGCGCCCAGCAGCCACGGCTTGCTGTCGCTCCTGGGCAGCGTGTGCAGGAGCCCTTGCAGCCCCTTCTTCATGAGGTTGCTGCTCCTGCCTTTGTGCGAACGGATGCCTCAGTCACTCTCTCCTCTGTCTTCTACGGTCTCTGTAGGCCATCAGGCACACAGCTAGGTCACCAGGATCCATGATCCTGACGTGGTCCTCCTGCAGCATGAAAGAGAGACATGGTTTTCATGGCTGTACTTAGCACCTTTCCTGGCCCTGTGTGACCGCCCCTTAATGCTTCCCGGAGAGTGCTGGTCACCCCTCGGACGGCCAGAGATAAGTGCGCTGCATGGCTGCTCTGTCAACCTGGTCCAAACCAGGATGGTGAGATTACAAGGGGCTGTGAGCATCTCCAGCAGTGACAGCTACATGAACAGCGTTGGCGAGGAGATTGTACAACGTGTGCAGTCCAACTGCTCCGCGGTCCAATAAAGCAGTGGCAGACTCGAAGTCTGTGTCTGGAGGGTGAGGTGGCATGGCGGGTAAGGTATGGAGCGCTTGGTGGCCCTTTGGTGCCTCCGTGATGCTTGCATGGGTGGGCAGGCTAGGAGCCTGACCCCAATTATATCACTGTGCCTGGGCCTGATCTGTCTCAGTTGCAGAGGCCTGGTCAGTTTATACAGGTGTCCCTAATGCGTGGCCACTTCCCTCACTTACCCTGACCCCCACCGTGATTGCCTGTGTGGGGGATACAGCGCCAGGGCAGCACTTAACCACCCCCCCACCCCACCCTCAGCAGTCGCCTCTGAGGCTAGTCAGCACTTGCCCCCGGACACACCCCACACCCCCCCCTACTCAGCAGTCACCTCCAGGGCCATGCATCAGTTGCCCCTGCCCCCCGGCACCCCCCTGAGGCCTGTAAACAATGGGTGAGCTGTGGAGAACGCTGCTGCTCACTCACCTCAGTTCCCCCAAAGTGAAGGCCACCAAGTGCACGTCGTCAGCGTACTTTCACACCGACGTGGATGGACAATACAGCAGGGTTCCAAGAGCCTGGTGTGATGGCCTTTTTATTTATGCTGATGTATTACAATTAGCTGCCCACTGACCTTTGGCGGGCTGAGCAGACGATCGCAACCTGCCTTCATGCCGCAGTGAAGCAGGTCATGCCATATTTTCCACACACGCCACCTATCACGCCCGCCGCCAGTGGGCTCAGAAAATTCCACCCATTAAATCAAGTTTCCATTTGCCCTCTTGAGTCAATGGCTAATGCCGTAGATCTTGAGCAGGAGAGTTTTCCCCAGTGTCCTGGCCAATATATGTCCCTCAACCAATATCACTACAACAGAAGATCTGGTCATTTTCCCATTGCTGTTTGTGGGACCTTGATGTGAGCAAATTGGCTGCCGTGTTTCCTACAACAGTGACTGCACAGTACCGCTTCCTCCTTTCTTCTTTCTTTATACACCTAACCCAATAATGTAAAACAGACAATATCAGATCAGCCATTACAGCCTACCATTATATACCTCTTCCAATTTTCCTGAAATGGAAATTCAGGAGAAGTGAATAATAGATGGTGATTCGATAATGACTGTTTCACATTATCAGCAAAAGGTAAAATAGCTTCACCCCTTCTAGAGCTCATCAATATCTTCTTGGAACTTTCATCATGATTTTAACACTTGAACAACTTATAGTAATTAAAAATTAGCTCCTAAATTATGGTAACTTTATAGCTGATCAGCATTGTTAGGTCATTGACATCAAAAGATAGGAAACAGGAGCTGGAGCAGTTCATTTGACCCTTCACGTCTGCTTTGCCAATCAACAAGATCATGGTTGACCTCCTACAGCAGCTACAACTTCCTGTGCCATCCCTGTATCTCTTAATTCCCTAAGTACCCAAAAATCTATCACCCTGTATCTTGAATACGCTTAACAATGAACATCCCTGGCTCTTGAAGTTAGAGACTTACAAAGGTTCACAACCATTTGAGTGAAGAAACTTCTCCATCTAAGATCTAAATGCCTATCTCCTTATTCTGAGACTGTGACCCCTACTTTCTGGATTCCCCAGTCAGGAGAAACATTTTATAAGCATCAACGCTGTCAAGCCCCTTAGGAACTTCATATGTTTAAATTAGATCATCGCTAATTCTTCCAAGCTTCAGGGAATATGCGCCTAGTCTACCCATTCTCTCATCATAGGATAATCATTCATCCCATGAATCAATCTAGTGAACCTTCGTTGTACTTCTTTTAGCGCAAGTTTGTCCTTCCTTAGATGATGAGACCAAAATCTGCACACAGTGCTCCAGGTGTGGCCCCACCAATTTCCTGTGTAATTGTAGTAAGACTTCCTTACTCTTATACTCTGGCCAGAATTTTGCCTTCGGTGTGCAGGCACGCATCTGACACGCCAGAACATAAAATGACACACGATGGTGTCAGGCGTGCATGCCGACATCACAGCGCACCATTGCAATATTTCGCTAAGTGGTGTGCAATGAAAACGGAGGCACGCCCACCATTAATTAATTGGGCCAGTTAAGGTCCTTGAGGTACCAATTGTCTGTGATTTTACACAGGCATCACATGGGTGCAACGGGCAGGCAGGTAGGGCACATTTTCAAAAACCTCATCCTCGGACAGGATAAGAGGGGTGAGTGGGCTCGCTAATGCGAGTTGTTTGTACTTTAGCTTATAAGTTGCTGCTGCTTGCTTGTGTGAACAAGACATCTTCATTTGGCTTCAGAGCTGCTTTGACAGAAATAAAAGGCTTCAGTTCAATACCCCGGAGGAGTCATACCGCTTGGGGCCTTCCAGGTATCAGACAGCCTTACCCTGGGAATGGGGATTGTGGTCTCCGCTTGGGGCACCTCCTCTGAGGAGGAAGAGAGGGCCAGAAGGGGGAGGAAGCCAGGTGTCTCTATTCAGCCTCCAGGGGAGCGACCTGTTGGAGGACAAGCACAGGCACAAGGGGTGCAGGGCCAACAGGAAGTCCAAGGCGGAAGGAGCTGCAGAAGATGCCACTATCTTGCTGTCAAGGTTCACAGGGGGCGATGCAGCTACCTCAATATGTCTGAGGTGCAATGCCGAAGGAGGCTCCGTCTCTCAAGGGAGACAGTGGCCTCCATCTGTCAGAGAATCGGTCCTGAGATCAGCTCCAACTGTGTGGGTGGGCACCCCATGGCAGTGGCGCTGAAGGTCACAGTGGCCTTCAACTTCTATGCCTCCAGCTCTTTCCAAGGGTCAGTGGGTGATCTTTGTGGAGTCAGCTGTCCATGGTTGTGTCAAGCTGGTGACAGACGCTCTGTTCAGGCATGCATTGACTTTCATTCACTACCGCACGGACAAGGCCAGCCAGGCAGAGCGCGCCAGAGGCTTTGCAGCGATTGCTGGGTTCCCCCGCATCCCGGGTGCTATAGACTGTACACATGTGGCCATCAAGGTGCCAGTGGGTGAGCCGGGTGCCTTCGTCAACAGGAAGGGATTTCACTCCATGAACGTGCAGATAGTGTGTGACCACAGGATGCTGATTCTACAAGTCTGTGCAAGGCACCCAGGCAGCTCCAACGATGCCCACATCCTCAGACATTCCCAGGTGCCGGGGCTCTTCAGTGCTCCAGCCTGGCTGGATGGATGGCTGTTGGGTAACAAGGGCTATCCCCTCAGAAGGTGGCTCATGACGCCTCTCCCCCAACCAAGGACAGAGGCCGAGCAGCAGTACAATAGGAGCCACATCTCCACAAGGGGTGTGGTGGAGAGAACCATTGGTCTTCTCAAGATGTGCTTCCGATGCCTGGACCCTTCAGGGGGCGCACTCCAGTACCCCCCAGATCATGTGTCACTGATAGTGGTAGCATGTTGCGCTCTCCACAATCTGGCGCTGGAAAGGGGGGACGCAGTGGAGGAAGAAAACATTGAAGCAGCTGCTCTGGCAGCAGATAATGAGTCCAGTGTTGAGTCCGAGGATGAGCATGGTCAGGAGAACGCTGAGGGGATAGACGCCAACCTGGGCAAACTCCAGGGAGGCAGAGACACCCGGGAGGCTTTGATCCAACACTCTTTCAGCGAGCCTACCAAATAAGAGCCATCACCACATTCCAGGGCTGCAGGCTCCATACTCGATACCTGACAGGAACATTTGCTTTGTGAACAACATGCTCTATGTGCCATTTCATTAAAATTCAATGACAAACAAGTCACTCAGCATCATGGGCTACCCTGCACCTGCAGAACTAATGAAGCACCCAGAGGCTTGTTAAACACAAACACATTTAATGCTGTGGTGCCTTACATACATAATACAAATTAAATTGAAAGGTGTTATCCATCACACCTAATAATATTTAACATAAAACTGGGGGAAAAAATATCACCAGTGAGAAGCCCATGGTGTGCCTAAGCAGCTTTACATTTGCGTTTGCGGGTGCTACGTCTAGGTGCTCCCCCCTCGCTGGCACCAGCATTGGAGACAGCTGCTCACTCTGCTGTCCTGTTGGCCTTAGTGACCTTGGCGGGCGTCCTCTAGCCCTTGGAGCCTATGCTGGCCCCGCCTGGGAGGGAGCGGCCAGTGGCACGGTTGGCATCTCCCCAGTTGCCGCAGCCTCATCAGATGCCACGGTCACTGGCAGAGGGACGGAGGAGCTGCTGTCCTTATCCGGAATGCCCTGAGGGGAGCTCACAGCGACAACAAGCAGCTTGTGCACCAACATCAGGTCGCTTTGGACCTCCCTGCTCACCATTGATGGATGGGCACCTAGCTGGGATACTGGGTGCCCAATCCATCTCCCACACTGACACTGACCACCTGAGGTCATCGCCTGTGTGAGAGCTTGCAGGTCCGATCGCATCCCCAGGAAGCCCTAATTCAGCTCCTGGAGGAGCCTCTCTGGAGGAGGCAGTGCGCTCAGCCATGAGGGTCATTGCATTGCTCATACTCCACATGGACTCCTCCACAATGGAGACCATGGCACGCATTCCCTCAAGTATCTCCACCAGATCCTCCCGCACACCCTGCTGGACTTACAGCAGCTGCTGCCTCAGGAACGACTCCAGAGGCACATCATCAGCCATCGACTGAGCATGTTCCTGGTCCCCAGCAGTTCTCCGACTGCCGGTGCCCTGGGCACTCTCTGCCTCGGCCTGCACCTCAACCGAGTGTGAAGTGCCCTCACCGCTGTGCACTGAGATACTCTCCACCAATCTAATGCCCACCAAGGTGCTGATATCTGCGCTGGCGCCTGCCTGGCTAAGAGGGTGACGCTGGTGCGTTCCAATGGTTGCTGTCCTCTGGGGTCAGCGGTGTGCCTTCAGGCTCCTGACCCCGACGGGCTTCTGGTGAGCCTGAAAGGAAGAACAAGGACATGTCATTAGTTGACGTCATTACACTGTTACTGTTCATGCCTGGCACCCAGATCAGGGTGCCCTCGTCATTCCATTATCAATAGGGATTTCATGTTCGTGGCTCACATCAATATTGAGACAACAGGGGAATGGTTGCTCTTACAGACGTTCTGACCTCAGTGCACTGCACTCTTACCTCCCTGTGGCACCCCAACCTCACCGCGGCCGGTTGACCTAGGCGCATGGCAGCTCTCCAGCTCCAGGGCCTCCTGCTCATATTGAGTTAGGATGAGTAGGTGGCGTGGTCCTTTGCCGCAACCTCTCTGCATTGCTTTGGGAAGTCTTCTCCTGAAAGGACAGAGGAGCATTGATTAGTCCACCAGCATCGCCATTGCAGCCTGGCCACCCTCACCTGAGGAAAACCTCGCAGGGCTCAGCCGATTCGTGACCCTGGAGCCGCAGGACATTCATTCCAAGCAGCCAGGGCTCACCCCCTTGCCCAAATGCTGCCTCATTGACATTTGCCACTCACATTCAAAGAACTCTGAGGTCCGGGATGGGGGCGCTCCTAACTGCAGTGTTAAGTGACCCCTGCCATCACGGTACTCAATCTTCCCGATCGCAAGAGGTCAATGAAGCGCTTACAGCACTGCACCCATGTGCACCTCACCACATCATGGGAGCTCACCCTGGATGCCACCTCCCCCCAGGCATTTTTGGTGATGTAGGGGGGGCCTCCTCCTCCCCCTCTGGGGACAGGGATATCTCTGCGTGTTGCCACCTCCTCCAGGAGGGCAGTGAGACACTCATTGGAAAAACACGGGGCTAACTGCCCCGCCAACCTGCCCTCCCACCTGCCGTGTTCAGCACTTAGCTCCATGACAAGATGTGTGTGCTTCACTGGCAGCCTTCGCATGGCTGCCTGCGCTGCTTTTGAATCAGCCGCCGAGTCGCCATTGGACCCGGCGGACATTGAGCTCCCGCCCCCGCCTGCCCCTTCTCCCTGTTGCCGCTGTTGCACCTTACGCTGGGCGGGCCTTCATTGGCCCGCCCACGTAAAACGGCGGTGTGGAGCCAATCACGGGCGGCAGTCAGCCTCCCAACCGCCCCCACCTGCTTCTGCCGAGCCTGCACGCCGACTGTAAAATTCTGGCCTCTATTCCTTTGTAACAAAGGCTAACATACCACTTACCTTCTAAAGTGCCTGCTGTATCTCCGAGGTAACTTTCTCTGATTTGTGGGACGCAGTGTATTGTGGTATTGTCACTGGACTAATATTCCAGAGACCCGGGTTTGAATCCCACCAAGACAGATGATGAAACTTAAATTCAATAAAAGTCTGGAGTTAAAAGTCTGATGATGACCATGAAATTGTTGCCAAAAGCCCATTTGGTTCACTAATGCCCTTTAGAGAAGGAAACCTACTGCCCTTACCTGGTCTAGCCTACATGTGACTCCTAACCACAGCAATGTGGTTGGCTCTCAAATGCCCTCTGAAGAAGGGCAATAAATGCTGGCTTAGCCAGTGACACCCACATCTTATGAATGAATAAAAAGAAACACCCAGGTCCTGCTGAACACATACAATTCTCAGCCTCTTGCTATTCAAAAAATATTCTGCTTTGTTATTATTCTTACCAAAGTGGATAACTTTAGACGTTGCCAAATTGTATTCAATCTGCCATGTTCTTGTCTACTCATCCAACTTGTTTACATCCCTCTGAAGCCTCTTTGCATCCTTCCCACCACTTACTTTCCACCTATCTTTGTATTGTCAGTAAACTTTGATACATTATACTCAGTCCCTTCTCATGAATATAGATTATAAATAGCTGAGACCCAAGCACTAATTCTTGTGGTATTCTGCTAGTTACAGCCTGCCAATTCGAAAATGCCTCAAGTTGGGAGCACAGAGTTGGGAGGATTCCCGACTCTGTGCTCCTGACTCGGGAGAAAGCCCCGAATCTTTGGAATTTCAATTGATGTGGGAGGGAGGGGAGGTGGTGGATGGGTGAGTGCTAACAGGAGACGGGCCCGTTGACCCCAGAAAGAGTTTGGAGGCAGCCACAAGAGCTGCCAGGTGCCAAGGTGGGCTGGTTAAAAGACTCGCCTCAGTGCTCTGGGACATCATCTCAGTTATAATAAAATTAAGAAAACACAGAATAGCCCTCTAGACCTCAACTCTCACACTTCCTCACCGCCACACATTCTCCATGCCCCATCCATGCTAACTCATGCCACCTCATGCTCCCCACCCACCCCCATGGCCCCCATCAACTTATGCCTCTCTACCACCCCGATGGGCCCTCATATCCTCCATGCCGACCTATGACCCTCCACCCACCCTCATGGACCCTCATACCCTGCAAGCCAACCAATGTCCTTCTACCACCCCATGGTCCCTCATACCCTCCATGCCAACCTACACCTCTCTACCCAACCTGCATGGCCCCTCATACCCTCCATACCAATCCATGATCCCCACTCATCCCTATAGTCCTTGATAGCCCCAATGCCAACTTAATGCCAACCCATGCCCCCACCTACCACCCTTTGCCCTTACATGCTCCATGCCAACTCACCCAGTACCCACCCATAGGCAGACCACAGGAGCCATGATGAGATGAAATAAAGTTCTAAGTGCCCATTGCAGACTTTACGATATTTTTTAAAAACACTCACTGATAATATTTAAATCCCTTCAAATATTTAATCTCTTCTAAAAATAAACATTTCACTTAAGTATTTAATCCCTTATCAAAACATCACTTGTGTTCTTAGTCCCAATTCAAAGACAGCTAATCTCTTTATAACCAGTAGGAGCTGTCAATCAAACTTTGAACTTATAGGCCCCCCACTGTGATAATAGTAAGTTGTAGAAGATGCAGTCAAGCAGCACTAAGCCTTATGTCAACAAACAATGAAATGGCAAGCATCGATTTTTTTCAACTGCAGGCTGGATTTTTTTCCCCCAAAAAATTTAAAGGGTTGGAGATTTAAATGACTTGCCAGCTTGACATTTCCACAGAGCTTATCCACTTTTTACACACATTCATGTCTATTCTTAACATTCCCAAAAGGGCATCTGACCTTCCCTAAAGGGCACCTGACCTCTCCCAAAGGTACCTTCCTCTCCAAAAGGGTACCTTCCCTCTCCTAAAGGCACTTGACCTCCTCCAAAGGCACCTTCTCTCTCCAAAGGGTACCTTCCCTCTCCTAAAGGCACTTGACCTCCTCCAAAGGCACCTTTCCTCTCCAAAAGAGCATCTCGCCTCTCCAAATAACTCTGGCAGCTTTAGGCCTTATACTCAAAGGTCAGAGAGCTGCTTCAGGTAGCTGAAGTCTCCAAGAGTATTAAATAAAGATTTTGAAATCAGAACAAAAATGTCCAAGTATCACAATCAGTCACCTGAACATATACATTATAAAAATACTGTCCATAGATTTTATTTTTTTTATTTAAAAATGGAGACCTCATCCCACCCTTGGATGGGGTTTCTTGAAAAATGCAAAGGCTGCCTGGCCGATTCACCCTTCCGCCAACTGTGATGCTGGACGGGCCACGAAAAATCAGGGACAATGGGCTTAAATGCTCTCTTAATTGTTGGCGGGATTGCTTCCGACTTATGCACGTGCCCACTGACCAAAATATCACGGGAGCACAGGATAACATCGGGACCTGCTATTTTATGCTCAAGCGGGTCAGGGGTGCACCCATATGCTGACCTGAATATTCTGCCCATTGTGTTTTGGAAATGCCAGTAATGGAAATTGGATCTGTTTGAATGCAGCTGCACTTTTACATGGGCAGCTGCCTCTGTATACATTCGACCCCTGCTGCTCCTCCCCATGAAATTTAAAGGTCCTTGAGACCAGGGAGAGGGTAAATGCCTAAGGTAAGTGGTTAGGATTTGGGTGATGGTGGGGAGGATCGGAGGTTGGGAGGGTCAGGACTTGGGGAAGAGAGGTGAGGCCTCGGTTGTGGGCGGGGGGGGGTGCGGGTGAGGCCTCGGGGGAGATCAGACTTCGGGGATGAGATGGGAGGGTTGACCTTGGAGGGGTGGGGTCTCGAGGGGGATGGGGCCACAAGTGAGTTGGGGGGGCTGCGGTGGGGTGTGGAGGGTTGGTGTGGTGGGGGTGGTTGGACCTCGGGGAGGAATGGAGCGGTGGGTGGTTAGACCTCAGTGAGGGGTGGGGGTTAGTTTGGCCCCCGGGCTGGATGGTTGGGGGGTGGGGGGGAGCTGTGGGCAGGTCAGACCTCATGTGGGGTGTTGGGGGTAGGTTGGGTCGGGGGTGGGGTTGGGTTGAGTCGGTTCGGTGGGGGGGTGTTCAGGCCTTCAGGGGATGGGAGTTCCATGGGGAGTTGGGGGTAGGGGATACCGTGGGGAGTTGGGGAGGGCGGGGGAATACCGTGGGAAGTTGGGGTGTGGGGGATGCCATGGGAAGTTGGGGGCCGGGGGATACCGTGGGAAGTTGGGGGGCAGGGGATACCGTGGGGAGTTGGAGGGCGTGTGATACCGTGTGGAGCTGGGGGTGCGGGGGATACCATGTGGAGTTGGGGGGCGGGGGATACCGTGGGAAGTTGGGGGGCGTGTGATATCGTGGGAAGTTGGGGGGCGGGGGATACCGTGTGGAGTTGGGGAGCGGGGGATACCATGGGAAGTTGGGGGGCGGGGGATACCGTGTGGAGTTGGGGGGCGGGGGATACCGTGGGAAGTTGGGGGACGGGGGATACCGTGTGGAGTTGGGGGGCAGGGGATACCGTGGGGAGTTGGAGGGCGGGGGATACCGTGGGGAGTTGGAGGGCGGGGGATACCGTGTGGAGTTGGGGGGCGGGGGATACCGTGGGGAGTTGGAGGGTGGGGGATACCATGTGGAGTTGGGGGGCGGGAGATACCATGGGAAGTTGGGGGGCGGGAGATACCATGGGAAGTTGGGGGACAGGGGATACCGTGGGGAGTTGGAGGGGGGCGGGGGATACCGTGGGAAGTTGGGGGGCAGTGGATAAAGTTTAGAGGGAAAAAAACTTTACTCACTCTTAAGGGGCTCGTTGCAAGAGCCAACACCATGGTTTCAAACAGGGATATTTAAAGCTGCTAAAACCGAGGTGTAAATTCTTTTCTCTCTCCCTCCAGAATCACAGAATCACACAGTGCAGAAGAGGCCTTTCGGCCCATCGAGTCTGCACCGACACATGAGAAACATCTAACCTACCTACCTAATCCCATTTACCAGCACTTGGCCCATAGCCTTGAATGTTATGATGTGCCAAGTGCTCATCCAGGTACTTTTTAAAGGATGTGAGGCAACCCGCCTCCACCACCCTCCCAAGCAGTGCATTCCAGACTGTCACCACCCTCTGGGTAAAAAAGTTTTTCCTCACATCCCCCCTAAACCTCCTGCCCATCACCTTGAACTTGTGTCCCCTCGTGACTGACCCTTCAACTAAGGGGAACAGCTGCTCCCTATCCACCCTGTCCATGCCCCTCATAATCTTGTACACCTCGATCAGGTCGCCTCTCAGTCTTCTCTGCTCCAACAAAAACAACCCAAGTCTATCCAACCTCTCTTCATAACTTAAATGTTTCATCTCAGGCAACATCCTGGTGAATCTCCTCTGCACCCCCTCCAATCACATCCTTCCTATAATGTGGCGACCAGAACTGCACACAGTACTCCAGCTGTGGCCTCACCAAGGTTCTATACATCTCCAACATGACCTCCCTACTTTTGTAATCTATGCCTCGATTGACAAAGGCAAGTGTCCCATATGCCTTTTTCACCACCCCACTAACATGCCCCTCTGCCTTCAGAGATCTATGGACACACACGCCAAGGTCCCTTTGTTCTTCAGAACTTCCTAGTGTCATGCCGTTCATTGAATACTTCCTTGTCAAATTACTCCTTCCAAAGTGTATCACCTCACACTTTTCAGGGTTAAATTCCATCTGCCACTTATCTGCCCATTTGACCATCCCGTCTATATCTTCCTGTAGCCCAAGATACTCAACCTCACTGTTAACCACCCGGCCAATCTTTGTGTCATCCGCAAATTTCCTAATCCTACCCCCCACATTGTTTTCTATGTCGTTCTATGTAAATGATGAACAATAGGGGACCCAGCACAGATCCCTGTGGTATGCCACTGGATGCGAGCTTCCAGTCACTAAAGCAGTCTTCTGTCATCACCCTCTGCCCCCTACAACTAAGCCAATTTTTGTTTTTCATGAAATGAAGTGATCCAAATCCCCGCTTGTGCCTATTCCACTCGGACCAACCCTTGCTGCTTGCGCCCGATCCCTCAATTAAATTCAATCCCCAACAACCCCATTGCAGCCTGCTAAAGTCCCTCTTGCCTTCCTTTTCAGTTTAATGTTTGAATTGGTTTGGGCAATGCAGCGCTGGATGTGATACCGCTGAGTGGGAATGCCTCATGATGGGAGTTGTCATGTCTTTCACCTTCTTGGTGGTTGCTGATGATGAATTATGAGACTGATTTGTTTAAAATACTGTTTTAAAATCTCTCAGATTGCTTTCTTTAGCCAACACAAGATTGATGCTGATTCCAGTAGACCCCTGGCCATTCCAGGAGAGTTGACAACCCTACTGGAAGCTCCTACAGCCTGCTCCTCACACCAAAATTGGGATGGAGGGAAAACTGGTGAGAGAAATATAGAATCTTACAGCATTGAAGAAGGCCATTCAGCCCATCATGCCTATGTCGGCTTTTTGAAAGAGTTATCCAGTTCGTCTTGCTCCCCTAATTCTTTCCATGCCCTCCTGGAAGTCACTAGGCTACAATGAGGCCTTTGGCAGACATCTTGAAGCAGCTCATTCAATTGTTTTTAGCCAGAATGGGATGTGACACAGGAAGCCCATAAAGGACAAGGAAAAATATATTTAGAAAGAAAACAAAGTAGGAATTGAACTGAAACTGTTTGGAGTGCTAATTGATCACCCACCAGTAAAGCTTTTCAGTGTCTATTTCTATTTCTATGTTTAACTGCACTCCAAACATATTTCTCAGTCCCTGGGGGGCTCACTGCAGATTTCCTGCAGTTTCTTAATGCTACTAATGAGTTTCAAAACCTGCCAAATGTTTCAAGAATTTGCAATTAATTACAACAGTTTCCTGGCTGGAGTTCATTATTACTCGGCACCCTGTTCTTATAGGCTCACGGCACACACAGCAATCAGCCAAGGGTGCGCTAGGGAAAAAATGAGTTTAGGAAACAAAATGCCAATGGGACCGTTCAGCTTTCTTTCTGGATCTTTGTTGCTCATCTGCTTCTTGGCATCAGAGATGAATTGCTATGCAAACAGTGATCAGATACAGCAACCGTTCAGTAAGGCTATTTTGGAGATGTTACATATAAACACACTTACATTTCCACGACGTACCAAGCTTCACCCTTACATGAGACTGATCTATCAGCAACTCAGCTCATCGGAGACCAAGGACTCCACTGCAACTGAGGGAACTCTGGTCCAAAGCTTCCGGAGTATCAAAGGTACAATGTATTATAAATTAATTCTGTAGACAGCTTGCGTGTCTCAAGTCAATTAAGCTACTTCAGTCAAACTTATTTTTAGCACTAAATTCTCTTTTTGCCTTGTTATTTACCGTGAATGATCGAGCATGGATCCAGCTGCATCCACATAAGGAGGGAAGGAAGGAAAAATTGGAGATTAAAAATTTGTTTATTTCGAATTACTGGCCCTTTTTTAAGCATAAAAAAAATGATCAAGGTCATTGAAGGAAAAGAATGATCAGGAGCACAATATATTAAAAACATCTGATGGCATCCTCAGTAAGTGGAAGATTAAAACATTTCTTGAAAATAGCAACGGGGCCTTGTTTACGTTGCAAAAACAGAAATACCTGGAAAAACTCAGCAGATCTGGCAGCATCGGCGGAGAAGAGCAAAGTTGACGTTTCGAGTCCTCATGACCCTTCAACAGAACTAAGTAAAAATAGGAAAGGGGTGAAATATAAGCTGATTTGGGGGCGGGGGGGGTGGGGGGGAGAGAAGGGGGTGGAGGGGGTGGGGGGAGAAGGTTGGGGGGGGCGTTGTTGGAACAAGCAGCCAGTGATAGGAGGAGATAACCAAAAGATGTCACAGACAAAAGAACAAAGAGGTGTTGAAGGCGGTGATATTATCTAGAGGAATGTGCTAATTAAGAGTGGAGAGCAAGACAAGCAAGGTACAGATAGCTCTAGTGGGGGTGGGCTGAAATAAGACTAAAAGGGCATAAAAAGTATAGATAAACGATGGGTGGAACTACATTTAAAAATAATGGAAATAGGTTGGTAGAAGAAACCGCATTGGGAGCAACGAATGCAGTAGACTAAGTTGAAGGAAGTGCAAGTGAAATGCTGCTTCAATTGGAAGGAGTGTTTGAGCCCTTGGACGGTTAGGAGAGAATATGCAACACCTGTCCCTTCACTTCCTCTCTCCTCACCGTCCAAGGGCCCAAACACTCCTTTCAAGTGAAGCAGCATTGCACTTGCACTTCCTTCAACTTAGTCTACTGCATTCGTTGCTCCCAATGCAGTTTCCTCTGCGTTGGAGAGACCAAACGCAGACTGGGTGACCACTTTGCAGAACACCTTCGGTCTGTCCGCAAGCATTACCCAGACCTCCCTGTCGCTTGCCATTTTAACTCCACCCTGCTCTCTTGCCCACATGTCTGTCCTTGGCTTGCTGCATTGTTCCAGTGAAGTTCAACGCAAACTGAAGGAATAGCACCTCATCTTCCAACGAGGCACTTTACAGCCTTCCGGACTGAATATTGAGTTCAACAATTTTAGATCTTGAACTCCCTCCTCCATCCCCACCCCCTTTCTGTTTCTTCCCCCTCCTTTTTGTTTTTTCCAATAATTTATATAGATTTTTCTTTTCCCACCTATTTCCATTATTTTTAAATGTAGTTCCACTCATCGTTTATCTATACCTTTTATGCCCTTTTAGTCTTATTTCAGCCCACCCCCACTAGAGCTATCTGTACCTTGCTTGTCCTGCTCTCCACTCTTAATTAGCACATTCCTCTAGATAATATCACCACCTTCAACACCTCTTTGTTCTTTTGTCTGTGACATCTTTTGGTTATCTCCTCCTATCACTGGCTGCTTGTCCCAACAACCGCCCCCCACTTCTCCCCACCCCCTTCTCTCTCTCTCTCCCCCCCCTCCCCTACTCTAAACCAGCTTATATTTCACCCCTTTCCTATTTTTACTTAGTTCACTTGAAGGGTCATGGGGACTCAAAATGTCAACTTTGCTCTTCTCTGCCGATGCTGCCAGACCTGCTGAGTTTTTCCAGGTATTTCTGTTTTTGTTTTGGATTTCCAGCATCCACAGTTTTTTGTTTTTATATCCTTGTTTACGTTGCACAAGAGGCAAATACCTCATTATCAATCTCAATATTGTCTATAACTGAACACTGACTCGAAACCTCAAAAGGTTCTGATAAAGCTGATGAATAACCTACTCAGGTATTGGGGCTTCGGTTTAATGTCTCATCCAAAAAGCGGCAGCTCCAACAGTGCAACATTCCCTCCACACTGCACCAAAGAGTTAGCATAGAATATGTGCAAAAGTCTCTAGATCCCCGCAGCCTTGTGACTCTGAGATGAGAATGCCACAACTGAGTAGTTTGAAACATGGAAAGCAAACATACCTAGGGGGATATTTTCCTAGTGCATGCAGTGCATTGGGCAAATTCTCCATTGCCAATGTGTACTCGGAAAGAGTAACAATAAAAGAAACCAAAGCTCATTGTCGCTGCATCTCCATTGACCTTAATGGTAGAACAGGGTATCAATCGTGAAGTGGAGAAGTGGCTGAAGAAGAGAAAATGGAAATGAGAATTATCTAATAAAGTAATCCAGAGTCGGGTAAAGCAGTAGTAAAGAGATTGAAAAATTTGATCAAGAAACAGAGATACTTCAATATTGTGAATTTAATACATCTTTGAATGTTTGATTTTGTTTCTCCTTTTTACAATAATCTACTGATTTATCTGAAAAATGTGCCTAAGGAGAGGACCAAGAAAGCCAATTCAAATACAAACATCCTGCTGTTAACACGGTAACAGCAACTACTTGCATTTATATTGTGCCTGTAATGCATTGAAACATTAGAACAGGATGGATAATGGAAGTGTAGCAAAAGGAGATTTTTTATTAAAGAATTGAATACACCTCATGCTGATAAATTTCCACTGTTTTTGTCTATGTTTACTTTAGTTCCTGAATATGACAATCCAGGATGGATATGGTTTAACATATCCAAGCTCAAGCCCTCCATGGTGGCAGCAGAGCTGGTGCTACTGCGGAGAACTCTCCACCCAAAGTCGCTGACAGTCAACGTAACAGTACATAATATAGGTTTGGAAGGGAACAACCTGACCATTAGCGATCCGCTGGACAAGAAGATTTTGAATCTGAGTGAGCTGCCATTCTCTGGCTATGACACCTTTAATGTTTCCACCATCTTGAGGCAGTGGGCAGTGGATGTGATAGGATTTCAGTTCCAGTTTACCGACGACAGTGGGAGTCTGGTATTGCACGATGCTTTGACTCAGAACCTCTACTGTCTCGACACCAGCTCTCAGGATGAACCACTGCTCGTTGCCTATCGGTTGGCACTGTCAGAAAGGAGAAAGTTGGCAAATCCGCGGAGCAGCAGGAACATCCAGCAGAGTTCCAGGGAACAGAGGTGGAAACCCTCGCCCAGCAGGGATATTGCCGGAATGTGCAGCCTGCACCCGCAGTATGTGAGCTTCCAGTCTTTGAAGTTAAATGACTGGATCTTGGAACCACAGGGTTTCTATGCTAATGTCTGCAGGTGAGTCCTAAACCAGTACTGGCTCTAGTATGATCTAGTATGACTTTTTTTGGAGGGAAGTGGACCAATTCTTCTTTTTGAACCTTTTTTTAATCTTCCTGCTTTCCGCCCTCCCTCCCAACACCATTCCCGCTCATCATCCAACACTTAGAAAAATATAAAATATTCTGGCCTGGGACAGTGCTCACATTCTGCATGTTATTTTTTATTATATTTTATAGAATTATAGAACCATTCAGCACAGAATGAAGTCTTATAACCTGTTCCTGTGCCAGCTTTTTGAAAGAGCTTCCCAATTTGTCTCACTCCCCTGTTCTTTCTCCATAACCCCCTCCATTTTATCTTCCTTTTCAAAGTCCTTTACAAGTATTTACCAAATTCCCTTTTGAAAGGTACAATTGAATCTGCTTCCACCACGCTTATAAAGAAAGCAGTCCCAGATTCTCCAGTGCCATCACATAACTGAAGTTTCTAATTTTCTCTATATACTCCTCACCTGAAAGCATGTCTGTATGGTCACCAGAATTTCTACAGTATCTCATCCAAGGTCCTGCTTGTCTCCAGTGAGCGTAAGAAACTATATGAGTTTTGGTTGAGGCAACATGTCTCTCTTTTCAGCAAAATTCAAATTAAAAATAATTATGCAAAAAATCTTTGAAGAAAACTTCAAGAACATTAGCTAGTAAACCTCAGGAACTTCCCTTCTGGCTTTCCCACTTGATTCTGGACTTCAATGATGGAGCCTGCTACAAGCGGCCCATGAAGTGCCTCTCCTTGAGGTGCTCTTTACTGCTGGCCGCCATCAAATTATCATTGAGGGAAGTGTGGCCCTGCATAAACCTCCCATTCATTCACGGACCATTATTTACATTTGATGGTGTTTGGGTGCAGTAGCCAAAATGTCCAGTCTCGGTGGGGGCAAAGGTAAATGTTGCTGGGCTCTTTGTATAGACTATTTCTGGGTTTTAGTTTTGCAGCAAATTAGCAGGTGCAATTATGGTCAAAATAAAATCAAGGCAGAACGCCGACCTCTCACCAACTCAGAGAAAGAAAGTAAGAACTTGCAAATCAAAAGCACCTTGATGACCTCAGGACATCCCAAAACACGTTATAATTATTGAAGAGCTTTTGGGGCTGGATTTTAAAATCAGGGTCTGGAACCCATTGCCCAGGGTTCCGAACCTGTACTCAAGATTTGTCGCTCTTGCAATGCTATTTTTAAATGTAAATGGCCTCATTGACCAGGAGATGAGTTCAGTGGCTCTCAGTGCCTCCAGAAGGTGAGACCTGTCTGCCTGGTACCAGCAGCAAAAGCAATTGACAGCCATTTCGGGGGTTGACATTGCTTTGCCAATTAGAGCAGACAGTTCATTAGGTCGAATGCAGCGGAAAATGGCCAGCGCTAATTGATCCCACACATTTGAATAAATATCAACTACAAGGAAACCTGCTTGGGTCCCACGAGAAAGCCAACAACTGTGCACAAGACTGTTCTGGTTTGCCCCCCTCAAAAAATTGAAAATTGCAGCGCCGGATGGACAGGCCTCTTAATGAGCTCTTTAATGAGCTCAAGTTAATGGGCAATCACTGTGTTTCCCACTCCCTCCACCTTGCAGAACCCTTGAAAATCCAACACTTTCCTGGAGATGTTGGGATCCCAACATGACCTTGAGACCAGGAATTTGAATTCCTGCCTGCACTGGGTCCCAACCCATGGCCCTTTGAAAATCCAGCCCTTGTATTGCAGTCACTATGGTAATGTAAGGAATAATAGCAGTCAATTTGTGCACAAGGTCCTACAAGCAACAAGGTCCTACAAACATGGATTGCAACGGTTCAAGAAGGCGGCTCACTACCTTCTCAAGGGCAATTAGGGATGGGTAATAAAAATACAAGGCTAGCAGTGACACCCACATCCTGTGAAAGCATTAAAAAAAAAGAAGAAAAAGGTAGTTTTAGTGATGACGGTTGAGGAACAAATATCCTTTGAAATTGTATGATGGTATCTTTTACATCCATCTGAGAACATAAGAACATAAGAACTAGGAGCAGGAGTAGGCAATTCAGCCCCTCGAGCTTGCCCCGCCATTCAATACGATCATGGCTGAACTCATTTCGGCCTCAACTCCAATTTCCCGCCCTCTCTCCATAACCTTTCAACCTGTTACTAATTAAAAATCTGTTTATCTCCTCCTTAAATTTATTCAGCGTCCCAGCATCCACTGCACTCTGAGGTCGTGAATTCCACAGATTCACGACCCTTTGAGAAAAATAATTCCTCATCATCTCTGATTTAACCTAAGCCTTAGCCTAAAACAATGGCCTCTCATTCTAGAATGCCCCACAAGGGGAAACGTTCGCTTCACGTCTACTTTGTCTATCCTCTTTAGCATCTTATATACATCAATTAGATCTCCTCTCATCCTTCTAAACTCAAGTGGGTATAGGCCTAAACTGCTCAATCTCTCCTGATAAGACAAGCCCCGCATCTCTAGAATCAATCTAGTGAACCTCCTCTGAACCGCCTCCAATGCAACTACATCCTTCCTCAAGTAAGGAGACCAAAACTGTGCACAGTACTCCAGGTGCGGTCTCACGAATGCCTTGTACAGTTGCAACAACACTTCCCTATTTTAATACTCTATTCCTTTAGCAATAACTGCCAAAATTCCATTTGCCTTCCTTATTACCTGCCGTACCTACAAACTACCTTTCAGCGATTCATGCACCAGGACACCCAGATCCCTCTGCACTGAAGCATTCTGAAGTTTCTCTCCATTTAAATAATAAGTCACCTTTTTATTCTTCCAACCAAAATGGATAACCTCACGTTTATCCACGTTAAACTCCATCTGCCAAATTTTGGTCCATTCACCTAATCTGTCCATAACCATTTGTAAATTTCTTATTTCTTCATTGCAACTTACTTTCCCACCTATTTTGGTGTCATCTGCAAATTTAGCTATAGTACCTTCTATCCCTGTATCCAAGTCATTAATATAGATTGTAAATAGTTGGGGCCCAAGGACCGAACCCTGTTGCACCCCACTAGCTACAGCTTGCCATCCAGAAAAAGGCCCATTTATCCCGACTCTGCTTTCTGTTGGTTAGTTAATCCTCTATCCAAGCTAATATATTACCCCTAACTCTGTGTGCTCTTATCTTGTGTATTAATCTTTTGTGCAGCACCTTATCAAAGGTTTTCTGGAAGTCCAGATATACTCCATCTACAGGATTCCCATTATCCACTTTGCTTGTCACATCTTCAAAGGACTCTAGCAAATTAGTCAAACACGATTTACTCTTCATAAAACCATGCTGACTCTAATGGATTGCATTTTCCAAATGCCCCATTACTATTTCCTTAATAATGGATTCCAACAATTTCCCAATGACAGACGTTAAACTAACTGGTCTATAGTTTCCTACTTTCTGCCACCCTTTTTGAATAAGGGCGTTATATAAGCATTTTTCCAATCCACTGATACCTTTCCAGAATCCAGGGAATTTTGGAATATTATTACCAATGCATTCGTTATCTCCACTGCCACTTCCTTTAAGACCCTGGGATGTAGGCCATCAGCTCCTGGGGACTTGTCACCCTTTAACCCCAATTGTTTGCTCATTACTTTTTCTCTCGTGATGATAATTGTTCTAAGTTCCTTCTTCTCTATACCCTCTGCACTACCCCTTTATTAAGATGGTATTAGTGTCCTCCACCGTGAAAACTGAGGCAAAATATTGATTAAGAGTCTCTGCCATTTCTGCGTTCCCCACTATTAACTCCCCAGTCTCATCCTCCAAGGGACCAACATTCACTTTAGTTACTCTCTTTCCTTTTATATACTTGTAGACGCTTTTGCTATCAGTTTTTACATTTCATGCTAGTTTTCTTTCATAATTTACCTTTGGTAGATGGGGGCCGCAGTTTAATGTCTCAGCCAAACCACGCAGCCCTGACAATGCAGCACTCCCTCATCCTGCACTGTTAACCTAAATTATGTGCTCAAAGTTTCTGGAGTGACATTTGACCCCAGAACCTTCTGACTTGGAGGTGAGAGTGCTACTACTGAGTCACAGCTAACACTGAAAAACACTGAATACACATCTAACTCCAGTTTTAGTGCAACCTGACTGTTGTAGGGTGACCGAGTTGTACTAGATGAGGGAACTAAATGTAATATCTCCACATTTGCAGATGACACAAAGCTGGGTGGCAGGGTGAGCTGTGAGGAGGATGCAGAGATGCTTCAGTGTGATTTGGACAAGCTGAGTGAGTGGGCAAATGCATAGCAGATGCAGTATAATGTGGATAAATGTGAGGTTATCCACTTTGGTAGCAAAAACAGGAAAGCAGATTATTATCTGAATGGCTATAAATTGAGAGAGGGGAATGTGCAACGAGACCTGGTTGTCCTCATACACCAGTCGCTGAAGGTAAGCATGCAGGTGCAGCAGGTGGTAAAGAAGGCAAATGGTATGTTGGCCTTCATAGCGAGAGGGTTCGAGTACAGGAGCAGGGATGTATTGCTGCAATTATACAGGGCCTTGGTGAGACCACACCTGGAATATTGTGTGCAGTTTTGGTCTCCTTATCTGAGGAAGGATGCTCTTGCTATAGAGGAAGTGCAGCGAAGGTTTACCAGACTGATTCCTGGGATGGCGGGATTGACGTATGAGGAGAAATTGAGTCGGTTAGGATTATATTCGCTGGAGTTCAGAAGAATGAGGGGGATCTCATAGAAACCTATAAAATTCTAACAGGACTAGACAGGGTAGATGCAGGATGGATGTTCCCGATGGTGGGGGAGTCCAGAACCAGGGGTCACAGTCTGAGGATACGGGGTAAACCATTTAGGACTGAGATGAGGAGAAATTTCTTCACCCATAGAGTGGTGAGCCTGTGGAATTCATTACCACAGAAAGTAGTTGAGGCCAAAACATTTCATGTTTTCAAGAAGGAATTAGATATAGCTCTTGGAGCGAAAGGGATCAAAGGATATGGGGAGAAAGCACGAGCAGGCTATTGAGTTGGATGATCAGCCTTGAACGTAATGAATGGTGGAGCAGGCTTGAAGTGCTGAATGGCCTACTCCTGCTCCTATTTTCTATGCTTCTATTAGTGATAGAGTTGATCAGCAGATACTTCTTGGGTGGGAACTTTAAGTTTATTTACAACTTACTCAGCAGCAATTACACATGGGCTTTCAACTCCAACTTTATCTCTACACTGCCTGCTAAGGTAGCCCACACTACTCTCTTATTGGTTACTACAGATCATGTGATCTTATTCTTAAAGGTACATTACACACCAAATAAAACCATAGTTACTACATTCCTCCCCCTTTAACTTGGCTATATATATTATATTTACAAGTACATATTATTCAAGTCACCATAATATTTACACTGGTTAAGGAATTTACAAGTTCAGTCTTTCAGGTGGTTTCCTGGTATATGTGGAACGTCGCAGCTTCACAACTTCAGATTCTTTGTCAGGAACCTCCTTTTCCGGAGTTGCCTGAACATCAGGTGCTTGGGTGGGCAATGCAGTTCTGTATCCTCAACTCTTACAGGAACATCAGACATGTCAATCCTGGGTTGAGTATCCTCAACAGGAAATGCAGACGCAGTCATGATCACTGGTGGAACCAAATCTTGGTGATTTGTCTCTCTTCGTTAGATGGTCCACATGTTTACGGATGATCCGGCCTTCCACCTCCATGTGGTAAGATAGAGGTCCAGTTAATGCACTTATTTCACCCGGTAATCAGTTTGGTCCTTCTCCAAAGTTTTTCACGTATACCAGCTCTCCCATGGTAACTTTCCTTTCACAATTATGCCAGTCATGTCTAGTTTTCTGGATTCCTTGACTCCTTTCCAACTTACCGTCTAAATTCGGCATTATTAAGCTCAATCTCATCCTGAGACAGTGTTTCAACAATAACTCCGCAGGTGTGACACCTGTTGCTGTGTGAGGGGTAGTCCTGTAATGAAAAAGAAAGCGTGTTAGCTTGGATGCCAAGGAATTGCCAGTTAGCTTTTTCATGCCTGTCTTGAATGTTTGATCTGCCCTTTTGGCCAGTCCGTTTGAGGAAGGATGGTACGGTGCAGTTTTCACATGAGTGATACCGTTGAGGCTGATAAACCATTGTAACTCAGCACTCGTAAATGCTGTGCCGTCATCGGAAACGACTACTTCTGGCAGTCCGTGAATGGCAAAACTCTGACGTAGTTTCTCAATTGTAGTACCCGACGTTGACGACTTCACCTCATATATGTCCAACCATTTTGAATGGGCATTGACAATGAGCAGAAACATTGTTCCCAGGAAAGGTCTAACGTAGTGAATGTGTAACCGCACCCAGGGGCTACCTGGCCACTCCCATGGGTGTGATGGAGCTGTCACTGGCAACTTTTGCAGTTGTTGACATTGCACACAGTGCTTTACTAGACTCTCTATTCGCCATCTATCCCATACATATGGTCTTCATTCGGGAAATTCCTGGATGGGCACTGTGTAGTTGAATTAAAAGTGGCTCCCTTCCCTTTGGAGGAACTATCACTCGTGTTCCCCACAATAAGATGCCATCCTGGCTGGTTATTTCATGTCTTCTGTTGAAGTGCGGTTTCATTTAGTCAAATACGGGCTCCTGTGACCAACCATGTAGCACTTGTTCTTGTACTTGAGATAGGACTGGGCCCCGACTTGTCCAGTCTCTGATCTGTCGAGCACATACTGACGAGGAATCTAAGAAATTTAACACTAAAACAAGTTCCTGTGGAACTGGGACACACTCATCATTTTCTTGTAAAGACAAACGACTAAGGACATCGGCATTTGCGATTTGGTTGCCAGACCTATGTACGAAAGTGTATTCGTATGTTGCCAGAATTAAAGCCCATCATTGTATTCTTACTGAGGCTATGGGTGGTATAGCTTTGCCCTCACTAAACAATCCTAGCAATGGTTTGAAATGATTGTAAAATGGCAGCCGTGTACGTACTGGTGAAATTTCTTGACACCAAAGATGATGGAGAGGTCTTCTTTTTCTATCTGCGAGTGTCCCTTTTCCGCTGCAGTGAGCCTGCTTGATACGTAAACCATTGGCCATTCCGTGCCATCATCCATCCAATGAGAGAGCACTGCTCCCTTTCCGTAGGGAGATGCGTCACATGTCAGCACCAATTCTTCCATCTGGTCATAACGCACTAATAGATTGGACGAGTGCAACAATTATTTCATCTTTATGAAAGCTTCTTTCTGGGGTGCCTCCCAAGACCAACGTTGGTTCTTTTTGAGCAGAGAATGCAGTGGGGAGCAGCACGCTAGACAAATTGGGTAAGAATCACCCATAATAGTTGATTATTCCTAGGAATGATTTGAGCTCTGAACCGCTCTTTGGCGTAGGTGCCTCTCGTATGGCTCTCATTTTCTACTCAACCAGGTGGGGGCCCTATGAATCTACCCGGTGACCCAGATGGTTTACCTCCCTCGCTTGGAACGTGCACTTTTCATTTTTTTTAGCACAGACTTTAATCTCGGCCTTTTTTTTGACTTTACTATTGGCCAGACTTCTCTCAGATGCAAACTCAACTTGTCTGAGCCCAGTGGCTGAGTCTCCCAAAACTTCATTATCTGTCTGTTTCTCGGGAAATTCTGTGACTATTGCTTCCAAAGCATCTTTGCTTCATTTCGCTGATTCTTCAGCTCTTCCATCTCTTTTTTGTAGTTGTTTGCTGCCTCCTGGAAAATTGAACATTGTTTGTCTTCTCTGCCAATTCATTCTTCAGTTTGTTCAGAGAGGGTCTGAATTCTTTCTGTTTCTCTTCATACTTTTCCAGAGGTACACATTTTGACCTGAGGGAATCTTGTAGTGTGTGAATGTCTTCCGACAGGTTTTATTTTTCCCTGCAAAAGTTACTCACCTCATCTCAAACACTGTCATCTAGCAGGGTCTCTTTGAGTTCCTTCTGCTGTTCTTCCAGGGTTTGGCTTAAGACAGCTGCATTTCTTCAGGTTGTTGAGTCCTTACACACTCCTTTTTCAAAACAGGAATGCTTCCAGCTTCCATTTGGAACCTCAGTGGCCAATCAAGGTTGATTTCTCTTAGCCAATTTCACCCTAGAAGGCTTGGTCCTCTGCCTCTCAATACCAACACTGGTAGCTTTGCCGATTGGCTTCCATAATGGACAGTTACTCTGCTTATGCCTTTTACTTGAATTTCTTCATCTGTATATGTTTTTAGCTTGGCAGCTGTTTCTTCTAAACTTAATTGATGTTCACCATTATTCAAATATCTGAAGGTACGTTCCCCAATTACTGCAACGGAAGCTCTTGTGTCCACTTCCATTTTCACAGATCTGCCATTTACTTTCACTGTTACAAATATTGGTTCTGTCTTTCCAACTTTCAGATTAAACAATGAGTAAATGTCTGAATTTGTTGTTTCAGGCTCTTTTACATTGTAGATTTCATTGGGCATCGTCTTTTGCTTACAGATCTGCTTGAATCTTTCCTTGCATTGCCTCATCATATATCCATTTCTATGACAATAGTAGCATTCGAATTTTTTAAACTTCCAATCGTTAAAAGACTGATTGTTTCCACCTTTATTAAAATTGTTCTTCGATTTCACTGCCAAGTTATTTTTCTTTATTCTTCGGCTGACAGGGGCTGTTTCCAGCTTATCAATGGAGTCTCACTTTCTCATGCCACTTTCGGCAGAAGTTTCCTGCCCGATGTGGAGGACGGCACCATTTTGCACACCCTGTATACTTTTGAATCTCTTACTGCACTTTCTACGGCCAGCGCTATCTCTGGTACCTGCGTGAAATCCAGATTCACTTCGGACAATAATCTTTTCTGAATAGTGTCCTCCATCACACCACACACTAAACAATCTCTGATCATGTCATTCAGAGTTGTACTGAACTCACAATGTTCCGCTAGCTGCTTCAAATTTGCCATGTAGCATGACACCGTCTCACCTGGGGCTCTATTTCACAAATTAAATCTGAACCTCTGCATCATGACTTGGGTTGAAAGTGACCCTTCATGAGATCCAACAATTCATCAAAATTCTTCAAATCTGGGGCACTGGCTGCCGTCAAACTTCTAATCAAACCATAGGTTTTGCTCCCGCAAGTACTAAAGATGGTCGCTCACCTCTTCTCTTCCGCCGTTATCTCGTTCGCTTGAGAAAAGAACGTGAGGCGTTCTATGTATTGACACCAAACGTCTCTGGTTAGTTCAAAAGGATCAATTCTCCCAAATTGTGGAATTTTGAGAGAGGATAACTTCTTCAATTCTAAAGGAGCTTGCTACTTACAATCACTTGGGTGAGGTACAGTGCTGATTTCTTTCTATCTTGATTTCTCCTGTTCAATCCCATTTTATTCTCGATGCCAGTTTGTTGTAGGGTGCCCGAGTTGTACTATTAGTGATAGGGTTGATCAGCAGGTGCTTCTCGGGTGGAAACTTTAAGTTTATTTACAATGTACTCAGTGGCAACTACACGTGTGCTTTCAACTCCAACTCTATCTCTACATTGACTGCTGAGGTAGCCCGCGCTACTTTCCTATTGGTTACAACAGATTGTGTGATCTTGCCTAACAAGTATTATTCTTAAAGGTACATTACATATTAAATAAAACAATAATTATGACACTGGCTTAAGGAAATCTGCATAATCAGAGTACACCTTTGAAGACTATCTGCTTTAATGACCCTGACATATACTGCAGAACGATTTACTTTGTAGCTGAATCTACATTTTGTATTTCTCCCCGCAGAGGTCATTGTTTTGGTTCAATCTCCGACAAAGAGAAAACAATAACAACGAGCCCTGCATGGGGAACTGTCAAGCCAAACATAAGCACATCTCAAAGGTAAGGCAACCACTCAAATTTTGTCTTGCTCTGTTTCCAATTTTTAAAAAATTGACAGACCATTAATTTGTCCCATTTCTTTTCCCATAGGTGGCACTGTATCCCACAGGAATATTCTTCAGTCAGTGTAATGCACACAACAGAGTCTGGAGATATTTTTATTGAGAGGTTGAAAGAGATGTGTATTGAGAGTTGTGCATGCCATTAAGATTGCCCTAATTGTCCCTACATTATTCAACCTGTATATTTTCATATTCCAGATGACAAATATAGCACAAGAGAAATGATTGGATTAATCTATAAATAGATAATGTTTTAGGAAGTACTTGGCATAATAATCACACTATTTACAGTACACCTTTATAGACTGAGTAATTAACCAAACCAATGAGAGTCAACTGAATAAATTGGTCCAGTGCCACTTCACTGAAACTGGAAACATAATGCTAGAATAGTGAGTAATTCCATGAATTTGCTGATTTTAAGGTTTTATTGGGCTGGATTTTACACTCCCCCACTAGCAGGTTTGAAAGTGGGGTGGGGAGGCGCATGTAAAATCTAGCAGCTGGCCTTCCCGCTACCTACTTGCTCGCCCCCAGCCTGTCTAGAATTTAAGTGCGTTGGGGGGGAGGGGGGGTGCCGCAGTGGTAGGCATTGGGTGGCCTGCCTGCCCTTGGACCTACTGAGGCCCTTAAGGGTCTCCTCCTGCTGCCACCAGTATTTTAACCTCGGTGGGTAGAGGTTCACACCATGCGGGAATCCCAACAGCTTCAGTGGCTAGCTGGTGGTGGGCAACAGGGGGGGTGGGAGTGTTGGGGTGTACCTCTTTTTGGGGGTCTCCTGGCCTCTTTGGAGATACCCCACAGGGTACCCCACCTCTCACCTTAAAGCGATGCTGTTCCCAGTGTTAAATTGCTGTGGGACAGCCGTCAGAAACATGGGTGGCTTCCCCTGATATTTTAGCCCGGGTGGGGGTGGTGGGATGGTACAGGGACCATGGTGCCCCATAAAATTCAGCCCATGTTTCAAATTGCAGTTTGATTTATTCCTTCAAGTTGATGTAACTCTTGGGACTTCAAAGCTATGGAACTACTATCTTGGTTTGTCTTTCCTCCCTCCGACAATCTATAGACTTCTAATCTTGATTAACCTCATTTTCTCTTGAGTTCATTGGAAACATGGTGCTCAGCACTGTATGTCTTTATCCATCGCCGAGATTTCTCACTAAACAAAGCTGTTAGTTAACAATCATTGTTGGGATACATCCTTCCCGATTACATCTACTTTAGCTTCCCAAAGGATATTAGATTGGCTGTACACCCCAAGCACTAACACAATCTGCTTGATTTCTACAACGTATGTAGAGAAATTACATAAGAGTAGGAGTAGGCCATTCGGCCAATCGAACCTGCTTCGCCATTCAAACAGATCATGGCTGATCATCTAGCTCAATGCCATTTTTCCCCACTATCCCCATATTCTTTGATGTCATTAGTATCCAGAAATCTATTAATTTCTGTTTTGAACATGCTTAATGATTGAGCTTCCAAAGCCCTCTGGGGCACAGAATTCCAAAGGTTCACCACCCTCTGAGTAAAGAAATTCCCCCTCATCTCAGTCTTAAATGGCCTGCCCCTTATTCTGAGACTGTGACCCTTGGGTCGAGACTCACCAGCCAGGGGAAACCCTATCCACGTCTACCTGTTTGAATTTTATAAGTTTCAGTGAGATCACCTCTCATTCTTCAAAGCTCTAGATACAGGCCCAGTTTCCTCAATCTCTCTCATACAACAATCCTGCCCTCCCAGGGATTAGTCTAGTGAATCTCCATTGCACTTCCTCTATGACAAGTATATCCTTCCTTAGATAAGGAGGCCAAAACTGTACACAATACTATTCATGCATATTTTAAGTGTACCTTAATCAACAGCCCCTTTCCACATAATTGGGCAGAGTTGTTCTTAAATCTTGAAGTTTTAGTGAACATCATGACCAAGCTCCTTTTCATCTCAAACCCATTCCTAAAAGACCCGGACTCATTAATACTTTAACATTTTATGGCAAAGAAATGTGCTGAACCGAACCTCACTGCATGGCGCTACTAACATCCTGTAATGTAACCTGTAATCTGTTACAAGCTTACAAAGTGCATAAACTGTACCGAACTCAATAAAGAACATTTTCACAAACAAAACAAAACTATTTTCTTGCAGTTGCTCTGAGGAGACATAGGGCGGAATCATCCCAGATTTGCACTAAGTGCGGTAGCGGGCAGGAAAAAGTACATTTTACCCGCCGGCCGCAATGGTGGCTTTTCATGTTGTATAATTCCAATCCTGCCTCATTAATTATGTATTTTTGGGAAACACACTGTTCCGATAGTGGGCGGGCTCCCATTCGCCCACCACGCCATCATCTCGCCACTTCATCATGCCGGACACCATATTTAAAATGTAGCCACGCGCACACCTCTCAGTGCTTCCAGCCCACGACTGCTGCAAAGAAGACATGGCCCTGAAAGGCAAAAAGGCTGCAGCCCTCCTGGTTTAATGACGCGAACCTCGAGCATCTTTTGAGCACAGTGGAGGCCCGACGTGATGTCCTCTACCCTCGCTCTGGCAGCAGGATGGCAACAACCTCACTAATACAGCATGGGAGTTGGTGGAAACGGTGGTCAGCACCAATGCCCTGCAAAAGAGGACAGCCACTCAGTGCCACAAGAGCACGAATGACCTCCTCCGCTGTCAGGGTAAGTCACTCTTCTCATCACTCTACTCACACACTCACAAACCCATCACACATCCACAGGGCCCTCACTCACTGCCAATTCAAGAAACATCACCATTCACTCTCTTATACACACCCTCATTGTCCTCATCCAGTCCGTGGGACCACTAACCACCCACACATGCCAGGCATACTTATCATCTAAGATAAAAGCAAAATACTGCGGATGCTGGAAATCTGAAATAAAAACAAAAATAGCTGGAAAAGCTCAGCTGTTCTGATGAAGAGTCATAGACTCGAAACGTTAACTCTGTCTTCCTCTCCACAGATGCTGTCAGAACTGCTGAGCTTTTCCAGCTATTTTTGTTTTTATTTAATACTTATCATCTGGCCTGGCAGGCATCCTGCTTACACTCTCTCCATCTCTATTTATGCAGGACAAGCTGGCACACAACAAGAGGGAGAGGTTGCAGACCGGTGGAGGAATGGCTGAAATCAAGGTCCTCGCGGACTTTGAAAACAGAGCCATCCAGCTGGCCGGTGAGGATCTGGGCCGTTCTTCTCTTGATGGTGAGGGCTGCGCAGCTCTACCAAGTGAGGATCCAGTGCAACGTCCATCAGACAACCATGCTGTGAGTGATGTGTCCTGTTTCACAGGCCACTGCCATGCACTAATTATCTCCCCTTGCTTTCTCAGGCACTTCTGAGAAACAGCCAATGGAATCCATGACCCAGGGCCTCAATCAAGCCCCAAAGAAACCTCTGAAGAGGAATCTGAAGGCACCTTCAGTGAAGACCTGTCACAGCGCTCACCCACACCCTCCACCAGCGCAGAGACATACACCTCGATGGGACCGAGTTCCAGAGTAGCCTCAGGATCACAATCTGGTGAGCACATCGCACTCTCTGACCCACAGCAGCCGGAGGCAGGGACTTCCCAGGTCCCCGGCACTCAGAGGACTGCTGGAGGCCAGAACTTTGCTGAGTCCGAGTCAGATGATGAGTCTCTGGACTTGGTCATGTCACAGTTGCTGGAGCTGCAAAGGCAAGCTCGGGAACATCAGGAAGGGATGGCCACTGCACTCCTCAGATTGCAAGGCACGATGGAGGAGTCCATCCATCTTCAGGCTGAGGTGATAGCACCAGCTTGCCAACGCACCGAGGTCAGCACTGGCAGGATGGCAGCCGTCATGGAGACCTTAGTCCAGGACATCGCTTCTGCGCTGCTGCAAGGGCTGAACTCCATCGTTGATGCCATAGTTGGACTCCAACAGTGTCCACGCGAGAGGGGTTCGAGGCAGCCTGATCTCATTCCAGCTACCCCTTCTCAAGGAGTCAGCCTGGGGCCCACAGGCACCGATAGGGAGGAGGATCAGCAAGTGCACACCCCAGGGCCATCCACCCAGGTGACTCCGGAAGTGTTCGGCCCATCTGAATCCCCTCTTCCTGTGACCCCAGCAGCTCCAGCTCCACTGGCCAAGCTCCACACAGCAGGACCCTGAAAGCAGGCAGAGGCCCTCCAGGTCTCAGCCCTCCAGAAGACGCCTGCCAAGGTCATCACAGACAGGGCATAGAGGTCAACAGGCTGCCTCCACCTCCGCTGTGGATGTCCAGGGAGCCCCAAGACATAGCAGCAGGATTAGGAAGGTTAAGAAGATGTAGTTGCACAGCCTGGGCACAGGTGTTAATCACTTGTAAATGAAGTTCACTATTGTAAATAAACTCCCAAGAATGTCTCCTTGCCTATGGCTCCTTGTTCTGATGGGCAGTGTTCATGTCACTTAGATGTGAAACCTTCGTTCCTGCACAAGATAAAGGCAGGTGTATCAGTCCAGTGCCTCTTCCCTGTGCTGTGTGTAAGCTTCAGACTAAAGTGATGGTCCGGCCTCTCACTCACTGGACACATCAGTGAAGTCTGGTGCTCGTCATTGCTGTGAGCAGGCATCACTGAGTTCCATCATTCTCTCTGTGCTCTCAGCACCTTTAAGGTGGGTCTGGCCCGCATCTCTTCAGCATCTGTGACCAGTGATGCTGTGCTCCTGAAGGGCTGAGGTGCAGAAGGCGGACAAAGGATCAGGTGGATTTAAAGTTTTGTGACTGGGTCTCCATGATATGACCCTGATCATGGAGTGCAAGCGAGCTGCCCTCAGCCAGATAGGAGTCAGACATTCACAGAGGCAATGTGAAGATCTGTAGAGTGTCCTCACTGCATGTCGTCATCATGCTCCTGGAATCTAGCGACTATTAGGGCCTCCGCTGTGTCTCCATGACATGAGTCTGAGCACTGAGTGTATGTGCACTGCCATCAGCCATACAGGAATCAAACACTCACAGAGGCAAGGTAAGGATGTCTGGACTGTCCTCATGGCATCTCGTCATCATGCTCCACGAACCTTGCAGCTATGATGGCCTCCTGAGCATACCTGCCTCGTCTGGCCAGTGCAATGGCCTCATCATTGGCATCTTTGCCTTCGAGGACCTCATCACCGTCATCCCCTTCGACATCTTCCTCATCAGAGGAGATGTGCAGCTCTTCCATCTCCTCCTCAGCCAGGTCCTCCCTCCATTGCAGCTCCAGGCTGTGAAGTGCGCAGCAAGCAATGATGATGCGCAAAACCCTCAATGGACTGTATTGCAGTGCTCTGCCAGACCTGTCGAGCCACCGGAATGTCATTTTCAAAATGCCTATCGTTTGCTCCACCAAAGTCCGAGTGGCAACATGAGCCTCGTTATACCGTCGCTCTGCTGCAGTCTGAGGCCACCGCACAGGTGTCATCAGCCACGCCCTCTGTGGGTAACCCTTGTCCCTGAGGATCCAACCCTGCAGCCACTGTGGACCACGGAAGATGTCAGGGATCTGAGACCTGCTTAGGATGGAGGAGTCGTGGACACTTCCTGGGAATCATGCACAGACCTGCAGGATGTATTTGTGGTAGTTGCACACCCCCTGAACATTCAGTGAATGGAAGCCCTTGTGGTTGAAACAGTTAACGTAGAAACATAGAAAATAGGAGCAGGTGTAGGCCATTCGGCCCTACAAGCCTGCTCCACCATTCATTATGATCATGGCTGATCATCCAACTCAATAGCCTACTCTTGCTTTCTCCCCACATCCTTTGATCCCTTTCACCCCAAGAGCTATATCTAACTCCTTCTTGAAAACGTACAATGTTTTGGCCTCAACTACTTTCTGTGGTAACGAACTCCACAGGCTCACCACTCTCTGGGCGAAGAAATTTCTCCTCATCTCAGTCCTAAATGGTCTACCCTGTATCCTCAGACTGTGATACCTGGTTCTGGACTCCCCCACCATTGGGAACATCCTTCCTGCATCTACCCTGTCTATCCTGTTTTATTTTATAGGTTTCTATGAGATCCCACCTCATTCTTCTGAACTCCAGCGAATATAATCCTAACCGACTCAATCTCTCCTCATATGTCAGCTCTGCCATCCCAGGAATCAGTCTGGTAAACCTTCGCTGCACTTCCTCTATAGCAAGAACATCCTTCCTCAGATGAGGAGACCAAAACTGCACACAATATTCCAAGTGTGGTCTCACCAAGGCCCTGTACAATTGCAGCAAGACATCCCTGCTCTTGTACTCGAATCCTCTCGCTATGAAGGCCAACATACCATTTGCCTTCTTTACCACCTGCTGCACCTGCATGCTTACCTTCAGCGACTGGTATATGAGGACACCCAGTCTTGTTACACATTCCCCTCTCTCAATTTATAGCCATTCAGATAATAATCTGCCTTCCTGTTTTTGTTACCAAAGTGGACAACCTCACATTTATCCGCATTATACTGCATCTGCCATGCATTTGCCCACTCACTCAGCTTGTCCAAATCACACTGAAGCATCTCTGCATCCTCCTCACAGCTCACCCTCCCACTTAGCATTTCTCAGCTCTCCCCATACAGATTCCACATCATCGGAGCTAATATCTTTCCTCATGATTGCGTTAAATTCCTCTTTAACCAGCAATGCAACTCCATTGCCTTTTCCTTTTTGTCTGTCCTTCCTAAATACTGAATACCCCTGGATGTTCAGTTCCCATCCCTGGTCACCCTGCAGCCATGTCTCCATAATCCCAACTATATCATACCTGTTTACATCTATTTGAGCAGTTAATTCATCCATTTTATTGTGAATGCTCCTCACGTTAAGGCACAAAGCCTTAAGGCTTGTCTTTTTAACATTACTTGTCCTGTTCCCACTATTTTTCACTGAGGCCCTCTTTGATTCTTGCCCTTGATTTCTCTGCCTATCACTTTTCATATTCCCCTTTCTGTCTTTTGTTCTTGTCCTTGATTCCCCTCCTCTGACTCCTTGCATAGGTTCCCATCCCCCTGCCATTTTAGTTTAAACCCTCCCCAACCACTCTAGCAAATATTCCACCTAGGACATCAGTCCCGGTCCTACCCAGCTGTAACCCATCCAGTTTGTACTGGTCCCACCGCCCCAGAACTGGTCCCAGTGTCCCAGGAATCTGAAACCCTCCCCCTCACACCATCTCTTCAGCCACGTATTTATCCAATATATCCTGCTATTTCTACTCTGACTGGCACGTGGCACTGGTAGTAATCCTGAGATCACTACCTTTGAGGTCCTACTTTTCAACTTACTTCCTAACTCCCTATATTCTGCTTTTAGGACCTCATCCCTTTTTTTTACCTGTTGTTTGTACCAATGTGTATTACAACCACTGGCTGTTCACCCTCCCCCTTCAGAATGTCCTCTAGCCACTCTGAGACATCCTTGACCCTAGCACCAGGGAGGCAACATACCATCCTGGAATCTCATTTGGGGCCACAGAAATGCCTATCTTTTCTCCTTGCAATTGAATCCCCTAAAACTATTGCATTCCCACGCTTTTTACTCCTCCCCTGTGCAGCAGAGCCAACCGTGTGCAACGAATTTGGCTGTTGCTGCTTTCCCTTGAGAGGCCATTCCCCCCAACAGTATCCAAAGCGGTATATCTGTTTTGCAGGGGAATAGCCACAGGAGATTCCTGCACTGCCTGCCTAGTCCTCTTGCTCTGCCTGGTGGTCACCCATTCCCTTCCTGCCTGTGGACTCTTAGCCTGCGGTGTGACCACCTCTCCATATCTGCTATCCATGATACTCTCTGCATTGTGGATGGTCCACAGTGTCCCCAGCCACTGCTCCAGCTCCAAATCCCGGGCTTCCAGGAGCTGCAGCTGGCAACACTTCCTGCACACATGCTGGCCCTGGGCACTGGAAATGTTCCCGGCTTCCCACATAGAGCAGGAAGAGCACACCATGGCTTTGTGCTCTCCTGCCATGACTTACACCTTTAAATTAAATTAAACCTTTTGGAAGATACTTAATATCAAATAGTATCAATTACTCTCGGGCCCTTCTTCCCTGCTCCTCGTTGTTACAGAATATAGCCCTTACAAATGATGAACCACAAAATAAGACCTTAAAAACAATGAGCGATTAAAGTAGTAAATGCTTACCCAACCGTACTCACGGTACTCAAAGGATCACCTCATTCCCTCCTCACCGAACTCCCTCAGTCACCAAACTCCAACTTAAGCACTCTTCTGCAGCCCAAAGCAGCACTCCAGTGCAGAAAAATGACCAAAAAAGACCAAAGTTAATTGCTTGTTGCCACTGAGATCTAAGTGCCACATGAGTGCACTTGATGGCACCCTGTACCTGTGGAAAACCTGAGATCTGCACAAATCCCAGCGCTCTTGCTTCCTGGCTTTTCTGATCCCGGGCGGAATGCAGAAAGCTCTGTGCCTTCGCAAAGATGGCATCCGTAACCTCCTGGGCACACGTGTGTGGAGGCTTGCGAGATCCCACACAGGTCACCTGTGGAGCCCTGGAAGGAGCCATTGGCGTAAAAATTGAGTGCCATGGTCATTTTCACAGCCAATGACAGTGGATGCCCTCCATGTCCCTGTGGCGCCAAATCCTGCAGCAGTGGCATATGTGACGGACCAGTTCCCTAGATAGGCGCAGTCTTCAGTGATGCTAGTTCTCAATCATCCATAGGAATGACAGGCACCACCTAATGACTCTGGATCCAGCAAGGCACCTACCAGCGACAGCTCTCTGTGGATCTTCAGCTGCATGCGCAGCAGGCCCTGCTGCCCCTTCATCTTGAGGGAGGTTCTCCTCCCTTTGCCGAGCCAGGCGGCTCCTCTGCTTTCTTCTTCTCTGCTCCTTGTAAGCCATGAGGCAGACCGCTAAATCATCAGGCTCCATGATCTTGATGTTCACCTCCTGCAGGACCAAAGAGACAGATGCGTGGGTTAACATATGAGTCCTAAGAACCTCTCTCGGTTAAGTCTGAAGGCCCCTTCATGCATGAAGGAGAATGCTGAACCACCACTTGGATGGCCAGTGTGTAGTGCGCTCATTGACTGTTTGAAACCCCACCCACCTCCGCCCCACTCCACTTCACCGATTGGCAGCAGCTTCAGCCATTGGACTGCATGCTGTGCTCTCAGCTCAGGCGCAGGCTGCACTGCAAGGCTGCGCTGTTAGCTTGAACCATGAGGGATATTGGTCCAAACCTTAATAAAGACATTGCAAGGGGCTGTCAGCGCCTCTCCCACTGACTGCGCCATGGCCAGCTTTAGCAAAGGAATCTACAACTTGCGCAGTCGGCCAGTTGCCCTGCTGCCCCCAAAACATACATTAATTTGCAGTCGGCACCCGAGGGGTGAAAAGTTATGAAGCGTTTGGTGGCACTCTCGTGCTTTTGTGTGGCTTGAGTGGGCAGAAAAGCTTCAGAGACCTTACTCCAAGCATACCAATGGAGCTGCTGCTGAATGGTCGCAGCTGTAGAAGAATGGTCAATTTTGACAAGCTTTTCCAAGTGCTTGACCGCTTCCCTCACCCTCCAACCCCGCCCACCCCCCCACCCGCACACACCACCACCACCAACCCCCACCCCCCCTCCCTGGCATGTGCTTGAGTAGTTCCTTCAGTCTACGCTGCCTTGCACCTCCCCCTACCCCCGTCAGCCTGACCCACACTTGCTCCAGCACGGCACTGAAAGCCAGCTGGGAAAAGGCAACTTGCCTGTGTCCCCTGCGAATGCTTGATGTCCTACAGACGATGCTCACAAGCGCTGCGCAAGGTTGTGTAGACTCACCTCCGAGTCCCCCTTGAAGTTCAGGTGGATGATAAATTTGACATGAGGAGATCATTCCGGCAAGCAGGGCTTATAATGAGATGTAAAGTATTGAAATTACATGGCAGCGGGAAGTTCGGCCCAATATTGACAGGTGGAGCGGACAATCACAAGCTTGTTTCACGCTTGAAAAGCTGATTTTTGACCTTCTCGCCGTTTTGTCGCCATCCCCCATCCCCCCCGTCCTCCATGATGCCCAGCGCCAATGGGGCTGGAAAATTCCAGCCCTTGCGTGTCATAGAATCAAGTACAGTCTCAAGGCAAGTTCCAGGGTAACTATGTTATTGATGTATTTTAAAAATACAATGCTTATTTAAAAATTTGAGATGCTTTCCTCATCCTCCCTCTTTTAATCTTTGTCCTTATTTTCCTGTGTTCTTATTGGATAATGGCCTTTATCGCAGGCGACTGGAACACTAAGGGGTAGAAACAGAAGTGCAGGTTGACATGGGTGGGGCATTGGGAGGGTGGCAAGCGTGAGGGCTGGAGTGGTTTTTTTAATTATTATTTTTATTTATTTAAACACAGTGCCTCAGCAGGCCTGACAGCATCTGTGGAGAGAGAAATAGAGTTAATGTTCCAGGTCCAATATGACTTCTGTAGAAGAGGCAGAAACTGTGACACATTTCTGGTTACAGACCCCCATGTGGAGTAATATGTTCAGTTCTTGGAACTGCACCTCACAAAGGATAGTTTGGCCTTGTTAGGGGTGGTTGGGCGGGGGGGGGGGCGGTGGTTGCAACACAGATTCACCAGATTGATACAGGGACTAAAAGGATTAAATTATGAGAACAGGGTTGTGTCGAATTTAAATTTTTTCAGATTTACATCCCCTGGTCAGGTTTGCTGAATCGTTGATTACCTGGCCCACCAAACCTGGCCTTTAAAAATGTCCGCCTATAGGTCGGATTTTCAGTCGGTGAGTGGGTGGGGGGGGGGCAGGGAAATATGAGCCGGAATGGGCAACCCTGGGATGAATGCGCAGGCTGCTGGGTGCGGAGGCAGGCTGGGTGCATGGCCTGCCTCTGTGCTCCGGCACTGTGTTTAAATAAATAAAAGTAATAATAAAATAAAATCTCTCCAGCCCTCACCCCTGCCACACTTCCAATGCTCAACCCATGTCAACCTATGCCCACCCCATGGCCCCAATAGCTGCTATGCCAATCCATGCTCCTCTACCCACCCCATACCCTATGCCAACTTAGTGCCAATTCATGCGAACCCATGCCCCCAAAAACCACCACCATTTTCCCTTACCCCTTCTATGCCAAGTCACCTAGTATCCTTGGCACAGTTCCTTGGCAGCTTCGACACTTCCTGGACAGCTTTGACAGCTCGTTTACAGTTCCTTGACAGCTGGACAGTTCCGTGGCAGCTGAACATCTCTTTTACAGTTTAACAGTTCCAATGGGTTTCTGCATAAAAATTGCATAATCATGTTCACTTTTAGCAATCCTAAAGGATACCTTACTTCTCCCTAAAGTGGCCCAGGATCCTATTCAAAGGGGTGCCTTATCTCTCCAAAGGGTAAAAACAAAATACTGCAGATGCTGGAAATCTGAAATAAGAACAGAAAATGCTGGAAAAACTCAGCAGGTCTGACAGCATCTGTGGAGACAGAAACAGAGTTAACATTTTGAGTCCGTATGACTCTTCGACAGAGCTAAAGGGTGCCCTGGCTATACATAAGAATCGACCAGGTTCAGATCTCCTCTTACCTGTTCTAACCTGCACACTCCGGATTCCACATTCCTGTTCTTACAAAGCCCATTTCAGTGGAGGCAGCTGGTTATTTAAATGGTCAGCTGCCTTTGTGAATCACACATGCAGGAAGCCCAGTCTAACTTCAGGCACGCCCCCACAATGGTGGGAAATGCTGCATTTTGGGGCAGGACTTAAAAAGGTCATCCATTTCCAGAATTTTTGCCACATGATCAAATAGGCACACAGAGATGAATCAGTCTTGTAGGTGATGGTACAGAAGTTCCTGTAGAATTGGTGTAGATGGGGGCCAGGTATTCAATCTGGGCAGAGTCCCTTTTCTGTGCTGCTGCTGGGTAGATGGTAAAATGGCTGAGAGTTTGTAGTACAGCCAGGCAATATTACTGACTACACAAGCTAGAGGTCCATGTCACATGACTCCCACCTCTCCACATTGTTCTTGACAAGGGATGTGTATCCTTTGTCTGGGTTCCCGAGATGGTTAAATGTCCTAACCATTCAGAATTAAAAGGAAAGTTCACAGGATTACAGAATTTTAATCGCACAGAAGGAGGCCATTCATGTTCAGATGCGTTCAAAATCATGAGGGGGCTGGGTAGAGTAGACAGGGAGAAACTGTTCCCGCTCATAAAAGGATCGAGAACGAGAGGGCACAGATTCAAAGTGATTTGCAAAAGAAGCAAATGTGATATGAGAAAAAACTTATTCACACAACGAGCTATTTGGGTCTAGAATGCACTGCCTGGAAGTGCGGTGGAGGCAGGTTCAATCGAGGCATTCAGGAGGACGTTAAATGATTATTTGAATAGATGGGCAAGGGTATGGGGAAAAGGAAGGAGAATGGCACTAAGTCATAATGCTCATTTGGAGAGCCAGTGCGGGCACAATGGGCCGAATTGGCTCCTTCTGCGCCATAACAATTCTGCAATTTTGAGTCTCATCCTGTTCCTACATATTGTCCATACCTTTCAGTAGTAAGCAGCAGGACACCAGGCACAATTTTCACACGGGAGACAGGCTGCAACTGTGATCAGCTAACTCAATGAGGACTGTGAACTGAACTTGGCAACTTTTGGCCTTGGTGTTTTATTGTTGACCTGGACAGCGCTGTTACCCACTAGGCCTTTGAAAGCTGCCTCCTGAGGGCTTCTCAATCATTATGATAATTATGATCCATGAGTGAGTGAGCAGGTTCCAGCTTGCTGCTATCACTCTCCTTTAGCAGTTTTAATTTTTTACCAAAATTTGGCTAACAACGCAAAGTGTGTGAAGCATTTTATATAAGTTGTGATTCCATCACTCATTATGTAGTGAGATATACTTGTTTAAATATAACACCCTATTGGGAAGCAATGAAATATCCTCTATTCAATTACACAGTAACAGCATAACATTTCAGACTTTTGGAGCAGTTGGGTGTCAGTTCTTCCATTTCTAGTTGTAACCACACCCTCAGCCCAAATGAATCTCAAATCAGCTTGTTCCTTAAGCATGTAGTCGCCCTAGTACTTGCAATCCATACAACATATTTTTTCACATACCATTTACTGATTTAACAAAGAGTATGTACAGTGGCTCCTCAAAATATGGTCTGGTGAAAATTATAGCAATATAAAAACTTGAGAAAAGCAATAGTCACTGAAATGATTGTAAAAGATAATGTTCTTGGATCAACCCAAATATAACTAGGAACACAGAAATTGCCAGAATGGAAAAGACCAAGGTCCACCATGTTCACTTTCCACCATCCTGCTAGTCTCACAATACAACAAAAATCGAGTTGTTAACTAATCAATCATAGCAATTGATCTTTATCAATTAGTCAACAACAAGGCAAAATGTGTCATGAAGAAAACCTCAATTGCCCTATCTCTGTAACCTCTTCCAGGCCCTACAACTCTCCCTGTCCCTGCAACATCCTCGAGCCCCTACAACCCTCCCTATCTCTGTTACCCCCTCCAGCCCCTGCAATATGATAGAATTTTACATTATGTTTGAAAGTGAGGTGGTTCACTCTGAAGCAAGGGTGTTAAAGTTGAATAAAGGAAATTATGAAGCTATGAGGGACAAATTGGCTGAGGTGGATTGGGAAAATACATTAAAAGGTATGTCTGTACATTGGCAATGGATAGTCTTCAAAGGTGCAAAAAACCCAAAAAAGTCAGTCAAAAGTGACTGACAAAGGAAGTTAAGGATTGTATAAGATTAAAAGAAAAGGCTTATAAAGTTGCCAGAAGTGGTAGTAAACCTGAGGATTGGGAGGTTTTTAGAATACAGCAAAGGAAGACCAAGAAACTGGTAAAGATAGAGAGAATAGAATATGAATGCAATCTAGCAAAAAACATACATACGGACTGTAAAAGTTTCTATAGGTATGTAAAAAGGGAGTGTTTGGCTAAGACAAATGTGGGTCCATTACAGGGGAGTCAGGAGAATTTATAATGGGGAATAGAGAAATGGCAGAGAAACTAAAGAACATAAGAGCATAAGAAATAGGAGCAGGAGTAGGCCATTAGGCCCTTCAAGCCTGCCCCACCATTCAATAAGATCATGGCTGATCTGCCCCAGGCCTCAACTCCACTTTCATGCCAGCTCCTCATAGCCCTCAACTCCTCGATGTTTCAAAAATCTATCTACCTCCTCTTTAAATACTTTCAGTGATCTAGCCTCCACAACTCTCTGGGGTAGAGAATTCCAGACATTCACTACCCTCTGAGAGAAGAAATTCCTTCACATCTCAGTTTTAAAAGAGTGTCCCCTTATTTTGTAATTATGTCCCCTACTTTGAGATTCTCCCACTAGTGGAAACATCTTCTCAACATCTACCCTCTCAAGCCCCTTCAGGATCTTGTACGTTTCAATAAGGTCACCCCTCATTGTTCTAAACTCTAATGAATAAAGGCTTAACCTGTTTAGCCATTCTTGATAAGTCAACCCCTTCACCCCAGGAATCAGCCTAATGAATCTCTTTTGAACTGCCTTCAATGCCAGTATATCCTTTCTTAAATACAGGGACCAAAACTGTACATAGTACTCCAGGTGCGGCCTTACCAAAACCCTATACAGTTGTAACAAGAATTCCCTATTTTTAAACTCCAACCCCCTAGCAATACAGGCCAAAATTCCATTTGCTTTCTTAATAACTTGTTGCTAACTTTTTGTGTTTCATTCACAAGGGCACACAGAACCCTCTGTGCTGCAGCCGACTCGGGTGCATGCCCACCGAACTGAAAGTCTGAATGACGCGCCGTGACATCGGGACGCACGCCTGATGTCACCATGCCTCATTTTATGCCTCAGCAAGCAGGTCCCACCCCCGCTCGCCGAGCCGAACATTGAGCCCTCAATACCGTGAATTCCTATCTTGTGCAATAACCTTTTATGTGGCACCTTATCGAATGCCTTCTGGAAATCCAAATACACTACATCTACCGGTTCCCCTTTATCAACTCTGTTTGTTATATTCTCAAAAAGCTTTAGCAAATTTGTCAATCATGATTTCCCTTTCACAAAACCATTTGACCCTGTTTGATTGCGTTAAACTTTTCTAAATGTCCTGCTATTTCTTCCTTAATAATGGACTCTAGCATTTTCCCACCAGACTGACTGGCCGATAGTTTCCTGCTTTTTGTCTCCTTCCCTTCTTGAATACGGGCATCACATTAGCGGTTTTCCAATCTGCTGGGACCTTCCCAGAATCCAGTGAGTTCTGGAATATTTCGACCAATGCCTCCACTATATCTGCAGCCACTTCCTTTAAAATCCTCAGATGCAGGCCATCAGGTCTTGGCGACTTGTCTGCCTTTAGTCCCATTAATTTGTCAAATACTTTGTCCCTTGTGATAAAGGCTGTTACAAGATCTTTCCTCCCATTAGCTCCTTGCTTATCTGATATCTTTGGGATGTTTATACTGTCCTCCACTGTGAAGACCGATGCAAAATATTGGTTTAAATTATCTGCCATTTCCCTGTTCCCCGTTATCAATTCTCCAGTCGCATCCTCCAAGGGTAACACTCACTTTAAGCACTCTCTTTCTTTTCATAAAGCTGTAGAAGCTGTTGCTGTTTGTTTTTATATTTCTTGCCAATTTACTTTCAGAATCAATTTTCTCCCTCTTTATTAACTTTTTAGTCATACATGCTGGTTCCTAAAAAATTCCCAATCCTCTGGCCTATGACTAGTTTTTACCACTTTATATGCCTTAGTTTTTGATTGGATACTCTCCTTGACCACCTTTGTTGAACATGGGTGGTTCATTCTTCTCATTGAGTCCTTCTTTTTGACCGGGATAAAACTTTGCTGAGCATTCTGAAATATCTGCTTAAATGTCTGCCACTGCTCACCCACTGACCTTCCCCTTAGTTTAAATGATTATTTTGTGTCTGTTTTCACTGAGGAAGATACAGGAAATCTCCCAGGGAGAATGAGGAGTTGGAGGAAATTAGTATAAGTTAGAAGGCTGTGTTGGAGAAATTAATGGGACTGAAAGTTGCTAAATCCTCGGGACCTGATATTCTGCATCCCAGATTGTTGAAAGAGGTTGCTATAGAGATAGTGGATGCATTGGTGATCATTTTCCAAAATTCTATAGATTCTGCAATGGCTCCTGAAGATTGGAAGGCAGCAAGTGTCACCCCACTATTTAAGAAGAGAGGGAGAGAGAGAACAGGGAACTACAGACCTGTTAGCCTTACATCATTAGTAGAGAAAATGCTAGAATCTATGATAAAGAATGTGATAAATGGATACTTTGCTAATCATGATTTGATTGAGCATAGTCAGCATGGATATGCAAATGGGAAATCATGTTTGACGAACTTGTTGGAGTGTTTTGAGAATGTTACTAACAAAACTGATAAAGGAGAGTCGATGGGCGTAGTATACTTGGATTTTCAGAAGGCTTTTGATAAAGTCCCCCACAGGAGGTTGATTAGCAAAATAAAAGCGCATGGGATAGGAGGCAATATACTGGCATGGATTAAGGATTGGCTAACGGGCAGAAAACAGACAGTAGGAATAAACGAGTCATTCTTGAGTTGGCAGGCTGTGACTAGTGGGGTACCGCAAGGATCAGTACTTGGGCCCCAGCTGTTCACAATATATATCAATGATTTGGATGTCTGGACCAAATGTAATATTTCCAAGTTCACAGATGATACAAAGCTAAGCGGGAATATGTGTTGTGAGGAAGATGTAAAGCGGCTACAGGAGGATTTGGACAGACTTGGTGAGTGGGCAAGAACATGGCAGATGGAATATAATGTGGAAAAATGTGAGGTTATCCACTATGGTAGAAGGAATTGATCTGCAAAGTATTTCCTAAATGGTAAGAGATTAGAAATTGTAAATGTACAAAGGGCCCTGGGTGTCCTTGTCCATAAGTCACTGAAAGCTAACATGCAGGTGCAGCGAGCTATTAGGAAGACTAACTAAATGTTAGCCTTTATCGCAAGAGGATTTGAGTATAGGAATAGTGAAGTCTTGCTTCAATTGTACAGGTGCTTGGTTAGACTGCACCTGGAGTACTGTGTGCAGTTTTGGTCCCCTTACCTCAGAAAGGATATTATTGCCATAGAGGGAGTACAATGAAGGTTCACCAGACTTGTTCCGGGGATGGCGGGATTGTGTTATGAAGAGAGATTGGGCAAACTGGGCCTGTATTCTCTAGAGTTTCGAAGAATGAGAGGCGATCTCATTGAAACCTACAAAATACTTAAAGGACTAGACAGGGTAGATGCAGGTAAGATGTTTCCCCTGGTTGAGGAGTCTAGAACCAGGGACACAATTTCAAAATAAGGGGAAAGCCACTTAGGACTGAGATGAGGAGAAATTTCTTTACTCAGAGGGTTGTGAATCTTTGGCATTCTCTACCCCAGAGGGTCATGGAAGCTCAGTCATTAAGTATGTTTAAGGTAGAGATTGATAGATTTCTGATTAACAATAACATAAAGGGTTATGGGGATAGTGGGTAAAAGGCATTGAAATGTTCGATCAGCCATGATCATATTGAATGGCAGAGAAGGCTCGATGGGCTGAATGGCCTTCTCCTGTTCCTCTGTTCCTAGCCCTCTCTATCTCTATAACGCCCTGCGGGCCCTACAACCCTCCCTACCTCGAACATCCTCCAGTCCCTACAACCCTCCCTATCTTCGTAACCAACTCCAGCCCTGACTCTAGCTGGATCTCTCGCTCTGTCCTCACGCTGGTTTTTTACAACCCTCCCTAACTTTGTAACCTCTTCTAGCCCCTACAACCCAGAATCTGTCAGCAGTGGATAAGTTCACTTAACTCAGCAACACATTCTCTCAAGCTGTCTACATTGACAAAACAAATACAAGATTTAAATCCACATTTGCAGAGAGGCAACTCTGCTTTGTGAAGAAGCCTTAAATCAGTATCCCAAGGTATGAAGAACTAAAAGCAACTGAAGCCTAACTAGAGAGATGTGCACCTAAGAAGAAAACTTGAAGAATAAGTTGAAGAAGCTTCAGTACAGACTTGAAATTTGAGGAATGCACTAGAGTGAGTGGAAGTTCACTACAAGGCCCCTGGAGAAATTGCTACAGTTTTAAAGGTTTTAAAAAAAGGAAACTTAAGGACCATTGGATAATAAACAGCAGTACCAGCGAAATGCAATACAGCTGTGGAAATGCTGAAATCTTGAGTTTTTATAAACACTCTAAGCTTCAAACACTAATTTTAAATAAGGAGGGCAGATTTTCTCCCATACTAAAACAGAGGCATAACCAAGTTTCCAAGCCCACTGCAGTCCAGATCAGGACAAAAAACACTCTGTACCTGCATTGATACCTTCTGAAACATATTATCCACGTAGCCCTCATCCTCGTGAATGCTCCTCAGTGACACCAGCTGCTCCTCGAGTTCCAAGATACGGTGCTCAAGTTTTCCATTTGGTGGCACTTTCTGCACATGTAGTTGTCCAGGACGTGGGTAGCGTCCTGGAGTCCCCACATGGTACAGGATGTGCACTCGACGGGTATAAGCAGTTCTGCCATGCCTCAAATTATTTATTTACTGCACTGAAATTGGAATTTAAGTAAACACAATAAAATGTTAATTATTCTCATTCTGTCCTCACACCTGTTATGTTTCAAATCCCCAATTCTCACTGGAACTCTCACTCTGCCCTCGTGCCAGTTTTTTTCAAAGCCCTGACTCTAGCTGGATCTCTCGCTCTGTCCTCACGCTGGTTTTTTACAAAGCCCCAATTCTTGCTGGAACTCTCGCTCTGTCCTTGCGCCAGCACAGATGTATTCCAGGGTGTTATAGGAAGCAAGGGAGAAAATAGCGGATGCTCCGAGGGTCATTTTCCATTCCTCACTAGATACAGGTGAGGCACCAGAGGATTGGAGGTCTGTGCACGTTGTGCTATTATGTAAAAAGGATGCGAGGGATAGGCCAAATAATTATAGGCCTGTCAGTCTGACTTCTGTGGTGGGAAAATTATCAGAAGCGTTTCTGAGAGACAGGACAAACTGTCACTTAGAAAGGAACGGATTAATCAAGGATAGTCAGCATGGTTTGTGAGGGTAAGGTCCTGTCTCATAATTTAATCGAATATTTTGAGGAAGTAACAAGGAGGATTGATGAGGGTAGAGTAGTGGATGTTGTCTACATGGATTTCAGTAAGGCATTTGACAAGGTTCCACATGGCAGACTGGTCAGAAAAGTAAAAGCCCATGGGATACAGGGGTATTATGGCACAGCCGATGGTAAATGCTGAGTTGTTCAAATACCAAAGGGAAATTTGAAACAACTGCCACAACTTGTTTTGCAATTTGTATAAATTTCGAGATCTGTGCTTTGAATTCAGTAGTAATAAGACCACCAAGTCTTTAGGTTTTTACAAACCTAGATTAAACATTTATTAATAAAAGAAACGATTTTAAACACATACATGGATCTCTAAATCACTACTATGATAACTTCTAAATCCTCTACTTAATCTGACTCCCAGTTACACTTTCTTTAAGGCAACAGTGAGACACATAGATTTTAAAAGACCCAGGCAAGGTGGCACACAAGACTCTGAACCAGTCGAATTCAAAGTGAGTTTTCTTAACTCCTGCACTGCTGCGCAGGCTTAACTCCATTGCTGATGCCATAGTTGGCCTCCAATAGCGTGTATGCGAGAGATGTGCTGGGCAGCTCGATCTCACTCCAGCTACCCCTTCTGCTCACGGAATCAGCCAGGGGTCCTCAGGCACCCACAGGGAGGAGGATCAGCAGGTGCACATTCTGGGGCCATCCACCCAGGTGACTCTGGGAGTGACCGGCCCATCTGACTCCCCTCTTCCTGTGACCTCCGCAGACCCAGCTTCACAGGACGAGGAGGGTGCCACTGCCACACAGCAGGAACCCAAAAGCAGACTGGGGCCCTCCAAGTCTTGGCCCTCCAGAGGACGCCCACCAAAGTCATCACAGACAGGGCGTCACAGTCAGCAGGCTGCCTCCATCTCCACTGTGGATTTCCGGGGAGCATCAAGATGTAGCAGCAGGGTTAGGAAAGTTAGGTAAAAGTAGTTGCACAGCCTGGCCATGGGTGTTGATCACTTGTACATAATGTTCACTATTGTCAATAAACTCCTAAGAATGTCTCATTGTCAATGGTTCCTTGTTCTGATGAGCAGTGTTCTTGTCACTCAGATTTGAAACCTTTCTGCACAAGATAAAAGGTAGGAGTCTCAGTCCAGGGCCTCTTCCCTGTGCTTTGTGCTCTGTGTGGTCTTTAGACCAGTGATGGTTCAACCTCACACTCCCTGGAAACATTATTGATGCCTGCACCTAGGCAGAATGTAGTGGGTAGGCACTACAGAGTTCTCTCATACTCTCTCTGTGCTCTCAGCACCTTTAAGGTGGGGCTGGCCCCCACCACACCAGCATCTGTAACCAGTGATGCTGTGCACCAGCTCCTGGAGGGCTGAGGTGCTGAAGGCTGACACAGCATCAGATACATCTAAAGTTTCAAGGCTGCATATCTGAGATGGCCCTGATCATGGAGTGCAAGCGAGCTGCCCTCGGCCAGGCAGGAGTCAGACATTCTCAGAGGCTATGTGAAGATCTATGGAGTGTCCTCACTGCATGTTGTCATCATCATCCTCCTGCAATCAAGTGACTATTAGGGCCTCCACTGCATCTCCAAGACAGGAGCATTCTCACTGAGGGTACTGGCATTGCCATAAGCCAGACTGGAGTCAAACGTTCACAGCTGCGAAATGAGGATCTACGGGGACACCTCACTGCATGGTGTCATCATCCTCCACACATTTGGCAGCTATGAAGGTCTCCCGAGCACGCCTGCCTGGTCTATCCAATGAGAGAGCCTCATCCCCGTCATCGTCACCACCAAGGATCCCCTCACCCTCATCCCCGTTAGCTTCCTCCTTATCAGATGAGACATGCAGCTACTCCATCTCCCCTTCAGCCAGCTCCTCTCCCTGTTGCAGCACCAGGTTGTAAAGGGTGCAGCAGACGACGACGATGCGTGATACCCTCTGTGGACTGTATTGCAGGGCTCCACCAGACCGGTCCAGGCACCGGAACTGCATCTTCAGCATCCCGATGGTCTGCTCCACCAAGTTGCGAGTTGCTGCATGAGCCTCATTATAGCGTCGCTCTGCTGCAGTCTGAGGCCGCCACACAGGTGTCATCAGGCACGGCCTCTGCGGGTAGCCCTTGTCCCCAAGGAGCCAACCCTGCAGCTTCTGTGGACCCTGGAAGACTGCAGGGATCTGCAAGTGACTCAGGATGTAGACGTCGTGCACACTCCCTGGAAATCGTGCGCACACCTGCGGGAAGCGTTTCTGGTGTTTGCATACCAGCTGCACGTTCAGTGAAGTGGAAGCCCATGCAGTTGATGAAGTCCACCGTGTGCAGCGATGGAGACCTGAGCACCACATGAGTACAGTCAATCACACTCTGCACCTGTGGGAATGCAAACACCTGGGTGAATCCAATGTCCCTTCCATCCTGGCTGTCCCAATCCCGGGTGAAATGCACAAAGTTGTGTGCCATGTAGAAGATGGCATCCCTGACCTCATGGATGCATTTGTGGGTGGTGGCTTGTGAAATCCCCAGCCCCACCTTAAAGGTGCTGAGAGCACAGAGAGAGGAGCCCTGAAAGGAGCCACTGGCATAGAAATTGAGACCGCAGTCAATTTCACAGCCACTGGCAGTGGATGCCCTCCATGTCCCCTTGGCACCAAGTCCTGCAGTAAGTGGTAGATATGAGCCACCAGGTCCCTAGACATGTGCAGTCGTCGGCGACACTGCTTCTCAGTCATCCGCAGGAATGGCAGGCGGCGTCTATAGACCCAGGGTGTTGCTAGGTGCTGACCAGCCATGGCTCGCTGTCGCTCCTGGACAGCGTGTGCGGGTGCCCCTGCTCCACCTTCTTCATGAGGTTGCTGCTCTTGCCTTTGCACAGCCAGGAGCTTCAGTCGCTCTCTCCTCCAACTTTTACAGTTTCTGTAGGCCATCAGGCACACAGCTAGGTCACCAGGATCCATGATCCTGATGTGGTCCTCCTGCAGCGTGAAAGAGAGACGTGGTTATCGTGGTTGTACTTAGCACCTTTCCTGGCTCTGTATGACCACCCCTTAATGCTTCCCGGAGAGTGCTGGTCACCCCTCAGATGGCCAGAGGTGAGTGTGCTGCATGGCTGCCCTGTCAACCTGTGACATGGGAGATCCTGGTCCAAACCAGGATGCTGAGATTACAAGCACCTCCAGCAGTGACAGCTACATGGCCAGCGTTGGCGAGGAGATTGTACAACGTGTGCAGTCCAACTGCTCAGCAGCCCAATAAAGTGGTGGCGGAGTCAAAGTCTGTGCCGGGGGGATAGGAGGGGCGGGGTGTGTAAGATATGATGCGCTTGGTGGCCCTTTGGTGCCTCCGCATTACTTGCATGGGCGGGCAGGCTTGGACCCTGGCCCCAATCATATCACTGTGGCTGTGCCTGATCTGACTCAGTTGCAGAGGCCTGGTCAGTTTATACAGGTGTCCCTAATGTGTGGCCACTTCCCTCACTTACCCTGCCCCGACCTCGATTGCCTGTGCAGGGAATGCAGCGCCAGGGCAGCACTTGACACGCCCCCCCCTCAGCAGTTGCCTCCGAGGCTAGTCAGCACTTGCCCCCAGACACCACCCGCTCCTCAGCAGTCGCCTCCGGGACCAGGCATCAGTTTCCCCGCCCCACCCCTCCGGCGCCCCTGAGGCCTGTAAACAATGGGTGAGCTGTGGAGAACGCTGCTGCTCACTCATCTCAGTTCCCCCAAAGTGAAGGCCGCCAAGTGCATGTCGCCTGCGTGCTGTTGTGAAACATGTCAGCGTGCTTTCCCACCAACGTGGTTCCAAAAGCCTGGCGGGATGGCCTTTTAGTTGTTTGCTAATATATTACAATTAGCTCCCCACCGACCGATGGCGGAAAACACAGCCCACTGTCGATGGGCTGAGCGGAAGATCGCGAGCTGACACCGTTCTGAAGTGCGTCCCGCCATATTTTCCGTGCACGCCACCTATCACGCCAGCAGGCTTGGAAGATTCCACCCATTGTTTCTGAACCTCACCTGGCCAGGTGGCACATTTCACCCCTCCTCTGAAAACAATCTAGGCTGGTTTATTTAAAAATGCAAATGTCCTTTCAAACCTTACATTCTAAACTTCCCCCATGTTTACCATGTTTACATCAAAACCGTCAGCTACCTTTAATCCAATTAAGCTTCACACACACAGATACCACTATTTTACAATAAATTCCAATAACATTGTGAGAATTGTTATATCTTCCTGCCAGGGGAATGTGGTCAGTTGGATTCAAAATTGTCTCAGCGACAAGAAACAAAGGGTAATGGTTGATGGATGTTTTTGCGAATGGAAAACAGTTTCCGATGGCGATCCACAAGGCTCAATGTTGGATCTCTTGCTGCTTGTTGTATATATTAATGATTTAGACTTAAATGTGGGAGGCATGATTGGGAAATTTGCAGATGACACAAAAATTGGCCATGTAGTTGATAGTGAAAAGAATAGCTGTTGTCTCCAGAATGATATCAATGGTTTGGTTGAGTGGATGGAAAAGTGGCAGATTGAATTCAGTCCAAAGAAGTGTGAGGTAATGCATTTGGGGAGGGCAAATAAAGCTAGAGAATACACAATAAATAAATGGGAGGATATTGGGAGGGATAGAGGAAGAGAGAACATGTCCACAGGTCCCTGAAGGCAGGACAGATGGATAAGTTGGTGAAAAAAAGCATATGGAATGCTTTCCTTTATTGGACGAGGTATAGAATACAAAAGCAGGAATGTAATGATGGAACTGTATAAAATGCTAGTTAGGCCACAGCTGAAATTTTGTTTTCAGTCTGGTCGCCATATTACAGGAAGGGCATCATTGCTCTAGAGAAAGAGTACAGAGGAAACGAACAAGAATGTTGTCAGGGCTGGAAAATGGCAGCTATAAGGAAAGATTGGATAGGCTGGGGTTGTTTTCTTTGGAACTGAGGAGGCTGAGGGGTGACAAAATTGAGGCATTCAAGATTAGAAGGGGCCTAGATGGAGCAGACAAAGATGCTGTGTTTCCTCTAGCAGGTCAATTACCAGGGGGCACAGATTTAAGGTGATTGATAGTAGGATTAGAGGGGTCATGTGGAAAAACTTCTTCACCCAGAGGGGGTGGGTGTTTGGAATTCACTGCCTGGTTTGGTGGTGGAGGCAGAAACCCTCAGATCATTTAAAAGGTACCTGGAGCTGCATGTCATGAAAATATAATAATTTTCATACTATTATTGTAAAGGTAGGTTAATACTGGGGTTTGGATTAGTCTCTCTGTGTGTAGGTGTGGGCTTTAATTGAATTACAGACAGCTGCTCTGGGTGCTTTGATGTATCAGAAGGGAAGCTGGGTTTGAGATGCTAAATACATAGCCATTGCTGAAGTTTCAGAATGTGAGGTGTGAGGAACATTTGCATTTTTAGATAAGCCAGAGTCATGAATTTCAAAGAGATGGTATGGTGGCACACCTAGCCAACAGAGGCTAAGCCAAACAGTGTGTTTATTTTCCCAAAGATTACTGATAACATGAACGCTATGAAAGATTTATATTATGGAAAAAGTAAAGCTGCATTTTGGGACAATGGAATTTACATTAAAAAGGGAGACACCTGTAAAAAGGAGATGTGGTTATGTGTAAGAAGGAGGAATTCTAAGATCTAACAAGTGTGAAAAGCCTCCAGCCTCTATTACCAAGCCGTTGCCTATAGGGAGCTAAGAGAATTCATTTTAAATATCATTGTCCAGGGTTTTGTGTGCTTTGCCTGGGTCTGTTGAAATCTATGTTGTTTTACTGCTGCCTTAACAGAGGTGTAACTGGGAGTTGGATTAATTAGGGGAGCTAGGAGTTATCATAGTAGTAATCTGTAAACCCATGTATGTGCTTAAGATCATTTTTTTTATTAATAAATGTTTAATTTAGTTTTGTAGAAAACCTCTTAGACTTGTTGGTCTTACAACTGAATTCAAGGCACACATCTCAAAATAAAATGCAAATTGCAAAACAGTTGTGACAGATGTTTCAAGTTTCCCTCTGGGATTTGAGAAGCTCAGCATTTACCATCCGCTGTGCCATAAAACTGCACCTAAAGTGCTGTAACCTACAAGGCTATGGACAGGTGAGATTAAAATGGGCAGCTAGTATTTATTTTTTCTTTTTCGGCCACGTAGACACATGGGCTGAATGGCCTCTTTCTGTACTATAACTTTTCTATGATTTCATTCTAGTACTATTATCGGATTATAGCACATAGCATTGCCATTCTTGTTTAAAAGACATTATCCTTATGGTATGATGCACATTTATTCCCATGTTTTCAAATGTACAGATCAACACAATTCATGTGAAAGTTTTATGCTGTTTGCATCATGAAAACTGCACCCTGCTCTTAAAACTCATTTTATTTCAAAATGGTGACAAACCCCACCCTTAAAAACATTATCATGGGTTCCCCTAATTGAATTTGTCTGAGTCACTGTGTTAATGTACTAGACAAGGGGTACTTGCAATTTGTTTTTGCTATAGAGGTCTATATCATCATGCGGATACTTACACTCAATTCTATGGGTAAAGGGTTTCATTTCTCATATGTTTACCAGGTTTCCCTCTGGCTCTTTCACCAACTCATGTTGGAACAAATGTCTGTCTTAAATGATCAAGCAAGCGATGTGGCCAGGGGGTCTGGGTAGTGAAATCCTTTACACGCTTTATCTTTCCAACCATGAGATCTAGGCTTCAGTACAATTTGAACTGATTTTTGTGTCAGCTGGAAATCCAACATGAACTGTCCTTGGACAACTGGGTATGAGCCCATAGCAGAAAATTTGGCACAAATCTTACATTCTTACTTAGACCATATGGATGGCTGTTGGGAAAAGATGCTGTTGAAGTGATTTTCAGCCATGGGATTAAAGTATAGGTTACTCAGAGCTCTCCTCTGCTTTTAACTGTGTTGTCTGTAAATTGGATGCAAGAACAACTTTGATGAACTGAAAAGTCATCAGTAGGTGCATGTCATTTCAATTTTTCTGAATTAAAATCCAGAATCGAAAACAGCATCCTCCTTCCTACAAGTGCACCTCACAGTACCAGTAATGTTTGAAATACTGAGATTTTTTACATTTGGAAGTACAAATACTTTTGGACTCTGATTCCTCCTTTGCATGCCTATGCCTGATTTCTCCTCATTTCCATCGCAATCTCCCAACTGTTTCATTTACATGCCTCTAAACCCTGAGTCTTCTAATGCATGCTTTCTTTTCCTCTGGCACCACACTTCTAAATCCCTCTTCCTGCTGCAGGATATCCAATTCTTCCTCCTCAGGTCAAGAAAAAAATGCACTGAGTAATGGTCCCATCGCAAACCTCCCATATAGAGCAAAATTAGTGCACCTACAGTAATGAGAGCTGTATCTTATCACAAAGCCAGGAAGCCATTTTTGCTGAAACAGCAGGGGTATAAATATAGGGGCACACGATGCATCAGTCTGGCAACTGACACAAATAAAGTGGAATGAGACTGGAGTGCTGGGACAATGCAGAAACACCTCTCTAGGGGATCACAAAGATGGATTGCCACAAGTTGCCTGAGATGAATATTACTGGATGGCACTGTAGAACGCCATAATAAATGAGCTTATACTTCAATAAAATTTGATTCCAAGATCGTAGATAATAATGGATATAATAAATTAGACATGGTTTGCTAGTTAAGCTGCAAGGTTTATGCACATGACTAAAATTGGCAGGTTTAGTCAGAATGCATGATAAATAATAGATGGATTTGACTCAGAGTAATTAATGTATTCTGTACTTATCAAAATACACACAAACGTCACATCACTACCAGCAATTCTTTTTATTGTAAACATACTAAGAGATAGTTTATTCCAATTTTCAGGTTTTTTTTGTTTTGGTTTAATTCATGGTTTTAAAGGATAAATATAATTACCATCAAAGCAGACAAATTACAGTGCAAAATTCCAACATATAACTCAGTAACAACATAATGCATCAGGGAATATACATACAGAATAAAATGGGAGAATTCCAATCTCCAGATTAAAAAAATACATATATGCTGCATATAAGCTGAGTAGTCTTTGTCAATATTATCTGTCATTATAATTACTCATTCACAATATGAAGCAACACATGTCACAGAATAGACTATGAATGTATAGTATGATCAACATAAAAATATATAACATTGCTATCCACTTCTCCCAAAATATAGTTCCAATACAATTGTGTCTAATGTTCTTCCATTTTAGAGCTAACATAAGACAATATATGCTAGTTGGACAAATAAATAATATATAACTGCAGTTCCAAAATGCATCCCTTGCATTTCTATTTTAATATATCAAGGTTCATGGAATGTTGTAGTTTTTTTTGTTAAAATGTACTTCAGCTTCTGTTGACATTCAGAAAGCAAGTGGTGGCTTCTGACACCTTATATCATTCAAGATTATAGGCAATTAAAATCACCAGTAATTGCAATGATGTTTATTACTTGACTCAACACAAAGAATACAAAAATATTTCCAAGAAAACACTCTGGTAATTAAAGCAAACACCATCATTATGGATTAATATTTCATTAGTAGCAGCATTTCCAGCATGGACAGTGTGGAGCATCTTTTTCTGTTCTTCAGGGTTAGGGTAGAATTCTCTTGTTGTGAAGGACCTGCTGTGCTATTACTCACAGGACCCGACACCTTGATTGAATGGTCATGGTGGAGTTTCAGAGTTTGACTCACTTGCCAATCCACCTCACCCCCATCCATCAAAACAGAGCAACAATAACAATTGCCTTGGAAACACCTAAACTGTACTGTTCTGCACAGTTATAGTGCCACTGTGAAGAAGATCAGTAACTAAATTTTAAATATTCCAGGAGGAAAAAGGGAATGGAAAGGATCTGAGAATTCCTTAATTCCAGATAAGTACCACACAAGATCAGTTTCCTCATATTAGTATGTAGAGACAGTGGTCCCATACTAACAGAAAAGGAGGACTCGATGCAAATGATAGCCTGCTACCATTCAGAAAGAAAGCTACAGCCTGAATAGATATTCTATCCAAAATTAGTGTTACCAGCCATCGATAAATTTTACTGATCTGTAATTGATTTATTGAAAAAAATCATAAATTTCACTTTTACATCTGAATAAAAAATAAAACATTTAAAATATTTTGGAGTACATTGTGGTTTCTAATGATAACCTTGGGTCAGTTAAGAAAAATCAAGCTTTGATACTTGACCCATCTTTTGTCCTTATATTTGTCCCATTATCATCTCCTTTTGTCTTGCATCATTATCCTTTTTATCATTTTTTATCATTTATCGTTTAATTATTCTGGCCCTCCACCCATCACAGATCTCTTCCTTTAGTTCTTCTCATGCCCCCCTTTTCACTGGCTCTATACTTGCTTAAAAGCTGTTAATTGCTAGCATTTTCCAGTACTCTAGAAAGGTCATCAGTCTGAAACGTTAATGGTGTTTCTCTTCACAGTAAAGTTAATGGCAGGCTTGAGCTTGTATTAGTTCTAAACTGCCTCATTTCCTCCATTCTTTTCATCCAGAAGTCTTGCGTTCAAAATATGCAACTTTGAACATGGAAATTAGTTGTCCATAATGGACCAGTGATTTTTAAGATCAAAATATGATCATAGGAACAAGAGTACACCAATCAATCCCTCTGAGCTTGTTCCACTATTCAAGTAAATCATGCACGTATGCAGCACGAAAGCAAAACAAAGGACTAATGGTATTGGCCCACAAAAGGACCAACTATCATGCTTAAAATGAGAAGGGCTACACTTCAAGTTTGAAGTAACCAACAACATAATTTATTTCCCCAATTGTCTTCTCAGTCTACGGATAGAGTGCACTGTGCTTACATGGCAGCTGGGGAGTCTCCTGCAAAAGCAAATCCCTTGTGTCCAGCAAATCAGCAGCAAATTGTTAAATTAGAAAGTGGCTCAGAGGTTTACTCAGTATTTTATCAATGGTTTGAAAAGAAATCCACATGCACTTGGATAGAGAACTGTGTCCATTGAAGCCAGTACAAGTCTTCATGAAACGATATGTCAGGCCCGGAATTTCCTAGAATAGCGCATTCAGCCCTGACTGTTAAAAGTTACACCTTTACGCTCCCTAATTCTCTCGTGGTGAATTTATGTCAAATTGTGCTACAGAATTGATCTGAATCTGCCGCAATGATCACAAATGTGAATTGGAAGCGGAAGTGGCGCAGCCAATTTCCGATACCTATTCAATTCAGGCTGAGTTGTGATGCCTTCAGTGATGATGTAGGCTGCTGATGCTCTCAGGAAAGAAGGGCAAAAAGTGTTTGGAATGAAAGACCAATAGCAAGCTTCTTGAAGGCAGAGTCAACAAAGGAGGAAAAATGAAATTCTCCTCGAGGAAGGAGGGGGTAATGAAGCAATACTTAAGATGGAGCCAGTAAAGACAAAAGGTGAAATTTGTTGCCTAGGTTTGCAAGAAACAAACAGAAGCTGTTGTGCATGTTTCATTCTGTGCATTAAATGAAAATTATTCTGATCAAGTTGGGAAGTTTAGGAAGACTGTATAGCAAAAGGACTTTCCTCAAAACTTTAGAGAAAATAAACCCCTCTTTCTGAAGTACGGAAAGAATTTTATTACCCCAAGATATATTAACACATATCTTTTTGAAAATAGAAATGCTCATATTGAAAGAATAGGCCTCCCCAAAGCATGGAAAGGAGCTTCAGCATTCATCTTCCACAACAGAGATGGCATTCCACTTGGAATGCACAGCTTAGAAAAGATTAGAACCAAACTTATCCAATGCAATTTATTCCAGGTTTGACTAGATGCTGATCTGCTTTTTTAAAAAAAGCACCAAAGGCACAAATTGACAAGTATTGGCGTTATGGAGGGGGATGTTCATATATATTATGGAACTGGCTCATGGCAAAATTTTTGGAGCTGCAGGGAAAGGAAATGCTTGGGAATAATCAGAAAAACAGGGAGATTTTCATTCCTGGGTCAGCCCACTGCTGCAATTTTCAATAGAGGAGATGGAATAAATCAAACAGTCAAAACAGAGCTAAATCTAATCAAAGGTGTTACAAGATACCAAGCTATTTGTAGTTTGGGAATGGCTTTACTATTAGACAGCTTAGGCAGGTGGCCCTATACGTAACAAAGTAAGAAATAAGTGCCACTTAAGGCCTGAATTTTCACAGGCACAGAAAGTGTCACCGACTTAGCCAAAATAGCGCCAGAGCCCTGATTCCCAAGGCCCATCCCTGAACCCGGCACCTACCATTTTCACTGAGGTGGGGAAACAGGGGCGGATTGTAGTTTGCACAGTTTGACTGACAGCTCCAAGTGTTTATAAAGTCTTTGATGCGGGGCTATGAATTCAAATGGATGCTTTCCTTGGGGTTTAAGTACTTGAAGGGTTTTAAATGTAGTGAATGGGTTTTTTTCAATGAGAATGTTTCTTTTTTAAAATAGTGAAGAAATCAACAGACACTTTGGGCAGGATTTTCCCCCATCAGGAGGGAGGGGAGTTGAAGTGCGGGGGCGCGCCGCCATTTTACATGGGCGGGCCAATTAAGGCCTGCCCAGCGTGACGCCCGCTATGCGCTCCCTGTGCAGGTGGAGGGGGAATCCCTAAACTCAAGAGTGCACTCTTTCGCGCATGCGCATGAAAGAGCGCACTCATCTCCCTGAGTCTAAGTGCTGCCACAGGGAGATTGTCTCTACTGTACAAATTATTAAAAATAGAAAAAAAATCCCTGACATGTCTCATCTTGTGTCACTGTCACATGAGTTGGGACATGTCCATAACTTTTTTAAAAAAAACTTTAATTTTTAAAAACCTACATGAAACCTCATCCCACCCGTGGATGAAATTTCATGTTTTTTTCTAATGCCCACCAGGGCTCCCGGCCCATTAATTACTTAAATGACTCTGTCAATGGCCTCAATTGGCCATTGACAGGTCGGCAGGCGCACAGCTGATTTTGCTGAGCCCCCGCCTACCTGAAAATTTAAATAGGGCGCAGTGACTTCGGGAGTTCTGCCCGACGTCACCATGCATCATTTTATGCGTCGGCGAGCGGGCCTCGCCCCCCCCCCAACAGGAAAATTCTGCCCTTAGAACTTTATTTTATTTCATCTCACCATGGCTCCTGAGGTTTGCCCATGGTGATTATTAGGTGAGTTGGCTTGGAGGGTGTAAGGGAAAAGGGTGGTAGGTGCGGGGAGGTCATGGGTTGGCAAGCATTGGCACTAAGTTGGCACAGGAGTGACAAAGGGCCATGGGGGTACATCAAGGGTCATCAGTTGGCCTGGACGGCATAAGAAGCCATTGGAGGGTGGGGGGCATGAGGCGGTATAGATGGTACCTAGGGAGTGTGTGGGAGGTGAGGGGTGAGAGCTAGAAGGCTGTCCTTTGGGTTTTTTTTTAAACAGCTGGGTGAAGTCTCAGATCACCAAGTTGGGCTTTTCACACAGCCCACCTCTACACCTGGCAGCCGCTGTTGCTGCCTCCGCACAGGTTCCAAGGCAGAACACGATTCCCATTTATACCTGCCCCAACGGAACGAAAATGAGAACATCCAGGGCATTTTCTTCCAAATCGGTTTGCAGAGTCGGGATATTCTCGACTCTGCACTCCTGACTAGGGGGCGAAAATCCAGCCCTGTATTGCAAAGGAGTATGTAAGATGGGAGAAGGGTAACACAGAATTGGAAGGGATGTCCTGCACACTGCACTAATATAGGGCATGGTCAATGAGACATACCTCTACAGAATCACAAAGCAGAGTATTAGATCAAGATATTTTTAGTCGCACTCTGCTTTACACTTCATTTCCATTTGTAAAAATATAGAATGAAAAGTAAACAAACATTCTTGAACATCTTACTAGATTGCTTTAACACTTAACTAAATTTAAACTAGTTTCCCCAGTTTCCTCCTTTATTTCTGTTTTTCATCCAAGGACTTGGTATAGTTATGATAATCTGAACAGGAACTGCCAAATGGGAAATCCAGCATGGTAGCCTGAAGAGATTGCCAAAGATGTCATAGACAAAAGGACAAAGGGGTGTCCTTTTGTCTATGACATCTTTGGCAATCTCTTCTTTGCCTCCACCTATCACTGGCCCTCTATCCAGCTCTACCTGTCCCACCCCTCTCAACCAGCTTATATTTCACCTCATTTCTATGATTCTCAGTTCTGAGGAAGAGTCATACGGACTCGAAATGTTAACTGTATTCCTCTCCGTAGATGCTGTCAGACCTGCTGAGTTTTTGCAGCTATTTTTGTTTTTGTTTCAGATTTCCAGCCTCTGCAGTATTTTGCTTTTATCTTATGGTAGCCTGAACGCTCAGGCCCAATTTATCCCTCGCTCTGCAAATACGCCTGTGTGCTTTCAGCACGTGTCAGTAGATAAGGATCAGGAATAAGAACACAGGCTCTTCCAAGTGCAGGGTTGCTGTAGACAAGCCTTTGTTGTCACAGTGGCATTTTATTTGACTGAATTTGTGACAATTGACCCTGCACAAGTTATGTATTTACATTAAAAAATGGCAGGGAGCTCGAACCTAAAAGTTAAAATATATAGCTAAGCTTAGCTTTGGTCTATCCCTGGGAAGAGATTGAACACTAATCTTAATCCTTCCCAATAATAGATAAGGAAACTGGACAGACATTTAAAAAACCCAGTCCTACTGCCTACATTTCCAGGATAACTCTCTAACTGAGGCACAACATTCAAACATCAGAATTTAGCAATTTATTCACTGAAGCTATCTTGCCATCAAAGGCACTGAATTGTAAAGGAATATATAAAGGAAATTAAGGTTTTAAACCTTATGTCGCAGAAACTTGGCAACCACACCTGCTGCCAATTTGCTTAGAAGATGGATTAATTCCATCACAGAGGGGACAGGGTGAAATAATGCATATAAATCATCACTGGTAGCTAATCTTAGGAGAGATCAATCATCTACTAGTTTTCTTTTGGCTTTGATTAAAACAGTGGCCCAGGGCATTGCATTTCAAGATACCCAACACCATTTCATTTTCTGGTGGGAGTAAAAACAGGTTTTACTGTAACATTGTGCAAAGTGGTCTTTAAATATCAATTACAATACTTACCATGGATTAACATGAGCAAGTTATAGTTAAGCACTACCCGAGCTGCAATAGAGCTTGGAAAGGTCATGTTGTGTAAAATTACCAGAATGAAGGCCAAACTGTTCTTAGAGGGCATGACAGGTGTTCCTGTACATTTTCATGTCAGTATTATCAAGTACTACCATTTTAACAGATCACAAATTAAGTAAATGGTGCAGCAAAAAAGCTCTGTTCCCCACCAAATACAGGCTTTGTGGTTTGCACATTTCCCACTAGTGTTCACGAAGTGGTACTGTTCATTTATAGAAAACATTTTCCATCAGAATCAGGTAGGCAAAACTTTGTCATGACAGCATCAATAAAATTACAAGCATGCAGAATCAATGGCTTCAAAGACTTGGCATTTACTAATGACCAAATAACCCATATAGAGCAGTACCTACTAAAATACATTATAGTTTGCTGACGGCATTACGGAAGTGAACTGGGTTCATGTCAGCTATCAGGGGCTGGACTTAATGTAGCCCGTCACAGTGGGAACCATGGTGAATGAGCCCACTTATTTGCGGGAGATGCCCTATGTCAGTCTCCCAGTGACAGGAAAACCTCCCCTGATTAAGTTGGAGGGCGAAAGGGGTGACACGGGATTCCTGGCTGCCAGCGGCAGGATATCAATTAGACACATTAACCAGCCAATTGACATCCATTATCACAATTTAGTGGTGGCTCAGGGATTAAATGGAGGCCACACGGTTTTCCCACAACCTCAGGAGGCTGCCCAACAAAAACAAAAATTACTGGAAAAACTCAGCAGGTCTGACAGCATCTGTGGAGAGAAAGACAGCGTTAACATTTCGAGACCAGGTGACTCTTCTTCAGAAGCCCAACAAACCTTGTTGGCTTTGCCACCGGCCCCCCAGGGTGGGGTCCCTCGTAGTCAGGCACTCTGTGCTGATCGAGGGACCCAGCATTGGGAAGGGGGTGGCTGCCGAAAGCCACCCCCCCTTGTCCTTGCCTCTGACCCCTCTTCCTCCCCAATCCAACCATCACTCACCTCATTGATCCTAGGTCTCTGGTGGCATTGCCACCAGTTCCTGCTTGCACTGGCGTTAATGAGCTGTTTTGATTGGCCCCAGCTCCCAGCGGGCAGGGCTTTTGCTGCCGGGGTCCTCAATCATAGGGAAGGCTTGATGGTGGTTCTGTCAGGCCTCTCCGATGGAAGTGACAGGTGTTCCCCACCAATTCTCTGACTAGTGGGCGAGACCCCTATTGTGCTGATAGAATCCCAGCCCAGGTGTGAAAAGTTTTAATGGCAGTTTTCACCAGGCCCAACTAGATTATGCCTCAAAATAGAAACAGAAAATGCTGGAAATACTCAGCATATCTGGTAAATCTGTGGAAAGAGAAACAGAGTTAACGTTTCAAGGCAGTGACGCCCTTCATTTTATTTCAAGTTCCCAGCATCTGCAATATCTTGCTCTTAGGTCATGACTCCTTTTGTTGTCTACATTGTATTGTTATTGACGTTTCATTCATCAGCAGAATGCAAATAATTAACACATTAGTGTGTTTGGTTCATAGGCTAAACTGAAGCTATCCTCATTACTACCTAAATCCTGCAAATCTACACTGTTTATTTTGTTGCTTATGAACTCAACATTTGGAAAGATCTACTCTGAGACTAACAACAAATCACAGCTATTCCAAACCACTTAGAGCCAATGAGGACAGATTTCCAATTCCGTTCACTACAGCAGAGTTCCAGCCAGGCTCTAACATGTGTAATATTAAAACGTGCACACCACATGGTGTTATAAGTTTGGTTACAAACTGCTAACTGGTCAGAAATTCCAGCTACAAAAAAAAATTCAAATCAGTTTTGTACAATGACTTGCATTTATACAGTGCCTTTTACATAATAACACATCCCAAGGCGCTTTACAGGAGCATTATAGATTTGACACTGAGCCACATAAGTAAATATTAAGCCAGATGACTAAATGCTCGCTAAAAAAGGCAGGTTTTAAGGGTGGTCTTAAAGGAGGAGAGAGAGGGAGAGAAACAGAATGGGAATTTCAGATCTTAGGGCCTAGGCACCATAGATGTGATGATTAAAATTAAGAATGTTCAAGAGGCCCAAATCGGCAAAGTGCAGAGATCTTTGGAGGTTGTAGGGCTGAAGAAGATTACAGAGATGGGGATCAGCAAAGCCATGGAGGGATTTGAATCAAGGATAGAATTTTAAAATAGAGACATTGCTTAACCAGCAGGCAGTGATCAGCAAGCACAGGGCAGAACAGGACAGGACTTGGTGCGAATTAAGAAATAACAGACACAGTAGTCATCTAAATTATTAGCACTGAAACCTATTTCACTCTTATTGTTTAAAAATGAAGGTCCCAAAAAAGATTATAAATCAATTAGGCCTCAGTTCAACTGCATCTGTAGGAATGGAATTCAATTTTCAATGGGAAATCAATGGCCAATGTTCGTAAGGTGAATGCATAAAATGGTAAACATGGGTCATGGTTTTTTTTTGGGGGGGCGGGGGATTGGCTTCCCATGCACAATTAATGAGGAAAACACAATGGCATATAACAATGGTACATACATAAAAAATACATAGTGTATGCCACTTATGTAGAATACAATTTGTAGAGGCAGGAAAGTTGGACAAAAACCCAAGCCAAAAGAACTAATATAATACCTACTGTTCTATTATTCTAAAGATTCAGGCGCTGATTGGAGTCTATTAGTTATTGCATTCATTGTGTCCATTACAATTTTCTATCTCAGATCTTGCTGCAGTTTTGAGCTCCTTTAGTACAGCAAGGGTGTTCAATGCTTTTAACTTGATTGGCCACATAGCTGTGTTGTATCACGGAACCTCATGGGCCCAGTAATTTGTATGCATCTTCGGCTACCAAGAGCAATAGGTCTTAGTGGCCTGATTTTGAATTTATTAGGCAACAAAGCAACAGAACCAAGTACAGACTTGCCAAAGCTCTGTGCCACAATATTCAAACCAAACAACCCAGTGAACAAATAACACCAAATTGCTGGGATTAGAGGCCTGGATTGTGAGGGTTTGTGGGCCACAATCCCATATTCAGTTACTTGAATCTTGTATTGATTTTTAGGTATTGGAAGGTCCATTCTCAGCTGGAATGAACATTTTGCCATAGATCAGTCCATAGTAAATGGGGAGCACTGTACAGCCAAATCTACTATTGCAAGTTCATGGACACCATCATGATAAATGTTCCAATAACTAATAAATCCATGGTAGTACAGACAGAATGTACTTGTAGTAAGGTTCCAATGTATTTTAGAAACAGAAAACGCTGGAAATATATAACAAGTCCATCAACAGTAAATATAGGTACTGGGGACTCTCCATTCTGATGAAAGGTCTCCAACCAAACATTAACTTTATTTCAGATGCCAACAAGCCACTTGAGAATTCACATTTTCTGCTCTTATTTCAGGTTTCAAACATTTGTAAGGCTTTTTCATCCTTCCGTTCAAGTTGCAAGATATTCAGCTTTTCTTTCATTCGGACTCTTAAAACTAAATTAAAATTAAAATAAACTACCTGAATCACTTATATAAATTTATTGCACCAGCATTATCCTGTCTGCATTTAAGAAAGAACAAATTTGATGGGTTATTTTGATAAAGAACAAATCTCTGTCTTTTATTTTTATGCAAGAACACACTTTACAGCATTGTAAAAAAAAAACCCTGGTTAATTTTGTAAGATGAGAATTAAGGGAACATATTACAACATTCAGAATACTTCTAAGACAGCGGATTATGTCAGCATTATTTTGCTCTTGTCTGTGATTTGTATATCACTCCTACCCGTACACAGGCTTTTATTTATTGCAACATACTTCAGGAAGTTGCTCCTGAGGAATAGTCAAGGTGTTGAGGTAGGGGAATTCTTCAAGCTGTTGAGTGCAGCATGGATCCTAAAATGCAACCGAGATTCCATTGAATAGTCTTTGTAGTTATTCCTGCAATAAGGGAAAAGAAAACATAAGAATGCATTTAATAAAAAACAATTTATAACAAAGCAATGAAGAATCAAACTCCTTTTTAACGTACTTAGGGTATGCAATTCTTCTCATGGCTATTCTCGGCTAGAAAAGCCAAATAATGTTTAATAAAACCATTAAGTTTGTCTGTGCCACAGTTCTTCAGCTACTAATTAAGATTAGAGGATTATGATGGTTGAATAACCCTTGAACTAGGCTGGAGGGTTTTGTACTACCAAGTAATAGCAATGCAAGATATATTCAGCTAGCCAGTTAACCATTGTGTTAAAATCCCAGCAATGCAACTGGATGAAAAAACTCTTTGGTTCTATTTACATCATTGATCAGTCTTCTTGGCATTCTAGTGCAAATACAAGTTTCAATTCATTTATGAAGGTAAATAGTGAGGAATGTTAAGCCAACTATCATAGATTTAGTCTGCCCTCGTTGTTTGAACACCGTTAAATCTCCAGATACAAATGTCATTCAATCACGGGGAGGGTAATACATTGAGATATTAAAGTTCATTTTGACTTCTGACATGGAACAGGCACGTAGCTTGCGGAATATTTACATGTTCATGCCAGTGGTAGGCCTGGTCCGTTTCAAAATATGGGCCACATTAACCATGCATTGGCCGTGAATGGGCATCCTGCTATGGTGCAATATCGAGCAGTCTGGAGGCTGAGACGATTTCATTGGGATGGAAAGATCATACATGGAGGAGAAAACTTCAATGCTTATGCTTTTTTTAAAAACAATATTTTTGTACAGGCATCTCCTGGCAAAAGTCATTCTAAACATACCTTTTCTGTTTCAACATCCAGTATAAATGGATGGAGCACGTACTGCGCACAGCTTGCCTAGTTCTTCCTTGAAAGTGCTTCGGGAGTCTACATACATCATAGAATCCTCTCTGCATGTGGTAATGAGGGTCCTACTGAATCAGGCAGATGCCTGGGGCATCCAGCTGAAGACCTCGGAAGATATGGCTACAGGAGAATCCAAGTTGGAATAGAGTGATAGGAATGACAAAGATGTTTTACACCATGTTTCCTCCTGGTGGACTAAGTTAAAATTATCCTTACTCTACTGTTATGTTGACACTATCCAAGACAATAAGATGTTCCACCATTTCATGGTTACGTACATGAGCTTTGTTGTGGAAAAGTGCTTCAGGTTCTCTAAAGTAAGTCAGCAATACACTGCGACAGAACAAAGGCATACACACAGAAACTGCCACTTACACCAAGTTAGAACAGGAGCCAAAAGCTCAGCAGCTGGGTTTGAATATATTGAGAGCATAAGGAAAAACAATCAATAAACAATCGAACCTTATTTGTTTAACCTCCACACACAAATGCAGCACAAAAATACACAATGATGAAGCAAAACAGTGCTAAAGCATTCAACTTCTTAAGAAATGTATGAGGCCAAGAGCAGCTCCAATAACTGTTTGCTCAAGATAGTCAAGCTTTGAAAAAGCTAAAATCATTATTTATTTATAAAATCTAAAGTCTATCCAAAGGAAAATTATTTTTATACATATTTATTCAGGATTTGAGCAACGATGGCAAAGCTACCTTTACTGCATCTCTTTCTATTGGTCTCTCTCGGTCACATCCATTTCTCTCTCTCTCTCTGTCAAAATGTCACTAGTTAGAACGTTTACATTTTAAATTATCAATAAAATGCAGGAAATTAGGATGAAGACAGACCTAGTAGGTTAAATTTTCCTTTATAGCTGGGTCCCTATCAGAATTATGGCAGTGAAGGGGCATCAGATTACCAGGGTAAGTGCATTAACTGACATTTCCCCCTTGCTTGCACAGCAATTTGGAGAGACCATGTCAACACTTAAAAATAGGATAGATTGGTCGTCGAAGAAAAAAGCAGTAAAAGGATATGGGAACAGTGTTGGCATGTGGGATAAGGCCTATTGCTCAAGCGGAGGTTAAACAACAGGCTGGTTGGGTCAAGCAGCCTTTTCCCGTGTTGTATTTTCAATCTAATTCTATGCAATTGACCATCCTTAGTAGCCTGAAGAAGATGAGCTTTTTTCCTGATGTTAATAGTATTGGGAAGAGAATTACAAGATATCAACCAGTAACAACAACAACTTGTAGCACATTTGCCATGGCCAAACATCCCAAGGTGCTTCACAGCAGCATTATCAAACAAATTCTGACAAAAAGCCACATAAGGAGATATTAGGGAAGATGACCAAAATCTTGATCAAAGATGTATGTTTTAAGGAATGTCTTAAAAGGAGGAAAGGGAGGGAGAAAGGCAGTAAGGTTTAGGGAGGGAATTCCAGAGGTTCAGGTATGGCCAACTGAAGGCACAACTGCCAATGGTGGAACAATTAAAATCAGGGATGCTCAAGAGATCAGAATTGGAGGAGTACAGATATCCTGAAGGGTTGTGGGCTATTTGAGACTATAGAGGCAGGGAGGGGTGAGAGCATGGAAGGATTTGAAAACAAGGACAAATGTGTTAAAATCAGGACATTACTTAATGAGAGCCAACGTAGGTCAGCAAGTTCAGGGGTGACAGGTGAACAGATGTGTGTTAGGACACAGGCAGCAGAGTTTTGGATGACCTCAAATTTAGAAATAGGAAGGTTGGAATTGAGTTTGTTGGAATAGTCCACAGACTAGGAGTAAGAAAGGGATGTAGGAGGGTTTTAGTAACGGACGAGCTAAAGCAGGGGAGGAGTTGGACAATGTTGCCGCAGTGCAAATGGCTGATCTTAATAATGGGATGGATTTGTGGTTGCAAATATGTAGTTGCGAGACGTGGTCGGAATATGTGATACAATCAGAATATGCGAATGATTCAACTTCCTCCTGAGGTCCCTGCCATAAAATCAGCTAATCTTCACCCAGTGAGATTCACTCCACATATCAAGAAACAGCTAAGTGTTGGAAGTAGCAAAGTTTATGGGCCCCTACAACATCCCACTGGTAGTGATGAAGCTTTGTGCTCCAGAACCTGCTGGTTCCAATACAACTGCAACACTGGCATTTACCTGACAAAGTGGAAAATTGCCCAGGTATGTCCTGTCCACAAAAAGTAGAACAAATTCAATCAAGTCAATTACCACCTCGTCAGTCTGCTTTCAATCATTAGCAAAGCTGAATTCCAGATGTGAGGTAACAGTGACTGACTTCAACATCAAGGCAGCATTTGACCAGTGTGGTTTCAAGGACCCTGAATAAAAGTAGTGAATGGAAATCAGGGGCAAAACTTTCTACTCACTGGAACCACACATAACACAAAGGGAAATGATTGTAGTTGTTGGAGGCCAATCATCTCAGTCCCAGAATATCACTGCAGAAGTTCTTCAGAGCTTCATTATTCGATCTGAAGTGGGGATGTTTACTGCTCAATGCAGAGATTTCAGTTCCATTTGCAACTCCTCAGATACTGAAGCAGTCTGTGCCCAAATACAATCCAACTCCCAATCTTAGTGTCCTAGGGCTGCGATGATTGGCTTTTGACAACCACTCCCATCTTTTGTGCCAGGTATGCCATCAACCACCGGAGGGTTTATACCCTATTTTCCTTAACTTCACTGGAGTTCTATGGTGCTGTGGTCGGTCAAATGCCACCCTGATTTCAAGAGGCGCTACTCTCACCTCCCCTCTTGCATTTAACTCTTGTCTATGTCTGATTCAAGTCTGTGAAGAAGTCTGAAGTTGAGCTGTCCTGACGGTACTCGAACTGAGCATCATTGGACAGGTTATTCATGATTAGGTGTCACGTGATGGCACTAATGATAAACTTCTTCCAATCACTTTATTAATGATTGGCAGGGGACTGATAATATAACTGGCTAAGCTAGATTTATCCTAAGCCTTGAAGATGGGGCACACCACAGCAATTTCCCACACTGTCTGTTAGATGCAGATGCACATGCACAGCTAGTTCTGGTGCAGATTTTCAGCATTGAACAAGTTCAAAACAGAAATCGATAGATATCTGGATACTAATGACATCAAAGGATATAGGAATAGTGGGGAAAAATACCGTAGAGGTAGATGATTAGCTATGATCTGTTTGAATGGTAGAGCAGGCTACATGGGCCAAATGGCTGACTCCTGCTCCTATGGCCGGAATTTGCTCTGAATTGCACTAAGTGCAGTGGCCGCCGTGAAAAAATGTGTTTTTCTCATCAGCCTCAAGGGTGGGTTTTTGCAGCCACAGGAAACACACCGTATCACTGAAGGGCAGCCCACCCGCCATGCCGTTACCTCACCATTTCCTCACTCTGGGTGCCCTATCTAAACTGCAACTGCGCACACAGTTCTCCACGCTTGCAGCCCAGAGCTGCTCCAGTGAAGGCATGGCCCCGAAAGCCAAGGAGAGTTCTGTGACCAGTCACTGAAATGCCTTATGGAGGTCCGCCACGATGTCCTCAACCCCTGCTTTGGCCACAAGAGGTCCAGCAATCTCACCAGTCCAGCTTGGGAGATGGTGGCAGCGGTGGTCAGTGTCAACACTGCACAGAAGAGGTTGGCCATCCAGTGCAGAAAGAGGGTGAACAATCTCATCCATGCCACCAGGGTAAGGCAACCATCTCTAAACTCACACATTCACAAGCCCATCACACATTCACTGGCATCTCACTCACTGCCAGCTCACTTACTCTCTCACACACATCCCCATGTCTCCATCCGGCCTCATCTCCTCTGGAGACTGCCTCCTCAGCCCTCACCATCTTGAGGCCACTTGCACAGATCAACATACTCCTCCACACACACCCTGGGATACTCTGCTTCCCCCTACAGCCTCACCCTGCAGTCTCTTCCCTTGCCTGAGGCCATTTCTCCCCCAAGCAAGCCCTAGCCCTGCAGCTGCAGAAAAGCCACCCCTGCCTTACCGCTGGTCTGACAGGAAGAAACTTGCCCGTGAGCCCCTCAAAAAGCGACGTGGTGCTGCCTGCAAAGCCTGGCGCTGATGACCACGAGTGCTGCCTGAAGCAAGGTAAGCAAACAAACACTCGAAGTCCCAAGTGAAGTGCAGCTCACCAGGTGCATGACGCTTATGTACTATTGTGAAGCACGTCTGCATGATACGCGAGCTCATGGTCCAGTGTGGAGGGGATGATTCCAGTGAGCAGGGCTTATCATGAGATTCTAATGTATTGAAATTAGCTTCCCGACATGTGGTGGCAGGAAACACAGCCCGCCATTGATAGGTGGAGCAGACAATCGCAAACTGGATTTACGACATGAGACTGATTTTTGTGATTTTCCGCTCCAGCCTGCTATGACACCCTTCGCAAATGGGAGCAGAAAATCCTGGCTTATGTTCCTATATTCCTAAAAGTGAATGAGAGCCTTGTAATCAGAATTGCTCATGACCCTTTCGCCTTACATTTTTATTGACAGAGTATATACACAGAGGAGCTGTAGGGGCAGGGATGGGTCCAGCTGCCCCACACCTCTCTGATCAGGAACTTCAATTGTTAGTGGAAGAGGTCCAGAGGAGGGGGTCTGTCCTGTACCCTGCTGGCCATCGAAATCCATCCGTCACAACAAAGGAGGTTTGGATACAAATTGTGGCTGCAGTGAGTGTAGCAAGGGAGCAGGATAAGGTGGCAGCTTTGGCGCCTCATTTATAGGCACTCGTGTTCATGTGAGGGGGCCAGGTTGTGAAGCACTTATTACCATGTGTGTTTGCAATATGACAAGGCCCTTGGCTATGATGGTGAGGTTTGCAACAATTTTAATGTGACTGAGTCAAACTCATTGATGTTGATCATCTCCATTGTGGGGCAGACCCTTGAGTAACTGTGGTGTCAATGCACAAAGTTCTTTAGGTGGAAGCTGCTCACCAGGGACTGACAGATGGCAATTGTGGGATCGGAGGACCTTATGAGAATCTATTTTGCACAAGGATGCCTCTGTACAGAATCAGCCCTGGCTACATGTTCATGATCCCAGCTGCTCTGTCATTGGTGGCCTCTTCATCCTCATTTGGTTCTGAATCATCAAAATAGACAGGGGCCTTCTCCTCCTCCTCATCTTACTCCTCCTGAGAGATCGGAGCTCTACCCATGGTCTCATTATCACAGATTTGGAAGCCCTTCCACTGCGTAGTATTGTGCAGCATGCAGAACACCACTACCCTTGCTGAGGCACATTGCAGGGCTCCGCCTGAGCAATTGAGGCACTTGAAGCGCGTTTTTTAAATGCCAATGGTCTGCTCAATTGTACTCCTGTGACGACATGGCTGCTGTTGTAGTTGCGCTCTGACTCAGCTCAAGGGCTCCTAAAGGGGGTCATTAGCTAATTTCTTAAAGGGGTCGCCTAGAAGCCAACCATCAATCTGCGTAGGTGGCTGAAATAGCGGAGGGAATTGGGAACTCTTTAGTATGAAGGAGTCACGGCAGCTACCCAGGGAACCACGCACACACATAAAGGAAGACCTTATTGTGGTCACAAACCACTTAAACATTGAGTAAGTGAAAAGACTTTCAGTTGACAAAGGTGTCAGCATGTTGATCTGGGGCCTTTATGACAACATGGGTGCAATCAATAACACCCTGCAGCTGAGGGAAGCCTGCTAATTGAGCTAAGGCTGTGGCTCTCTGCATCTGAGATGCCAAACCAACAGGGAAATTAACGTGCTCCCTCGCATGAGCAAACAGGGCATTAGTTACAGCCTTAATGCAGCTGTATGCTGTTGACTGGGATATACCAGACAGGTCTCCTGATGAGCCCTGGAAAGAGCCTGAGGCAAAAAAATTGAGGAGCGACTATTACCTTCAGTGTGTGGCTCAAGTTGTTTCTGGACCACGTGAATATGTCTGTCACTACCTTGTGGCTCAACCTCAGTCGCCTTCAGCACTTTTTCTCCGTGATATTGAGGTAGGATGTCCTAGGTCTGTACATGCTTCCCACAGGGTAGTACCTACTTGTCCTACCTCACCTCCTTCTTCCTGATGCGTGTGCCACAACCTCTTCCTCCTGACCTTCTGCTATCCCTCTGGCCTCCAGCTGCTCACATTAACTGGCTTCTATGGCCTCTATGTGCAAAGGTGCCATGCCCATCTTCTATCTTCCTCCGCATGAAGCAGAATGTGCCCTTCTCAAGCACAAATTTCTTCCTGGCATCTGTTTGCACGAGTCAGTAGAGGAAAAAAAATTGCCCTGTGAGACCACCAGTCCCACCCTCCTACTCCCCTGGCTTAAGGTAAGACAGTTGGTATTGAGTTTGTGCCAATTCTGGGGCAGGGAATATAAGTTTAAAGCGAATTCCACAGGAGTACCTGCACCTCTCCAAGAGGGGTACACCCTGGCTATCCAAGGAAACACAAAATTCAGACCTGCTCTGCATGCTTCGGACTCCACAATCTTAGGCTACCAAAATCTGACTTGAGTGGAGGCAGCTGATGATTTAAATGGCCAGCTGCCTCCCTGCACCATGCATGCACGAAACATGCCCTGCCCTCATGAAAATGGGAAGTGCCATGTTCGGGGGTGGGACTTTTGACTTCCAGGCTCGTCCGCCATTTTCATCATGACGGAGAGCCTCTCCATCATGGTGAAAATACAGGTCATAAAGTCCTAATGTCACACTGAAATTTCAATCCGACTTTTGTCTGATAGGCTTATCCACAAGCTAGATAAAGGAAGCAGAAATGAAAAATAATCAATTAATTATTGCCAATACAGCTGTAAATTTAACATTTTATCACGGTACTTACTTTGCTGTTTCAAAGTACATCCTGGCCTTATCGTTGTGTCCTTGCTGTTTGTATAACAAACCCATTTCATAAAGAGTAAATGGCACCAAATAATGATCATACCTTATCCTCTTCTCACTATATAAAATAAAGCAAAAAGCTCAATTATTTATAAATACAGTCCTAAACACAATGACCTAGACTGTGAACTTTATCCTGTTTGTATTTTAAAATCCAGTACTTGATGCATAGAATCTGCTGATTACCACAGTCTCAAAAGTCACGGTGAACAAATGTACATCTAGCATATCTGTAAACTAATTGTGAAAAGTGCAGCTGCAAGACAACCATAGGTCAAAAAACTTGCAATCCGTAGGAATGACATAAATCTGTACATGCGCAGTCCTGATCATTTATTTACTTTACAGCTGCTCTCAATCTAGAGCAGTAGCTCCTCCAATACTGGCCATAAGCATGTCATCATGGAAAAATTTAATAAAGTTTCCATTTGGGGATCTACCGGTTTCATTTGCAAGTGTTTGCCAAGATTGTGCTGAACAAAATAATCCTTGGAATTGCCTGTGGCAACACAGGGCATAGAGTTGGAGAAGAGAGGAGCTCAGTAAGGAGCTGCCAGCCCAGAGTAACCATGAAATCAGTGTCAATTTTTGTGAGATTATGTTCCTGCAAAGTGTCTTAGGCTGCTTTTCTTTGTTAAACACACTATATGAATGCAAGTTGTTGTGGTAGGGGATACATAGATTAATATAGATCATGCAGATTTAGAGTACTGCTCGATGTCATTACGAGTATCAATGTGTTTAGTGAGTTCACCCACTCTGAATAAATCCTTGTCTGGCAAAACGTATTTCTTCATTTAGTTCAGAAATGCTGCACTTGCTTATTTAAGTCAATTTGACTGCAACTGCATTTTCTTTACGCTCATTAAATCAATGAACTCTCCAAGCACTCACTGTACACTGGCATATCTCCATCTTGTATGATGCAACACTCATTTAACAAATGGAATTTTAAATCACCAAAAGAAAAGCGTGAGAGCAAGCCACCTTACCTTTGGATCACCTGATTGAAGCAGAGTTCAGCTTGTAAGAGACGGCCCAAATGTTTCAGACATAGCCCTTTTAGAAGCTGTACAAGACTCTCATCATCTACTTGGTATTCAACAGGCTCTGTTAGAGACAAGAGCAGAAAGTGACATATTATAGTCAAAGTTCAACAACTTTTGTCATCTAAAGTACCTATTGTTTCAGTAAAAAAAAAATTGATGTAATGTCTGTATTTTATTACACTGTTCTTTATTGTATTTTCCCTCAAATGTATGTTTCTTTGATATCCTACTGCTATGATCCCCAGCTGAGGTTACCACTCGACAAGCTAGAACCCAGGGTGGAACCCAGCTTGACAGATCATAACTTTTATTTGTTTGTTTAGATACGTGGTGAGGTGCTACTGAACAGAGTCACAAGATTCAGCTGATAAACTCTTAATAAAAGAATAAAACATTTATTAAACAAGAAAATATGAACTATATTACAATACTCCTTCACCCACAACCATATCTTTACAGATATATACAGATTTGTAAGGGTAACACAAGTTACAAAAACTCTTATACTATAATGTTCACAGTAAGTACTGTCCATATAAACCAACTGAGACCTGTGGTCAGACACACCACACTCTGAAACCAAGTGACAAATGCCACCCCAGACAGATTCTATGGATCTCTCTTCAACTCCACCCAGACACTTGTCACACCATGAGCTAACCAGTCTCACTGAACTCCGTCTTTCACATGAGGGTTTCCAATCTCCAGTTTCCAAGAACTCGCCTTGGAATCTTCTCCCAAACCGATGCTTTCTCTCAGGTGCCTTCTGCAAACGTTCACCTCCAGGGTTTCGAACTCTCTTTCCGAAGTTCCTCTCCCCTGGGTCACCACATGCATTCAAGCTTTCTTCCATGCACTCTCTCTCACTGTCTCAGCCCCCAACAGTACATTACGGCTTCACATGCCCATAGCAAAGAGTTACAGACCTTCAGCCATCTATTTGGACCCTCTGGCTTCTCACAAGCTTTTATCCCTTTAAGCTGGAAGCCTTCCTTTCTGCTCCTTACTTTCACTTCCACAGAACAGGACTTTTCCCAGGCTCCTGTCCTTCCTTTGACTAGAAGGTCTTCTTGGCACTTTCTCCTGTTCCACTCCGCTGGATTTGGGAGTCTTTTCTTAAGCTTGGGACTTGCTATCTGTCCCCTTTGCTCCAGTCTCTCCTGGCAGCTACTTTCAAAACCAACTGAACTCAAACAGCTTCCAAATCAAAATGTTGTTTCTAGTTTGTTCTGTTTGTGTCTGTGGGAGGGGCCTGCCTCTCTGGACCCCTGTTGTTAGGCAACAGCCCAGTTTTTTTTACTCTTTGCTTTACTTAGCTTAGAGTTGTAAAACTCTCAATAGAAAGTGAAACTAAAACTCAACTTAACACACAAATACAGAAATACAAATCAAACTTAAACTTTAAAGCTAAAACACATTCCTAACATCCACAAATACAAATATAACTTACTTAAACTATCTCTATTCCCTAACACTACATAATCTGTATATATCCTATAATTATTTGCTTCCTCTTTTGGGATGAGATTCCATATTATCAGGCAGCATCAGACAATTCAACTGTGAGAGGGGGCAGGAGAAGAGATCACAAGCGAGCTTTGATAATATACATCACTGCCCAATCTTAATGTGTGCACTCCCCAGCAAAGGGTCGCTTAACAGTAATCAGACTTGGGCACAGTAGCTCAATTTCCTTTTCCTAACTAAGGCAAAAGGGCCATTTCTACAGCTATCATACCTGAGAATATCCGACACAACAGCAGCAGACACCCAAAGAAGTACCTCCGAGAATTTACTTCTGAGTCTATTGATTGTGTCTGATTTATTTTCCATTTTATGCCTCTAATTATTCCCCACTTTTAGTTTTCTACAGAGAGGATTTGTCAAACAAAAGTACTAGCAGATCTGTCATGGCATTTTTCACAGGTCATTGAACTCAGCCAGGCAGACTTGGCATCCGAGTGTTCTTTTTTTGAAAGCATCCTAGACATGTGCTTATGATGCAACATTACAATGTACTCACTGGGGTGTTTTTGTAACTCTATTTCTGCCTTTTCTATTGTAACCAGCATGTTCTCAGTCAGGTCTGCTCGTTTACCCAGTATTGCAAATCCATTCCACACGTACATCATTTCCTGTCAGGAGGAATAAATTAATGTATTTATCAAATCAATAATAACCAGTCCCAACTAAATAATGGAATGAAATTACATAACCCAAATCTGGCTCTTAACTCGCCAAGGTTTCTTCCACAGCACCTCCCAAACTTGCAAGTTCCACCCCAAATCATACACCATCCCGAACTGCACATTTATCATCACAGTTCTTTCATTGCCGCTTAGCCAAAATCCTGGAACTCCTTACCTAACAGTGCTGTGGGAGTACCTTCACTACATGGAAAGCAACGGTTTAAAAACCAATTAAAGATGGGCAATAAATGCCCGCTCTGCCAGCAATGCCCATATTCCGAGAACAAAGAAAAAATTGACCTCGCTCCTTGAAGGTGGTTTTTATTTTTTTTTAAAATAACAAACAAGTCATTGGTTGACTCAAAACTAAGTTGTCTTATGTTATTTATGGTATACCATTAATTCACTGATTATCATTGAATAGGCAAATGCATAAATAAATTCTATCTATTCACATGCTTTGTCTAACCCCAGTAAGGTTTTATCTTCCAGATTTTTATATTGGATGGCATTTGAAGGAGAGTGATGGTAACACTTAAAAATGTGACTAAAAGTAATTTGTATGGGTCCACATCACAAATTCCACTGTCTCTCAATCCATTTATTTGTTTGCCAGGTTTGTACAGGACAAATCTCTATGCTGGGAGATACTGAAGTTAGAAATGTGTAGCCTGGGTAGAAAATACAGCAGGACCTGGTCTCAGGCTTTTCTCTGCCAGGGTTTCTGTATCTTTTTGCAGTGACTGCATAATACACCAGCCAACAGACTTAAATAGACATATGATGATGCCCTGCAAAACACATACTACAAGGTATTTCCCACCATTCACACACTTGAAACACTTGGCACAGCCTGACATCAAGTGTTGGTAGGGGCATTTTTTTCTCCATTTCCCTCTACGTTTTAGACTCCCCACTTATTCTATTAAATCCAACAATGGATTGTATTAGGTAAATGAAGAGGACAACATACACTGCCAGAATGAGGGATTAGACTTAGTGAAGAACATAAAGTTTTAGCTGGGCTGGTGCAGAATTCAAGATTATATACTCAGCATTGTAAAAGGGGTTGTACTCCATTTGCAGTAAAATTGATATAAATCAGCTTTTACAACAGCAAACTCAGCACAGTAAATCAGCTTCTACAAGAAGCTCCTTAATTAGTTGCTAAACAAAATATTTTGGATTATAAATCAAATCTAAACATATCAATTCTCATGCAAACAGCATTTGCTAAATCCAGTTTTCCCCATAATATGACAATCTGTGCAACAGATACCTCCTTCTATCCAAGCTTGATTATACCACATCCTTTGGCTGTTTAACCCTTCCACATAAACAAATTCCACTGCATATCAATTTGCTATTTTCCAGAGGCATATGTTAACTCTAATTACACTGCAAATGAGTTAACTTCAGGCTCAAAGGCAAATGATCACAGGCTAAATTTTGTGAAATTCCTCATCCAGCATGGAATCTTGCTGGACCAGATTGAAGATGCAGAGTTGGCCGCATTGAAAAGTACCTAGGACTACACTCCTGTGCAGTCAGGCTCTGTGTTATCACTCAATGAACAACTTAATACTTCTGCTTCTGAACCATCACAATTGAGGCACCACCTCTCTCAGCCTACTTATTTTAAAAATTTATTTCATCTGAAAAATGTGTGTCAAAACAAAGAATCCTCACCAGTAAAGGCAGGACCAGTTTGACAGGGTTTGGAGTCGTGTACCGTCTGGCTTTTCTCACTGCAAACTTCTCTGTGGGTATAGATTTCCCAGCAATTCGTTGCTTCAGACCTTCAACTTGTCTGCAATCCAAACAACAGTCTTACAACAGCAAAGTCAATGATAAGAGGTTTTGCAATTTTTCATGAAAAGAAACATTCAGTCAAGTTTTTTTTTGCTTGTAGAAATAAAAAGAAAACAAAAACAACAGCGTGCAGTTATACAGTGCCTAGGGTGTGGTAAATCCTCCCAAAATGCTTCACAGTGCTTTCTACAGTATCAGTGGGAGATGGGAAGAGAAACAGGGGATTGGAGGTTAGATTGAATGCTATTTTCAGGGCTATGGAAAGGATCAGTTGGTGTCTAATTGGATAGCTTTTTCAAAGAGCCAGTAAAAGCATGATGGGCTAAATGGTCTCACTCTGTGCTGCAAGATTCTATGAAAAAGAATGCAGAATATGTTCAGTGCTGGCAACAGAAACTGCAAGGAATAAGAGGAGAATGGAGGCTACTTTCAGTGCCATGTATGGTTTTGAAAGAAATGGGGGTAGACGGAGGAGAATGGACTCTAGTTTCAGTGCTGTGTACAGTATCTGCAAGAACTGAGAAGAGGTGCAGGAGAATGGAGCCCAGATTTTATCCTTATCTGCCAAGTACTGCACTTGAGGTCCTTTAGTTCAGTTTGTAAAAACGAAATAGCCCATTAATTCAGGGGATCACTGCAGGGTCCTTAAACATTCATCACCTCAAGATAAAATTTTGACAGTAACAACAATCAAAGCCTCACTGACCTGAATAGTTCTTCCACTTTCTCTCCAGTCTTTTGAATGTCTTCCTCTGGGAGCATGCTGAGAATTGCAGCTTTCTGAAACGTGTAGATTGCCTGTAGTAACAATAGTGATCTTATGTCAGAAATCTTCCAACTTCACAAAGACATGGGTTCTCACATTATTGGGGGTGGGGGGGGTTGGACCTCGGCAGGGAGAAGGTTGGGGTGGGGGGTCAGGCCTGCAGGGTGGGTCAGGTCATGGTGAGGGGGGGGGGCGGGTGAACGGTCAGGACTTGGTTTGGAGAGGGGGTGGTGAGAGTCGGGTCTGCGGAGGGGTGGGGGAGTCCCGTGCAGATGGGGGGAATCTCATTGGGTTTGAAGGGGGTGGGGAATACTGTGTGGGGCTGGTTAGTCAGGGAGTGGGGGAGTTCCCTGGGGAGGGGTCAGTCTGGGTCTTCACAAGTTACCCAGAAGGGATTGGATGCGGGTCCAGGTGCCTTGCTGCTTATTTTCCCACTAACTTTCTAACATCAGCAAACTTGGATACTTAACACTCAGTTCCCTCATCTAAGTCATTAATATAGATTGTTAATAGCTGAGGCACAAGCACTGATCCTTGCGGTATCCTAATAGTTACATTCTGCCAACCAAAAACGATCTGTTTATTCCTGTCTGTTTTCTATTAGTTAACCAACCCTTATTCCATGCTAAATATTACCCACTCTCCCATGAGTCCTAACTTTGTATAATAACCTCTTGTCCAGCATGTAATCAAATGCTCTTTTAAAAAGTTAATTTAGACCACATTTACTCGATTCTTCCCTATCCAGCCTGTTGGTCACATCCTCAAAAGACTAACAGATTTGTCAAATGCAATTTCCCTATCATAAAATGTGTTAACTCTGCTTAATCATGATTTTTTTTTTAAGTGACGTGAATCATAACCCTCATAACAGATTCCAGCATTTCCGCCACAATTGATGCCAAGTTAGCTGGTTGATAATTCCCTATTTTCTCTCTCCCTCCTTTCTTGAACTTGCTACCTTCCAATCCACTGGGAGCATTCTAGAATCTAAGAAATTCTGGATTCAATGCATCCACTATCAAATCCAGGGGATTTGTTGGTTTTTTAGTTCCATAATTTCTCCTGTACTATTTCTTTACTAATGCTATTATCTTTAAGCCCTTCATTTTCACTCAAGCTTTGATTCTGCCTGCTTCTGGAAAGTGTATTTTTGTGACTTCTACAGTGAAGGCTGATAAAAAGTATTCGTTTAATGTCTGCCACTTCCTTATAGCCCATTATAATTACTTCTGTCACTGCCTCTAAGGGATACCCATTTACTCTTGCTAATATCTTCCTTTTTACAAACACAAAGAAGCTTTTACAATCTCTTTTTATGTCTCCTGCTAGTTTACACTCATATCCTATTCTCTCTTTCTTTATCAGTTTATCCTTTGCTGAATTTTAAAATTCCCCCAATCCTCATTCACTTTTTGGAAAGGCTCTTCCTTTAATTCAATACAATCTTTAACTTCTCATTAGCCATGGTTAGACAATTTTCCCTGTAATATTTTTATTCCTTAAGGGATTGTATAACTATTGCAAATTACAAATTACTTATTTAAATACTTGCCAAAATATCTTTTAAATATCTACCAAAATATTTTTTAACCTAGTTTCCCAATCTATTTTAGCCAACTCACCCCTTATATTCATGCAGTTTGATTTGTTCAGTTTAAGACCCTAGTTTTGATCTTAACTAAATCAATTTCAAACTCAATTCCAGCCTGGGCCGCCACCCCCCCTCGACTAGCTTCCAGCCTGGGCCTTCCACTGGCTTCCAGATTGGATCTTGGATTCCAACAAGGAGCACATTTCAATACTTTCACTGTAACATAACATTTCAATAAATTAACACACTGAGTTGGGCTGACAAGCATTAGTAGCAAATGAAAGGCAGCTAAATTCAAAATAGTGTTAGTTAGACAGGTGGAGTGTAAGATCTTTTGTATAGCACATTGTCTACAAATTTACTTACTTGAGACCACCGACTTTCTTTGGAGAGGAGATCGGCAAAGCGGTATGCCTGCAGCCACTGCTGCTGAAAGGAGTGACTCCACATTAGTTCCCAGTAACACAGATGATGAATCTGTCTCCACTCTTCCTGAGCTGCTATGCATTCCTCAAACTTCTTCTCAGCCTATGTTTTCAGTATAAAAAAATACAAATGAAAAAAGAAATATCAATTAGCATGAACTGAAAATAAGATAAAGAAGGACTTCCATTTATGTAATGCCTTTCATTACCTCACAATAATTTCTGGCCAATGAACTATTTTTAAAGTGTTGGCACTGTTGTAATGTAGGGAAACTCAGCAGCCAATTTGGGCACAGCAAGCTCCCACAAACAATGATGCAATCAAGACTATATAATCTGTTTTAGTGCTGCTGTTTGAGGGAAGATATTTGTGTCCAGCTGATGGGGCGGACAAAACCTTGGTTTAAACTCCCATTAGAAGGACAGCATTCCCTCAGCACTGCACAACCAGAGTGTCCCATATTTATCTGCAAACCAATGTTCATACATATTCATCAGTCAATGAAATAATACTTTTACAACTGTAACTGTCTTTCTCTTTAATGTTTCCCTCATCTTTTAATGAGGGCTGCCAACTTTATGCCTCTTGAGGCTTGGTACAAAACACATTTCAATGTCAGTCTTATGTCATACCACTCTTCCTTCCCTTGTCTCTCCCAGTTTAGTCAGGTGGAACAGCAAGATGGGAAAGGTGTCATGGTTTCCCTGACTTGAAGGCATAGGCCTGATTTTTCTAATAAAGTGCCTTTTGCTTCCTTAGAATTTTTCAAAAAGTAATAACACGGGGACATGCTTTTTCTGTTAAATATTCTCATGGATCAGCCTTATTTTTGGAGTGTCCTACCTGAATACAGATCAGGGGAGAATGAGTGTCCAGACTGTTTCCGGCCCCCACCTGACCTGTTCTCAATTGCCTTTCCCCCAATGTAGCACCAGGCCACCGCACCCCCCCCAACCTCCCTACCCCTGAGAACCACTGCTGATGCCACCCTGGCCCAAAACTTTAATTGTCTGTACCAGCAAGCTTCTTGGGGAATATCAGTCTCATGTAAATGAGGACCGAGGGCCAATATCAGGCATGCTTCCGGCCTACCTGTTCTGGCACGAGGTTTGGCAGGCTGTAAGAACTCATTTGTAGATCACTGCGTTTAAAAACACCGCTCTTGGAGCACAACTCTACCCCAAAATCTTTTCCGTAAAGAAAGAACCCAAAACATGACAAGCACTTCTCAAGTTCTCAGGGCATCTCAAAGGTATTTCACAACGACAGAGTCATTTTTGAAGACAGTTAGTGTTGCTTTGGAACATGCAGCAGCCAACTGCACAGAGCACTAGAATTATTAGCTCCACAGTCTAGAGTTTAGTAAATTGGAGCAAGTTGGCAAGCTCTTCTAGGTTATCTACACAGTCAGAAATTATGCGCTGCATGAGTAGAATACAAGCCCAGAATTAATGAACATACATGAATGGCAAAAAATCTGACTAAAATTGCCAACAGTCTACTATTCTGTGTGTTATAAATTGAACATGTATACCAAATAAAAGCCTAAAAGGAGCATGCATTTTGTAACATTCAAAATGGAATTAAAAAGACTCACCATTTCAAAGTTTCCCCTGAGTATTTTTATTCTTGCTGAATAAAATAATATAATGGAGCCCTAAAGGCAAAGGACAAAGCTTGTTATTGACATTTCATATAAAAGTCAAGATTTCATCAGTGAGGCTGGATTGGTTGCAAAGGTATAGCTTACAATGTTGTTGAAAAATAAAATTCAAACGTGGTAGGGTTTTCTAGAAGGTACTGCTTGGTGAGCAGCATCATTGAAAAATTTGTGAATATCCATACTCAAACTGCAAGTACAATGCTGCAAAATCAACATCAAAGTGCGTCATAGTCCATGAAGTGCTTTTGAAGTGTAGTCACAGCCGTATAGGAAACATGACAGTCAGTTTGCTTCCCTCTGCCAGCATCTCCCCAATGGCCACTGCCAGTGGTGTAGCAGTTTTGGATTTAAATCTTCAAGCTGCCTGGGGACACCAGTCTCATGAAAATGAGGGCCAAGGGCCAGTACCAGGTGGGAGGCCAGCAGTGAGATAATGACCATCTGTTCCAGCTATTGGTTGAGGGATAAATATTAGCCAGGACACTGGCAGAACTCCCCTATTCTTCTACAGAATAGTGCAAAGGGATCATTTACACCAACATCGAGTAGATGGAGCCTTGGTTTAATGTCTCATCCAAAGGATGGCATCTCTGACAATGCAGCACTCCCTCATTAGTGCACTGAAGCGTCAGTTTAGATTATGCTCTGAAGTCCCTGGAGTGGAGCTTGGGTCCAAGTCTTGACTCAGGAGGCGAGGGTGCTACTACAAAGGCATACGCAAAAAACAAAAATGCCTTTGGTGGACAAATGCTTCCTATATAACAGCAAAGGAAGAAATTCAGATAAATGCAATAAGCATATCTGAAAGGAACATTACAGGAATACATTTATAGGCTACAGTCATAATCTGGCATAATTTCAAGGCCCCAATTTTTAGACATCGACAGCAGCTTCCTCCCAACATTTTAACTTTTCCACAAAGTTCTGAGCAAGATTTACCTTCAGAGCTATTTCACCGTTGAATGTGGATCAGACTTAAACCAGCCCAACCCTAATGTGCCTCCGACCCATTTTCCTTGTTAAAGCTTAATTAAAATTGCAGACAGGGCTCCCACTGGGGCCACCACCACACAGAAGGAGCCCAACTCTGCCAAGCAAGAAAATACAAACATAAGTAGCACTCACAGAAGGAGGCGAAGCAACAACAGCTAATGGAGAAAAAACGATAGGAAGACTTCCAGTGACAGTTTGATAAAGGGCTCAGGATGAGGCCTAGTTTTGTCAATAGGAGATAAGGGCATGAGAGAGGGAGACCTGTCCACTACCAGGCCTCTCCACTTCCAACACGGACATTAATAGTTTTCCTATTTCTGCTGAATAAAGTACTGCCGCCCCACCCCCAATTCTGGTCTTAACTGGGGCTGGCAGTGCACCAACGGGTAGCAGCAAACTATTTTTTTATTCGTTAGTGAGATATGGTGTCGCTGGCTAGGCCAGCATTTATTGCCCATCCCCTAATTGCCCCCGAGAAGGTGGTGGTGAGCTGCCTTCTTGAACCGCTGCAGTCCATGGCCTCATCTGCCCTCACCATCATTTCAGTGCAGTGGAACAGTTAAAGGGGTTTGTGCCTGAAGTAAGGTGAGTGGGGGTGAGGAGGAGTGGAAGGAATGAGAAAGCCAGATGATTCTAGGGGTGGGCATCTAAAGTCGGTCCTCCTATCCCATTTTCCTTCCTTCTTTGCAATTATCCGGGTATAGGAGAAGATAACAAAAACAGAAAATGCTGGAAAAACTCAGCAGGTCTGACAGCATCTGTGGAGAGAAAGACTCCAGTTATACGGACTCGAAACGTTAACTTTGTTTTTTTCTCTCCACAGATGCTGTCAGACCTGCTGAATTTTTCCAGCATGTTCTGTTTTTGTTTCAGGTTTCCAGCATCCGCAGTATTTTGCTTTTATTACAGGGGAAGATAATCTAGTTTATTAACTCTGACATTCTAATAATAAACAGACAATAAAAAATAAAACACAGAGTTGCACTAACAGTTTACATGCTCTCTTGACAATCAGGTATAGCATATGTTACATTACTGAACCAGTAATCCAGAGCCCGGTTAATAAACTTGAAAATGGGAATTAAAACCACACTCCCGCAGTTAAAAATAAAAACTAAATTCAAGTTCTAAGAATCTGGAAGTAAAAAACTGGAGTCAGTAAAATTGATCATGAGGCTGTCCTCAACCAGGCTGGCCTACATGTGACTCTAGTCCAACACCACAGTGTTTGATTCTTAATTGCCTTCTGAAGTGGCCTAGCAAGCCATACAAAGCACTATCAGTGGATCAAGGAAAAATCTCACGCCACCACCTCAGGGCAACTAGGGCTGGTCTGCAAACACCAGCCTTGCCAATGCACCCACAAGAAAGAATATATATTTTTTAAAAGATGATGGTATACTATGTGTTGTAATGTGCCTTTAAGGGATTGCAGCATGAGAGCCCTAGAAAGGAAGTGTATCCAGTTTTAGTTTCACTTTTGCTTTCGAACAGAGCACAGCACACACAGCTCTGCTACTGGTGTATTCAGGCTTTATTCCTTTGTATAAATGTTCCCACGTTTCTAGTCTCAATTAAAGAACCCACAATGTGTTTGCACAATCCCTAATGAACGATTGGCCCTTTATATTATTATAAAACCGCGACACTACGAATGCTTGCTACTTATCGGTTCTTGCAGATGTTTTAGTTGAGAATCTCTTCTAGTAACACGTTTTGGTGCAATTATTCAACATCAGGGTCATGGGTATTGCAATTGAAGATTTAATACAAAACAGAAAATTAGGAATTATTTTTCTTCAATACTTACATTAGGATATTTCTCGAGGTAAGGTTGAAGGAGTGTTTCGGCTTCTTGGAGGTTGCCTTCACCCGCACCTGTTAAATAGTTTCATCATTGAGAAGAAAGTAAGTAGTTTTTTCTTCATAAAGGCACATTTGGGTGCACTGGACACCAAAGAAAAATATAACTTCCACTAAAAGCCGCCCAAAGGAGGAACAGAAATGCATGTTCATTTATATAGTATTTTCCACAACCTTAGGGCGCACCAAAGTGCTTCACGGACGATTAAGTACGTTTGAAATGTAGTCATTGTTGTAATGTTAAGAGAACGCAGTAGCTGATTTGCACAAAGCAAGGTTTCACAAACATCGAGATATTGACCAGATAACATAGGTGATGGCATAATGGTATTGTCGATGGGCGAGTAATCCAGAGACCCAGGGTAATGCTCTGGGGACCCGGGTTTGAATCCCGCCACGGCAGATGGTGGAATTTGAATTCAATAAAAATCTGGAATTAAAAGTTTAATGATGACTATGAAACTATTGTTGTAAAAACCTGTCTGGTTCAAGAAATCTGCGTCCTTACCTGGCCGACATTTGATTCTTAACTGCCCTCTGAAATGGCCTAGCAAGCCACTCAGTTGTATCAAACCATTACAAAGTCTCAGAAAAGGAATGAAACCAGACAGACCATCTGGCCCCGGAAACAACAACAGCAAATTCAGCCGTATCGACACTGAGAAGTCCTCCTTACTAATACCTGTCTCACGGAATCACCTTACAGATAGTGCCCCAGACACCACCATCACCATTCCTGGGTATGTCCTGTGCCACCGGCAGGAAAGACCCCAGCAGAGGTGGCGGCACAGTGATAGACGGGAGGGAGGGAGTTGCCCTGGGAGTTCTCAACATCAACTCCGGACCCCATGAAGTCTCATGGCATCAGGTCAAACATGAACAAGGAAACCTCCTGCTGATTACCATGTACTGCTCTTTCTCCGCTCAGATCAGTGCTCCTCCACGTTGAACACCACTTGGAGGAAGCAATGAAGAATGTACTCTGGGTGGGGGACTGCAATGTCCATCACCAAGAGTGGCTCAGTAGCATCACTACTGACCGAGCTGGCTAAGACCCAAAGGGCAGGTGGTGAGGGAACCAACAAGAGGAAAAACATACCTGACCTCATCCTCACCTCACCAACCTGCCTGCCGCAGGTGCATCTGTCCATGACTGTATCAGTAGGAGTGACCATTGCACAGTCCTTGTGGAGATGAAGTCCCACCTGCACATTGAGGATACCCTCCATCATGTTGTGTGGCACAACCACCGTGCTAAATGGGATAGATTCCAAACAGATCTAGCAACTCAAGACTGGGCATCCATAAGGCACTGTGGGCCATCAGCAGCAGCAGAATTGTACTCAACCACAATCTGTAACCTCATGGCCTGGCATATCTCCCACTCTACCATTACCATCAAGTCACAGGATCAACACTGATTCAATGAAGAGTGCAGGAGGGCATGCCAGGAGCAGCACCAGGCATACCTAAAAATGAGGTGTCAACCTGGTGAAGCTACAACACAGGACTACTTGCGTGCCAAACAGTAAAAGCAGGAAGTGATAGACAAAGCTAAGCGATCCACAACCAACAGATCGGATCTAAGCTCTGCAGTCCTGCCACATCCAGTCATGAATGGCGGTGGACAATTAAACAACTCACTGGAAGAGGAGGCTCCACAAATATCCCCATCCTCACTGATGGGGGAGCACAGCACATCAGTGCAAAAGATAAGGCTGAAGCATTGGTTACAATCTTCAGCCATAAGTGCTGAGTGGATGATCCATCTGGTCCTCCTCCAGAGGTCCCCAGCATCACAGGTGCCAGCCTTCAGCCAATTCGATTCACTCCGCATGATATCAAGAAACGCTGAAGGAATTTGGATACTACAAAGGCCACGGGGCCTGGCAATATTCCGGCAATAGTACTGAAGATGTGCTCCAGAGCTTGCCGTGCCCTTAGCCAAGCTATTCCAGTACAGCTACAACATTGGTATATACCCGGCTATGTGGAAAATTGCACAGGTACGTCCTGTATAGATAACGCAGGTCAAATCCAACCCGGCCAATTACTGCCCCATCAGTCTTCTCTCGATCATCAGCAAAGTAATGGAAGGGGTCATCAAAGTGCTATCAAGTGACAATTGCTTAGCAATAACCTGCTCACTGGCGCCCAGTTTGGGTTCCGCCAGGGCTACTCTGCTTCTGACCTCATTACAGCCTTAGTTCAAACATGGACAAAAGAGCTGGACACCCGAGGTGAGGTGAGAATGACTGCCCTTGTATTTGACAGAGTGTGGCATCAAGGGGCCCTTGCAAAACTGGAGTCAATGGGAATCAGGGGGGAACTCTCCACTGGTTGGCGTCATACCTAGCACAAAGGAAGATGGTTGTGGTTGTTGAAAGTCAGTCATCTCAGCTCTAGGAAATCACTGCAAGAGTTCCTCAGGGTAGTGTCCTCGGCCCAACCATCTTAAGCTGCTTCATCAATGACCTTCCTTCCATCATAAGGTCAGAAGTGGGGATGTTCACTGATGATTGCACAATGTTAAGCACCAGTTGTGACTCCTGAAGCAGTCCATGTCCAAATGCAGCAAGACCTGGACAATATCCAGACTTAGGCTCACAAGTGGCAAATAACATTCGTACCACACATGACCATCTCCAACAAGAGAGAATATAACGGTTGCCCCTTGATGTTCAATGGTATTACCATCACTGAATGCCACACTATCAACATCCTGGGGGTTACCATTGACCAGAAACTGAACTGGACTAGCCATATAAATACTGTGGCTACAAGAGCAGGTCAGAGGCTAGGAATTGTGTGTTGAGTAACTCACCTCCTGACTCTCCAAAGCCTGTCCACCATCTACAAGGCACAAGTCAGGAGTGTGATGGAATGCTCCCCACTTGCCTGGATGAGTGCAGTTCCCACAACACTCAAGAAGCTTGACACCATCCAGGACAAAACTGCTTGCTTGATTAGCACCCCATCCACAAATATTCACTCTCTCCAACACCGACGCACAGTAGCAGCAGTGTGTGCCATTTACAAGATGCACTGCAGGAATTCACCAAGGCTCCTTAGACAGCACCTTCCAAACCTACGACCACTACCGTCCAGAAGGACAAGGGCAGCAGATAGATGGGAACACCACCACCTGGAAGTTCCCCTCCAAGTCAGTAACCATTCTGACTTGGAAATGTATCGTCATTCCTTCACTGTCACTGGGTGAAATTCCCGGAACTCCTTCCCTAATAGCACTGTGGGTGTACCTACAGGGATTGCAGGAGTTCAAGCAGGCAGTTCATCACCACCTTCTCAAGGGCAACTAGGGATGGGCAATAAATGCTGGCCCAGCCAGCGAAGCCCACATCCCGTGAATGAATAAAAAAAGTGTTTTAATGGTTGAAGGATAAATATTGCCGCCCAATTCCCCACAATCCCAGAGGTCTCTGGATCACTGGTCATAGACATAACCCTCTAATTTCCATGTCTGTCATGTAGATATTACCATACCCAGCTCTATGTATTGAAAGGCAATTGTTAACAAGATTTCTGAGTGGCAATTGTGACCAACCAAATTTTCCCCAGTCCATTTACAAAACAGAAATCTGCATTGATTTATACACTTGAATCTCATCTACAGATTTGATGAAATATGAAAAATTCCAATTATCATATTCCCAAGCCAAAGACTGGAAGAGATAAAAAGATACATCTTACCGAGAACTACAGTGATGTAAGTTTGATACATCAATAGAGTCAAGGCACACAATACAGCTCTCAAGCTATGGGTGCTGGCGCCTTCACGCAGCATGGATAAACCCAGATCCTGAAGAAAACAGTGACATATAAATGCAACACCATCCCAACTCACTCATGCAACTAAGAAGGGACATAAGCAACTAAATTATTAGAAGTTATTAGTAATTATTTTGGGTCACATATTACACATCATCCTGCAAATTCCATAGTTTTGGGGAGGTTTTAGTCCCAGAAACATTAGGAGCTGGAGAAGGCCTCTTAAGCCTGCTCCACCATTCAGTTCGCTCCTTTGGCCCAAATTCTTTGATAACCTTCCCTATCATAAAATGTATCAACCTCAGCCTTGAAAGCTGACCCAGCATCCTCTGCCTTCTCGTAGAACTGCACCAGATTTTTACTACCCCTTCTGTGAAAAGGTGTTTCCCAATTTTAAGAACTTGTTCAGATGGTAAGCTCTTCTAATAATGTTAAGATTATATCTCCTGGGTCTTGAGAGCCCCACCAGAGGAAACAGTTTCACTGTATCTACCCTAACGCATCCTTTTAATGTTTTAAACACAAATTCAGTGCAGTTTACACCCACACTCTTTTCAGGGCCATGCTAATGGATTATTTTGGGGTTTGGCTGCCATGGCTCAGGTATGGCGCCAATGACCAAGAAAATTTGCAAGTAGTGAGCTTCCAGGGCAAGGTCACTTAAGAGTGAATTCTGCAGACATCCAGCACAACACAGCTGTTGTGCCAAAAAATTAGAAAGACATTCTGGGCCTATGCCAAAATGGTTGTCAGTTGAAATTTGTGCACTACTGCAGTTTGCCAGTAGATGGCATTGTCTGGTTACAGAAACAAATAATACTGACGCTGCTAACCTTCCATTTTCAGCAGACAGGCACAAGCAGTGTGCTCAAATCATAGTCCCACTTTGAGGGACTGTGAGAAGGCAGTGGCAAATCTTAACCAGCAGCTGTAGCATGCTATTCTTACACTTATATGCGCACTAATACATACCCGATTACCCGAAAATCCAATAAATTCAAGAAGTCGAAGAATTCTCAAAGGTAGCAGAGACAGCATCTGAGAGGAAAAGGGAAGAATCCATTTTAGTTCAATAATATACTCAAGTAACAAATGTAGAACGCAAAAACATTTTTTCCAACTTAAAGAATGGACAACTGCGGTGTAATGGGGGCATTCTGTACCAGGTTAAAAGCTCCAATCCCTAGCTTGACACCTCCTTCAAACTGGCAGTAGACATCAGTTTTGACTCGGTCCTGTGTCATCTGTACGATCTGTTGGCATTCTCTTAATAAATAGATCAAATATTAGCAACAGTAAACAAGTCAAACAAAAACATAAACAAATAATACCTAACCAAGAACCCCGAATACAAACCCCTCTTACCACCAACTGGCACAATTTAATGTCATCTTGCTTCGAACCACATGACAATCTGTACACTCCTTGTTTAAGCATATCCAGGTTCACATAAGTAACCATCCATGTCAAAGAAGGAAGTCATAAAGGATAGTGCTTTCAATATGATGTTCTTCCATCCAGAAAGGACCCGAATCTTCCACCAGGTAGGAGGTTCTCTTATTTGATTTCAATCATCTTCTTCCCTTAAAGTGCATCTGCTACCACAGACCTTCCTTATCACTTGGACATTATTCTAGTGATGTGTTACAAGTGCACCAGGGGCCAGCTCTTAAGAGAAGCTTGGAAGTCAGCTGGAGCTGGCTTGGGTGTTTTTGGATAGCCCAACAATCCAGGCATCAGCTACTGCAGTATGTCCCTGGCTCGGTCACCCCCTATGGTGGCGTCAGCATCAGACTTCAAGATGCCCATGCAGCCAATACAGGTACAGTGGATGGAATCATCCCTGATTTGCACTAAGTGCAGCAGCGGCCGTGAAAAAAAGATGTTTTACCCGTCGGCCGCAATGGCAGGTTTTCACGCCATATCGTCCCTTCCCGGCACATCTTGCCTCATTAATAATGCATTCACAGGAAACACGCCGGATCGCTGGCGGGCGGGCTCGGATTTGGCCACGCTGTGACCTCAGCACTTCCTCACTCCGGGCGCTTTATCGAAAGCGTACCAGAGCGCAGTCTACTTCATGTCTACAGCCCAGGGCTGCTCCAGGCAACAGATGGCCCTGAAAGAAATAGTGATGGTAGCCCCCTCTGGGGTGCCTGCTGGACGCAGCAGAAGGCCACTGCGATGTCCTCTACCCACACTCTAGCTGCTGGAGGTCCACCAGAGTCACCAATCCGGCTAGGGAGGTGGTAATCAGAGGAGGTCAGCCATCCAGGAAGAGGATGAATGCTCACATCTATTCTGTCAGAGTAAATCAACCACCTCAGCACTCCCAAACCCATCACACATCCACAGGGATCGCACACCTCTCACACACACCCTCACATCTCCATAGGGCTCATGTCCTCTGGGGCACTTATCCTCATCCCATCCATGGCTCCACTCACCACACAAATATTCCACAAAGTGCCATGATTCCTGCTCACACTCTCTCCCTCTTTTTTCCTGAAGGAGAAGCTTGCTCACAACAGCTGGGAGAGGCCCAATGCCAGGGATGGAGAGGCCCACATTGAGCCCCTCATTCACTTTGAGGAGTGTGCCACCGTGCTGACTGGTGAGGATGTGGACCGTGCGTGTGGTGACAGTGAGGTGGGCAGCAAACAGCCCCATGAGGATCCTGCACCACATCATCCCTCTCTCAATGCAACTGTGAGTGCTCTCTCTGCTGCTTTTGACTGCACTGCCATGCACTAATCATCTCTACTTTGGTTCACAGGGAACTCTGCCAAGTGAGTGACACCCTCAGCCAGCCAAACCCTCAGCTCCATCCACATCCTCAGCTCCAGCCAAGAAGACACCTCCTCCATTGAAGAGCTGGAAATAAGCAGCCTGGAAGACCCGTCACAGCGCTTACCCACACCCTGCACCAGCGCAGAGACACACAACTCAGTGGGACCTAGGTCTAGAGCAGGCTCGGGTTCACAATCTGGTGGTCACTGCATGGATACATGTCTGCAGCAGGAGGGGGCAGGCTCAGCCGAGCTTCCCGGCACTCGGAGGGCTGCTGGGGGAGAGGCATCTGTGAGGTCTGAGTCAGGTGATGAGCTTCTGGATTTGGCCTTCCAACTCATCGTGGAGAGTGTGTGAAACCGATTTTTGCCCCTCCCACCGAATTCTCCACCCATCATGACGCCCGCCACCAACGGGAGAGGACGACTCCAGCCAGTGTCTCAAAACAGGCAACCTTGGAACCAAGTTCATGCCGGATTTCGGATCTTGCCAATTTTCAGGTTGGGTGGTTCAGGCTGGATTGGGTTGCGCATGCAGAGTGTTGAGGGTACGTTTTCCAAGCAAGGATTGCAAGGGGCAGTTTTGAAAATAATAGAGACAATGCTGCAAAATAAGCCAAGAAATTCTTCGGAGCTGCTTCGGATCCATCAGTGTTATTTCGGAAGTGTGGCAGAAGCTCTGCTTGAGCGGGTAAATGGGGTTCCCGCTGCACTCGGCGGAATACTGGCCTGGGAGCAGCTCCAAGGAATTTCCCAGCCATATGGTTAGACTAAAAATGTCGGCAAGGAGGGAAAGCCAGGTGACATCAGCTTAAAAAAAATCCGGTTTTAAAACATCGCCGCCTTAGGATAGCTGGATTTAAGATACGATTGATCACTTCTCACATTAACCTACAGCTTTGAAATATGCCTCCCACGTAGTGGGAACCTGTGAGCACGGAGCTCTGACTGGCACGTCAGCGAAACACTGCAGCTGTCGTCAGATACAACTATCAGAATAGGAGCAAAGGTATAATGTACAAAAGGGACATTAAATTTTAACAAAAAAACTCTGCTGAAAAGAGCAGAGGTTTTAAAACAGAGGCAGGAAAATAAATATAAGATATGTTACAGGGAGCAATGAGAGGCATCAAGCTGACTAACCCTGAAAACAGGCATGGGGATTGTGGTATGCAGTTAACCTGTGCCTGTCCATTGCACTGGAAGCAGCAAAGGTAAATTCATGCTTCCTGCTATTGTAAAGGCTGCTGTGTGCACTGTCTGCACATATCAGGCAGCAGCCAAATATTGAGAGTAGATAGCAGTACTTAAAGGCAGCCTGCACCATTTAAAGGGGAGGTCCACTGGGGCTGCAAGAAGAAGTGTGAGTTTTTGAAAAGTGAATCTGAGTTGCAATACTTTGAGAAATGTATGAGAGCGCAAGTCTCAGTTTTCTCAAAGTGCACTGGAGTTCTTGGTGTAGGTCGTGAGGAGGAGGAGGAGAGACATACTGCATCTACTGCAGGGACAGGAGGCCTTCCAGACATATAGTCAGGAGACAGTGGGAAGAAGTAGTGGCAGAGGTCAATGCCTGGAATGTTGGCCCAGGTACATGGATGCAGTGCAGGAAGCAGGTTAACTGTCTGGCATGAGTTGTCAAAATGAGTGAATTCATCTTCAAGCGCCATATTCTATCAAGGGGAGCACAAGCCTCATACACTGCTCAACTAACTACAGTCCCATCACTAACCTATCAACAATCTCTACCAATCAACACTCTATCCTAAAATTCAGATGCCTCACATCACCCTCAAACATTTAGCACTTTTGCAAGCCTCGCACCCACAAATGACAGTTCACACACACTGGAAGCTATTCAACTATGATAGCCACATTACCCAAACAAAGCAGAACACTCACTGACACAAGTTCCACTTTCTAGCAGGAAATGGCGGCACTGGGTACAATATGATAGTGATAATGTTGCTGGGGAAGTAATCCAGAGGCCTGAGCTAATGATCTAGAGACATGAGCTCAAATCCTACCATAGCAGTTTAAGTTTAGCTAATTAAATAAGTTTGGGGTAAAAAGCTAGTATCAGTAATGGTGAGCATGAAACTACTGGATTGAATTAAAAACCCATTTGGTTCATTAATGCCCTTTAGGAAATGAATTCTGCTGTCCTTACCCCATTTGGCCTAAATGTGACTCTAGACCAACAGCAATGTGGTTCACTCTGAACTGCCATCTGAAATGGCCTAGCAAACTACTCAGTTGTATCAAACTACAATGAAAAACAATATGAGTAAAACCAGATGGACCACCTAGCATTGGCCAAGGGCACAACAAAGGAATGTCCAACATGATCCTGAGCTCCTGGTGACCTGTCATTTTAATTCTCCACCTTGCTCTCATGCTGATCTCTCTGTCCTTGGCCTGCTGCAATGTTCCAGTGAAGCTCACACAACCTCAAGCAACATCTCATCTTTTTATTAGGCATTTGACACCCTTTCAGACTCAACACTAAGTTCAACAATTTCAGAATGTAATCTCAGAACCATGTTATTTCCTTTCCTTTGCAATTTTGGTTTGAATCCAGTTTTTCCCTCTTTTCTGGTTTCAGGTGGCAGCTATTACTATTCTGCCACTCACACCTCCTTAGATACATCTTTTGTTTCTTTACTTGTCCCAATACCACTCCCTTTGGCCCTGCACCATCAACCATTTTGTCCTTTAATCTCTCCTGTCTTCCACCCTATAACAGGTCTTCACTTTTGCTCTGATTCCACACTCCTTTCGCTTGCTTAAAATCTATTACATTTCTAACATTTCCTAGTTCTGATGAAAGGTTATTGACCTGAAACGTTTCTCTCTCCACAGATGCTATCTGACCTGGTGAGTATTTTCACCATTTTCTGCTTTTATTTCAGATTTCCAATATCTGCAGTATTTTGCTTTTGTAAAGGTGCAGCAGGCCCAGTCAACCCTGCAAAGTCCTCCACACTAGCATCTGGGGAATTGTGCCAAAATTGGGAGAGCTGTCCCATAGATGAGTCAAGCAACAGCCTGGTAATCACACAGACAAAGTCCCAGACACCACCATCATCATCTCAGCATTTGTCCTGTAATATACATTTGGGAAGGACTAGCCTGGGATTCCTCAACATTTAACCCAGAACCCATGAAGTCTCAGGACATCAGGTCAAACATGGCCAAATGAACCTCCCGCTGATAACCACTTACTGCCCTTCTTCAGCTGATGAATCTGTAATCCGCCACATTGAACACCATTTGATGAAGCATTGAAGGTAGCAGGGGCACAGAATGTACTCTGAGTAAGGGACTTCAATGTCCATCATCAAGAGTGGCAAATTGGCTATGAAGGACACATCTGCCAGACAGCTGATGGTGAGAGAACCAACAAGAGGGAAAGATTTCCTTACTTGACCTCGTCCTCACCAATCTACCTGTCACAAATGCATCTGTCCATGACAGTATTAATAGGAGTGACCATCACACAGTCCACCTGGAGACAAAGTTCCATCTTCACACTGAGGATACCCTCCATCATATTGGGTGACATTATTCCAAGCAAAATAAGATATATTCAGAACAGATCCAGCAGCTCAAAACTGGGCATTCAGGATGTGCTGTGGGTTTTCAGTGGTAGCAGAAATGTATTCCACTACAATCTGTAACTTCATAGCCTGGCAAATCCCTCCCTTTACTATCACCACCAAACCAAGGGATCCACTTAATGTGGGAGAGCATGCCAAGAGCCACAACAAACATACCTAAAAATGAGGTGGGAATCTGGTGACACTACAATAAGAGGACTACTTCCACAACAAACAGCAGAAGAAGCATGCAACAGAGCTAAGAGATCTCATAATAAATGGATTAGATCAGGGGAGATGGTGGTGCAGTGGCAATGTCGCTAGACTAGTAATCCAGAGACCCTGGCTAATGCTCTGGGGACATGGGTTTGAATCCCACCATGGCAGCTGGTAGAATGTGAATTCAGTTAATAAATCTGGAAGTGAAAGCTAATCTATCATTGATTGTCATAAAAACCCATCTGGTTCACTACTGGCCCTTTAGAAGGAAATCTGCCTGGTCTGGCCTACATGTGACACCAGGCCCACAGTTATGTGGTTGACTCTTAACTGCCCTCTGAAATGGCCTCACAAGCCACTCAGTTCAAGGGAAATTAGAGATGGGCAACAAATGCTGGTCTGGCAAGTGATGCCCACAACCGTGAAAGAATAAAGAAATAAAAAATCAAAGCTCTGCAAGTCCTGTCACATCCAGTCATGAAAGGTAGTGGACAATTACCAATTAATGGGAAGAGGAGGTTCCACGAACATCCACATCCTCAGTATTGGGAGAGCTTAGCATGTCAGTGCAAAAGACAAGGTGGAAGCGTTGACAACCATCCTCAGCCAGAAGTGTCGAGTGGATGATCCATCTCAGCCTTCCCAGGAGATTCCCACCATCATAGAAGCCAGACTTCAGCTAATTCAATTCATCATGTGATATCATGAAGTAGCTCAATAGAGAAAAGACTATGGCCCTGGCAAAATCCCAGCCGTAGTGCTGAAGACTTGTGCTCCAGAACCAGCCATGCCTCTAGCCAAAGTAGCTTTTGGAATAGCTAAATCATTCAAAATGGCAACAACTTGTCCATCAAGCCACATCACGCTTTGAGTCCAAATGCCTTAATGATGAGGCAGAACAGCAGCAGAGAAGGAAAGAAATGGAAGCAAATCCTGCACTCCAGATCCCACAGCCACAGGGGATGTCCTGCCCCACGTACCAAAGATCTGCGGGTCGAGAATTGGCCTGTTTGGTCGCATGTAGATCTATGCCAGAAACTCACGACCTTGAGTAGACATCATCTTCAAATTGAGGGACAGCTGATGACGACAAATACAGCTACAACACTGGCATCCACCTGCCAATGCGAAAAATTATCCAGGTATGTCCTGTCCACAAACATCAGGATAAATCCAATCCAGGCAATTACCACGACACCAGGTCCTTGTCACAGGTGTCAGCTGTGGCTCAGTTCATAGCACCCTCGCCTTTGAATCAGAGGGTTGTGGGTTCATGTCCCACTCCCGGAAACCAAGAACTGTGATTGTACTCAAAAGAGTTGCAATCTGTGACTGTTGATAACTCGAAAAGAGTATCAGCAAAGAATTAGAAGTCGTTGTTGACAGTGCAATTAAGCAGCACGTACTCATCAATAACCTGCTCACCAGTGCTCTGTTTGGGTTCTGCAAACACCATTCAGCTCCAGACCTCATTACAGCCTTGGTCCAAATATGGACAAAAGAGCTGAATGCCAGAGGTGAGGTGAGAGTGACTGCCCTTGACACCAAGGCTGCATTTGACTGAGTGTGGCATCAAGGAGCCCACTAACATTGAAGATAATGGGAACCAGGGGGAAAAGTCTCCACTGGCTTGAGTCATACCTAACACAAAGGAAGGTAGATGTGGCTGTTAGAAGCCAATCATGTCAGTCCCAGGACAATACTGCAGGAGTTCCTCAGGGAGGTATCCTAGGCTAGGTTCAACCATCTTCAGCTGCTTCATCAATGACCTTCCCTCTATCATAAGGCCAGTATTGGGGCTGTTTGCTGATGATTGCACCTTGTTCGGTCCCATTCACAACTCCCCAGGTAACGAAGCAGTCCATGCCCACGCACATGGACAACATCAAGCTTTCATTAATAAGTGGCAAGTAATAATTGTGCCACAGAAATGCCAAGCAATGACCATCTCCAACAAGAAGGTTCTAACACCTCCCCTTAAAATTCAATGGCATCCTCATCAGCAATTCCCTCATCAACATCCTGGGTGTCAACATTGGCCAGAAACCTAACTGGACCAGCCACAAAAATACCATGGCGACAAGGGCAGTTCAGAGGTTGGGAGCTCCACGTTAATGACTTTTAACTCCCCAAAACCTGCCCACCATCTATAAGGCACAAATTAGGGGCGTGATAGAATACTCCCCACTTGCCTGATGAGTGGAGCTCCAACAAGACTTGAGAAGCTTGACACCATCCAAGACAAAGCAGTTTGCTTAATTAACACTGCATGCACCACCTTAAACATTCACCTTCTCCACTACTGGTGCTTCTTAGTTACAGTGTGTCCCATGTACAAGATGCATGGCAGCAACTCAACAAGGCTTCTTTGACAGCACCTTCCAAATCTGCATTCTCTACCACCTAGGAGGAAGGAACAGCTGACACATGGGAATACCCCTCCCCTCCCCACTGCCAAGCTTCCCTCCAAGTAACACAACCTTGGAACTACGGCTGGGATTTTCCAGTCCCACCCACACCCGTTACGAGCAGGACGGAAAATTTGATGGGCCAGGCAAAGGTGGGAATTTCCGGTCCTCCCAGAAAATCCCGGCCTATCTTACCACTCCTTCACTGTCACTGGGTCAAAATCCAGGAATGCTCTTCTTAACAGCACTGTGCGTGTACTTTCACCACACAGACTGCAGTGGTTCAAGCAGGTAGCTCAAGCACAATTATATATGCTGGCCATGCCAGCAACACTCACATCCCAGAAACAATATTTTTAAAAATCAAGAGGAGGCAGGAGGTGAGGACAGAGAAGCCTGCATGTTTTAATCTCTATGAAGGAAACAGTGTTGGCCATCATGGGAGGCGCTTTGTATCACTAGGGCCATGAGTGCAGGGTTTGATTATGAGGTTAACTACACACCTAATCCTCCTTCTCTTTTCTCCATTCTCCTTTCACTCATGGCTTACGCAATGACTTACACATTGCAGATGATGGTGGGAGGGAGCGAAGAACTTTAAACAATTATCACTAGAGAAAAAATACGAGGCAAACTAATGGGACTAAACATGGGCAAGTCCCCTGGGCCTGACAGCTTGCATCTTAGGGTCTTAAAAAGAGTAGTTGTGGAGATAGTGGCCACATTGGTTATAATCTTCCAAAATTATTCTTGCTCTGGAAAGATCCCAGTGAATTGGAAAGCTTCCCTAGTGAAGGAAGGAGAGTGACAGAAAGCAGGAAACTATAGGCTAGTTAGCCTAACATTTGTCATTGGGGAAATGCTGGAATCCATTATTAAGAAAGGAGCAGCAGGACATTTAGAAAATCATAATACAATCAAGCAGTCAACATGGTTTTAATGAAAGGGAAAGCACGCTTGAGAAACCTCTTTGAGAAAGTTATGAGCAACATTAATAAAGGGGAAACAGTAGATGTAGTTTGGGTTTCCAAGAGGCATTCAACATAAAAGGTTACAGCGCAAGATAAAAGTTCATGGTTTGGGGGTAATATATTAGCATGGATAGAGAATTGGCTAACTAACAGAAAACAGAGTCCGGATATAAATTGGTCAATTTTTAGGTTGGTAAAATGTAACAGGGTGTCACAGGGATCAGTTGCTGGGCCTCAACTATTTACAATCTACAGTATATTAATGACTTGGATGAAGGAGTAGAATGTAATGCAGCCAAATTTGCTGATGATACAAAAGTAGGTGGGGAAAACAAGTTGTAAAAAAGAGTCTACAAAAAGATGCAGTAGGTTAAGTGAGTCTGCTAAAACTTGGCAGATGGAGCATAATGTGGGGACATGTGAAGTGATCTACTTTGGAAGGAAGAATAGAAAAGCAAAATATTATTTAAATGGAGAGGGACTACAGAATGATGTGTGACAGAGGGATCTGGGTGTTTGAAATGCAAAATGTTAGAATGCAGGTACAGAAAATATTAAGGAAAGCAAATGGAGTGTTGGCCTTCATTACAAGTAGTACGGAGTTTAAAAATAGGGAAGTCTTGCCACAACTGTACAGGGCATTGTTGAGGCCACAACAAGAGTACTGTATAGTTTTGGTCTCCTTATTTAAGAAGGTATATACTCACATTGGAGGCAGTTCAGAGAAGGGCTGTTAGGTTAGTTCCTGGGATGAAGAGGCTATCTTATGAGGAAAGGTTGAGCAGCTTGGGCCTTTACTCATTGAAGTTTAGAAGAATAAGAGGTGGTCTTATTGAAGCATAAAAGATTCTGACAGGGTAGATCCTATGAGACTGTTCCCCTCATGAAGGAATCTAGAACTAGGGGGCATAGTTTCAGAGTAAAGAGTTGCCCATTTAAGATGGTGATGAAGATGAATTTCTTCTCAGCAGATTGTGAATTTTTGGAATTCCCTACCCTGAGAGCTGTGTGATTGAATATATTCAAGGCAAGACAGACAGATTTCTGAACTACAGGGCAGTCGAGGTTTAAAGGAACAGGCAAGAAAGAGGAGCTAAGGCCAAGCTCAGATCAGCCACGATCTTAGTGAATGACAGAATAGGATGGAAGGGCCATATGGCTTACTACTGCTCTTATTTCCCGTGTTCTTATATGAGCATGCATTTCTTTATTTCTCCTCTCCCTTCATTTCAGATACACAAAACTTGGATCCTCCCCAGTCGGAGGAGGAGGAGGAAGATAACAGTGAGGATGAAGAGATGGTTATAGAAGAGGACTGATGGGTGTACACAGCCAAATGGTCGATGTCTGGAAATCCTGCCAGAAAGGCTGTGCACCATATCAATAAACCTGAAAGAGTTCAGCACCAACTTGGCACAGAGCTTTGTGCAGAGCTTGGAGCCCATCCGTTCAAACAAGGAACAGGTGACCATTTCCCACCTGTGAAATCCACCATGATGCAACTTCTAATGGCCAATGTCACAGCTTCCACTGCAACACACACACTGTACAGCAAAGGTCTGAGTGCTGGGGTGGGAACTTAGACTGCTGCCATATGGTTCTGGATTACATTGTTCAAATGAACTTCCAGAATGTCTCAGCAGTTCATCAATCTGTTCTCCAACAGATCATTTGGATCGCTTTGGCATCGCCCCAGCAGTGTGATAGTAGCTCTTTGGGACATGAGCCTGCTGTCCTTTATCAAAATAACAGCATTTCTGCTCCCATGCTGCAGTGCCCCTGATATTTCTGCCAGCCAGATGGCCCAGATTACTGCTCCAGGTCAGTCTCTCAGGCAATCTGCAGTGTCCTCAATTGAAGTTCAGCAGTCTTCCACACCAATGCTGCAGCCACTGGGGAAGCACCTAGGAGCACAGGAAGAGACAAAGGCATAAAGCAAATGTACAAGGATGACTACTTTATTTTTGTACTGTAATAATTGAATTTTATAAAAATTGGAAAGTATATTTTCTGGTTGTTCTTGTTTTTTTGTGTTGTCAGGAAGTGAATGATATGATCGTCAGTGATGATGAAAAGGTAAGCGGTGCAGGACTTTTGCTAAATGGGGAGGTGTGATTGAGGTTACTGGAATCGCTCATTAATTATTTAATCAAGTAGAACCTGGACAGAAAGGAGCTGTATATGATGTAGCCTCCCTTCCTCTACTTCCCATTATCCTTCCTCTTCCTCATTCTCCTGATCATCTCACCTGATAGGTAGTGGCAAGGGCTGTTCCCTCATAATGGCAAAACTGTACCGCAAACTGCCACAAATCTTGATGTCTGCTCAAATGCTTACTCCAGGACTCCTCCAGAGCAGTCCAGGCAGCAGAAACCTGTTTTGAAGGCCTCGATGCATGCTATACAACATTCCTTCTAGAGTTAGGCTTTCATTGTAGGCCTGCTGTGCACGTGTATGTGCAGGTTCTGGTCTGGGGTAATGAGCCATGTCACATGTGGATAAACCTTGCTGCCCAATAGCCAACCTTTGACTTGTGATGGTGGAACAAATGCAGACGGCTGAGTGGACTGTCACAGAATGAAGGAATCGTGACCACTACTAAGGTAATGGGCATTCATCTATATGATGTGTTGTCTTTGATCACATACCAGCTGCACATTGAGGTGAAATCCTTTTCAGTTCATGAAAATCGAAGAGTTCAAAAGATGCGCTCAAGTCAATGTGCATGCAGTCAACAACACCTGGCACCATGAGCAAAACCAATTGGTACAAACCCTCATGTTTCACTGCTTGCTTATGTCTGGCAAGAAGGAATGAGATTCAAATGTTTTTGTGCATAAACAGCCTCAGTAATGTACCTTATTTTGAGCTGCTGCTTATAGTTCCAGCACAAGCCAGGTAGATACAAATTACAAGCCACAATCACCTTGACAGCCAGAGGCAATGCTGTCTTTTTCTTGCTTTGAGCATTCAGTTCTGATTGCAGCACTTGGTCAATTTCAGTCACAACCTCTTTTGCGAAACAAAGGCACCTCAAACATTGGTCCTCGTTGAAGTTGAGGTGAGGGAATTGCTCCCTGGCTTGTCAGGTACGGCCTCCTGCTGAGAGCTCACCTGCCCCTCAATCCACCCACCCGCCTCTCCTCTCCTCCTCCAGCAGCTTTTCCTGCTCTGTGTGGCCTTTCTTCATTCTTCCAGTCACACTCACTTCCCAGAAGCCTTACCAAACCACCCATGTCTGGAAACAACTTCTTTCAGCACAAGTTTTCAAATCGACAACAAAGTATTTTAGCAGCTGCCAGATCACTCCCTGTAGACTATTCAAACATTAAGCAAGTAATGGAAAGCTCCAAAATGCATACAATTGTATCAGCAACTAAAAGAAATAATCTAGCAACTAACCTGTAAATAGTTTACAGCTCAAATATGGTGGGTCCTTCATTCCGTTTAATGTTGTGTTCAGCTGTGCGAGGTTAAGACAGGTCATTGGCTGGAGCATGCAGTTGGAAAATAGCAGTGCTGGCATTAAATCAGTTTTGCACACTGATTCGCGTCATGATCTTCCTGCTCTGCATGTTGCCAGTGGTCATTTGGGTTGGTGTGCCTGCACAAAGAATGACGCCAAGATGGCATCCTGGCACCTCCCATCAGAAGTCTGCATGTGAATTTCAGACTCCATTTTCACGTATTAGGTGGCTATGTTGGCACCTAAAAAATGAGCACTACATGGTCTAATTTAGCCCCCAAACTGTCCAATCAGAGTCGATTATACAATGGCAGGCACCGGGGCACATGGAGTTCCCGCTTCTCAACAGAGCCCACAATGCTCAGTGAACACAGTGAGGGTGGTGACCAAAAGGGTCAGGATTCAGGACACAATCTGTGTGGCCTTCCTCTCACGTTTAAATGATGTGCCCACTCAAAGTACAACCGAACAAGACACAGATGAAAAGGAAGCTGTGTAAAATTGGACACTCTTGCTTTTTTTCTGTGCCCAGGCACCAGGGCCATCAATGAGCATCTCCCACCACCCCTCCCAGCAACAACCACCACCCCCACCCCTCACTCTTACACCAGGTAGCCTTCATACCTCGCACGGCCTATCAACCAAGCCAGGAAAGTTTCTGTCATTGGCTGCTGGAACATCAAGAGAGATGCAACCAAAACGCCAATAAGTTATGTGAACTGACCTTACTTGGCCTGGAGAGGCCAGCCTACTTGCGTGAAGGCTCAGGTAGTATTTGTGCCACTAGGTAACTCATTAGAAAGTTAACATAAGAATTCCAGTTATAAATTTTAAGAGTTAGAGACGGAAGAAGCATTTACCTGTAGATGTTATAACTTGTTCGTATTTTGATTCCTCCTTTAATAAAATTAATCATGTTTTCATCCTAGAAAAAGAAAACTTGCATTTATGGAGAGCCTTTCACGTCTTCAGGACCTCCAAAAATGCTTTACAGCCAATGAAGAATTGTATCGTTGGAAATGCGGCAGCCAATTTATGCACAGCAAAGTCCTACAAACAACATGTGATAATGACCAGATAATCTGTTTTGATATTATTAGTAGTAATGTTGAGGAATAAGCAGGAGATTGGAAAGAAAAAAAATCCTCTCTCTCTTGAACGGTGAAGTACAGTTTAACAGGTGTTTCCTGCCTATGGTGTCACCCACAAAGGCCATCATCATGCATGGACACAGTGTACTTCAGCTTTTTGACTATAGGGTGAAGTTCACAGCCAAACCTTATCCTGCCCTGATCCAAAAGCCACACATGCACATTTTCCAGTAAGGGTGATTGATCAGTGGTCAGGAACAGAGAATTCCTGGCTGATTTTATCTTATCCTAACTGCCTACTACTGAGATCAATTATTTGCATCCTCGTTGCCATGCAGAGTGAGATCAGCAATCCAACACAGACTGGGGATCAAAATTGAAGCCATCCTAGTCTGCCTTCCCTAGTTCCACCCAGGTTGTTGGAGGGGGGAATGGAGGTTGGGATGGCAGGGGAAGAAAAAGGGAAAGAGGTCTCATTAATTAGCCGAGAGTAAAAGGGAAGCAGCACAATCCAGAATTTTGAATAGATGAAATATAAAACAATCTCCAAGAAAATACTTTTGTAACATAAAAGCTTGTCTCGGAAGTTAGAATTTTAAGGAAACGGGAAATGTAAAATTTAGGGTTAACAAAGGATGTGAGAGGAGAAGCTAATTACAATGTAAATCAGCTAGTAACCCCTGCACAACCAAACAATTAGAGAGGTTAGAGTCAGCTCCAGGAGAACTTGCATCCCACAGATGCTCATCATTCTCCCTCTTCATATTCAAAGATCAGATCATTAAAAAAACAGCAGTTAATATGTAGATTTTAAATGGCAAATACGACTGAAGATTCTCTCAGTTATTTCACTACAAACTTTATTTCTCAATGTACAATCTGTTACCCTATATGCCTGATCCCCATAATATTGGTTAAATGGAGAGGAGATCACCACACAGTAATTTTTAAATCTCTAAACCTTCACATCACCAGGCAAGGCCTTTTTTGGTGAGTTTACTTTTCACACCAAGGAATATCAGGATAGGTTATAGTGTCCCTCGATCTGAAGGGAAATGAGGTGGACACTGCAACAAAACTCTTGGCCAAAGTCACATTTAATAAAGTTGTCGAAGCCAATATGCTTCTGTTGGAAACATGAAGGGATTACATTTCTGCAAGGTTATCAAATGACTTAGAAAAATCTCACACCTAAAACTTGCCAATGTTAACAGCTCTGCCTGGGCTGCAGCCATGATGTTCCACAGAAATATAAGCTGACCAAGTTCAAGGGCACTGTATCTCAATCATTAGTCACCCCAACACTAAAATTATCACAGGTAAAATTTTAAACCATTTGTCAGATCTCAAAGTTCAGTCATAATTCCCAAGTTAACAGCTGACAATAGATTACGTAATGTTCACTGATCAGTGATTACGTTTCATTCATGTGTGACAAAAGCAGTTTGTTGCAGCAATGTGGCAGATGGATCTTACTCTTGCTTTTCCATCAGTCTAAACGGGTTACTAACCAAGTAATTTGTCTAATGCATCAATACGCCTTACAGTCCAATGGATTTTAACTTCAATTCCTGAATGCTGGATTGTTCACGAATAGCTGAATCTTAATCCACTCGGAGACTGGGGGTTGGCAATAAATACTGCTTTGCCAGCATTGCTCATATCCAAAGAACTTATTGTTAATTCCCAGTCTGTGATAAGTTTACCAATCTCAGCCAGGCAGTAGCAATTGATCTCAGCACCCTGGGCTAGAGACAGATAAAATAAAAAATTATTTCCCCCAACACATGATGATACCTAGCCTACAGATGTGACTGGAAAAAACAGACTGCACTTGATGTATGATATGCATTTGCTTCAAAATTACACTTGAGAAGTTTATAAATTTGAGAATGGTTATGATGCTGTTGTCAAGTTAATCACACAATTAGCTCAGATCTGACCCAAATATTAAAAAGGGGTTTTCTCCACTCCACACCAAGTTAGCTGATCTCAACTGATTAGCAATTCCTCTCATTATAAGTGCCCACTGCCCTATGTACAAAATGTCAGCTGGAGTGCATTCATGCAGATTTTGGGCCCAGCTGTTATATTTGGCATGGTTGAATAGCCCACCCATACTCTTCACGTTCTGACCTACATGAACACAGAACTGGACAATGATCAATGTCCATGGAATCATACACCGCCAAAAGACATTCTAACACTTTAAGGAGGAGGAGGAGGAACAAGTTTAAATAGTTATTTTGCAAACCATCGTTCACTCTCCCCAAATTCAATCTTATTAAAATCAATTTTGGATTGATTACAAATACATAAAACTGCCAGGCTAGTTCAAATAGCAAATAATGCTTCATTGTGAACTGTTTGTTCCATTAATAAAACCAACCATGTTTAAACATAGAAGTGGTTTCTTACCTGCACTAATGTCAGAGCTGCCTTCTGAAGTAGGCATTCGGCGTAGCACATCTCTGCATGCATCTCCTCTAATGAAGAACAATGTATTCAGGACTGTTTGCAATTAAAATTTAGACTTAAAATAGTACTTAGATTATCAGAGAGGGAGATAAAGGGTGAGAAATTATACTCGTGCATTTTACTGTCCGGATCATGCATTACCAACAAGTTTTATCAAGGGGTGTTTTTACAACAGTCAGAGACATAAATGATACCAAAGGCAGCAGATGCAGTGTCCTGAGTATGTGGTTTGTTTTACTGGTTACATTTCAGGTATGATTATGAGGTGTATTTGCTGCTATTGCAGACAATTCCACAATAAAATTTAAGCCATGGGCTGGGAGATGAGGACCAGGGCAGGCACAATAAAATGGCATGAGAACGTGGGGTGGCTTGCCCACCGTCTTCCTGATGGCATGCCATTTTACCAGCAGCCCATCCTCCCAGGGGCCAATTGAGCCACTTGACTGGCTAATTAAGGGTCTCTTCCTGCTGCTGCTGGCAATTTACCAGCAGCACAGGGTGGGGGCCTCCGCCACGTGGGGAGACTGCCAAATGAACCATGGCGGCCACCCAACAGGAGATGCCCTCCTATTCAGGCACTCTTTGGCCAATGGGGGTGGCAGGGGTTTTGGGCCCTGGCGGTAGGGGCCATTCCCCGAGGCACAAGCTCTACCTGGCCTCACCAACTACAACCCTTCCCTCCGACCCCCACCACTCGTTGGGGCCTGCTTCACTGGCTCTAGTGTCCTAGACCTCTTTTACCTGCTTATGAAGACACTGCCCTTCCATGGTATCTTCTTCTTCCAGGTGCAGTCCCAGCAGTGGGCACCACTTCTGGTAGTGCTGCTGACAATATTGAGCTACCAGCCCTCCAACTGGCTGGCAACCTCTGGGGTTGGCAGTCATCCTTAATGGGGATATACACTCTGCCACTGACAAGATGCAGTCCTGGGTCCAGCAGACCACCAAAGTGGGTGCCTGCCCCCGCCCCACCCCCTTTCGGGCTTTATTCATACAGCAAAGGTAAGCACAAGTATGATGACACTGGTCTAGTGCCATTTTATTTGATTAATTTAGTCACTTTGATAAAAGCTACGTTTTTCTGAAAGCTCAGTTGCCGGTTACATAGCAACTCTTGTCTCTTCCTGGTTGAATCTTGCTCTCCAAGTCTGAAGTTCAATTTCTGCTTTCCTGGTTATCTTACTCCACTCCTCCTTATCTTGCTCTGTCTGCTTCAGCCCCTCTCCTCCATATCCATTGCTCTTCATTTCCATCTTATTCCCTTCCCTCATGCCACTGGTTCCACTCATCTATTTTTTTCTGATCCTGCTTTTCTCTCAGTTACTTCACGGCTCTTCACCTCCATATTGGTCCTTCAATCTCCTTCTCTATCTTTTTCTCTCTGTCTCTTGGTCCATCCAGTACCACTGCTCTCCATTTATGTATCGGGCGCCCCCTCATGGAATATAAAGTGCCTCCTTTCAAATATTACACCTGCACAATTCTCTTCAACCAAATACTTACTGCTCAAGCCACGCTGATTCCCTTTCTTATAAATGAATTCTTACTTGACAACTTCATTACTCACTGCCCCATTTCCCCTTTACATTACTCCCTACCCAACTCGTCACCAATTCTCTCTTCCCTTTCCACACAGTATTATATCTTAAATAACCTTGCTTCTCCAAATCCTTAATACTTTCCACCCCAACCACTTAATATTCTTCCTGAAGTACTCACTAACCTTCTGTATACCTCATATTCCTGGCCCCTAAACTACTATGTCACCTGGCCAGTTTTGACATATTTACACCAAAAGTTTACTGTACCTTCCGTCAGTTGGTCAGACCCTTGTTTTGTAACTAAATGCGATAATGACTCCACAACAGAATTCTTCTTTCGAAACCTGAACAAAACATTTTTAAGCCTGTTGAGAAGTTTGACATAACAACAGATTGCAGTTTAAACTAGTCTTGTTTTATTGAAGAAATAGCATGCTTAGTAAATAGATTTTCAAGCCTCACAATGATTAGTTTTCCATACTTTTATTTTCCAATGTTGGGCATAGTTTTGAACACTTACAACTGTATAACTCTATGACTCTAATTGCCTGTCTGAAATCCATCCCCAGTTGCCAGCAAAAAGGCGATGTAGTGGCCTACTTGAGCTGCTACTGTTCGGTTGGTCAAGGTATTCTCTCCCATTGCAGTTAGGTAGGGTGTTCCAGGATTTTGACCCACTGATGATGAATGAACAGCAACATATGTCCAAGCCAAGATGATGTGTGCCTTGGGAGGGGAACATAGAGGTGGTGGTCCTCTTCTGCTGCCCTTGTCATTCTAGGCAATAGAGATCACTGATTTGGGTGCACCATCCTTGACCAGGATCTGGAACATAATCAAGGGTGTGATGCTGGCAGTTATGTCGGGTCCCAACCAAGGATCAAGTGCTTAGGGAGCCCTACCCCTAGTTCTCCTCGCTTTATGTCTATATCAATGACCTTGTAGTGGGAGCAGTGGCTAAAACCCCAAACAGCCATTCCAAGAATTGGCATGGCTGGTTCCCAAACAAGCTTTAACCATTGTGGTAGACTCGCACACAAGTCTTGTAGCAGAAGTAGTTTGGTGACTCTGCTAGATAATGCACATCCATTTATTGATCCCACCTGCTGAAGCCATTTCAGATGATTCGATTTATTTCATTAAAATAATTTGAATTATACAATATTTTGAATTAAGTAAAGCAACAATCTGGTTCTTAAAAATTTGGATCAATTGAAGAATTTCAATTAAATGACCATGAATTCACCGGATTCGGTCTTAGATGAAGCACTGACATCTCATAGATATTCCTGACTTCTTGGCAGGTCATTTCAAAATTGCACACTCACCCAGAAGGGCAAGGGCAGCAAGTGCATGGAAACACCATTAGCTTAAATTTTCTCACCAAGTCACACACCATGCTGACTAAAACATATATTGCCATTCCTTCATGGTTGCTGGGTCAGAGTTCTGGAATACACTACCTAACAACATTGTGAGCAGACCTTTTCCACACAGACTGCATGGCTCTAAAAGGCAGCTCACCACATTCTGCTGAAGGTTAACTAGAAATAAGCAATAAATGAGGGCCTTGCCAGCGACACCCGCATCTCAAGGATAAATTAAGAAGTCCATCTGTTGTTATGTAAGTTCAGAGGAATACCCACCACCTTACTGATATCACCCTATCTTTGAAGTAATGTTGTAATATAAACCAAATGTCTCTTTCTCCCTGCAAGCTTATGAAATAGAACCTGGAGATACGTTTTTCCTACACTATCATACCACAGGGGTTCTCTGATGAGGCGCTCACGAATGAACCACTTACCACTTATCCTACACTGGCCTGGTTTTGTTGAATTCATCTAATTTACATTTCCATTTCCCTTTTTTCTTTAGATGTAGGCAACACTGACATATATATTGCTCATCCATAGTTGTCTATGTAGTATAGAACTGGAGCCATATGTAGGTCAGACTAGGTAGAAGTGACAGGTTCCTTCCTGGAGGATAATAGTGAACTAGTTGGGTTTTTAAACAACAACTCCAGTGCCAGTCCACAGTCTCCCAGATTTATTAAATTACAGTTTTATATATTCAGTCAAACCTATGAAATTTCTGCCCTGCCTACTACTTCTGGTCAATGTTGCTCTATAGCCTGCCAGAAGGTGTAAGGCAGCACAATTCTGTCCCTCTGTATTCCCTCCTTTCCACTGTTCCTCAAGAGTTTTGTTTTTGCTGAGTGCGGCTGTAATACCATGACTGAGTTTGGGAACCCACTGCTTGAGAAAATGAACTCCTACTCCATGGCACAGCACAGGTTTGGAACAGCAACTCCTTATTTTGAGGAAAAACACATTAAACTTCAAAACAAACCTTGCCATATACTGCTGAGTTTCAGCACATAGTGATTTAAGCAAATATTTTATAAATGAAAGAAGTGATAATTAGGCAATTAATGAAATCATCAAATGTTTTTAAAAGACATGCCCTCTCAGTTTCATCAAGGTACAAGACCAACCAGGGAGATGAAGGGAAATGGCTTTAATTATTTTGCTAATTAAAAGGAAGCTTGTGCCCAGTGTTTGTCAGAGGAAAGATGTTAAAAGAACTGCAAGCTAGGGAGGCAGCACTTTCAGATCAGTTTGAGAGAGAAGTCATGGAGTGTTGACTCAGCAGCTAGACATCACCCCCATCAATTTCAAACCTCACAGCACCTCAGCAGCAAGTGCTGGAAAAGCATAAAGGTTACAAAGTGGGGCTTTTTTTCTTAGAAGCTGAAGTGAAGTTGTGACAGTCTACAAGCAAATTAAACTAGACAAAGAGGAGGGAAGTGAAGTCAGGATTGGCTGGCTCAAATTTCAGGCTTTAAAATCCTGCAGGTTTTGCAAAAAGGAAGTTGGCAGGTCAAGGGTTTTGCAGTCTTATATGTAATTGAATTAGAGTAGGAGCAATCATTTCAACAGAATGAGCTTTGTGAACTGGAATCATCTGTGTAAATAAGGGGAATTGGGTATAATATGGGGATATCTCCTCCTTTCCTGCATCTCTCAGCATTTGACCACCCTTTCTTCATGCTCCAAATCCTGAAATTGCTGCTGATATCCGTCCCTCCTGCTCCACCTTTATACAAGGTAGCACCACTGTATTGAGGTAATTTGGTGATCAATTTCTAGTTAAGTGATTGATAGATGCTGTGACATTGTTCTCACCAATTGTTCTTGCAAATATTTTGTGTTGTTCTCAAAATGGAATAGGCATTTTCCAAAGCACTGAGTACAACATAGGAGCAGGAGTAGGCCAATCAGCTCCGAGCCTGTTCTGCCATTCAATTAGATCATCGCTGATCTGTGCCTCAGCTTCATTCACCTACTTTTAACCCATTATTTAACCTTGATACCTCACCTATAGATCACTGTCTGAAAAGCCTCAATTGAGCCAGCATCCATAGACTTTTGGGGGAAGAGTTCCAAATTTCCACCCTTTGCAAAAAGTGCTTCCTGACATCACTCTTGAACGGCCTGCCTCTAATTTTAAGATTATACGCCTTTGTAAAAGCCTGACATTTTTCAACAATAAGAGTTTAAGATTTTCAATGCTAAACCCAGGATGTTCAGGTTTCAGGGATCTGTGAATTATATTATAATGGTGGCACTAAATAAAGATTATTTCTATACAAAAGAAAATTGGCCAAGATGCATCAGAAAGACCAACACAGAATAAAGGGTTTCCACCTTTCAGATAGCCCTGCTATTGTAGGTTCAATATCCTCTAATGAATATAGCACAGCACTTATCTATTTCCTGGCAATTCCTTGCTGAAAATTACACAGGGAAATAAAAAGAGATCAGAAGGGCTATGGGTATATTTTTAAAAAGGCTACCAGAGAACATTAAGTGTAATAAAAAAACTTTTCTGCACATAGAAAACAAAAAGATGTCATAAAAGAGGTAGGATGAAGATGATAATGTTGTAGAAGAGAATAAAGGGATGACAGATATACTTCAGAACTCTGCACAAGTTTTGAGAGAGAAGAGTGAAGGAGTAGTGCAGGAGTACCAATAGAGAAGAATGAAGAACCACTAACTGATACGAATACTAAAAAGGAAATGGCATTTTTTTACAGTCATTCTCAGAATGTGGGCATTGTTGGCAAGGCTGGTATTTACTATTTATTACCAGTTGTCCAGAAATGGAGTTAGTGGGCCTTCTTCTTGAACTGCTACAATCTGTATAGCAAATGGCCTCCCACAATGTTATTCAGTAGGGAGCTCTGCAATTTTGACCCAGAAGCAATGACAAAACAACAATACATGTTCAAGTCAGGATGGTATCTTAGGATTCTTAATATATAATAATATATATATAACATAATATAATAATAAAAGTCTTAAGGAGTTGAGTTACAGGGAAAGATTGAACAGGTTAGGACTTTATTCCTTGGAGCGTAGAAGAATGAGGGGAGGTTTGATAGAAGTTTACAAAATTATATGGGGGATAGACAGAGTAAATGTGAGTAGGCTCTTTCCACTTAGATTAGGAGAGATAAACACAAGAGGACATGGCTTTAGGGTGAAAGGGGAAAGGTTTAGGGGGAACATTAGGGGGAACTTCTTCACTCAGAGTGGTGAGAGTGTGGAACGAGCTACAATCTGACGTGGTAAATGCGGGCTCACCCTTAAATTTTAAGAATAAATTGGATAGATACATGGATGGGAGAGGTCTGGAGGGTTATGAACTAGGTGCAGGTCAATGGGACTAGCGGAATAATATTTCGGCACAGACTAGAAGGGCCAAATGGCCTGTTTTCTGTGCTGTAGTGTTCTATGGTTCTATGATTCAAAAAGTGCTTGAATGAAGGCCTACAGAAGACATGTGATGTCACAATCAAGATCCATGGTTTAAAGGTAGAGACACAGATAGAAGGATGACCAAAGGACAGAAAACATAACAGGAATAAATGAATACTTATGAAATTTTCTAGAGGCATGCCCATGAATGGGTTGCACACAGCATTTGTAACAAGATAGATGAGTTGATGGCACAAATAGAAATAAATGAATTTAACTTGATAGCTATTATAGAAGTGTGGTTGCAGGGTGACCAAGACTGGGAACTCAATGTTCAAGGGTATTCAAACTTCCGGAAAAATAGATAAAAATGGAAAAGGAGGTGGGGTAGCTTTGTTAATAAAGGAAGGTATCAGTGCAGTGTTGAGTAGTGATATAGGTGCAATAGATCATGATGTAGAATTGGTTTGGATGGAAATAAGGAATAGCAAGGGGAAGAAGTCATGGGTGGGAGTCGTCTATAGGCCCCTGATGAGTTGCCTCACTGTAGGACAAAAAGTATAAATCAGGAAATTATGGAGGAGTGTAAGAAGGGTGCTACAATTGTCATGGGTGATTTTAATCTGCACATTGATTGGGCAAATCAGATTGACAGGGGTAACATGCGGAGACGAATTTGTAGAGTGCATCAGGGGTTGTTTCTTAGAGCAAAACGTTGCAGAACCTACCCGGGAACAGGCTATTTTAGATCTAGTAATGTGTAATGAGGTAGGATTGATAAGAGATCTCGTAGTTAAGGATCCTCTAGGGGGTAGCGATCACAACACGGTAGAATTTCAAATTCAGTTTGAGGGTGAGCAGCTTGGGTCTCAAACCAGTGTCCTCAACTTAAATGTGGGCAATTACAGAGGTATGAAGAAAGAATTGTCTAAAGCGGGCTGGGAAAATAGACTAAGGGTAAGGTCAGCGGATGAGCAGTGGCAGACATTTAAGCAGATATTTCATAACGTTCAGCAAAAATTTATCCCAGTCAAAAAGAAGTACTCGATGAGAAGGATGAACCACCCGTGGTGAACAAAGGTGGTCAAGGAGAGTATTCAATCAAAAACTAAGACAGACAAAGCAGCGAAAACTGGTGGTAGGCCAGAAGATTGGGAATTTATTTAGGAACCAGCAGCAGATGACTAAAAAGCTAATAAAGGAGGAAGAAAATTGATTATGAGAGTAAATTGGCAAGAAATATAAAAACAAACAACAAGAGCTTCTACAGGTATATAAAAAGGGTGGCTAAAGTGAGCATAGGTCCCTTGGAGGATGCAACTGGAGAATTGATAACGGGGAACAGGGAAATTAAAGATAACTTAAACCAATATTTTGCATCTGTCTTCATGGTGGAGGACATATAAACATCCCAAAGATATCAGATAAGGAAGGAGCTAATGGGAGGAAAGGTCTTGTAACAGTCTCTATCATGAGGAACAAAGTATTTGACAAACTAAAACGACTAAAGGCAGACAAGTCACCAGGGCCTGATGGCCTGCATCCAAGAATTTTAAAGGAAGTGGCTGCAGAGATAGTAGAGGCATTGGTTGAAATATTCCAGAACTCATTGGATTCTGGGAGCGTCCCAGCGGATTGGAAAGCTGTTAACGTGACACCCCTGTTCAAGAAGGGAGGGAGACAAAAAGCAGGAAACTATAGGCCAGTCAGCCTAACATCTGCTGTTGGGAAAATGCTAGAGTCCAATACTAAGGAAGAAATAGCAGGACATTTAGAAAAGCTTAACGCAATCAAACAGAGGCAACATGGTTTTGTGAAAGGGAAATCATGTTTGACAAATTTGCTAGAGTTCTTTGAGGAAATAACAAGCAGAGTTGATAAAGGGGAATAGGTAGATGTAGTATATTTGGATTTCCAGAAGGAATTCGATAAGGTGCTACATACAAAGTTATTGCACAAGGTAGGAGCTCACGGTATTGGGGCTAATGTATTAGCATGGATTGAGGATTGGTTGACACAGAGTCGGGGTTAATGGGTCTTTTTCAGGTTGGAAAGACATAACTAGTGGAATGCCACAAGGATCAGTGCTAGGGCCTTTATTATTTGCTATCTATATTAAAGACTTGGAGGATGGAGCAGAGTGTAATGTATCCAAATTTGCTGACAATACAAAAATAGGTGGGAAGGCATGTTGTGAAGAAGACATAAGGAATCTGCAAGGGGATTATAGATAGGTTGAGTGAGTGGGCAAAAACTTGGCAGATGGAGTTTAATGTAGGGAAATGTGAGGTCATGCACTTTGGTAGGAAGAATCAAAAGGCAGACTATTATTTAAATGGAAAGAGACTCCAAAAAAGTGCAGCACATGCATGTTCTTGTGCATGAAACACAAAAAGTTAGCATGCAGGTACAGCAAGTAATTAAGAAGGTAAATGGAATTTTGGCCTGTATTGATAGAGGGTTGGAGTTTAAATATAGGGAGGTCTTGTAACAACTGTACAGGGTGTTGGTGAGGCCACACCTGGAGTACAGTGGACAGTTTTGGTCCCCATATTTAAGGAAGGATAAACTGGCATTTGAGATAGTTCAAAAGAGATTCACTAGGCTGATTCCTGGGATGATGGGGTTCACATTAGCAGGAATGGCTAAGCAGGTTAGGCCTTTATTCATTAGAGTTTAGAAGAACAAGGGGTGATCCTATTGAAACGTATAAGATTCTGAGGGGGCTTGAGAAGGTAGATGTTGAGAAGATGTTTCCGCTAGTGAGGGAATCTCAAACTAGGGGACATAGTTACAGAATAAGGGGGCACTCATTTAAAACTGAGATCCGAAGGAATTTCTTCTCGCAGAGGATAGTGAATGTCTGGAATTCTGTACCCCAGAGAGTTGTGGAGGCTAGGTCAATGAAAGTATTTAAAGAGGAGGTAGATAGATTTTTGAAATATCAGGGAGTAGAGGGCTATGAGGAGCTGGCACGAAAGGGGAGTTGAGGCCTGGGGAAAATCAGACACGATCTTATTGAATGGCGGGGCAAGCTTGAGGGGCTGAATGGTCTACTCCTGCTCCTATTTCTTATGTTCTCTTTCTCTCCAATTGGAGATGGGAATGAAGGAATTATCAAAATTTGTTGTTGGTGCCATACTAAAGAGCACAGCAAATCATGAGAAGGGATGCAAGAAGGCACAGTTCAGTGGGCATGCAGGATGTAGCTCAATGCAGAGAGTGAAAAACAAAGAATGGAGAGGACACCTTAATGGTAAACCATTCAATGGCGTGGATGAAAAGAAAGATCCAAGGTACAGATACATAGTTCTTAACAACAGAAGCGCAGATAGAAAAAAGACACTGCAATTCTAACACATATAGACATTAAACACAAAAGATGTTCCTCAACATCAGCTCAGCTACAGTTGAAGTAAATCTCCAATTTTTGCTTGCGTCTACAGAAAGGATGGTGGCCAGTGACAAAATGATATCGTTAAAGAAAAGATCCTTGAAAAACTAAGTGTAACATTGAGTACAGAGGGTTATGATGGATCTCGTGTGCTTTAAGGGGGTAAATAGTGAAGGATTATTTCCATTGCTTGGTAAATTGGCAACCAGGGTGTATAAACTTATCGTTTGCACTAAAACCAAAAAGGGCAAAGTTAGGAGAATATTTTTCATGTGAAGGGACATGATGATATAGAATGTATTACCATAGGTGCCAGCAAAGCCAAGTGATCCTGTGTTCAAGACAGAATTGAATGCATACTTGCAGAGGAAAAATATTAAAAGGCTATGGGGAAACTGCAGGCAAATTGGATTATACTAGACAGCTACAATGCGGAGCTAACACTAATACAATCACTACCTGCCAAATGACCTACATTAGTGCTGAAATTTCTATTGTTATCATTATTCTCTACATATCTTGGCCTGTCTTCCTATTACATTACATAAAATATAGTGGCATTCTTTAAACTCATTGGCCAGGATTTCTTGGTCGGCGAGCAAGGGGTGGGGTCCCCTCGCCAACGCGTAAAATGACACTGGATGATGTCAGGCAGAACTCCCGACGTCACCCCGTCCCATTTCAATTTTCAGGTCGGCAGGGGCTCAGCTGAATCAGCTGTTTACCCGCTGACCTGTCAATGGCCTATTGAGGCCATTGACAAAGTAATTAACATAATTAGTGGACCTACCCATCCAACCTTAAGGTTGGCGGGCAGGCCGGGAGCCCTGGCAGGCATTGGAAAAAGCATGAAACCTCATCCACAGGCGGGATGAGGTTTCATGTATGTTTATAAATTTTTAATAGAAGTGAAAGTGATGGACATGTCCCAACTCATGTGACAGTGTCACATGGGGGGGACATGTCAGGGAATTTTTTTTTGTTTTTCAATATTTTTTAATGTGTAGCCGATCTCCGAGGCAGCGCTTAGCCTCAGGGAGATGAGTGTGCTCTTTTACGGGCATGCGCGAGAGAGCGCACTCTCAGCTCAGGGAATCCCCCCCCACCCCCTGCCCGCACAGGGAGTGCATAGCACTTCTTTGAGAACGTCACGCTGGGTGGGCCTTAATTGGCCCACCCACGTAAAATAGCAGCGCGCCCCCAATCAGGGGCGCCGATCGGAGGTGCGCCTCTACGCGTCCGCTCTTGAACTCTCCCCACCCCCACCCCAGACGGGGGGAAAATTCTGCCCATTGTCTTTTGAAAGGTGGTTTACATCGGTGATATATAACAGAGCAGATCATTTGCCATTTAGTTTAGCTACTAAGGTTTCCTAATAACCATTAAATTATGCACATGAATTTTATAACAATCTACAAGCTTGATTTATTGCACATTTGGAATGCTCAACATTGCAACTAATATTGAGAGGAAATAAAGAACACTTGAGAGCATTTCCACTTTACGCATTTTTTCTCATTTTTATTCTGTCTAGCTTTGATTTTTCTTGCCAAAGGGTGGGCAAACAATCTGTACTTAATGCCACCATAACAACAATGTTTCAAACTGGATGGACTGAAGGCAGTGGAGTCAGCTAGAAGCTTCGAATTGGCTTGATAGAAACTGAATTATTCAGTAGGATGTGCGCGCTATAATTTCAAAGGTGATTAGGTATTCCAGGTAGGAGTGCTATACTGAAAACCAATCTTAGCAAAGGTTCCTCCCATTTGAGTTTTGTTTAGAGCAGACGTGGTTAAGCCCCTGTGACTATGTGCAATGATCCTTAGCATAATCCTGTGCTTCTTCCCTGCATGGAGGTAACAGTGTAGGATTCCCTATTCACTTGGCTATGTGCTGTTTAGTCACTAATGCCTTTCCTTGGAAACGAGTAACTCTCAAAACGAGCTAAATGGGTCTGTGTGAGACATGCAACTTAGGGCACTGTCAATACCACGCATGGGAAACAATGCTCTACTTTTGAAATTACTGGTAGTAGGCAAAACGACTGGATAACAGTTTGACACAAATGAAACTTGGAAGCATTCTTAGGTTAAAAATTCAGTACACCATCTGTCTGAGAATCAAATCAACACATCTGATCGACAATAAAGGCCAGAGCTTCACTAACTCAAAACCAAAATCAAACAAACTTGCACAAAGCAAGTGAAAACGAGAGCTGCTTTTGGATGAGGATTGTCTCCATGAAGTTATAAAGCATTATGTACACCATAAGAATTACCTGCAAATACCTGAAAGACTGGCAATCTGGTCAAACTTTAAGCAATTGTGGTCATAATTTAAAGTTGACAATTGAGTACACTCCAGCACCTCCAGTAATGTTCTTATATACTGGATGAAGGATTGACAATGGAATGTCAGTAGAAATTTTACCAAAAAGAAAGCAACATTACTGTAACTTTTAGGTACTTTTTCGTTTGGCCTTGGCGTACTATTGAGTGTCATCAGGCCACTGAGGGACCTCATGAACTTTGCTCCTTCAGAGGATAAGCAGATCTTGGAAGAAGTGATCAGTATAGCTGTACAAGTGTGACAGAAGCTGTTGGAAACTGTGACATCTTTATACTACCTTGAGCCTTTGCTATAGGCATCTATAAGCCCTTCAAGTGATCTGCAACTGTTGCAGGGAAGCCTCCATATTACAGACTCCCCTGCTTATAACGATCATGCTCGTCACAGGTAGCCACCAATGTCGGGCAGATGCACTAATCATTTGTCACCAGAGGCATCAATTATAAATACACTGCTTGAAACATATTAGGCACGCAGGCCATTTCATGTATTTCAATACAGTACTTACAGATTTAAAGGCTGGTTAAAGCAGCCCCAAATCTCCACTTTCCAAATGCCTCCAACAGTTGTTAGCAGGGTGAACAGCTGATCAAGACTTTGGGCAGTATTTATCAGCTGGTTTTGCCATCCACCACATACAGCAAGGAAATCACATTTTCAAATATACACCACTAAATATGTATATGGATTGTCTAAAATTCTAGCATTGAGCCTCAATTATATGGGCAGTCAAGCATATAATGCAGTCTCGATTAATTTGGGCCTCCCACTTTGAGCCCCAATGGAGATCCCTGTTGTCTCCAGAATAAGTGAAGCAACTGGCCACCACCCTAGCATAATTTAGTGCACCATAGGTCATTAATACTGGGAAATGTGAAGAGGACCAGTGATCTTGTCTCTTCCAAATTTTCGTATAGATTTAGAATCCTAAACTTCTTTGTTCCCACAGAATATATTAAGATAGTTAACGCTGCACGATACAAGCTTACATCAACCAGACAGAAATGTTTACATACAGCAATGGTTTTACTAAAATAGTACTAAACTCTCAAAGAATTACACTGGACATTTTCTTCAAGGGTAAGGTTATTTTAAAATAATTAATTATATCATTAGAGCATAATTTTGGAGCATCCTTAGTTAATTGGACAAAGAAGCAATCGAGCATTTAAAAGCAAAAGGAGCAATGGCCAAATAAACTCTTTCCTTTACCTTTTCCTCCTAGCACCATTACATGCTTGTGCTTCCATTCATGGAAGAAAATTACATGTTTTTCTCCACCTCTCTCCATCTTCAAACACAGCTTGTGCTTTTGTTAATTAAAAGGAATACTAAACATAACGACCATTTTAATAAAAAAAACAGTCCAGTTATGGGGGAGAGGTTTTACTTACCTGGTTTGCAAGACAGGCAGGAAGTCGTGGGGGATTTGAGATTCCCTCACATCCTGATTGACAGGCTAGGTCTTCAGTTGGACAGAGAGCCAATTGGTGATGGCCACAGAAGTAGGCAAGGGGTTTGGGGGCAGGGGGGTAACAGGAGGTTGGAATCAGGGCAGAACAGTCAGAGATCTCCTTTGGGGGATGAAATCAGGGTCCTAGTGGTGGAGCGTGAGGAGAGAATGGTGAGGGGCAAGGGCTGGTCAGAGGCGGCGAGGTTGGATGAGAGGCCTTGTGGCGTGTGGGCTGGTGTTGCCGGATCGGAAAATTTCCTCTGGCAGGCACCTGAATCAAGGTGCTTACCTCCTGAATCCGCCAAGTCCTTGCCTTGCCGAAACTGCTGTTCTTCCCAATGTTTGGCAAAACGAGCCGATAGCAATTTAAGTTGAAAACCTGAATGGTGAAGAGGCTCGCAGCCTGAATATCATCTTTCAAAATTCCAACCCACCTCCTTGGAACAGGCTGGACCCTTCTTCACCTTCCAGCCTCAGTTAAAGCCAGAAACGGGCAAGTTGGAGATATGGGGTGGGATTTTCCGCCACTGTGATCTTCCAGTCCCGCCGCAAGTCAATGGGCTTCTGGCTGGGGCGACGCCTCGCCCACGACAAGGCTGGAAAATCCCAGCCAGGGTTTGGGTCAGAAAACAGGTTTCTCAGACTTTAACAACCCCTTGCCCAGCCCAAACCCATCCCACAACCCCCACATTTTTTAGGTTAGCCACCCCACTCCCAACCCCACCCCCCCACTCTTGTTTTGATAGTGGAATACTAGAAGGCTAGGGTGAGAGTTGACAGGCGCTGGAAGGTCAAGGCCGGAGTGAGGAACAAGGTATCAATGGGAACTGTTTGTAAAAAGGCAAATGAATGCTTAAAAATTGTTTTGAAGAGTTGGACATGGGCTTGAGCATGAGATACAAAATGGAGGGAGGTGAAGCACGTCAATCAGCTGATAGGGTTTTCAGATAGAGGACTCAGGATGGAGAACTGAACAGCCTGTCAAATTAGTCAAGAAATAAAATATTTTGAAACGTTCTTACCTTGATCTTGTGCAGTAGGGAAGCAAAAATAAAATTAACAGAGAAAAAACGTTTTTCAGTATTTGATCCAGTTTTGTGGAGGCAAAGAGGAGACGGAGAGACAGAAAATAATGACACAGGCAAAATGCTGCTGAACGTAAGCATGAAACTGGCAGCCAAAAGACAGCCAGGAACAAGCTCACCTCCCTTTAAACACCTTGATTTCACTATTTTCTCAAGTTGGCCACAATCTGCACTTAACACTGCAAGTAACCTTGACAACAGCCCCAAAATATGGTAACCTCATAAAGGCAATGTTACTTAAGCAACACAGGAGAAAGCTATTCAGCCCATCATGCCTGTACTGGAGTCTCGTGCCCTTTTTTCCTTTATCTTTTCAAAAGCATTTGAATAGCAGATTATGCTTTTGAAAAGATAAAGGAAAGAGAGCAAGCAGACATCAGGTATGATCGGCTGAATGGCTTTCTTCTGTGCTGTAAAATTGGCATGTTACTGCTTATACTCTCTAACTCACCTCCACCACTCATTCATCACCCTCATGGACCAACAAATTCCTCCTCCAGTAAACGCCCAGCCTGTGGATGGGGCAACCACCGGGGTCAGTAAATCCAGCCCTACGTCTCTTTTATATTTGATATAAGCCTCCTGTCCTAACTAGTAAGAAAATATCCTTCTGTGGCTTAAGCACCTTTTGAAAACCTGCAACTAGATCATTTGTCCTGCATTCTTACACCAGAGAACCCACAACCAAATTGATGAACTGACTGGACATTGTTTTTCATGTACCCAAAACAGCAAAATATAGCATTGGAAAGGTGCTCAATCAAAATTTAGATTGACTTTGGTGGAGGTCAAGTTGAAATATTACACAATTTATTTAATCTGAGGGAAAGTCTAGGATAAAGCAAATTGTATATAATCTGTGGACAGAATGGCCTAAGAGACACCTGGGGGTGTATGCACAAGTCTTTGAATGGGGCACGACAAGTTGAGAAGGCTGCTAAAAGGACACATTTGATCCTTGCCTTCGGAAATAGGGGCACGTCCAAAAGCAAGGAAGCTATCCTAAACCTTTATTTAACAGTGGTTATGTCCTCAGCTGAAGTGTGATGCCCAGAAGTGGCCACAATACTTCAGAAGCAATGACCTGACCTTTCCCAGCCATGTGGATGCAGCTTTGGAGGTGAGGGACGTGTGGAAAATCGGATCAAGGGGCGTTTGGTCAGCTTTCCGACATGTTGCCACCTGCAGGCACATTCGCCAGAAGTAGGCTGTGAGTGGGATTGGCTGTCCACTCGTCAAAGGCAGGCAGGCTATTAATACACTTAAGACTCGATTAAAAGCTATTTTCATAAATGGAGGCAGGTTTCCCGGCATTGCATCAGCCTCCAGCTGTGCCAAGAGCCCAGCAATGCATTGGAGGCTGCTTCGCAATGGGAAATCCAAGCTGCATAACAATTGAGATCTGGATTGCTCCCTCCACCACATCACAAGTTAAGCAGTGATATATTGGAGTGTTCAAAACTTGAAGGACAGAATTTTCCGGTCCCGCTAGCGGTGGGTTTCGTGACAGGCGGGAGCAGAAAATTCGGAGAGGCACCAAAAGTCGGAATCCCACCAGCAGGAAATCAATTCTGAATTTTCCCCTCACCACTTTCATGGTGGGCTAATGGCAGGGTGGGTTTCCTGCTGATCCATGTTGGGAATTACATTTGCATGTATTACCATAACATGAATGCTCATTAAAAACTCACTGGATCACAGTCCCCTCCTAATTATGTGCCATGCCAGCAAGAAATTAGACCGGGCTAAATCACATTCAGATAGAAGTGGCGTACAGCTGTCCACCCTCACTTCGCTCGTGACTTCTAGGTGAGTGCAACATACAAAGCCTACCTGCAACAGTGTTGCTCCGGTTTCTCACCAATGCCAGTATGACACCACACTGGTGGGATGTAGGGTTGATCTCATGGTAGATGCCTCCATACTCTGGGAGGACAACACTCTGTGGGCTGTGGGTGTCAGGCAGGGCTGCATTCGGAAACAGAGACCAGCATTGCGACCAGGGTGGTGAAGAGGAAGGACGACAGATGCGTGGGGGACAACGGGCTATGGTGGGGTTGGAGAGGGGGAGACAAATGGCAGGCAGAGAGGAGACTGAGGGTGGGGGAGCTGGAGCCTGCCATGGAAGGCAAAAACACAGACACAGAAGGGGCGGATGGAAATTGAACTGTAGGAATGGGAGGGATTGCATGCAGACTGTGGAATACAATGGGTTTCTGTGTGTGTGTGTTGGGGGGGGGGGGGGGGGGCGGTGGGGAGAGAAGACAGACTGTGTTGTGATCAGTCATAAAGAAATGGGAAAGCTCATTGAAAGACAGTCATAGTCCCTGGTCTGGGGACAAGAGGTCGGAGTGAGAGGTTAAAGGCAGTCCTGGGGCTTTGCGGGCCATACTAAAGGTTTATGCATGGCACGTACATTGTAGTCCCACTCTGGGGAGAGGCAAAGCCGGTGTGCTCAATTGGGATAGAACACAGCTTGGTGTGCAGGGCATGTTCATTGTCTTACAGTCAGTGGCGATGGGGTTATCGGGCTTGGTACTGGGCTGCAGATAGGATGGTCATGGTTAGGGGTGGCACTTGCAGCCTGTAAATGGGGAAAACTTAATAAGGGGGGGTGGTACATGAAGCTCTCCTGTGGAGGGAGGAGGGGCTGCTCTCCTCTGTATGTGACCATGTACACAGCCTCGAGACAGGGAGGGGTGAGATTCACATGGGACATGGGGACATCAACAGTGATGGGTTCAGGGAGGAGGGCTGGAATGTCCAAAACAATGATAATGGGATCCAGGGTTACTGGAGGAGGCTGCAGAATAACCGGTGGAGGCTCTACCTGCAACATCATAAAGTTCCAGGAAGATTGGAGGGACCCAAACACTGACAGGGGGAGGGTCGAAGCTGGTCTCAAAATAAAAATACTGTACCACCATCTTGAAACCTAGAAGTTATTGCACAGTTTAAAATCAAAACTGGAAAAGAACCTGCATGATAGAGGTCTGAGGCAGTGTGAGAGGAGCCCACAGCTAGACTAAAGGGCCCTTTCAGGGGGCACCCTCAAACTGCTTGGAGTTACAACATTGAAAGAGAGTCACAGTTGAAAGAAAAGAGGAAGACTTGCTTGAGAAATTGCAATTGGAGCCATTGTCTTTTGGTGCACTTTAAAGAGAAATTGCGAGAGTCAGTAGCTTCACAATATAGTTGCTCCATTTGAGCATTAACGGAGAGGTATGTGAGAACGAAAAATACAGGCTAGTGTTAAGGAAGCACAGCTGCTGCATATCTGCCAGATCATCAATAAAAGCCTGTAATGAGCTTTCTTCCATTGGCATGGATAACAGGCTGAAGGACACAGTCGTTGCTGAAGTCCAAACTGAGATTGGTCAGCAGACAAGATCAGAGATTGCGGAGTGCCTTTGGCAAGGGGCACATTTCATGAATGTGTCCAAACCTCTTCTAACCTCTGTAGTTTTGAGATGCCAAGTATCAGGATTGGCATCTTGATCACCTAGATCTGTGTGTGCGCGCCTCAGCTGCAAGGTTGAATCAGTGAAAAACTAGAAGCGCAGATGTAGCTGTAGGGCATGACATTGGCTTTCTGTTTGCACGTGGGAGGTCTACAATATTTGCCCAGCGTTCATTAATCTGTTGTATCTATCAGTCCACAGGGAGAAGGAAGATTGGATAATGGAGCCTGCACTCAATGCTGCCTTCTTGATGGCAGTGATTCAATTGAGGAGGAGAAGGGCCTGGCACCTAGCTCAGCTTCAAGAGGAGACCTGGCCTGAGGTCCATGGTCCAGGGGAGCCCCAGTAACAGGCAGAAGACGAGGAGGTCAGACCCATTCCATGGAGGCAACTCGCACGACTGAGGGTCTACCAAAGAAGGGCCTCAGCGATTACAGGGCTAGCTGCTTGGAGATAAGGGGTACCCACTCAAGCGATGGCTCATGACACTCGTGCATCATCCTTAGAGTGCCTTGGAGGAGAGATACAAAGTTGGGTATTGGTTGACACGATCCATCATCGAGCAAACCATTGGCATCTTGAAGATGTGCTTCCAATGCTTTGAATGCTTAGCGGGTGCTCTGCAGTACTCCCTACATGGGATACCCCGCATAGTTGTGGTCTGTTGTGCCCTTCACAACCTAGAGCTTCAAAGGGGGGATCCCTTGCCAGAGGGAGGCACGGAGAAGGCTGAGAGCTCCTCGGATGATGAAGAGCAGGAAGGGCAAGAACCTGAAGAGGAAGATGAGGGTCAGCTTCCACATGAAGATTCCAACAAAGAAGCACGACGTGGAAGACATGCCCGTGCCACATTGTTGGCCATAAGATTCCAGGAGGAGTAAGTTGCAGGCAACAGGAAACAGCCACATTCCTTCTGTCCCTTAGTACCATGCCAGTGCACTGGAAGGCCTTTACAACTAGTGGCATCGAGATCAAGTTCAGCATTCGGACTTGTACCTTCAACCCGATGATTCAGCTACAGGCTACTAATAAATTTTACAAACACTTCCAGTAAAGAGTTTCACACATCTCCCTGACATAACGCAAGGGTCGAGTAACTATCATGACTCAACTACACATCACATGTGAGGCTCACAAAGGAAGGCGATCACTGAGTGGGAGCATGGCTAACCCTCGCAATAAGAGGGCACACAAATGCACATGCACAACACTTTCAAATGACCAGAGAATTCTCATGGGCAGGAATTGTATTTACAAAGGTATACACAGTGACTGAACACCCGTGACCCAAAAGTGATGTCAAAAATTCTTAATTTTTCTAACCTTACTGCTACGTCTAGGTGCAACCCAACATCCGCAGCAGAGGTGGAGGCAGCCTGCCAGCTGCTACGCTCTATTGTCTTTGATAATTTTAGTGGGCATCCTCCAGAGGGCCAAGACCTGGAAGACGCTGGCCTGCTTTGGGTCTCCTGCTGTGGGGCGGGTGAACCCTCTTTGGCCTGAAAAGCGGGAGGTGTGGGAATTGGCATCGGCTGATCACTCTGAGTCACCTGGCTGGATGGCTCAAGTGTCCCCAGCTGCTGGTACTGCTCCCTCTGGGTATCCCAAAGCCGCTGCCTGACTCCCTGAGAAGGGGCTCCTGGAGGGAGGTCAAGGTGCCCCGACATTCCTCTCGCCTAGCCACTGATGGATCCCACCAATGCCTATAGCAATGGGTTGCAGGTCCGAACGCAAATCCAGCAGGATCTGCTGGACCAAAGTCTCCAAGGGAGCTCATGAAGTTGAACACTGTTTAAAATGTTTCTCATAATCACATCCTGATAATCACAGTGAGTGATTTGCAATGTTGTATTCTGCCTGCTTATGAACTAAATCTATCTTCTCTCTCACAGGCACCAGCAGGCCCAGACAGACCACCAGAGCTACCATAAACCCCAGCCCCCAAGCCACCTCAGAGGAGGATGCTGAAGATGCATCAGGGGAAGAACCATCACTGCATTCACTTGCACCCTCCACCAGCGGAGAGCCACACACCCCAATGGGTCATGGATCTAGATTAGGCTTGGGTCACATTCTGAGGAACACCGCTCTGACACATCTCCACAGCAGCTGGAGACAGTGACAGCCCAGGTCTCTGGCACTTGGAGGACTGCTGGACATGAGGCACCCACTGACTCTGAGTCAGATGATGAGCCTCTGCATGCAGCCATCTCTAACATGCTGGAGATGGCATGACAGGTGGTGGAAAATCAGGTAGAGTTGCGAGAGGCTGTCAACAGACTAGAGCAAAGGATGGAGCAGTCCGTCCGCATTCTGGAGTGGCCCTGCAGTTCCCAGCAGAATAAGTGTCAAGATTCATGGTGGTCTGCTGTATGGTGTATAACCTCTCCACCGTGAGGAGACAGCCTCTGGAGGAATAGCTTGTTGGGAGAGGTCGATCTCACCTTCGCCACTGAAGTGATCTCTGTCCTCACCCACCAACTAGATGGCATCCTCCTCAAAGTGGGACAGGCTCCTGGACGCCTACCATCCCTCCTTCCATCTGGGATATCGCCCTGCAGTTGTGGGCGAGCTTGGCCTGCACGAAGACAAATGGATGGAGCGCAATGAGAAGGGATGGAGCAACGGCTGGGAAGCATACATGCCTGCTGCGTGTGCTGAGCCCTCCCCAGTAAGGGCTGAGGATGGAGTTTCTGCAGCATGATAGATGTGATGTTAAAGAGTCCGTGAGACAATCAGTGCTGATGTCTCCCCCACTAATAATGCGAGATCCCTGAGCAGTGTAAGCCTTTGAGTGCACGATGCCACTAAGAGACGAGAGATAGGATTGATCTGAAGGTCGACTTACCCTGGCAGAGTAGATGAGATCATTCAGCCTCTTCCTGCACTAGACTGCATTTCTCGGACAGGTGCTCAACGCGCTGACCTCCCTTAAACCGCATCCTAGGTCAGTGAGGTGAGGCTGGTGGGCCTCCTGGAGCCATCCTTCAGGTAGAGGACATCTTGGTGCTGGAGGACTCCACGGATAAGGGCCTTAAGGGAGTCATTGCTGAACCTGGGAGCAGCATTTTTCCTCGGTGCAGCCATACCAATAAGTTTCCTGACAACCAGCCGGCTTGCTGAGAGTAACGTACGCGCGCTCGGGTGGCATTTAAATGTGGCGCCCAGACCTTCGGCCCATTAGGTAGCGGCGGGGCAGACGAATCACTGCCAAGCCCGTCATGTGATTTGGAGAGCTACTCACTGATGCATAATTAATGAGCTTCCGAGCGTGAAATCGGGTGCGATTTCCTGCCACGCCGCCCAGTGGAGAAACGTGCAGCGAACCCACCCACCACTGCACTGCGCCAGAAGGGAAAATTCCGCCCAAAGAGAGTTTTGATAACTAAATAAGGAGAAACTGTTTCCACTGGCAGAAGGGCTGGTAAGCAGAGGACGCAGGTTTAAGGTAATTAGCAAAAGAGCCAGAGGTGACATGAGGGAATAAAAAATGTTTCCGTAATGGGTTGTGATCGGGAATGCACTGCCTGAAAGGATGGTGGATCCAGATTCAATAATAACTTTCAAAGTAGGAATGGATAAATACCTGAAGGGGAAAAAATGATAAGATTATGGGAAAAGAGTAGGGGAGTAGGACTAATTTTATAGTTTTTTCAAAGGGCTGGCAGAGACATGATGGGCGAATGGCCTCCTGCTACACTGCATCATTTCGTTATTTGTTGAAATCTACAGTTGACTAAATTTTGAAAACATTGGAAACACACTGATATGATGTGAAACAAATCTCTGGCAGCAAAAGTGTTAACCAGTAGTGGCCATTTTGCTTAAAATGAGAGACTACTAAATTTATAATTATTTTAGTTAGCTGCGTAACTTTGCAGTATTTAGGGATCAAATTTGCATTGAACATTTCACCACTTTTTCAGGCAAAAGCTACCTTTTTTCTTTCACTGTCTCTTAGAAAGTTGTGCCTAGTCTAAAGTATCAAACTGAATTTAGCCCTTTTGGTTGATTTGAGGAAATGGGAGCAGAAGGGTAATCTTATTTCGAATTCACAGGAGCCTTAATGCTAGCAGGTTTCCCTTTCAAGTATAGGTAGTAATATTGGTGCTTTTGCTTTGATTTGTTTGACCTTTCATAGCATAATGACAATGTCCATTATACTAACTCCATAGCACAGTCTCTATTAGTATGCATTTTGCTTACCACAAATATTATAGTCCATAGACTTATATGAAAGGCTGACACACTTTTAACACATAAAATTAATTGAAGATAGTAAGGAACATATGGTATTCTGATTTCCCATAGAGAACAGATGATTTCACTCTCAGGCATTCAAAATCAGAAAATTGTAACTTCTCATGAATGACTGACCACTAAGTTCAACTACTCAGCAAGTGAACATATCCTGCAGTCTATTTGGCTAGATTAACAGACTTAATGCACTTTGATGCCAATTTGCAAAAATTAAGAAGTTTTTAATGTTCTTAATCCACATTCAATTAAGACTTGGCTGGAAAATGGAGCCAAATAGGGCAGTTTAGTGCTTTTACAAGATTAATTGACATGCTAACCTTAAACACAAAGAGCTTGAAGCCATCAAAACAGACAGCGTGGAGCATTTCAACTTTCAAAACAAAACACAGAAATGTCTAAAAGCAAATCTTACAATCAGTTGGAGCGTTAAGCATTTTCATCGTGACCAATACTGGTTTTAAAGGAGAAATTCTATGGGGCAGAATAGATGGAGAAATTAACCCTTCCATCTCCTACATCATGCACGACTATTCTTCCTGGTGCTCTGATATAGACATGAAGGTAACAAAAATCCTACCAGAAAAATTAGTTACAAAAAGAACATATTAATAATTGCAACAAACTGTGGTAGTGCTCAATCAAACTGAGGGCTTCTGTGGTAATAGTGGTTGTTTGCCAAAACAAATCACAAAGCATTTGGTACAATACTGTCACTGCAAAACTCACCTCTGGCAGGTTTGCAAAGCTTCCTTCATTGTTCCAATGGCTGCAAGGATATCCTGTTGCTCAAAGGTCATGGCCGCTTGCATCGCATGCATAGTGCTGTAACCTAGGGCATGGTACATGCTGTCTTTGGACCTGCATTAAAAACAACTAGTTACGTACCTGGAGGGAAAGAAAATTGAGCATTGCTCTATGGCAAATAGGGGAGTTCATACTGGGTAGATATTGCCCCTACTACAGTTGAATTACAGAGTCATTTTCCTTCAACATTTGTGGCAAACCTCCCTTTCCTTTATAAAAAACAAAAAACTACTGCGGATGCTGGAAATCCAAAACAAAAACAGAATTACCTGGAAAAACTCAGCAGGTCTGGCAGCATCGGCGGAGAAGAGTTGACGTTTCGAGTCCTCATGACCCTTCAGCAGAACTGAGTAAAGTTAGGAGAGGGGTGAAATATAAGCTGGCTTAAGGTGGTGGTCGTGGTGGGGGGGGGGGGGGGGGGGGAGGAGGAGGAGGAGGAGAGAGAGAAGTTGTGGGGGTGGGGGGGGGGGGAGTTGTAGGGGAAAGCAAGCGGTGATAGGAGCAGATAATCAAAAGATGTCACAAAGGAACAAAGACATGTAAAAGGTGGTGATATTATCTAAGAGAATGTGCTAATGTGCTAATTAAGAATGGATGGCAGGTCACTCAAGATACAGCTCTGGTGGGGGTGGGGTGGAAAGACTGACAGGGCATTACAGTTATGGATTTAAAAATAATGGAAATGGGTGGGAAAAGAAAAATCTATATAAATTATTGGAAAAAACAAAAGGGAGGGGGAAGAAACGGAAAGGGGGTGGGGATGGGGGGAGGGAGTTCAAGATCTAAAGTTGTTGAATTTAATATTCAGTCCGGAAGGCTGTAAAGTGCCTAGTCGGAAGATGAGGTGCTGTTCCTCCAGTTTGCGTTGGGCTTCACTGGAACAATGCAGCAAGCCAAGGACAGACATGTGGGCAAGGGAGCAGGGTGGAGTGTTAAAATGGCAAGCGACAGGGAGGTTTGGGTCATTCTTGCGAACAGACCGCAGGTGTTATGCAAAGCGGTCGCCCAGTTTACGTTTGGTCTCTCCAATGTAGAGGAGACCGCATTGGGAGCAACAAATGCAGTAGACTAAGTTAGGGGAAATGCAAGTGAAATGCTGCTTCACTTGAAAGGAGTGTTTGGGCCCTTGGACGGTGAGGAGAGAGGAAGTGAAGGGGCAGGTGTTACATCTTCTGCGTGGGCATGGGGAGGTGCCATAGGTGGGGGTTGAGGAGTAGGGGGTGATGGAGGAGTGGACCAGGGTGTCCCAGAGGGAACGATCCCTACGGAATGCTGCCGGGGGGGTGAAGGGAAGATGTGTTTGGTGGTGGCATCATGCTGGAGTTGGCGGAAATGGCAGAGGATGATCCTTTGAATGCGGAGGCTGGTGGGGTGATAAGTGAGGACAAGGGGGACCCTATCATGTTTCTGGGAGGGAGGAGAAGGCGTGAGGGCGGATGCGCGGGAGATGGGCTGGACACAGTTGAGGGCCCTGTCAACGACCGTGGGTGGAAAACCTCGGTTAAGGAAGAAGGAGGACATGTCAGAGGAACTGTTTTTGAAGGTAGCGTCATCAGAACAGATGCGACGGAGGCGAAGGAACTGAGAGAATGGGATGGAGTCCTTACAGGAAGCGGGGTGTGAGGAGCTGTAGTCGAGGTAGCTGTGGGAGTCGGTAGGCTTGTAATGGATATTGGTGGACAGTCTATCACCAGAAATTGAGACAGAGAGGTCAAGGAAGGGAAGGGAAGTGTCAGAGATGGACCATGTGAAAATGATGGAGGGGTGGAGATTGGAAGCAAAATTAATAAATTTTTCCAGGTCCTGACGAGAGCATGAAGCAGCACCGAAGTAATCATCGATGTACCGGAGAAAGAGTTGTGGGAGGGGGCCGGTGTAGGACTGGAACAAGGAACGTTCCACATACCCCATAAAGAGACAGGCATAGCTGGGGCCCATGCGGGTACCCATAGCCACACCTTTTATTTGGAGGAAGTGAGAGGAGTTAAAGGAGAAATTGTTCAGTGTGAGAACAAGTTCAGCCAGACGGAGGAGAGTAGTGGTGGATGGGGATTGTTCGGGCCTCTGTTCGAGGAAGAAGCTAAGGGCCCTCAGACCATCCTGGTGGGGGATGGAGGTGTAGAGGGATTGGACGTCCATGGTGAAGAGGAGGCGGTTGGGGCCAGGGAACTGGAAATTGTTGATGTGACGTAAGGTGTCAGAGGAATCACGGATGTAGGTGGGAAGGGACTGGACAAGGGGAGAGAGAAGGGAGTCAAGGTAACGAAAAATGAGTTCCGTGGGGCAGGAACAGGCTGACATGATCGGTCTGCCGGGACAGTTCTGTTTGTGGATTTTTGGGTAGGAGGTAGAAGCGGGCCATCCGAGGTTGGGCAACTATCAGGTTGGAAGCTGTGGGAGGAAGATCTCCAGAGGAGATGAGGTCAGTGACAGTCCTGGAAACAATGGCTTGATGTTCAGTGGTGGGGTCATGGTCCAGGGAGAGGTAGGAAGAAGTGTCTGCGAGTTGACGCTCAGCCTCCGCGAGGTAAAGGTCAGTGCGCCAGACAACAACAGCACCACCCTTGTCAGCGGGTTTGATGACAATGTTGGGGTTGGACCTGAGAGAACGGAGTGCAGTAAGTTCAGAGAGAGACAGATTAGAATGGGTGAGAGGAGCAGAGAAATTGAGACGACTAATGTCACGACTAATGTCCCTTTCCTTTGTTTATTTTCCCCAATCATTTTCTATGTTTACATTTTTTCAGCTACAACAATTGGCTCTATGCTAGTTGCATGGCAACTTTGTTCCATTTAAAACTGACAGTCAACAAGGATAATGTCCGAGTATGTCACTGAACTGTCCTTTTCTGTCTCCCCCCCCCCCCTCACCTTTATGGATTCTTCATTCGGCCATCATTCTTGATGTTTAAAGCAATGTAGCTGTTTCAAAATTTATCAATATTAAACAAGTGTTGGGGATAATTTTAACCAAACTTGGAAAACTCATAGGATTGTGGACATTGCTGGTTTTACTTCATCCCATCTGATTTTACCCTCCTCTGAGCTTAATGGAGAAGAATGGGAGGTGTGGGGGTGGTGGCGGGGGAAGGTATAAAACTGGCATTCCACCCAATTCTGCCAATTTCCTGACATGTGAGTCAGGTTAAAATGCATCCATTGAGCTTGTAATTGAGACATGGCTGCCTCCCTTCTCACAATGAGCGCTATTATGCCATTCCAAAATAAATTTTAAAAAACATAAATAGTTTACATCGAACTCAAGTTAATGGGATTACCAAATAGGATAGCAATAAACTGCACTAACAAAATGTCATACTGCAGCACATGGCTTAATGACAAAGTAAAACCAATGCTGGATCTAAATTCTAACCAAACCATTAGAATGCTGTCCAAAGTGCAAAACAAAGGGACTTCATGATAAACAGAAATTATGAGTAACATTTACAAAATCTAAAATCTAATCTAAAACCATTTGACAGATCAAGGTAATATGATCAATAGGCAAAACAAAACTTAAAGCAAACTCAAGAAGCTTGACACTATCCAGGACAAAGCAGCCCACTTGATTAGCAAACATTCACTCCCTCTACCACCAAAGCACAGTGGCAGCAGTTTATACCATCTACAAGATGTACTCACCAAAGCTCCTTAGACAGCACCTTCCAAACCCACGACCACTACCATCTAGAAGGACAAGGGCAGCAGACACATGGGAACACCACTACCTGGAAGTTCCCCTCCAAGCCACTTGCCATCCTGACTTGGAAATACATCGTCGTTCCTTCACTGTCACTGGGTCAAAATCCTGGAACTCCCTCCCTCCCTGTTGGTGTATCTACACCACATGGGCTGCAGCGGTTCAAGGAGACAGCTCACCACCACCTTCTCAAGGGCAGTTAGGGATGGGCAATAAATGCTGGCCTAACCAGCGACGCCCACATCCCATGAATGAATAAAAAAAACTGGGAGAGGAGAGTTGTGCGCTCTGCAAATTAAGGAAGTCAGTTTTTGGAAATATCATATGATCTTCCCCATTTCTTCAATGACATTTGTCCTTCACATACCTTAGGATACACAACTCTCCAAACAAGAGGAGAAGTCTCTGGGATTGGTTTGCTATAAGGTGTCTCATATGCTCAAAAGATATAAAATGCTTTTCTAGTTCCTTTATGCATCAAACATATATGCCTATGTACCATTTCTTCACAAAAAATATTCAAACACAAGTCGGAATTACAAACTATAGGAATAGAGATGGGGGCAGAGTGTCAGATGAACTCATGCATAAGGAGGATGACCACAAGGGCAAGTACTCCTGCTTCAGTCTCTTCCACAAACCTCACTGCCACTTAAACCACAACAGTACCAAGATAATGGAAATTCGGCAACCATTGTTTGACATTGAAGCTGTCATATGATTTGCCAGAAATAATTTTCTTTGGAAGCAGAATGAAGGCAATAGTGTGCAGATAAATATTCTTCCATGTGGTACCTACTAAATGGAGTGCAAGCAATTCTTTACATTGTCGCATAAGACAGCCACAGCTAAAATGGAGAAAGCATCCCATTCATGTAATGGTGAACAGCCTACCAGTTCATAGGCATATATCAAAGCCACACATATAACACATTGTATAGGTTTCAGCACCTACCCACACCAATTTTTGAAGTCTACACACTTGGGAGCCCTTTAAAAATGGCGGGCGGGTCCAGATTGCAGGATTCCTGACCCTATTCCCAGGTTCTGATTTTCGGAAGTGCCTTTAAAGGGTGAGAATTGGTTCCTGTCAAAAGCCGGCATCTGGCCCGCCCAACCTGGCCGGCTCCATTGCGAAGATAGATATCCCCAACTCCTCCACAATTTTCATGGAGTTGGGCCAGGTTTTTAAAAGAGTCGTGGTTCACGGCACCTCAGTGGAACTGTAAACCCTCGTTTGCATGAGGGGATCTTTTAAAAAGCAAGTTCAAATGGTCCTCCTCGTATCCCCTCTGCCAAGCTCTGCCCTTCCACCCAACCCCTATGGAGCCTCATGCCCTGTGCCAAGCTATGGTACTTCCATGGCCATTGACCCACTATACACTGTCTAGAACCAATGAACCCAATAGTGTATAATGAAATGACTTTTTTTTCAACATAGGAGAAAGTTATGAATGAATTTACTTTTTTCTTTCAAAAAGTTTTTTTTTTTTTTTTTACACACCCCAGTACTATAGGGTTCATTTGCTGCTTTCAAACCTCTTCCCAGGTTGACTGGCCCAACTCCAGCTTGCAGCCGCTCCCCCCCAACTCCACCTCAGTGCCTTAGCGGGCACTTTCTCCCGAGGCAGGCGGATCAAGCCGGGAACCTTGCCGAATCCCGCTACTGGCCTCAAGAATGAAAATCCAGCCCACAGTGTGGGGTATATTATGACTTTGGAAAGGGTGCAATGGAGGGCCACAAGTTCTATTTCCAGTTTAATGCACCTTTTTTACCTGCATTTTTCATTGTATGCTCCTGTTCAGAAAAGAGAGAAGCATAAACTTGGAAGCTACAGGCCAGGTAGCCTAAAAGCAGTGGTGTAGAAATGTTTACAAGCAATAGTCAAAGACAAAATTAATTGACACTTGGAAAAACATGCGTTAGTAAATGAAAGTTACTTATTGTTTGACTAACTTGATTACGTTCTTTGATGAAGTAATAGAGAGGGTTGATGAAGGTAATGCAGTTTGCTGCTGTGGACATTGACTTTCATAAAAGCTGTTTGACAAAGTGTCACATAATAAATGTTACCAAAATTGAACAACATTGGATTAAAGGGGCAGTGGCTGCATGGATACAAAATTGGCTAAAGGGACAGAAAGCAGTGAGTAATGATGAACAGATGTTTTACACATTGGAGAGAACTGTGCTGTGGTGTCCCCCACAGCACTGGTGTTGTAACCACTGCTCTTCTTCATAAACATTAAAAGTTCTGAATTTGGGTATATAGGGCATAATTTCAAAGTTTGCAGATTACACGAAACTCAGAAATCTGGAAAACAAAGACTCCAGGGGGGCATAGACAGGCTGGTGAAATAGGAAGACACATGGCAGGTGAAAGTTAACACAGAAGTGTGAAATGATTCATCTTGGTGAGAAGAATGAGGAGCGGCAATAAAGACTCGATGGTGCAATTTTAAGACGGGTGCAGAAGCAGAGAGACCTTGGGGCAATACTTGCACAAGTCTTCGAAAATGACAGGGCAAGCTGAGACGTCTGTCAAAAAGGCATACAGAATTCTTTAATTTATAAATAGAGATATGGAGTACAAAAGCAAAAAAAAATCCTAAACACATTTATGGTTAAGGCCCAACTGAGTTATTGCGGCCAATTCTGGGCACCACACTTTAGGAACAATGTCAAGGTCTTAGGGTAGGTGCAGGAAATTTATTAGAATGGTACCAGGACATTAGTTAGGTGGAGAGACTAAGGAAGCTGGGGTTGTTCTCAATAGAGCACTGAAAGTTAAGAGATTTAATAGAGGTGTTCAAAATCATGAACGGTTTTGATAGCTTTTTGCTATTTACTGTTTCCAGTAGTAGAAAAATCAGTGACCAGAGGACACGGATTTAAATTAGCTGTCAAAAGAGCCAGAGGTGAAATGAGGAGAAATAAAATTTATGCAGCAAGTTATTTTGACCTGAAATGTGTTGTCTGAAAAGTAGTGGAAGTAAATTCAATAATAACTTTCAAAATGGATTTGGATAAGTACTTGAAAAGAAAACTTTACAAGTGAAACTAACAGGATAGCTCTTTCATGAAGCTGACACAAACACAATGAACTGATTGGCCTCCTCCTGTGTTGTTATCGTTCTAGGATTCTATATGAGCAAAGCTAACACCAGAAGTCACAGGATGAAATGTTGCAGAGGAAATGTTCCAGATTTAACCATCGTTAGCTTAGGGCAGTAGACCATTCATCACAGGGACAATGCTCAAAGAGTCTAGCGCAGCGCTTCCCAAACTTTTTCCCGATGTGACCACATTTAAATGTTTCAGGCTTCATATGACGCCAGAGTGAAAATTGTGGGGAGGAGGCTTAGAGAGTTATTGGGGAGTGGGGGAGGGGGGTGAGAGTGGTTGACAGGGAAAGTGGGTGTTTAAAACTGCTGGGTTTTCCCAGAAAAAAGCAGAGACCCAATTTTTTTTTTTAAAAACAGGCTGTGGTTATAGCATCAGTCGGGTTTCAGAAAACAAGCCACGCCCATCAATCAAAAAAAGCACAAACATTTCAAGGGGATCTCTCACTCAGTCCGAGCTCCATGGCCAGCTTTGCTGCCTCAGAGCTCATTACCTCAAAATCTCACTGTGGGACGATCCACAGTTTGGGAACCCCTCGCCTAGAGCTAGCACATGAGAATCAATCTTCACGGGTGGAGTGTATTAACCCTTTTGAGAGATGAGTTAAAGCTCTTAATGAATTATTAGCAATCTTTATGCTGTTTTGAAAAAGTGATGATAATAAATTTTTAAAATGATGCCGACAGATTGAATCCCTGAGCTGAACAGCTAATTTGCAAAACAGAGTGCTAAAACAAGGTGATAGCAATGTGTTATACCTGTTGTTAACTCACTGTATTGCTGTTATTTTTGGTTTCAAGAACCTAGGGAAAATTTAAATATGGATGTGAATGTGGAATTGGTAGAAGGTTAAACTGAGGGAAAAATTTCGAGTATGTTGGGAAGCCTCCCCCAATTCACAGACTTCCATGTTTTACAGAGGCAGGACAAGTGGTGGACTGCCAGCCCGCACCCAGGAAGCAGGCTGGCATTTTAAATATGCCAATGATGCTGATTGTTCAGAGTGTGGCCAATCTTGGAATGAAGGCAGATGAAAGACAAGACAAGACAATGAGGCTGGAAGCTTCTGATTTCAGGTGCTTTACAGATTTTACAATGAGCAGAAGGTTTGCTAAGTCCAGCTCCCAGTCCACCCCGATCAGAACCCTGCCCCTATGCACTACACAAGGACCCTCCTCCCTCCGGGGTCTGGGTTTGCCAAACACCACACACCCCCCGCCCACAGGTTTTGGGATCCCACACCTGTGCCACACCATCCCCATCCGCATCCCTCCACTGGGGTCTGAGATCAGACCTACCTGGTCCTGCAGCCTGCTCCGTTAATTGCATATTAATTGTGTTTAATTGTAGGCAAGTGGTGGGCATTAATTGGACATTCACTTGAGCCCCCTATAGATAGACAGAGACTAAAACTGCGGTTGTTATGGTTAGAAGGCGTATGTTTGTAATGTGTAACTCTGTAAATAAATATAAAACTGTGTAAAGATTGGCTCCAGATCTATCCTTCCTCAACTAGTTTTTTGGAATAGAACACGCTACTCTGACCTGTTCTGGAGTGCTTCCCAGCAACTGAAAGGCAAGCCTGTCAATCAGGCTGACTACTAGGCAGGCTCCCTATCAGGACCAAATGGTGCAGGCTGTGGGAAATCCTGACTTTTGGGTTGAAAAACAGCCCTTACCATAATTTATGCACATAGACATGTGTACAAATTCAAGAATATCTGTGTAAAACTGTTGTCACAGACTCTCCACAGTGGCTGATGGAACCACATGTGAAAACATGTCAAACTTAGGGTGTCTCAGCAGAACAAGCCTCAGCCATTTTGCCTGTGTCTTCCTTCCAAGCTGTTACAGGGGACATCGGCAACAATCAATGTGCCATGCTTAGATACATGAAGCAAGTCACTGATGCTTCCTTCACCAGGGCAAATACCTTTTTTAATTTCTAATCAGAAAACCAGCAATAGAATAAAATCACACTGCAATTTTTGCATATCATAGTATTCCCCAGCATCAGAGGCATTGGTGATGGCCAGAAATGTCAAATTTTGAGGTGCGGGAGCTCTAAGAAAATGTGTTCGCCACAGAATTTCTAAATCTACTGTTACTTTTTTTTCCTATGTATTAATCATTTGAGTCCCCAAAAGTCAGTAAAACTATGCTTTTTAAGTGAAAAATCTTAGTGCTCCACTACTAGCAACCTCTTTCTCACCCCTCCCTCCAGCAATTTCTCCCACACTCCAAACCCCCACCCAAACTCCCCCTCCATTCCAACTCTCTCCAACCTCCTCCTCCAACACCCCTCTCCTACCCCCACCCTCCAAATCATATGGCAGGTCGTCAACTGATTCGTACGCCCCGCCATTATCTAATGTGGTCGAAGGTCTGGGTGCCATATTTGAATATCACCCAGCACACACATCCACTCTCTCCAGCCCAGCTGTCTTCAGGAGACCTGTAGAGAAGGCTGCAGACAAAAAGAAGGCTGCACCCAGGTTTCGCCACGACTCCCTCGAGGCATTAATCAGAGGAGTGTTCGAACACCAGGATGTGCTGTACCCGAGGGATGGCTCCAGGAAGCATACCAGCCTCACTCTCCGGCTTGGGTCAGAGGTACTGGCAACACAATTCAGTATAGGAAGAGAATGAATGAATGATCTCATCCGTTCTGCCAGGGTAAGTCAACCTTCAGCTACCTCCAATAACACACTCTCATCATGGCATCATGCACTCAAAGAACTGCATTCTTCAGGAGTCTCACACAACATTAGTGGGGGGCCCATATCAGCACTGAGTGTCTCACAGATACTTTATCACCACCATCTCATCTATCATGCTACACAAACTCCATCCTCAGCCTTTTCTGAGGCAAGCTCACCACACACGGCAGTCATGTATGCTTCCCACCCTCTGCTCCATCCCTTCTCATCACATTCTATCTCTATGTCTTCATGCTGTCCAAGCTTTCCCACAACAGGGGGGAGAGAACCCAAATGGGAGGAGGGACAGCCAAGATCATGGAGCTCACCAGATTCAAGGAGGATGCCGTCGAGCTGGCTGGGGAGGACATTGATCGCTCCTGTGGGGAAGGCGGGTTCAGCTTCTCCCAGCAGCCTAGTATGAATCAGACCTCCATGAGTTGATCACATCCTGACATTCACAGTGAGTGACATACAATCTGGTATTCTGCCTGCTAGTGTACTGAACCTGGGCACCAGCAGGTCCAGGCACACCAGAGAGCGCCAACATAAGCTCCAGCCCCCAGTCCACCTCAGAGGAGGATGCTGAGGAGCCAAGCCATGAAGATCCATCACTGTGTTCACCCGCACCCTTCACCAGTGCAGAGACACATACCTTGGTGGCTCATAGTTCTAGATTAGGCTTGGGGTCACTTTTTGGAGAACACCTCACTGACACACCTCCACAGCAGTTGGAAGCAGTGATAGCCCAGGTCTCTGCAACTTGGAGGACCGCTGGAGATCAGGCACCCACTGAATCTGAGTCAGACAATAAGCCTCTGAGTGGCTGCCAAGACAATGCTGGAGATGTAACGAGAGGTGCGGAAAATCAGGTGGGGGTATGGGAGTCACTCAGAAGACTAGAGGGCTGGATGAAGGGGTCCGTCCGTATTCTGACTCCGACTTGTGAGCACCTCGAGGTCACCATGGGAAGGGTGGCGACCGGCTTGGAAACCTTGGTCCAGCAGGTTTTGCACTCGGAAGTGCACTCCATGGCTTTGGCATTGGTGGGATCCATCAGTGTCTAGGTGAGGCAGGGGCGGGGGGTGGAAGAGAGCGGGGCACCTTGATCTCCCTCCAGGTATCCCTTATCCTCACGGAGTCAGGGAGGGGCCCTCGGGCACCCACGGGGGGGAGTGGAGAGAGAGAGAGAGAGAGAGAGATGAGCATCAGCTGACACCCCGGGCACCTCCACACAGGTCATTCCAAGGTTGTCCAGCCGCTCAGCATCCCCTCTGCCTGTGACCTCGTCCACTCTAGCTGCTTAGGCCAAGGAGGGTGCATCCGCCCCCGAGCAGGGGACCTTTATCAGGCTGGGGCCCTCCAGGCCACAGGCCACTAGAGGACGGCCACCAAGGTCATCTCAGGCAACAGGGCATAGCAGTCAGCAGGCTGCCTTCACCTCTGCTGCGGATGTCGGGGTTGCATCCAGGCCTAGTGGTAGGGTTAGGAAAATTAAGAAATATTAACATCACTTCTGGGTAACAGGTGTTCAATCACTGTATAAATCTTGCAATCTTGTAAATACATTTGATGTCAATAGGAATGGTTTGGTCATTTGAAGGTATCGTGCATATCCATATACGTGCCCTCGTATGGCGAAGGTAAGCCATCCTTCCACTCAGTGATTGCCTCCCTTTGTGAACCTCACATTCATGCGATGTCAACCTCACTCAAGATAGCTACCAGACCCTTGTGTTATTTCAGGGAGATGAGTCTAAGTCTTTATTGGAAGTGTGTGCTAAATGCATTTGAAACCTTCGTTGCATGTGAGATAACATTATGTGAAGGCTGCTCAGCAGCCTTGAAGGAATAGCTGCAGTTGTGTCTCATAGTGGTAGGGTCAAAGCACAAAGCCTGACAAGATGATGATATCTCCAACCATGTGCTCATCTAACAGCCCACTGAAGTTTCTCATTAAGATGGCCACAACTGCATCAAGTTCTTTGACGCAGCGTTTGCGCTGCTGTGCTGACTTTCACTTCCCAAAGCGCACACATACAGGGTTTACCACTGACCTTCACAGAGATCATGGCCTGGTGAATCATAAGGGTTGAAGGTGCAGGTCAGATTGCTGAACTTGCTCTTGATGTGACTGGACCCGAATCCCTTTCAGTGCAATGACATGGCATTTAGGAGCAGGAGGAATGTGGCCATCTCCTGTTGTGTTCACCTTACTTCTCCTGGAATTTTGTGGCTATCAATGTGGCAGTGGCACGTCTTCCACGTCATGCTTCCACAATGGCATCCTCATGTGGAAGCTGACCCTCATCTCCCTCTTCAGGTTCCTGGCCCCTTTGCTCTTCACCGTCCAAGGAGCTCTCAGCCTCCTCCATTTTTCTCTCTGGTAAGCGATCTCCCACTTTGAAGCACCAGGTGTGAAGGGCACAACAAACCACTACTGTGCTGGATACCCTCTGTGGAGTGTACTGCAGAGCCCCACCTGAGCGGTCCAAACATTGGAAGCGCATCTTCAAAATGCCAATGGTCTGCTCGATTGTGGGTCGTGTGGCACTATGCACTGCACTGTACCTCTCCAATGAGGCACTCTGAGGGCGATGCACAGGTGTCATGAGCCATTGTTTGAGCAGGTACCCCTTATTTCCAACCAGTCATCGCTGTACTCGCTGAAGCCCTTTGAATATATGTGAGGCACCTGGAATTGGCTCATGACGTCATGGGAAACCAGGGTACCTGGCGCAAACATTCTCTGATAGACGAAAGCACACCAGTTGAACGTTGATGGAGTGCAACCCTTTCTGACTGTTGAACATCAGGGCTGATGCCAAAAAGCCCTCAAAGCCACATGTTTGCAAGCTGCAAACCTATTAAATCTAGCAGTCTAGCTTACATATCGATGAGCCTTACTGTTGGACATCTGTCACCTCCTTAATGCATCTATTTTCACTTTCATTCCTTTTATGGGATGTGGGCATTGCTGGCTAGGCCAGCATTTATTGCCTATCCCTAATTAGCCCAGAGAAGGTGGTGGTGAGCTGCCTTCTTGAACCGCTGCAGTCCATGAGATATAGGTACACCCACAATGCTGTTAGGGAGAGAGTTCTAGGATTTTGACCCAGCAACAATGAAGGAACGGTGATACCTTTCCAAGTCAGGATGGTGAGTGGCTTGAAGGGAGATTCCAGGTTGTGGTGATCCCATGCGTCGGCTGCCCTTGTCCTTCTAGATGGTAGCATGTTTATGGGTATGGAAGGTGCTGTCTAAGGAACCTTCATGAGTTCCTGCAGTGCATCTTGTAGATGGTACACACTGCAGCTACTGTGTGTCAGTGGTGGAGGGAGTGAATGTTTGTAGCTGAGGTGCCAATCAAGTGGGTCGCTTTGTCGGGAATAGTGTCAAGCTTCTTAAGTGTTGTTGGAGCTGCACTCATCCAATCAAATGGAGAGTGTTCCATCATACTCCTGACTTGTGTCTTGTAGATGGTGGACAGGCTTTGGGGAGTCAGGAGGTGAGTTACTCGCCACAGGATTTCTAGTCTCTGACTTGCTCTTACAGCCAGAGTATTCATATGGTTAGTCCAGTTCAGATTCTGGTCAATGGAACCCCCAGGATGTTGATAATGGGGGATTTAAAAATGATAATGCCACTGAATGTCAAGGGGCAATGGTTAGATTCTCTCTTGTTGGAAATGGTCATTGCCTGGCATTTGAGAAGCGAGAATGTTACTTGCCACTTGTCAGCCCAAGCCTAAATATTGTCCAAGTCTTGTTGCATTTGGACTTGGATTGCTTCAGTATCTGAGGAGTTGCAAATGGTGTTGAACCTTGTGCAATCATCAGCGAACATCCCCACTTCTGACCTTAAGCTGGAAAGTCATGGATGAAGCAGCTGAAGATGGTTAGGCCTAGGACTATACCCTGAGGAACTCCTGCAGTGATGTTCTGGAACTGTGGTGATTGACCTCCAACAACCACAACCATCTTCCTCTGTGCCAGGTATGACTCCAACCAGCGGAGAGTTTTCCCTGATTCCCATTGACTCCAGGGCTAGGGCTTCTTGATGCCACACTCAGTCAAATGCTGCGTTGATGTCAAGAGCAGTCACTCTCATCTCACTTCTGGACTTCAACTCTTTTGCCCATGTTTAAACCAAGGCTGTAATGAGGTCAAGAGCTGAGTGGCCCTGGCGGAACCCAAACTGAGCATCAGTGAGAATGTTATTGCTAAGCAAGTGCCGCTTGATGGCCCTGTTGATGACTCCTTCTCGCAATTTACTGATGATCAAACTGATGGGGCAGTAATTGGCCAGGTTGGATTTGCCTTGCTTTTAGTGTACAGGACATACTTAGGCAATTTTCTACATTGCCGGGTAGATGACTGTTTTAGCTGTACTGGAACAGCTTGGCTAGGGGCACAAGTTCTGGAGCACAAGTCTTCAGTACTATTGCCGGATATTGGCAGCACCCAGAGCCTTTGCAGTATCCAATGCCTTCAACCGTTTCTTGATATCACATGGAGTAAATTGAATTGGCTGAAGGCTGGCATCTGTGATGCTGGGGGCCTCAGGAGGCGGCCGAGATGGATCATTCACTCGGCACATCTGGCTGAAGAATGTTGCAAATGCTGCAGCCTTATCTTTTGCACTGATGTGCTGGGCTCCCCCATCCGTGAGGAGAGAGATATTTGGAGTTGTTTAATTGTCCACCACCATTCACGACTGGATGTGGCAGGGCTGCAGAGCTTAGATCTGATCCATTGTTTGTGGAAGCACTTACTCTGTCTATTGCTTGCTGCTTATGCTGTTTGACACTCAAGTAGCCCTGCGTTGTAGCTTCACTAGGCTGACACCTCATTTTTAGTTATGCCTGGTGCTGCTCCTGGCATGCTCTCCTCCAATCTTCATTGAACCAGGGTTGATCCCCTGGCTTGATGGTAATGGTAGAGTGGGGGATATGCCTGGCCATGAGGTTACAGATTGTGGTTGAATACAATTGTGCTGCTGCTGATGGTCCACAGCACATCATGAATGCCCATTCTTGAGTTGCTTGACCTGTTCGAAATCTATCCCATTTAGCACGCTGGTCGTGCCACACAACACAATGGAGGGCATCCTCAATGTTAAGGCAGGACGTTGTCTCCACAAGGACTGTGTGGTCATCACTCCTATCAATACTGTCATGGACAGATGCATCTGCAACAGGAAGTTTGGTAAGGATGAGATCAAGTATGTTTTTTCCTCTTGTTCATTCACCACCTACCGCAGACCCAGTCTAGCAGCTATGTCCTTTCGGACTTGGCCAGCTCGGTCAGTACTGGTGCTAGCTACTGAGTCACTCTTGGTGATGGGCATTGAAGTTCCCAACCCAGAGTAAATTCCTTGCCACCCTCAGTGCTTCCTCCAAGTGGTGTTCAACATGGAGGGGCACTGATTCATCAGCTGAGGGGGCACGGTATGTGGTAACCAGCAGGAGGTTTCCTTGCCCATGTTTGACCTGATGCCATGAGACTTCATGGGGTCAGAATCGATGATGAGGACTCCCAGGCCAATTCCCTCCTGACTGTATACCACTGTACCATCACCTCTGCTGGGTCTGCCCTGCTGACAGGACATACCCAAGGATGGTGGTGGTGGTGTCTGGGACATGATCTGTAAGGTATGTTTCCGTGGGTATGACTACGTCAGGCTGTTGTTTGACTAGTCTGTCAGACAGCTCTCCCAATTTTGGCACAAGCTCCTAGATGTAAGGAGGACTTTGCAGAGTCGATACTGCAAAGTTGAGCTTGCTCTTGTCATTTCTGGTGTCGAGGTTGATGCCGGGAGGTCGTCCGGTTTCATTCCTTTTAGACATTTTAACAGTTTGATACAACTGAGAGGCTTGCTAGGCCATTTCAGAGGGCATTTAAGAGTCAACCACATTGCTGTGGGTCTGGAGTTACATGTAGGCCAGACCAGTTAAGTACAGCAGACTTTTTTTCCCTAAAGGACATATTAGTGCACCAGGTGGGTTTTTCCGACAATTGACAATGATATGATCCTATATCATTGGACTTTTTTTTAATATTTAAATTCCAACATCTGCCATGGTGGGATTCGAACCCAGGTCCCCAGAGCATTACCCTGGGTCTCTGGAATACCCATCTGGTGGCAATGCCACTACCCCATCGTCTCCTCGTGTGTGACAGACTGCGGGATACCACACAAGTCCTCTGTGAATCCCTGGAATGATTTACAGGCAAAAAATTTGAATGCAGCGGTGACCTTCAGGGCCACTGGCAGGGGATGTCCTTCCACTCCATGGGGCATTAGATCCTCCCGCAGAATATGGCAGATATGATCCTACAGATCTCTGGACAAGCGCAGACTGCGCAGCATTGACTCTCACTCAACGGCAGGTAGGAGAGTCTGCTTCAGTAGACCCTTCGTAGAGCGAGTCGCCGCTGTGGTATGGGTCTAATCTCCTCATCCTCTGGCTGTTGCTGGAGCTCCCCGTACAATGGAGCTCCGGCGGGGCCTCCTCCCGAAGCTGAGCTCAGCAGCGCCGGTCCCTTCTACTCCTCCTCCATTTGATGGGTGGCCTCAAGAAGGCAGCATTGAGCCCAGGCTCCATTACTGTTTCCTGCTTCTCTCTGTGCTTAATAAATATAACATATTAATGAATAATGCTTCCACTCGCAAAAAAAACCACTGTCATGGCCTCAAACTGAATCTGCATTACTAGCCTTGTCGTTGATACAGCCTTGTAGCTGAGGTGAAAACTCAGAGGGAAGTGATCAAGGTGCAATCCCTGATACTTAACATCTCAGTCCCAGAGAGGTTGGAAAAAGTTTGGACACACCTTACCAAACTCACTCCTCCAATCTCAGATCTGATACACTGATTAAAGTGAACTTGCACTGACTAATGACTGGATGCTCTTTGGCCTGTTATCAACGCCAACTGGAAAAAGCGCACAACAGGCTTTCATTGATGGGTCTGCCAGATATACAGCAGCTGTCCCTCCTTAATGGTTGCCTGCATTCCCAATCTTCACATTCCTGTATGTTAATGCTGAAATGGAGCAACTGTATTATGAAGCCAATGACTCCTGCAGTCTCTCGTTATAGCGTAGCAAAAGGCATTGGTTCCAGTGGTACCTTCTTAAGGAAGTCTTCCAACTTTCTCTCAGCTCCGACTCAATTTCAATCTTGTGCCTCAATGAAGTTTGACGGTGCCCCTGAAAGGGCCCATTAGTCAAGCAGTGCCCTCGTCCAACACTGCCTCTGACCCCTCTTGTGCAGAATCATTTCCAGTTTTGATTTCAAACTGCACCATTACTTCATTGATTCAAGATGGCAGTGCTTCATTTTTATTTTGAGATCAGCTTCAACCCTCCCAATGCCAGTGTTCGGGTCCCTCCAATTTTCCTGAAACCTGACGATATGCAGGTAGGGCTCCCTCCAGTTATTCTCAAGTCTCCTCCAGTAATCCTGGATCCCATTGTCGTTGTGGTCAACATGCCAATCCTCCCCGCTGCACCCATCACTGTTGACTTGCCCATGCTCCATGTGGACCTCGCCCCCTCCCCACCCCATCTAGAGTCTGTGTACATGGTCACATTCAGAGGAGATTCCCCCCCGCCCACCCATCACCAAACAAAGAGAGCTTTGAATACCCCCTCCTTTATTATTTTTTCCCTATCTACAGGCTGCAGATGCCTCCCCTAGCCATACCATCCCGTCTACAGCCCAGTTCCGTCAAGCCTATGGCCACCGATTGTGAACATGCCCTGCACACCAAACTGTGCCTTCTCCCAATTGAGCACACAGGCCTTGCCCCTTCCTGGACCAGAACTACTACATGTGTACCATGCATAGCCGTGTAGCATGGTCCGCTACACCCCAGGACTGTGTGTCTCACCCTGACTGAGGTCCACAGAGCCACAGGACTATCTCTACTCTCTTACTCTTACCTGTTGGCCCCAGATCAGGTACTCTGACTACCTTTCAATGAACCCCCTCTATCTCCCTTTCCCACCTCCCCACTCCATGAGCTTCATGCAATCCATTCCTCTTGTGCCACACTGACACACATCCACCCCACCTTCCTATTCCGAAATCTGCATACATCCCCTCCCATTTATACATTTGGAATCCCATCCGCACTCTTGTGTGTCTACGTTTCAGTTTTCCTTGTCAGTCTCCAGCTTCCCACCACTCGGTCTCCCCTCTGCCTGCCATCATTGTCCTTCCCCCACTACTCCCTTCCAACTCCTTCCACCTCAGTGTCCCCCATGTGTCCATTACTCCTCTATCCCCTTCCAACCACAGTGCCTCTCCGCTTATGCACATCATCCTCCCCCCGCCGCCAGCCAGACCTCCCCTCACCCCCACACTTGGTTGCAATGCTGGTCTCTGTTTGAGGATACAGCCCTGCCTGAGAGCCGCTGCACAGTGGTGCCCTCCTCGAGGGCACCACTGGGTGAAGACCAACCCTACAGCCACAGCAGTGTGGCATTCCACTGGCATTGCTACAAAACCGGAGCAGTGCCGTGGCAGGTAGGCTTGGAATGTTGCAATCGCCTTGAAGTCACAAGCGAAGTGAGGGCTGACTGCTGCACACCACTCATTTTCAAACGTGAAACAGAACGATCTGAATTCCTGCTTGCACAATGCAAAATTGGAAGGCGAGCAGCATATTTAATAAGCATTAATGAGATGGTAATGAATGCAAATAGTGTTCATGTCACTAGTCAGCAGGATACTCAACCCGCCATTAAAGCGGTGAGGGGAAAATTGCCAACTGTTTTCACGCCGATGGGAATCCGATTTGTTCGCTCCCTCCAAATTTTCTGCTCCCGCCTGCAAAAAACGCGCCTTAGGCAGGATGGGAAAAGTCCGCCCGCGGAGTCTGCCAGGATACAAGAGAGAGGGAGCAGCTAGAAGCTAAATGACTCAATGGTTCACTGTGCTGGTGCAGGTGCAAGTAGGAGATCGCACTCAGATTAAAAAGCCCAAATTCGTGAGGATTTGAAACGAGCTGGAAACTTGTGCTAGAGAAGACAAAAGAAACAAGCATTAGGAGCAGGAGAAGGCCATTCCGCACCTCGAGCCTGCTCTGACATTTGATCAGAACATGACTGATCTGACCTTGGTCTCAAGTCCACTTTCCCATCTTCCCCCCATAGCATTCAACTCCCTTGTTGACGAAAGATTTATCTAACTCAGCCTTGAATATATGCATTGAGGCAGAATCTCCAGGAAAACTCTCTGTGAAAAGCAGTTCTGGGGTTAAAAGTTACCTGGCTGGGAAAGGAAAGGAATAGAAGTAAACCCTCACTTTGGACTGGGTCCGGAAAAATAAAATGACTACTTAAGTGACAGTGCATATTATACCTGTGAAGTGGGTTCTTCCGTTGTGTTAAAAGTAAATGGGGAAACTTCTATTCTGTAGTTTAAAGTATAAGTTGCCAAAAAAGTACTTAGTTAATACTGCTTTTAGTCTGTTTCACAGAATCTTTACCGTGCAGGAGGTGGCCACTCGGCCCATCGAGTCTGCACTGGTTCTCTGAAAGAGCATTCTACCTAATCCCACTCCCCAGCCTTATCCCCGTAACCTTGCACATCCTTTCTTTCCAGTTGGAAATCCAATTCCCTTTTGGATACCTCAATCGAACCTGCCTCCATCACCCTTTCAGGAAGTTCATTCCAGACTCTGTAGTAATTGTAGCTTCAAGGAATGTAGTGACTGTAGCTTTATATACTTATTCTGAATACTATGAAATATCCCCTTAAATGTTTGCCACTGCTTCTCTATTGATCTATCCTCTAGCCTAGTTTCCCAGTCCATTTCAGCTAGCTCAGCTTTCATCCCCACATAGTTGCTTTAGAGTTTAACATATAATTCTTAGACCCATTCTTCTCCCTTTCAAACTGGATGTAAAAATCAATCATATTGTGTTGTTGCTACGTAGGGGTGCCTTTACTTTGAGGTCATTAATTAACCTGGTCAAGTTACACAATACCAAATCTAATATAACCTGCTCTCTGGTTAGTTTCTTAGACCAGCATGTTCTGGAACCATCTCGAAAGCATTTTAAGAACTCCTCATCCAGGCTACTACTGCCAATCTGCAGTATCATGCAGGATCTGCATGACAATAAAAAGAAAGACTTGCATTTATGTCATGCCTTTTTTGACTTTAGCACATCCCAAAGGGCTTTATAACCAATGAAGTATTTTATGAAGTGTCTGTTGTAGTTTAGGAAATGGGCTGCCAATTTATGCACAGCAAACTCGCACAAACAGCATTCGGATAACAGACAGATGTTTCAGAAATGTTAAATGAAGGACAAATATTGGCTAGGATGCCAAGGAGCATTCCCCTGCTCTTTATCAAACAAGTGCCATAGGATCTTTTGTGATTTGAACAGGCAGAGTTTCAGTTTAACAACTTATTTAAAAGGCAGTGCCTCCGACAGTGCAGCACTCAGAACTGCACTGGAGTGCCAGTCGAGATTTTTGAAGTCTCTGTAGTGTAACTTGAACCAAAAACCTTCTGACTCAGAAACAAGTGCTACCAACTCTGCCATGGATGGCACTGATAGACAAAAGATCTGCATGGTTGGCAAACTTCAGGAGCAATATGCCATCAGTAATCTGAATGAGATTATCAACTCAATTACAAGCCAACCGCATGTCAAATTATGGGCAATTTCGTGTCATGTAAATCACAACCAGTGAAAACTAGATTTAGGCTACCAAATTCACTTCACTTAATGCCCTTACATAAGAACATAAGAACTAGGAGCAGGAGTAGGTAATTCAGCCCCTCGAGCCTGCCCCACCATTCATTACGATCATGGATGATCTCATTTCGGCCTCAACTCCAATTTCCCACCCTCTCCCCATAACCTTTCAACCCGTTACTAATTAAAAATCTGTCTATCTCCTCCTTAAATTTATTCAGTGTCCCGGCATCCACTGCACTCTGAGGTAGTGAATTCCACAGATTCACGACCCTTCAAGAAAAGTAATTCCTCCTCATCTCTGATTTAAATCTACCACCTTTTAGCCTAAAACTATAGCCTCTCGTTCCACACAAGGGGAAATATCCGCTCCACGTCTACTTTGTCTATCCCCTTTAGCATCTTATATTGTCTATCCCTTTAGCATCTTACAACTGGTGCAGAGAAGACATTTTCATTCCTTCAGTCTGGGCTAGGCTAAAACACAAACCCTAGAAAAGGGAGAACAGCAACATAAGTTTAACCACCCAGCTCTCAAGCTCAATAACCTAAAACCAACTGTTAAAAGTGAAGTTAAAAGGAAATGTCTGGGTCTGCCAAAAATCTTTTTTACGATAACTAACAAAGCACCTTGAAATTAATACAAGTGTGATTATTTTCTCTTTCCAAAATACACAAGAGCGTAATATGTACTCTAAAGGTTAACTTTATTCTCTTATAATATTCACAACATGTATGCCATTGTTGTAGATAACTGATTGGACAGGAAAGCAGTCCAAATTCTATATAAAATCTTTTATAGGAAATGTGGAACTACAAACTGAAAAATTCTTCATTTAATTCAAATTCAAAAGACTTCTTACCAAGGCCGCAGCAAATCCAAAGCTTCGGAAAATTTGTTATTTAAGAATAAACTCAGTGCAATGTTGCATTCTTCCAGGGCACTCTTCAAGTCCATCTGGGATGCCCTATATAATAGAAAATAAACAATAAACTCTACTGGCAATGGGTGTCACTCTGCACATTACTAGAGTGGATGAAAAGTTAACTGAAGACATGACAAGCACCAAAGTGGATTAAATCTGAAAGAACTTTCCACCAGGTTCATTGTAACATTAACAGGAAGTATGAAAGATTCATTGGGAAGCAAGAGGTCATGCCCCCGTCTTGAATATGAACATATGAAATAGGAACAGAAGTAGGCCACTCAACCCCTCGAGTCTGCTCCGCCATTCATTAAGATAGTGGCTGATCTGTTTGTGTTTCAAGTTCTACATTTCCATCTACCTCGATAACCATCAATTCCTCTGCCTAACAAGGATCTATCTACCTCTGTCTTAAAAATATTCAGTGACTCCACTTCCACTGCCTTCTAAGGCAAAGAGTTCCAAAGTCGCACAACCTTCTGAGAGAAAAAAATTCTCCTCATCTCTGTCCTATAAGGGCGACCCCTAATTTTAAAACGGTGTCCCCTAGTTCTGGACTCACCCACAAGAGGAAACATCCTTTACACGTCCACCTTATTTAGATCATTCAGGATCTTATATACTTCAATCAAGTCACCCCTCACTCTTCCAAACTCCAGTGGAAACAAGCCTAGCCTGGCCAACGTATCCTCATAAGACAACCTGCTCATTCCAGGTATCAATCGAGTAAACCTCCTCTGACCCGCCTCCAATGCATTTACATCCTTCCTTAAATAAGGAGACCAAAACTGCACACAGTATTCGAGGTGCGATCAACAATGCCCTGCATAACTGAAGCATAACATTCTTACTTTTATGTTCAGTTCCTCTTGTAATAAAGGATAGCATTACATTAGCCTTCTGAATCTGAAAAGTCTTTCCACCAGGTTCATTGTAACATTAACAGGAAATATGAAGGACTCATCGGGAAGCAAGAGGTCATGCCCCCAACTTAAATAGGACTTAATCAAAATTAAAAACAAACACATCCATCCTTAATCATAATGCACAAAGTAGTCTCCCACCATCGGAAGAGAATGGTTACCATGAAGGAGTCACCTCTTACACCCTTGGGAATATGTCTTTAAGAGGCAGAATCTGGAGAGAGAATTCTAAACTGCGTTATTTATTTCTTAACATTTTTTCTCATTTCCTCCATTCAAAGACATTATCTCTTGTTGTTCTACAGTTCCATGAGCCCCATTTGCCCTCTGTACCTTAACCAAATTGTCAACATTCATGTGCAAATCTCAACAGTGAGCACAAGCAGGTTATTAAACCACTGGAACCATCACTGAGGCAGTCAATCCTTTTTCATTCATAGTCTGCACAAAGTGTACCTTCAGCAGAGGTTACTGGGCACATCCAATCAGCACTAGTAACCCTAGCTTTTTTTCCCTCTCACTAACTCAAATGCTAGGGCCAACATATTAGCATCCCTATTGCTGTTGTAGCAGAGGTTAGCTTACACAACACAGGCATGAGCCTGGGATCCTGCTTATTTCTATGTCTGGCTATTGGCTGAATAAATGTATGGGGCCAACAAGGGAGCTGATCCACTTTATTATTAATAATCAGCAGTAAAACAGGGCCTCATGACTCATACAGCAACTTGCACTCACATAATACCTTCAATGTAGAAAAACATTGCAACGCCCTTCAAGGAGGTCGAAGGAAAATATACATCAAGCCAAAAGGAGTGACAAAAATTTTACTCAAAGGAGTTGGGTTTTGAGAAGGAGCAGCTGGTGGGTTGGAGCTTGGGGAGGAAAGCATAAGAAAAAGGATGACAAACTGAGAAGACATAACTGGAGTAAACAACCTATATTTATATCACATCTCAAACATTATGTCCCATGGTAGTTCACAGTTGGTTTAAATAAAATCTCTGTCGCGGGTAATGAAGGAAAGAGTGGGGCCTATTAGAAAACAAAACGGTAACCCATGTGTGGAGACAGAAAACATGGGCATGGTCCTTAATGAAAATTTTGCAGATTCCATCACAAAAGGAGATGATGCAGACATTATTATAAAGAAAGGCGAGTGTGAAATATTGGATGGGATAAACATAAAGAGGAAAGGGAAATAAAAAGGGGCAAGGGTGCCTCCTTCTCCTGAGCCTTATGGAAGAAATGGTTCTCCATATCATGGGGACAGCTGATAAATTGTCCATGGCATCCAGCAACACTGAGAACAGAGAGGATGGCAGCAAACTGCTATCTTATGTTCCTTCTCAATACCCAGTGCACCCTCATCCTGCTGTCTGGCAGGATAAGCAAGCTGCAGATGGCATCACCAAGGACCTCTTGTTTTCCAGCCCCTCTTTCCTGACCCCAGCTTTCCCCTTCTGATTTTGGAGAGCCAAGAACTGCTATATACCCAGCCACAGCAGCCCCAGGATGGGAGAAAGAGCAACATCACAGCACTGATAAAGAGGCCCCATCTCTTAATCTGACACTCATGGCCACCAGCTCCGATACTGGCACTGTTTGTACCTTAAAGGCTAGTATAGTGTTGGGAACTGCATGTGATAAGTCACCAGGCATGAGTGGTCTGCAACCTGGCCACAGGGGTGAGAATGGGGGTGTGTTCGTCAGCTCACCAAAGGGCGAGGCTACAGACAAGTTCTGCTAGGACATTGACTTGGTGGCATACATGAGAATGCTGATGAGATGCACACCATGATGCTGGATGCATTGGCTGGTCTGTCAGACAGCCTCCTGTCACTGTCCAGGAGCGTTTGGAGTCTGGCTCCAGGTTGAATGCATTGTGCAGAGCTATCCCTCTCCAGAGGCTCTATTCCATCTCCCTGTCATCTTGTAGACTCAAAGGCATTAAAACTGGGGCTCCCAGAGCCTTAATGGGGAAAGGTTATCAAATCCTCTGCCATCCTTATGGGGATTCAACAGCATTCGCTATCAAATCCAAGAACTCACCACAACACCTCCAAAAACACTCCACAGTATATAGACACTTTGCAATAGCAGAGGTTTATCAAGTTCGCCTACCTGAAATTTGGGTACCTGGTCCTTTACACAACACTAGCACTGGGCCCATCATGCCAGCAGAACACTTGATGTTTGGTGAGTGATGTACAAATTCAGTTAATGCACCCACGTGGTCCAAATTAGGGGAATGGGCATCACATAGCCGATCGTTCTGTGTGACTGGTTCAGCTGCTTTTGGCTCTCACAAGAGATATCTGCATGAACACTCTTCTCATGAGGGCATGTCACATGGGCCATGCCAGAAGCTGGCACTCCCCCATGAGGGGGACTGGCTTCCAGAAAACCACCTCCAGTGGAGTTATAGACATAAATTTAGTGCCCAGTCCATATTTAGGGCAAGAGGACAGAAAAACATCCAGAGAGGAAGCCGATTAGTGACAGCAATGAAGCAGTTTAGATGCAGTGTTTCAAGAATCTTAGGATTGTTGGGATTCTCACATATTGACACAAAACAGAAGGATGGATTCTAAACAAGATCAAGTTAGACCTGTTGAGAATGACTTCCTCCTTACTGTGATCTTTTATTTTCACAAGTTACTCAGGTGATACAAGCTCAGAAATAAAAACGTAATGTAACATATTAAGCATTTATAACGATTAATCAGGAGAAAGGAAAAAAAATATCCTGATAAACTGAGGAAGCACATCAAATAGGATGCTGAGGTTAGAACTTAGACGTCAGAGATATAAAATCCATTCAACACAAAAAAGAATTCAAATTCAATGTGGTAGGGAAATTGCCACCCAAGTAAAAAGATGTATGACTTATTAATTATGTTTATGGCAGAGATTTTGCTAACATCCATTACTGCTTTATAAATGTGCAGCCATTAACACATTATAACTTATTGAAGCTTTTAAGTCAATCCAACCATGGCTGTGATATTGTGTCCGACACTGTCCTGTTGTAATGAAAACATTGATTCCTTCTTATACTTTACATGTTACACATTACACTTTCAACTTTCACAAAATTAAAACTACAAACAGAATACATTTCTTACCATACATAATAGGCAGTGTCCATAAGCAAAGAAATCAATGAACTAATTTTCTTACTGGGGTTAGTAGATGCTGTGCACACATACTGAAGAAACCATCAAAGGCAGGAGCACAACGAGACTGCAGGAATAATAGTTCTTTTATTAACTTCTCAAGAACCTGGCTGCATGACTGTCCAATAGACCCACCAGGAAATGGGACATGTCATATGATACTGTATTTAATTACCTCTAATGGAAAGCAGATAATATGATTAGCTGTTTGATTGCACATCTGACCCCAAGGTGACCTTCCAACCTCATAATCATGCCATATTTTCATCTCCATAACTTCACCCTTGCCTCAGCTCTCATCTGCTGCTGAAACCCTCATTCATGCTTTCATTACCTATAGGCTTGACTATTCCAATGCACTCCATGCTGATCTCCCACATCCCACCTTCCGTAAACTTAAGGTCACCCCAAACCCTGCTGCCCATGTCTTAACATGTACCACGTCCTGTTCACCTATCATCCTTGGCTCAATTACCTAATTATCTTCTGGTCAAGCAACATCTTGATTTTAAAATTCTCATCCTTGCTTTCAAATCCCTCCATGGCATTGCTCCTTCCTCTCTGTAATCTCCTCCAAACCCACAACCCTCAGATATCTACACTCCTCTAATTCTGGCCTCTTATGCATTCCCCAATTATGATAGCTCCACCATTGGTGGCTGCGCCTTCAATTGCCTAGGCCCCAAGCTCTGGAACATCCTCCCGACACTTCTCCGCCTCACTTTCCTCCTTTAATATCACTAGAAATAGGCAAAAGTAAGTCATTCAGCCCATTGAGCCCGCTCCACCTATTAATAAGATCATGGTCAGTCTGACTTTGGCCTTAACTCCACTTTCCTGCCTAACCCTTGATTCCCTTGTTAATCAAAAATCTGCCCAACTCAGCCTTGAATATATTCAATGACCCAGCCTCCCCTGCTCTCTGGGAAAGAGAATTCCAAAGACTAATGATCCTCAGAAAAGAAATTCCTCCTCATCTCAGACCCCTTATTTTTAAACTTGCCCCCTAGTTCTAGATGCCCCCTTGAGGAGAAACATCCTCCCAGCATCTATCCTATCAAGCCCCCTCAGAATCTTCTAAGTTTCAATGAGATCACCTCTCATTTCTCTAAATTCCAATGGGTATTGGGCAAACCTGCTCAACCTTTCCTCATAAGGCAACCTCTTCTCAGGAATCAGCCTAACTTCTCTGAACTGTTTCCAATGCAAGTATATCCCTCAAGTAAGGTGACCCCAAAACTGTACGTAGTGTTCCAAGTGTGGTATCACCAATGCCCTGTGCAATTGTAGCAGGACTTCTTTATTCTTGTACTCCAATCCCTTTGAAATAAAGGCCAACATGTCATTTGCCTTCCCAATTGCTGTACCTGCATGCTAACTTTTTGTGATTCATGTACAAGGACACCCAGATCCCTCTGTACTGTAGCATTCTGCAGTCCCTCTCTATTTAAATAATATTCTGCTTTTCTATTCTTCCTGCCAACATAGGCAACCTCACATTTTCCCACATTATACTCTGCCAAATGTTTGCCCACTCACTTAACCAATCTATATTCCTTTGCAAATTCTTTGTATCTTCCTCACAACTTGTTTTCCTACCTATCTTTGTATCAGCAGCAAATTTGGCTACAATACAGTCAGTCCCCTCATCCAAGCCATTAATATAGATTGTAAATAGTCAAGGCCCAGCACTGATTCCTTTGGCACTCCACTAGTTACAGTTTGTTAAGTCGAAAATGACCCATTTATCCTGACTCTGTTTTCTGTCCATTAACCGATCTTCTATGCACATTAATATATCACCCCCAACACCCCCAGTTCTTATCCTATACAGTAACCTTTTATGTGGCACATCATTGAATGCCTTTTAGAAATCCAAATACACTCCATCTACTGGCTCCCCTTTATCCACCCTGCATGTTACATACTCAAAGAACTCTAATAAATTTGTCAAGAACGATTTCCCTTTCATAAAATCATGTTGACTCTGTCTAATTGTATTATGATTTTCTAAATGTCCTGATACGACCTCCTTAACAGTGGATTCTAGCATTTTCCCAAAGACGGATGTTAGGCCAACAGGCCTATAGTTTCCTGCTTTCTGTCTCCCTGCTTTCTTGAAAGTGGTGTTACATTTGTGGTTTTCCAATCTGCTGGGATCTTTTCAGAATCTAGGGAATTTTGGAAAATTACAAATAGTGCTATCTATCTCTGCAGCTACATCTTTTAAGACCCTAGGATGCAGGCCATCAGGTTCAAGAGACATTAGTCCCATTAGTTTACCTAGCACTTTTTCTCCGGTGATCATGATTGCTTTAAGTTTCTCTCTCCCCTTTGCCTCTAGATTTCCTCCTAATCTTGCAATGTCTTTTGTGTCTTCTACTGTGAGGACAGATACAAAATACTTGTTCAAAGGCTCTGCCATTTCCTTGTTTCCAATTATTAATTCTCCAGTCTCATCCTCTAAGGGACCAACTCTTACTTAAGCTACTCTTTTCCTTTTTATATGCTTACAGAAGATTTTACTGTCTTTTTATATTTCTTGCTAGTTTTTCTCTACTCTCCTTTCTCCCTCTATTATTTTAAGACATTTCTTAAAACCTACCTTTTTGACTAAGCTTTTGGCCATCTGACCTAATATGTGGTTCAGTGTCATATTTTGTTTTACAATACCCTGAGAATACCTTGGGATATTTTACAACGTCAAAAGTGTTATATAAATACAAGCTGGTGCTGTTTATTGAGGTTGGATTGGGAACATCCCTTAGATATGAGGATCAATCCATAAGATTCCTCTGCTACTTTCCTCTTTTCCTAGCCCAACAAGCAATCACTCCATCACATTCCTTCCCTACTCTGCACCAGAATCTCCATCCCTCTACATCCAACTCTGTCTTCCCTTAGCATTTTCTAAGCTCATCTTATCCAAAACCTATTTCAACTGTTGACCAAAATGCTAACTTACATTGTGTGTGCTTCTCTTCCCACAGACACTGCCCCCTCGCTTTGAAAAGTGTTTCCAATTCTTCAAATAAACTCACCCTCGACCCTTCAGTCTCTTTTACCTTTTAGGCCATCTTCAATCTCCTCCCAGCTCTGCAAGGGTCTTGTGCACCTGCCAGGCCATGCTCATCTCAGCAGCAACTTGATTTGACTCCCTTCAATCAGGTATCTACCCCTCCCACAGAACCAAAACAGCCCTATCATGCATTATCCCTCCTTGACCTATTTGCAGCCCCCAGCCTAGTCTATCATACTATCTGCCTCAAATGCCTCCTGTCCATTTATGCAGTTTGGTGGGACCGCCCTCACTACTTCTATTCCCATCTGCAAAACTGTACCTGCAACACCTGTAGCAATCCATTCTGTTTCTCCCATGCAGTAACATCAGGAGTCCCCCAAGGATCCACGCTTGACCCCCTCCTCTAACTCTAACAATGTAAGTTAGCATTTTGGTCAACAGTTGAAATAGGTTTTGGATAAGATGAGCTTAGAAAATGCTAAGGGAAGACAGAGTTGGATGTAGAGGGATGGAGATTCTGGGGCAAAGTAGGGAAGGACTGGGATGGAGTGATTGCTTGTAGGGCTAGGAAAAGAGGAAAGTAGCAGAGGAATCTTATGGATTGATCCTGCCATTTGCCATTATGATCCACAGACATGAGGTCAGCCTTCATATGTGTATTGATGACATCAGCTCTACCTCTAGACTACCAGATCACCCGGTCTTGAATGATCAGTCATCTCCTCCATTTAAATATTGGGAATACCGATGTCATCTCCAGACCTCAGCTGCAAATTCAATATCCCTGCCACTGACTGTGTCCCTGTTCACAAATACCGCTTCCTATTTGATCCAGAATTCAGTTTCTAACCCCATACACACTCCATTGCAAAAGACTACCTACTTCTAAATCCATAATGTTGACCAGTTAAACTCCTTCCTCAGGTTATTTGCACTGAAATCCTCATCTGTGCCTTGGTCACGTCCATGTGCTTCTAAGCTGCACCCAATTCCCTACCTTTCGTAAACTTCATCACATGCAAAACTCTACTTTCCATATCCTATACTGTACCAAATCCCACTCAGTCTTTATCTCTGACCTCGCTGACCTGTAATGGCTCCTGATTTCCCCCATGTCTTCAAATTTAAAATTTTCATCCTGGTGTTTAAGTGCCTCATTCTGCAGCCTTCCCCTTGATGTAATCTATTACTATAACTTTATCCAGCCCTTCAAACCCAACATCCTAACTCTTTGTACCTCTGGCTTCTACTTCTTGAGCATCTCATTCCTTTCAGTCCAACATTGACAGCAGTGCCTTCAGCCATCTAGGCCCTGCATCCTTCACCTCCTTTCCTAAAACCTTATGTCTCCCTCTCAAACTTTAAGATAATGCTTAAAACCCAGCTCTATGACCAAACCTTTTCATCAGCCTTTCTACTCTTTTCTTCATTATCTCAGCACTGTTGACGCCTCTGAAGTGCCTTGGGTCTACTTGAAAGATCACATGTAAATATAAATCGTGGAGTTGCTTTTAACTACTACTGTTCTACTCACTGCCACATACATCACGGCAACTTTAAAAAAATGCTTGTCTGTCCTTTAATTGGAATTGATAATCTAAAAATTGGCATGCGTCAGATGGAAATTTTAGGTTAAAATAAAGCAATAGTCAATATTACAGGATTACTGAAAGCAGGATAAAGACAATGCCAATACCAACCATGCTTTATCCAAAAAGATGAAAGGAGTAATGATTTGGAGGTCTGATGGTATCGTGGTGAAGTAGTAATGTGCAGTGAAAGTCAAGTCAGATTAGAAATTCTAGATAATAAAGCAATGTCAAGACTTTGGGTTAAAGAGCAGCAGAAGAACAGCATCAGATATTAAGCTGTTCTAGTCTATATAGGGCTAAGTGATAGGCAAAGACTGGCTGTAAGGTCACTTCTGTTGAATAGTGTGCATATGTGAACAGGATTGGGTTTAACAGTGGCAGCTCTCTTCAGCCCGCCATCAATCACTATAAGGTTAGCATCAGGGAAAAAGGCACTTAAGCAATGTGCTGCCGGCACCAGTGGAATTATATCCCAGCCTAGATCCCCGTCCACCGCTTCTTTGTTAATTCAGAAAGATAAACCCGAGTTGTGCACATTGAGCACGTACTCAAATAGGGGCGGAGGATGGCAGGGGCGGGGTGGTGGTCCGGAGGGAGGGCGAGGGCAGATTCTGGAGGGAGAGCAAGGGCGGGGGGTGCTGGAGAAAGGAGGAGGTGGGGCTGGAGGATGTTAGTATGGTTGCCAAAGATTGGAAGATAGTAAACATAACTCATCTATTCAATAAAGGAGGAAGAACAACAGAGAGCTATAGGTCAGTTAGTCTGACAGAAATAGTACAGAAATTGCTAGAATCTATTATTACAGCAATGGTAACTGGGCACTTAGATACTGATAATATAAATGCAGAGTAAACACAGATTTATGAGATGGAAATTGGATTTGACAAATCCATGAGAGTTTTTTTAAGGTTGAAACTAGTAAGGGAAGGGGGAACTAGTGGATGTAGTATGTTTGAATTTTCAAAAAGCATTCAATAAAGGTGCCACTCAAGGGGTTATTAATAGAAAATTAGAGCTCATGGGGTCATAGGTTGAGGATTGGTTAACAGGCAGAAACAGAGTAAAATAAGTTGCCGTTTGACAGGTTATTAAAAGTTGGGACAGCAACAATCTGCTGGGCCATCAGGATTTACCATCTACAACAATGACTTAGATCAGGAGTTGATGAAGTGTTTCCAAGTTTGCTAATAATAAAATGCTGGTGGGAATGCAAGCTGTGAGGAGGACACAGAGGCTGCAAAAGGATATGGACAAGCTAAGTGAATAGGTAAGAACTTTACAGATGAAATAGAGCATGGAGAACTGTGAAGTTATCCACTTTGGCAGGGAAAATAGAAAAGAATATTTTTCTTTTGAAAAGGTGAGTGTCTGGGAAATGGATTCATGGAGATCTGGGTGGTCCTTGTACACTTGTCCTTGATGGGGTTGTGGGTGGGTGAGCATGAGCAGTTGGAAGAGGGGTGGCGAGGGTGAATGGGCGGTGAGGATGACTGGGGGGCGGTGAGGATGAAGGGGGGTGAGGATGAGGGAGGAGGGAGGAGGAAATAGTGAGATCAAATAATATATTGACATTCAAAATAAAACAAGACCGGATGGGTCATGAACCAGCTTACCTTTCACTTAATGATGTTTTAATAAGTTTTTGTATAGCTCAATGAGAGATAAGAAAGCAAAATTTCTTAGCGCATGATGTGGTGAGGAATATAATCCGTATTGTGTAACATAGCAGTTCTATGAGTAGCATCAGATATATAATTCAGCCACATCATCACCTTAGTCTCAATAATGTCAAATTCCTTATGCAGATAGAGAAAGTAGGCTTTCCAAAGCCCCATATCTAATCAGAAACTCAATAGTCTTCCATTAGCCCATCTAGGTGTGACCTGATTTGGAAGAAGCCAGACATCCTCAGTATTCTGATGCACCTCAAAAAGCCCCCATCACTATGGTAAAAGCAAAAAACTACGGATGCTGGAAATCCAAAACAAAAACAAAAATACCTGGAAAAACTCAGCAGGTCTGGCAGCATCTGTGGAGAGGAGCACAGTTAACGTTTCAAGTCCGCATGACTCTTCAACAGAACTAAGGAAAAATAGAAAAGGGGTGAAATATAAGTTGGTTTAGGGGGGGGGGGGCGCGTGGGACAAGGAGAGCTGGATAGAGGGCCAGTGATAGGTGGAGATAACCAAAAGATGTCACAGACAAAAGGACAAAGAGGTGTTGAAGGTGGTGATATTATCTAAAGGAATGTGCTAATTAAGGGTAGAAAGCAGGACGAGCAAGGTACAGATAGCCCTAGTGGGGCTGGGGTGGGGTGAAGGAATCAAAAAAGGCTAAAAGGTAGAGATAAAACAATGGATGGAAATGCATTTAAAAATAATGGAATTAAGTGGGAAAAGAAAAATCTATATAAATTATTGGAAAAAACAAAAAGGAGAGGGAAAATCGGAAAGGGGTGGGGATGGAGGAGAGAGTTCATGATCTAAAATTCTCAATATTCAGTCCGGAAGGCTGTAAAGTGCGTAGTCGGAAGATGAGGTGCTGTTCCTCCAGTTTGCGTTGAGCTTCACTATGGGCCTGATTTCCTCAGTTAACTTTGTTTGGCCACCTTGATTAAACTTCCCTTACAGAAACTCCTTCAAGGTCAGAGGTGATCAATTCTCATCCCTTTCACAGATCTAAATCACAATTTACATATACATGGGCACACTGATTAGGTGTTGTGTCTGGTCCTGTAAACAGTCTCCTGCCAATAGCCAGAGATTTTTCTGCACTTAACAAAATAATTGGGCAGGTGATGAATGCTGGTAAGTAAGTCTTATACAGAAATTGTGTTTCCACATGTTGTTCGCTCACTTGGGGCTAAGTTTTCATTGCTTTCCTGTCCCTCTCCACTGTCCTCTTGACATCCAGGTCTCCACCATCCTACAAAGGGTGTTGCTCCTCATCACTACTAGGCCCAAAATCTGAGTTGTGTGCCCATTGCCAGCTGCAGGCTTCCTTGTTCTCATGTTGACCTCGAATTGTGCTTGGAGGCCCTGACCCCTCCTCAAGCCCACACGATGCCAGGATATTGATGACCCGCTGCACTGCCTGAGCACTTACTGCCGACTCTCCCTGCCACCTGCACTGAGCCGATGGCATCTGCCTTCCTGGTCAAGCTCCTGTGCGCACCATTCACCTTTTTATGAGGCCCAGCTATTTCCTTGGGACGGCCACGACTGACTCCCCACTGTGTACCCACTTCCATCGAGCTGGTCTGCGTGCAGCCCATGTGCTAAGGTGGAAATCATAACAAGCTCTCGCTGGGCTCTTTAACCACCTTAATTAGCCTTCATAATGGAGCTCTCGGATCTCAAGGCTGGGCCTACTCCCTGGCCCCCAAACCCCCATCTTGATAAAACTGCTGGCACCGAAAACAGCATTGATATTTCAACCCCCCCACAACTCCCCAGCGGGACCTGAAAATCCAGCCCTTGAACAAATTATCCAAGGATGAGCAAAGCACACAAACATGGCAATTACCCTTATTTTAAAACACGTAAGCATAAAGCAAACTGCTGCATTCCAGGAAATATCTATTGAAACCTGCTCTAAACCATATCATTAAGCTTTATCCATCCTAATCACGCAAGCAAACCCACAATTACTATTAAGCAGGTTACATGAGCATCCTAGACATGTTATTTTGTACATACTGTTTTATTAAAGCTTACACACATAATTATAATTATCAATTCATTGCCGTTACTCCACCAATATGTCAGCACTTTAGCCTTCAGAAAAATCTATTCACTGTAACCTCAACAATCACTGCAGCAGCATTTATTCTATATCTTTACATATGATTTTAATTATACCTGAATGTATAAGTAAATAGAATTATTTCTTATCGCAGCTCTTCAGTCATTTGGGCCTGAAGCTCCTCCTACCACCGGCAAAAATACGCAGTACAGGCTATGCTATACATTCGGGATCAAAAGATACTGCATGAAAAATTACACAGCACATTGTAAAAAAAAGACATGCTGGAGGCATCACAATCAAGCTTGTTTTTTAAAGAAACAAGGAAACTGCATGTCACTTACATTCCTAATCTGTAATTTTTCCTTCATGAGGGACGAGTAAACTGTCCTGCGGTTCACTGACAGTCCCAGCAAATGTAAGCAGCTGGCAAGGTTTCCGCAGGCACTGCAGCTTTGTGAAGATTGGGCAAGGCTGTCTCACTGTACAGCTCCACACACATTACTGGGCAAACGTCATGCAGTCACATCAAAAACCTTGAAGCAAATCCGTGCAGCCTTCTTTATTATCACAGAATCCCAGTGCTCTCTGAGTCGGCACAAGTGGCAGTGGCAGTGTGACACAAAAGCAGCATCTGCCATCAACAGAAAACAGCCAAGGGCAACTATTTCTTTTTTTAAAACATTATTGCTCTTACTATTTTGCAGATATTTAGTTTTAAAAGCTACATTAAAACAGTAGTTTTATAACCCCATACAAAGTCACTTGATTTTCAATTATTTTCCAGTTTAAGATGCTTTCACTGCGCAAGCTACTCAGTTTTGAAATTAATTACCAGCAAATAAACTAACACATTTTCAGATTTCCAAAATTCACCTCTTGTCATCCAATGACAACAACTCTTAAACACAACCACACAACCCCCACGCCATCACCTCCTCAACCTGATGCAATCATATTTTTCTTACCGTGGCTGTTTCTTGAACATTTCTGCTTTTTAATTGTTTAATAACCAATAAAGATGATGTTTTGTCACTGCTTTCTCTGCCTGGTTCACAATGAATGCGCCAACTGCTCCCTGACTCCATCTTTCAATATAATTTACTCGTCATTCATGGTTTTAAAAAAGGGAAGCCAACCTGTGGCATAAATAAGATACAGAATGGGGAATACACCGCAGGAATATCGCTTTGTAGGAAGCATTGTTTTTCAGGTGCGATGTTGAGCAGATGCCCTGTCTGCTTGTTCATACGGTTTCAAATGATCCCATGTCACTTGTTTTCCCTACATTATAACAGTGACTACATTTCAAAAGTACTTAATTGGTTGTAAAGTATTTTGAATGTAAAGCACCCATTGTGAGCAGGATGTCCTGAAGTCACAAAAGGCGCTGTGTAAATACATTTTCATTCTTTTCCCCCCCCCCCCACGAAGAGTGGGGCAGCTCGTCCAGTGCCCTTTATCTCAGCCATCACTAATACAGGTTAACAGGTTATCTATCTCATCTCTGTAACTCCCGTTGCCGAACAGGAAACAGAAATCAGGACATTGGTTTCCACTCCAGCCACTGGCATGCGCCCGGTTTCTTCAACCACTTACATCATTGTTGTGTGGCTCACTGCCTGCTCCCTCCCGCCCGCTGCCTGCTCCCTCCCGCCCGCTGCCTGCTCCCTCCCGCCCGCTGCCTGCTCCCTCCCGCCCGCTGCCTGCTCCCTCCCGCCCGCTGCCTGCTCCCTCCCGCCCGCTGCCTGCTCCCTCCCGCCCGCTGCCTGCTCCCTCCCGCCCGCTGCCTGCTCCCTCAGCCCGCTGCCTCCCGCCTGCTGCCTGCTCCCTCCAGCCCGCTGCCTGCTCCCTCAGCCCGCTGCCTGCTCCCTCAGCCCGCTGCCTCCCGCCTGCTGCCTGCTCCCTCCCGCCCACCCGCTGCCTGCTCCCTCTCGCCCGCTGCCTGCTCCCCCCCTGCTGCCGGATTCCTTCTGCCTTTTACCAGCACCCTCCCCCCCACTGCTAGCTTCCTCTCATCTGCTGCTGGCTCCATCCGAACACTGTGGCTCCCTCTGCCGCTTCCCCCATGACCCACACCCCACCCCACCCCTGCTTCCTCAGCGGTCCTTTGCCGCTGGCTCACTTCCCCAAGCTCTCTCCCACATATCTCCTGCCCTCTTCACTGCTTCTCTCCCCCTCCCACCCCCATTCCCTCATGGGACTCCTCACCATTCCCTTCACTTCTCCCTTCTACTCCCCACCATCCATTCTGATGCGAGCCAGCGGTGAAGGAGGTGGTGAAAGTCCGCAGGAGGGAGCGGGGGGCGTAGGTCAAGTGGAAAGGGGAGCAGTGAGGAGCCACGGTGGGGGGTGTGGGAGGGAAGCAGCAGATTGTTGGGTCTTCATTCCTGTTTTTGTTCATTTTAATGATGGCAGCTGCCAGGGATGTCTCTATCAGTGACATCACAGGCTCTGACATTGCATCTGGGCATGTGCAGGGGGAAGTGCTCCCTCTAGTGTTGTGGCACAAATAAACACAGCCAAGAGAGGGCGAGTTAACCAGCCATCAAGTTGTTATGTGGAAGAGCTTTTGATTCCTGCAGTATGATGGATCTTTGTTCAGGTAGGTTAGTTTACAGCTCTGCAGTGACAGCTGGTGACCTTTTTAAACAGGTAAGGCACAATTGTGTGCCTCCTGAAGCCTGCATGTTACCATAACAACTGACCGTTTCTGTGTAATTCCACCAGCAATTTTACCTTTTTTCATGCAAGAGTCCAAATGAACGCATTATTTCAAGGGTGAGTGAAAGAACCAGTGAAAGAAAGTACCATTTGCAGATAGCTTTAAATTGACAGATGGGTTAGAAAAGCAGTAATAGATTCTGCCAACAAAATCACTTCCAATTTTAGCAGCCATAATCCAATATCATGGCTTAGAACTTGCCGATTACAAATTAATATGCACATGACATGCAATTCTGTCCACCTGTGTGCCAACAGTGGCATCAATTCCCCATTCGAGTTCACGCATACAACATGAGCCAGTGCCTCACCCTGATGAATCACCCCTGTACCATAGCACAAGTGCAGCCACCTACGAGCAAGAATGAGCAGCAACACTTATGCAGAGAAATATGGATAAGAACTGCCACTAGTTCAGTACTTCTCACTTTTTTTTGTAATTTTTTTGTAATTTTAATCCCTTCTAGCTTTGCAGTTGAGAATGCAGTCTACCAAACATTCCCTGTGACCAAAACCAGCAAGCTACTCAAGGGCCACCTGCATGTGACTTAGATTTTCCTACCTTCCCACCCAGGGAATTGAAGCAGCATCAGTTCAGCCCCTTTTCATTTGTTGTATTCAGAAGCTAAGCAGGGAGGAGTATAACTTGAATCTCCATCTGTCAGGGAAAGCATCCTCCCAGCATCTACCCTGTCAAGCCCCTTAAAAAAAATTATGTTTCAGTGACATCACTTCTCATTCTTCTAAACCCTAGGGAATACAGGCCTAACCTACACAATTTCTCCTCACAGCACATTCCCATGAGTCAGTTGAGTAAACTCTCATTGTATACCTTCTAAGGCAAGTTTATTCTTCTTAGGTAACAAACTAAAACTGTACATGGTACTCCAGGCGTGATCTCTCAAGGCCCTATAAAATTGCAGTAAGCATTCTTTACTCTTGTATTCCAATTCCTTTATAATAAAGACTAATACAGCACTTGCTTTCCTAATTACTTGTTGCATCTGTAAATTAACTTTGTGATTCATGTACAAGGATACCCAGATATCTTTAAAGACCAATATTTCCCAATCTCTCACCTTCTAAAAAATATTCCGCTTTTCTGTTTTCCTACATTAGTGGATAATTTCATACTTCATATTGTATCATACGTCATATTGTATCTGCCAAGTGCTTACTCCCTCACTTGACCTGTCTGGATTCCTTTGAAACCTCTTTGCGTTATTCTCATCACTTACTTAAAGCTAAAATCCGTCATATCTGGAACATAGGAATTTATAAACGTCGAACTTGCTCCGCCATTCAATACGATCATGGCGGATCATCCACTTCAATGCCTTTTTCCCCACACTATCCCTATATCCATTTATGTCATTGGTATTTAGAAATCTGTCAATTTCCACTTTAAACATACTTAATGACTGAGCTTCCACAGCCCTCTGGGGTAGAGAATTCCAAAGGATCACAAACTCCTTCTGTAAAGAAAACTCTCCTCATCTCGGTCCTAAGAGGCTTCCCCCTTATTTTGAAATTGTGTCCCGAGTTCTAGACTCCCTAACCAAGGGAAACATCTTACCTGCACCTAGCCTGTCTATCCCTTTAAGTATTTTATAGGTTTCAATGAGATCTTCTCTTATTCTTCGAAACTCTTGAGAGTACAGGCCCAGTTTCTCCAACCTCTCGAGTGGACAGTCCCGCCATCACTGGAACAAGTCTAGTGAACCTTTGCTGCACTCCCTTTATGGCAATAATATCCTTCCTAAGGCAAGAGGACCAAATCTGCACACAGCATTCCAGGTGCGGCCTAACTGAGGTTCTTTACAATTGAAGCAAGACTTCACTACACCTTGACTCAAATTCTCTTGTGATAAAGGCTAACATACAATTAGCCTTCCTAATTGCCTGTTGCACCAGAACATTGGCTTTCAATGATTTACTGACGAGGACGCCCAGGTCCTTTGTACAGCTACACTTTCTAATCTAGCTTTGTGTCATCCATGAATGTAGAAATATTATATTTGGTCCCCACATCCAAATCATTGATATATGTATAGTGAACAGCTGATCGTTGCGGTACCTCATTAGTCACTGCCAAAGTGAGAATGACCCTTTATTCCTGCTGTTTTCTGCCTGTTAGCCAATCCTTAATCCACGCCAGTATATTACCTCCTATTCAATGTGCTTTCATTTTGCTAACCAACCTCATGTGGGGACTTATCAAAAGCCTTCTGAAAATCCAAGTATACTACATCCACCAACTCCCCTTTATCAATTCTGTTACTAGCATCCTCAAAAAACTCCAACAGCTTCGTCAAACATGATTTCCCATTCATAAATCCATGTTGACTATGCACAATCAGATCATTATTATCCAAGTGTCCATTTATCACATCCTTCATAATAGATTCCAGCATTTTCCCTACTACTGATGTACGGCTAATATTCATTGCAATATTTAAACCAGATGGTGTCCTCGTAGTCTCCTGTTTTCTTTCTCCCTTCTTTAATAGTGGGGTGACATTTGCCACCTTCCAATCTGCAGGAACCATTCCAGAATCTATCGAATTTTGGAAGATGATCACTGATGCATTCCCACAATTATACTCCATTTGCCAGATCTTCTATATCTTTTTGTAGCCTCCTTATGTCCTCTTCACAACTTACTTTCCTGCCTATCTTTGTGTCATCAGCAAATTTGGCAACCATCCCATCCACCCCTTCATCCAAGTTATTTATAGAAATTGTAAACAGTTGAGGTCCCAGCACTGATCCCTTGTTACATCTGCCAACCTGAAAAAGACCCATTTATGCATACTCTCTGCTTCCTGTTAGCCAGCCTATCTTCTATCCATGTCAATACATTACCCACTATACCATGAGCTTTTATTTTCCGCAATAACCTTTGATGTGGCACTTTATCAAATGCCTTCTGGAAATCTAAGTGCAGCATATGCACCAGTTTTCCTTTATCCACAGCACATGTTACTTCCTCAAAGAACTCCAACAACTTGGTCAAACGTGATTTCCCTTTCACAAAACCATGTTGACTCTGCCTGATGACCTTAAACTTATCCAAGTGCCCTGCTATAGCTTCCCTAATAATAGCTTCTAACATTGTCAAACTAACTGGCCAGCAGCTTTCCGCCTTCTGCCTCCCTCCCTTTCTGAACAATGGAGTTACATTTGCTATCCTCCAATCCAATGGGACCCTCCCCAAATACAGGGAGCCCAGAAAATCAAAAGCAATGAATCAATTATCTCAGCAGACAACCCCACCCCCCCACCTCCCCCAAAGACCCTAGGATGAAGTCCACCAGGACCCAGGCTCTTGTCAGCCCGCAGCTCCAAAAATTCACTCAGTACCATGTCTATAGTAACTCTAATTTTCCTGACTTCCTTCCCCACTTCCACTTCCTGGTTTATAGCTGCTTCAGGGATGTTACTTGTATCCTCTATAGTGAAAACTGATGCAAAATACCTGTTTAATTCATCTGCCATCCCCTTGTTTTCCATTATCAATTCTTGATACTACCTTTAACTTTTCTAGTTAACCATGAATGGTGTGTCCGTCCCTTGGACTTTTTCTTACTTATTGGAAAGTATCTATGTTGTGTATTCTGAAATATCCCTTTAAATATTAGCCACTGCATCTCTATTGACCTATCCCTTAACCTAATTTGCCAATTCACTTTAGCCTGCTCAGCATCCATGCCCTCATAATTGTCCTTATTAAGTTTAAAAACTTAATCTCAGGCCCACTCCTCTCTCCCTCAAACTGAATGTAAAATTCAATCATATGATGGTCCCGGCTACCTAGGGGCACCTTCACTATGAGATCATTAATTACTCCCATGTTATTGCATAATGCCAGATCTAGTATAGCCTGCTCTCTGGTTGGCCTAGCCAGTGAAGCCCACATCCAGTAATTGAATAAAAAAAAGACACAACCTCCTTTTCCTTTTTGCCTGTCTTTCTTAAATGTCAAAATTCTTGAATATTCAGCTCCCAGTCTTGATCACTCTGCAGCCACATTTCCGTAATGGCAATTGGATCATACCCTTTTACCTCTATTTGTGCCTTTAAATCATCTACCTGGTTGCGAATGCTACGCGCTTTCAGGTAGAGTACCCTTAACTTTGTCTTTTTGACATTATTCCACCTTTTTAGTTTAGTTGACGCTCATCTTTGTTTCACCTGCCTTCTAACTTTACTTGCTACTTTTCTACTTCCCATTACCAGCTTTACTTCCTTCCAATTTGAGCTACCCCTCCAGTTCCCATCCCCCTAACAAGCTAGTTTAAACACTCCCCAGCAAATCTCCCTTCGAGGATATTACTCTCGGTCCTGTTAAAGTGTAACCCATCCATCTTGTACAGGTCCCACCTCCCCCAGAAATCTGATGCCCTCCCTCCTACACCAATTCTCTAGCCACAAGTTCAATTGATCAGTCCTCCTATTCCTATGCTCACTACCATGTGGCAATGGGAGTAATCCTGAGAATACTGTTCTTGAGGCAACACAGACTACAAGCACCTGGTGGGGTGGTGGCGGCAGCCAAGGCAGCATACAAGCATATGGCGGGAGGTTGGAGGAGGGGGGTGGAGGTGGGGGGGGGCGCGGTGTGTGGAGATGGTGAGGGAAGCAGCCAAGCACTTGGAAAAGCTTGTAAAAAGCGAAAATTCTTCTGCAGCTGAGACCATTCTGCTGCAGCTCCATTGACCTGCTTGGAGTCGGGCCTCTAAAGCTTTTCTTCCCACTCAGGCAACGCAAAAGCATGAAAGTGCCACCAAATGCACCAGAGATTTTCACCCCTTGGGCGCACACTGCAAATTAATGTGCATTTTAGGGGGCAGCAGAGCAACTGACCAACTGAGCAAGTTGTAGAATCCCCTTGCAGAAGGTGGCCATGGAGCAGTCACTGGTGGAGGCACTCACAGCCCCTTGCAATGTCTTTATTAAGGTTTGGACCAGTATTCATCATGGTTCAAGCTAACAGTGCAGCTTTGCAGTGTGAGTTAGGAGATTGTGTCTGCCTGAGCTGTGAGCACAGCATAGAGCCCAGTGCCCGAAGCTGCTGGCAATCGGTAAGCGGAGGGAGTGGGGCGGAGATGGGTGAGGTCTCGCACAGCCAATGAGTGCACTACACATTGGCCATCCAAGTGATGGCCAGCACTTTCCTGCATGTGTGAAGGGGCCTTCAGACTTAACCAAGAGAGGTTTTTAGGACACATATGCTAACCTGCATGCCTCTCTCTTTGACTCTGCAGGAGGAGGACATCAGGATCATGGAGCCTGGTGATTTAGCAGTATGCATCATAGCTTTCAGGGAGCAGAGAGGAAGAGAGCAGCAGAGGCGCCTGGCTTGGCAAAGGGAGGAGCACCTCCATCAAGATGAAGGGCCTGCTGCACACGCAGCTGAAGATCCACAGCGAGTTGTCACTTATAGGCGCTTTGCTAGACCCAGGGTCTATCAGTGGCGCTTGTCATTCCTGCAGATGACTGAGAACCAGTACTGTTGAAGACTGCACGTCTAGGGAACTGGTTCAGTCACATATGACGCCTGCTGCAGAAGTTGGCATGGAGGGCATCCACTGCCAGTGGCCGTGAAAGTGACCGCAGCGCTCAATTTTTACGCCAGTGGCTCCTTCCAGGTGACCTGTGCAGGATGTCGCAAGCCTCCAGGCACAAGTGTATTCAGGAGGTCACGGATGCCAGTTTCACAAACGCACAGAACTTTGTGCACTTTGCCTGGGATCAGGAAAGCCAGGAAGCAAGAGCGCTAGGATTCGCATAGATATCAGGTTTTCCACAGATGCAGGGTGCCATCAACTGCACTCACGTGGCGCTTAGATCTTTGTGGCAGCAAGTAGTCAACTATGTAAACCACAAGGGCTTCTGCTCATTGAGTGTTCAGCTGGTGTGCGACGACTACAAATGCATCCTACTGGTTGGCACACGATTTCCAGCGAGCGTCCACGACCCCTACATCCTTAGCAGGTCTCATCTTCCAGGGTCCAGGGAGGCTGCAAGATTGGCTCCTCAGGGGAAAGGTGGTACCCACAAAGGACGTGGCTGATGATGCCCATGCGGTGGCCTCAGGCTGCAACAAAGCGACAGTATCAAATGCCTCATGTCACAATCCGGACTTTGTTGGAGCAAACTATGGGTATTTTGAAAATGAGGTTTCAATACTTCAACAGGTACAGTGGATCAGTGTAAAACAGTCCACCGAGGGTGTTCATCTCATGCTGCCTGGGCCACAACTTGGTGCTGCAATGGGGGGAGGACCTGACCGAGGAGGAAACGGAACAGCTGCACATCTCCTCCGATGAAGACGACGTTGAAGGGGATGAAGTCCTCAAAGACAAGATGCCAGCAATAAGGCTATCACACTGGCCAGATGAGGCAGGCAGGCGCACTTAGGAGCTGCGAGATTCATGGAGAAGGATGACAAGTTGCAGTGAGGACAGTCCTGACATCCTCACCTTGCATCTGTGCACGTTTGACTCCTGTGTAGCTGTTGGCAGCACACATACCCTCAGTGCTCAGGCTCATGTCATGGAGGAGCAGCGGAGGCACTATTAGTCGCTAGATTCTAGGAGGTTGACGACGACATGCAGTGAGGACACTCCATAGATCTTCACATGGCCTCTGTGAATGTCTGACTCCTGTCTGGCTGAGGGCAGCTTACTTGCGCTCTGTAATCAGGGTCATATCATGGAGACGCAGCCGTGAAACTTTAAATGCAACTGTTACTTTGTCAGCCTTCAGCACCTGTCCCCTTGAGGAGCACACTGTCACCAGTCACAGATGCTGATGAGATGGGGGCCAGCCCCACTTCAAAAGGTGCTGAGAGCACACAGAATGATGGAACTCTGTGACACCTGTCTACGACATTCTGGCAGCAATGACAAGCACCATCGAGGTGCAGGCATCACTAATGTGTCCAGTGAGTGTGAGGCCGGACCATCACTTTGGTCTGAAGGTTATACACTGCACAGTGAAGCAGCCTGGACTGAGACACCTGCCATTATGTTATGCAGGAACCAAGATTTCACATCTGAATCTGACAGCACCTTCCAAACCCACAACCACTACCATCTAGAAAGTCAAGGGCAGCAGATAGATGGGAACACCATCATCTGGAATTCCCCTCCAAGTCACTCACCATCCTGACTTGGAAATATATCGCCGTTCCTTCACTGTCACTGGGTCAAAATCCTGGAACTCCCTCTCTAACAGCACTGTGGGTGTACCTACATCACATGGACTGCAGCAATTCAAGGAGGCAGCTCACCACTACCTTCTCAAGGGCAACTAGGGACGGACAATAAATACTGGCCCAGCCAGCAACGCCCACGCCCCGTAAGTGAATAAAAAAAAACATTCGCTGCTCATCATAAACGAGAAGTCATTGGCAAGGAGACATTCTCAGGAGTTTATTTACAATAGTAAACATTATGGATGAGTGATTAACACCCATGCCCAGACTGTACACCTACACCTTCTTAACCTTCCTAACCTCTTGGCACCTTAGTGCTCCCCTGACATCCACAGCAGAGGTTGAGGCAGCCTGCTGCCTATGCACTGTCTGTGATGACCTTGGCGGGAGTCCTCTTGAGGACAGAGACCTGCTTTTGGGGTCCTGCTGTGTGGCAATGGCACCCTCCTCAGCCTGAGGAGCTGCTGGGGTCACAGGAAATTCAGGGATTCAGGTGGACTGGACACTCCCGGAATCACCTGGGTGGATGGCCCTGGAGTGTGCACCTGCTGATCCTGCTCCCCATGGATGCCCGAGAGCCATTGGCTGACTCCTTGAGGAAAAGGGGAAGCTGGAGTGAGATCAAGCTGCCCCACACCACTATCGCATTTACTTGGAGGCCAACTATGGCATCTGCAATGGAGTTCAGCTCAGTGCAGGACTGATGTCCTGGACAAGGTATCCATGGTAGCTGCCTTCCTACCAATATTGATCTCAGTGCGTTGACATGCCAGTGCTATAACCTCAGCCTGAAGGCAGACAGACTGTATTGTACCGTGCAATCTAAGGGTCTGGAGTCATATGGAGGCCCGATGGGGTAAGGGCATCAGGTTTCCTTACCTAAAGAACAATAGAGAAACAGATGGGTTTTTACAACAATCAATGATATTTGTCATGATCACCATCACTGAGATGAGAAAGAGAGAGAGAGAACGAACAATAAATCTTGCTGCTTTCCTTTTACATTACCTCAAGAAACAATTATATTCACTTAAGCCAGTTTTCTTCCGCTTGTACTTGTCAGTAAGAGATGAATGACTGGTTTAAAAATAAGTCAGGGAGTGATTGATCTTGCATATATTTTGCTGAAGTAGACCCATTTAAACCCTAGTTTGGATGATCAAAGCACCAGAGTCTGCATAATAATTGTCTACAATCTTTTATGAAGATACTAATGGTGCACAGCTTTAGTTCTCTGCTGCCATCACCACACTGTCAGAATTCTGATTGCACATTAAGCTGCAGATGATCCAAAACTCTGTCTTTTCTTTTAAACAGCTCAAAATAAGCAAACCACACATCTTATTCAGCCAGTTCACCAGCTCATCCCCAGATACCTGCTCAAACTCACTTCAATATGATACAACCTGAGATCTGGTTATTCCCGAGATGAGATTAAGATTTCCTCCTTCCAAAGCATGGCGAGTCCTTGCCCCAATCTCACCTACGTTGGTGTTGGTCATAACACCTGTTGTTAACTGACTCAACTTTTCCAATATCCCGGAGCTCCATGCCCCACAAACACCAACTCATCCAGAACACCATTACCTACCTCAGTCCCTCACAAACCCCCATTCACCTATCAGTCTCATTGGTTATTCCACTGATACCCCATCTCCTGGCATATCAACTTCAAAATGCTTGTGCGCATCAACAAATGAAGCAAATTCTCTTGCATTTGCAACATCCACCAGCACTACAGTCCTATCTTTGTAAACTCTCATAGCCCTCTGGCCAAATATGTGTGATCACCCCTCCCTCCAGCCTCCTCCTTGTGGCTCCCTCCAGCCTCCTCCTTGTGGCTCCCTCCAGCCTCCTCCTTGTGGCTCCCTCCAGCCTCCTCCTTGTGGCTCCCTCCAGCCTCCTCCTTGTGGCTCCCTCCAGCCTCCTCCTTGTGGCTCCCTCCAGCCTCCTCCTTGTGGCTCCCTCCAGCCTCCTCCTTGTGGCTCCCTCCAGCCTCCTCCTTGTGGCTCCCTCCAGCCTCCTCCTTGTGGCTCCCTCCAGCCTCCTCCTTGTGGCTCCCTCCAGCCTCCTCCTTGTGGCTCCCTCCAGCCTCCCCCTTGTGGCTCCCTCCAGCCTCCTCCTTGTGGCTCCCTCCAGCCTCCTCCTTGTGGCTCCCATCTGCCCTATGGCCCTTTGAAAATGCTGAACAAATCTGGCCAAATGTTTTCAGTCTGGACCATGTTAGATAAAAGATGCCAGAAAAAATTTGCTCTTAAAATGTAATATTTACTGTTATTTATTTGAGCTTACAAGCAGTGCCTTAAATATAGAGATTACCATTAACAGCAGTAAGATTTACAAATGAATGCATCCATAAACCATGCATGAAAAGCCAAGATATTCAGTCAAATAGGGAGGTCATTTAAGCACACATTGCAGCAACTCTCTTTGTTGCTGCACCCTTCAGAATGCATGTTGATGTTCAAAACGATGAACAAACAGCATTATATAAATAATGCATCAGCATCTCAGATGGCTTGTCGATGTGCTGAGGATAATGGACTCTTTTTAATCTGTAATCCAGCAACCACCTGTTAGTCGCAAACAAGGAGAAGCTCATCCCATCAGGTGGAACTGGCCAAAAGCAAAACACTGACACAGCCAAATAAATAATTCTGAATAATAGCCATTGTATTTAAATAACCACATACTGCATACAATGTGTTGTCACCGTCAGTCAGTCAGTCAGTCATTCACTGACTTGTAACACTCAGGTGAGAAGGGATGAACTAACTCCCCATTATTCAACCTCCTCAGTTGGTCACAACAAAGAAGTTTCCTTTTTAACGAGGATATGCCTTCTCCCAAATCAAAATGTATTTAACCACTTAAGCTGTGAACAATAATGAGCCAATCAAACAAGCTTTGATTGAGTCAAAGAAAGAGCAAATTTATTAACCACTAAACCCTGAAGGAAAAAATAAAAACGGAACGTCAAGCATTCGGCCCTCATGCAGTCATTAGGACACACGCGCACACACACCAGATATAAGGGGAGTTAGAGTCCAATGAAAAAACTGGTAAAAGAGTACAGAGTATCCTTTGATTGTCCTTGAGGCGTAGATTTTAAATGTTGCAGCCAAAATAGGTTAGCTGGTTTCTTGGATGCAGTCAGATGTAGAAGATGTTGCAATTATTACGAGATCTCAGTTTGTTGGTAGGTTTCTGGTAGAATTGGCTTCTCGAACCGGGAATAGAAAGAGGGGGAGAGCAAGCAGCCCTCAGCTTGTTTCCTCTGCTCAAAGTTTTCTGAACACTGCCTGTGTCACTGGCAATCTCTCTCTAGTAGCTGGCAGCCTTGCCTTAAAATACTTCATGCATTGTGTATTTCCAAGAGCTTATGGGTGGGTCTGTCTGTGGCAGCCATTTTTTCAATATCCAGTACTTTGCATTTTTAACATCTCTTCCTTAGTCAGTTATGAGTTTCGATGGGTGCCCGGATCACAGGAAACGTCTCTCTCTTGGGAGTGTGAAGTTTGTTTCCCAACTTCACCTTGGAATGTGGCCTTGCATTTTTAAGCCGTTTGCTCTGTCTCAGTTCAAATTGCTGAAGTTCAAGTGAGTTGAAATTCAAACAAATCAAATTTTCTACAATAAAGCGGCATAGCCTCGTAATACCTCCCCATCACAGAGAGATTCACACTCATTTCATTACAAGGTGTAAAAACACAACACAAAAAAAAACTTCCATTTCACTTCCATTCATTCTCTTAGTCTTGGTCTGGATTATTCCATCAGTTCTAACTGGGTCTCTAAATTCTGGCCAGGATGTCCACAATCACATTTGAATTCCCTGCAATGTGGGTGATTTTTCGGTGATACGGTTGACAAAGTAACTCCAATGGAATAACCTTGCATTCTGAGTGTTGATTTTCTCTCCAAAGGTCAAAGAGTCACGGTCAGTGTAAACTATGGTCTCTCTATATCCATTTCGGACATGTATCTTAAAGTGTTTGAGAGTAGTAATAAACATGTGGTTTCTTTTTCTACTGTGAACTACCCTTTCTGATGTTTGTTCAGTTCTGGTGCCCCCTGCAGCTGTGGATGATATGCTGAGGACTTCACCTGGGTCACACCCAGGTTATCCATGACTTCCTGGAATATTCAGGATAAAATTTGAGCTCTGATCTGACTGAACCTTGGTTGGCACATCCACGATGGTAAGGATATACTGGTAGCCCCTTTTTTGTTTTGCACAGGGCCCCCTCATAGTCCATGAGCACCTTGCTGAATGGTTCCCCAAAAGACAGCACTGGAATCATAGGTTCAGGTTTTATTGCAGGCTGGGGTTTTTCCATAACCTGGCAGGTATGACAGGTTCTGCAAAACCTTACTATATCCTTGTGGAGGTACGGCCAGTAAGAATGCTGGCTGATGTGGGCTTGGGTTTTTTGTATACCAACATGCCCAGCCATCGGAATTTCACGTGCTAACCTTAATATTTCTGCACGGTACCTCGGCGGAACTACTACCTTGTGGATCACTGTCCACTCCCTTGTTTGCAGATCTGCGAGGGGAACCTCTGCTTCCTCATCAACCCCTCATTGTTAATGTAGTAGCTTTCAGGGTTTGTCTCTACTTCAGCTTCAGTTAGGGCAGTCTGAGCTAACTTTTTTAACAACAGGTCAGTTTGCTGCACAGCAACCAAGGAAGACATGCTAAACAAAAACAGAATTACCTGGAAAAACTCAGCAGGTCTGGCAGCATCGGCGGAGAAGAAATCAGTTAACGTTTCGAGCCTTCATGGCCCTGAAGGGCCATGAAGGCTCGAAACGTTAACTGATTTCTTCTCCGCCGATGCTGCCAGACCTGCTGAGTTTTTCCAGGTAATTCTGTTTTTGTTTTGGATTTCCAGCATCCGCAGTAGCTTTTAGCTTTTTGTTTTTATCTTAAGGAAGAGATGCTTATTATCCCCTTAGGGTCTTCTAGACTCCCAAAAAAAGTCTCAGATTACCAGAGAGTAGGATCATTTATCTGCAGTGTCATTTCAGCCTCCTCTAACAGAGTTTGACTGGCCATAGACTGCATTGCCACAGAGTCAGGGAAAATGCCAGGCACTTTCTCCTGCAGCTGTTCTGCCTCCCTGTCCTCGGTTAGCTTCTCTGAGACTACTGGATGCTATCACTTTTGATCCCGCCAGGTCGTTGCCAAGGAGCAGGTCGACCTCTTCCACGGGCAACTTGGGACGACTCCCATGGTCAACAGTCCTGACACAAGGTTGCACTCCAGGTGCACCCGATATAAGGGGATGGGCAATTACCCTCCTTCAATACTCTTTATCAACACCTTGGCACTTACTGCACTCTCTGGTGGAAAGGTCATGCCTTTTCCCAGAAGCAGAATTTGGCTAGCCCCCTGTATCCCTCAGTATGATTATAGGCTTACTCACCTCGCTCGAGGGAAATGTGGCCACTTTCCCTTCTGATAAATCCTTGAAACTGTCAGGGATCTTTTTAAACTCACCTGCATTTGCAGTAATGCATCTACAGGGATTTGCTGCCGCAGTCAGAGCCACAGCCTGGTCTGCTATGCTCTCTGTCTGGATCCCATTTTCTGCGCAGACAAATCCCACTGGTTTTTCCCATAACCTCCAGCAGTTAGTACAGAGATGTCCTGCTTTGCAGCAGGTAAAACACATAGCCTTATCAGCCTCACTCCTCTTCTCAACACCATCCTTTCTGGCCTGAGGAGGGCCCCTGTGTTTCCAGCTGAACCTTCTTTCCCATGGGTGTTCAGTTTCCTATCACTTGCCCACCTTCTATCCTTCTCAGTTGGTTGAGGGTGACTAGAGAAGGGTTTCCTTTGGGATGAGGATTAGTGGACGAGCTCGTCAGCTAGGGTTGCTGCCTGGTTGGACCCTGTTACTGTCTGTTCCTCTATGTGAGTTCTTATCGGGAAGAGTGTGGAGTTTTTGAACTTCTTGAGCAGAATTATTTCACGAAGGTTTTCATGGGCCGCAAGCCTCAATTTTAAGTGCCTGCACCCACCAGGCAAAAGTGAGCTGCTTAAGCCTTTCAAACTCCAGGTACGTCTGGTCAGGCCATTTCCCGAGGGTACAGAATTTCTAACAGTACGGCTCCAGCACTAACTGATACATACTTAAAATAGCCTTTTTTGCTGCCTCATAGCTTGTTCCACTTTCTTCAGGCAAGAGGGAGTAAACCTCATGAGCTTTTCCTGGCTTACTCTGCAACAGCAGGGACCAGTGTTGAGCTGGCCACTTTAACTGCTGTGTTAACCTTTCGAAAGAGATAAAGAAGGCTTCTTCTTCATCAAACTTAGGAATTAAATGGAAAAACCTGAATACCTCAGTCTTTAAGTCTGAGCTAAAGGTATCTTCAATGGGCATAATGGGATCCTGCCTTCTCAGCTCAAGCTGTTTTGATTTAAACTCCCTTTCCTCTTTCCTGGAATTCTCTCACCTCCTTCCATTCCTGCCTCTCTCTTTCCTGTTACAGCCCCTCTCTCTCTCCTTTTCCCTTTCCTCAAATTTCAATTCTAATTTCAACTGTTACAATTTTAATTTTCCTGTCACTAATTTATCTGTTTAAGTGTCCTCAATTTCCACAAGATGTTTCATCACTAGTTTTAAAATTTCAGTTTTTCTAGCTTTTGGGCGGAACTCCTCTAAGTGCCTAGCTACATCTTTTAATTCTCCTAAAAGTGTGCCCTTAACTTTCGCCAGTTATCTCATCCTGTTCTATGAAAGCATTGACAATGAATGTGGGCATTTTAGCACTTTATTATTACAGTCACAAGAAAATCTTTCTCAGTTTCTAAACTGCTTTTGAAGGAGCAATTTACTTTCCCCAATTCTTTCGTCAGTCTGTAGGAACAATTCCAGATACGCGCCCCCAATGTTACTGGGACAAGGTGAGAAGGGATGAATTGGCTCCCCTCTATTCAACCTCCATGGTTGGTCACAACAAAGGTTTAAATTTCTTTCTTACAAGGATATCGCTTTTCCAAATCAGAATGTATTTAACTATTTCAGTTGTGAGCAATAAGGATCCAATCAAACAAGGTTCCCTCAAGTCAAAGAAAAGAGCAAATTTATAACCACTAAACCCGAGAGAAATAATGATAAAGCAATGTCAAGCATCCAGCCCTCATGCAGTCATTAGGTGCACACACGCACACCAGAAGTAAGGGGAGTTAGAGTCCAATAAAAAGAAACAAAGAATATACTGTTAACTTTCCTTTGATTGACCTTGAGACGTAGATTTTAAATTTTGCAGCCAAAATAGGTTAGTTGGTTTCTTGGGTGCAGTCAGATGTAGATGATGTTGCAACTGCTATGAGATCTCAGCTCTTTGGTAGGTTTCTGATAGAGTTTGCTTCTCGGCCCAGGTGACATGCTTACTCCAAAAAAAAGAGGGAGAGCACGAGCAGCCCTCAGCTTGTTTCCTCTGCTGGGGGCTTTCTGGGCACCACCTGTGTCACTTGCAATCTATCTCTAGTGGCCGACAGCCTTGCCTTCAAACACTTCACCCATTGTGTATTTCCAAGGAGTTTTGAGTGGATCTGTCTGTGCAGCGATTGTTTCAATATCCAGTACTTTGCATTTTTAATGCATCTTCCTTAGACAGTTATGAGTTTCAATGGGTGTCTGGATCACAGGAAATGTCTTTCCCTTCACACTTCCCTGAGGGTGACTTGTTGGCTTCTCAACTTCAACTTGGAATGTGGCATTGCATTTTTAAGCAGTTTGCTCTGTCTCAGTTCAAATTACAAATGTTTAAGTCAGTTGAAAATTGAAAAATCATATTTTCAAAAATGAAGGGAGTAGCCTTGTAACAAACTGCTCAACAGATCAAAGCCAGTATCATCTTATTAGGAGATAGAGAATGTAGTGAATAGTAACTATGTTAGCTAAATGAATTATAAAGCTCTCTTATGATCTCAAAGACTTTAAAAATGCATCTACTTACAGAATTAGAGGGGCTATTAGTTTCCATGAATATTCAAGTCATACAAAAGAATATACAATTTGCATACAAAATATACAAGAAAGCACAGCATGAGTCCGCATGTATACTGTTGACAGTCAGTTCTACCTCGCCACCACCTCTCTCGATCCCTCCATTGTCCCTAAGTTGTCACATTGCTTGTCTAATATCTATTATTAGATGAACAGAAATTTCTTCCAACTAAATATTGTGAAGACCAAAAACATTGGCTTGTCATTAATTACCATACTGACACTCCCCAATCACTTGAGCCATATAATCTCCTGGGAGATGCAAAAAAATTAAAACTCAGTTTAATTAGGGAGAAGAATCTTGAAAATTCTTCAATGACTCTTTTAGGCATCAAGACTGGTACAGAAAACACAACGTATGACCACATACTGCATGGTACACACCAGAATGAATGATGCATTGATTAACAAATAATTTTGTTGAGCTTCCTTTTGAACTCACGACAGTTGAAACCCAGGCCAAGTATATTTTAGTTGCTCTTCCCCTGTTCCATAACTTAGTCCTTTCTCTGTCTGTCTTCTTTCCTGAAAATTTACAAATGCTGACAAGTTTAAAACAGAACTATGTGAATTAATGCCTCTGAAATTCTGCCAGGGCTGCCTTCTTCTTGATGAATGGATTGGCAGAAATCGAGCTACACACTTACACCATTTCCCAGACAGTTCACTCTGAAACTCGAGCCATCTGAAACGTTTTCAGATCTACAGTGTAATCCTTCCTACAACAGGATATTTGAAAGAACTGAACGCTCATTTTTATGAATCCTTGGGTCAAGCTCAGCCTTGCTAGCACGTACCCCCAGAGAAAAAAAATCACCCATTCAAGGCAAGTGCAGCCAAGTGGTACCATTTCCTGGTGAGGTGCCCAACACCTGGGGGTAGAGATTGACATGAGTCGTGCCCATTTCTTCAAGCATAAAAATGGCACAAAGTCTAACAATTTAGTATTCTGCACAGCTACAACTACTATTTTGTGGCGCCCGTAAAAATGTTAATGAGGAGCCTGGCACCTATTGCAGGTCCCTCAACAAACTTTGTTCCTGATGAACAGGGCAGGTAACACTCAGGATTTGTCAGCGACACCTGTGGCTATTAACTAGAAGTAAATATTGCTATAAACAAACTTAAACCATACTGTGGAGCTTCTACCCCTTAAGCTACTTGCAATGCACTTTAAACAACACCCATATATCCACAAAAATGAATTTAGCATGTAATATATACATACCCACAAACACACCTTGGTTCCTCATAGATCAAATTTTCTATAGTATATAAAAACATGACTAAAAAAGCATGTAGCAATGGCTACTTTTAGTTAACACAGAAGGTAAGTCACCATGCAACAGTAAACCTCAAGAAAACAAAGGGAGCAAATTTTCCTCCTCAAGGCTGTTGATATTCTAGACATTCGACATCTACCCATTTTCCAAAGCCAATTAAACTAATTTTATCAACACAGGGATAAGGTAGCTAAAGGATACTTTTCCCAAATCTCAGCAATCAGTGCTGTAGTTGAAGAAATTTCCATGGTTCAATAAAAAGTGAAACCAATTAATTTATTCATATGGCACATAGCAGAGGAAACAAGATGATAAGTTGGTTTCTAAGTTTCAAAAGCTGTACCAATTAATGAATTTCAGCAAGGTTATGTGGCTTACTGCTCACGATCTAAGGATGATCCTGAAAGGCAAGGTAAATCCAGGCTACTTTACAGCAGATCATCTTCTTAGCCTCTTCCTTGTCTCTTTCATCCTCATCTCCACCATGTGCAAGCTCATGGATATCTTTGTTACCACAATTGAAGCCCTCCCAATCAGCTGCTCTGTCACATCCCTCCATTCCCCTAGCTCAAATAGTCTCGAAGGCTCCTCCCTGCCTTAGCTCTGAGTTTCTCTCTTTCTCTAGTTTCTCCCCCATCTCCCCATATGCTCTTTTTGAGTCCATTTCGTTCACCTCCTGATCTCTCCACCCTATACCCAGTGAACTATTGACTAACCAACTTCGTTCCTGGCTCCCATGTTAAATAATATTGTTAACGATTCTCTCTTCTCATGTACTGTCCCCACCTCCTTCAAATCTATCATCCCTTCTTCAAAAAAAACCCTCAACCTTTCTGTCCTTCCCATCTCAAACCTCCCTCTTCTCTATATAATCCTTGAATGTGTTGATGCCTGCCAAATTTGTACCCACCTTTACTAAAATTCCATGTTTGAATCCCTCCAACCAGATTTCCCTACCTGCCACAGCATGAAAAGGCTCTTTCCAAAATCAGTAGTGATATCATCCATGACTGTGACGAAAGCACACTACCCCTCCTCACCCTCTTGACCTGTCTGCAGCCTTTGACACAGCTGTTCACACCATCCTCCTCCAATTCCTCTCCACTGTCGTTTAACTGGGTGAGACTGCACTTACCCGGCCCATTCTTATCTAATTGCAGCCAGAGAACCGACTGCAATGGTTTCTCTCCCTACCCTTACTCCTGCACCATTACCTCTGGTGTCCCTTAACGATTTAACCTTGGCCTCCTCCTATTTCTCATCTGCATGCTGCCCCTTGGTGACATCATCCGAAAAGGCAGCATCAGTTTGTTGTAAGGTTTTGGGCGTAGTTCAGTAGGTCTTACTAAAGGTATTTGTGGTCTTAATAAATACTTACTATTGAACTACTAAACAACTAAAAACTATATATGGAGGTACTGAAAATGTCCAAGCTAGGAGCTGTCTCCATGTTTGCTTCTACACAAGGCTCTGTCCAAACTATACTGACCCCAAGTGCAGGTCATATGTTCTCTTACATCATGTGTGGATGGTACTGTACTCCATCCTAGGTTAACCCATTATGTGCCAGACCTTTATACACCTCCCCTCAAGTCTTTAACGAGCATATTTACAGGTTTTCCCCATTTACCCCATGGATTACATCATTACAACTACGCCATCTGCAACACCGCCCCCTGCAGCCCACCCAAAGTCTCCGAGTTCATAGGTTCAGGCAGTCTGGACGACTTATAACCCTACCATATCTTATTCTCACCACTGTCTGAGGAGTGGTAGGCTCTGTCACCCAAGTAAACTTTGTTGAGTCATCTGGGTGTCTGTTCTGGCATCTGGGTGTCTTATCATCCTCTTTTTCCATTCTTTGACATTGAATCGCTCTTTATCGGTTCCCCACTTATAGTAATAGATGGCGATTGGTTTATCCTGCTCTTTATAGGGTGGATGAACTCTGGGCTAGTCTCTACGGTGATTTTTCTTTTCTCCCTTTCTGCAGCTTGCCATAATGCATGCTGGGATGGAAGATGGCTCTTCCTGTTGTGTTTGCGTTTGGCTCTGTGGTGTGCTGCCATCAATGGATGGCTGCTACTCGGTTCCAGCATTGTTTGTGGCATTGTCATGCTGGCTGGGGACTGTAGCATCTGCTCTGTGGTCTCAGGGTTTATCTCTCCAACTGCCGTTAGAGCCAGAGGTTGAGGTTCTTTTCATTGCTAGTTCCTCTCTTGATGGTCATCTACTCAAGGTGTCATGGTAACCATCTGAGTGGTTGGCTTGTCTGACCAATGAGGGGCTTCTGGCACCTGTAACAAAAGTGGACAAACCTGCTCTGCAAAGAGAGGAGATAATTCAGAGCTGAAGTCCCAGCCAAAAGAATCTTTTCTGCTGGAGCTCTCGGGAACTTGCAGTTCTGCATAACTTACAACAGTGGCTGTCTTGACACCTGCTGTTTTGAGGAGATTCAGGGCTACACAGGCCTCTCTGCTCAAGAGAGAAAAAGACTGGTTAAGGATGACATATACAAGCTTGAAGATTTGTTTGCTGCCATACCTTAATGGTTCCAGAATCATGCCTATGGCTGGAAGTTGGATTCCATAAAATAATGTGTCTGTTGCTCTTAGCTAGAGGGGTCTCAGCCACGGCTCTTTGTCCGATAGATAACACTGTCTCCTGCGTCTAATTTAAAGTTTGTGAGATGGCCATTAACCGAAATGTCTGCATTCTAGAACGAAAATTCAGGATCTTTGACCTTATCCAAGAAGTGTGGTTGTGTGCCCCTTGATGTACTGTTTTGGCCTCGTGAGCTCTCTTGGAATCTTCCGTGCATTTTGATGTTTTGGCTTTGCGCAGCTTCCCGAAGTGTCCTATTCAGTTACAATGAAAGCATTGGACTGAAATTGATGGACATTGATCACACTCGTGGGAGCTTTGCTCCACAGCGCTGGCATGGTCACTCTACTGGTCAGTTAGGGTGCTGCTTCCCTTGGCCTGAAGTGTCCCTGCTTCTGTGCTGTATTACTAACTGGACAGTGGGGTTTACCTTGTGCCACGGTTTGCTTTCTCTCCTCAACGTGGATCTGAACTGGATGTTCAGATGAAAATGGATGTCAGGTTGGCTGACAATCAAGGGCTTCTCAAGGGTTGGACCTTCCTTTGCTTGAATCACATCTGAGATTGTGTCATCCGCCACTCCTACCCTCCTATTCTATCCCTGATTAGCTCAGATTTCAGGTCACCGTAATCACAGCCTCCAGCTCTTCTGCACAGCTCAATAATGAAGGAGTCGACAGGTTCTCCTGGCTGCTGGACACGTTTATTAAATTTAGCCCTTTCAAAAATGTTGTTACTTCTGAGGCTAAGGTAAGGTTATAATGATTTTAAGACATCATCAGATTTTGCAGATGATTTTTTGATTCCTTGTCTAGCTATTATATTGTCAGCTATTGGGCCTACCAAAGCGGTGTGTTAACATGTTCAGCTCATCTTTTTATCCACATCTGAAGCAATCATCATCTAAGGAATCTCTTGTCCCCAGTTTTGTGATTGATCTGGGCAGCCATATGTTGGTCTGTAAGACTGTGTTAACACTTGCAGAGTAAAGAAAATTTCATCTGTTGACTTATGAAGTAAAAGACTTTTTTTTAAATTAAAATGGGCATCATCACCCTTGTTGTTCCTAAAATAGTATTGACAAACACACAGCACATTAAAGTGACTTATGATGTCCAACATACACACAGAATACAGCCATTCCACATTTATCTCCCACGTCAAAGCATTGAGGGTCCGTCCCCCTTTAATACTTGGGAATATCTACAAATGATACAAATTCAGTATGAAAAATGACCAGAAATAGCGAGGAAGTAACTTTCAAGTCACCTTGTATGCTTTTGCCTCTTCATGTATGCAAAGTCTTACAAAACTTAAGAGTACAATGACATTGCACTTACACTGGGATGTTTTCATAGGCATCTTCAAATTGGTCCTGTAAAACAAAGAAAGTACAATGATGTCCCTCTAGTGGTTGGTTAAGATAAAGAAACTGATAAATTGAAGATGATAATTTGCAATTTATCAGTGGAGGAATAAAGTCAGAATCATCTGAATATATATTTAATGACAGCTTTAATTTTGAATTTAATCTATAAATTACTGCACTTCACAGATTAAGTCACAGAGCAAATGCTAAACTTATCCCCTCCCTGAAAATACTATAGCTTAGTGATGAGAAAAAGAAAAAGAGGAAAAAGGCTAACTGCACACATCAGACAGTGATTAAGAGAGATAAAATGTTGCAATGGTACTGCTTTATTTTAATTTTGATGTGGGTCGAAGAACAGTAAAAATATTTTGCTCAGGTTATTGCATTTGAATTGACAAAGTACAACATAGATCCAAAAACCAGTAGAATCATCGTATCTACATTCAGAAGGGGTGAGCATAACTATTTGCAACTTAATTTGAGTTATCTATTCCTTTGCCATCATCTCCAATATATTGCAGTGAGAGCTAAGCTACAAATCTGTTCTCAACGATATCTATGACAATAGAGCTTCCTACTGTAAGCAGAAGAGTTATAGAGAACGATAAACAATGTGCACACCTTGAGAAAAAGAGACTGTACACAAGTAAAAACAAATTTATAATGGGTAATAATGCAGACCATAAACTGACACAGTCCTCCTGTATGAAACAGGAGAATCTACTTGAATTAAAGTTGAAACAAACACAATCCTACATGTTAATTCACAGCTGAGGCAGTGGGCTGGATTTGTGTTTCGGTCTTGGAAAATGTGAGTCGGGCCATTTCACAGAATCACACAGTGCAGAAGAGGCCCTTCAGCCCATCGAGTCTGCACCAACTTCGGAAACCTGAGCCCATCAGTTCTGCCCATCATGCCCCCCCCCACTTAATATTTTCGTCTCCAGGTGGTGGCAGGAAGGGTTCGGGTTTTCCGAGTCCTGAGGCAGCATCGGATGAGTGTGGGTCAATTAGAAGGCCTGCCTCAGTTTGCTGGAACATCAGCCCAGCTCTCCAAGAGTCCTTTTTCCCCCTCACCCATCTACCCTCACCCCCCCCTTATATTCCCCATGTCCCTCTATGCTCCCTATAAGCCCCCTCATTTTTCCCATACTGCCTCATACCCCTATGCCCCTTCCATGTCTTCTCATACCCCCATGTCTCTTCCATGCCATCTTCTATTCATCGTGCCCCTTATGTCCCCTCCATTCCTCCTCATATTCCCCATGCCCTCTCCATGACCTCCACATATTCTCCATAGCCACTCACCAGTACCCAGTATGTACAGTCCTCAGATCATGACAGTAGAGCTCCCAGGCACTGTTTTCTTCAGTTTTGAATGCATATTGAACTTTTCCCTAAGGGAAAAGTACTCTGATACATCTCAACACTTATGCAATGCTGATCAATGTATTGGTCAACTTACCTCTGCAGGAGTCCTATAATCAATCACTGAAGTGAAAACACATCTGACTTCTAATACAGCATCTAATAATGATATTTGAAGCAGTCAAACCATTTAACACTTGCCTGTCAGAATATTTCCGACTTCCGCCTTCCCAGTAGGCTACCCCCAATGTTCACGAACTGTCAAACAGGGTGGGTTTTTAGAAGCCTTCCAAAACCCGCCTGATCCAAAGAAAATATAAGGACAGGAAACACAAATTTTCCCTCAGGCTGTCAATGGCAACCCCAGTGTCAGAGGCTGCACGTGCTGGCTGCAACCCAAACCTGATCTGAAGCTCTTCCCAACTATGGAAAGTTTATGTCAGCTACTTTTCCAATGGAAATTCAAAATTGCAGTTTTGCAGACTTGTTTTTTTAATAAGCCCATACCCATTCCCGTGTTTTTCTGGACATGAAAATTCAGCCCAACATATCGTGCAAACTAAGGTAATAAATCCATGTATAACAAAGTTTTAAAGTTGTACTAGATCACAAAGCTCTAGCCAACATTACCAATATCGATTTAAAAGGTTATAAATAGATCATGTAGCAGATTCATTATTTTTTAAAAAGCCACAGTAAAATAATATGAACCAAATTTCAAATACAACAGAGGGATTATGCTGCTGATCATTTATGAGGTTTTATTCCTCTGTATAAACACGTTTCACCTAAGTGCTATTATGACTTTCTGACAAATGCTATGAAAAAAATTTCAAGCAATGCAAAGATTTACAGCCCCTTCTGTAATATCAATAAGACAAAAATCTGATCAGAGATCTGACATTTTCATGTGATTCTTACTCCTGGTGGCATCATGAATATCACAGGCATTTCTCCTAACAAAATCCACACCAGGCTGCAGAATAGTTCACTTCTTGACTAGGAAGTGATGTAGTGGCCAAAAAAAAAATTCCCAGGGATAAAAGAAAAAGAAGGAAAGATGGAATTTGATCAAACTCCACAAAGGGGATTTGTTGATAAAATTAAGAGTCACGGTATTCATGGAATGCAACAGCTTGAATAGCAAAGTTATTACAGGACAGAAAGCAAGTGATGGTCAAGGCACATTACTCTTATTGGAGGAATGTAAACATTGGAGATCCCCAGGCTTAATGTTGGGATAACTTTAATTCTCCATAAATACATAACATCTTTACTTCGATATAGAGAGCACAATATTAAAATTCGCAGACAACACACTTGGGGAGCAAGGTTGGCTGTAAAGTGGGCCTGCAGGTGTCAGCTTGACTCAGCAGTAACACTCCTGTCTTGGAAGTCAGAAGGTTTTGGGTTCAAGCACTCACAAAAGACTTGAACATTGTCATAGATCCTGTTTTTCAGTTAAGGAATCAATGTGAAGTCCATCTGTCTGTTCAAGCCAATATAAAAGATCCCATGACAGTATTCAGAGTAGAAAGGCCCTCCTCGTGCCCTGGTCAACTTTTATTCCTCAATGAACTCCAACAAAAGAGGCTGATTGGTCTTTTACCTCATTTACAAATTGACTGCCACATCGCTTGCTTAACTGGAACAACCATATCCCTAACGTAATTCATTGATTGTGAGGCATTTTGGAGATGTCGTGGGGATGTGAAAATTGCTGTATAAATTTAAGTACTCTCTTCTTTTCTAAATGGTGTCAGAAGGATACAGACAGGCTATGGGATGGGGCTGATGTCAGAGAAATTTAATGTTGACAAAAGTGAGATAATTGGCGCAAAATCTCCAATTTGGAGAGAGGCCTCCAAATCAACTTACGTGACTGATGCACGTCGGGGACCTTGAGGAAGTCCCAACACGTGCACACCCGTGGTGTTTACACAGGAAGTTTAAACTTCCAATCGTCGGTTTTACCCTGCTTGGATTGCTTCCACAATCCCTACGACAGTGGAATCAGATGGCAAGAACCACAGAGGCTGTTTGCCCTTACTTACCCTGGTTTTTTCACAACAGGTGTAAAGCCTGCTTAGGAGCACAGATTTACAAAAAGCAGCTGGAGTGTCAAAGCACTCCAGCACTGACAAAACCCCCTGCAGCAATGTTCACCCCACCCCCAATGCCCCCGACAATGTTCAACTCCTCACCTCCCCTCCCAGCAATGTTCAGCACCCCCCAGACAGTGCTCAACCTCTCCCAAACCCCTCCTGCTCCCAACTCACATTCTGTCTGGCTGATGTTGGAAGAGTGGGCATCGTTGGGTAGCAGAGGGGTGCGGGAGGCAGCTCAGCATTTTCATGGGGTTGGGGGGGGGTTGAGGGTGAATATTGTCGGGGGTTTGCCAGGGGGGTTGTATACTGTCGGGGTGTGAGGGGAGCTGTACACTGTCAGAGGGGCTGAACATTAACAAGGGGAAAATGGGGTTGAGCACTATTGGGGGTTGAGGGGAGTGAGCACTGTTGGGGGGGCTAGCGCTGGCAATCACAGAATCATAATGCAGGAGAGGCCCTTCGGTCCATCGAGTCTGCACCGACACGTGAGAAACACCTGACCTACCTACCTAATCCCATTTACCAGCACTTGGCCCATAGCCTTGAATGTTATGACGTGCCAAGTGCTCATCCAGGTACTTTTTAAAGGATGTGAGGCAACCCGCCTCCACCACCCTCCCAGGGAGTGCATTCCAGACCGTCACCATGCTCTGGGTAAAAAGGTTTTCCTCACATCCCCCCTGAACCTCCTGCCCCTCATCTTGAACTTATGCCCCCTTGTGACTGACCCTTCAACTAATGGGAACAGCTGCTCCCTATCCACCCTGTCCATGCTCCTCATAATCAGGTCGCCCCTCAGTCTTCTCTGCTCCAACGAAAACAACTCAAGTCTATCCAACCTCCCTTCATAACTTAAATGTTTCATCCCAGGCAACATCCTGGTGAATCTCCTCTGCACCCCCTCCAATGCAATCACATCCTTCCTATAATGTGGCGACCAGAACTGCACACAGTACCCTAGCTGTGGCCTCACCAAGGTTCTATACAACTCCAACATGACCTCCCTACTTTTGTAATCTATGCCTCGATTGATAAAGGCAAGTGTCCCATATGCCTTTTTCACCACCCCATTAACATGCCCCTCTGCCTTCAGAGATCTATGGACACACACGCCAAGGTCCCTTTGTTCCTCAGAACTTCCTAGTGCCATGCCATTCATTGAATACTTCCTTGTCAAATTATCCCTTCCAAAGTGTGGTGAGGCTATGCCATTCAAAACAATGTACATCAATGAACTAAAGTATGGGGTGTGTCTTCAGTTCATGATGAGAAAAAGGGGCGTCTGTACTGCAATTACACTCACGACTTGGCCACCTGACAGGGTTCACCCCTGCATCCCTGCTGGAGCCGGCATCGGAAGGTGCAAAAACTGCAGCGTAAAATAGTAAGTGGGCAGTTTAAATCGGAGTCAGTGTCAGACTCTCCCATGCTGACTGGAAGATCTGAGCCAAAGTATTAGCAGGAAGAATAAGGAGAGGAGCCAATACACTAGGTGGCAAAACTTTTGAAAGCAATAAAGAAGCAGAAAATTTAACAGTTTAGATTTGTAAATACTTAAAAGTGGGAGGATGAGTATGTGAGTGTAGGTTTTGTAAATAGGGATATACAGAAGCAAAGAGTACTAAATCTACAAAAATCATGATTGCACTAGTTGTAATATTGTGTTCAGTTTGGGAGCCTTGCTTTAGGAAGGAAGGAAAGGCCATGGAGAGGATGGGAGAAGAGATTCCCTATGGTGATATCAGAGACCAGAAGCTTTGGTCATGAGCAGAGATGAAGAAACTGGGGCTCTCTTCAATATCAACGAGCTGAGTCAATAATTAGCAGGTCTTACTTTTGACCTTTGCTCATGACAATTCTTCACCAGCTGTCAACCGCCTCAATCATTCCTTCACTTATGGCTTTGATGTCCTTATTCTAAATAAAAATCCTCACTCTCTACAGTCCTGATGGTTTTCCCGATACAGCCCCCACCTTTTCTCCCTCAAGTCCAAGGGCACAGGCTTGAATCAAAGAGGCACTCAACTGGTTTAGTCACCTAGTCAGATCTAGTTGGTCCACATCAAGTACTGCTGGGCCCTATACTCCTCTGTTAAAACCGCCCACTACTCCAGGATCATGCTAGAATGCAAAGATAACCCTAGCTACTTGTCACCAATACCAACAATCTCCTTGAACCGCCCAGTCCTGTGCTCTCCAACCTCACTCCAACTAGTGAGAGAAGCTCATGGACGTTCTGGTTCCTAAGTTTGAGACCATCAGTTCAGTTGTCTCTGCCACGTGCCCAGTTCCCACCGAGCCAAACTTTCCCAGCCTTGTCTTGAACTTATGACATTCTCTAGTTTCCCTCATAAACCCTTCATGCCCTTTGCAAGCTCACCTTGTCATGATGTTCCCCCAGCTCTCTCACTGAACTGAACTGCTGACCACCCAACTTCACTTCCTGGTCCTCCTGCCACCTTATATTGTAAATGGTTCCCTCTCCTCAAATACTATCCTCCTTCTTTTCAAAATTGTTTCATCACTCCCTCCTCAAAATAGTCAATCTCTCTGACTTTGCAAATTACCACATGATCACAAACCTCCGCTTCCTATCTAAAGTTCTTGAGTGTGTTGCTGCTTTTCAAATTTGTGCCCATCTTTCCAACAACTCCATATTTGAAACTCCTTAATTGAATTTACACCCGTCAAAGCACTACAACAGACCTAATCAATGTTTTAAATGACACCCTGTGCCTCATTAGTCCATCTTGACCTATCTGCAGCCTTTGACATAGTTGACAACACCATCTTCCTCCAATGTCTCTCCACTGTTGTCAAGTTTATTGAGGCTGCCTTCACTTGTTTCCACTCTTACCTATCCAGTCATACTAGACTTCCAGCACTGGCTTCTCTTCCCACTACCATACAGCTACCTCTGGAATTTTCCAAGAATTTATCCCCTTCCTGTTCCTCATCGACATGCTGCTCCACGGTGACATCTCCAAAGATATGGAGTCAAATTTTACATTAAAAAAACACGGGTTGGGCTGGGTTGGTGGTGGTGGGGGGGCAGGATGGTATGTGTGCAAGTTCAAGTCCCAGAAATCTGTTTTCCGGCACAAACCTACTTCCAACCTCCCTGGTTTCAGCTTTGACTGAAACTGGACGGTGGGCAGGCGACTAACCCCATCCAAGGAGGTGGGTTGAAACTTTAAATATGATAATGAGACAGGAGCCTCACTGGCATTCAGGTTTTGAAATTAACTGGTTTCGTGAGCAATTAGGAACCCAGTGGTTCCGCCAAGGAAAGGTCTTGGTGGATCCAGGAGGTAAATGCCTTCACACCTGCTTCCTGGATCCGGGCATCTGTCTGAGGAATCTTTACAATTCAAAAACTCCATTCCCCTGAACCTGGAGCCTCCAATCTTTCCCCCACCCAGATCCCAACATCCTTACCCACCAGCAGGCCCCGATTTCCCCTGGGATTGACAGCCTACCCAATTGACTGTTTCCATCTCCCCCACCATCCCCTCAAGATCAACCTTGCCCCCTCCCCTATTGACCCCCATGCCCAACACAGAATTACATGATGGTTATCAGTGACTGGCTCCCCACCCAACTGTAGGCCCAGCCTGTTATTCCATCTGGCCTCCAAGGTGAGAACTGATCCATGAAGTCAGAGAGACACTGCAGAGTTAAAGCTCCACAGCATGTTGGAGAAATCCTGAATGGCAGGTTTCCTACAGCATTCTGGTGAATATACACCCTGCGAATCAGGTCAGTAAAAGTTCTGCCCTTGGTATCGTGTTCCACAAGTACACTGATGACACCACTCCACCTTGACCCTTTCACTACCTGAGTTGTCAGCCTGCTTGTACAACATTCAGTCTTGGATGAACTGCAATTTCCTCCAGTAAATATTGTAAGACCAAAGCCATTGCCTTAGGCCCTTGCCACAAGCTTCATGCCCTCACCTTAGATACCACTTCTCACTCCACCCACTGTCTCAGCTTGAAGTCAGCTGTTCACAAACTCAACACACTGTTGGACCTCGTATCTTCTCCCTCACAGAGATTCCATTTCTCACTCTGGCTCACTCTGCTGTCAAAACCCACGTCCATATTATCTCCAGACTCGAGTATTCCAATGTTCTCCTCCGGCCTCCCTTTTTCCATCCTCCATAAATGTTAGCTTATCCAAAGCTCATATCCTAACCTACACCAAGTCCTACTCATTCAGCACCTTAAGATGCTCCTTAAAACCTACCACTTTGACCAAGCTTTAGTCACAAGTTCTCATGTCTCCATTTTTGGCTTGGTGCCAGGTTTTGCCTCATAATGCTTCTGTGAAGCGCCTTGAGATGTTTTGCTACAGTAAGAGCAGTATATAAATAAGAAATTGTTGTTGATTTTTGCCAGGAGGAGAAATACAGACCAGTTACCACCTCTGTAACCTTTAGGCACTGAAGACAAATCATAGTAAAATAAGTTGAACAGCATCAAGTAAAGAACTTTAGGTCAGTCTGGGTAAATCTTTTCCTCCTCCACTCCCTAACCGCCACACCCCAAAACTGGGAACAACAAGTACATAATTGATAAATATTATTGAAGCTTTCATATCTAAATTTGAATTTTGATTCAGTATAAACACCAACCGTATTTAGTGCTGGCTGTTCCAATTAGAAGATTAACGGAGAGCCAAGTTACTAAATTAGGCACAGTGTTGTGTTTTACAAGGCAACTAAATATAGAAACAGTTATGGGGCAGTAATGACAATCATGGGGAGTGACTTGAGAGGAGTACTGTGGAACAGTGTTTTGGATCATTTCTCAGTTAACAAGAGAGCTGTGCTGCCAACAGCAAACATCACATGGTATGCTTCCATTGGTTACGTTGTTGCACTTTTTCAAGGTGCTGCTCGAATATGGCCCAGGGCAGTAGTGTCAGAGTGCTGCATTGTCAGGGGTGCCATTTTTCGGAAGAGACAACTAAACCGCCTTCATCCTCAGGTGGACGTTAAAGATCCCATGGCACTATTTCAAGATGAACTGGGGCATTCTCCCTGGTTTCGTGGTCAGCCAGCTTCTCTAAATCAGATGGTCTGATCATTTATCTCAGTGTTGTTTGAGGGGCCTTGCTGCACCCAAATTGGCTGCCATGTTTCCCTATGTTACAACAAGAGACTACACTCCAAAATGTCTTAACTAGCTGAAGAGCACTTTAGGACACCCGAGGTGAAAGGTGCTATATTGATACAAGTCCTTTCCCTTTTCCTTAGAATTTCCAGTAGAATTGTGCTGCTGGATTGGTGCACCAAGATATTGGATTTGTTTTCCAGAGCAAACAGAGGAACATTCTGTAAAACACATCACCATTCACTCAATGCCATGATTTTCTGGGACTGCTGCACTGCTCTACCAAAAATCTTGCTGTTACTATGAAAAATTGACCATTGTAACTCCATTCCCACAAGTTAATAGTGCCTAATTAGTTACACTAATTTTCTTGCTGCAGCCACTCAAGGTTAAAAAATAATACTGCAGGTAGACCCTTGGTTGCTGAATATTGATATGATTTATGGCTCCCACAGTACAATAAAAGCAATACTTCTTCATCCCTGTGGTATAAAATTACATGAACGGACTTCTATGTATTAAAAATAGATTTTGACATTTCATCATCAAAAATAAGTTCCTATTATATTCATTTTGATGTAGAGCATGAGAGATTGATTCTAAACTGTCACGATCCCCTGTAGAGACTGATTCTTTCCCGCTGTCAAACTTATCTCGCCAGCTTCTCTGTGGGTTTGCAAACAAAGGCTTGCTGTCAGCTATGTGTTTGTAGTGCAATTCATAACCATCACCCACAACTTTCGCTTCCCTTATTTTAGAAACTTTAGGCGCAAAAGTAAAACAGGAAAGGTGGCCAAACCATGGCTTACAAGGGAAATTAGAGATAGTATTAGATCCAAGGAAGAGCCATACAAATTGGCCAGATATAACAACAGACCTGAGGATTGGGAGCACTTTAGAATTCAGCAAAGGAGGACAGAGGGATTGCTTAAGAAGGGGAAAATAGAGTACGAGAGTAAGCTTGCGGGGAACATAAAAACTGACTGTAAAAGTTTCTATAAGTATGTGAAGAGAAAAAGATTGGTGAAGACAAACATAGGTCCCTTACAGTCAGAAACAGGGGAATTTATAATGGGAACAAAGAAATGGGCTGACCAACTAAATTTATATTTTGGTTCTGTCTTCACAAAGGAGGACACAAGTAACATACCAGAAATGTTGGGGAACACAGGGTTTAGTGAGAGGGAGGAACTGAAAGAAATCAGTATTAGTAGGGAAATGGTGCTGGGGAAATTGATGGGATTAAAGGTCGATAAATCCCCAGGGCCTGATAATCTACATCCCAGATTGCTTAAGGAAGTGGCCCTAGAAATAGTGGATGCATTGGTGGTCATCTTCCGAGATTCTATAGACTCTGGAACAGTTCCTACAGATTAGAGGGTAGCTAATGTAACCCCACTATTTAAAAAGAGAGGTAGAGAGAAAACTGGGAATTATAGACCAGTCAGCCTCACGTCGGTAGTGGGGAAAATTCTAGAGTCCATTATAAAAGATTTAATAACTGAGCACTTGGAAAACAGTGGCAGAATCAGACAGAGTCAGCATGGATTTACGAAAGGGAAACCATGCTTGACAAATCTACTGGAATTTTTCAAGGATGTAACTAGTAGAGTTGATGAGGGGGAGCCAGTAGATGTGATTTATTTGGACTTTCAGAAGGATTTCGACAAAGTCCCACATAAGAGATCAGTGTGTAAAATTAAAGCACATGGGATTGGGGGTAATGCATTGAGGTGGATAGAAAACTGATTGGCAGCCAGGAAACAAAGAGTAGGAATAAATGGGTCTTTTTCCAAATGGCAGGCAGTGACTAGTGGGGCACCACAGGGATCGGTGCTGGGACCCCAGCTATTCAGAATATATATTAATGATTTAGATGAGGGAACTAAATGTAATATCTCCAAATTTGCAGATGACACAAAGCTGGGTGGGAGGGTGAGCTGTGAGGAGAATGCAGAGATGCTTCAGTGTGATTTGGACAAGCTGAGTGAGTGGGCAAATGCATGGCAGATGCAGTATAATGTGGATAAATGTGAGGTTATCCACTTTGGTAGCAAAAACAGGAAGGCAGATTATCATCTGAATGGCTATAAATTGAGAGGGGAGAATGTGCAACGAGACCTGGGTGTCCTCGTACACCAGTTGCTGAAGTTAAGCATGCAGGTGCAGCAGTCGGTAAAGAAGGCAAATGGTATGTTGGCCTTCATAGCGAGAGGATTCAAGTACAGGAGCAGGGATGTCTTGCTGCAATTATACAGGGCCTTGGTGAGACCACACCTGGAATATTGTGCACAGTTTTGGTCTCCTTATCTGAGGAAGGATGTTCTTGCTATAGAGGGAGTGCAGCGAAGGTTTACCAAACTGATTCCTGGGATGGTGGGACTGAGATATAAGGCGAGGTTGAGTCGGTTAGGATTATATTCGCTGGAGTTCCAAAAAATGAAGGGGGGGATCTCATAGAGATCTATAAAATTCTAACAGGACTAGACAGGGTAGATGCAGGAAGAATGTTTCTGATGGTGGGGGAGTCCATAACCAGGGGTCACAGTCTGAGGATATGGGGTAGACCATTTAGGACTGAGATGAGGAGAAATATCTTCACCCAAAGAGCAGTGAGCCTGTGAAATTCGCTACCACAGAAAGTAGTTGTGCCAAAACATTGTATGTTTTCAAGAAAGAGTTAGATATAGCTGTGGGGGTGAAAGAGATCAAAGGATATAGGGAGAAAGCAGGAGCAGGCTATTGAGTTGGATGATCAGCCATGATCATATTGAATGGAGGAGCAGGCTCGAAGGGCCGAATGGCCTACTCCTGCTCCTATTTTCTATGTATGTTTCTATGTATCAAATCCTACTAGAAGACCATAAAGGAATACTATTTTTAAATTCCTCCTATAACAACACCTCCCTTAAGGTTTTCAAAATCTTAATCAAGCTACATTGCCCTATACCATCGTTTAAACACCATTTCTTCTTCTCTCGCAAATTCCACATAAATTTGATTCGGTCTCTTCCTCAGATTTCTAAACATAGTCTAAACTAACTCATGTGCATTGAGAACAACTGTCTTATATCATAATCTGCTAATCAGAAAGGGTTGAATAAACCTCCAGTGCTTTACCTACCAAAACACTAATAAAATCGTCCAAATTTTTTTTGACCTTTGTAACTTTGTAGCAAGTTTCTCAAATAAGGCAAATACGTTTCAGTTCTTCTGTCACTGAATTAAGGCGCTAGGCAAATATTCCTCGCAAAATCAAAACCAGGAGTTAAATCTGACCCATCATCAAACCTGCCTGCTACTTCCTGTTCATGTAATCGAAGCCTTTTTCTGTCCCAATTCAAATTTTCTGGCTCTCTCTTTGCAATTCAAAACTTCCCTTTTCTTTTATTCTCTGAAACATTTTTCTCTTTCTTCGCTTTGGAATTCTAATTCAAGTTTTTGCAGTCCCCTTTCTCTTTGCTCTCTTTCAAGTTCAAGCTTTTCCATTTCTCTGTCTCTTTATGTCAAGTTCAAGTTGCTTAAGTTGTTGAATCCTAGCCAACTGAATCTGTGTTTTACCTGGGATTACCGGTTTCCTCCTTTCCTTCCTGTTCAAATGTTGATCCGATACCACAACTATCTCTGCTTTTTTGGCACCTACTGTTAAATCTATTCTGAAATTTCTGCCGCTGCTTTTAAATTAACCTTTGTTAATTGCGACAAGGCACACAAAGTCAAGTCCTCTCTTTCAAAAAATAGACATAGCCGTTTCAACTTTTAATAAATATAGCAAAAGTCACTGTGAAATCTTGTTCATTTAAACACTCTGGTCTAACCCAGTTTACCCGTCTTAACCTGAGGATTCAAGATCCCAGGCAAATCCCAAGTTTGTTACAATTCCCATGGAGGCCAGTAACTTAAAAAAGAAATTCAAATTTTCAGTCAATAGCTGAATGGATGACACAAGGTTTCAAGTTTTAAGATGTTTACTGTAACAAACAGGCTGAAAGCACCACTGGCTAAACATTACTTCTGTAAGCAACTTGTGCTTGAAACTACATAACTTTTAACAGCTGAGTAAACCACTATCAGGTAGACAGGTTACACCTTAAAGTGGACAAATACAATTCTCCCAGAATCAGTCCAAAATGATTCTCAGTTCCCAAAGGTTTACTTCTAATCTTTTCCTTTCCCAGCGTGGAAACTTTAACTCCACAACTGCCTTTCACGGTGCGAGTTTTCTTGGAAACTTCTCCGTCTATTTAAAGCCAGTCAAATCTTCCAGCCTCATTTGAACTCCCCCATGTATTTGTTCTTTTCAATCCCACGAGCAACCACCCACGCTCATGCGTGGCGAGCCACGGCATGTTGTTGCCCATAGCTGCTCTGCCTCTCCCGGATCATGGCAGACTAACTGCGTCTGAGAGTTTTCAGGGCTATCTTAGAAACCCTTGCCCTTTCAAAGGCCATTTCCATGGCAACATGAATCACATCGGCCTTGTATCCTTGTAGATATACTGATTAATACCCTTGAGAGCCCAACTCTCTTTCATCTTGGAACCAAATGGACAGTTTAAAGCACAGTCCTTTACAACCCAAGTTGCTCAGCACTTTTCTGGGGCGTTGGAAACTCAGGCATGAATTTTTGCAACACTGGAGAGGGTCTCCAGCTTATCCAAAATGGCACTAGAGGCCCGATTCTCTAAGTCCTACGCATTGAAGTGCAGCTGCCAATTTTTGTTAGTGGGATGTCCAAAACACAACTTGTGCACTTTAGACCTATCGGGAGAATAAAGTTAGCAGAGTTTTTTGTAATGGTTGGATATTCTTTGGATAGGACCAGGTAAGCCTTTGGGAGTGGTAAAGTGCCCTTTGAGAGAGGTCAAATGCTCTTTGGAATTGTTAAAATTAGACATGAATGTGAGTGAAAAGTGGAAAAACTCAGTGGAACTGTCAAGCTCATTGGAACTGTCAACAGTCAAGCAAAGAGTCAAGCTGCCAAGAGAAAAGTCAAGAAAACTGGCAAGGGACGCCAATCCCCTGGCCTTCATTTATTTTTTTTAAAAAGCAGTATGCAATTTGAAAAAAAAACACTGCTTGCTATTTCACGGTTTGTTCACAAAACGCAGAGTTATCATTATACCATTTGTGCTGCACGATTGATTTCACAACCTTTCATTCTCACAGTGGGGTGCCTGTCTATTCACAGTTTGATTGACAGCTCCAAGTATTTATAGAGTCTTTAATGTGCAGCTGTGAATACAGTCACTTGTTATTAAGAATTAAGTAATTGAAGGAATTTAAATATAGTTAATGTATTCTTATCAGTGTTTTAAAATAGCAAATTCATCAATTGACACTTAGAACTTTATTTTATTTCCTCTCAGCATGTGTCCAGAGCGTGGTGGATACTTGTTCAGTTGGCATTGAGGGTATAAGAGCAATGGGTGGTGGGTGTGGGGGCATAGGTTGGCATGTCTGGTGGGGGTGGTTCCCCCAATCTGCACCAATCTATGTACGATCGAGGGCACGGACATGGGGCAGGGGGGGTTGGCCGCTGACAGCCACCCCCGCCCTTGCTACTGACCCACACCCTACGAGACTCCCCCACCCCACTAACAACACTTACCCTTTTCCTAGGTTGCTCTGTGATCCTGGGACTCTGGGGGGTGTTGTTCTAGCAGCAGTCATGGCCTCCTCCATGATGTTGCTGAGTAGCAAGAGCTGTCGGCCTCTAGTGAACCAGCAGCTCTTGGTGGGTGGGAAATTGTCTTCCAGAGTCCAGAGTCTGGAGGAAGGCCTACCGCTGTCCTCTTAACTGCCTGATGGGTATAAGATGCGGCAAGCCTTCCTCCTCAGAGCTGGTGTGGATGTCTCATTGCTTTTTCAGGCAACAAATGAGACACCCGCTGAGAACGGAAGATTTTGCCCTGTATTGACAGTGGATAGACAGTGAAGCCTGAATTATTGCACCCGGGTTGGGGGTGCAGAGTCAGGAGAATTCCTGGCTCTGCGAGCTCGACTCCTGATAAACAGCCCCGGAAGTTCCAATTTTCATTCCAGGGGAGGGGGGGAATGCAATGGAAGTCGGGCTCGCCGCCCAGAGAAACAGTTCAAAGACAGCACAGTGGCTGCTGGGTGTGGAGGTGGGCTGGCGAAAAGGCTGGCCTTGGTGATCAGTGCTTTGATGCAGCTGCAAAAAAAAAAACAATAAAGCAGAAACAGCCCTCTATCCTCTCATGCCCCCCACATACTCCCCATGCCCCATCCATGCCAACCCATGCCACCTCTTCCACCCACCCCATGTCCCTTCATACTTTCCAAGGCAATCTGATATACCTCATAATTGTAACAAAACTGTTCACTGACGTTGCCTACCAAACAACCACATTGTATTAACAATATCAGCAGTTCAAGGAGAAGGTCCACCACCATCCTCATTTTCCCAGGGCAACCATGGCTGTATAATAAATGTGGCCTACTCTGTGAGACTTACATCCAGAGAATCAAAATCAAAGAAAAATAGTTGGCCCGTAATTTGACGCAATGGGTACATATTGGTGGAAAAATCTCTCATTCGCCAACACTGAATTTCCATCTTGATAAGCACAACAAAAAGGATGTGCATACCAGCTAAATGCAATTTTTCCTCATATACCAATGTAGGAGTCAATGGGGCTTTGACTTTTATACAATGGTTTGAGATGTGTTTGCTTTACAACCAAGAGGCAGCATTAAATTAATAAGAGCTTGGAGAAATGTGTTATTCGTTTTCTAATGTACTGAACGAGTTTCTGTTGCAAAAAGCATAATGGCCAATTTTCCACTTGGATGCCGAAGAAGAAAACATTGCAATCTACATTTCACATTGTACACAACAGAATCAGCAGATAAATAACATGAACTGCACCAACCTTTGTTAGATGTTATGCAACAGGTGAAATAAAGTGAAATTTCAAACATGAGAAACAGATTCAGAACTATTAATTGGTAACCAGATTGAGAAAGTCAATGTTAAAAAGGCATATCAACTAAAGCATTTTAAAGCACTGGAGATTTGGGAGTTGTACCCCCAAAGGCATGTTTTTCGAGGCCAGGTATTATTAGAGCAGATGTTTTTAAAATTGCATCTATTACGTTGTTAATTCTTTCTGAGACTACATCTTGACCCACAAAATACAATGCATTAACATGAAGTCAAAAATAAAATGAGCTGTAACTATTGGTTCGTGGCTCAATTAAAAGTTGCAATTGTATAAAAAATACCCAATTATTAACATATTCTGTAATGATCTGAATCTCCAGCATATATTATGTGCAACAAAATAAACCATAATATGGATTTAATAAGGTTAAAATCACTTCCAAAAACACTAAGAATAAAGGCCATAATGTCTGTCAAATTCTAAAGATGTTTTTTGCTTTGAACAGAGAATTTATTTTTATTTAAATTTATTCTCAGAATGTTGCTGGCAAGCTTATATTTATTGTGGATCCACTGTCATCCCAAGAAGGTGGAGGTAATAGTGGCCAGCCTTCTTCTTGAACTGTAGTTCAAATGCTGAAAATGCTTTCATGATGCTCTTTTGGAAGTCATTTACTTGGACACTTCTCAAATGAATCGTGAGCACTTTTAGCCACATCCCTCTTGTCAATGTCCAATCTATGCAAGAGATCTCACAACCAGAAATGGTGTTGTGAAACATAACATGTGGGCAAAAGCTCTTTTGCAAGAGTTGCATAGTTGTTTTTCTGTTGCTCACTACCATGTAAATCCACCCGCAATGTAAACAGTGCACACAGCACAGGCACCCCAGATTATTACTTCTTCTTGAAGGGTTCCTACAATATAAATCTAATATTAGTTTCCCATCCCACAGAGACCAGCCGTTTCACCAGGGAACACCTGAGATGAAGGCAGCTAATCAGTAAACAGCTCTACTGAAAACACCAAAGACCGACATCCTCTGCTGGAACACCAACCAGGTAGTACTCAAGCTCGCAAAGTGCAGTGTTAGCCTAGAATCTTTTTTTTAAAAATCATTCTCGGGGTGTGGATGCTATTGCCCATTTCTATTACAGCTGAGTGACTTACTAGGCAACTTCAGAAGGCAGTTTAAGAGTCAGTCACATTGATATGGGAGTGGAATCACATATAAGCCAGGCCAGGTAAAGACAGCAGATTTCCTTCCCAAAAGAATATTAGTGAGCCAGTTAGGGCTTGAATGACTGCCCTGAGGGTCACCAAGGCAGGGAAAGGATAATGAAGTGAGGGCCAAGAGTGATGGAGGGAAGGTCAAAAGTGATTGAGGGGGGCTGCAGGGTAATGACATCCATTTCCAGGATCACGGTGCGACTGTCCACAGGCATGGCGGTGACAACGTAAAGAGTTCTCTGGAATAAAGCTTGAGGATGGAGTTGTCCAGAGTGGGGTGGGTGGAGACCAGAGTGTGGCCAATGCAAAGTATAGAGCTCCCCACTGCTCAGTACAGGTGGGAGGGCCTTAAAGACTGTGCTGACCAGATCTTTGCCAGCCTTTTGTTCACAGTTCACCTCAGGCAGCCAAGATGAGTCACATGCACCCCGTGTTTCTGCTAGCTCTGGTGCAGCTTGAGAGGAACCGGCAAAGGATGGCCCACAGACAGGTGCAACAACGTCCAGAAGACCAACAAGGGGCACCAGTATAAGTTAAGGCAGTTCAGGATGCTGCCAACCAGAGGCCACGAGGCACCAAGCACTGTAACTACCTGCAAATGTCAGAGGTAATGTCAGAGACAACCAAGGATGTCACAGGCTTCCATCATTCACCTATGTCAGCTCCTTCAGGATGGCCCATGTCCTTGTGGATTAGGAGGCAATCCAATGCCAGCAGCTTTAAAAGTCATTGTAGCATTGAATTTCTATGCCTGCGGGGTTCTTTCCAGGGCTCTATGAAGGTGTGTGGCACCTTGCAATCAACCACCACTGACAAATAATTCAGGGGGGTCACTAATGCTCTGCTGAGAAGAGCTAGTGATTTTGTGCAGTTCACCAGAGACCCTGAGAGACAGGCAGCCAGAGTTGTAGGATTTGGTGCTATTGCTGGACTTCCCTAGGTACAAGGGGCAATTGATTGCACACATGTGGCTCTAAGAGCTCCCTGGGATCATCTAGCAGCCTTCATAAATCATTAGGGGCTTCACTCTTTCAATTTGAATCTGGTCTGTGATCACAAAAGAATCTTTCGCGTGTATGCTCACTTCCCAAGGAACTCTCATGTTTATATCCTCAGTCACTCTCAGGTACCACAACTGTTTTCTCTACCTTAGTGACTGCAGGGGGATGCTCCTGGGTGACACCTGTACGAAACCCACAAAGCCTGGATACCTGGTTCCGATGTAGAACCCACTTGCCTGGATAAGTGCGGCTCCAATAACACTCAAGAAGTTCAACACCATCCAGAACAAAGCAGCCCACTTAATTGGCACCCCAGCCACCACCTTAAACATTCACTCCCTCCACCACCAACGCACAGCAGCAGCAGTATGTACCATCTACAGAATGCACTACAGCAACTCATCAAGGCTCCTTCGACAACACCTTCCAAACCAGTGACCTCTACCACCTCGAAGCACAAGGGCAGCAGATGCATGGGAACACCAGCACCTGCAAGTTCCCCTCCAAGACACACCATCCTGACTTGGAACCACGTCGCCATTCCTTCACTGTCACTGGGTCAAAAATCCTGAAACTCCCTTCCTAACAGCACTGTGGATGTTCCTACAACACATAGCCTACAGCGGTTCAAGGCAGCAGCTCACCAACATCTTCTCAAGGGCAATATGGAATGGGCAATAAATGCTGGCCTAGCCAGCAACACCCACATCCAGTGAAAGAAATTTTAAAAAGCCCAGCAGAGAGGAGGTATAATGCCTCTGATGCATTAACAAGAGCAACAACAGAACAGACCACTGGACTGCTGAAGGTAAGATTCCTTGCCTGGACCAATCAGTTGGAGTACTTCAGTATTCGCCAAAGAGAGTCGCCAGGATCACTGTGTCTGCTGCACCCTACACAACATCGCGCAGGAAAGATGTTAAGAATTTGCAGATGGGGAGATAGAGAAATGGATGCCTCCTCAATGAGGAAGAAGGGGAAAAAGTTGATATTCATGAGGGAGCGAATGGTGCAGTTCCACCTGCAGATGCCTGAACGATGGAGCAACGTGCTAGACAGGTCTGTGACACCCTGATCGTGTCCAGATTCCTGCCAGAATGAGGCCCCTACAAGATCTCTTGATCCCCTCACAAAATGTCGCTGTGTAAGTGGCCAGCAGATTGGCTCACTCCCTCCAGACCAATGTAAAGGTCTGTGACATCTGCTGTGTGTAATGAAAAATGCTGCAGGCCCTTGGCCTGAGCAAGCCCATATGCATGGTTCAGTCAAATCCACACAAACTTCTGAATGGTAAGTCGGTTTTCCATGTTCAGTGACACATGTCCAAATATTGGCAAGGGCCTTGTTAAGAATTCTATGTACACACCTGTAATGTACAGAATGCTTTAGCTGCAGATGATAAGACAACAGCTTGTAATGGATGCTAAGGGGGTGAGCACCACATCCTAATCCTCCAACCGGGATCCAAACCCCCAAAACCAAGGGGTGACAAATGTCGAAAATTACAGGTCAGAGGTGACACTACCTCAGAGGCCCCGCATCACTGAGCCAATGAGGTGCCACCTCCTCAAAAGCCCCCATCAGTTAGCAAAGCTCCAAAAATCATGAACATTCAACACATATGAATAATGTGCTTCAAACTATATATTTAAATATAACTGAACGCATCAATGAAATGACTGGACCCCCATGACACCTCGCTGCTATTATGATTTTTTACGATTACACCTTCTAGCACTATGCCTTGGTGCTAGCCCAACATCCGCAGTTGAGGTGGAGGCAGCCTGCTGAGTGCTATATCCCATTGCCTGAGACGGTCTTGGCAACCGTCCACTGGTGGTCTGAGGCCTAGAGGGCTCTGGCCTGCTGAGGGACTTCTGCACAGGTGCACCATCTTCGACCTCACCTGCTGGAGGCACTGGGGTCACCGGCAGAGAGGAGGAGGAATGGCAACACAAACTTGGAAGCCCTGAGATGACATCCCCAGAGCAGCTTGCTGGCGCTCCTCCTCCCTGTTGTTGCATAATGGCACCTTCCTGAATCCTGGAGAAGGGGCACCTGGAGGGAAATTGAGGTGCCTCGTCCTACTCCCACTAAGCCATCGCTGTATAGAGTCCATGGTCAAAGCGACGGAATGCAGGTGCAAACGCATATCCGGCAGCCACTGATTGTTCTGCTGGACTTGGCTTTCCAGGGCGGTCGCTAACCTCTCCATGAAGGAAGACAAGCGCTCGCATGCCAGAGCCATGACAGAACTCAGCACTTAGGGGGACTCCTCCGCCTTTCGTTCAAATCTGCACATGGTTTCAGGCATCTCCATTAGATTTCCCCTGCCAGTCTCAGTATCTCCTTCAAGTGTCTTATGGCCATTTCCAGAGGCACACCATCAGCACGGGCCTGGTCTCCAGCAATCCTCTGGCTGTTAGGGATCTTGGATATCACACCTCCAACAGCTGCGGGGACTTGTCTGTGATGTGCTCACCAGGTTGTGACCCTGAGCCAAATCTCGAATGTCTACCCACCGAGATGACTGTCTCTGTGCTGGTGGAGGGTGCAGGGGAATGATGTGAAGGTGCATCCTCTGAGCGTTCCTTGTCATTGTCCTCAGAGAGAAGGTGGAGCTTGGTGCAGGTTGGCTCTGGCATTTCACCTTGCTGCAAGGACCTGCAATGGAAAATACAAAGAATTAGCTTGTGGTTGTGCACAATCCCTTTTCCTATCAATGTATCATGTGTATTTCCTGTCTGTCCAGTTCTCAAAACCAGGTTAGAGGCATCTCACTCAAATACTTTGAGACTCCAGCCTCTCGGTCCACACAGGAGCACCCAGCTTGCTCACCTGCTAACTCAGGAATCTCTTCTTCAGCAGGGACACCATCACCAGCCTTGGAGCAGTCCCTAGTGTTATGCACTCTTTTGTCCTGCAGGCAGACAGAAGGAGTGAGTGTCATCTCAATGGGCACCTTACCCCTTAATGTGCATACATGCCTATGAAATCTCCTGTGCCCTCCCTAGTAAATGTCCCACACACACACACTGGCTCCCACACGTTCAGCCCACATGTTCCATCTGATGCTGAGGCCTGGAACCCCAAACACCTGTCTAGTATTCCTCTCCACTTGAGTGCCACATTGGAGTGACTACACTGTGCCACTTACCCTCACAGAGCGAAGGAGGTTGTTCATCCTTTTGCAGCACTGGAGCCAGTCCTGTTTGTGGAGCCCCCTGCCACTCTCTGCTGCCACCTCTGGTGGAAGGGCCTCCTGCTGCCATCACTAGGAAACAGAACCTCCCACTGTTCACAGCCAACCTGGAGGAGAACCGGCAGGGAGGCATCACTGAACCATGGGGCCACTCATTGTCTGTGCTAGCACATAGAAGGTGATCGCAATCAACAGATAGGGAGATGGCAGCACTTCATGGTGGGGTGGAGGGGATGGCGCAGTGAGGTTACAGATCAGAAGTGGGGGTGATGGCAGCAGTTGCAGTGATCGGGGGCGGGGGTTGACAGATCTGAAGTTGGAGTGGAAATCGCAGCACTTCCAGGGATTACAAACAGATTGATGCTGCTGGATGGTACGGAGTAGATGCCTGTCCACATGTCGTTTAAATATGGTGCCCAGAACTTCAACCAACGTCAGGAAATGCCAGGGATGTTAACTTCCTTCCCACACCCATTACCTCATCTCTGCATATCTAACTGGCTGGCCGCTGCCTTATTGCGCGTGACCAGCCATTCTGCATCCAAGCTGAAGTGCTGCACACTTCCGGTCCCACTGTCAGGACCCTCGACTTGAGAAGATGATTCTGCCTCAGACCTCTGGATTTTTGTCCAGTAACATAACTACTTATACCATTGTACTGTTCTGAACTGCAAAACAAGGATGGTCCGAGTAATCTATAGATTTCTTCCCTGAAAAATATTAGTATCAGTCAGCCCACATCAGAAATATAAACAATGTATACAATAAACATGTCTTTAAAACGAATTTTGTCATCTGCACAATTTACGCGCCTTGGTAAATCAAGAGACATACAGGCTACACTACACCCACTTGCGTACAAGATCACACAGCCCTCAAGTGAATTGAAAAGGCACATAGATGACCGAGTACCATGGAATGATGCTACACACGGCACAAGTCAAGTAATTTCATAGTAGATTACTACAGGCTAAACTGGGAGCTGGGAAAAGGAGAAAGACAAAGTAACAAGGAGTTACAATAAGAATCAGATGGTTACAGCACAGAGTAAGGCCATTCGGTCTGTCATGTCTTTGCTGGCCCTCTGAAGGAGCAATTCACCGAGAGCCACTACCCTGCCTTTTCACCATAGTCTGCGCATTCTTCTTTTTAAAATAATGATCCAATTCCCTTTTGAGTGCCTCAGTTGACCCCGTCTCCACTGCACTCTCAGACAGTGCCTCCAGATCCTAACCGCTCACTGCATGAAAAAAATGTTCATGTCACCATTTGTTCTTTTGCCAATTACCTTAAATATGTGCCTTCTCATTCTCAATCCTTCCAATAATGGGTATAGTTTCTCCCTGTTCACTCTTACCAAACCCCTCATGATTTTCAATATCTCTATCAAATCTCCTCTCTGCCTTTTCTTCTTTAAGGAGAACAGTCCCGACTTCCCTAATCTTTCGAGGTAACTGAAGTCCCTCATCCCTGAAACCATTTTTCTGAATCTTTTCTGCACCCTCTCTAATGTCTTCCCATCATTCCTAAAGTGTGGCACCCAGAACTGGACACAATACTCCAGCTGAGGTTGAACCAGTGTTTTATAAAAGTTTAACATAACTTCCTTGCTTTTGTAAAAGCAAAGAACTGCAAATGCTGGAAATCCAAAACAAAAACAGAAACAGAAATACCTGGAAAAACTCAGCAGGTCTGGCAGCATCAGCGGCGAAGAACACAGTTGACGTTTCGAGTCCTCATGACCCTTCAACAGAACTAAGTAAAAATAGGAAAGGGGTGAAATATAAGCTGGTTTAAGAGTGGGGGGGTAGGTTTTGTTGGGACAAGAAGCCAGTAATAGGTGGAGATAACCAAAAGATGTCTACCCTTAATTAGCACATTCCTTTAGATAATATCACCACCTTCAACACTTCTTTGTCCTTTTGTCTGTGACATCTTTTGGTTATCTCCACCTATTACTGGCTTCTTGTCCCAACAAAACCAGCCCCCCCTTAAACCAGCTTATATTTCACCCCTTTCCTATTTTTACTTAGTTCTGTTGAAGGGTCATGAGGACTCGAAACGTCAACTGTGCTCTTCTCTGCCGATGCTGCCAGACCTGCTGAGTTTTTCCAGGTATTTCTGTTCCTTGCTTTTGTATTCTATGCCTCTGTTGATAAAGCCCAGGATACTGTATGCTTTATTAACCATTCTCTCAACCTGTCCTGCCACCTTCAATGACTTAGGCACATATACACGCAGGTGCCTCTGCTCCTGCACCCCCTTTAGAATTGTACCCATAATTTTATAACATCTCTGTATTCTCCTACCAAAATGAAATACTTTACACTTATCTGATTTAAATTTCACCTGCCTTTGGTCCACCCATTCCACCAACCTGTCTATGTCCTTGAGGTTCTACACCATCCTCCTCATTGTTCACAATACTTCCAAGTTTTGTATCATCCACAAATTTTGAAATTGTGCCCTGTACATTAAGGTCTAGGTCACTAGCATATATATGAAGAGCAAGGGTCTTAACACCAATATCTGGGGAACTCCACTATAAACTTTCCTTCAGAAAAACAACCATTCACCACTACTCTTTGTTTCCCATCACTTAGCAAATTTTGTAACCATGTTGCTACGTCCTTGTTCACAAGTCTCTTGTGCAGCACTTTATCAAATGCCTTCTAGAAGTCCATGTACACCACATCAATGGCTTTACCCTCATTGAACCCTCTCTGTTACCTCTTCAAAAAACTCCAAGTTAGTCAAACACAATTTGCCCTTAATAAATCCATGCTGGCTTTCCCTAATTAACCCACATTTGCCCAAGTGACTATTAATTTTATCCCAAATTATAATTTCTAAAAGCTTCCCCATAACCAAAGTTAAACTGATTGGCCTGTAGCTGCTGGGCTTATCTTTACACCCTTTTTTGAACAAGGCATTAACATTTGCAATTCTCCAGCCCGCTGGCACCACCCCTGAATCTGAGGAAGATTGGAAAATTACGGCCAGTGCCTCCACAATTTCCACACTCAATTCACTCAGGATCCTTGATGCATCACATCCAGTCCTGGTTCCTCACCAACTTTAAGTACAGAAAGACCTGCTACTTATTAATTTTAAACCCTTCAACTGTCTGAACTACCTCCTCTTTCACCATGATGTGGGCAGCATCTTCCTTGGTAAAGACAGATGCAAAGCATTCATTTAATACCACAGCCCCGCCCCTACCTTGATGTGTAAATCCATTTTGTGGTTCCTAACTGTCCCCATACCCTGATTTGAAAAAAGGCATGAATGGAACTGCATTTGAGGGGCAGTGAGGTGGCTTGCTCAACATTGGCCTTAGCATTATTTTCCCCCTAGATGGGAATATAGAGAAAGAGCCATATTCTGGCATTTGGCACCGTGGAACATCCTGTGGACATGAGGATTGGCAAAAGAATGCAAATGATTTATTTCTTCCCTTCTTAGTTTGAAACAATTCAGACAGATACCCCTTGCACCTTTCAACATTTTCCCAGCTCAATTCCGTAGCTTGAACCTCAGACATATTCAGGAGCAGTCTAGTCCACTATTCATTGTGCACGTCTAACATGTGTTAACTTTATGAGGAAAAAGAAGGATTATTAAGAGCATATAGAGGGCATCAGTAGTGAAAATGGGTAGCTTTCAAGGAGATGTGAAGATTCCATAGTGCTATTTCAAAAAGCGGGCGAGTTCTCCGCAGTGTCTGGTCATTACCACATAGTTGTTTGTGGGATCTTGCTTCCACATTTTGTATAATTGTTAAAGTTGTACCAGTGCCAATGAAGATAAGCACTTTCGGTGTTGGCTTGATTTAAACTGTGCTACTCTGTAGGCAGCAGGATTTTGTCATTTTAATCAACAAAATGATTAAAGAGGCTGCGTGCTATAATAAATAGCAGCCATAAATTTAGTTTAAATTTTGCAGGTTATTTGTTTTGTTTCATTCCCTCAGTCTCAACACTTTCCACCGACTTACAAAGTAATTGTTGTGGTGATTAGCAAGTCAATGCTACTGTTGCTGCTGCTTGTAGCTACTCCTAGCAGGAGATCTGCTGTTGTGGTACATCGGGCTAGATTTTCACCGGAGATTGATTGATTCTTTAAAAATGGCAGGCGGGTCCAGGTTCCAGGATTCCCCACCCCATTCCCGCACTGAGATATTTTTGGGAGTGCCTTTAAAGTTTATGGGCTGCTTCCTGTCAGAAGCCTACATTTAGAACTCCTGACCTGGCTGACTCCATTGCAGAGGTATATATCTCCTACTCCTCCGCAAGTTTTAATGGATTTGGGCCAGGTTTTTAAAGAGTTGTGGTTCATGGCCCCTTAGATTAGTCATGAACCCAGTCTGCATGAGGGTGCCTTTTGAAAGCTAAGTTCAAAAGGTCCCCCTCAAAGCCCCTATGCCAAGTTACACCCCCCCCACCCCCCCCACCCACCCCCTCAGGCCCCTCATGCCCCCTATGCTATGATCTGCCCTTTTATCCATCCCCTATGCCAAGCTCTGGCACTTCACTTTCTAGAACCAATGAACTTAAAGCTTTGAAAAAATGTATTCCATTGATAAATCTCTCCTATGGGGAAAAAAGATCTGGACTGAAAGCTGATCATCCAGGCCCTTTGAAGTTTCAAAAACCACAAACACTTCAATCCACTTCCTTATGTCAACAAACATTGTGAAATTGACCACAGAGATCAGAAAGCCTGAGCTGTCATTCAAACAATGTTTACACTGGGGAGTAAGTGTTCTGTTATTCTAATAGATGTCTGTGCTCTCAGCCAAGCAAACACCTGCTCCCCAGCGTAAACATTTTTTATGCTGGGGTGCAGGTTTTTTTCTTAGGAGAGGTTTATCAATGGATTACACTTTTGAAAAACTTCTTTCTACACATCCCACTTTACAATGTGATGTTCATTGATTCTAGACAGTGTACAATGGGTCAATGGGCATGGAAGTGCCAGAGATTGGCATGGGGGCATGAGATGGCATAGAGAGCGTTCGGAGGGTGAGGATGGGAGGGCCTCTTTTTTGCCACTGGGACGAAGTCCCACAGTTCCAAGCAGGCCCTTTTAAACAGCCCATCTCAGCACCTGACTGCCCGTGGTTGCCTCTGCATTTCTTTCCGGGTCGGCTGGCCCAACTTCGGTTTGCACCCAGCCCTCGGCAATGAAGATCCCGCCTTGGCGGCCACTTTCTCCCAAGGCAGTGGAGAGGGGTCGAGCTGGGAATTTCCTTGACTCCCCCCTACCCACCTCAAGGATGAAAATACAGAGCTGCTATGTTGGTCTGTCAAGCACCAATCTCTCACATCCACCACAGCTCATCTGCAACTGCTCCGTGACATCCATCATCCAACCATGCCTAGGCCGACCCCTCTTTCTGCTGCCCTCCACTTTGCTCTCTATAAGAGATCTCTGTAGCTTTTCAGCTCTGATCAAACGGCTGAAATACTAACATTTTCTTTTCTGGATGTCACTTTTGAGAGTTATTTTTATTCTTGCTATTTTAAGTAACTCTTCATTGGTCTTGTGGTCTGTATATGGAATTTTTAGCACACCTCTTAGCATTCCACATTTCAAAGGCCTCTATTCTCTTCCATAGATCTTTATTTATGATCCAGGTTTCTGAGGCATATGGGAAAGTGGATAGAAAGTAGCATCTTATGAGATGTTTCCTTGTTACAAGCTTGAGTTTTCTTGTTGTTAATACATCCTTCATCATCACAAAATTACTTCTGGCCATCTCTATCCTTCTAATTTCAGCATTGCATCTGTTATCATTTTTCTTAAATAGACAAACTTATCTACCTGTTCCAGCAAGACACCATCCACTTCAATCTTCACTCTAGTTTCTTCTAATGTATTCCTTCTAAATACCATTGTTTTTGCCTTTTTGATGTTCAGACTCAATCATTTCCTAAATGTCTAGGTTTTACTTGATCTATGATATCTTGTAGGTCAATTCAGGGTGCCATTTCACACAAAGGGACTGAAATAACTGGTCAATTTGTATTGATCAGTCATGAGGCCATTTGCATCAGTGAAATATAAAAAAAAGGATTGATTGTATAACTAAAAAGTGCAAATTTACATCTATATAGCACCTTCCATAACCTCAATCCCCCAAAATGCTTTACAGCCATTAAATATTTTTGAAGCGTGGACACTCCTGTTATGTAGGCGACACGGCATACAATTTGCTCACAAGGTTCCACAAACAGCAATTAGAAGATGACTAGTATATTTATTTTAGTCATGCTGGTTGAGGGCTAAATATTAGTCAGGCCAATGGAAAATTGTTCCCTGCTGTTCTATGAATAGTAGCATGGGATCCTTTGCGTCTACCTGCAGAAGCAAAAGAAGCCTTGCTTTAATATCTCATTCAGGTCTGCATTGAAGTATCATCCTAGATCATGGGCTCCAGTCTCTGGAGTGGAGCATGTACCCATGACCTTTTGACTCAGAGCTATGGATGAAACTAATCTAAACCAAATGATTTAAGAAGAGCGGATGTGTATACAGGAACGATCAACCTAACGCTACAGGGTTAATGTATCTGGAAGGATATCAAGTTTAAAGTTCGAAGGCCTCTTGGTCAAACTGTTGAATCTGTATCAGACCTAGCCAGTGATATCAGGAATTTGTAAACAAGCCATTGAATAAACATTCCAAATTGCGATTCTCAAAGCAAAAATATAAACAGTTTGGGCAAGTGAGTTTCTAGTTTAAGTAAACTCTTTAATCCTGCTGAACAGTGATTAAATGGGTCAGTAGTGATGTTTTAACTTTAATAAATCCAGATAAAAATGGGAATCTTTGCCAAGGCTTCAGTCTACAGAAGCTAGCTTTTAACCTGCAGATCATGCAATTGTGAAGCATGTTGGAAATACAGCATGTGACGATCTTGGCAGAGACCAGTAACCACTTTTTTTTTTAAAAATCTGAAATCCCAGTTATTTGTCAGAAGAATGAAGCCACAAAGTTCCATGGTCTAAACAGAAAATCTTACTACACAAGAGTCAAACAAAGCAAATACTAAATACTATCTTAGAATACCTCCTATACTCAATGCAAGTTAAACGTGAATTAACAGGCAAATTGTGGTTAATTATTAACTATAAGCTAAACATTAAATGACAGTTACAACTAAGGCAGATCTTACAAATGGGCTTGGCAGCGCACACAGCACCCAGGTCATCAAACTCAGTCACAAAGTCCTTCAAAACTCTGTCTTCCTTACGAAGAGTTTCAGCTCCTCTCCTTCTAAGAGCTAGTCTGATCCTCAGCCGACAGCAGTGCACAATCGACCCGAGTTCTATGGGCACGGTCTTTACCACAAATGGCACATGTCTGCAGAACCTCTCAACTTGGTCTGGATGGTGAAGATCCACCAAGGTTATCTTCAAGTAACAGACAGAGCTGCAGCAACTTATTCTCTGCTTCTGGATCTGGACTCTGTCGCCTTCAGCTTGCCTGTACTGCACCAATGGACTCATCAACTGCTACTACTGAACTTACATGGCTCTGCAGGATAAATAGAACAGTTCCCACTCAAGAGACCATCGAGAACTAGAGGGCACAGATTCAAAATAATTGGCAAAAGGAGCAAATGTGATGTGAGGAAAATTCTTTTCACCCAGAGTGTGATTGTTCAGGCCTCTGTTCGAGGAAGATGATGGCTCTCCGCTTCTTCCTTGAACAGAGGCCCGAACAATCCCCATCCACCACTACTCTCCTCCGTCTGGCTGAAGTTGTTCTCTCACTGAACAATTTCTCCTTAAACTCCTCTCACTACCTCCAAATAAAAGGTGTGGCCATGGGTACCCGCATGGGTCCCAGTTATGCCTGTCTCTTTATGGGGTATGTGGAACATTCCTTGTTCCAGTCCTACTCCGGCCCCCTCCCACAACTCTTTCTCCGGTACATCGATGATTACTTCGGTGCTGCTTCATGCTCTCGTCTGGACCTGGAAAAATTTAATACTTTTGCTTCCAATTTCCACCCCTCCATTATTTTCACATGGTCCATCTCTGACATTTCCCTTCCCTTCGTTGACCTCGCTGTCTCAATTTCTGGTGATAGACTGTCCACTAATATCCATTACAAGCCTACCGACTCCCACAGCTACCTCGACTACAGCTCCTCACACCCCACTTCCTGTAAGGACTCCATCCCATCCTCCCAGTTCCTTCGCCTCCGTCGCATCTGTTCTGATGATGCCACTTTCAAAAACAGTTCCTCTGACATGTCTTCCTTCTTCCTTAACCGAGGTTTTCCACCCACGGCGGTTGACAGGGACCTCAACCGTGTCCGGCCCATCTCCCGTGCATCCACCCTCACACCTACTTCTCCCTCCCAGAACCATGATAGGGTCCCCCTTGTCCTCACTTATCACCTCACCAGGCTCCGCATTCAAAAGGATCATCCTCTGCCATTTCCGCCAACTCCAGCATGATGCGACTACCGAACAATTCTTCCCTTCACCACCCCTGGCGGCATTCCGCAGGGATCGTTCCCTCCAGGACACCCTGGTCCACTCTTACATCACCCCCTACACCTCAACCCCCTCCCATGGCACCTTCCCATGCAACTGCAGAAGGTGCAACACCTGCCCCTTTACTTCCCCTCTCCTCACCGTCCAAGGGCCCAAACACTCCTTTCAAGTGAAGCAGCATTTCACTTGCACTTCCCTCAATTTAGTCTATTGCATTCGCTGCTCCCAATGCAGTTTCCTCTACATTGAACAGACCAAACGCAGACTGGGTGACCGCTTTGCGGAACACCTTCGGTCTGTCCGCAAGCATTACCCAGACCTCCCAGTTGCTTGCCATTTCAACACTCCACCCTGCTCTCATGCCCACATGTCCGTCCTTGGCCTGCTGCATTGTTCCAGTGAAGCTCAACGCAAACTGGAGGAACAGCATCTCATCTTCCGACTAGGCACTTTACAGCCTTCCGGGCTGAATACTGAGTTCAACAATTTTAGATCATGAACTCTCTCCTCCATCCCCACTCCTTTTCCAATCCCCTTTTTTTCCAATAATTTATATAAATTTTTCTTTTCCCACCTATTTCCATTATTTTTAAATGTATTTCCATCCATTGTTTTATCTCTACCTTTTAGCCTATTTCGATCCCTTCCCCCCACCCCACCCGGGCTTTCTGTACCTTGTTCATCCTGCTTTCTACCCTTAATGTCACCTATTAGCACATTTCTTAGATAATATCGCCACCTTCAACACCTCTTTGTCCTTTTGTCTATGACATCTTTTGGTTAACTCCTCCTATCACTGACCCTCTATCCAGCTCTACCTGTCCCACCCCCCTCTTAAACCAGCTTATATTTCACCTCTTTTCTATTTTTCCTTAGTTCTGTTGAAGGGTCATATAGATCATAGATCAGTTTTGTTTCAAATCATAAAAAGAGCTTGATGTTCCTTTTAAGGTTTTGATGGCTGGACAGTAGGTGGGCACTGTAACTTGGTGACAGCTTGCTGGAATCAACCTGCCTGTCATTATTTGCCTTGGTGCTGAAGCCACTTTCAAAATCAGATGAACCTTCTCTGTCCCCATGTATTGATTAACAAGCATTAAATGAAAAGTTCATCCAGTTGTTAGAGGAAAAAAATAATGTTCACAATATGGCAAGGCAGCCAAAAATTGGTTTTATGCTGACATGAAATCAGTTTGCAACTGTCTGCTCCACCCGTCAATGGGGGGACTGCTGCACGTCAAGAAAGTCATTTTAATACATTTGCATCTAATTATAAGCCCTGCTTACTGGAATCATTCCCACCCCCCACTCCCGTGTCAAATTTATCACCCACGTCAGCGTGACTTCAGAACGGTGTGCTTCACGACTACCTTTAAAAGGTATGGACCTGGTGACCTGAACTTCGAGAGCACTCACGGGCATCATGAAGAGCTGCTATGCATTCACGAGGGGCACAGGCAAGTTGCTTTTTCCTGGCTGGCTTTCAGTACGGTGCCAGGGCAAGGGCTCCGCTGCAGGTCAGGCCGGTGGCTGGGTGGGGAGCAAGGCAGCACAGACTGAAAGAAATACTCAAACACAAGCCAGAGCTGATGGGGGTGAGGGAAGCGGCTGTGCACTTGGAAAACCTTGTCAAAAGTGGCATTCTTCCGCAGCTGAGACCGTTCAACTGCAGCTCCATTGACATACTTGGAGTCCAGCCTCTGAAACTTTTTTGCTCACTCAAACAACACGAAAGCATGAGAGTGCCACCGAATGCTCCAGAAATTTTCACCCCTCGGACGCAGACTGAAAATTAATGTGTGTTTTTGGGGGCAGCAGAGCAACTGGCCAACTGGGCAAGTTGTAGAATCCCGTTGCGAAAGGTGGCCATGCCGCAGTCACTGGTGGAGGCACTCAAAACCCCTTGCAATGTCTTTATTAAGGTTTGGACCAGCATCCATTCAAACAAACAGCACAGCCTTGCAGTGTGGGTTAGGAGAATGCCTGCACCTGGGCTGAGAGCACAGCATGAAGTCCAGTGGCCAAGGCTGCCGCCAATCAGTGAAATGGAGTGGGGCGGAGGTGTGTGGGGTTTCGGGCAGCCAAAGAGAGCACTACACACTGGCCATCCAAGTGGCAGCACTCTCCTGCATGTGTGAAGAGGCCTTCAGACTTGAGAGGTTCCTAGTACACCTATGCTAACCCACCCATCTCTCTCTTTGATCCTGCAGGAGGGGATTGAATCATGGAGCCTAGTGATTTAGCGGTATGCCTCATGGCTTACAGAGGCCAGAGAAGAAGTGGAGGTGCCAGCCTCGGCAAAGGGAGGAGCGCCTCCATCAAGAAGAAGGGGCAGCAAGGCCTACTGCGCACACAGCTGAAGATACACAACTTGCTCGTAAATGCCTTGCTAGACCCAGGGTCTATACGCAGCACCCGTCATTTCTGCAGATGACTAAGAACCAGTGTCGCTGAAGACTGTGCATGTCTAGGGAACTGGTCAGTCACCTGCTGCAGGATTGGGTGCCACGGGGACATGGAGGGCATCCACTGCCAGTGGCCTTGAAAGTGACCGCAGCACTCAATTTTTACGCAAGTGGCTCCTTCCAGGGCTCCACAGGTGACCTGTGGGGATATCGCAAGCCTCCATGCACAAGTGTATCCAGGAGGTCACGGACGCCATCTTGGCATTCCGCCTGGGATCAGCAAAGCCTGGAGCAACAGCGCTGGGATTTGTGCAGACTTCTGGTTTTCCCACAGGTGCAGGATGCCATTGACTACGCTCACATGGCGCTTAGATCTCCATGGCAACAAGCAGTCAACTACATCAACCACAAGGGCTTCCACTTGCTGAATATTCATCTGGTGTGCGACCACCACAGACGCAACCTACAGGTCTGCGCACAATTCTCAGGAAGCGTCCACAACTCCTACATCCTTAGCAGGTCTCAGATCCCTGATATCTTCCAGGGTCCAGAGAGGCTGCAGGGTTGGCTCTTCAGAGACACAGAGGACCCACAGAGGACGTGACTGATGATGCCTGGGCAGCGGCCTCGGACTGCAGTAGAGTGACAGTATAAATGAGGTTCATGCCATGACTGACTTTGGCAGAACAACCGATAGCCATTTCGAAAATGAGATTCCAATGCCTCGACAAGTCCGGTGGATTACTGCAATACGGTCCCCAGAGGGTGTCGCACATCATCGTTGCTTGCTGCACGCTCCACAGCCTGGCAATGCAACAGGGGTAGGATCTGGCTGAGGAGGAGATGGAGGAGCTGCACATATCCTCCAATAAAGGAGGATGTCAAAGGGGATGATGATGATGTGGTCCTCGAAGGTGAGGATGCCAACGATGAGGCAACTGCACTAACCAGATGAGACAGGTGCGCTTGGGAGACCCTCATAGCCGCAAGATTCTTGGAGGATGACGATAAGATGCAGTGAGAACAATCCTGACATCCTCACCTTGCATCTGTGAATGTTTGACTCCTGTGTGGCTGATGGCAGCGCACATACCATCAGTGCTCAGACTAATGTCATGAAGATGTATCGGAGGTCCTGATAGTCACTAGATTCCAGGAGGATGATGACGACATGCAGTGAAGACACTCCATAGATCTTCACATTGCCTCTGTGAATGTCTGACTCCTTTCTGGCTGAGGGCAGCTCACTTGCGCTCTGTGATCAGGGTCATATCATGGAGACACAAATGTAAATCTTTAAATGCACCTGATGCTTTGTCAGCCTTCAGCACCCGATCCTTTCAGGGGCAAAGATTCACCAGTCACAGATGCCAACAAAATGGGGGCCAGCCCGACCTCAAAAGGTGCTGAGAGCAGACTAAGAGGATGACACAACTCTGACACCCATCCACAACATTCTGGCAGCAGTAACAAGCACCATCGAGATGCAGGCTTCACTAATGTGTCACTTTGCTCTGAAGGCTACACACCGCACAGGGAAGAGGTCCTGGACTGAGACACCTGCCTTTCTTTATCTTGTGCAGGAATCAAAGTTTCACTTCTGAATGATACAAACGCTGCTCAACATAACAAGGAGCCATAGGCAGGGAGACACTCTTGGGAGTTGATTTAGAATAGTGAACATTCAGTACAAGTGATTAACACTCGTGCCCAGGCTGCGCAACTACACCTTCTTAACTTTCCTAACCTTGCTGCTATGTCTTGGTGCTCCTCACAGTGGAGATGGAGGCAGGCTGCTGACTGCTACGTCCTGTCTGTGAAAACCTTGGCAAGCATTCCCTGGAGGGCTGAGACCTGGAGAACCCGACCTGTGGAGCTGGAGCTGCTGGGGTCACAGGAAGAGGGGATTCGAACAGGCCGGACACACCCGGAGTCACCTAGATGGATGGCCCCGGGGGGAGAGGGGTGGGGGTACACCTGCTGATCCTCCTATGGGTGCCTGAGGGCCCCTGGCTGACTCCTTGAGGAGAAGGGGAAGCTGGAATGAGATTGAGCTGCCCCACATCCCTCTCATGTTGACACTGTTGGAACCAGTATTGACCTCGGTGCGTTGGCATGCCAGCACTATCACCTCATACTGAAGGTGGACGGACGCCTTCATCGTGCCTTGCAACCTGAGGAGTCCAGCGGACATCCCTTCCTGATGATCCAGAGCCTGCCTTCACAGCTCCAGCAAGAGGCATGACCGAGTCCAGAGGCTCCTCATCTGACTCAGACTCAGCAGATTTCTGGCCTCCAGCAGTCCTCCAAGTGCCGGAGGCATGGGAAGTCCCTGCTGCCGCCTGCTGTGGATTAGACAATGCAATGTGCTCATCAGATTCATCATCAGATGTGACCCCCGAGGCTATTCTAGAATTAGATCCCACTGAGGTGTGTCGTTCTATGCTGGTGGCGAGTGTGGGTGAGCGCTGTGATGGGTCTTCAATGAGGGCGTCATCTGATTCTTCTTCAGAACTGTTGAAGAGTCATACGGACTCGAAACGTTAACTGTGTTCCTCTCCGCAGATGCTGTCAGACCTGCTGAGTTTTTCCAGGTATTTTTATTTTTGTTTCCCTCTTGAAAGTGCCTGTTGAATGTACTTCCACTACCGTTACAGGCAGTGCATTCTAGATCATAGCAACTCACTGCATAAAAAAAAAATGCCTCCCTCTGGTTCTTTTGCTTATGATCTTAAACCTGTATGCTCTGGTAACCACCCTCCTGCCAATGGAAACAGTCACTACTTATTTACACTGTTGAAGCTTCTCAATTTTGAACCGCCATGTGTGGTTAACAAAAGAAGTTAAGGAAATCATCAAACTTAAGGAAAAAGCACATAACTGTGCATATAACTTGCATTAAACCTCCCTTTAACTTTCTCTGCTTTAAAGGAGAACCACCAGAACTCCTTTAGTCTCTCCAACGTGACCAGTTATGTCTGACATCCATGAGTTGCTCCTGCATGCATTTCATTACATTGTTTAATATTTTCTTCAGTCACACAAGATTCATAGTTATCAGAGACTTTTGTCTGAAATCACAATGGCATGCTTCTGAACAAGCTTCTGAACAAAATGGCTTCAAACAAGTGCTTTGTTTAGGCAAAAGAAGATGTTTTTGATTAAATCAAGTGTGACGATATGTAGACGGGCTACACATGTCAATAATACTCAACCAGTAAGAACAAAGACATTTTGGAATTTATGAAAGAGGAACTGAATAAGGACTTTTAGCAATTACAAATGCTTTAACGGATTCATGTTATTTTATTGCACAGTATATAATACACAATAGTAACAACCCCCTAATAATGACCATAACGTAGGACAAAGTATACAAGAAACAACACTGGGTGCTTGTGATAAGAGGACGGCAATAATCATGGGTGATATTAATCTACATATAAACTGGAAAAATAAGATTGGCAGTAGCAGACTGGATGAGGAGCTCATAGGTTGCTTTCGACATAGTTTCTTAGAGCAGCACGTTCTGGAACCATTAAAACAGAGTAGGTTATATTAGACTTAGTATTGTGTAATGTGACAGAATTAATTACCTCAGGATAAAGGCACCCCTAGGTAGCAGCGACCACAATATGATTGAATTTTTCATCCAGTTTGAAAGGGAGAAGTGTGGGCCTGAGACTAGTATTTTAAAATTAATTAGGGCAACTATGTGGGCATGAAAGCTGAGCTAGCTGAAGTGAATTGGGATACTAGGCTAGGGGATAGATCAATAAAGAAGCAGTGGCAGACATGTTAAGGGGATATTTCAGAATACTCAGAATAAGTATACTCTTACTGTAAAGAAAAATTCTAAAGGGACGAACCACCATACGTGGTTAACAAAAGAAGTTAAGGAAAGCATCAAACTTAAGGAAAAAGCATATAACTGCGCAAAGACGAGTGGCAGGTCAGATGATTGGTCAGAATATAAAGAACGGCAGAGAATTACTAAAAAGAGAAAGAGCTTGGAGTATGAGAGGAAGCTGGCTAGGAATGTAAAAACGGATAGCAAGAGTTTCTAGAGGTACTTAAACAGGAAAAGAGTAAGTAAAGTGAGTGCTGGTCCTCTAGAGAGTGACAATGGGGAGCAAATGGCAGATGAAATGAACAAATATTTTGCTTCTGTCTTCATTATAGAGGATACAAAAAATCATTCCAGTAATAGATGTAAATAAAGGGGTGGAAGGGAGAGGGGAGCTTGGTGAAATTGGAATCACTAGGGAAGCAGCACTGAGCAAACTGATGGAGCTGCGGGCTGACAAGTCTCTGGGTCCTGATGGTGGCTAATGAGGTAGTAGATGCGTCTGTGTTAATTTTCCAAAATTCCCTAGGTTCTGGAAAGGTTCCATCAGACTGGAAAGTAGCAAATATAACCCTATTCAAGAAGAGAGGGAGGCAGAAAACAGGAAACTCTAGGCCAGTTAGCTTGATCTGTCATGGGGAAGGTGTTAGAATCAATCATTAAGGAGGTTATAGCTGGGCACTTAGAGAAACTCAAGGTAATCGGGAAGACTCAGCATGGTTTTATGAAAGGGAAATCATAACCAATATATTGGAGTTGTTTGAAGGAGTAACATGTGCTGTGGCTAAAGTAGAGCCTGTGCTGTACTTGGATTTCCAGAAGACATTAGAAAAGATGCAACATCAAAGGCTATTGCGGAAAATAAAAGCTCATGGTGTAGGAGGTAACATATTAGAATGAATAGAAGTATGTCTGGCTGGCAAAAAACAGAGAGTATGCATAAATGGGTCTTTTTCTGATTGACAGGGTGTGACAAGTGGAGTCCTGCAGGGGTCAGTGGTGGGGCCTCAACTTTTTACAAGTTATATCAATGACTTAGATGAGGGAAGTGAAGACTTGCAGGTGACACAAAGATAAGCAAGAAAGTATGGTGCGAGGAGGACATAAGGAGGTTGCAGACTGATATGGATAGGTTCAGTGAATGGGTAAAAACATGGCAGATGGAGTATAATGTGAAGTTGTTCACTTTGGCAGGAAGAATAAAAAAGCAGGGTATTACTTAAATGGGGAACAGCTGCAGAATTCCGAGGTGCAGAGGGATCTAGGTGTTCTAGTGCATGAGTCACAAAAAGTTAGTATGCAGGTACAGCATGTAATCAAGAAGACTAATGGAATGCTATCCTTTATTGGAAGAGGTGTTGAACATAGAAGTAATGATGTTATACTTCAGTTACACAGGGCACTAGTGAGACCACATCTCGAATATTGTGCGCAGTTTTGGTCTCCTTATTTAAGGATGTAAATGCGTTGGAGGCGGGTCAGAGGAGGTTTACTAGATTGATACCTGGAATGAATGGGTTGTCTTATGAGGAAAGGTTAGACAAACTGGGCTTGTTTCCACTGGAGTTTAGAAGAGTGAGGGGTGACTTGATTGTGTTTATAAGGTCCTAAATGGTATTGACAAGGTGGACATAGAAAGGATGTTTCTTCTTATGGATGAGTCCAGAGCTAGAGGGCACTGTTTTAAAATTAGGGGTTGCCCTTTTAGGACCGAGATGAGGAGAATGTTTTTATCTCAGAGGGTTGTGCGACTTTGGAACGCTCTGCCTCAGAAGGCGGTGGGGGCGGGGTCACTGAATATTTTTAAGGTGGAGATTGATTCCCTTGCCTAATAAGAATTTATCTAAGGTTATCGAGGGGCAGATTGGAATGTGGAATTCGAAACACAAACAGATCAGCCATGATCTTAATGAATGGCCTACTTCTGCTCCAATTTCATATGTAACCAAGGCTGATGTCTGAAATGCAACAGTAATCAAAGATCAATGCCGAAAGAGAAAGCCTCAGCAAAAACAATTGAGTCAGGTCTGTCTAGGACCTTAATTCACAAACTGAACAATTTGAGGCACCCCTAGTTTTATACAAGATGTTTTTCCCTTAGCCACACGTGAGACTTCCACAAAAAGACTTTCTGATAATTTTTGATGTGCTCAGGAGTCACATTAATCTTTTATAGGTCCATGCTGCATTATAATCATGAACTGGTCATGTTACTAGTCAGATACCGCAACTATCCCATAGGACCCGAGTTCAAATTCCCACTCTGACAGTTTGAGAATTTGAATTCAATTTTAAAAATTTATGCATTAGAAGCTGTATTAGCTAAGACCGGTCCCCACGCGAGGTCCCCCAATTTGTTAACTTCCCAAACGGGACCCCAATTTTGTTTTGCTCCTAGGTGAGAAGGAATGGGCTGGCTCCCCTTCTTTATTTAACCCCCCATTACCCAACCTCCCCCCCACCCCCCAACCCCCACACTCAATTGGTCGCAACAGGGTTAATTTAAAAGGGATCCCTTCCACTCCATGGATACCTTTTCCTGATCCAAATGTATTTATGTTTTAGAAGGAGCCAATTTGACCAGGCTTTCTTGAGTCACAGAAAGAGTAAGTTTATTAGTTACTAAATCCCGAGAAAGAATACTAAAAATGTAACACACATATACACAGATCGGAAATGAGAAGTTGAGTCCAAATAAAAGTTTTTAATGATATACGAATCAGTCTTTGGCTTTTCCGTAAGGAGTAGATGATGAAATGTTGCGGCCGTTAGGTTGGGTGATTCCAGTAGAGCTGACTTTGGCAGTTTAGCAGTTGGTTCGGAGACACTTGGTTCTACAGGCTGGCTGAAGAAGCTGTCCTATTCCTTTTGTGATTATGGCTTTGCTGACTTGCCTCCAGCAACAGAGAGAGGGAGAGAGACTTTGCCTGCAAGCTGCAGGAGTGACTAGTTGATCTTCCTGTGCTGTCGCTCTCACAGCACTCTAGAATACTAGCACACATAGATCAGGTCTGCAGCTAGTTTTTTAACCCATTTCCTTGTGTATTCCTGGAAGGGAAAAAACAAAAATGTTTTTCGCCCAAAGTCTGTTTTCTTTCAACTCAGACCATTACCACATTCTGAGGTATAACTCAACAGAAGATGGGCTTGGGATGTCTGCTGAGATGTGGCAGTCTCCATTGTCTCCGCAACCACAGGAGATTAAGGTTCAGCCTTTTGCATTTCATCTCTTCCTTTCAAGTGTTTCTGTCTGAACTAGGCCTTGGCACCTTTTTAGGTGCAACATTCCAGGTTCTCTCGGGACAAGTCAGTCAAGAAAATTAGAAATTTTCCAAAAAGTGGCTACTTTACATTCTCAGCCACCTTTTGCTCAGTGTCTTTGCTTGTATGTCTTTTTGAAAAAACAGGTCTTCCTTAAAAAGTTCAACATGTCCGTAAGTAATTCGGGGCTGTAATCCATTGTCGTGGCATAGTGAAGCGACCAAGAAGCTAGCAGGCCATGGTAAAACAAAAATCAAGTAGTTCACTAACGTTAACTTTAGGGAAGAAAACCTACCATTCTTACCCGGTCTGGCCTATTATATGGCTCCAGTCCCACAAAAACATGGTTGGCTCATAATTGCCTGAAGTGGCATAACATTTCATTTAGTTCCACCACCACCTCGTCAGGGCAAGTAGGGATGGACAATAAATGCCACCATTGCCTATGATGTCTGTGAATGAATATTAAAACTTCAAAGTAGTTGATTACAAAGGGTGTCCTCATGCTCAAAGAAAAATGATACATTAACTCCTAAGTCTTTCAACATTGAAATTTGTGTGGTGGGTCTACGTAAGAGGATACTTTAACAACTATCTTCTTTGTTAACCCAAAGCACATCAGATACAATAAGAGCTTGTTATGGGAAAAACATTGGAGTTATTCAAAAAATATAAACCGGATGCCACAATGTGAAGTGTTATTGTTTAAAAGAAACAGCTACACAAGTTAAATCGGAGTATCTCAAGTTGTGCCACAAGTGGGTGCAAATGCACCCTCTTTTAGCAGGAAGTTACAGTTTTCAGGGTTTTTTTTAATTCATTTATGGATTGGGGGTGTCACTGGCAAGGCTGGCATGTATTGTCCATCGATAATGGCCTTCAAGAAGATCATGGTGAGACATCTTCTTGAACCAGTATGGTAACAGTACTTCCAGAGTGTGGTTAGATAGGGAGTTCCAGGATTTGACTCAATAATCATGATGGAGCAGCAATATACCAGCAGTGGGTTGCATTTTAATATATGAGGAGTCACTGCCTTGCCACCCACCCCGATCCAGTCCCCATAATACTGTCACTGTTTAAAAATAAGGGGTCGTCAATTTAAAATGGAGATGAGGTAAAAAAAATTTCTCTCAGAGGGTTGAGTAGTCTGTGGAACTCTCTCCCTGAAAAGTTGGTGGAGTTTTTGAATATTTTTAAGGCAGAGATGGATAAATTCTTGGTAAGCCAGATGGTGATAGGTTGTCAGGGGTAGGTAGGATGCAGATTTGAGGTTACTATCAGGTCAGCCACAATCTTATTAAATGGCGAAGCAGGCTCGAGCGGCCAAATGGCCTACTCCTGCTCCTTGTTCGTATGTTCCTACACAGCGGGTGAGTGGGTGCCAAAATCAACAGCCCACCTGCCATTTTTAAATAAATAACTAAATAGCAACTGAGGCAATTACCAAGCCAATTGGCCTGCATTTCACGTTGCCCACACCATAAAATGGAAGGCGGACAGAGTGAGGAGCACACTTTTGAAAAACAAAACTATAGTAAAGGCAGGAAGGTGGGGGGTGGAGCACAGCCCCCTCTACCACCACCCCCCTCCTGCCAAAGATGTTACTCCCCCTCCTTTATTCCTCCTCACCTGGTGACTTAGTGATGGTAATGCTGTCGAATGTCAGGGGATGGTTAGACTTTCCCTTGTGGGAGATGGTCATTGCCTGACAGTGACATTGCCTGTGGTGCAAAATGTTACTGGCCGATCATCAGCTCAAGCCTGTTGTTCGGGTTTTGCATGCGAGCACGAACTGCTTCATTATCTGAGGAGTTGCAAATGGTGCCAAATACTGTACAATCATCAGAAAACATTCCCACTTCTGACTTTATGTTGGAGTGATTGAATTGAATTCTCAAGTCATAGAGCTCTACAGCACAGAAAAAGGCCCTTCAGCCCATCGAGTCTGCGCCGGTCAAACGAGTACCTAACTAATCTAATCCCTTTTTCCAGCACTAGGCCCATAGCCTTGTATGCCATGGTATCGCAAGTGCACATTCAAATATGTCTTTAATGTTATGAGGATTGATTGAATTGATGAAGCAACTGAAGATGGTTGGGACTTGGACCGAGGAACTCCTGCATTGATGACCTGGGACTAAGATGTTTGGCCTTCCTTTGTGCCAGGAACAACTCCAGCTAAAAGGACTAAATGATCAAGAGGCAAAAGGGAGGTAGGAAATAAATATAATAACTATCACAAGAGGAAAAGTACTAGGGAAATTAATGGGGCTAAAGGCCGATAAGTCCCCTGGACCTGATGGGTTGCATCCTTGGATATTAAAGGGAGTAGCTACACAAATAGTGAATGCACTGGTAGTAATCTTCCAAGAGTCCTTAGATTCTGGAAAAGTCCCAGAGGATTGGAAAACTGCCAATGTAACACCCTTATTCAAAAAGAGAGGAAGACAAAAAACAGGTAACTATAGGCCAGTTAGCTTAACATTTGTCATTGGGAAAATATTAGAGTCTATTATAAAGGATGTACTGGCAGAGCATTTAGAAATACATAATATATTCAAGCAGAGTCAGCATGGCTTCACGAGAGGAAATCATGCCTGACAAATTTGTTAGAATTCTTTGAGGAGGTAACAAGCAGGATAGATAAAGGGGAATCAGTATATAATATATTTGGATTTCCAAAGGGCATTCGATAAGGTACCACACATAAGGCTACTTAATAGGTTAAGGGCCCATGGTTTTGGGGATAGTATATTAGCATGGATAGAGGATTGGCTAACAAATAGAAGACAGAGAGTTGGGATAAGGGGTACATTTTCAGGATGGCAACCTGTAACCAGTGGAGTGAAACAGGGAATCAGTGCTGGGGCCACAATTATTGACAATATATATTAATGACATGGATGAGGGAAGTGAATGTACTATTGCCAAGTTTGCGGATGGCACAAAAATAGGTGGGAAGGCAAGTGGTGAGGATGACACGAGGAGTCTACTGAGGGATACTGACAGGTTAAGTGAGTGGGCAAAAACTTGGCAGATGGAATAAAATGTGAGGTTATGCACTTTGGCAGGAAGAGTAGAAGAGCTGAATATTATTTAAATGGAGAAAGACTACAGAAGGCTGCAGTACAGAGGGATTTGGAGGTCCTTGTGCATGAATCACAAAAAGCTAGCATACAAGTTCAGCAGGTAATTAGGAAGGCAAATGGAATGTTGGCATTTATTTCAAAGGGAATGGAAGTTAAAAATGGGGAAGTTTTACTGCAGCTGTACAGGGCATTGGTGAGACCACACATCTGGCATATTGCATTCAATGTTGGTCTCCTTGTTTGAAAAAGGATATAACTGTGTTAGAAGCAGTTCAGGAAAGATTCACTTGACTCATTCCTGGAATGAAGGCTTATCCTATGAAGAAAGGTTGAACAGATTTGGCCTGTACCCATTGGCATTTAGAAGAATGAGAAGTGATCTTATTAAGACATATAAGATTCTGAGAGGATTTGATCGGGCGGATACCAAGAGGACGTTTCCACTTGTGGGGGTGACTAAAACTAGGAAACAGTTTAAGAATAAGGTCTCCCTTTAAAGACTGAGATAAGGAGAATTTTTTTTTCTCCCAGAGGGTCATTACTATGTGAAATTCTCTTCCCCAGAGAGCAGTGGGTTACTGAATTTATTCAAAGCAGAGTTAGACAGATTTTTGACAGACAAGGGAGTCAAGGGTTATTGGGGGGCAGACCGGAAAGTGGAGATGAGACCACAACCAGATCAGTAGTGATTTTATCGAATAGCTGAGCAGGCTCGAAGAGCTGAATGACCTACTCCTACTCCCAAGTCTTATGTTCGTATATGAAATCATTTTGTACAGGCTGTTGTGAAAAAAGTCATATGTTCTACATTTGTTTTCAACATGCACTAACATGGTACACAACCATGTACATTTTTTTTCAAATTACACAGCACTAAAATTTATTTTAACTTTTCATCAGTTGTCAACACATTTCACATAAACATTATCTTTGATGATGAGTGATTAATGGTGGCAAAACATTGACATTTTTCACAACACCTCAGGGAAGAAACAATGTTTTCACTGCCTCCTCACGTCATTGTGAAATTTGGGAAGGCAGAACCTCACGCATGTACAGTCAAGTGGATTACAGGTCTTCCTCCATTCATGAATTTTGAGGGCCAAAAAAGCTGAAGAGATAGTCAACTCTTTTCAATAATTAAAATGCAAATGTTGGTACAGAAGACTGCGAATGGTGATTTTTAAACTAATTTTAAACAAACACTCCCCACCTTACTGACACAAAACCAGCTCTTCCAGATGGCATCACTAGCTCTCCTCTGCTGTGTTCCCTGTCTTCTCCCTTGCCTCCTCCAAATCCTCCTCTGCTCCATTTATACTGCACTTTGAATTGCAAGCCTGCACCCATGCGGGTAGGAGAAGCTGGACACCAGAAGCACAGTTGAATGTCACGTCATGTGTGTTTTGCCCGAAGGCAGGTTCTTGGCTCATTGTCTGCTGATGCTTCATCCCAAGCCATTTTCTTGGCAGTTTTTCTTTGTCAGTGATGGTTTGCCATTGCTTTCCATCAGTAGAAAGTAATATAATACAAAAATTTCAAATACATTGCACAAGATATAGTTACTGTGGGTACTATGTTAAGAGACAAATGCAAACTGGACTGTCACTGCATATTTCTGCCCAACTGCAGGATGACCCATTTTCCAGACAGTGTGGCTAAGTATCAAATACAACAGTCGATAACAAATGCCTTTAATTTTATTTTTCTTTAAAACATGGATATGCCTGATTGGCTACTTCACAAGTTGAGATGTGGGAACCCAAGCTGATCTTTCTACTCCCTATTCTAAACTCACAGACTGATGTAGCATTCCCATCACCAACCCACTCCCACCACCAGCCCAGCTAAATTAACAAGATGGAAGGTCAAAACTGAAACCTTACACATCTCAATACTGCATCCCGTGCATTTACCCTTAAAGCTATCAGGAAAACCATACTATATGTTAATAGGCATTACAATCGTTCCAGATTTCAAAAGATGTTATAAACGATGAGACATCGCAATGTTTTAATAGGCTCCAGCCAAAGCCATTGTGGCCACATGGACGAGTGAACCGGATCAAACAACATGATCAACAAACAGGTAAAAATTCTAGAAAATTCCATAATGCTATCCAACAAAAACATAATTAAATATATCCACTCACCACAAATCAACAGGCACAATTATAAACAGGCATAATACCCTCCCCTATTCACTAATGGACTCAGAGTCCATTACAGCAAAGTGGAACTTGGCATGTTCAGTTACCAAAGAAAGTGACTAACAATTGTAAATACATAATCGTGACTGGTGTCAAGTTTCACACTGAGTAATAGAATACCCACACCTTAACAATAAACTAATGTAATTTTATCACCAGTAGCTTGTACATTTCTTTTTTAAAATAGTACTAATTGGTCTACCATAAGTCACCGGGGACAGAATATTGGAGCTACATAGCCTAAACAGATTGTCACTTCATATTCCTGCCCAACTGCAGTATGACCCATTTTCCAGACACAGTGTGGCTAAGAATCAAATACAACTCTTTAATTATCATACCTCTTATTCCAGCCAGTCTGTATGGAAACTGCAGCAACCCCTGTTAGGCTTGCAGAAACATCAATTGGGTTTGTGAGCCTCTTCGAGGACTTTGCCCCGCACCAAGGTCCAGACAGTGTCCGGCCCTGGCATGGCCCTGCTCATCTCTCCATCTTGGGGTTTTTCTTTCTTCTCAAGAGGATTTAAAAATGCTGACTGTAGGGCTGCAGCTACACACAGGCTCATATGCAGGCTGAGGCTTAAACTGTCAGAGCTGCCACTAGCCTGTGTGTTGGAAGGGGGCAGAAGAGAGGCTGATTACTGTGTACGTGTCTGTGTTTGAAGACAAGGAAGAGGGTTGATTACTGTGTGTGTGGGGTTGGGGCATGGAGAGGGAATTCACTGAGTCCTCTGGCACAGGGGGATATGGTGAGCTTGGCTGAAACCTCATTGGTGAGGAACTGTAACACTTCAGTTCTACGTCTGTTTAGAAGCACTCCAGTTTCCCAGATTGGGAGGAGCACGGCTACACATTCAGGTAAGATGCTTACCTTGCAAATTAAATCCATTTTATTTTAAAGCCATATTGTCTGTAGCAGAATTCACAATGAAACTGTAGCCTCTGGAACTATAAATATGATTTTGTGTCATTTGAAATCCTCAGTAGAAAATTAAAATTTTAATTGGCTCATCTCACATTAAAATCAATGATGTCAAGATGGCCTTTAGGGAATCTTGGTGTGATGTTGACATAGATCATTAATGCTGAATGCAAATGCTTCCTGCCTTGGGTCCATGAGCTGGAGCGGCTCAGATAAAGTAATAGACTGGTGAGGACATAAAATAACATTTTTACAAAGTGCTTTAAAAACAGAGTTTCTTATTTATATGATGTATTATTATATGTTGATCCAGAATACACAAACGTTAATAATTATATGCTGAATATTACTATGTTGTTTTGTTGCTGTTTTGTTTTTGTTGGCATCTGAGGTCATGTTAATTTTCAAGAGTTAAAATAGAGCCACATTGTAAAATAGTTTAAGAAGCACTGGGGTAAATGAACCATCCAGTATGCTACAGATTAGTTCAAGTTGGCTGAGGAAGGGAACCATGGTTCCCATTTCTGATCCCTATCCAGTGGTACCTTCTCTCAACTAAGGACAGTAAGTTCAGATATTAAGGCCCCAAGCACCTAAATTCCTAATTTCAGCAAGGCATCACGCCCAGGTTCCATAGCTCCCTACTGGAGAAGAGACGAGAGAAGCAAAGAAAGGACACCTCTGAATTTTTTTCAAAGTTCGGTGAGACAATTTTGTTGAATTCTGGAAACCAAGGTTTAGGAAAGATGTCAAGGCCTTGGAGAGAGTGCAAAGGAGATCTATGAATCCACAATGGGACTATATGAAGATTTAAAATTTTTAAAAATAGAACATGAAAAACAGCACTATGGAACAAGTCAGGCTATTCTTCTGAGTAACAAGACAAAACCTAATACCACAACAGTTAGAATCATTTAACCTGATTGAGACAGCAAATATTCATCAGGACACTTTTCACTGCGTTTGGGAAAAAAACCTTAAAGTGAATAAAACTCACCTCACAAATACCACCTACATAAAGAACTTAAACTGGAGTGCACTTCAACAAAATGTCAGGATTCAGATGCCATTAATAATCACTGACCTTAACTCTTAGAAGTTTTGTAGAATTTCAATCCCTCAGCATGGACGGATTACAATCTGAGCCATCCTATATGACTAACGCTAATTTCGTATTATGGAAAGCACATTGACAAAGACAGTTAAGCATGACAGATAACTGTCAGCTTTAAATATTTGGTTGACTGTCTCAATAGGAATTACCTAACGTGCATTAAGTGACACTTCTACTGAACTCTGGTTAGTCAACTCACTGAGTATTTACCTTACATTTATCTTGTCAAAAATAGTGTTAAAAATAGATATAAAAATTTCAAAAATGCTGTAATGACAGTTATACATGATGTATGTAGTTTTTCTTAGTTAAAACAAACATACATATATTACAGATATGCATATTAATAAAATATCATAATTATCAGTTCATATAAAGGAAAGAATGACAGCCTTACGACTTCTAAAAACATTTTTTTTTAAATAAAAGTGGGCTCAAATTTGCACAGCATCAACCCAGTCAGCTTCAGCTGCTTTGTACAATGGCTTAGCACAGTGCAGACCTGATTGTAATGCACAATCACAAAATTTACTATCCTATAAGTTAGCAAATAGAGCCTTCATGCTTCCACGATATCTCACAATGCAGATGTATTTTTGCAACGTGATGCATTGGGAAGCCACATTATTCTCTAAATGCTGTAAAGACTTGGCAAATGAAGGAGAAAGAAATGGGAAAGAAAAGGAAGTAACAAGAGATTTAATAAAAACTGAAATGTACGGATTTTAAATTTTAAGCAGGGTGAAGTCAAATTTGATGGACAGGTTGAATGCCTAAAGCATTCATAAAAGTAAAAGGAAAGGTTTTTTCAGGTCTGCACCCAGTGACTCTGGATCACCTGAGCACAAGCAATATGAAAAATCACAAGGTCAGAGATTACACCATCAAAGAATTTCACCCAGTTCCCCTCCATTTATTTAAATAGGTGGCCGCCTTTACAGGCAGGTACTCCAACCCACCTGTTTTCTAAATATTTTTGTGTCCAAGCAATCCATCATGCCTGGACAGAGATTCAGGAGAATCTCCCCTCATATCTCTATGCAGAACATGAAACAAGTTAACGCTTCAGGTGTAACAGTTAATCAGAGCTGATCCAGTTCTGATGAAATACACAATCTCGGCTACCATTTCAGTACTGAAGGAATGCTGCACTGTCAAAGAAGCTGTTTTCGAATGACATGTTATAACAATGTCACATCAGTCCTCTCAGGTGAAACGTAAAAGGTCCCACAGCACTGTTTAAGGAAGACATGTGAGTTACTCCTCAGAGCCCTGCATGACCAAAATCTACCCCTCAGCTAACACTGCTGTTACACAAAAAAAAACACATTGCTGTTTGCAGGGCCTTGCGGTGGACAAATTGACTACTGCATTTCCTACATTACAAATGTAGCTACACAAAGTATGTCCACCATCTTCAAGTTTTTGTTTCCTATGTTCCCCTGATTCTTTGCACTCATTATTTCATAATTCAAAAAACAACATCCTTGCATATTCCCCACTCTCTAGCAAGCTAGGGCACAGCATTGAACTCTGAAGAGGTAGGCAAACCTTGTCAAAACTGCCGGGTAGCACTAAACAGGACTGCTCCTGAGAGCTTCCACTCAGACTGGGGCATGAGATGGGGCAGGCGAATAGAGAAGGACAAGAAAGGCTCCTTAGTAAAAGCCCCCATCACTAAATATAGCAGCGCGCTCTCGGCTGGAAAACATACTACTTTGTGTGTCCTCCCACATTGTAACGGAAAGGGGTACACGCACATGATATAAACACAAAATGATACTTAATGTAAGGGGAAAGGGTGAGGTTAACACACAGCGACTTGGGGGGGGGGGGGGGGAACCGTCACTACCTGGAGGCAACATAAGATGGCAACAATAACAACAAGATGTCTGATCTCCAAAAAAAATACAGTAAAATAAAAGTACTGGATACGCTTTTACCGAAGGAGTGGAGAAAGGTTACTAGGGTTAAAAATACTGGGCACAACACACGGTTCGGTTACACACCACAGCCAGTAGGAAACAGGAGTGACAAAATGGGTGAAGGACCTTCCACTAGCAGCCAGTTTAAAGATATATAAGGACAATACTTCATGTTTTAACCTGGCTCGTCCCAGCAGCCAAAGCATTCTCGATTTCATATATTATATACTCCCTTTATTTAACCTTGCTCCCCGCGTTTGAACCAGTGTCACAAAACCCGATACAAAAAAAATGCAATTTAAGATCAGACAGTCCCCCCCGCCTCCCCCAAACCCCTCCTCCTCCTCCTACAGAGAGAAAAAAGAAAATTCTAGCTCGGACAATTTACCTCGTCAGCCTCGGTTTCTGTGGAGTTGGCCATGATGTCCAGCCAGCAGGGTGAGTGACCCTGCAGAAAGTTTCTGTTCACTGGCTCACCCGGCAGAGCTGAGAGCCAAAGCGCTTTCCGAGGTCGCGGTCTTTCCGCCGGATGGATCCAGTTGCTGTGTCACCCCCTCAAAAAGAGAAGAGCCAGTCCTGTTAGTCATCGTCTTAGCAGACTCCTCCTCCCTCTCTGACAGAGGCGGGGAGGTACAGGCACCTGCCCGCCAGGTACAGCGCTGAGCACAAGGCGCAACTGGCCTGATCGATATCTGTCTAGCCGCCAGGCAAGTCTCTATCTCATCCAGAGGCTCTGGGTGGTATAATGATTATAATGCTACTTTCATATCCAGAGAGTTAGACTAATAATCAGCAAATGTGAGTTCAAATCTTGCTAAAGCAGTTTTTAAATTTGAATTTGGCGATGGAATAAAAATGGTGACCCATGGATCTGTTAGATTATCCTAAAAATTCAGTTGTTTCACTAATGTTTTGCTTCTTGCTTCTGAAGTGGCCAGTATGTATGTATGTGGGTGGGTGGGTGGGTGGGTGGGGGGGAGCAGGTCATTTTCCAGGAATAGACCATATTTTAAATTATTTCTCTGGAATCAGACAAGACAATCCAATTAAATGGAGTGGAACCAAAGTCCATTAAATTAGGTGGTACAAAGCTCATGGTGATTACATAGGACATAGAAATAGATCATTCGGCCTAACCTGTCAATGGTAGCTGGGCATTTATACTCCAGTCGAGCAGGATGGCAGAACAGGAGAGGAGGAAGAGTGGCCCTGATAATAAAGGATGAAATAACAACATCAGTGAGAAAGGATCTTGACTCAGAAAATCAGGCAGTAGAATCATATGGGTGGAGATTAGGAATAGCAAAAGTGAGAATATATGTTAATAGGAATAGTTTCTTCCACAGTTCTCTTACCCAAAGGCAAGTCTGACCCATAGCAGGTAGGTTAAGGGGACAGGTTCAAAATCCACCCCAGCTGGAACAGGAACTGAACCCCATGCTATTGGCATCAATTTGCAACACCAGCCATCAAGCCAACCAGCCCCACAAAGAGTCCAACTTGCTGTGGCAAGATACACTTTTACATACATGTCGTAGCCTGGAGCTACAGATAGTGATGGTAGAGGCTCCAATTTCTTTCCATCACGTGACTGACCAGAAATCTCTCCCATTCTTACCATCTGCCATTGGTGCATGGTGGAAGGATTTACAAGTTGACACTCAACCTGCTCGGCTGCGTTATGAAAGCACTTTCCTGGGTCATCAAGTCTTGGAGTGGGACTGGAACCAGAGCATCTGGCTCAAAGGCAGGGATGATACGCACTGCACCACAAGATCTCTGGGAGTTATTTATAAGCCCCTTAACACCAGTTGTACAAAGCATTAAACAAGAAATTATTGGAGCTTGTAACAAAGGCAATGAAATAGTTGTACAGGACTTTAATCTTCATATAGACTGGACTAATCAAATTGGCAAAGGAAGATGAGTATGTAGAATGCTTTCGTGACAATTTCCTGGAGCAACATGTTGTGGAACTAACTAGGGATAAAGCTATCTTTGATCTAGTATTGTGTAATGAAGCAGGGTCAATTAGTAATGTCATGTAAAAGATCCACTGGGAAATAGTTATCATAATACAACTGAATACCACATTAAGTTTGAAAATAACATACCCCAATCACAAATACAAATCTTAAATTAAACAAAGTCAATTAAATGATTTGAGGGGAGAGCTGGCTGTGGTTGATTGAGTGAATAGATTAAAAGGTACAGCAATAAATAAACAGTGAGAAACATTTTTTTAAAATTCAAAATATTCAACATAGTGCATACCATTGTAAAACAAAAATTCGGCAGGAAAGATCTCTTACTAAGAAGGTTAAGTATATAGTCTTAGATTAAAAGAAGAGGCTTATAATGTTGCAAAGAATAGTAGTAAGTCTGAGGATTGGAAGTGTTTTAGCAGCAAAGGGCCACTAAAAAGTTGTTTAAAAGGGAAAATGAATAGAATATGCGCGTAAACTAGCCAGGAATATAAAAACAGATTGCAAGAGCTTTTACAAATATTTAAAAAGGAAGCGAGCAGCTAAAGTAAATGTTGGTTCCTTAAGAGCTGAGACAGGAAAAATTATCATGGGGAATGAGAAAATGGGAGCAACATTGAACAAATATTTTGTGTCTGTCTTCACAGTAGAAGATACAAATTTGATACCAGAAATAGAAGGTGAATAAGAGTGAGGAAATTAAGGTAATTAATGTCAGTAGAAAGAAAGAACTGGAGAAAGTCCAAGCAACCAAAATCCAATGGATCCCCAGTACCCAATGGCCTACATCCAATGGTTCTAAAAGAGATAGCTGCAAAGTTTGAACTGGCTCTGATTTTCCAAAATTCTCTAGATTCTGGAATGCTCCCAGCAGATTGGAAGTTAGCAAATGTCTTACTGCTATTCAAGAAAAGAGGGAGAGAGAAAACAGGGAACTACAGACCAGTTAGCCTGACGTCAGTCATCTGGAAAGTGCTGGAATCTATTATTAAGGAAGTTTTAACAATATACTTGAAAAAGTATAATATGGTTAGAACAAAAATTCATCTTACAAAAAGGAAATCATGTTTGACAAATTTATTAGAATTTGTTGAGGATGTAACTCGGCAGCGGCAACTGTCCCTCGATTCGAGGATGATATCTACTCAGGGTCACGAGTCTCTACTATTGGTCTTCATGTGACTGAACAGGCTGATTTTCAACCCACAGTTCTTTGAGCACATGGGACAGGATGTCCCATGAGGTAGTGGGATTCAGAGTGCAGGATTTGCTTCCTTTTCTTTCCTCTCTGCTGCCACTCTGCCTTATCATTAAGACAGTGTCACTCAAAATGTCATACAGCTTGATGGACAAGTTGCCATTCTGAACGATTGGTAGCAAGCTCCTCCCAGTTATTAATGTCAATGCTGCCACGCCTCAAGGAGAGCTTCAGAGTGTTTAAAACATTTTCTTTGTCCTCCCCTGGAACATTGGCTATTTGAGAGTTGAGAAAACAGGACCTGTTGCGGGGAGATAGCTTTTTGGCCATCCAGACACGGTGTCCAATCCATTGCAGTTGATCTTGCAGGAGTTTTGCTTGAATGCTTGTGGAGTTGCCTTGTTAAAGGACACTCATGTTTGTTTGACAGTCCTCCCATTGAATCCGGAGGATATGGTGGAGCACTTTTATGTGTTGTTGATATACAGTCAAGGTCTCACTGCAGTACAGGAACGTAGTAATGCCAACTGCTCTGTACAATGGGACTTTTGTTGACTTGCAGAGGTCTTTGCTGTCACTCACTGCTGCAGTTTGTATAAAGTTGAGCAGGCACAGCTGATCCAGCGTTCAATCTCCTTGTCGATAGTGGCCTTTTGAGAGAGGTAGCTACCAATGTATGGGAAGTGTCCAACATATTTCAGTGTCTCTCCTTCAACATGATATGGGAGGTGGAATTTTTGGCTGACCAGGTGTGGTTGAAAAATGAGTTTTGTTTTGGCAACATTCAAGAACTGGCCAAGTTTTGTGTATGCAAAATTGAAGAGATCGAGAGTGCCTTGCAGTAGCTAACAGGGTAGGTAAAGGGGAACCAGTAGATGTAGTATACTTGTATTTCCAAACGGCATTTGATAAGGTGCCACATGAAAGGCTAATACATAAGATGAGAGCTCATGGAGTTGGGGGTGATATATTGGCATGGATAGAGGATTGTTAACAGAGAGGACACTGTGTGTAGGGATAAATGGAGCATTTTCAAGATGACAGGCTGTGACTAGTGGAGTGCCACAAGAATCAGTGCTGGGGCCTCAGCTATTTACAGTCTATATTAATGATGTAGATGAAGAGACAGAGAGTACTGTATTTAAGTTTGCTGACCATGTTAAGCTAGATGGGAACACAAACTGTGAGGAGGCCACAAAGAGGCTGCAAAGAAACATTGAAAGGCTAAGTGAGCAACAAGACAGCAGGAGGAGTATAATATGGGGAAGTATGAGGTCATTCACTTTGGTTGTAAGAATAGAAAAGCAGAATATTTTTTAAAAGCATGAAATTTGTGAATGTTGATGTTCAGAGAGACTTGGGTGTACTCATACAAGGGACACAAAAAGTTATCATGCAGGGGAGGCAGTATTCTCACTGGATTAATAATCCAGAGACCCAGGGTAATGCTCTGAAGACCCAGGTTTGAATCCCACCGTGGCATAAAAATCTGGAATTAAAAGTCTACTGATAGTCATAAAAGCCTATCTGATTCACTAATGCCCTTTAGGGGAAAAAATCTGCTATCCTTACCTGGTCTGGCCTACATGTGACTCCAGACCCACAGCAATGTGGTTGGCTTTTAAATGCCCTCTGAAATGGCCTAACAAACCACTCAATTATATCAAATCGCTAGGAATGAAATGAACCACTCGGCATCAATCTAGGCACCAGAAATGACAACAGCAAACTCAGCCCTGTCGACCCTGAAATGTCCTCCTTACCAACATCTAGGGGCTAGTGCTAAATTTAGGAGAGCTGTCTTATAGACTAGTCAAGTAAAAGCCTGACATAGTCATATTCACGGAATCATATCTTACAGACAATGTCCCAGGCACCATCCCTGGGTCCCATCGGCAGGACAGTCCCAGCAGAGGTGGCGACACAGTGCTTTACAGTCGCGGGGGAGTTGCCCTGGGAGTCCTCAACATCGACTCCAGACCCATTGAAGTCTCATGGCATCAGGGCAAACATGAGCAAGGAAACCTCCTGCTGATTACCACGTACCGCCCTCCCTCAGCTGATGAATCAGTGCTCCTTCACATTAATGATACTCTCCACCATGTTATGTGGCACGCGCTAAATGGGATAAATTTCGAACAGATCTAGCAACTCAAGACTGTGCAACCATGAGGCACTGTGGGGTATCAAGAGCAGCGGAATTGTATTCAGCCACAACCTGTAACTCATGGCCCGGCATATCCACCACTCTACCATTACCACCAAGCCAGGGATCAACCCTGGTTCAATGAAGAGTGCAGGAGGGCATGCCAAGAGCACCACCAAGCATACCTAAAAATGAGGTGTCAACCTGGTGAAACTATAACACAGGACTACTTGCATGCCAAACAGCATGGGCAGCAAGTGATAGACAGAGCTAAGGGATTCCACAACCAATGGATCAGATCTAAGCCCTGCAGTCCTGCCACATCCAGTCATGAATGGTGGTGGACAATTAAACACTCACTGGAGGAGGGGTCTCCAAAAATATCCCCATCCTCAATGATGGAGGAGCCCAGGCTGAAGCTACAATCTTCAGCCAGAAGTATTGAATAGACAGTGGTAATGCCACACACGTTCCCACTTTCACAGATCCCAGTCTTCAGCCAATTCGACTCACTCCACATAAAATAAATAGCTAAACACTCTGGACACAAGAGCTATGGAGATTGGCAACATGCCAGCTGTACTGCGGAAGACTTGTGCACCAGAACAAACCGTGTATGCAGCCAATTTGTTCCAGTGCAGCTACAAAGCAGACATACAGCTGAAAAAGTGGAGAATTGCCCAGGTATGCAGGACAAATGCAATCCGTCCAACTACCATTCCATCAGCCTCCTGTCAATCATCAGCAAAGTGATGGTGCAGGAGAGAGGGCTTGAGATTCCTTTTTTTTTTATTAGCTCATGGGATGTCGGCCTCATTGGCTAGGCCAGCATTTATTGCCCATCCCTAATTGCCCTTGTTCAGAGGGCATTTAAGAGTCAACCACAATGCTGTGGGTCTGGAGCCACATGTAGGCTAGACCAGGTAAGGACAGCAGATTTCGTTCCCTAAAGGATATCAATGAACCAGAGGGGTACTTACGACAATTGGCAATAGTTTCGTGGTCATCATCAGACTATTAGTTCCAGATTTTTACTGAATTCAAATATCACCATCTGTCGTGATGAGATTCGAACCCAGATCCCCAGAGCATTACCCTGGGTCTCTGGATTACTAGTCAGGTGACGTTGGAACCAGTTCTGGGGTGGTGGAACTGGTACAGGCCAGACAAGTTGCACCTCAGCAGAGCTAGGACCAAAATCCTTAGGGGTGGTTTGCTAGTGTTGTTGGGGAGGATTTAAACAAACTTACCCACCACTGTAAATGAGTGCACAAAGGGCACAGGCTTGGTAGACTTGCAGTTTAGTGTTCTCGGTCAGGTTGCTGTTGTTCCACACTCTCTTACTCAGCTTGGACATAACAGCTGCAGGTTTTTCAACGTGCATTTTGATTACAGCATCAAGTGGCAGATTACTGGTGATTGTGGAGCCTAGATATGTGAAGCTATCAACAACCTCCAGTGTCACAATGTCAATGCTGATTAATGGCGGTATGGTTAAGTCCTGGACCATGACATTCATCTTTCTTGTTCTGATGGTCAAACCAAACTCTTTAAAGGCGTGAGAGTCTGTCCTTCTGCCACTGAAGGTATTCCTCATTACAGACTGCTAGTGCGGCATCATCAGCGTAGAGCACCTCTCAAATGAAGACTCGCTATACTTTTGTCCCCTGGTTCTCAGGCAGGAAAGGCTGAACAGCTTTCCTGATATATAGGTAGATGCCCTCTGTAGGTGAACTGAAGGCAAGTTGAGAAAGTGATTAAAAAGCTACTGAAAAATGCACACAAGCAGAGTTACTGGGCACAATCATCCCAGAATTGCACTAAGTGCGGTAGCGGGCGTGAAAAATGATGGTTTACCTGCTGGCTGCAATGGCGGGTTTTCGCACCGTATCATCTGCTTCCCATATCATTAATTATGCAGCCACAGGAAACATGCCGTCTCGCTGGTGGGCGGCCTCTGAATCGCCCACCACGCCATTACCTCACTGTTTCCTCACTCCGGGTGCCATATCTAAACTGCAGCCGCGCACACAGTTCTGAATGTTTGTAGCCCAGGACTGTTCCAATGAAGACATGGCCCTGAAAGCCAAGAAGAGTTCAGTGACCTGTCACTGGAATGCCTTTTGGAGGCCCGCCATGATGTCCTCAACCCCCACTCCTGGCCACAGGAGGGGCAATCTCACCACTCCGGTTTGGGAGGCAGTGGCAATGGTAGCCAGGGTCAACAATGCACAGAAGAGGTTGGCCATCCAGTGCAGAAAGAGGATAAATGATCTCATCCATGCTTCCAGGGTAAGGCAACCACCTCATCACTTTAAACTCACATACTCACAAGGGCAGCACATATTCACTGGCATCTCCCTCACTGCCAGCTCAAGGGACATCACCACTCACTCTCTCACACACACCCTCACATTTCCATCTGGCCTCATTTCCTCTGGAGACTGCCTGCTCAGCCCTCAACGTCTTGAGGCCACTTGCAAAGATCAACGTGCCCCCACACACACCTTGGGATACCCTCCTTCCCCAGTACAGCCCTCACCCTGTAGTCTCTTCCCTTGCCTGAGGCCACTTCTCCCCCTTCCTCAAGCAAGCCCTAGCCCTGCAGCCACTGAAAAGCCACCCCCGCCTTATAGCTGGTCTGGTAGGTCGAGAACTGGCTGTGAGCTCCCCCTAAAAGTGATGTGGCACTGCCTGTGAAGCCTGGCGCTGATGACTGCCAGTGCTGCCCGAAGCAAAGTAGGCAAACAAACCTCTAAGTCCCGAGCGAAATGCAGCTTGCCAGGTGCATGTCGCTTATGAACAGTTGTGAAGTGCTGATGTGCTCAGATGATCCAGCATGGGGGGATGGTTCTGGTGAGCAGAGCTTATAATGAGATGCTAAAATATTTAAATTAGGTTGCCAACGTGCGGCAGTGGAAAACGCAGCCCGCCGCTGAAGGGTGGAGCGGATGATCACAAACTGGTTTTATGATGGCATGAAACCAATTTTTGCAATCTCCCAATATTTTCTGATGCCGTCCAGTATGACGCCCATCGCAAACGTGAGCGGACGATTCGCCCACTGTTTGTCTGATATGTAGTGCATGCTATCTCCCTCTAGGGATAGGGAGCATTCCTTTCATGGACCCATGCTGCCTAATTTTTTTTTCAATTTGTTTGGGGCAGCCGCCGCAAAGGCGCAATGGGGAAGGGTCGCTGTCAAAGACCTTTCTGCCACAGTGCACCGAGGGACTGGGAACTGTTTAAATCCCCTCGGGCTGTACAGCTCAAAATGAAAGGCTGTAAATGATTGTAATATTGTTTGTACTGATGCACCTGGTGATACAATTTGTAAAAGTTGAACCTGATTGTACCCTAGTAATGGTGTTTTTGAAATGGTTTGGAATGTGGTTGAAGATATTTTATGAATAAAGTATATTTTTGCAAAAAAAAAAAATTCTCTGGACATAGGCTGTCATAGTCATATTTATTGACTATCCAGTTACTTTCAGAAGGTAGTTGTGGATCTTCTTCTTGAACCATTGCAGTCATGGTGGTGACAGTGCTCCCACAATGGTGTTAGTTCAAGAACATTAGGATATTGGCCCTGTGATGATAAAGATATGGCAATTTATGTCCAAATTCGAATGGTGTATGAATTGGATGAGAATTTGGAGGCAATGGCATTCCCATGACATTCATGCTTTTCTTCTCAGTGATTGACTTCACAGTGGAAGGAGATGCTGTCAAATTAAACTTTGAGAATTGCTGCAGTGCATTCTGCATATAATACTGACTTCAGTCATAATGTCCTGCTGCTAGAAGGAGTGATTATGAATGCAATGGCTTTGGCATCAATCAAGTGAACTGCTCTGTTCTGGATAGAATCAGGATTTGTGAATGTTGTTGCATCTGCACACATCAAGGCAATTTTTTAAATTGTTTCATGGGATGTGGGTGTTGCTGGCTAGGCCAGCATTTGTTGCCTAATCCCTTACTGCCTTTGAGAAGGTGGTGGTGAACCGCCTTCTTGAACTGCTGCAGGCCATGTAGTGTAGGTACACCCATAGTGCTGTTAGGTAGAGAGTTCCAGGAACTTGACCCAGCAACAGTGTGGCGGTAAAAACAAAAAGCTAAAAGCTACTGCGGATGCTGGAAATCCAAAACAAAAACAGAATTACCTGGAAAAACTCAGCAGGTCTGGCAGCATCGGTGGAGAAGAAATCAGTTAACGTTTCGAGTCTTCACGACCCTTCGGCAGAACTGAAGCATAGTTAGGAGAGGGGTGAAATATAAGCTGGTTTAAGGTGGGGGGGGCGGGGGGAGAGAGAAGTTGAGGGTGTGGTGATTGTGGAGATAAGCAAGCAGTGATAGGAGCAGATAATCAAAAGATGTTACAGACAAAAGGATCAAAGAGGTGTTGAAGGTGGTGATATTTGTCTAAGAAAAGTGCTAATTAAGAATGGAAGACAGGACACTCAAGGTACAGCTCTAGTGGGGGTGGGGTGGAAAGACTAACAAGGTTTTAGTTTTAGATTTAAAAATAATGGAAATAGGTGGGAAAAGAAGAATCTATATAAATTATTGAAAAAAAAGGGAGGGGGGAGAAACGGGGTGGGGATGGGGGGAGGGGGAGTTTAAGATCTAAAGTTGTTGAATTCAATATTCAGCCCGGAAGGCTGTAAAGTGCCTAGTCGGAAGATGAGGTGCTGTTCCTCCAGTTTGCGTTGGGCTTCACTGGAACAATGCAGCAAGCCAAGGACAGACATGTGGGCAAGAGAACAGGGTGGAGTGTTAAAATGGCAAGCGACAGGGAGGTTTGGGTCTTTCTTGCGGACAGACCGCAGGTGTTTTGCAAAGCGGTCGCCCAGTTTGCGTTTGGTCTCTCCAATGTAGAGGAGACCGCATTGGGAGCAACAAATGCAGTAGACTAAGTTAGGGGAAATGCAAGTGAAATGCTGCTTCACTTGAAAGGAGTGTTTGGGCCCTTGGACGGTGAGGAGAGAGGAAGTGAAGGGGCAGGTGTTGCATCTTCTGCGTGGGCATGGGGAGGTGCCATAGGTGGGGGTTGAGGAGTAGGGGGTGATGGAGGAGTGGACCAGGGTGTCCCGGAGGGAACGATCCCTACGGAATGCCGTCAGGGGGGGTGAAGGGAAGATGTATTTGGTGGTGGCATCATGCTGGAGTTGGCGGAAATGGCGGAGGATGATCCTTTGAATGCGGAGGCTGGTGGGGTGATAAGTGAGGACAAGGGGGACCCTATCATGTTTCTGGGAAGGAGGAGAAGGCGTGAGGGAGGATGCGCGGGATATGGGCCGGACACGGTTGAGGGCCCTGTCAACGACCGTGGGTGGAAAACCTCGGTTAAGGAAGAAGGAGGACATGTCAGAGGAGCTGTTTTTGAAGGTAGCGTCATCAGAACAGATGCGATGGAGGCGAAGGAACTGAGAGAACGGGATGGAGTCCTTACAGGAATCGGGGTGTGAGGAGCTGTAGTCGAGGTAGCTGTGGGAGTCGGTAGGCTTGTAATGGATATTGGTGGACAGTCTATCATCAGAAATTGAGACAGAGAGGTCAAGGAAGGGAAGAGAAGTGTCAGAGATGGACCATGTGAAAATGATGGAGGGGTGGAGATTGGAAGCAAAATTAATAAATTTTTCCAGATCCCGACGAGAGCATGAAGCAGCACCGAAGTAATCATCGATGTACCGGAGAAAGAGTTGTGGGAGGGGGCCGGAGTAGGACTGGAACAAGGAATGTTCCACATACCCCATAAAGAGACAGGCATAGCTGGGGCCCATGCGGGTACCCATAGCCACACCTTTTATTTGGAGGAAGTGAGAGGAGTTAAAGGAGAAATTGTTCAGTGTGAGAACAAGTTCAGCCAGACGGAGGAGAGTAATGGTGGCTGGGGATTGTTCGGGCCTCTGTTCAAGGAAGAAGCTAAGGGCCCTCAGACCATCCTGGTGGGGGACGGAGGTGTAGAGGGATTGGACATCCATGGTGAAGAGGAAGTGGTTGGGGCCAGGGAACTGGAAATTGTTGATGTGACGTAAGGTGTCAGAGGAATCACGGATGTAGGTGGGAAGGGACTGGACAAGGGGAGAGAGAAGGGAGTCAAGATGACAAGAAATGAGTTCCGTGGGGCAGGACCAGGCTGACACGATCGGTCTGCCAGGACAGTTCTGTTTGTGGATTTTGGGTAGGAGGTAGAAGTGGGCCGTCCGAGGTTGGGTGACTATCAAGTTGGAAGCTGTGGGAGGAAGATCTCCAGAGGAGATGAGGTCAGTGACAGTCCTGGAAACAATGGCTTGATGTTCTGTGGTGGGGTCATGGTCCAGGGAGAGGTAGGAGAACGTGTCTGCGAGTTGACGCTCAGCCTCCGCGAGGTAGAGGTCAATGCGCCAGACAACAACAGTACCACCCTTGTCAGTGGGTTTGATGACAACGTTGGGGTTGGACCTGAGAGAACGGAGTGCAGTGAGTTCAGAGAGAGACAGATTAGAATGGGTGAGAGGAGCAGAGAAATTGAGACGGCTAATGTCACGCCGACAGTTCTCAATGAAAAGATCAAGAGAAGGTAAGAATCTAGAGGGAGGGGTCCAAGTGGAGGGAGAATATTGGAGGTGGGTAAAAGGATCCGTTGAACGGGGAGAGGACTCCTGCCCAAAGAAGTGAGCACGGAGACGAAGACGGCGGAAGAAGAGTTCAGCATCGTGTCGAGCCTGAAATTCATTGAGATGAGGGCGTAAGGGTATGAAACTAAGTCCTTTGCTGAGCACTGAACGTTCAGCATCGGAGAGGGGAAGGCCAGGGGGTACAGTGAATACGCGGCTGGGGCTGGGATTGGAAGATGGGGTGGGGACGGAGGGACAAGCAGGGGTGGAGGGTCCCAGATGGGTGTTGGTGTCGATGAGTTGTTGGAGCTTGCGTTCCTTAGCACTTGAGAGAAAGAGAAAAAGTTTCTTGTTGAGGCGACGGATGAGGCGAAGAATAAAATGAAACTGGGGGCACGCGCAGCTTTGAAAAAGGGTGCGGCAGTGCTGCTGGAGGGAGAGGTCGAGTGTGTTCATATGGCGGCACATGGCACTGAGTGTGGATCTCAGAATGCGACGGGAACAGCAGTCCGAGAAACGTTTTATGTCCCGGAGATACCTGTAATCCTGGGTGGGTTCGAAACAAGAGGGATGGAATTTCAGTTGAAATCCACGTGGGGTGAGTCGGAGACGGAGACAGTCACTGAGAAAGGAGATATGGCTGTGAAAGCGGGTTTTAGTAAACACCTTGTCAAACACCAGGCGAGAAATGGAAAGCAATGAAGGTGAGCAGGGCAGAAGAGACAGGCGGAAATCCTGTCGGAACACAGAACCGTACTTCTTCAGAGAGGGCATTTCTTGAAGAGAGGTGGCAGTCAATTAAACACAGAGATAAAAACAAAAAGCTAAAAGCTACTGCGGATGCTGGAAATCCAAAACAAAAACAGAATTACCTGGAAAACAGTATGGCGGTATATTTCCAAGTCAGGCTTGTGTGTGGCTTGGAGGGGAACTTGCAGGTGGTGGTGTTCTCATGCACCTGCTACCTTTGTCTTCCTAGTGGTGGAAGCCATGGGTCTGGAAGGTGCTTTCAAAGGTAAATGATGAGCATTCAATGTGATCTTGACTTTTGGTGATGGAAAGATGTTAACATGTTAAGAGGTGAGCCACTTGTCACAGAGTACAAAGCCTCTGCACATAGCCCCTTGTAGTCACGGTGTTGATTTTGCAAGTCCAGCTGAGCTTCTATTCATTGGTGAATCATCAAGGCATTAATGGTGAGGGATTCAACAATAATGATACCGCTGAAGATGGGGAAGGTCTTACGCTTTTCTTGATGGATTTGGTCATTGCCTGGCACGCTGATGAAAATATTATTTGCCACTTGTAGCTGAAGCCTGGAATTTGTTCATGTCTTGCTGTGGGTTGTTTCATTATTGAAAGAATTGTATTAGGAGCTGAACACTATAGAATTAGGACTGATAGAATGTTGTTGAACATAGCAACAGGAGATGCCCATTTAGTCCCTCAAGTTTGTTCTACTGTTCAATGAGATTATGGCTGATATGCAAATTAACTTCACTGCCTTTGCCTGATATCCCTTAATACCTTTGGATGACAAAAATTTATCAATCTCGGATTTTAAATTTACAGTTGAACCAGCGTCAATTGTTGTTTCTGGAAGAGAGTTCCAAACTGCTGCCACCCTATGTGTGTAGAAGTGTTTTCTAGTTTTACTCCTGAAAGGTCTGACTCCAATTTTTAGACACTGCCCCTTAGTCAGGACTCCCTAACCAGTGGGAAAAGTGTTACAATTGTGAGGTTTTATAAGACAGCCATGGTTTAAACTGTCTCCTTAATTCAAGGTAAAATGAGTGTTATGAAAGTATAATAACTTTCATAATGTTATTGGGATTTATTATAAAATAGGAATAGTGGGTCTGGATAGTCTTTGTGTGTGTGTGTGTGTGTGTGTGTGGTGGGGGGGAACTTAGTTGAATTAAAGACAGCTAGTCTGAAGGCTTTGATTTTTCAGAAGAGAAGCTAGGTTTGAAATGCTAAACCAGTAAACATGGTTGAAGTTTTAGAATGTGAGGTGTAAAGGAACATTTGCATTTTTAGATAAACCAGAGTAGTTTGAATTTCAAAAGAGAGGGTGAAATGTTACACTTAGCCAGAAGAAGCCAAACAGTGTGTTTATTTTTCCCAAAGCTTACTGATAAAATTGGTACTATGAAAGATTTTTATTCTTAGAAAGGTAAAGTTGCAAAGACATATTGAAACAATGACATTTGCAGGGGAAAATATGTATAAAGGAGAGAAGGCTATGTGTAAGAGGAAGGAATTCTAAGATCAAACAAGTGTGAAAAGCCTCCAGCCTCTATGTACCAAGCTGCTGCCTATCGGAACTGAAGCTAAGAGAATTTACTGTGAATATCCCTGTTCAGGGTATTGTGTGCTTTGCCTGAGTCTATTAAAATCTATTTTGTTTTTACTGTTGTCTTAGCAGGGGTGTAACTGGGAGTCAGATTAATTAGGAGAGCGCTAGGAGTAATCATAAAATAAACTAATCTTCTGAATTAAACCTAACTTTGCTGTGGATTATTAGTAAAATAATAGCAAAAAAAACCCCCAAGGGATTGGGAAAACACACCACCACCTAATCTTTAAAAAAATTAATTCAAAACACCTTCTGCTTACAGATAGGTGGGAAGAGGAAATCAGTGCAGTTTGACTGTCTCTTCCCTGTCTGTAACAAAACAATGAAGAGAGCAAAAGCCATCTAACCTTAAAAGGTGGGACTTCTTAAAGGGAAGTGCCTCAAGATGATTTTTTAATGGAATGAAAGCAGAAAGTGCTGGAAAAACTCAGCAGGTCTGGCAGCATCTGTGGAGAGAGAAACAGAGTGAATGTTTCGAGTCCAATATAACCTCTCTGGAACACAGTTTTTCCAGCACTTCTGTTTTCGTTTCAGATCTCCAGCATCTGCAGTATTTACTTTTACTGTTTTTTATGGTCCTGGATGAGTAACATCTTACTGTATGTGAGGTTGGAATAAGATCATAAAATCATAAGAAATAGGAGCAGGAGTAGGACATTCGGCCATCTAGCCTGCTTTGTCATTCAATAAGGTCATGGCTGATCTGATTGCGCCCTTATCTCCACTTTCCTGCCTTTCCCCCATAACCCTCCACTCCCTTATAGATCAAAATTCTGTCTAACTCAGCCTTGAATACACTTGACCCCAGACTCCACAGCATTCTGTGGAAGAGAATTCCAAAGACTAATCACTCTCTGAGAGCAGCAATTCCTTCTCATCTCTGCCTTAAATGGGAGACCTCTTATTTTTAAACTGTGCCCCCTAGTTCTACATTCTCCCATGAATTTAACATACTGATTGACTGCCTGAAAAAGAAAAGCACCATTCCAAAATCAAACTCCCAACTGTTAACTTTCAAGGGGAAAAAAAACATTTACCTAAAGTAAGTGTGAAAGTAAATAATCTAAAGGCCACTACTAATAGCTATATGGAGTAACCCAAGTGTTTTGATCCTGGAACTAAATATTTTAAGACAACCACTCTAAAGCATTCAATGAGATATCTAAAGAATAAGTGATCCTGATTAATACCATGCCAGCAACAAAGTTACAAACTCCTTTACAAGTTCAGGCTCACTAACCAAATAGCTCTACTATCTAACATTCTCTTAACATATTTCCCACTTATTCCTGTGGTCTGAACAGAAATAAATATAAATTAAAAAATTTTTAAAAATCGATAACAGGTCAGAAATAAAAGTGAGGTAGATTTACCGTGCATTAATGTGATGCAGCATGTAGTGACATCATAAAAGCTATGAAGTCTTTTGGAAGCAGAAAAAAAGTAATTGGTCTGCCATAGTTGAGACTACAGGGACCATTTTAATTGGTTATTTCCGATCTTATATTCATTGGTAGCAATGTGGTTGCTATGGAAACATTTGTTACTTTGTACATGATCTTCTTTCTGTGTAGGTGTAGGGAAAATTGCGGTTCGAGTATAAGCATAAGTTCTAATGCTGCTCCCACATATGAAGTGAAAGTACTTAATCAAAAATATTGGCTCGAATTTTGGGGTAATAATGCAGGCAAAACTGATAGCAACTTCTGAAGTCTGCAAGTAGCCAGTTACACACAGAAATCCAGAAGTTGCTGTCTGTAATTCTCCGTTTCTACAGAGGGTGCACGTTAAGATTCCCCCAGAATGAAATGAATTAGAAATCATTAACCTGATAGTAACTTACACACTTCACTTTTAGTCTCACCCTTGAAAAAGTTACACATTGGTAATTAAGTGTAATTGGGTTTTTAACAAAGCATTAAGTTCATAATTACTACTAAATAGCCTCACTGCTCAAAGTTCGATTATGGTATTCTCGGTTCTACCTTAATCCTGAGTGTATGTCCCAAACATTTATTTCACTACCTGTAAAATTTAAAAATCAAAAATAAAGAGATTTTGCAGTTTCTATTTCCTGGCTTGCTGTCTGTGAGAATATTTCAATGTTATTGGCTGGTTACCCTACTTGATGACATCATGGTTGTTGGATATCTGGAGATTCCCTTGACTTGGCAGCAGATTCAAACTGACGTTGCAAAAGATTAAATCCACATCACAAAGATTGCTAGATCTTTGTGGGCAGTTTTCGTCAAAGTCAGTGACAAACTGTCAGTGGCTATTGCTTCACTGCTGACTGTGAAATCCAGCCCAGTATCTCACAATTTGAACAATGGAGCTAGCTGTATAAACAGTTGTCTCTACTTTATTCCACCATGGAATCTGCTGGATTGTTTCTCCATAGTCTTACACCAAGGGATTGTGATTTCATAAACTGCAGGAATGAATAGTCATCTGACACCAAAACTGAATTATTGCCAGATTCGAATTTAGAATTTTATACTATGGTTTAGCTTGTGAGTCCATTGGATATAATTTCTACAACTCAACTTCCACACAATAGAATGTTAACAAGAATATTTTACACACCTCAACTGATTCACTAACGGTAGCTACTGGTTGCTAAAAAGTTCCATTCCTGCGATACTTTCTTGCAATGCTTTTATGACTGAATGATGCTCCCGGGGAATTTGTGCATTGGGACCGCGCTGGATTGGAATTTTAATAACACTGCTAAGTGTGACACTAGCTCTTTACAGCTAGGCATAAAATCACAATACAAACCAGAAGTAAATATATTCAAGATACTTTTAGTTGATTATAATGACTTTGTCGTGAGTTACAAAGGTCACAACTGTAAACAAGAATCTGGACTGCAGTCAAGGAACCTTGGCCAAGCCTGGTCCTGGGCCTGAGTGCCATTGATCAGCAGGAAAGCAGACCTGATGGCATCAGTTGGACCCTTTAGACTCTGAGAAATTTAAAACCCAAACTCTCGAAGTCACTTTTCATGATCCTTTCCAATCAATTCCATGTGGTCTGAAGGTCTGGAGGTCTTGTGGGGACAGGTGCAAGTTTGATTGTGCAATTGCTCAATCCGGGTAGTGTTTCCTAATTTTGCACCATTCTCAGGTATTGGCTCAGAGGATGGAATTAGATTACTCCATGAGCCTTATCATCTACCTCAGATCCACCAAAATGGACCTCAGTATCTCTATGGTCAGTTAGCTCAGTTGGCTGGATGACAGGTTTGTGATGCAGAATGAGGCCAACAGTGCAGGTTCAATTCCTGTACCAGGTGAGGACAACGTGAGGTGTGCTGACCCTCAGGTTAAATTCATCACCAGTTGTCTTTCTCTGATGAGAGAGCAGCCTGTGGCCCTCTGGGACTATGGTAACTTTCATTTCAATATGATGCTTATTTAACACCCTTTTTTTGAACAGCACTCAAACTGAGATTTAAGGCCACGGGTTCAATTGGCAGTTGACATCAACAGAGCATCAGCTCCCCTTGGTCAGGTCCCACTTTCACCTCTGACTTCTCTGGAACCCTAAGGATACTTGAACGAAAGAGTGTCAGACAAATAAATAGACTAGAAGTGAGAGTTTGAGGAAGTAGGCAGCTCACCTTGGGTACTTAGATTAAGTTCATTTTTGTCTTGTACTACAAGGGAATCCTAGACTTCAAAGATATGGCATGTGACAGCCACCTCCCTCCACAGAATGCCTGTCACAATCTTGGCAGATCTCCAATCCCTGACCCCAAACAGACTGTAATGTTTGCTCTTCTTTTGTTCCCTGCTACCATTCCTGTCAGCCAGGTTGCAGCCTTCCTCTAGTTTTGCTGCACTAGGTTGCTGCATCTTCCAAGCATCTTCCACCACCACAAAACTTCCAAACATTTAGGACCATTTTAGGTTTAAGTTCTGCTTCTTCCCCAGTTTTCTGCCATCCTCCTCCCATTGTATCTGAGGTGCATTTAATTAGCTGACCTCATGGTGTGCAGCTATCTAGCTCCACCTGCCCCACCCCCCTTTAACAGTATAAATTTCATCACATTTCCACATCTCTTCAGCTCTGAAGAAGGGTCATACGGACTCAAAACGTTAACTCTGTTTCTCTCTCCACAGATGCTGCTAGACCTGCTGAGTTTTTCCAGCATTTTCTGTTTTTGTTTCAAATTTCCAGCATCCTCAGTATTTGCTTTTAACTCTTTTGTCATTTAACCTCTCCTGTCATCCACCTATCACAGGTCTTCCTTTTTGTTCTTATTTCGCCCTTACACCTCTTTCACTTACTTTAAACCCATTACATTTTTTACTTCTCCCAGTTCTGATGAAAGGTCATCAACCTGAAATGTTACTCTGTTTCTCTTTTCACAAATGCTGCTTGACCTGCTGAGTATTTTCCAGCATTTTCTGTTTTTATTTCATGACCAAGCTGGTCAGACCACACTTGGAGCACTGTGACCAGTTCTGGTCACCTAACAACCCTAGACATCTCAGTTCAATGATATTGAGGCCCAAGGCCCAATATGAAGTGCACCTTGGGCCTATCCATTTGTTTTTGGGTGCAATAAAGTACTATGCCATGATCTCTGCTTCACTCATGCAGACTGTCCAACAGTAGTCATTGGTTAGCAATCAAGAACAGAAACCCTGACTGATTTTCCCATCACATTGCCATTAGTATACTTGAAGCCAATTGTAGCATCTCATCTGCTGCTTTTGCTATAATCAGCTAAGGCTTCTGAGATATATAACTTTGCACAACACTACAAATCCACTTACTCTGGAACCTTTAGCACAGATTGACAATTGACCTTCTGTCCTGCATTGCTAAATATTGCATTGGATGATGGACCAGAGATGCCTGTGATCTATCTCAAAGAAAACATCAACAATTAGATTTCTCACCGGCTTTCAAAAAAATTGGCATATGAAATATTTTTCCACAAAATTAATCCTATAATGCTCCTATTTATTGGTAAACATGATCTGAAAACCATGAAAGGTTTTAATGGCCATCTGGAAACATAGTGACTTAGAAGGGCACAAAAGCACGTTGGTTTTCAATTTTATTTTGAATCTGATCCCATGACCCCAAGCCTGTTTGAATACAAAAATTAAAGTTTTAGAATCATTGAGTCATAGAATGGTTACAGCACAGGTCATTTGACTCGCGTGTCCACACCAGCTCTCTACATGTGCAACCCAAGTAGATCCATTCCCTTGTCTTTTCCACATAGCCCTGAAACTTTTCCTCTTCAGCAAATTATCCAATTCCCTTTTGAAAGCCACAATTGAATCTTCCTCTATCACACACTCAGGCAGGGCATTCCAGATCCTAACCATTTGCAGTGTAAATGTTTTCTCGTGTTGCCATTGTTTCTTTTGCCAATCACCTTAAATCATTGTTCTCTGGTTCTCGGTCCCTCCATCAATGGAAATAGTCTCTCCTTATGTACTCTGTCCAGACACCTCATCGTTTGAACACCTCTATAAAACCTTCTCCTTCCTTTCTTCAAATCTCCTCTTCCCCAAGAAAGACAGCTCCAGCTTCTCCAATCTATCCATGTAATTGAAGTTCCTCATCCCTGGAGCCAATCTTGTCAATCTTATCTGCATCCTCACTAATGCCTTCACATCATTCCTAAAGTGCGGTGCCCAGAACTGGACACAATGGGTAGGATTTTCCCCCAGTTGGGGGCAAAATTGAAGGGCGCGCGCGCGCAGGCGCACTTCCGATCGGCGCCCCCGGAAGTACTATGCGCTTCTTGTGCGGGCAGGGGGGGAATCCCAAAATCGAGAGTGCGCTCTTTTGTGCATGTGCACGAAAGAGAGCACATCTCCCTGAGGTTAAGTGCTGCCTCAGGGAGATCGGCTCTCAATGTAAAAAAGCTAAAAATAGAATAATAAAATTTCCATAACATGTCCCCTCATGTGACATGGTCACATGAGTTGAGACATATCCATAATTTTTACAAAAATGTTATTAAAATTTTTAAAAACCTACATGAAACCTCATCCCGCCCGTGGATGAGGTTTCATGCTTTTCTCCTGGCCTGCCCGCCAACCTTAAGGTTGGACGGGCAGGTCCGTTAATTACTTAATTGACTCTGTCAATGGCCTCAATTGGCCATTGACAGGTCGGCCGGCATACAGCTGATTTTGCTGCACCTCCGCCTACCTGAAAATTTAAATGGGACGCGGTGACATTGGGAGTTCCGCCTGACGTCACCGCCCGTCATTTTACACATCGGCGAGCGGGCCCCGCCCCCACTCACCGATGGTAAAATCCTGTCCAATATTCCAGTTAAGGTTGAACCATTGTTTTTACAGGTTTATCATAACTTCCTTGTTTTTGTACTTTATGCCTTTATTTATAAAGCCCCGGATCCCGTAAGTTTTGTAAATTGCAGAAACAGACTTTCAACACAAAAATCATACAATGTCTGAGCATATTGAGGAAGTGATTGATGCTTTGTATTAAAAATTGAAATTGCTGGAAATAGGCAGCAGCAAGGCAGTATTAGCATTCTGGAAGTCACCAGCTGCAATAAATACTGTGGCTATGGAACAGGTTAGTGGCTGATAAATCTGTGGTGAATCATCCACCTCCTGACTCCCCAAAGCCTGTCCACCACGTCAGGAGTGTGATGGATGACTGAAGCTCCAACAACACTCAAGAAGTTCAAATTAATGGAAGTATGCTGTTTTCATGAAGCTAACAGCATCATGCATTGACCAGAAACCCGCAGGCTAACTTGCAATTCACAGGGTACCTCTTAATCGACAAAGGTTGCTGGTCAATTTGTGCATTAATAATAATGGTGTGCATTATTCAGAAATTCACACAGAAAAATCTAGCCCATTGCTGTTTGCGAGACCTTTCTGTATGGAAATTGGATGGCACATTTTTGACATCAACTACACTTTGACTAACTACACTTCAAAAAAAAGTATTTTTGGTGTGAAGTCCAGGTGTTATATAACAGTATTATATAAATGTCAGTTTTTCTTTTGTCCAATTGGTATTTAACCTACTTGATACAGTTTAGTGGTTTCACCTGCCAGGTAACACTGTATTCAAGACACAGCATGCATATAACACATTTATTATGTGCAGAAACCATTGTGATGAACGCACACCCACTAGGAATTGGATTGAGAATATCCAGATTAATTTCAGGTGCGATTATTGCAGTTGGCGTCCCAGTAAGCTAGAGTTCAACCCAGGCACCAAATATGAAAAAAAAAGTCTTGTAACTGGTATCCCCTTCTGCACATCCTGTTCTAAGTCATCATACGAACTTGACCTGTGCTCAGTTTCATTGACCAGACCAGAAAATAACATGTCTTTTTTAATAACTGAAGATTCCTTGTTCCAGACAGTTTATTAGCTTTTCTAATTTAGGTTGGGTTTTAATTTTTCAAAATTAGAGCAAATCACAATTTAAAAATGTGTGTGAGGAAGGATATGGTGATAGGGTAACATGAATTAAGGTGGGAGGAGATTTCAATGGACCATAGACAACTGCAACCTGTTGTGCCAAATAGTCTATGCTGTAAATTCTATGTAATTCTATGTAGAGTGTTGATATCTGAAAGCTGACTGAGTGAATGTATGCGTGAAAATGGACATGTATTAGTCTCTGCAAGAACATGTGTAAATGAATGCATATGAATATATTGGTATTCTTTAACTGAAAATTTTAAGAAAATTGACAAAAAGAGCTGAGGGTTGAGTGGAGGAAAGGAGAATGGTTTTATGCAGCAAGTTATGATCTGGAATGTACTGCCTGAAAGAGTGGTGGAAGCAAATCCAACAGTAACTTTCGAAAGGGAATGAGATATATACTTGAAAAGGAAAGCAAGGCTATGGGGAGGCAGCAAGCAAGTGGGACTAATTGGATAGCTCTTTCAAAGAAACATGCTGCCCAAACTTCAGTCCAAACCATATTGTAGAAATGTGTTATCGTCTCCGCTGAGTTTGCCCCTGGACTAGCCTGATACCAGAGTGGAACTCAGCTAGATAGATCCTAACTTTTATTTGTTTGTTTAAGTACGTGGAGAGTAGCTACTGAACAGAGTCACAGGGGTCAGCTAATGAACTTTTAACAAAAGAGTAAAACATTTATTAAACAAGAAAAGATGAATTATATTACATTACTCCTACACCCACAACTATATCTTTATAGATATATACAGATTTGTAAGGATAACACAAGTTATAAAAGCCATCTTATACTCTAATGTCCACAGTAAGTACACAGTCCATGTACCAATAGGCACACTGTGGTCAGACACACCACACCCTGAGACCAAGTGACAGATGCCACCTCAACCAGATGCTATGGATCTCTCCTCAACTCCCCCAGATGCTTGTCACACCATGAGCCAACCAGTCTCACTGAACTCCGTCTTTCACACGAGGGTTTCCAAAATCTACTCTCCAAGACTCCGCCTTGGAAACTTCTCCCAAACTGACGCTTTCTCTCAGACGTCTTCCACAAGGGTTCACCTCCAGGGGAAGGATTTTTGGGTCATCAGGCGGGCATGGCGAGCAGGTCTGGGAGCGACCGGGGAATGGTCCGCTGCCCACATTTGGCCCCCAACAGCAATTTCATTCTGGCTGGCCAATCAACAGCTTGGCTGCGTGAAATGCGTGCTGAAAGGCTCAGCGCTGCCAGGGTGGGGGGCGGGAGGAGGGCGAGTGCTGAAGTCTGCGCAGACACAGGGGAGCACGTGTCGAAAGCTCCCTGAAGACAGAGAGCTGCCTTAGGCAGCTGAAAAATTTTAAAATCAAATATTAGGAGTTGGAAATTCTGAAAAAAATGTCCCCACATAGGACTCAGTCGCATGAACAGATACATAATAAAAATTATGTCAAAACATTTTCTTTTAAATTAATGTGGGAAACCCCATCCTGCCCATGGATGAGGTTTCCTCAAAAATGTAAAGGCCGCCTCGGCGATTCGCCCGCCCACCAGCCGTAATGTTGGATGGGCAGCGAAAAATCTCCCTTAATTAATACTTTAATGGCCTTAATAGGCCTCTTAATTGATGGCGGGTGCACTGCCAACTCTCGTGTGTGCGCCGACTGAAATATCGCGCGAGTGTGCGATGGTATCGAGCCACTCGCCCAAAGTCGTCACGTGCTATTTTATGCCCGATTGGGTTGGGTGCACAGCTGCCTGCGGGATGTAAAATTCTGCTCCAGGGTTTCGAACTCTCCTGATGTTCCTCTTCCCTGGGTCACCACATGTATTCAAGCTGTCTTCCACACACTCCCCCTCACTGTCTCAGCTGTCAACGATACACCACTGTGTCCCATGGTTCATAGCAAAGAGTTACAGACCTTCAGTTGTCTCTTTGCCTTTTGCAAGCTGTTCTCGCTTAAAGCTGCTTTCTGCAGCTTTTGTTTCTTTAAATCTGAAGCTTGGAGCCTTTCTCTCTGCCCCTCATTCTTCTCTTCATTAACAGGACATTTTCCAGATTCCTATCCTTTCTTTGACTAGGAGGTCTTCTTGGGACTTTCCCCCGTTTCTGTCTCACTCCTTTGGCCTTGGGACCTTTTGGTTCTTTTGGGAAATCTGCAGCTCCCTCTACCAGTGTCCAGTCTCTCTGGAGTCCTGGCTTCAAACTAAACTTAAAATTGCTGTTTCTTAAATTTTTCAGTGTGACTATGGGAGAGACCTGCCTCTCTGGACCCCTGTTACTAGCAACAGCCCAATTCTTCTACTCTTATTTGCTTAAACTAGCTGCAACAGTCGTAAAAGCCTCATTAGAAATGCAAGCACCTTTTAAAAGTGAAACTAAAACTGAATTTGACCTTCTCTCAACACACAGATACAGAAATACAAATCAAACTTAAACATTAAAGCCAAAACTCATTACTAACACTCACAAATACAAATATAGCTTACTTAAACTGTCTCTATTTCCTAACAAATGCCAAAACTGACGGTTAAGGAGAATAATTTCTCCTAATTTAGCAAAAAAAAGCATATTTCTGAAATTGATATTTTTAACATTAAAAGAAAAGTAGTACAGATGCTTCAAAGCTGAAATAGAAATTTGAAATTCTTCAAACACTGCCAAGTGAGTAAGGTAGGTTAACATTTCCAGTCAATGACCTTTTGTCAGAATCAGGATATGTTATAAATGAACAATTTATAAATAGGATCAGAGCTAAGGAAAAAGACCTGGGGAGAGAAAAATGACCTGTGATTAAGTAGTGGACAAGAGATGGGTAAAAGGCTGGTGAGATGGTCTGCACCTCTGACTTCCACCTGTTTTTTCCTTCTACCATACTCCTGGGTCACTGAAGCCATCTCATCCTTGCCAGATTTCTGATGTTTCTCTCCCCCAGTCTCTGGGCTTTGGTTATGTCTTTTATTTCTCTGTTTCTTTCTATAGATACTGCTGGACTTCCTGAGTGTTTTTCGCATTTTCCATTTCAATCCCTGATTTCCAGCATCTGCAGTACTTTGCTTTTGTTTTGCTTCTCCAATTTCTCTCATTATTGCCTCCCTTTATCTTGCACTATTATCACTATAGTCATTTAATTATCTCCTGTATTCCACCTAATCACAGATTCTCTCTTTTCCTCTCTTCACCTTTTTCCTTGGCTCTGTTTCTCTTTATAAGTTATTCTGTAATTTCTGCTGGTTCTAACGAAAGATCATTGACCTCAAATGTTAACCCTACCTTCCTGTATTGCTCCATACATGCTGTCTGGCCTACTAAACATCCCCAGACTTTTTTGTTTCTATTTCAACACTACTGTTACTTGATCAAATGAATAGGACTATTTTTATAAAAGGGTAATTCTATGAATTTACACTCACGATGCAGAGATTTTCTTAGCTGGAATGCAAAAACATATTTCTTAACACATGGGTGCATTTTAGTTTATGTTCATGGGTGTGGTTGGAAATTTGTGTTCAACCCATTCTCTATTGAACAGTGTGAGAAAAGGCAGTTAACATTTTCTCCTACCTCTTAATAAGTAAGATTTTACTTTTCAAACCAGCAAGAACAACAAGAACTTGTATTTAAATAGCAACTTTAACAAATTAAAACATACCAAGGCACTTCATAGGGGTGTCAAGAAGATATAATAATTTTCATAATATTGTTGGAATTTATTATAAAGTAGAGTAATAATGGGGGTCTGTGTCTATGGTCTATGTCTGTGTGTGTGAGACTTAATTGAATTAAAGGCAGCTGGTCTGAAGGCTTTGATGTAACAGAAGATAAGCTAGGTTTCAAATGTTAAGTAGGTAAACATGGGTGTCAAGGGAACATTTGCATTTTTAAATAAACCAGACTGGATTGATTTCAAAAGAGGGAGTGAAATATTCCCCTAGCCAGGGGAAGTTAAGAAACAGCATGTTTATTTTTCCCAAAGGCTACTAGTAAAATTGGTATTATAAGAGATTTTTATTATTAGTAAGGTAAAGTCCAAAGGTGTAATGAAACAATGGGAATTTGCATTAAAAGAGGGAAATATGTATAAAGGAGTGAAGGCTGTGTGTAAGGGTGAGAATTCTAAGATCTAACAAGTGGGAAAAGCCTTCAGCACCTACACCTCAAGCTGCTGTCTACAAAGAATTGAAGATAAGAAAACTCACTTTGAATTGGATTGTTCAGGGTATCGTGTTTCTTTGCCTGGGTCTTTTAAAATCTGTGTGTCCGACTATTGTATTAACAAAAGTGTAACTGGGAATTAGACTAACTAGGGGATTTAGAAATTATCATAGTAGTATCGGGGAGGTGATGGCATAGAGGTATTGTCGCTGGACTAGTGATCCAGTAACCCAGGGTAATCGCCTGGGGACCCGGGTTTGAATCCTGCCACGGCAGATGGTGGAATTTAAATTGATATTTAATTCAATTTGAATTAAAAGTCTGATGGTGACCATCAAACCATTGTCGATTGTTGTAAAAACCAATCTGGTTCACTAATATCCTTTAAGGAAGGAAATCTGTCGTCCTTACCTGGTCTGGCCTACACATGACTCCAGATTCACAGCAATGTGGTTGACTCTTAAATGCCCTCTGAAATGGCCGAGCAAACCACTCAGATGTAACAATCCACTACAAAGTCACAAAAAAGGAATGAATACGGACCACCTGGCAACGACTAGACACCAGAAATGACAACGGTAATCTCAGCCCTGTAGACCCTGCAAAGTCCTCCTTACTAACATCTGGGGACTAGTGCCCCAAAATTGGGAAACTAATCAAGTAACAGCCTGACATAGTCATCCTCACGGAATTATACCTTACAGATAATGTCCTAGACACCACCATCACCATCCCTGGGTATGTCCTGTACCGGCAGGACAGGCCCAGCACAGGTGGCGGCACAGTGGTATACAGTCGGGAGTCCTCAACATTGACTCCGGACCCCATGAAGGCTCATGGCATCTGGTCAAACATGGGCAAGGAAACCTCCTCCTTATTACCACGTACTGCCCTCCCTCAGCTGATGAATCAATGCTCCTCCATATTGAATACCACTTGGGAAGCACTGAGGTCATCATCAGACTTTAAATTCAAATTGAATTAAATATCAATTTAAATTCCACCATCTGCCATGGCAGGATTCAAACCCGGGTCCCCAGACGATTACCCTGGGTTACTGGATCACTAGTCCAGCCACAATACATCTATGCCATCGCCTCCCTGATACTACTATGATAACTTCTAAATCCCCTAGTTAATCTAACTCGCAGTTACACTTTTGTTAATGCAATAGTCGGACACACAGATTTTAAAAGACCCAGAAACATGATACCCTGAACAATCCAATTCAAAGTGAGTTTTCTTAACTGCAGTTCTTTGTAGAAAGCAGCTTGAGATGTAGGTGCTGAAGGCTTTTCCCACTTGTTAGATCTTAGAATTCCCACCCTTACACACAGCCTTCACTCCTTTATACATATTTTCATCTATGAATGCAAATTCCCATTGTTTCACTACTTTGGCACAAGGGTGGCAAGGGCAGAGAATGTACTTTGGCTGGGGGACTTCAATGTCCATCACCAAGAGCGGCTTGGTAGCACCTCTACTGACCGAGTTGGCTGAGTCCTAAAGGACGTAGCTGCTAGACTGGGTCTGCAGCAGGTGGTGAGGGAACCAACAAGAGGGAAAAACATTCTTGACCTCATCCTCATCAACCTGCCTGCCGCAGATCTGTCCATGACAGTACGGTAGGAGTGACCACCGCAAAGTCATTGTGGAGACTAAGTCCCGCTTTCATATTGAGGATACCCTCCATCACCGTGCTAAATGGGTTAGATTTCGAACAGATCTAGCAACTCAAGACTGGGCATGCATGTGGCGCTGTGGGCCATCAGCAGCAGTGGAATTGTACTTGAACACAATCTGTAACCTCATGGCCCGGCATATCCCCTACTCTACCATTACCATCAAGCTGGGAATCAACACTGGTTCAATGAAGATTGCAGGAGGGCAGGCCAGGAGCAGCACCAGGCATACGTAAAAATGAGGTGTCAACCTGGTGAAGCTATCACACAGGACTACTTCGGTGCCAAAAGCATATGCAGCAATGATAGACAAATCTAAGCGATCCCAGAACCAACGGATCAGATCCAAGCACTGTAGTCATGCAACATCCAGTCATGAATGGTGGTGGACAGTTAAACAACCCACTGGAGGAGGTGGCTCCACAAATATCCCCATCCTCAATGATGGAGGATCCCAGCACATCAGTGCAAAAGATAAGGCTGAAGCGTTTGCTACAATCTTCAGCCAGAAGTGCTGAGTGGATGATCCATCTCGGCCTCCTCCAGAGGTGCCCAGGATCACAGATGCCAGTTTTCAGCCAATTCGATTCACTCCACGTGATATCAAGAAACAGTTGAAGGCACTGGATAATGTGGGCTCTGACAATCTTCTGGCAATAATACTTAAGACTTGTGCTCCAGAACTTGCTGCGCCCCTATCCAAGCTGTTCCAGTGCAGCTACGACACTGGCATTTATCCAGCTATGTGGAAAATTGCCCAGGTATGTCCTGTACACAAAGAGCAGGACAAATCCAACCCGGCCAATTACCGCCCCATCAGTCTACCCTCAGCCATCAGTAAAGTAATGGAAGGGGTCATCAACAGTGCTATCAAGTGGCACTTGCTTAGCAACAACTTGCTCACAGATGCACAGTTTGGATTCCACCAGGGCCACTCCGCTCCTGACCTCATTACAGCCTTGGTTCAAACATGGACCAAAGTACTGAACTCCCGAGGTGAGGTAAGGGTGACTACCCTTGACATCAAAACCGCATTTGATCAAATGTGGCATCAAGGAGCCCTAGCAAATCTGGAGTCAATGGGAATTGGGGAAATCTCTCCACTGGTTGGAGTCATACCTGGCACAACGGAAGATGTTTGTGGTTGTTGGAGGTCAGTCATCTCAGCTCCAGGACATCATTGCAGGACTTCCTCAGCGTAGTGTCCTCAGCCCAACCATCTTCAGCTGCTTCATCAGTGACCGTCTTTCCATCATAAGGTCAGAAGTGGGGGATGTTCACTGATGATTGCACAATGTTCAGCACCATTCGTGTCTCCTCAGATACTGAAGCAGTCCATGTCCAAATGCAGCAAGACCTGGAGCTGACAAGTGACAAGTAACATTCACGCCACACAAGTGTCAGGCAATGACCATCTCCAACAAGAGAGAATCCAGCCATCGCCTCCTGATGTTGAATGGCATTACCATCACTGAATCCCCTACTATCAACATCCTAGAGGTTAGCATTAAATGGAAACTGAACTGGACTAGCCATATAAATACTGTGGCTACAAGAGCAGGTCAAAAGCTAGGAATCGTGCAACGAGTAACCCACCTCCTGACTGCCGAAAGCCTGTCCACCATCTACAAGGCACAAGTCAGGAGTGTGATGGAATACTCCCCACTTGCCTGGATGAATGCAGCCCCTACAACACTCAAGAAGCTTGACACTATCCAGGACAAAGCAGCCCACTTGATTGGCACCACATCCACAAACATTCACTCCCTCCTCCACCGACGCACAGCAGCATCAGTGTGTACCATCTACAAGATACACTGCAGGAATTCACCAAGGTTTCTTTGACAGCACCTTCCAAACCCACAAACTCTACCATCTGGAAGGACAAAGGCAACAGATAGATGGAAACACCACCACCTGAAAGTTCCCCTCCAAGTCACTCATCATCCTGACTTGGAAATATATGGTCGTTCCTTCACTGTCATTGGGTCAAAATCCTGGAACTCCCTTCCTAACAGCACTGTGGGTGTACCTACACTACTTGGACTACAGTGGTTCAAGAAGGCAGCTCACCACCACCTTCTCAAGGGCACTTAGGGATGGGCAATAAGTGCTGGCCCAGCTAGCAAAGCTCACATCCCATGAATGAGTTTTTTTTAAATTGTAAGATTTATGTGTGTACTTAAAGAACATTTCTTCTAATGATAAAGGTTTAATTTAGTTTTGTAAGAAACCTATAAGATTCGCTGGTCTTATTACTACTGAATTCAAGGCATGCATCTCAAAATTTATATAAATTGCAAAACAGTTGTGGCAGTTGTGTCATGTTTCACTTTGGAATGTGAGCAGCTCAGCATTTACCATCGGTTGTGCCATAACAGGGGCATTATAAGTCAAAATACACATTGACCCTCATAAGGAGATATTAGTGCATATGACCCAAAGTTTGGTCAAAGTGTTAGGTTTTAACGAGTTTCTTAAAGGAGGAATATGAGGTAGAAAGGCAGAGAGGTTTCTGGAGGGAATTCGAGAGCTTAGAGTCTAGGCAACTGAAGGCACTAATAATGGAATGATTAAAAGTGGGGATGCTCAATAGCGCGGAATTTGAGGTGGCAGATGAAGGGTTGTCGTACTGAAAGAGATTACATAGCTAAGGAGAGGCCAGGTCATGGAGGAATTTGAAAATGAAGATAAGAACTTTAAAATTGAAGTGTTGTTTAATTGGGAGCCAGTATAGTTCATGGAGCACAGGAGTGATGAATGAACGGGATTTGGTGCAGTTTAGGACATGGACAGCAGAGTTTTGGATGACCGCTAGGTTCTGAGGGCTACACCATGGGAGGCTGGCCAGTGCATTAGAATATTCATGCCTAGAGGTAAAAAGGAATGGATGAGGGTTTCAGCAGCAGAAGAACTGAAACAGGGGCGAAATTGGGTGATGTTACGGTGGTAGACATAGGCGGTCTTAGTTATGGTGTGGATATGTGGTTGAAAGATCATTCCTGGCTCATATATGATACTGAGGTTGTCAACAGTCTGATTTATCCTCAGACAGTTGCTAAGGAGCAAGATGGAGTCAGTAGCTAGAGAACAGAGTTTTTTTTGTGTGCGAACAAAGACAATGGCTTCAGTCTTCCCAATATTTAATTGTAGGAAATTTCTGCTCATCCAATACTGGATGTTGAACAATCTGACAATTTAGAGACAGTGGAGGGGTCGAGAGGGTTGGTGGTGAGGTAGGGCTGGGTATCATCAGTGTACATGTGAAAACTGACGTATTTTCGGATATTGTCACATGTTGAGGGACAGTATGTAGATGACGAATAGAAGGCAGTCAAAGGCAGACCCTTGGGATTTTTTAAAAATTCATTTATGGGATGTGGGCGTCGCTGGCTAAGCCAGCATTTATTGCCCATCCCTAATTGCCCTTGAGAAGGTGGTGATGAGCTCCCTTCTTGAACCACTGCATGTCCCTGTGGTGTAGGTAAACCAACAGTGCTGTTCAGGAGGGAGTTTCAGGATTTTGACCCGGCGATAGTGAAAGAGCGGCGATATATTTCCAAGTCAGGATGGTGAGTGGTTTGGAGGGGAACTTCCAGGTTGTGGTATTCCCCAAAAGAGGGTACAGAGGTAACTATACAGCAATAGGAAGGGAAGCCATTGATGACAATTCTCTGACTATGATTGGCTAGATAAGAATGGAAGCAGATGAGTGCAGTCCCAACCAACTGGACAATGGTGGAGGGGCGCTGGAGGAGGATGGTGTGGTCAACTGTATCAATTAGCAGACAGGGCAGAAGAATGAGAGGGGATAGTTTAGCTTTGTCAAATCACATAGGATGCCATTTGTGACATGGACAACAGTAGTCTTGGTAATGTGGCTGAGGTGAAAACTTGATTGGAGAGATTCAACATGAAATTTTAGGAAATATGGGCACAAATTTGGGAGCTGACAACATGTTCAAGGCATTTGGAAAGGAAAGGGAAGTTGGAGATGGGGATGGCAACTGGCAAGGATGGAGGGGTCAAGGGTTGGCTTTCAGAGGAGAGGGGTCTTGACTGCACGTTTTATGGAGGGACAGAAGCTGAGGAGAGAGAACCTTTAACAATGTCAGCTAACACAGGACCCAGGAAGGAAAGTTGGGTGGTCAGTAGTTCAGTGGGAATATGGTCGAAAAAGCAGGAGGTGAATCTCATAGACAAGATGAGTTTAGAGAGGGCAAAATAGGGAGATAGGAGAGGAACTATAAAAAGACTCAAGTTCAGTGCTACTGCAGGGGGGAGTCTTCGAGAAAAATTTGGCCTTCTGGGTTAGGAGAAGGGAAGAAAGTGGCAGAGGCAACTGTGCGGATGGTCCCAATCTTGGTGACAAAGAAATCCATGAACTCCTTTCAACAGGAGAAGCTCCCTGGGTATGATAATAACCTGAGATCAGAAATATGGGCGTGTTCCAGCCAATTGTGGGTCAAGTATGTTCTCATAGTCATCCACCTGTGTCATACTTTCAGCCTGACTGGATCGTCAGATCTGTCAGAGTGAAGAAGAGATGGATAACAGTTTCAATATGGGTTATTAGGGGAAAAAGTGAGTAATGTTATGAAAGTAGAATAAATGGTTCTATTGATGGACAGAATATAGGGGTTTGAATTTAAGTTTGGGGTCAAAAAGGATGTAAATAAAGCTTGTGCATTGATAGCAAGCAATTAGGAAGGGATTTGGAATTGTATTAATTCCGAGTAGGAGCAAACAGAATGGCTTCCATCTTGCCAATGCTGAGCTGGAGAAAGTTCGGTCTCACCCGTTACTGATGTTGGACAAGAAGTTGTACAGCACAACAACTACCTGCATTTATGCACCTTTAATGTAGAAAAACTGTTCCAGGTGCTTCACAGGGGTACAAGTAATACATTCATGAAATGGCAAGTGATGGCAGAGAGATGAAACAGTATGTTGTCAGTTGATGCCATACTTACAGATAATTTTGCCAAGAGATGGCATATAGATGATGAATAGTGGGAGACTAAAGCTGGAACCTTAGCACACATTATGGAAGAATGGAAAGAGAAGCCATTGTCAGAAGTGTGTCGGCTACAATGAGATATATACGGCTGGAAATGTAACACAGACCTATCCCACAAAGGAAAAGAGAGATAGTAAGGTAAACCTTTGGCTGGGCGGTAATCTGGTGGGAGTGGATTGTCCACAAGTTGTGGAATCTGCCCAATCCTTTGATATAAGAGCTCAAGAGTCCTGGTTGTTTTAGTCTTGCCTTGTAGTTCATTTCTCTGACCCTGGGGATCAGCCTTGTGACCTTGTTCTGCAACAGTTCCAAAGCTTGAGTCTTTTTTTGTGTGCTTTGTTGGCAAAAAGTAAGCACTGATCAGGTTTCAGCAGAGTGGTATACAGTTTTAGCATAACTTCTTGTGATTGATAATCTAATTATTTGTTTTTTTATTTGCTTTGCTGATCACAGCTCTGTGGTGAAAAATGAAAGAACTTGCATTTATATAGTTCATTTCATGACCCCAGAATATCACAAAGCACTTTACACCCAATTAGGTGTCATTTTTTTTAATGTAGGGAAGCACAGTAGGCAGTTTGCATATGGCAGCAATGAGTTCAATGACCAGATAAACTGTTCTTAGTGATGTTGCTTGAGAGATAAAATTGGTCAGGACACCTAAGGTGAACCTCTTCTAATAATGAGTGAGATCTTTAACATCCACCCAAGAGAGCAGTTGTCTTGGTTTAATGTCTCATACAAAGGCAGCACCTCAGTACTAAATTATGTTCCAGTCTAGGTGATGTGCTGAAATCTATTGAATGGGACTTAAACTCACAAATTGCTGACTCAGAGGTAAGGATATTAGCATTATGTTGAGACTGATGTTGAGTTGACATGTTAAATTCCATGTTTACCAACAATCACAGATCTCTTTCAACCTCTCCTTAATTATTTCTGTGACATATATAGTGTATATATGGCTTTCATATCACAAAAGGTTCAGTTCTTTACCCTAATCTATATTAAATTTTATCTGTTAATGTTCTGCCCATTTATAAATGTAGGTTATTAGCTGCTTCCTCTTACTTAACTTTGATGAATGTTTGTATGGTTAAATTTAAAATGACTAAACTTGAAAGACTATCATTCAGCTTTCATAAAATAGTGTCTGACATAACATGATAGAATTAATATTATATGGGTTTGTGGTGGTTCCACTTATCAACCCCAGGATTCATGCTACATTTTATAGTAAATGATAGCCATTTAAAATATTCTAGTTGGAACAATGAACATTTGGAGAAAATGAATAAGAATTTTTCATGCATACTGATACAACCAATGCTGTAAAGTTGGAAGACAGTAAACCCAGTGTTATTAAGCTCAGAGCCTCAATGTTACTATTATTCCCAGGTCTTAGAAGAGTAACACCAAGGGGTGAATTTTACATTTGGAAATCGGGACCACCGCCCGCTGCACACACACACACCCCCCCACCGCCCCACACCACCACGCTAACCCGACACCATCACATCGGTCTCCAATAATACAGAAGTCAGGCGTGTGCTGAAATTGGCAAGCAGCCTGCCATTTTTAAAAACTAATTAACAAGCTATTAAACATTTTGCAGAAAAAATGTTTGGTGAGAGTAATGCCAGGTAAGAGGAGGCATTGCAAATGTGGATTAAAAGGATGCAAGCAGGGCTATGGCTGACTTTAGCAGAAGAGTCTGTTGGAGAAGGTGGGGGAGTTTGGTCGTATTGCAAGTTACTTTAGTCGTTTTGAGCCTTCACTGGGAAATATTGTCAGGGAAGGGCACCTAGATATAGGTGCAAAGTGAATTTTCTGCACCCCAGTATTGGACCATGTTATTAGTGTCCCCATTGGTATTGCACATTTTGAAGAAGACTCCTCCTCCTGTGAGGAGCAGAAAGAGGAGGAGGGAAGCTAGCCAAGGATAGGTATGCCCAGTGGTCCAGGAAGTCGTGGAACCTGCTGCTGAGCCTGCTGAGGAGAGACAATGGCAGAAGGCAGGCAGAAGTAGGTGAAGGCACTATCCTACCAACATAGCATACCGACAAAGGATGACATACCTCCAAATGTTGGAGCGCCAGTGCCTGAGAATGCTGCTTCTCTCTCCAGGGAGACAGTCACATCACTGTGTGACGTATTGGCTGGGGAGATTGGCTCAAATTGTGTTGGTGGACACCCTATATCTGTGGCATTGAAGGTCACAGTAGCCTTGACATTTTTCTCCTCAGGGTCCTTCCAGGCATCATGTGGAGAGTTTTGCGGGATTTCACAGACAGTGCCCCATCATTGTATAAAGGTTTTTACAGATGCAATATTCAGGCGTGTCCATGAGTTCATTCCATTTAGCAATGACAATGCCAATCAGGTAGATAGAGCCAGAGACTTTGCTAATATTGCAGGATTTCCAAAGTTGCAAGGGGTAATAGATTGTACACATGTGGCAATTAAAGCACCATCAAGACAGACTGGGGCATTCGTTAATAGAAAATGCTATACCATTGCATCAATGTGTAGCTTGTATGTGCCAAACGCAAAGGATAATGTAAGTGTGCGCACGCTAATATCCTGTTAGCAATCATGATACATAGATACTTAGACAGTCCTTGGTGCCAGGGATGTTCTGTGGACCAGAATCCTTGGAACACTAGCTTCTGGGTGACAAGGGATACCCCCTGAACAGATGGCTCATGATCCCATTCCAAAATCCGCGCACTGAGCCAGAAAGGAGGTACAACGAGAGCTACACTTCCACCAGGGCCAACATTGAGCAGGCTAAATCAGATTTCAATGTTTGGACCAGTCAGCTGGCACTTTTCAATACTCTCCTGCTCAAGTCTCAGATATGGTCATGGTCTACTGTGCTTTCCACAACCTGGTGTTCCAGAGAAGAGAAGCCTAGCAAAGGAGGATCTAATGGAGCCAACCCCATTGTCTGACGAAGAGTCTGAGGATTAGTCTGATGATGAAGATGAGCCAAACCAGCAAGCTGCACAAGCCAGTACACAGGGTGCCTTGGATGACAGGGAGATGCGAGATTCACTAATAAGCGAAGGTTTAACTAACAATCTGTAATTTGATCAATGAGGCCATCTTGGCTGCCCGCACTTTCTCTTGGTATCTCCCACTCATCAACAGCAGGGCTGTCTGTGCATGTGCCAACGCAGAAGTACTAAATGAGACCGATCAGAGGGGCCCACATTAGCAAAAGCTCTCATAAGAGCATGCAGTCAATCCAAATCAAAACTAGCACATCACAAACATGAAACACTCATGCAGCCAGAGATGTAAGTGCAAAGAAAAATTATTTATTGACAAAGTACATCAAGAAATTTCAGACCTAACAAAATTAAGCAATCACCCTTATGAACTCCTGTGTGACTAATGAGGTGTTTTCTTAATTTTTTTTCGAATGCTATGGTGTGGTGCTTCCCCCCTCACCGCCAGCTGTGCTGGAGACAGGCTGCTGATCCTCATGCCCCTTTGCCTGGGATGACCTTGGCAGGTATCCTCTGTTCGCCTGTAGCTGTGAGGGCCTCAGTGTGGCACAATGGCAGGAGGCTCATCTGTCGCCGCGGCACGTGAAGGCATTGTGACAATGGCAGAGGGAGAGGCTGTCCCCATTAGAAGGACCCTGAGAGGTGCTCCCCAATGGCCACAGCACCTGCTCATCTGCCGCCCTGAGATCCATTTGGCCCTCCCTGCTTTCCTGAGAGGAAGCAGGACCTGACTGCAGCTCCAGGAGCTTCTACCCTTCTTACCTTGGCTCTGGGCACCGGAGCTCAGAGACAGTTGATGGAGTGCAGGTTAGAGTGCATAACCAGTATCCTATCAGTGAGTGCTGTGTTTGGCCCTCCATGATAGTCACCGGGGACCACAGCACTCATGGTCTGGATGGACTCCCCCACTAGCATGGAAAATGGTGGAGTCCACTCCTCTGGAATCTCTGCCAATTCTCCATGTACCTTATGTTGTATGTCTAGCATCTGCCACCTGACGGATGGCTCCAGAGGCTCGTCACCAGCCTGCGGCTCAGCATCCAGATCGCTTCCAACACCCCTCCGATTGCTAGAGGCTGGCACTATTTCAGTCTCTGACAGTTGGTCTGGAGACTGTGATGTGCTGTCACCAGTGTATGGATCCCTTTGAGACGAATTGCGCATTGCCACCGAGGTGCGTGTATCGGCTCTGGTGCTAGATGAGGAGCAAGGATGTGATGGCGTACCCTCTTAGGCTCCATCCTCCTCCTGCTCAGTGGTTAACATTGGTCCATTGAGGATAGTGTCTGCAGCTGCTGATGTTTCACCTGTGGGGGAAACAAACGAGGAGCATGAAGGACGCCATCATCATTTAAGATGACTTCAGAGAGACATGCATCCTAAAAACACACAATGGTATCATTGTGAGATGGTAAGCAGGGTTTAAACCTCAGCCCCTTCAACAGTAAGACACAGATTCCTTCCCAAATTCTGCAAGCCTCCAAAGTCCAAAACCATCAATGCTACGTTTCCACCACCTTCTCCAATTTCCCACACCCACCCCACCCAACCCACTTCAGCAGTATCTTTACAGGAGAGAACTATGCACCCTTGGAATCTCACCAACTCAGGGCCATCCACCAACCTCACCTCGCCCAAGGGTGCAACTCCACTGATTTGTTGCTATCGCTGTGGGACCTTGCTGTGTGCAAATTAGCTGCCATGTTTCCTGCATTACAACATTGAATACACTTCAGAAGTGCTGAAATGCCGGAGGCTGTGGAAGGTATTATAGAAATGCAAGTTCTCTCTTTCTATCATCCAATGCCTCTGCCATCCTCTAGGTCTGTCAAGCTGAGGATTGATACCCAAGGATCTGAACTTCTGCCAATCTTTTGCTGTAACCTTGGCGGGAAATCAGTGGTCTCCTGCACCTGAAGTTCTAAGTTGACTTTCTTCAAATAGCATCGAGCAGAACAATATATTTCTCATCTTCTAAGTTAGAAATAAATGCTTCAATTTGTTAAAAATTGTTTCCAAATCATATCTACTTAAGCTATGACTTCACATTATGACATCAGCCAAAAAATATATTCATCCTTATGATGTGCAGCTGCTTTGTTGTATCTGAAACTTTTTCAGTAAAAAAGTTTGAAAGCTTTGGAAAATTTTGAAAAAATTGAAAGCAATTTATAGATCATATTGTCACACTTTTGGGCACAGCTAGGTGCACTGACTTTAAGCTCAGCTGATTTAAAATTTCCTGTTGATACAGGTCTACAGCAGGAGGTCTCCCTTCAGCCAACAAACCATCCCATTGCTGCCCCTTTGCAAATGTAAGGCTGACAGGAATCTAAATCTAAAAGTAGATCGGTAAGTAGATTGGTAATTGGCAAAAAAACTAGAGAGGAAATGAAGCAAAATTTCTACTCAAAGAGAAATTTTAAGATCTGGGCAACTACATTATTATTTCAAAAAAGACTCTAACTATCTCCACTTGACATTCTATGATAGTGCAATCGCTAATTCCTCCACCATCAAAAACCTGGTGTTTACCTTTGACCAGATACTGTACTGGACCAGTCATATAAATACACTGGCAACAGGAGAAGATCAGAGGCTGGGAATTCTGCGATGAGTAACTTACCTCCTGATTCATTAAAGTCTGTTCATCATCTACATCGCTCAAGTCAGGAGCGTGATGGAATATGCTCCACTTGCCTAAATGAGTGCAGCTCCAACAACACTCAAGAAACTCAACACAATCCAAGACAAAGCACTTGGCCGGCACTCCATCCCCCACCTTGAACATTTACTCTCTCCACACTGACGCACAGTGGCAGCAGTGTGTACCATATACAAGGTGCACTGCAGTAATTCACCAAGGCTCCTTCAACGGCACCTTCCATACCAAAGACCTCTACCACGCACCATCCTGACTTGGAACAATATTGCCATTCCTTCAGTGTCACTGGTTCAAAATCCAGGAACTCCCTTCCGAACACAAATGTAGGTGTATCTACACCAGATGACTGCAGCGGTTCAAGATAGTGACTCACCAGCATCTTCTCAAGGGCAATTAGGGATGGGCAACAAACGATGGCCTTGCCAGCAACACACATCTTGGGGTCCAGAGTTAATGTTGAGGAGTCCCATTACCATTGCCTTCCAAAATAGACCACAGTGCTATCACACCTGGTGGGTTTGTCCTGCTGTTGCTTGACAAGCCTGTGGGGCAGCTTTGTCATAAGTCCCCAGATGTTAGTGAGGAGAAATTTGCAGGCTTGGCTTAGGCTGATTAAATCTTTATTGCGTCTAATGCCTAAGTCGATGCCAAGTGGTCCATCCTATTTTGTCCTTAATTATTAGACCTTTTTGTAGTGGATAACAGTGGCTTGCCATTCCAAAGGGCAGTTAAGAGTCTGAGTCAACCATATTGTTATGGGTCTGAAGTCACATATCGGTCAGATTAGATAAGGACAAAAGATTTCCTTCCATTCAGGACATTCATAAATCACCTTAGGTGAGGAACTCTTTTCACCTTGACTTTAATCTCTAGTTTAGCTCAGCAATTACACTCCAGGAAAAGTCCAGGCGCGTTGCTCTCTGGGATTTGTAGTCAACTTCGGTTCTGGTGATGATAGTTCCGGTATATTGCACTACAGCTCCCACAATGCTCCGCGCTCCCTGCTTAAGCTGAAAAAAAATCATGGCGGCGGGGCCTAGTGTATCTGGGTCCGTCGCGGCTTCAACTTTGTGTTGCGTTCCTGAGTATGAGCTGACGGACGTGAATTCGAAAATTTTCTGCGTCGGTTCCTTCGGCAGCCTGTGGCGGGAGAAGCTGGAGAAGGCGCACCTGGGATTGGAAGAGGACGAGGAAGAGGACGAGGAGGAAGTGGGGCAGCAGCTGGCAATGCAACTGGGCCTCCCCTCAGACATGGTGGAGGAGCTGCGGCTGGTGTGCGGGTGAGAGCCATGTGGAGCTCGCTGACAAAGAAAAGGCTGGGGAATTAATTAGCTTTTTTTATTAATTTAAGGGATGTGGGCTTTGCTGGCTGGGCCAGCATTTATTGCCCATCCCTAGTTGCCCTTGAGAAGGTGGTGGTGAGCTGCATTCTTGAACCGCTGCAGTCTATGGTGTGGGTACACCCACAGTGCAGTTAGGAAGGGAGCTCCAGGATTTTGACCCAGTGACAGTGAAGGAACGGCGATATATTTCCAAGTCAAGATGGTGAGTGGCTTGGCGGAGAACTACCAGGTGGTGGTGTTCCCATGTGTCTGCTGCCCTTGTCCTTCTAGATGGTTGTGGTTGTGGGTTTGGAAGGTGCTGTCTAAGGAGCCTAGGTGAGCTCCTACAGGATGGTACACACTGCTGCTACTGTGCGTCAGTGGTGGAGGGAGTGAATGTTTGTGGATGGGGTGCCAATCAAGCGGGCTGCTTTGTCCCGGATGGTGTTGAGCTTCTTGAATGTTGTTGGAGCAGCACTTATCCAGGAAAGCGGAGAGTATTCCATCACACTCCTGACTTGTCCCTTGAAGGTTGTGGACAGGCTTTGGGGAATCAGGAGGTGAGTTACTTGCTGCAGGATTCCTAGCCCCTAACCTGCTCTTGTAGCCACAGTGTTTATATGGCTAGTCCAGTTCAGTTTCTGGTCAATGGTAACCCCCTAGGATGTTGATAGTGAGAGATTCAGCAATGGTAATGGCATTGAATGTCAAGGGGTGATGGTTAGATTCTCTCTTGTTGAAGATGGTCATCGCCTGCAACTTGTGTGGTGTGAATGGGACTTGCTACTTGTCAGCCCAAGCCTGGATGCTATACAGGTCTTGCTGCATTTAGACATGGATTGCTTCAGTATCTGAGGAGTCACAAATAGTGCTCAACAATGTGCAATCATCAGCTTGCATCCCCACTTCTAACCTTATGATGGAAGGACGGTCATTGATAAAGGAGCTGAAGATGGTTGGGCCTAGGACACTACCAGGAGGAACTCCTGCAGTGATGTCCTAGAGTTTAGATGACTGAACTCCCAACAACCACAACCATCTTCATTTGTGCTAGGTATGGCTCCAACCAGCAGACAGTTTCCCCCCTGATTTCCATTGACTCCAGTTTTGCTACGGCTCCTTAATGTCACAGTCGGTCAAATGCAGCCTTGATGTCAAGGACTGTCACTCTCACCTCACCTCTGAAATTCAGATCTTTTGTCCATGTTTGAACCAAGGCTGTAATGAGGTCAGGAGCTGAGTGGCCCTGGCGGAACCCAAAATGAGCATCAGTGAGCAGGTTATTGCTAAGCAAATGCTACTTGATGGCTGCTAATGGCCCATAGCACCTTGTGATTGCCCAGTCTTGAGTTGCTTGGTCTGTTCAAAATCTATCCCATTTAGCACAGTGGTAGTGCCACACATGATGGAGGGTATCCTCAATGTGAAGAAGGGACTTCGTCTCCATAAGGACTATATGGTGGTCACTCCTACCGATACTGTCATGGACAGATGCATCTGCGGCAGGCAGGTTGGTGAGGATGAAGTCAAGTATATTTTTCCCCCTTGTTGGTTCCCTCACCACTTGCTGCAGACCCAGTCTAGCAGTTATGTCCTTTAGGACTCCACCAGCTTAGCCTGTACTGACGCTACTGAGCCTCTCTTGGTGATGGACATTGAAGTACCCCAGCCAGAGTACATTTTGCACCCTTGCCATTCTGAGTGCTTCCTCCAAGTGGTGTTCAACATGGAGGAGTACTGATTCATCAGCTGAAGCGGGGGCAGTATGCGGCAATCAGCAGGAAGCTTCCTTGACCGTGTTTGACCTGATGCAATGAGACTTCATGGGGTCCAGAGTCAATGTTGAGGACCCCCAGGGCAACTCCCTCCCAACTGTATACCACTGTGCTGCCATCTCTGCTGGGCTGGTGGGGCAGGACATACCCAGGGATGGTGAAGGTGGTGTCTGGGACATTGTCTGTAAGTTATGATTCCGTGAGTATGACTATGTCAGGCTGTTGTTGACTCGTCTGTCAGACAGCTCTCCCAATTTTGGCACAAGCCCCCACATGTTAGTAAGGAGGAGTTTGCAGGGTCGACAGGGCTGAGTTTGCCATTGTCATTTCCATTGCCTAGGTCGATGCCAGGTGGTCCATCTGGTTGCATTCCTTTGTGACTTTTTTGCAGTTTACTACAAATGAGGTGGCTTGCTCGGCCATTTCAGAGTCAACCACATTGCTGTGGGCCTGGAGTGACGTGTTGGCTAGACCAGGTAAAGATCGCAGATTTCCTTCCGCTTAAGGACACTAGGGGAATCGGCAATGGTTTCATGCTCATCATTAGGCTTTTAATTCCAGATTTTAATTGAATTCAAATTTGACCATCTACTGTGGTGAGATTCGAACTTGTTTCCCCCAAGCATAGATTACTAGTCGAGTGACAATACCACTATGCCACTACCTCCCCACAGACGCAAGGCTGGGAAAACAGATGCGGAGGCAAGAATTGGAGTCTGTAGCAATGCAATTGCAATGTTCCCTTATTGGTGGAGGCACTTTTTTATTCATTCGTGGGATGTGGGCTTTGCTTGGCTGGGCCAGCACTTAATGCCCATCCCTAATTGCCCTTGAGAAGGTGGTGGTCAGCTGCCTTCTTGAACTGCTGCAATCCATGTGGAGTGCCTTTGGGAAGGGAGTTCTAGGATTTTGACCTAGCGACAGTAAAGGAACGGCAATATCTTTCTAAGTCAGGATGGTAAGTGACTTGGAGGGAAACTTCTAGGTGGTGGTTTTGCCATCTATCTGCTGCCCTTGTCCTTCTAGATGGTAATGGTCATGGGTTTGGAAGGTGCTGTCGAAGGAGCCTCGGTGAATTCCTGCACTGCATCTTGTAGATGGTATACACTGCTGCCACTGTGTGTTGGTGGTGGAGGGAGTGAATGTTTGTAGATGTGGTGCAAAACAAGTGGGCTGCTTTGTCCTGGATAGTGTCAAGCTTCTTGTGTTGTTGGTGCTGCACTCATCCAGGCAAGTGGGGAGTATTCCATTACATTCCTGACTTGTGCCTTGTAGATGGTGGACAGGCTTTGGGGAGTCAGGAGGTGAGTTACTCGTCGCACGATTCCTAGCCTCTGACCTGCTCTTGTAGCCACTATTAATATGGCTTGTCCAGTTCAGTTTGTGGTCAATGGTGACCCCCAAGATGTTGGTAGTGGAGGATTCAGTGATGGTAATGTCATTGAACATTAAGGGGTAATGGTTGGATTCTCTCTTGTTGGAGATGGTCATTGCCTGACACTTGTGTGGTGCGAATGTTACTTGCCACTTGTCAGCCCAAGCCTGGATATTTTCCAGGTCTTGCTGCATTTGGAATAGGCTGCTTCAGTATCTGAGGAGTCGCAAATGGTGCTGAACATTGTGCAATCATCAGTGAACATCCCCCACTTCTGACCTTATGATGGAAGGAAGGTAATTGATGAAGCAGCTGAAGATGGTTGAGCCGAGGACACTACCCCGAGGAACTCCTGGAGCTGAGATGATTAACCTCCAACAACCACAACCATCATTCTCTGTGCTAGGTGTGACTCCAACCAGTGGAGAGTTTTCCTCCTGATTCCCATTGACTCCAGTTTTGATGGGGCTCCTTGATGCCACACTCTGTAAAATGCTGCCTTGATGCCAAGGGCAGTCACTTTCATCTCGCCTCTGGAGTTCAGCTCTTTTGTCCATGTTTGAACCAAGGCTGTAATGAGGTCAGGAGCTGAGTGGCCCTGGCGGAACCCAAACCAGGCATCAGTTAGCAGGTTATTGCTAAGCAAGTGTCGCTTGATGGGTGTGAGGGGTATTTTCCTGCCCAGTGGATATTAAACAGCCTACTGCCCGGTAGGAGGAAGGAGCCAGGACCAGTACTTAAGTCTGCATCCTGCAAATTACTGAGTGCCTGAAGTCAAACCTATAAGTCTTTAATTGCTTAACAGGCAGATCTATACTGGAGCAGGGCATACATTCAAGCTGCAACTTGCAACTGATAGTACTGGCACACTAACATATAAGAAAGCCTTTACACAGCAGATCTCTATAGCACAGCCAAGATGGTCGTTACAGGATTGGCTTATGGTTGGGCACTCCCGATGCTCCAAGTTTTTTTTCTAGTCCATTTCTCTGCTTGATGGACAAGCTAGAACCCATCATAAGGGAACAAACCCAAATTGGAGGAGAACGTTTAAGAAGGCTTTTCTTACTTATTGGCTTTTCCATGAGTTTAGTCTTATTTAAATCATCTATGCGTGGCCAATCTCCATTTTCTTTGATTGCCGTTTTATTTGATTATCCTTTTACATTGTGATCTTGGTTTTAAGGTGAGTGGCTGAAGGGCACTGCTGTTCTGCATTTTACTTTTATATGGTGCAGTTGCTTCTATGGATCCGTCCAGTGTAATAATGCCACAGTTAAGACTCACTGTGTATGACCGTGATGCTGTCACTCCCAATAAGTATGCCCAAAGGAAATATTTCTTTGTTTTGCACAGTGTTGATACATTGAACTGCACAGAAGAAGAGACCAGTACAGATGTCATCCCAGAAGATACAGACCTAGTCACATTGGAGTATGTATTTTTATTATATATTTGTCTGTGTCTCCACCCGAGCTCACTATCACCACAACTGCTCCTAGTCCCCCTTCCCCATTCTCACTCTACGCCCAGCAATTTCACAGCCCCTGACTAACACTTCCTGGCTTTTGTGTAATAGGGATATCTTTGCCCAGAATCCATAGTGACAGAGAAAACTCTCTTACCCTGAGATAGGTAATTAACATTCTGCAGCACACTCTAGCCAACAAGCTAACCAGCCCCCACCCTGTGACATTGCAAAACAAAAACAGAAATACCTGGAAAAACTCAGCAGGTCTGGCAGCATCGGTGGAGAAGAGCAAAGTTGACGTTTCGAGGGTCATGGGGGCTCGAAATGTCAACTTTGCTCTTCTCCGCCAATGCTGCCAGACCTGCTGAGTTTTTCCAGGTATTTCTGTTTTTGTTTTGGATTTCCAGCATCCGCAGCTTTTTGTTTTTATCTCTGTGATATTGCAATGCAGGCATTCAGTTTCAAAGGTAGAAGTGTTCCTTTGTTGCTGTGTCAATGCATGCTGGGCTAAGAGATTACAATTAAACAAAAGCCGTTTTTTTCATTCCTCTGCCACATGGCACTTACTTGTATGTCCAACTTTTTAATTTGTAAATGTACTTGCATTAAAGGCTACCTGTAATTCGCTATTTGTGAGTGCCTTTTGTTTCACAGTGGAGTTTGTACCTATTACGTGGTAAGTTATTTGGGACTGTAAGTTTTTTTTTTAAAAGAGGTCTTCATTTCTACAGGATTGACTCTACTCAAATCCTGCACCTTCATATGCCTGAAAGTTGAACATTTTCCCCATTCAAATCCGAGATTATCAGGACTCCTCTCTCTGCTCTGATTAAAACCACCACAATGATCATTAGTATGTGTAGATTGTGGATTAATAGAATTAATTATAGGGTGAATTCTAAAGAGGAAGGTGTAAAGAACAGGAAATAGGGACAGCTAAAGAAGCCAAACCGGTGGCAAAAATTCTTATCAGATCAGGGTCTAAAGGGAGAAGACTGTATATCATCAGGCCTTGTAATGTTTTTAGATGGGTGCTGTACACACATGAGGAAGGAATACAGAAAACTTTTTTAAAGAAGTTATATACTCTACTTCATTGCAGAGTTCAAAATACACGGTGGCGGGTAGATTCTTCCTCAGCATTGCAGGTAGCCCAAGAAAAAAATAAAGGGTGAAAAATTCAAGAAAACTCACATCGTCCAAGCTACCTTGCATTATGGCTCCTCCATGGTCCAACAGGGCTGAAGAATTGCAAGCGCAGGTGTCTCATTGGGAGCAGGAAAACAGGGCAGAGTTTGATTGGAGGACTGAATCTGCCAGTCGATGCCCCTCTGACCACAGATTCTGTCTCTCCCATCCTCGCTTCCCCAGTTGCTCCAATCACAAATTTCCTTCCTCCCCACTCTTGCATCTCATCCATAGAGAGGATCTATGATTGGATCAACAGCAAGAGTGGAAGGGAGGGAACTTTTGATTGGAGGAGCTGGAGCAGTTATCCCGCATGACGAGTCCAACTTGTTCAACTGTGAAACTTTGACATCCTCCAGGAGGTCTATGAGAAGAAACAAAAATAGAAAACAGAATGGAGGAGACGGCTGGAAATCAAGCAACGAGGCCAGAAGCAGACCCGGGGTTGGGGGGGCTGCCGAGAATATATTCAAAGCTAGCAACCCGTGGAGAGAAGGTCCCGTTTTAATTTCCCTGTAATCCTGTGGTGGTAGTTGGGGAGGCAATTGGAAGAGAAGGCCCATCCCATTTTAATTTTCTTATCATCATTATACTCTTATGTTGGGAAAGGCCCTGTATCTATGGCAACAGATGGGTAAAATATCAAAAGCGATTCCTGCTGGAACTGTTAACAAGTTAAAGTAAGCACACTGATCCATAGAGCCTGTAGACGGTAACAGGTCTGTGATGACGGCGGATCATTAATCACTGGTTACTGTGAGGTTTCTCACATTCAGAACCCTCGACCCATCATTTAATGAGAGAGAATTCAAAGGTTCTCTCAGTTTCCCAGGAGAGTTCAAGGGAGTGGATCGTGACCTTACACACTGAGAGATTGTCCAGGCCCATCACCAAGATCAGTCTTTGACCCTCTTTATTTGCGGAGACTACAATTTGAAATAAATCAATGGTCATTAATCAGCTCTCTGGCCATACACGAGGTTCTTCCAGAACCGCCTTGCTGTTAGAGCCTGCTCTGAGCCACCTTTTATGATGAAAAAGTTATGTGGAAAGTTATTGATTTTATATAAGATCTGCCATTAATGTTAATCTGTAAAGTACTCCCCTACACCTCTTGTCTAAATCTCACTGACATAGCCAAAGATGAAAGTTGATATGAGGTGATGTTCAGTGTTTGAAAAAGGCCTCCGAGCTGGTAACTAATAAACTTTTTTTTTTAAATTAACTAGACTAGATGTAACCTTTTCATTAAAATTCTAAAGGAGGAGGCCATTTGGCCCATCGTGTCTATGCCAATTTGATGAAGGAGTTATCCAATTAGTTCTGGTCCCTGGCTATTTTCCATAGCCTTGCAATTTTTCCCCTTCAGATATTTATCCCATACCCTGTTGAAGTTTTCTTTTGAATCTGCTTCCAAGTGCATGAGGAAGACAGTCTTTGATATTGTGCTATCTTACCTAACTAAAGAAGGAAACCCTCAAAATTCAGCACGAATGCAGAAGATACTGTTACTACGTGACTACATTACCTAATGGAGGAGTTAGTGAAAATGAAAATGTAGCCATCAAAAAGTAGCCCTCAAAATCTCAGAAAAAAATTTTGACCCCTACTTCATTGCTATTAATTCTTTTTGGGAGAGAGATACATTAATGTACATTTTGCAACCTTACATGCACATAGTAGAGTTGGGGACAATTGCTCGTGGAATGAGCAGGCTAGATGGACAGAAATTGTGTTTTCCTCGAAGTAATACGTGCCCATGTTGTGGAGTGCCAGTGACTTGAACTCATATTTTGGGATTTTTGAGGAATTTGGGATAATTTTTATTAAATATTATTAATTCTGGATCAGTAACAATCGCTCCTCAAAGTAAACACATTCCATGAATGTGAAGTAGAACCAGTTAATGTGTTTGTCCAAAATGCTTCTCCTTACATATCACTTTAGTTTGAGATGATGAGCATGTTAACATAAATCTGTTAGAATAAATTCATTTGTGAATTCAATGGGATACTGCTGTCAAGGGAGTTGTAACCTAGAAAAGCAGTAGCCAATTTGCTGCCAATCACCAGACAGATTTGGAGAGGATTGGAGTATAACACTTTGGTTTCATGCCGAGGTGGGACAAGGTGACAGACAAGAAATCTGGAACACAACTCTTAAGTTTAGTACCTGTGGTTTCAGAATTGCCTGTTAGAAAAATGTCACTGACCCACTGGCAGTGTGACATGCTTTATTATATTCTATATTGCAAGGACAGTCCTGGGATAGATCAAAAATTGCTGTAAATGTTAATCTGTTCACTCATGTTAGTTAAGTAAATCACCTTGTTAGCTCACTTTTGATCTCATTTCACAAGAGTGCAATAGTCATTCTTCTAGAAGACAGAAATGTATGCAAGAATACAGTATTCAGTTTTCATACTAACTGTTATGCTATTGCGCAGTAAAGGATTGTAAGGGGCACAGGAAACACTTGTGGGAGAAACCAGTGATGTTGAACCTGAGATGAAATTGAAGGCAGGGCTGTAATTTGTTGTGTATCTATTGTCCATGATTGTGATTTAATATGGCATTTTTAACTAAAGAACAAATGACAGACAACATTTATTATTTGCATGAAAGCAAAATACTGCGGATGCTGGAAATTTATTATTTGGAGGAAGTACAGCTTCATGACCAGGTATTTTCATAAGACATTTAAAAAAGTTATATTTTTAATTGCAGACAACATTACTTTTAATACCAGAAACGGCAGTATTGGAGCATGGAACATATATTGAATTACAGTATTTTTGAAGTTCTGTTCATTAGCAGGATGCTGGCACCACAGTGATAACAGTATTGAGAAAGAGCTTGCATTTCTATAGCGTCATTTATAACATTCAAACATCCAAGGTGTTTTACAGCCAATTAAATACTTTTCAAGTATGGTCACCTTTGCAATGTAGGGGAACGTAATAGCCAGTTTTTACACACAAACACCAATGAGATTAATGACCAGATCATGTGTTTTATTGATGGATGAGGAGTACATGTTGACCATGACACCAGTAGAACTTGCTTGCACGTCTTTGAAAAGTGCCATGTGATCTTTTACATCACCTGAGAGCAAAATTGGGTTGTTAGTTTAATGCCTCATTCGCAAGATGGCAGCTCTGACAGTGCAAAACACTCCAGTCCTATGTGGAAGTATCAACCCAGATTTGGTGCGCAAGTCTCTGGACTTGATCCTTTGACGTAATGACTCTGGCAAGGGCAGTACCAGCTGAGCCAAGGCAGATGGCTATTCAGCATGGTGTTCGAATTGCCTGTGTTCATAGTGGTGTTTCAGCTGTTAGATGCAAAATCATAATGTAGTCATAATATTGTGGTTGTGCAGGCGTGTTGAAAAGCCATCAGGTAAAAACTGAAAATGAGACTGGGCATAAGTGTTGCAACATCACTATAAGTAGTAATTATCTGTTTTTGTTTTTAGAATCTGTTTAATATGAAAGCAGCCTTAGTAGTGTTCGATTAACTGGTAGAACTTTGTCATCAGCGTACAAGATTTCACGCAGTCTTTGGGGTTGAAAGGTCATCTTTCACTTGCACCATTGTAGTGCACGTAACTATGAAATCCTAGCGGTTTCTCCTCTACTCTCTCAACATTGCTCCTTGGCTGCCAATCTCATGTTCCCATCCCTTAGACTCTTTTTTAACTCTTCCCTGTCTTGCAGCAGTGGAAATGCTTGGAGCAGTTGGAATACATTAAAATATTTAGTGTTCTAGGGAAGTGCAATGACTGAAGGGGCATCTTATATGATTTCTCAAGGTGTTTAGGCTGAAAATTGGGAGCTTCGCAGGTAGTTTTGTATTGATAACTTGCATTTATTTGGCATCTTTATCATAATATATACCAAGGTGCGCTTTACAGGGGCCTTATCAAAATGTGACACTGAGCCACAATGCGAAACTAGGAAAGGAGAGAGGTAGATTTTAAGCAATGTTTTGAAGAAGGAGATGGAGGCAGTGTTTTAGAGAGGGAATTCCAGGATTTAGGTAGCTGAAGGTATATAGGGGATGTTTGAGAGATCAGATTTAAGGACAGAGATCTCTGTGGGCTTTAGGGATGAAGCAGGTTACAGAGATAGGAGCACAGCCATGGAGGGTTTTGAAAACAAGGATTAAAATTTTAAAACTTCTTCCAATAAGGAGTTACTGGCAGTTAGGGACTGTGTGACATGGTTGGAACAAACTTGCACCTATGTGATATAGTGCCATACAAAAGTATTTGGAGTCACTCATCAACATTTTTTTTAAAGAAATGAAAAGCAGTGCTCCAGTTTTAAAATAACTATCATGTGGCAAATCAAAGGTTCCAATTTTAAAATCAAGGTGCTGCCAGACCACAGCTGGGGGGTGGTGGGGAGAGGGGTGTTGGTGGGTGCAGAACAGTGCTCCTAGGCTGCAAAATTTAAGATATTTGTCATGGTGTTAATTCCCTCATTTGCCTGGCTTCTTCATACATCCACCACCTAAATCCTGACAGGCATATAAAGGAACTGTTCTTTCTTAAGTTCATACCATGGATGTGAACGTCACTGGCAGGGAAGCATTTATTGCCTATTTTTAGTTGCCCTAGTACAACTGAGTGGCTTGCTAGTCCACTTCAGAAGTCTATTAAGAGTCAGCCATGTTGGTGTGGTACTGGAATCACATATAGGCCAAACTGGGTAAGGTCGGCAGGTGTCCTTCTCTAGAGCATACGAGTGAACCATATTAGTGAACCAGTTGGATTTTTAACCTCAATCTGACAGCTTCATGTTCACTTTACTGATACCAACTTTATATTTTGAGACTTAAAAAAAAACTAAATTTAAGTTCTCAATGCTATGGTTGAATTTGTACTTCCATTCTCTGGATTATTAGTCCAGGTCTCTGGATCACCAGTTCAGTAACATAACCACTGCACTAACCTTCCTAATAATATTGCACTGTGTTTGTAGGTGATGTATTTCAATACCGTAAGGATTTTAATAAATATTGAAATATATCAGGAGAATGTCCTTCTCATTGTAGGGAATGTCAGCCCCTTTCACTTCAAGTAAATGGCATTTTCTCTGGATTACGTGATTTTTTTTGAAGTGGCAGTTTTAACATCTGTTTATCCTACACATTTCGAGGAAACCATGCATAAACTATATATACACAAGTGGAAGAAGAAACTTCAGCAAAAGTTGTTTTAAATAATACTTGTATGCAGAAAATGGAAGCCAATTTAGGTCCATTGTCAAAATTCCTAATCCAAAGGATTGTTAGCATTTGGAATGGACTTCCAGGTAGAATGTTGAAGCCAAACAGTAGGATGCTGTGGTAGGGTAGCTGTAGATATTTGTTTTCAAACTCAAGCTCTTACCTTGAAATTATTTTCTTGTACAGAATCCGAAAGAAAGTAATTGAAAAGAGAGAGGAACGTTTGATATACGATCGTACCTGTAGACAGGAAACGTTTGAACATGAATATGTAAGTACATTTGCCTTAATCATCATTTTAATGGTTTTGGTTTAGAAACCATATTTTCAGCAAATTCTGTTTGAATTTCTGGTTATTTGACACATTGCTCCCATAAAAATTGAGTATGAAATGTAGACTTATAGATTGTAAAGCAAAAATATTTAAATCTTTGTTTGGTGGACTGCTGCAAGTCACTGAAAGTGCACCTTGTACCTTGACAAATGACAAGACAGCTGTCTATCTCCTTAACCAAAGAGATTCATTGATTGATAATTAAGGAAGAGGGTGAATTAAAGTGGGTGAATGCAATGTCAAATTGGGTACAGAACGAGAAGTAAAGAAGGAAAGAAAAATTGGATTGAGAGAGAAGAATAAGAAAAAAATTGAACATAGATTTCATGTATAAGTTGACCTTTTAAGCGTCAAAATACTTTCAAAAGTGGGGATTGACTTGTATGTGAGTATAAAAGTGAACTAATGGCATGGGTGGTCACCATTCTGAAATGTCATTGGCATCCGATGCAAAGAGTGGGTATATCTTAAACTCCATGCAATTTCGCAATACAACTCATGTGGCCTTGCCTAATCCCTTGTGTCCGGTCATAAGGTACCAGTAAGTAAAACGTGCATTTGTGGGCTGAAAAATTGAGGCTGACTACTAATGTGAGCATAGCACATTATGGCTGACATTTTAAAAATTTCCCACAATTCATTACCTGAAGGAATGAGACTCCCTACTGTTAATTCTTCACTTTCTGGGCCAGAGGGGTTGATTGGCAGTCAATAATGATTATCACAAAAGCAAAATATTGGAAATCTGAAATCAAAACAAAATGCTGGAAATGCTCTGGATCTGGCAGCATTTTTGGAGAGAGAAATGGAGTTAATATTTAAGAGCAGTGACATTCGATCAAAACTGAGCGTCCTGAACTTTAACTCTGCTTTTCTCTCCACAGGTGCTGCCTCACCTGCTAAGTCTTTTCAGTATTTTCTATTGTTATTAACACTTGCCACATTGTTAAATTTGTCTTGTGCTATTAATTACTAAAATTAGTTTTCTGTGGCAAGTTTAATGGACAATTAATGTCAAGATTCCAGCAATATCACGAAACTCACGGGTGAGTTTCTTATAACAGCACGTTCTAGAACCAGCCAAAGAGCAGGTTACTTTAGATTGTGTATTGTGACAGGATTAATTGATGACCTCAGAGTTAAGGCACCCCTTGGTATCAGAGACCACATTATGATTGAATTTTACATCCAGTTTGAAAGGGAGAAGAGTGGGCGTAAGACTAGTATTTTAAATTTAAATAAGGGCAACTATGTGGGCATGAAAGCTGAGCTAGCTGAAGTGAATTGGGATAGTAGGCTAGGGGATAGATCAATAGAGAAGCAGTGGAAGACATTTTAAGGGGATATTTCAGAATACTCAGAATAAGTGTATTCCTACTATAAAGAAAAATTCTAAAGGGAGGACTCGCCCTCCGTGGTAAACTAAAGAAGTTAGGGAAAGCGTCAAACTTAAGGAAAAAGCATATAACTGCGCAAAGATGAGTGGCAGGTCAGATGATTGGTCAGATTGGTAAAGAACGGCAGAGAATTACTAAAAGTTTAATCAGGAGAAAGAAATTAGACTATGAGAAAAAGCTAGCTAGAAATGTAAAAATGGATAGCAAGAGTTTCTACAAGTATTTAAACAGGAAAAGAGTAGGTAAAGCGAGTGTTGGTCCTCCAGAACAGTGATCTTCACTATTTTTCAAGCAAGGGCCACCTTAGCAAAAAACCTGCTATGTGGAGAGCCACATTGACTAATTTACTAAATTATCATTGCTTACTACTCCTTCATGATGTAAAGTTACAGAGCGATGTGTATAGCTAAAACAGATCACATATACTTAAAAAATAAATACGCATATACAATTTTTAAAAAACAGCATTTATAAAACAATAACCAGAAAAATATAAGGAATTAAAAATGCACTTAATAAAGTAAACTTTTTAAAAGCTGAGTAATGCAAAACTTACTTTAAAAACTGGAAGAGCGACAGTGTGCCTGTTGCTCCTTGACTTTCTTCATGCTGTATTCATAGTCTGTCATTGCGATCCTCGTAAGGCAGTCCAAATGTTCATTGGTCAGTTTGTTTCTCTGTTTTCTTTTGACAATATTCATTGTTGAAAAGATAGATTCGACGGTATATGTAATGACGAAAAAATGACAGCAATTTTTGCGCACAGTGTTTCAGAGATGGCATTGTGTGTCAGGGACCATGTTCCAGAAAGAAAAACGCCTGTCTTGAGTTCAGACTTCATGATGTCACCTATCTGAATTTCCACACTTTCACTCCAATTTAGCACGGTCTGATCAAAAGTCAGTGATAAATGATGACAGAGATGACACTGCTATGTGCAAGGGGTTCTCAATGAAATTTTTAAAACTCCTTGTACCCCATTACGATTTAAATCTAGTCTCAAGATCCACCCTCAATTCTTCCAAAATGTGTACAAATGAATTATACTTGAAATGTTTCAAAAGCTCTGGATTTTCTGAGGTGACTGTCCTGAGTTTTGGAAAGTGATCAAAGTGCGTGTTGGGAATGACTAATGTTGTAATCTTGTTTTGAAAAGCGGTTACTACACACAACATGTTACTGAGAAGTTTTTGATTTCCTTGCAATTGGAAATTTAGCGTATTCAAATGGCACGTGATGTTGGTCAAAAATGCCAATTTTATTATTCACCCTGGATTTTCCAAGTCTTTCCCCTTGCTTTTAAGAAATTAACGAATCTGAAGGAGGAGACCTAAAAATCTTTCAAGGACCCTGCCACAAGATAACCATCTCACTTCATGGTGCATTACTGGGTCGCCATACTCTATCTCGCACTCTTCCAGGAATGCTGGAAACTGCCTGTGATTCAGTGCTCTTGAAACAATAAAATTGACCACCTTTACAACCAACTGCATGACATTCTGTATTTCACTATTCTTCAGTTTACCCACGAGAGCTTCTTGATGTATAATGCAGTGAAACATGGTGGCTTTGGATATTTCCACTCACTTCCTCATCAGGCTGATTAATCCATTCTCCTTCCCTCACATATTTGGTGCACCATCTGTACACACAGATGTAAGCTTTGTCCAATCCAGGTTATTCTCAGCAAAAAAATCGAGGAAGGCAGTCAAAATGTTTCCCTCTTTTGCCTGACTTTTCAAAGATGTTAAACACAACAGTTCTTCATGAAATAATCCTTCTTTAGGGAAACAAACTCAGACACAATTGCGAGAGATCACGTATATCTGTACTTCTATCCACCGCTATACTAAAACAAGGTGCTGCCAAAAGATGTCGTTAACTGTTGTTGAATTTCTTTTTGGATTTCCTCCACCCTTCTCGTTATTGTTGTGTCAGACTGTTCCAGTCCCTTTATTTGCTTTAAAATTGGCATACAGGATTTCTGCAGAAGCCAGAAAACACTCCTTAATGATCTCTGCCTTTTTATGTCTTGATAAATGCCTTTTTATGTCTTGATAAAATCTATGCGATTTCAAAAGATGCCTCTTTAACGGAGCTCGATCTCTCTATTTTTTGCTGGCCTTTGAATGAAGCAGTAAGTTACTGCATTTCACTTTTTCTTAGTTTACTCCCAGGTGGGTAAGTTTCATTGAAACTTGTATGCGCTGTTGTGCAGTGGCATTCTAAATTGCTGTGCTTAAAAGCAGAACATGTCTACTGACAAATTAAACAAACCGGTTTCATACATGTTCATGAAGCACAAAGAGAAACTTGTCAGTCCACTTTTCTTGAAACTTTCGGTTTTCATCTTCCAAAGCACGTATCTTTATTTTTTCCTTGTGGCTCACCTATGGCCTTATCATGGCCACTTCCTCCTCCAGCCTTCTCGTTTTCTGTAGTTGTTGTAGACCTGCTTTTGTTTGTTTTATTAATATCCACAGTTACATTCTTTTTATCTGCTTTTGCTTCTGTTTCACTTTCCGATTTTCTCTTCACCGGAATTAAGAATCGATCCATTTCCAGTAACTGGGCTTAAAAAAACAATACCAACAGTTGAATTCTCTGCTACTTCTATGGTGGTTGCTATGGTAATATAACGGTTACTATACAATGCACATACTTAAATATACTTATTGGCACACGTTGTGCCATGTGGTCAATGTGATGTGTAAAGAAGGCTGACTTTTGATAGGCTTAGTACACATTTTTTAATGTTAAAAATAAAATAAATAGGAATACAGTAAGTTAAAAGCAAAATACTGCAGATGCTAGAAATCTGAAACAGCTCTGAAGAAGGGTCGTACGGACTCAAAACATCAACTCCTTCTCTCTCCACAGATGCTGTCAGACCTGCTGAGTTTTTCCAGCATTTTCTATTTTTGTGTTAGGAATACAGTAAGTCCCCACTTAAAGTTGTGGTTGAGTTCCTGAAAATCACAACTTTAAGTGAATCATTGGGTCCCATAGGGATCAATGATGAAACTGTAGTTAGGTTCTGTAGGAGCTTCCTTAATCAGAAAAAAAGCAAATATTAAAACATTATACCCTCTCAGTTGCAATATTCTACTTTGCTAAATTCCTACATTGGTAAATGAAATAACTTTTATATTTTTAAACTTATTTTGTTTTAAAAGAAAAATGTAGCTTTCTACTTAAGTTACTTCCTGCCTGCCACCTATCCTGCTTCCTGAACCTCTTGCTCCCTAACCCTCCTGGTTACTGCAGATCATCTTCCTCCCCAACCCTCAGCATTGTGGTCTCTTCCCCCTCCCTGACCTTCGAGTTGTGGCTTCTTTCCCCTCCGTGACCCACCCTCTTGCCGAACCTTCCGCTCACTGACTCGCTCTCTCGCCGCTTCCCTCTCCTGGACTTGCATTCCTGTTCAAGATCCTGCCGCAACTCGGAGGTTGGGGAGAGGCGAGAAGCCACTCCAAAGTGGCGCCAGGCCAGTCACACAGGAAACAACGTTGAAACAAATCTCACGACGCTCAACAAGATTACAGGAAAGGGAGAGTTGGGGAGCCGCACTTAGTGAGGATGGGAGCTGCCATTGGCTCGTAGGCCTTGTAACGAAGAACAAGGCTCTAGAGAGTAAAAATAGGGAATTAATAGTAGATAATAAGGAAATGGCGGATGAAATGAACAAATAGTTTGCTTCTGTCTACACTATAGAGGATACAAAAAATGATTCCAATAATAGCTGTAAATCAGGAGGTGGAGGAGAGAGAGGAACTTGGTGACATTGCAACACTAGGGGAAGCAGTGCTGAGCAAACTGATGGAGCTGCAGGCTGACAAGTCTCCGGGTCTAGATGGACTTCATCCTAATGTCTTAAAAGAGGTGGCTAATGAGGTAGTAGATGCGTTGGTGTTAATTTTCCAAAATTCCCTAGATTCTGGAAAGGTTCCATCAGACTGGAAAGTAGCAAATATAATCCCTCTATTCAAGAAGGGAGGGAGGCAGAAAACAGGAAACTATAGGCCAGTTAGCTTGACGTCTGTCATGGGGAAGGTGTTAGAGTTGATCATTAAAGAGGTTATGGCAGGACACTTAAAAAAACTCAAAAGTAATTGGGAAGAGTCAGCATGGTTTTATGAAAGGAAAATCATGTTTAACCAATTTATTAGAGTTCTTTGAAGGAGTAACATGTGCTGTGCATAGAAGACATTGTTATGATCTCAGCTGATATGACTGGACAAGTCAGATCCCAAGATGGAACCCGGCTTGATAGATTCTAACTTCTATTTTTTGTTTAGAAACGTGGAGGGCGGCTACTGAGCATAGTCACAGGAGTCAGCTGATGAACTTTTAACAAAAGACTAAAACATTTACTAAACAAGATGAACTATATTACAATGCTCCTTCACCCACAACTATACCTTTACAGATATATACAGATTCATAAGGATAACACAAGTTACAAAAGCTATCTTATACTCTGATGTTCATAGTAAGTACACAGTCCACTTAAACCAATAGGCAATCTGTGGTTAGGCACACCACACTCTGAAACTAAGTGACAGATGTCCCCCCAAACAGATGCTATGGACTTCTCATCAATTCTCCCCAGATGTTTGTCGCAGTGTGAGCCAACCGGTCTCACTGAACGCCGTTTTTCACACAAAAGTTTCCAATCTCCACTGTCAAAGAACACGCTTTGGAACCTTCTCCCAAATGATGCTTTCTCTCAGACGTCTTCCACAAGGGTCCACCTCCAGGGCTTTGAACTCTCCTTCCAATGTTCCTCTTCCCTGGAACGCCACATGCATTCAAGCTTTCCCTTCCACGCACTCTCTCTCTCTCTCTCTCAAGTGCTCAGCCATGCCAACATAACACCACTGCTTTACATGCCCTTAGTAAAGAATTTCAGACCTTCAGCTGTCTCCTTGGATCTTGTGGCCTCTCGCAAGTCTATTTTGCTTTAAGTCTGCATCCTGCAGCTTTCTCGCTTTAAGCTTGGAGCCTTCCTCTCTGCCCCTTACTTTCACTTCCGCTGAACAAGATCTTGTTCCAGATTCTTGTTCTTCCTTTGACCAGAAGGTCTTGGGACTTTCTTTTTTTCCTTTAGGACCTGCTCCTTGATTTCTGGAACCTCCTTCTGTTCTTATGGGAAATCTGCTCCCTTTGCATTTCCCTCTGCAATGTCCAGCCTCTCCTGGCTTCAACCGAACAAAAATTGCTTTCTGTTTTTCCCTGCCTCTGTGTGGGCCACCTGTTGCTAAGCAGCAGCCCAGTTTTTTTTTCTACCTTGTATTTGTCTTAGGTCTCCTCCAAGAGTCATAAAACCTCATTAGAATGCAGGCATCTTTTAAAGTGAAACCAAAACTCAAGCTCCCCCCCTTTCTTAACACACACATACAGAAATACAAATTAAACTTAAAGACATACCTTATTCCTAACACACACATACACATATAACTTACTTAAAACTATCTCTAGTTCCTAACAATGTACTGTACTTGGACTTCCAGAAAGCATTTGATAAGGTTATTGCAGAAAATAAAAGCTCGTGGTGTAGGGGGCAGCATGTTAGCCTGGCTAGAAGATGGGCTGGCTGGCAGAAAACAGAATATACATACATGAGTCTTTTTCTGATTAGCAGAATGTGATGAGTGGAGTCCTGCAGGGGTCTCTGCTGGGGCCTCAACTTTTTATAATTTACATCAATGACTTAGACGAGGGGAGCAACGACATGGTAGCTTAATTTGCAGATGAGACAAAGATAGGTAGGAAAGTATGTTGTGAAGAAGACATAAGGAGTTTGCAGATGGATATAGATAGGATCAGTGGGCAAAAATATGGCAGATGGAGTATAATGTGGGAAAATGTGAAGTTCACTTTGGCAAGAATAAAAAAGCAGAGTATTGCTTAAACGAGAACGGCTGCAGAATTCCGAGGTGCAAAGGGATCGATGTGTTCTTGTGCGCGATTCATTAAAAGTTAGTATGTAGGTACAGCATGTAATTAAGAAGGCTAATGGAATGCTATCCTTTATTACAAGAGGAATTGAGCATAAAAGTAAGGATGTTATGCTTCAGTTATACAGGACATTGGTGAGACCACATCTCGAATATTGTGTGCAGTTTTGGAAAGGATGTAAATGCGTTGGAGGCGGTTCAGAGGAGGTTTACTAGATAGCTACCTGGAATGAGCGGGTTGTCTTATGAGGATAGGTTGGACAGGCTGGGCTTGTTTCCACTGGAGTTTGGAAGAGTGAGGGGTGACTTGATTGAAGTATATAAGATCCTGAATGGTCTTGACAAGGTGGACATGGAAAGGACGTTCCCTCTTGTGGGTGAGTCCAGAACTAGGGGGCACTGTTTTAAAATTAGGGATTCCCTTAAGGGAAAGAGATGAGGAGAATTTTTTTCTGAGGATTGTGCGACTTTGGAACACTCTGTCTCAGAAGGCAGTGGAAACAGGGTCACTGAATATTTTTAAGGCAGAGGTAGGTAGATGCTTGTTAGGCAAAGGAACCGAAGGTTATTAGGGGTAGATGGGAATGTGGAACTCAACACAAACAGATCAGCCATGATCTTATTGAATGGTGTAGCAGGCTCGAGGGGCCAAATGGCCTACTTCTCCTATTTCATATGTTTGTTTGTAAGTTAGGGCAAGATGGTGTTTTGGCAAAGGTAACAGCGGAGCAGAGCAAATTGTGCAGGAGCTTGTGACAATTTGCAGTTCACGGTGGCAATTTGCAGTTCCCTCGCAAAAGTTTCTGGCCAATTTGCACATTATTGGGCTGGAATTTGTTGATAAAATAGTTTGTGCATAAAATGATCAAAACCATGAAGCCTACTTTTCTGTAGCTTTATTCTTTGTTAATCTGTAAGAAATGGATGGGAACGTTATTCCATTATCACTCACTAAACCCAGAAGTAACTTCTGAACTCATGTGGAACTAGATGTTAAACTTTTCATATCGTAGGTGGAGCAAGTCAAAGCATGCAGTTATTTAAGGGCAGACTTAAATGTTACTAAATTTCAAAAATCCCAAAATTCTACTTAATTTAAAAGTCTAACTGCTGCAGTTAAATACATGGATTATGTCTTACGCTTTTATCTTTATTTTGTGTAATTCAGGAAATGCACACTGTAGGAAGGAAGCCCAGTCACCCAGAAGATTCCATTCCAGCTGGAGAAGTGATCCTAACTATTAATGTCTACTCCCCTATTATATTTATTAAGGTGGGTATTGGGTTATAAATTCAACCTGTGATATCCATTTTGTTAGCCACCATTCACAGGTTTACTACTTAGGGATCCAGATGTGACGAATAGCATTTCTGATTGGTAAATAAAGATGAGTGATAGGCAGCACCATACAGCACGCAATCTCAATACTCATTCACACGATGCATGCATCGTGTGATCTTTAACCTTTTTGTGTGTTTTTTGGTAAATTGGCAAAACTATGTTTTAGTTATTGAGAGTTTCAACCCAACTAAACCGTGCTAGCGTTTATAGTGCCAATGAGTTTCCTTCCATTCAGTTTGCCTCAGTCCATGCTTTCAGCATATCTTTCCATTCCATTTTCTCTCATGCACTTGTTTAGTTTCCTTACAAAAGCATCCACGTTCTCCTTATTCACTTCCTGTGGCCGGCGTTCCACATTCTAATCCCACTCTGAGTAAAGAAATTTCTCCTTATATCTTTACGGAAGTTATTAGTAATTCTCTTGTATTTATGGCCCTTGTTTCCACTTGTGGGAGAATCCAAAACATTCTCACCACACCAATCCTCGCCAACTCATTGATTATTTTAAACTCATTTATCTGTTCCTCTCTAAGTTTTCATCTTTCTCAAGAAAAAAGTCCCAATCTGTTCAGTCTTTCCTGAAAGCTGAAACCTTTGTGCACTGCCTTTCTTAAGTTTTTTTTGCATTTTCTCCATTGCTTCTATGTCTTTTTTTAATTGTATGGGGATTAGAACTGTTCACAGCATTCGAAGTGTAGTCTGATCAGTGTCCTATACAATTTTAACATTTTCCTGCTTCCTGCTTGGAGCTACTCCTATCAGGAGATCTGCTGTTATGGTATGTCATGCTCGTCTTGTCTTGCGCCATCCTCTCACATCCACTGCTTTTGAGTTCAATACCTCAGAAATAAATTTCCATGCTTTGTTAGCATTTTTAATTGCTTTTCTAACTTGCGATATTTTTAATTATTCATTCACCTCTAGCCCTATATCCCTTTGGTTGTTGACCCCCTTCGGTTTCTTATTTTCTAAGATGTAAATGATGTATTTCCTATAAAAAGTGCATCATCTCACATATATCTATTCTATGTTAAACTTCATTTGCAACTTAACTGCCTGGTCTGCAAGTTTCTTATTATTCTTGTATTATGTTGCATTCTTCCTCAGTGTTAGTTATACCCTTAATTTGGTGTCATGTGGAAATTTTGATGAGTTACTTTTCTTAAAGCCAAATTATTAATGTAAAATATGAATAAATGTGGACGCAGTATTGATCCTTGTGGAACATCATTTTATACCCTCCTCCAATCTGATAAACTACCCATGCTTTCTGTTTTGAAGCCAATTTACTGTCTATTCAGTTATTTTTTGCTTGATTTCACAAACTCTAACCTTTGGCACGAACCTATCACTGTAGCTCATACCAAAGACTAAGCCTACAATATATCACAATTTTAAGGTGTTTGGCAAAATAAAGAGGCAGTAAGAAGAAAAATCATTTTAGTCAACAATTAGGATTTGGAATGCATTACCTGAGAGGTTTGTGGACATAGTTGAATAGTAGCCTTCAAAAGAGAACTGGATAAATACTTGAAGTAGCAAAAATTGCAGGAACTTTTAGAAAGAGCGGTGGAATGGAACTAACTGGGTTGCTCTTGGGGAAAATCCAGCACGGACTCAGTGGGTGGAATGGCTTCTTTTACTGCTATACTGTACTATGATTCTATTAATCATGTACCGTAAAACAAGTCTGAAAACTAAGAAGTATGTTATAGTCAGGGATTTGTCATAAGCAGTCTGTCTACTGCAATGGCAACTTAGGCCATATGCGCAACAGTCAGTAGCACAATAGTAACAGGTTTGGTGCTTCTAAGTTGCTAGTGGCCTTCTAGGATCAACATAAAAAAACAAACTTTGTATTTTAGTACCATTGCTAGTCAGTCCTATGTTAAAAGCCCAACTCAGTAACAACCAAAAGTTTGAATAAAATGGCAAATGTTGTGGTTTACTCCCTTGGCTGCTGAACAGTAGTAAATGTTGAAGTAAATACACCCTGAGTGTATTTACGGTGTTTTCTACTAGAATTAGAATTATGGGAGATGGTGGTGTAGTGGTAATCTCACTGAACTAGTAATCCAGAGGCCCAGGCTAATGTTCTGGGGACATGGATTAAATCCCTCCATGGCAGTTTATGGAATTTGAATTCAATTAATAAATCTGGAATTGAAAGGTGATCTCAGTAATGGTTCCATGAAGCTATCATCGATTGTCATAAAAACCCATCTGTCTCACTAATGTCCTTTTGGGGAAGGAAATCTGGTCTAGCCTATATGTGACTCCAGATCCACAGCGATGTGCTTGACTGTTAAATCCCTCCGAAATGGCCTAGCCAGCCATTCAGTTGTAATCAACTTCTACAGATAACAGATGGACTGCAGTGGTTCAAGAAGGGGGCTCACCACCACTACCTCAAGGGCAATTAGGGATTGTTAGCAAATGCTGGCTTGTCAGTGATGGCTACACCCCACGAAAGAATAAAAAAATAGTGAATGTGACTACAATGTTACCTTACCTGTGGTTGCTCAGCAATTTATCTAGGACAGAACCGTGTCAAACCCTATGTGTTTTATGTGGAGTAAGTTAGACAAAGCACTAAGTTATTTCTGCTGGCTAAAGATTGAAAGAGGAACATGAGCGAAGTAGGCCATTTTCCTCTCGAGCCTTTGAGATCCTGGCTGATCTGTAACTTAACTTCATATATCTGCTTTGCCCCATATCCCTTCATACCTTTGGTTATTGAAAAACAATTAATCTCATATTTAAAATGAACATTTCCAGGGAAAGCAATCCACGTTTTTGTAATCTCTCTTTGTAATTTAACCTTTCAAGTCCAGGTATCATTTTGATAAATCTGCACTGCACTCCCTCCAAGGCTAATATATTTTTACTCGTGTGTGGTGACCAGAACTGCTCAAGAGTGCTCCAGGTATGGTCTAACTAGAGCTTTGTGCAGCTGAAGCATAACTTCTACTCCCATGCGTTCTAGATCTATAGATATAAAGGATAGCATTCTTTTAGCCTTAGTTTAGAATCATTGAATGGATACAAAACAGCAGGAAGCCATTTAACTCATTCATCCTATGCGAGCTAGTCCCTGCAGCCTTGCATTTTGGGTGCTTATCAAGTCCCTTTTTGGAAGTTGTGATGAAATTTTCCTTCACACCCTTTCTGGCAGTGCATTCTACATGGTAACTACTCACTGTATGTCACCTTTGGTTCTTTTGTAATCAACTTAAATCAATGTCCTCTGGCTCTCGACCCTTCCGCCACCTCTCGACCTTCTCTAAGGAGGACAACCCCAGTTTCTTCAAAACAAAAACAGAAATACCTGGAAAAACTCAGCAGGTCTGGCAGCATCGGCGGAAAAGAACAAAGTTGACGTTTCGAGTCCTCATGACCCTTCAACAGAACTAAGTAAAAATAGGAAAGGGGTGGGGGGGGTGGGGGGAGAGAAGTTGGGGGGGTGTGGTTGTAGGGACAAGCAAGCAGTGATAGGAGCAGATAATCAAAAGATGTCACAGACAAAAGAACAAAGAGGTGTTGAAGGTGGTGATATTATCTAAACGAATGTGCTAATTAAGAATGGATGGCAGGACAGGCAAGGTACAGATAGCTCTAGTGGGGGTGGGGTGAAATGGGACTAAAAGGGCATAAAAGGTATAGATTTAAAAATAATGGAAATAAGTGGGAAAAGAAAAATCTATATAAATTATTGGAAAAAACAAAAGGGAGGGGGAAGAAATGGAAAGGGGGTGGGGATGGAGGAGGGAGTTCAAGATCTAAAGTTGTTGAACTCAATATTCAGTCCGGAAGGCTGTAAAGTGCCTAGTCAGAAGATGAGGTGCTGTTCCTCCAGTTTGCGTTGAGCTTCACTGGAACAATGCAGCAAGCCAAGGACAGACATGTGGGCAAGAGAGCAGGATGGAGTGTTAAAATGGCAGGCGACAGGGAGGTCTGGGTCATTTTTGCGGACAGACCGAAGGTCCAATTTCTTCAATCTTTCCTTGTAACTGAAGTCAATCATCTGTAGAGCCTTTCTCATAAACCTTTCTGCACCCTTTTTGAAGTCTTCACATCCAGAATTAGACATTTTCTAGTTGAGGCCGAACCAGTAATTTATGAAGGTTCATCATAACTTGCTTGCTTTTGAACTCTCTGCCTGTGTTTATAAAGCTCAAGATCCTCTATGCCTTTTTTTTTACCAGTTTCTCAACCTTCCCCAGCCAACTTCATGATTTGTGTGCATATACTCCCAGAGTCCCTATCCTGCATTTGCTTCTGAATTGTTCTCTTTGGTTTATATTTCCTTTCCTCATTCTTCCATTTTTACTTCTCTGCATTAAATTTCATTTGCCACGTTTCCACCTATTCCATCAGCCCAACCATGTTCTCTTGAAGTCTATCACTATCCTCCTCCCAGTTCACTCTACTTCCAATTTTTGTGTCATCTGCCGAGTTTGAAATTGTGCCTTGTATACCCATTCTAAGTCATTAATATATATCAAGAAAAGTATGGTCCGAGTACTGACCCCTGGTGAACACTGCAATATAGCTTCCACCAGTCCGAAAAGCAACTGTTCACCAATACTGTTTCCTGTCACTCAGTCAAATTTGTATCCATATTGCCACTGTCTCTTTTATTCCATGGGCTTCAAGTTTGCTGGCAAGCCTACTATGTGGCACCTTATCAAACACCTTTTGGAAATCCATTAACACATCAACCATATTACCCTCATCGATCCTCTCTGATACCTCATCAAAAAAACTTAGTCAAGTTAATTAAACATGATTTGCTGTTAACAAATCCATGCTGGCTTTCCATAATTAGTCCATCCTTGTCCAAGTATTAAGTTATTTTTTTCCAGAATTATAGTTTCGTAAAGCTTTCCGGCCACTGACGTTAAATTGGCTGCCCTGTAATTGCCTCGTTTAACCTTAGATCCTTTTTTGAACAAGTGTCATTTGTAATTCTTCAGTCTCCTAGCATCTCTCCCATGTCTAGGGAAGATTGGAAGATAATGGCCAATAGCTGCACAATTTCTACCCTTGCTTTCCTCAGCATCCTCAGATGCATCCCGTCCCATCCTGGTGATTTATCAACTTTTAAGTACAGCCAGCATTTCCAGTACATTATCTTTTTCACTTTGTAGCCAATCCAATATCTCTACTTTCTTTTTTTCTGTAACTTTGGCACATCTCCTTCCTTGGTAAAGATGAAACTCGTTCGAGTTATCAACAGTCACAGATTGCAACTCTTTCGAGTACAATCACAGTTCTTGGTTTCCGGGAGTGGGACATGAACCCACAACCCTCTGATTCAAAGGCATGGGTGCTATGAACTGAGCCACAGCTGACACCTCTTGGTAAAGATGAACCCAAACTAATTTAGTACTTCAATCATGGCCTTTGCCTCTATGCGCAGGTATTTTTGGTTTCCAATCAGCCCATCCCTCCCCCCCATTAGCTTTTTACTATTTATATGCCTGTAAAGACTTTTGGATTCACTTTTATGCTAGCTGGCACTCTTTTCGCATGCTCTCTTCATGTCTCTTATTTCCTTTTTCACTTTCTCTCTGAACATCTATGTTCAGCCTGTTTCTTGTATTATCGACCATGCATTTTTCATATCCACCCTTTTTCCTGCTTCATCTTGCTCTGTCTCTTTCATTATCTAAACCTTATGGTACTATGATCATTTTGTTCATAGCAACTAGGAGCAGGAGTAGGCCATTCAGCCCTTCGAGCCTGCTCCGCCATTCAGTATGATCATGGCTGATCCTCTATCTCAATGCTATATTCCTGCTTTCTTTCCATACCCCTTGATGCCCCTAATATCCAAAAAATGATCAATTTCTTTCTTGAATATACTCAGTGACCTGGCCTCCACAGGTTGACCACCCTCTGAATGAAGAAATTTTTCCTCACCTCAGTCCTAAGTGGCCTGCCCCGTATCCTGAGACTGTGTGGCCCCTGGTTCTATACTCCCCAACCAGGGGAAACATCCTCCCTGCATCTAAATCTGTCTAGCCCTGTTAGAATTTTATATGTTTCAGTCAGACCTCCTCTCATTCTTCTAAGCTCTAGTGAATACAAGCCCAGTCGAACCAATCTCTCCTCATACAACAGTCCTGCCATCCCCCGTATCAGCCTAGTGAACCTTCGCTGTACTCCCTCTATGGCAAGTATTTCCTTTCTTAGGTAAGGAGACCAAAACTGTGCACACTACTCCAGGTGTGGTCTCAGCAAGGCCTTGTATAACTGCAGTAAGACATCCCTACTTCTGAACTCAAATCCTCTTGCAATGAAGGCCAACATTCCATTTGCCTTCCTAATTGCTTGCTGCACCTGCCTGTTTACTTTCATTGACTGGTGTGCAAGGACACCCAGATCCCTTTGTACATCCACCTTTCTCAATATATCACCATTTAAATAATGCTCTGCCTTTCTGTTTTTCACACCGAAGCGTATAACTTCATATTTATCAATATTATACTGCATCTGCCATGTGTTTGCCCACACAACTTGTCTAAATCACTCTGAAGCCTCCTTGCATCCTCCTCACAATCCCGCCCAGTTTTATGTCATCAGCAAACTTGGAAATGTTGCATTTGGTTTCTTCATCCAAGTCATTTGTGCATATCGTGACTAGCTGGAACTCAAACACTGATCCCTACGGTACACCACTAGTAACCGCCTTCCATCTGGAAAAAGACCTATTTATTCCCACTCTGTTTCCAGTCTGTCAACCAATTTTCAATCCATGCCAGTATGTTACCCCCGATCCCATGTACTTTAATTTTGCCCACTAGCCTCTTATGTGAGACCATATGAAAAGCTTTCTTGAAATCCAAATACACCACATCCACTGGTTCTCCCTAATATATTCTGCTAGTTACATCCTCAAAAAAACTCCAGTAGATTAGTTAAGCATGATTTCCCTTTCATAAACCCATGCTGACTTTGACGAATCCCATTAATGCTTTCCAAGTGTTCAGTCACCACGTCTTTTATAATAGACTCTAGCATTTTCCCCACTACTGATGTTAGGCTAACTGGCCTGTAATTCTCTGTTTTTTCTCTCCTTCCTTTTTTAAATAGTGGGGTTACATTTGCTACCCTCCAATCTGTAGGAACTGCTCCAGAGTCCTTGGAATTTAGGAAGATGACCACCAATGCATCCAATATTTCCAGAGCTACTTCCTTTAGCACTCTAGAATGTAGATGATCAGGTCCTGGGGATTTTTCAGCCTTTAACCCCATTAATTTCTCCACCAGTTTTTTTACCAATACTGATTTTCTTCAATTCCTCCCTCTCACTAAACCTTTGGTTCCCTAACATTTCTGGGAAATTATTTGTGTCTTCTTTTGTGAAGATAGAACCAAAATATGTGTTCAATTCTACTGCCATTTCTTTGTTCCCCATTATAATTTTCCCCCGTTTCTGATTGTAAGGAACCTACATTTGTCTTTGCTAATCTTTTTCTCTTCACATATTTATAGAAACTTTTACAGTCAGCTTTTATGTTCCCTGCAAGTTTACTCTCATACTCCATTTTCCCCTTCTTGATCAACCTTTTTGTCTACTTTTGCTGAATTCTAAACTGCTTCCAATCCTCAGGCTTGCTGCTTTTTCTGGCAATTTTATATGTCTCCTCTTTGGATCTAATAGTATCCATAATTTCTTTTGTAATTCATGCTTGAGCCACCTTTTCTGTTTTATTTTTGCACCAGACAGGAAAGAATAATTGTTGTAATTCATGTATACATTCCTTAAATATTAGCCATTGCCTATCCACTATCAACCCTTTTAGTAAGGTTCCCTAGTCCACCATTGTCAACTCGTGCCTTATAACCTCATAGTTCCCTTTATTTAGATTCAGGACCCTAGTTTTGGATTCAACTTCTTCACTCTCCATCTTAATGGACAATTTATCATTTTATGGTCGCTCTTCCCCAAGGGACCCCGTACAGCAAGATTGTTAATGAATCCATTCTCATTACACAATACCCAGTCTAGGATAGCCTGCTCTCTAGTTGGTGCCTCAACATATTGATCTAAAAAAACCATCACGTACACACATCAGGAAATCCTCCTGCACAGCATTAATGCTAGTTTGGTTTGTCCAATCTATATGTAGATTAAAGTCACCCATGATTACAGTTGTACCCTTATCGCATGCGTCTCTAATTTCTTGTTTAATGCATTTTCCCTGACATCTCCGTTACTGTTTGGGGGACAATAGATGGCCCCCACCAACGTTTTCTGCCCCTTGGTGTTTCTTATCTCCACCCAAACAGATTCCACATCGTAATTTTCCGAGCCAATATCCTTCCTCACTATTACATTGATTTCCTTCTTTACTAACAGTGTTACCCCACCTCCTTTCCTTATTTGTCTGTCCTCCCTAAATATTGAATACCTCTGGATGTTCAGCTCTCATCCTTCGTCACCCTGCAGCCTTGTCTCCATAATTTTTTTAAAATGTATTCATAGAAATGTGGGCATCAGTGGCCAGGCCAGCATTTATTGCCCATCCCTAATTGCAACTATATCCTAACCGTTTATATCTATATGTGCTGTTAATTCATCTACCTTATTGCGAATACTCTGCGCATTAAGATATAATGCCTTTAGACTTGTCTTTTTAACCTTTTCAGTCATTTTAGCTTTATTTTGCACCATGACCCCATTTGTTTTTTCCCTTGTTTTTACTGCCTTCCACTTTTGCTTCTTACTTATCTGTCTTTTATTTCTATCCTTTTTTCCCCCTCCTGTCTCGCTGCTCAGGTTCCCATCCCCCTGCCATTCTAGTTTAAACCCTCCCCAACAGCACTAGCAAACACCCCCCTGAGGACATTGGCCCTGGTCCTGCCCGGATGCAACCCGTCCTGTTTGTACTGGCCCCACCTTCCTCAGGACCAGCCCCAGTGTCCCAGGAATCTGAATCCCCCCGCCCCCTACACCATTTCTTCAGCCATGTATTCATCCCATATATCCTGTTATTTCTACTCTTGCTAGCACGTGGCACTGGTCGTAATCCTGAGATTGCCACCTTTGAGGTCCTACTTTTTAAGTTGCGTCCTAACTCCCTATATTCAGCTTGTAGGACCTCATCCCGTTTTTTTTTTACCTATGTCGTTGGTACCAATATGTACCACGACCACTGGCTGTTCGCCTTCCCCCTACAGAATGCCCTGTAACCTCTCTCAGACATCCTTGACCCTGGCACCAGGGAGGCAACATACCATCCTGGAGTCTCTTTTGTAGCTGCAGAAACGCCTGTCTGTTCCCCTTACTATTGAATCCCCTATCACTATAGTCCTGCCACTTTTCTTCCTCCCCTCTTGTGTAGCTGAGCCACCCGTGGTGCCATGGACTTGGCTCTTACTGCTTTCCTCTGAGAAGTCGTCTCCCCCAGCAGTATCCAAAACAGTATATCTGTTAGAGAGGGGGACGGTCACAGGGGACTCCTGTACTACCTGCCTTCCTCTACTCCTCCCGGTGGAAACCCATCCGCTTTCTGCCTGTTCAATGTTTACCTGTGGTGTGACCACCTCACTGAATGTGCTGTCCACGACAATCTCAGCATCGCGGATGCTCCACAGTGAATCCACCTGTAGCTCCAGCTCTGAAATACAGTTAGCCAGTAGCTGCAGCTGGACACACTTGCTGCACACAAGTGTCCATGGCTTCCCACATAGTGCAGGAGGAGCATATCATGGGTATGAACTCTGTTGCCATGATTTCCCTTTAGATTAAGCTCGTCAGTTACTCCCTTTAAAGAATAATAACTATGCTAGGAGCCTTATTCCACTCCAAACACTCCCATTACTGTCCAAAGTCCTCACATTTTTGGTTAAGCTCATCATTATTTTGTTTCGCATGGCCACAACATTTTAATTATCTATGTATGTGGACCCTAATTCTATTTCGGCCTTCACTGTATCTAGCTTTCCACCATTTAGAAAGTACTCTTTATGATTTATCATTTTCAGATCCTTTTAATGATTAAGTGTTTTTAAGTCAAGTTTAGCATGTTAACTACTAATGCTGTAATGTTCTGGTGAGACACATTTTTCATATCAGCAAGCTAGGGCCCTGACATGTATCATTACTACCTGATCCTTTTTATGTTTTACATCCTAATCAACTCTTCTAGCATTGGAGCCCTAACTCATGCCGAATGCTGAGCTTGATTGTAATGCTTTCCTGCTACTGGGGCTGACGTTAGCTTATTTGGGGATTGAACCTGGAACATTCCTCATCTCTGTAACTTGGTTATTCGCTGTATAAACTTGCAGTCGGCATGGAGACGAGCTCTGAAGCACATTGAGTTTCACCAGGTGTTTTTGTGTTAATGTTGAAACAGTTCCATTTTGCTGATAGCTACACAATTTACAAGTCTATTTGGTGCTGTTTTTGTTTAGTGAAATAATTGTGTTTTTTAGTTCAAAGATTTTGTAATGCCACTGAAGCATTCCAGTTATTTGCTGACAGCACAGGGAGAAGAAGCCCCACCATACACTTCTTGTGTTTGGAAGTCAGAAACTAACTGAGCTGAGGGATGCCATCTCTTGTGTTAGTGACCTTCAGATTGGTGGAGAATTCAGCAACACTCCAGACCTGGCTCCGGAACATATTAGCAAGGTATGCATTTCTGTTCCCCTGTGATCCATCTAGACCCTGTATACAAAAGCTGATGGGCAAATCTTTAACACAAACAGAAAATACTGGAAAATCTCAGGTCTGACAGCATCTGTGGAAAGAGAAGCAGTGTTAATGTTTCAAATTTCTTAGGAAAGAGAGAGTTTAAGTAAGTTATATTGTATTTGTAGGTTTTAGGAATGAGTTTTAGCTTTACTGTTTAAGTTTGATTTGTATTTTTGTATTTGTGTGTTAAGAAAAGGAGAAGTTGAGTTTTAATTTCACTTTAAAAGATGCCTGCGTTTTAATGAAGATTTTGTGACTCTTGAAGGGAGTAAAACAAACAAAAGGTTAAAAAAAACACACACAGAAAACTGAACAAAAACAGTTTGAATTCAGTTGAAGCCAGGATTCCTGAGAGACTGGACAGCAGAGGGACAGATAGCAAATCCCAAACTAAAATTGAAGCCAGCTGCTAAGAGAGACTGGACAGGAGAGGAAAATGCAGAAGGAAGTTCCAGAAACTAAAGAAGAAAGTCCCCAAATCCAGGGAACAGGAAAGGTCCCAAGAGGACAGCCTAGTCAAAGGACAAGGACAGGAATCTGGATAAGGTTCCATTCTGTGGAAGTGAATGTAAGGAGCAGAGAAGAAGGCTCCAAACTGCAAGCTTAAAGAGAAGAAAGCTACAGGATGCAGATGTAAAGCGATATAGATGTGAGAGAAGCCAGAAGATGCAGGGGAACAGCTGAAGGCCTGTGACTCTTTACTATGGGCATATGAAGCAGTGGTGTTCTGTTGGCATGGCTGAGTCAGTGAGAGAGAGTGTACGTGGAAAGAAGCTTGAATGCTTGTGGCAATCCAGGAAAGAAGAACATCGGAAGGAGAGTTCAAAACCCTGGCAGTGGACTCTTGTGGAAGGCGTCTGAGAGAAAGCTTTGTTTCGGATAAGATTCCAGAGCGAGTTCTTCGGGAATGGAGATTGGACACCCTCATGTGAAAGACGGAGTTCATTGAGACCAGTTGGCTCACGGTGTGACAAGCGTCTGGGGGGAGTTGATGAGAGATCCATAGGGGTGGCATCTGTCACTTGGTTTCAGAGTGCGGTATGTCTCACTACAGGTCGCCTATTGATTTATATGGACTGTGTACTTACTGGGAACATTAGAGTATAAGATAGCTTTTGTAACTTATGTTATCCTCACAAATCTGTATATATCTGTAAAGGTATAGTTGTGGGTGTCAGAGTATTGTAATATAGTTCAGCTTTTCCTGTTTAATAAATGTTTTATTCTTTTGTTAAAAGTTCATCAGCTGACTCCTGTGACTGTTCAGTAGCCACTCCCCATGTATCTAAACAAAAAAATAAAAGTTAGAATCTATCAAGCCGGCTTCCAACCTGGGATCTGGCTTGTCCAGTAGTAACATCAACTGGGGTCATAAATTCAAAATGATTGTTCTTCAGGACTGGAGAGAGGCAGAAATATGATGAGTTTGAGATGTTGAAAAAAGGGGAAGAGGCAGGTGGAACAAAATAGAAGGTCAGGGATAGGTTGGAGGGTAGGAGAAATTAAATGACAAAGATGTCTTACAACACAAGACAAAGGGAATGGTAATGCTAGTATTAAAGACAGACGCTTTAGTCCCGAGCAGATGTTAATAACGCAATAAAGGTCAGCACTGTCTGAAAGCAAAGTAGCAGAATGTGTTAATAGCAGAAGAAGGGACAGTGCTGTCTGAAAGCAAAAACAAAAATCTTTAACTTGCGTATCTCCATCTGTCAAATATGGTCACATTTCAAACAAAGTTGCCTTGCAAGTTCTGTTGCAGTTATTTCTCAAAGATTTCTTGGCACCTTTGAGAGTATTTCTTACGTCTCTAACAACACTGTCCAAAATTTTGGTAGAGGGAATAACAATTTTGATTATGTCTCAGTGGCAAAGGCAAGTGTGTTTCTTGGATCAGCTGGAGCTCAGTGTTGAATGATCTTTTGCTGCTGTTCACAGGATAGTTACCGTTGTCCAGCTGCTCTGGCAACTCAGTACGTGCATCCAGCTGAGTGTGTACATAGCAAGTGATTAAGCTTTTCTCACTGTAGTGGCCATTACGATGAATTTCCAGAGTTTACAAGGCACACTGACTCATTAATATTTCAGTAGCTGTGTTTAAATAGTGATGCAGGGCATTGTATCAGTACAATAGCATATTGGGCTCAGTACAATAGTACATAACTAACAGCGTTATACTCTTTGAAGAAATGTAGCCTGTTAGTAAACAGTATACTTGACAGTTAATATAACAACTTGTATTTATATTGTATCTTTAACATAATAAAAGGTTCCAAAGCACTTCACAGGAACTTTAACGGAATTTTAAAATTAAGGCATTGCTTAAGCAGGAGCCTTTGTAGGTCTGTGAAGTAAAGCGTGTGGGAATTTGGTGAGAGAAAGGACAAAGGCAGCAGAGTTTTGGATTTGGTAGATACATTGATAGTATAGGAGTAAAATTGAAAGTAAAGTATAGCTGCGTTAATTACCAGTTGGTCAAGGCAATATGTACTTGAGCCAGATGGAATGATATGGTAACAATAGAGGAATTACATATATCCTCGGTGCTCAGGGAAGGGAATATCAGCTTAAGGTTCTCATTCTAAATTGCTTAACAATTCATACCACAGAGGTGTCAGTGGATATTGAGGGATCAGGTGTATTGCTATTTTTGATGGAGTTGCTTGGGGCTCTCTTACAGTTGAATAGTTTGAATTTTGCGGCCAGATTTGTACTTGAAGAATGAGCAGTTCCCCCCTCCAAATGACCCTACGGAAAATGACATCTCTTTTGTACTAATAATGTATGGAGACAAGAGACCCCAAGTTAGATTCCTAGTCTGTGCTAATGAATTTGTGCACAGTGACCACTTCCAAGGGCTGTCAGTGGTGAGTTATGCTGGAAAGTGCAGTGTAGTGTGATGACCTTTGGACCAGAAGCAGCATAGTAAGGAAAATAAAATGTCTGTAGAATCTGTAATTTAAAAAAAAACGTTTGAAAAGGGCCTTTAAGAATTTACATCACTTGTAAAGTGTACTTGTAAATTGTAATTTTCTTGGATAATATTTCCCCCCTGACATTTGATCCACTTGACCCAGCTCATTCCCTGGAATCATACCCATCAATTCCTCCATCCTGGTTGGACTGGAACTCGGTTCTGATGGAGAGTCATATTGGACTCAAAACGTTGACTCTGTGTTTCACTCTCCACACAGATGCTGCCAGACCTGAGGTTTTCCAGGACTTTCTGTTTCTCTTTGTGATGATTCAATTACACTCTATAGTTTTCATCAAAGATGGACACCAATATGTTACATTTAAAAAAGAATTTCAATACAATTAAGATAATTCATTAGACAGCAGTTGAAACAAGCAATCTAATAGGAAAACGATGTGATCAGTGTAGTCAGTAACCCTGAAAAACAATACGGATGTGTCACAAAGGACTGGCAAGATACAAATCTATCAAAACCACGGCAACAGTTATTGTGGCTGGTGTCCTAATGCGTAATGACCGTTACCAGGATCGATAAGAAGTGAAAGTGGCTTCCCAACTGTTCCTGTTTATTTGATTTTTGAAGTAGTGTCCGGTCATCCTTTTGATAGTATTTCCATTCAGATGATTATAATGGGATAGGATAAATGTTTAGTTTATTTCATATTTTTGCATGGTGTCTTGAATGTCTCAAACATTTCTGTGATGAATGTTACATAATGCAGGGTGTGCGTTACAATGCAGTTTCTGTGAACTTGCTATTGGAAAAATATCTTTTTAGCTGTTTCCTGTTATTATGAGGTTGTTAAAGACTTAAAGCTCTTGCCTGATAGTTTTAACGAATTTGAATTTTGATAATCCTTGCCATGTTATTGTATACCAGTATTGTAAAAGCACTCATGTCAATCTCTTCTAATATTATATGTACTATTTTTATCACCCCAGTAAATACTGAGGCAAAGTTTGCAATATTTCTGCCATTTCGCTGTCATTACCTGTGAGTTTATTGTGTGCATCCTTTAGTGGCCTGATCCCTATGTTGATTTTATTTTTGTCCGTGGAATATCTTAATATTACTTTTTGTATATGTAAATAATTAAATTTTATAGTATTGTTTTGCCTTCGTAATTGCTTTTTAAATTTTCTTTCCTAACCTTTTTTGTATTCCCTTTTGTTATTCTTTGCTTTGTGGTCTATGCGCTAAATTTATGCCTTTAGTTTCATTTTTCCCTTATTTCTTTATTCATATATAATGTCTAACTAGTTTGTTCATGCTTTTTATTGGGATACATTTCTCCTCGATTTTATTAACTCACCCTTTTAAATGTTGTTTATTCCAACATTATTCCAACAGGGTGGAATAACTCACTCTCATGCTGTTCTATTTATATATTTGTCATTAAATTGTTTATGTTTACTTTCCTAGTTCCGTTCTCATCCTCTTAAAATCATTTTTCCCATTTGTTGCTAATGCCTGTTGTTTCACCTAATTTAATTGCCTTTTTAATTTTAAGAATTAAGTACTCATGAATAAAAATTGCAATCTTACTTTTTTATAGGACTTGTACAAGTCAGCCTTTTTCTTCTTTGAAGGAACCTTCTATAATGACTTGAGATATTCTGAGTGCAGAGATTTGAGCAGGTACAATGGTCCTTGTAAAATTTTCTAATGCAAAGTTTTATGTAATTTCCAGTAATATAAAAAAAGATTGCAAGAGTTTTTTTAGATATATAATGGGTAAGAGAGAGGCAAAAGTGGACATTGGGCTGCTGGAAAATGACGCTGGAGAAGTAGTAGTGGGGAACAAAGAAATGGCGGAGGAACTGAATAGGTACTTTGCGTCAGTCTTCACAGTGGAAGACACGAGTGACATCCCCAAAGTTCAAGAGAGTCGGGGGGCAGAGGTGAGTATGGTGGCCATTACCAAGGAGAAGGTGCTAGGAAAACTGAAAGGTCTGAAGGTGGATAAATCACCTGGACCAGATGGATTACACCCCAGAGTTCTGAAGGAGATAGCTGAAGAGATAGTGGAGGCGTTAGTGGTGATCTTTCAGGAATCACTGGAGTCAGGGAGGGTCCCAGAGGACTGGAAAATCGCTAATGTAACCCCCCTGTTTAAGAAGGGAGTGAGGCAAAAGACGGGAAATTACAGGCCGATTAGCCTGACCTCGGTCATTGGTAAGATTTTAGAGTCCATTATTAAGGATGAGATTTCAGAATACTTGGAAATGCATGGTAAAATCGGGCAAAGTCAGCATGGTTTCATCAAGGGGAGGTCATGCCTGACAAATCTGTTAGAATTTTTTGAGGAGGTAACGAGTAGGTTAGACAAAGGAGAGCCAATGGATGTTATCTACTTGGACTTCCAGAAGGCCTTTGACAAGGTGCCGCACAGGAGGCTGCTCAGTAAGATAAGAGCCCATGGTGTTAGAGGCAAGGTACTAGCATGGATAGAAGATTGGCTGTCTGGCAGGAGGCAGAGAGTGGGGATAAGGGAGTCCTTCTCAGGATGGCGGCCGGTGACTAGTGGAGTTCCGCAGGGGTCAGTGTTGGGACCACAACTTTTCACTTTATACATTAATGATCTAGATGAAGGAACTGAGGGCATCCTGGCTAAGTTTGCAGATGATATAAAGATAGGTGGAGGGACAGGTAGTATTGAGGAGGTGGGGAGGCTGCAAAAGGATTTGGACAGGTTAGGAGAATGGGCAAAGAAGTGGCAGATGGAATACAATGTGGGGAAGTGTGAGGTCATGCACTTTGGTAGGAAGAATAGAGGCATAGACTATTTTCTAAATGGGGAGAGAATTCAGAAATCTGGAGTGCAAAGGGACTTGGGAGTCCTAGTCCAGGATTCTCTTAAGGTTAACTTGCAGGTTGAGTCGGTAGTTAGGAAGGCAAATGCAATGTTGGCATTTATTTTGAGAGGACTAGAATATAAAAGCAGGGATGTGCTGCTGATGCTTTATAAGCCTCTGGTCAGACCACATTTGGAATATTGTGAGCAATTTTGGGCCCTGTATCTCAGGAAGGATGTGCTGGCCCTGGAGAGGGTCCAGAGGAGGTTCACGAGAACGGTCCCAGGAATGAAAGGCTTAACATATGAGGAACGTTTGAGGACTCTGGGCCTATACTCGATGGAGTTTAGAAGGATGAGGGGGAATCTGATTGAAACTTACAGAATACTGAAAGGCCTGGATAGAGTGGACGTGGGGAAGATGTTTCCATTAGTAGGAGAGACTAGGACCCAAGGGCACAGCCTCAGAGTAAAGGGAAGACCTTTTAGAACAAAGATGAGAAGAAACTTCTTTAGCCAGAGAGTGGTGAATCTATGGAATTCATTGCCACAGAAGGCTGTGGAGGCCAGGTCATTGAGTGTATTTAAGGCCGAGATAGATAGGTTCTTGATTGGTAAGGGGATCAAAAGTTACGGAGAGAAGGCGGGGGAATGGGGTTAAGAAACTTATCAGCCATGATTGAATGGTGGAGCAGACTCGATGGGCTGATTGGCCTAATTTCTGCTCCTATGTCTTATGGTAATTTCCTTTCCTGACCTGATAGCTGAGGGTATCAAACGCATGACATATGTAACTACTTGCCTCTACTACAACAAGAACTTGAATTTAAATAGAGCCTTTAAAATAGTAAGACATCCCAAGGCACTCCACAGGAGATATATCGAACTAAATTTGACACCTAACCACATCTGGAGATTTTAGGGCAGATGACTAAAAGCTTGGTCCAAAAGGTAATAATTAAGGAGTGTCTGAAAGGAGAAGGGAGAAGTCAAGAGGTGGAAGTTTAGGGAACGAAGCCCTGAGCTTGGGGCCTTGGCAGCTGAAGGTACAATCACCAAGGGTGGAATAATTAAAATCGTGGGTGTTCAAAGACCAGAATTGGATTGCAAAAATCCCAGAGTTGTCAGACTGGAGGAGATTGCAGAGATATGGAGGGGTGAAGCCATGGTGGGATTTTGAGGCCCTTGCATAAACAAGAACCAATGTAGGTCAGTGAGCGGAGGGGGTGATGATGGTATGGTTCTTGGGCAGCAGATTTTTGGATGACCTCAAGTTTGCAGAGTGTAGAAGGTGAGACACCAGCCAAGAACGCACTGGAATAGTCAAGTCTTGAGGCAACGGGTTTCAGCAATAGATGAGCTGAGACAGAGATGGACTCAAGTGACTTTACGGAGCTGAACATAAAGTGGTGTTGTGATGGTGTGGATATTTCGTGGGATAGGAGAAGCTGGAGAAAGATGTGAGCTCAAGGCTAGGGAGAGGGAAATCTTTGAGGAAGTTTGGCCTGGTGGGCTAGAGGAAGTGAGGTAAGTTACAGAGGCATCTGATCAGTTGGTCTCAATCTTAGTGACCAGAAAGTCCATGAGCTCCTCACCGCTGTTGATGAGGGTGAAGACAAGAGAGAGAGAGAGGAGTTTTAGAAGATGGTTTGCAGCAGAGAAAAGAAACCAGGGGCTGCCTTTGTATTTCAGGGTGATCCTGTAATAGTGAGCAGTTTCGACAAAGGGGAACAGGATCTGAAGGTACTTTATGGTCCAGTCAGGTCTGGCGGTGAAAAGCTAAACCAGTTGTTTACCGTATCCATTAAAGCTTACGTCCCTTGCACTTAAGGGAGCAGAAATGAGGGATGTACCTGTGAAGGGGCCAGGGTGAGAAAGGGAGTAATGCTTTTCATGGGATTTGGGGCATCAGAGGCAGCGGTGAAGGTGGTTGAGCTGTAGAAGTGTGGTAGATATTGTTCAGCTGTGTGAATATGCAATCAAATCAAATAATTTCCAACAAGTTTGAGATTTCTTTTGGCTAAGGAAGCTTCTTAATTCAAATCTTATTCAAAAGAGACTCCAGCTATGGAAGGGGGCGGAATACAAAATGAAGAGTAGCAATGGCCATTACTTGATACAGCAACCATGATATTGTAGTTCAAGTGAGTTGTAACTCATGAGCAATCAAATCCATCTTTCTATTGTACTGATCCCAGGGGAAAGAATTTCCAGTATCCAAGCTAACTCGTGTTTAGCATTTATGCAAAGGAAATTCCCAGCTGTGCCATGAATGCCAACTTCCTTTTTTTTATTGGAGTTGGTTAAGGGCAAAGTTGACCATGATACCAGTTCAGTGCCACTATCCAATTTCATATCCTCCTCTGGTGATTCACTGGACCTGTGTTGATGAATGCTTGTCATTCTAACAAGCTTAATGGGTAATCAATAATCTATAAATTAGTATAACTTAATTACCTAAATACAGCTTCCTCCATTTACATTGTCAGCTTCACTTGTATCCTTATACTTTCACAATCTGTTTTGCTCTACAAGATTATTTCTACTTGCTCTCTTTATAGGACCATTATTGAATGGGCGGAGTCCCATGACAGAGGTTGTGGGAAATTTAGTACAGCTAAAATGGAGGACTACACATTCAATGATATGTGCATTAAGATTGGCTATCCATACTTATATTGTCACCAGGGTGACTGTGAACATCTCATCATCATCACAGATGTCAGGTAAATTCATTAATTTTGGGCGCAGAAATGTTCTGAGAAAATACTAGTAACTTCAGAGCACTGAGGTTATTTGTGCTGTCTTTACATTATTGTTCTGCAGTAAGAAATTAAGGATCAATAAAATTTCATGAAATGAGTTACAGAATTAACCTGGATGCCCACATGAGCAGTCATTGACTAGCTAAAGCTCCTAACCCCTGCCCCACCAAGGTTCTTTTCCTTTTATCTATTATTCAGATAATCTTTGGATGGCATCACAATATTTAAGCCTTTTGCATCAATTTTTTGGAAATAAGACATAAAATGAATGGTGCCATTTAGCCAGGTGTTTTCCCTCTCAACTGTTAGTATTTGTAATTTTTTGTTGCCTCAGTTTGAATGCAGGTTGCTGGTCGGAACATGTTTCAACAGTTATGAACTGGTTCCAAATTGCGTTTGATTACTATGTTTAAAGAAATAAGTTGCTATCTTAAAACCTCAGGGTGATTAAACACCCTTGGCTTGTACAAACAGCCAGAAAGACACCGAATGAAATAAACCACAGCTATGATAAATTTTTGAGGTAGAAAAATGTCTCGTTAATGGTGTTTTGGTCGTATATAGATAAACTCTATTCTGCTAGCTTGGTTAGTGGTGATTACTGCAGCAACTAATTTTTTGTCAATTGAATGTTACTGATTTTGTGTCTGGTGATGACTAACATTTCTCTAGTTTTGTTAACATGTAGAGAGAAATGAAATAATTGCAAAGCCAAATGTTACTTTTGAGAATTTCCCCTTCTCTACCCTTGAACATTGAACTTCAGAAATAATTCAATCCCATACTGGATTTGAAAAAAGGAGATGCTTGTGTTTAGAGAAGTCTTTTTTAAATTTCTTCCTTCTCCCTCACCTATTGTCTTCCAACCTGAAATTGATAGATATGATTCTAAAGGTACTGTCTCCCCCAGCACCGTAAGTATTCATTATTCTCATACTTGAACATTAATACTGTATCATTGGGGTATTCATCTACAGAGGGTCGGGCGGCTTGATCCTGTCCTCACTCAATATCCCCACTCATTAACTTCCATTCCAGCAGGAGTAATTGGATAGATGTTAATTTAATTTTAATTTAGACGCATTGAAACAGATCAGATTAGCTCAATGCACACTGAGAATTCAATCTGGGATATTCCTGGTCAGTATGTTCAGTTGCTCACTGGATAAATTCTCCGAACCTTCCGGATAGCACATGGAAGACTTTTTGGTGAGGATTTTAACATTTTTGTTTTAGTCTTTCACAAAACTTGATAAAATAATTGGCTTTAGCACACAGTTCTTCAGAAAGAGACCATTGATCTGTGATTTTAAACTATTTTGCCTTTCTATTTGTCCTTACCTCCTTTCTACCACTTGAACTATGCATCCTGTTTAGCCTGAAAGGTTGACAATTTGGACTGTATATCTCCATGAATACCATTCGTATCACTCAATGGTTGACCTAGCAGTTAGGAAGAAAGGATTATATTGTGCTTTGAAAAATGCCTTGGAAACACTTCAGAGGCAATGAATTATGGTGAAGTGCAGTCATTCACTGTTATGTAGACACACGCAGTAACTATTTTCAGATAACAAGATTCCAAACAAATTCAATGACCAATCAATCCAGTGGGGGAAAATTTACAGCTCACAAGGCAGATGTTACCCTTCTGTTTTTAAGTGTGGTTCTTTAATGTTTCAGCATGATGGGCACAAGTTTCTGATAGGTTGCACTTTTTTTAGTGCAGTTCATCCAGAATCAGTCAGACCTACGCAAAAGATCGTGAAATTTCAAATGCAAATTTTGGTTTGTGCAAATTGTGTTTTCATACTAATTTTTTTTTAAAAACAGCTGTAGAAACCAGCCCTGCCCACAAAACTAGCCGTGCCCCCAGTAGGGGTTGCGCCCGTTTGTGGAACTCTGAAGAGACTCTTAAAATTGACCCTTTTTTAAGCACAAGGACAGTAAAGGGTACATTTTTAAAAGGTTTTCAATATAAGTTTTCATTTTACTGAAACTGACCAGGTGATCTTACGGAAATATATAAGATTTTGAGGGGGCTTGATAGGGTAGATGCTGAGAGGATTTTCCCTTCGTGGAGGAATCCAGAACTCGGACACAGTTTAAAAATAAGGGGGCTCCCAATTAAGATGGTGATGAGGAGGAATTTCTTCACTTGAAGGTCACTTGTGTTTAGAATTCTCTTCTTCAGAGAACAATTGGAAGCTGGGTCATTGAATATATTCAAGGCTAAGTTAGATTTTTGATTGACAAGGGAGTCAAAGTTTGAGTGGCAGGCAGGAAGGCGGAGTTAAGGCCACAATCGGATCAACAATGATCTTATTGAATGGCAGAGCAGAATCGATGGGCCGAATAGCCTACTCCTCCTATTTCTTATGTCCTTACAACTAAATTGTTCTGTATAGTATTTTATTTAGTCATTTTCAGTTATTTAAAATCAGGCTACTCACAGATGGTGGGCTAGACACTGATTAAAATGCTTATTTTTTTGTGACACACCCATTTTCAGCTGTATTAAACAAATTACACCAAGTTACTACTCTTAAACAGATCGAGGAATGTTTTATAAAGCAAAACATTTTTTAAAAATTCTGTTCTAAAACACCCAATTGCACTGGTTCGTGTTGGATTTTACATTTGCTGATATGCCAGTATAATATCACCATTAACCAAACTAGCAGAATAGAGTTTATCTATATACGACCAAAACATCATTAATGAGACACTTTTCTGCCTCAAAAATTTATCATAGCTATGGTTTATTTCATTTGGTGTCTCTCCAGCTGTTTGTACTTCAGAAACTGTGGGCCTGTGTGTCTCTAAGCAGTTGCAGCAGTCTCCTGCAATGCACATGAGAAGTAGGAAATACCATTTTGCCTTTGAGTAAAATATTCATGGATGCATACCCTGCATTAACTGGGTAGAGGTCTGGGCCTGGCATGGGCCCAATATTTTTTTTACGGGGGATGAGTAACACTGTGGTAAGTAAGCAACAGCATTGAGAAACCTGCAGCAAGCAGAAGTGTTGAATAAACCCTGGAGACTTTGCTGGAAACCAAGGTGAAGATGGTTTTGTTTCAAGACTGACTTGTCACTGATGCTAGATGCAGACTTTCTGGGTTAGTAATGCTGATATTTTTCAGATGTCAGGTGGAGTTTAATTAGATTTGGGGAGTGAACTAATAACTGTGGTTTAAATTGCTTTCTTATATAATATAAAGAAGAGAACAGACAAATCTAGTGAAATAATGCGCAAGTGTTTTAGTGCTGCTGAGCTACAAATCTGAGGTCCAGGATTTACCAACTAGAAAATGTTTTAAAAATGTTGGTTCTGAGTTGAGTTTTTGAGAGCTGTGCCACATTTAAAGCAACACAAACATCACAATGCATTTGGTCAGTGCATTTTTATCCACCCCTCAATTTATTTAATCCAAGTGCAGATCTGTTTCAGCTGACTCTCAATTTAATGTTGAGTTCATGTACAAGTAAGCAGAAGACAGATTTCAAGACAGTGTTGAGAAAGCACATCAGAAAATCTCTAGCTGTGTGGCTGCAATGTTCAACAGTCATCTGTTTATCTGCAATTCAAATGTATTTTCTCTCACTTGGTTTAGGAATCTCATAATAATGCTGTTTCAATATCACAAATTATTGAATTTATTTTATTAATGGAATTGTTGCATTTTCATTCTAAATATTATTTAGAATATTTATTTTACACTAAAAACATGCACACTTGTATACCTTGTAGCATATCTCAGTTTAAAGCACTTTCGCTGTAACGAAGCCTTAGACTCCAGATTCATAGATCTCATGCTGTTGTTGATACTCATAAATATGAATGAAATGATCTCTGCAGAACCAATGGCAGTGGGGATCCATTTTTGGCTTCACTGTCCCAGAATCCCAGTGGTAGAAAATGTCTTTTTCTTGCTTATGAGTTCTGAAATGTTAGCTTTCACTGAGTTTCTGGGCCCTTTGGTAGTGTTAGCTGAGGACATTATGTTGGCCAGACAGTCGGAAAGGCCCCTACCTTTCTTCTCCTTGCTATTGTATCTATAATGTTCACAGGAACGGACAAAGCCAAGGTAAAATGTCTCATTTGCAGGTCAGCTGCTCTGACCGTATAGTTCTCCATACTGCATTTGAGTGTTTGCCTAGTTTATATGCCCTAGTCCAAGACTGGGATATGGGAGGCATTAGCTTCCTGTTATGGCACAGCCGATGGTAAATGCTGAGTTGTTCAAATCCCAGATAAAAACTTGAAACAGTTGTTTTGTAATTTGTATAAGTTTCGAGCTGCATGCCTTGAATTCAATAGTAGTAAGACTACCGAGGCTTATAGGTTTCTTACAAAACTAAATTAAACCTTTATTAATAGAAGAAATGATTTTAAATACATACATAGATCTACAAATTACTACTATGAGAACTTCTACATCCCCTAATTAATCTAACTCCCAGTTACACTTTTGTTAAAGCAAAAGAAAGAGACACAGATTTTAAAAGACCCCGGCAAAGAAACATGATACCCTGAACAATCAAAATCCAAAGTGAGTTTTCTTACCTTTAGTACTTTGTAGACAGCAGCTTGAGGCAGAGATGCTGAAGGCTTTTCACACTTGTTAGATCTTCGAATGCCTGCCTTTACACACAGCCTTTGCTCCTTTATCCATATTTTCCCCTTTGAATGCAAATTCCCATTGTTCATTATGTCTTTGGACTTTACCTTTCGGATAATAAAAACTTATCATAGTACCAATTTTACCAGTAATCTTTGGGAAAAATAAACACACCGTTCCTGAACTTCACCTGGCGAGGTGATGTATTTTACCCATCCTTTGAAAACAATCTAACCTGGTTTATTAAAAAATGCAAATATCCTTTTACACCTTACATTCTAAACTTCTTCCATGTTTACCTACTTAACATTTCAAACCTAGCTTTATCTTTTGTTACAGCAAAGCCTTCCGACCAGCTATCTTTAATCCAATTATGTCTGACATATATAAAATATATATATCACACACACACATATATATATGTTCTTATAATACTTATGCAAATAACTTGTCATCTGAGTGATAGACAATCCTTGGGCTTGATCTCCCAGCCTTCGTATTGGAAGCTTAGTGTAGAAATCCTGGAGCTAGTGTTTGAAAAACTATATAGAGAGCAAAGCAGCTCTGCTGACCCATTTGATATTTTCCCCTAAGCAAGGGAGACCAGTTTTTTTACAAAAAAGCCTGTCCCTTCTAAAATATATTGTTGCAGCAATCAAAATGACATTTTTGTGTTAAATTTTTTGCTTTTCCCCCCCCATCTTTCAAGTGTTTCGGCGCTGCAATTTGTAATCTTGCCAGGAAAGCTGTCTGTCACAGCTCTGTCAGCTAATGGGGAGTAGGAAGTGAGAATTGGGAATGTAACTTTCCTTTTGTTTGTTCTCCCTCAACTTGTGCCATTCTTGAACTTGGAACCTTCTTACAGCTAAAGTGAGAAAACCTCAATGAGCTGGAAGTCTGATACTCTGTGACGTAGTATACTACAGCGCTAAAATGCTGTAAAACTCATAATGCTAAATATAAGGATTTTGTAAGTTTTTTTTTCATCGAAAGTGTAAATATCCTTAATCACTCAATGCAGAATGTAACTGTAAACCAAAGTACTTTGTACTTGCCCTGGATCATAGTATGCTTTATGATTATCTGAAGAAGTTCAGAACTGATGTAAACACTAACACTTATTTTGCTTGCTATCACAGAATTGTCCATCGTGATGATTGCCTGGATAAAACTTTGTACCCATGTGTGATCAAAAAACCCTGGATGTGGACTCGGAAGTGTTCTGTTTGTAGATTATTTATAGTCCGGTAGGTAGTGCGCTGCATTATAATGTGTTAAGGACACTCCATGTTTCGTATTACTTTTCACAGACGTGTTTCAGGTAGGCGCAATAATGTCTGTTTTACGAATTAACTTGTTTTCCTTTGGCAAGTTGTGGGTCTGACGTATGCAGATACTCCTCGCTATGTTTCAGAATCATTGAACAGTGCTGCTGAGTGAGTTACATGAATAGAACTTGGTGGCCCACAATGCAGTATACACACTGCCCCCTTGAGGCTGCACTCCAATTATGCCTGGAGAACTTGGAAAAACTAGCAAGAGTTGGTACTTGAGTGTGTGTGCTAAGGTAAAGTGTATATGCATTAAAAACCATGCATCTTACCAAATTCTGCCTGTGCACCTATGATCAGCCCACTCGCTAAGGACTCTGGTGTCAGTGGCTGGTCCCATTAATACACCTGGTATTCCCTATCTGGTCAAACAGCAAAGATCTCCTGCAGTAATGTAGACCTGCCTGCCTCAGATTACTGAAACACTATTGAATAGCAGTTCAAATATGCTATTAACTGGTTTGTCATTTTAGAACTAATTTGACTCCACCAAAGATAATTTCAGCTCACAGTTGCCAGAAGTTTTATTGTTGCAGTTTTCTTCTTCATTCACTTTGACAACGCACTCTGGAATGTTAACAATGGAAATAGATAACTATCTCCAAGAGATAATCTGAAAGCTAGGATATAATTTAATTAATGGTAAGAATACCATTGCGGCATGGGGCATCATTCCTTACTCATTATCGTTCTTCCTGGTGCCACCAAGATACATATAGCAGTAACCAGTCAATGTTATCTTTTTAGATCTTAGGCTTTTATATCCAGCTCCTATAAATGAAGGTGCACTGCAGCTGCATTGGTCGTTGTGTTCTGTAGAATTTCTCCTGGCTCCTAGCTTTCTTCTCTTATGGCTTTGAGTTCATGCCTTAGCTTCCATAGCTTAACATCTGTCATGAGGAAAATGGTAGAAGCTCTTATTAAAGACAGGGCACTTAGGTAGATTCAAGGTAATCAGGCAGAGTCAACATAGTTTTGTGCGAGGGGAATCATGTTTAACAAATTTATTGAACTTCTTTGAAGAAGTAACAGGCTATGGATAAAGGTGGATGTACTGTACTTAGATTTCCAGAAGGCATTTGATAAGGTGCCACATGAAAGATTATTGCAGAAAATAAAAGCTCCTGCTGTGGGAGGTAACATATTGGCATGGATAGAAGATTGGCTAGCTAACAGGAAACAGTATAGGCATAAATGGGTCATTTTCTGGTTGACAAGATGTTATGAGTGGGGGTGTGCCACAGGAATTAGTGCTGGTGTCTCAACTTTTTACAATTTATACAATTGACTTGGATGAAGGAACTGAAGATATTGTTGCTAAATTTGCTGATGATACAAAGGTAGGTAGGAAAGTGAGTTGTGAAGAGGACATGAGGCTTCAAAGTGGTATAGATATATTGAGTAGGCAAAAATTTGGCAGATAAATGGCAAATGTGAAATTGTCCATTTTGGCAGGAAGAATAAAAAGCACATTATCTAAATGGTGAGAGATTGTAGAGCTCTGAGATTCAAAGGGATCTGAGTGATCTAGTGCATGAATCGCAAAAGATTAGTATGCAGGTACAGCAAGTTAGGAAAGCTAATGGAATGCTATCGTTTATTGCAAGGAGAAATGAATACAAAAGTAGAGAGGTTATGCTTCAGTTATACAGGGCATTGGTGAGACCACATCTGGAGTACTATATACAGTACTGGTCTCCTTATTTAAGGAAGAATGTAAATGCATTGAAAGTAGTTCAGAGAAGGTTTACTAGACTAATACCTGGAATGGGTGGGTTGTCTTATGAGGAAAGGCTGGACAGGCTAAGCTTGTATCCACTTGAATTTAGATGAGTAACAGGCGACCTGATTGAAACATGAAAGATCTTGAGGGTTCTTGACAGGGTGGATGTGGAGAGGATGGTTTCCTCTTGTAGGAGAATCTAGAACTAGGGGTCACTGTTTAAAAATAAAGGGTTGCCTATTTAAAACCAAGATGGGGAGGAATTTTTTCTCTCAGCAGTCTTTGGAAGTCTCTTCCTCAAAAGGCAGTGGAAGCAGAGTATTTGAGTATTTCAAGGCAGAATTAGATAAATTCTTGATGAGCAAGGGAGTGAAAGGTTATCAGGGCTAGGTGGGAATGTGGAGTTGAGGTTACCATCAGATCAGTCATAATCTTATTGAACGGCGGACCAGACACGATTGGCCAAATGGCCTACATCTGCTCCTACGTCTTATGGTCTTATAGACAGATTTTTAATCAGTAAGGGGAATCAAGGGTTATGGGGAAAAGGCGGGAAAGTGGAGTGGAGGATTATCAGATCAGCCATGATCTCATTGAATGGTGGAGCAGATTCAATGGGCCGAATGGTCGTAGGGATCCTTGTCTCAGGCATTCTGCATAGCTCCATCTTCTCTTCAGATTGTGGCACCTATGATCTCTGCAGCACGCTTTCATTTGTCAGCTTATTAAACCATCTGACATTAACAAGCTGCGGCATACGCCTACATTGGAAGTAGTTGAGCTTTTTCTGCATGTGTTTGTTGGGCCACCGCATTGCTGATTCACGGTGTGGCTTCAGACCTTTCAGAGGAACCTCCAACATGGCCTTTGTTGCCAGACAAATCCAAGTAAAATGTAGCGAACAATGCCAAGAACTCATACTATTTACAATCTACCTGACAGACTTTTCACCTCATCAAAGATCAACTGCTGTCTGTTGTCAGTATTAAATACTGTCTAGTTGGAAAACTCTTTAACCCCAATCACCTCCGTGCCAAAACTAAGCTGACCACCATCGACATACATGATCTACAGTTTGCTGATGTTGCCCGTTCTGCACTGGATTTGCAAGCCATTCTCAATCTCTTCAGTTCTGCATACAGGAAACTCAACCTGTCTTTGCATGTTGCCAAAACAAACCTCAAAGATTGACCCACACCTGGTCAGCCAAATATTCTACCCTCTGCATATGTTGAAGAAGAAATTCTGGAACATGTTGAGCACTTCCCATACCTTGGCAGCCGCCTCTATCAAAAGGCTGCTGTTGACGAAATCCAACACCAGATCAGCCATGCCAACTCGGCCTTCTACAAATAATGACGAAGTATTTGACAACAAAGGCCTCCGCAAGTCAACAAAAGTCCTGGTATACAGAGCAATTGTCATCACCACAATCCTGTACTGCAGTGAGACCTGGACTGTGTATCAGCAACACATAAGCACGCTAGAGAAATTCCATCAATAATGCCTCAGCCATATAGTCCTGATTTAATGGGAGGAGTGTCAAACAAACGCTAGTGTCTTTCTTGAAGCCAGTTCCACAAGCATTCATACAAAACTCTTGCAAAATTGACTTCAGTGGACTGGGCGCTGTGTCCAGATGGCCAAAAACCAATTCCCTCATTAGGTCCTATTTTCTCGACTCTCAAATGGCCAGTGTTCTAGTGGGGACAAAGAATGCACTTCAAAGGCACTCTGAAGCACAGCAGCATTGACATTAATGACTGGCAGGAGCTTGCTACCAATCCTTCAGAATGACAACTTGTCCATTAAGGTGTTTCATACTTTGAGTCACAATGTCTTAATGATGAGGCTGAGCTGCGGCAGAGAAGGAAAGCATAGGAAGCAAACTCTGCACTCCAGATCCTACTACCTCATGGAATGTCCTGCCCATGTGTCCAAAGATATGCGGTTGACAATTGGCCTGTTCAATGACATGAAGATCCATGGCAGAAACTCATGACCCTGGGTAGATGTCATCTTCAAATCAAAGGACAGCCAACGACAACAGATCATTAAGCAACACAGCCAGTATATTGCCCAAGTTGCTTGCAAACTTTTTTTAAAAACACCACACACAAGGTTCCACCAAAATTGAGCATGGATTGCTTGTCACCGAAGTGGAATCTGTAGAGGTGGTGGGCAGAGTACTTCTTTCAATAAAAGATCTGATGTGCCTGTTTCTCTTCAAAATCCAACTGTGACCGGCCAGCAGGAGAATCCTAAAATATTTCAGATTTTGCACATCTGCAAAATAAATTTAAAAAATCAAAGATTTAGAAATTAAATGTGCCACAACTGAAATCACCAAGTATCAATAATCTTATCACAGATGTGTTCACTCTGATTTTAGCTTTGTGTTGGGATGTCTGTAGGTTGGACAGGATGTTATTCATGATGACATCTAGCGTTTTCATAAGTCAGTAATAGTCCTTTTCTCCTTATGAAACATGTCTGTAACTTGGTTTGACGTATTGGATGCCATAATATTCTTGGTATACAATCAAATGCCTTTAAACTTTTTACAAATGTAAACCAGTAGTATGAATTGCATGGCACAGTGCACTTCAGTTTGAGTTTCAAGATCTGGTTGAAGATGACCACTGTCTGGTTGAATTTTATTTACACTGTCAGGACAATGTCGTCATTTCCGTTCATTTAAATGATAAAGCTTGCACATAATAAATAACTAAGACTTGGTTTTGTTACAGATCATTAGCGGGGTTGAAGTAATGTTAACAGCTTTTGTTTGTAATGCCCTGTTAATATTTCTGTCTTGCTCTTTATAACTCATATTAACCTACAAGTTAACTTGTACTTATTCTGTAGAAGTACTATTATCCAAGAGCTTGTTGCTTGCAGTGTGTAAACCTACAGATAGCTGTGACATAAAAGCAGAAGTTTCTAAAACAGTTTTATAAATTGAACTATCAACGGTGCATAAATCTTTGAACACCATATAAATCAGATACACAGCTGGAAATGCAGTTATGATGCTACATCACTTGATGTACTTATAACAGTGAAAGGGGAGTTTAACTTCCATTGGTGTTGTTTTCATTTCACCCTGATATCAAATATAGCCCCTTTGTAGTTTAGTAAGTTGGCAATCTGACCAGTATGGGAACGACACTGTCTAGCAGCAAGGTTTGATCAAAGAGAATCGGATGGGGGAAAACATTGTCACCACAAAAATGTGTATAAAATCCACCATCGAATAGGCATAATAAAGATGATAATAACATGCTTCATCCTGGTTGGGTGGGATATTGAAAATGGTTATTGCCATCCAAGTATAATTTTTAAAAATTACATCACCATTTTCTTTGTTCCAGATGGGTGACCAACAATGATAGTTTAGCCCCTGAGGACCCGGGCTTTTTCTGTGACATTTGTTTCAGGATGCTTCACTACGATGCTGATGGCAATAAAATGGGAGACTTTCTTGCATATCCCTATGTTGACCCAGGAATATTTAATTGAAAATGATGCCACGTCTTTTTCCTGTTGGATGTTAATTTTTCTTGCAGTTTGACTGAAATTGGTGGAAAGCCTTTGACTGGACTATTATAACTGTGCATGGTTCCAAAGTTTGCACAAGGTCTACATACTCAGAAGAAAGTGAAGAAATTCAGAACAATGATTAATCGTACACGAGTATCCACTTTCTTCATTGATAAAACTGTTTTAAAGCCCACTGTTTTAAATTTCAAAGCATCATGTTTTAAGCAGTAGGCTGAATAGATTTATGAAGTTGGCTAAACTATGGCTTATGGAACAGCGTTGGCTGGAGTTGTGCCTTCATGTGACAGTCATACTCAGCTACACGGACCTCCATCCTTAGCCCTCTGATTCATACTCACCCATTCTTCCAGAGGATTTCATTTGTGTTCTCAAAAATATCTATTTTGGAAAATAGGTAGTGGGTTAGACATTGGCCTTTCAACTTCTGGGACTTGGTTTCATACCTAACCCGGACTGATGTGATTGGAAGTCCCTGCTTGCTGGCTGTAAACAACCTTATCTGAAATGAGTTTGAGTAGTCTTTACCCAGTTCCTGGTGCACATAGGCCTATAAGCACAAAACTTCTGAATTTGGCACCACTTGCTAACCTTAGAGATCAAAGGATAGTTTTTATACTGAAGAAGTTGGATATGCTCCTTTGAAGTTGAAGCAAAGGATTGAGCTGTACTGTGTATCTAACTGCCTTGCCTAATCTGTGAATGATCCTTGATGGTGGGTGCCTGAAATGGAAAGTATTCCATCTTTCAGATATAAAAGCAAAGAACTGTGGATGCTGGAAGATGGAATACAAAAACAAAAATACCTGGAAAAACTCAGCAGGTCTGGCAGCATCGGTGGAGAGGAGCAAGTTGACGTTTCGAGTCCTCATGACCCTTCAACAGAACTAAGTAAAGATAGAAAGGGGGTGAAATATAAGCTGGTTTAAGGGGGAGGGGGTTGGGACAAGAAGAGCTAGGTAGAGGGCCAGTGATAGGTGGAGATAACCAAAAGATGTCACAGACAAAAGGACAAAGAGGTGTTGAAGGTGGTGATATCTAAAGGAATGTGCTAATTAAGGATAGAAAGCAGGACAAGCAAGGTACAGATAGCTCTAGTGGGGGTGGGGTGGGGTGAAGGAATCTAAAAAGGCTAAAAGGTAGAGATAAAACAATGGATGGAAATACATTTAAAAATAATGGAAATAGGTGGGAAAAGAAAAATCTATATAAATTATTGGAAAAAACAAAAAGGAGGGGGAAAAAATGGAAAGGGGGTGGGGATGGAGGAGAGAGTTCATGATCTAAAATTGTTGTACTCAATATTCAGTCCGGAAGGCTGTAAAGTGCCTTGTCGGAAGATGAGGTGCTGTTCCTCCAGTTTGCGTTGAGCTTCACTGGAACAATGCAGCAAGCCAAGGACGGACATGTGGGCATGAGAGCAGGGTGGAATGTTGAAATGGCAAGCGACAGGGAGGTCTGGGTAATGTCTGTCCGCAAGCATGACCCAGACCTCCCTGTGGCTTGCCATTTCAACACTCCACCCTGCTCTCATGCCCACATGTCCGTCCTTGGCTTGCTGCATTGTTCCAGTGAAGCTCAACGCAAACTGGAGGAACAGCGCCTCATCTTCCGACTAGGCACTTTACAGCCTTCCGGACTGAATATTGAGTACAACAATTTTAGATCATGAACTCTCTCCTCCATCCCCACCCCCTTTCCATTTTTTCCCCCCCCTCTTTGTTTTTTCCAATAATTTATATAGATTTTTCTTTTCCCACCTATTTCCATTATTTTTAAATGTATTTCCATCCATTGTTTTATCTCTACCTTTTAGCCTTTTTAGATTCCTTCACCCCACCCCACCCCCACTAGAGCTATCTGTACCTTGCTTGTCCTGCTTTCTACCCTTAATTAGCACATTCCTTTAGATATCACCACCTTCAACACCTCTTTGTCCTTTTGTCTGTGACATCTTTTGGTTATCTCCACCTATCACTGGCCCTCTATCCAGCTCTTCTTGTCCCAACGCACCCCCCCCCCCCCCCCCCCTTAAACCAGCTTATATTTCACCCCCTTTCTATCTTTACTTAGTCCTGTTGAAGGGTCATGAGGACTCTAAATGTCAACTGTGCTCCTCTCCACCGATGCTGCCAGATGTGCTGAGTTTTTCCAGGTATTTTTGTTTTTATATTCCATCTTTCAGCATCCCTCACTTCAATTAGCACCAACATTTTAAATTTTATTGAAAGATCAGTTAATGTTAATGTTTCTTTCTCCAGTAACTTATGGCCCTTTACATTTACTGGATTACTTTACTACCAATAATTAAAAACCCTATGTTCATCACTGAAAAATAAAATAACTTTGTAGACATCTAAATCATCTGGCATTTCCACACATCACAATGGACAGATTGCACTACCCCCTAAAATAACATTTATTAATGAATCATTAACTGTGACAAATTAATTGTCGGGTTCAATTAGAAAAATATATCTCCAAATATGTGCAGTGCAATCATGGTTCCTCTAAGGTATGCTAATGGGGAAGGGAAGAAAGGTACTCTCCATCATTGGACCTTTAGAGCCCGGTCATTTAATTTAGACTGTTGCTTAGCTTTGTTTTGCTCCTTTCTTGAAGGGAACTATTTTGGGGTGGGGGGCTGTTGGAGGTGAGTTTATCTAACTGAATAAAGCCATAGAGGATAAATTAGGAGAAGCCTGGAGATATGATTTATATTGCACAACTGGATTGACTAATCCTAATGACAGGGTTACAGTTTGTTTTCCATGGGTTGTTGCCCCTGCAATCTTTTTATGTTACCTATTGGATGTAAATAATTTCATTATGTAAGCTTTAACTTTTTAAGTTGGATTGTATTACACCATAACTCCAGCGAGGCCATTTTCAATTGTGGTATCATTTCCATGAATACAAAATAAACTTGGATTTGAAATTGTGTGTTTTTTAACCTTAATTTATGTGGTAATGACCTTGAAACTTTGGAGAGCTTGTGCAGGTTTTTTGTCCTTGTTTTTTGTGGCTACAATGGAGGCCTCTGAGCTCTACCTAGTGGTGGACCATAGGTACTGCAATATATCCCTTTCCATGCAGTATTTTCTGCCTGGATTTATGTAAATTGTTAACCACTTGCTTGTGTCTGCATTTTGATTTGAAAACACTACTTTGAATGTCTTAACTACCAGGCTGTTTGGCTTTTGCATATTAGGTATGGTGTGGAGTGGTTATGTCCCTGGACTAGTAATCCAGAGATATGGATACCATATAAGAATCAGGACAGCTCAGCTCTGTTGACAATTCCTTCCTGAGATATTGAACCGGCCTATGCCTACATGCAGCAAAATCTGGACAACATTCAGGCTTGGGCTGACAACTGGCAAGTAGCATTAGTGCCATGCAATGACTACTCCAACTTAAAGGGTCTAACCATGTCCCTATGATAATCAGTGTCATTGCCATTGCAAAATTCCTCATCATCAACATCCTGGGTGTCACCATTGGCCATTAACTGAACTGCACCTGTGACAAGGCTATGACTACTAGGGCAAGCCAGAGGTTGGGTATTTTGCTGTGACAGGTTCATCTTTTGATTCTCCAAAGCCTCTTTGCTGCCTACAAGGCACAAGTAACTATGTTAGAATACTCTCCACTTGCATGGATGGGTGTATGTCCAACAACATCCAATCTCTCTGCATAACATCATCCAGGACAAAGCCTGCTTGATTGGTACCCCATCCTCCACGTTAAACATCCACGCCCCACACCACTGGTGCACCATGTCTGCACTGTGTACCATCCGCATTGTTCTTTGGCAGTATCTTCTAAACCTATGATTCGCACCATTGAGAAGAGCAAGGGCAGTAGGTGCATGGGAACACCATCATCGTGTAGTTCCTTCCAAGTTTAACACCGCCCCAACTTAGATATATATCACAGTTCCTTTGTTGGGTCAAAATCTTGAAACTGTCTATCTAATATCATTATGGAAGTACCTTGACCATGTGAATTGCAGTGGTTCAAGAAGAAACACCACCAATTTCTCGTTGGCACCTAGAGTGGGCAATAAATCCTAGTGATTTTCATATCCAAAGAATGAAGTTTTATAAATCCAATGCCAAATCACACTAAACGTAGTACACCAATACTGAAGGCAGTTATTACACAATTTTAATTTTTAGCAATTGTTTGGCTTTTGACCTCTTCAGAATAATCAAACCAGCAAAATGAAGTTTAACAGAAGTTCAAGATTTCTTCAAAACACTACATTTTTTAATAGTAAGAGTCATGTAACAAGTTTTCATGTAACTGAGTGTAAAAAATCTCTACTAAATTTTGTGTGGTTGAGTTTAACTTATTTTTATAAGTGAAGCTAATTGCATTTGTTGGTTCAGCATTTTTAGGTCGAACGCTTATTTCAGATCCTTGGACAAAGTACCTTTTTTAAAAAATCATTCTTGAGATGTAGATATTGCTGCTAGCATTTGTTGCCCTAAGAGTGATTGAATTATATGGCTTGCTAGGCCATTTCAGAGGGTTGTTGGTGTGGAACTGGAGTCACATGTAGGTCAGACTGGATAAGGACGGGGTTTCTTTCCACAAATGGCATTAATTAACCAGTTAGGATTTTACGACAATCCAACAGCTTCATGGTCACTTTTACTGATAGCCATATTCGTTTTGGTAAACACAATTCAAATAATATCCTCCACTGATATTTGAACATTTTCTGGATTATTAATCCTGCCCTCTGGATGAGTCCAGTAATAACCACTTTGAACTTTTGTACCTGAAAAGAGATAATTAAGGGCAGGATTTTCCCCTCGTTGGGTGGGTGCAGCGGGCGGGAGCGGCCGTGAAACAGACTGCTGCCTGCGATCGGGCACTGGCTGGCCAGCCAGCGTGAAAGGCACATTGAAACGCTCAGTGCTGCTGGGGTGGGGGCGTGAGGAGCGCAAGTGCTGAAGTCTGCGCATGCGCAGGGGAGCACACACCGAAAGCTCCCCGAAGGCACAGAGCTGCCTCGGAGCTAAAGAATTTTAAATACAAAAATAAAAATTTTACAAATGACATAAACCATGTCCCCGCATGTGACTCAGTCACATGAAGAGGGACATATAAAAAATGATAAATTCCGTCCGTGGATGAGGTTTCATAAAGATGCAAAGGCTGCCTGGCCCATTATCCTGCCCGCCAACCGAATGGTTGAGTGGGCAGTGAAAATACAAATCAATTAATTGCTTGAGGGCCTTAATAGGCCTCTTAATTGTTGGTGGGCGCGCTGCTGCCTCTCCTACACTCCCACCAACAAGATGCTAACCTGATGTCATCGAGCACCATTTTACTCCCATTTGGGTCGGGTGTGTGCCTGTCTGTGGGATGAAAAATTCTGCCCTAAATGTGCTCCTTTTAATGTTCCTTGGTTCTAGATGAACTGTTGAGAAACTTCTATGAAATGCCAATTTTACTGCAACAGTAAATGAGCCAAATTGAGCCTTACAAGGGCGAGTCAGTGGTATTGTCACTGGACTAGTAATCCAAAGACCCAGGGTAATGCTTTGGGGACCCGGGTTCAAATCCCACCATGGCAGATAGTGGAATTTGAAATCAATAAAAATTCTGGAATTAAAAGTCTGATGATGACCATGAACCCATCTGGGGGTTCACTAATGTCCTTTAGGGAAGGAAATCTGCCATCCTTGCATGGTCTGACCTACATGTGACTCCAGACCCACAGCAATGTGGTTGATTCTTAAATGCCCTCTGAACAAGGTCAATTAGGGATGAGCAATATATGCTGGTCTAGCCAGCGCTGCCCACGTCCCATGAATGAATTTTTAAAAATTTGAACTCTCATACCTTCATGTCTCACATCACTTGCTGTTTAACCATTTACAGTTATCCATTCAAGCACATCACTATTCCCCTGTGGGTATTTGTTTTTTCCTACACTTTTTTCTGTTTTTTAAATGCTGTTCATCTATATCTTTCAGCTTTGACTTAAGAGGCCATGAGCCGATGTTAGCTCTCCTGTTTTCTCTACAGATGCTGCCTAACCTGCTGAGTGTTCCCAAAATGTTATGTTTTAACTTTAAAGCAACTTTGGCTTTACCTGTGAGGAAGCTGATTAGACCCATTAAGGGAAAGATTTGCTTTGTTAATTTTGGCATTAAGTGTGTGTTAGGTTTTCTTTCTGATAAACCTTACTAGAAAATTATTTCATGTTGACCCGCACTGGTAGTGATGATTAAATTTTATTCAGCATATGTGAGACTTGATAGATTATAGTATCTAAGCAGTAATTTTACAAGGTATAATTGAGATTTATATTACCCTATTTATGCTTTGGGTAAAAGTCATGGTAACAAGTGCCTGCATCCTTGGCCTGTCCTCTGAGTGTCGCTCGAAATTTTCTACAGCTGTCTGTTCCATCCTCCCATTTATACCTTTTCTATAATTCAAAGCCACTAAATTTCACCAGATCAATCATTAACTAACAGCCATCACCTTATTGCCCAAGAAGGCCCTTGCTTTGCTCAGCTTTTGCTCTAATGATCCCAGGCATCACTTGTTTTCCAACTGTTGGAGTTGTTATTAGTGCAATGGTGGCAGTACAAAGGGAAATCCTCTACATTGACTTTGGTGGTCTAATGATTATGGTAGAGGCTCCTTCCCTTTACTCCCTATCACATTCCAACTGATGTTCCTCATTTTGGTTCTTGTGGGAACACAACTGCCTTTGCTCTTCTATTTTATTTCTACTGTTTTAATTAACCATATTACTGATAGCCTCTCCTAATTGTTCTGCTTCTCCTACTAACTCTCATAATTATGCCTTGCAGGCATGGAAAATTTCTTAGCTTAATACAAAGGTAAAACAAAATTTAAAACATGTATAGATATGCTTGAGAGTGCATGGTAGCATTTTTAAAACAGATCCATTTTAAATTAAGCTCTCATCCTAATAAACAATAAAAAAATCTAGTGATATTTGTTATAAGCTGATAATGAATTAAGTCCAGTGCTAGTGGATTATCTTTCTCAACTTTCTCCATTACATACCATCACAATAGAATTTCTGGACTATAAATCACATTTGATCCTTGGAACCTCGGTTCAAGTCCACTCTGGACACTGGAGGGAGAAGTTCTCTGCAGGCTGAAATCTGCAAAATTTGTTTGGCCAACCCCATTCCTTGTGAGCTAGATCCACAACACAAAACTAGTTTGTAATTTTCTATTTTCTAGTTTTCTTGGAGGAAATTGTTAGATTGATACAGTAGTGTTTTTTTCTGGACTTAGTGTTGGGGCATATTGAACAGGCAAAATGGAAGGGAGCTTTTTTTTAAAACTCTGCTGTACTTAATCTTATAGTAACAAGGTCTCTTTACTTTTCTTAACAGACCCTGTCATAAAAGGATGGAATTATACAGCACAACCATTGTGCCTGTGCTGCATTTTGGGAGAGCTATTCAATGAGTTCCTCCCCTGCTCTTTTCCCCATAGTCCTGTAAAATTTTTCCCTTCATGTTTATTCAATATCCTTTTGAAAGTTGCCGTTGAATCTGCTTCCAACAGTTTTTCAGGCAATGCATTCCAATGCACAAACATTCACTATGTGAAATTATATTTCATGTTACTTCTGCTTCTTTTGCCAATTACCATAAATCCATGTACTCCAGTTACTGATCCTGGAAAGACTTTCTCCTTTACTTTATTAAAACTTTTGACGATTTTGAACACCATCAAATTTCCTCTTAACCTTCTCTACCCTAAGAACAACTTTGGCTTTTCCTGTCACTTCACATAACTGAGGTCTTCCATCCCAGGTACCATTCTAGTAAAGCTCTTTTGGCACCCTCTAAGGCCTGCTATTGTTTCTAAAGTGAAGTGCCTTTAATTGGCCACAGTGCTCCAACTGAGGCATAACCAGCATTTTATAAATGTTTACCATAATTTGCTTGGTTTTGGACTCTGCCTCTATTAAAGCCAAGAATTTCTAATAACCTTCTCAACTTCTGGTGCCTGCAAAGATTTTGTGCTTATACCCTCAAATGTCTGTTCCTGCACTGTCTTTAATTTATCATTTAGTTTACATCCCCTCATTCTTCCTACTAAAATGTATCATTTCATACTTCCCTATGATAAATTCCATCTGCCATGTGTCCACCTATTTCACCAGTGTATGCGCCCCTGAAGTCTATTACTATTTGCCTCATTGTACTACATTTTCAATTTTGTCATCTGCAAACTTCGAAATTACACCCTGTATATCCAAATTTAGGTCGGTGATATCAAAAAGAGCAGTGCCCCTAATACTGACCCCCGAGAGCACCACTTCCGTCTGCTCTGAAAGACAACTCTCTGTGCTTTGTTTTCACCAATTTGCATCAACTTTGCCACTTCAATTTTGCAAACAACTCTTATGTAACAGTTTGTCAAGTACCTTTTGAAGGTCCATATATATATCAGCCACTTTTAACCTTCATTAGCCCTCTATTATATCAAAGGCCTGTGGTTCCTGTGTTTATCCCTTTTTTTTGCATAGGTGTAACACTTGCAATCTTCCAGTTCTCTGGCACCAGGAGGATTGGAAGATTGTGGTCAGAACCTCTAATTTCCACCCTTCCCTCAGTAAACTAGGATGTGAATTAGGTGACTTTTCTACTATGAGGACTGTCAATATTTTTAATAGGAACTTCTCTATGAATTCCATGGAGTGCTAAATTCATTTGGTTGAGAAGGGATCTAGCCAAGGTAAAATGCAACCAAAACTGATAGGAAGAACTAACAGAACAATGGGTGACCTTTAAGAATAAGATGCTTCAGATACAAGCTAGATATGTTCCAACAAGAGCGAAAGGTAGGGGAACCAAAACAGGGCTCCTTGAATGACATGGGAGATAGAGATGATGATGAATCAAAAAAAGTGAATGATCCATGTCAGGTAAATTCTTGAAGTGAGAACAAGGTCAAATACAATAGGTTGAGAGGGAAAGTGAAGAGGAAAATAAGACTGGCGGAGAGAATGAGAACAGAATGGCAGTCAACATAAAAGGGAACTCAAAAATCATCATCTGGCATATTCTATTAGGGACAAAAGGTGATATTTGCTTCGAGGTGCAGGACAAGGCTCGAATGCTTAAATGAGTACTTTGTATCGCGTTTAGTGAGGAGGAATCTGAAAATATCGTTGGAAGCAGATCGTAGAAGCAGTGAATAGGGTGAAAATTGAGGGGGAGGAGATAAGGGAAAGGTTGGTTATGCTAGTAACAGCTGGAAAGGGTGGTCACCTGGTCTGGATGGCTTGCATCCCCAGGTTATAATGATTTCAAAAGGAAATTGGATGGGCCCTTGAGGGAAATCGAACGAAAGAATAGGACTGACTAGATTGTTCAGTGGAGAGCCAGTATGGACTTGATGGGCAACTGGCTGCCTCCTGTGCCATAAATAAATGCCTGCTAACCAAGGATGACATAAGGACAGTAGTGAGGGGGATCTTGGCTTGGAATATGAGTACATTGAATCAATAGGGGTGGAGATGAGAAATAACAAGTAGAAAGCACTGGTATGGATAGTTTGTAAGCCGCCTAACCATATCTATTCTATTGGACAGAAAATTCACCAATAAACAAGAGGACGTTGTAACAAAGGCAATGCAATAATCATGGGGGAGTTTAAGCTTTATATAGACTGGATAGGCCAAACTGGTAATAGTTTCGAAGATGAATTCATCAAATGCATTTGAGACACTTTCCTAGGACAATATGTCATGGAACAAAGGAACAGGCTATTTTAGATCCTGTCTTGTGTACTGAGAGGTAGGTGAGACATTTTTTTTTAAAGAGTTCTTTAGGAGCCTGTACTTTTTAGACCAATTAATCATATGGGTTAAGTGATATGATAAGTGAATTTTAACCATGGGCCAACATGCGTTGGAAATACCAAACATCTAATAATCTCTGGATATCTCCCAGTGCCACATATTGAATATAGGAATATTAGGATAAAACCAAAAAATGGTGGAGAGAGGATTTTAGATTTTTGAAAAAGGACCACCACCCCAACATAAACAGGGAATATGAAAGGCTTTTTTTTATATATAAGCGCATAAATATTAAAAGGGTGGACAAAGGAGGGGTGGGCTGATTAGGGACCAAAAAGGAGATATTCTTGCAAAGGCAGATAACAGTTGATGCATTAAATAATGAACAAAGAGCAGGATTAGGCCATTGCAACAGTTTTCATTGTAGAAGAGGATGCTGCCAATGTAGCAATAAAGGATGAGGTACTAGCAATATCAAAAAAGTAGTAAGAGCAAGAGTCAGCCATACAGCCCCTTCAGCCTGCTCCACCATTGAATGGGATAATGGCTGATCTTCAACTTCATCTTCACCGCTCATTCTTCTGACCTTCAAGTATCAGCCCATTCTATTTAATCTCTCCTCATGGATTCCTGGGATGAGAGGTTCTGTCTAGTTTGTTGCATTGTCACTAGTCCAGTGACATTACCACTATGCACCATCTCCCCTATACCCCGTTCACAATTAGAATAGGGCAAGCTAGCCTTCTGTCCAGCTGAGAATGGACTATTGTTACAAATAGCACAATACGATGGATGAACCCAGAGAGTGGTGAGAATGTGGAACTCACCGTCACATTTGTTAAAGCTAATAGGATGATTTAGTGAAAGCTAGACAAGCATACGAGGAATAAACTTTACTACACATGCCTTAAAACGCTAACAGAGCTCAAGTTCTTTTGTGCTGCTCTTGAATTTTTAAAAAGGTACATTCACACTAGTCATCGTAACTTTCTTTTAAAAAAAGGATCAATCACCATGTTAATGAACCAAACATTTATTTTGGTGCAAGTTTACAGCAAAGTTTAGGGCTTAAACCCTTTCACGAAGGACAACGCAAAATGCAACGCATGAGAAGCGCTTCTGCGGCTCATCTGAAGTGGAAGCATTTGCTATTACAAAGACACTAGTATAAAAAAATAAGAAGCAATTCTGAGCTCTTAGTTTACGATAACCATTCAATAACATCTCCACGTAGAACCGTTACAGGCCGCCATAAAAAGAAAGAGCAACTATGCTGTTATCCAAAAACTTGATATTTACTAGAACAAAGCAAAATGTAAAAAAAAAGTACTTAATAAAAACAAATACATAAGTTTCTTTACGATACTACCTGCAATTCAACATGCAGGAACAAAACTAGTTTTGATCTTTTGGCGTTAAAGCAGATTTGGCCTCAACAGGTTAATACAAAAAAAAAAGATACACCATATCAACGTAAAAACGCCACCGAATTACTATACACATCCAAAAACAAGGGAACCCATCACCCTCCAATCATTATATAAAACATTTTAAACAAAGGCAGGAAAGGAAACCAAATAAAAAATGTACACCTAGGCTTCGGCAGTTCTGTGTGGTAAAACACTAACGTGCTCATTTGTTGATACGCTGCTTTTCTGGGGGAGGTTTTATGGATATCCAGTGTTAAATAGCAAGTTGTCTATAAATCAGAAGTTACAAAATAGGGAAACAAAAGCACTACCCCAAATTCCACCCTGACAACACCTGTGCTAGGAGCTACATTTTAAATTTGGTGGCAATATGCAGGTTGGAGCTGCTCAGCTTTCAGCAGCTGGTCCTGTCTCCATCTGACCAGTCTCAGTATTGGCTGATGGTTGTTTCGCCAACTGGGATGCATCGGATTGGTGTGGTTCACTGAAGTAAAGAGAAAGAGAAAGTGCTGAGTTACATGGACCCATTTTATTTGATTAAAATCATCGTTCATTTCAGACTCAAAAAGGAGACAAGGAAAAATACAATCACCTCCAATAGCTAAATTAGTGGAGCCATCAATTAAAATGGCACTGAACACAGAAGTACAGCAGGAATCAAATTCTATTCCTGCTCTGTGCTGAATTACCTTATCTCAACAACAGGCCTGGGTTAAAGGGGGGAAAAATGAGTTCCCACTCTCTACTGCTGTACAGTCAGTACTCCTCTCCCATCCATTCTTCAGTGGATTTCCAGCAGGGATAGGATCTGGCCCAGCTGTTATATTCTTTATACCCCGCACTCTCTGGTAGTTCAGTCCAGTGAATTGCAGCAGTTTACAACAGCCAATCCTCTGACAGTCTCAGAAACAGAATGGCCAATTGGTTGGGGTACTGGGGAACGGCACAGAACCATATTACAGTTTCTTGGAGAGGAGATAAAATACCGGGGAAAGGGATGCAGTGTGAAAGCACAACTGCAAGTATTTGTAATTACCTACAGTGAATGCAGAAGTGTGACGGGTGCATTTCCAGAAAGTTCCAACCTAATTGGTATGCATTCAATAATGAGGCCAAATATAATTCAATGTTAAGATTTAGGAAGTTTAATAACGCCACAAACGACAGCCATGTTTCTGGAAATACAATGCCACTAAATGTAAATTAGATAGGGTTAACTTTGAGAATTTAACAAGCTGCAGATTACAAAGGCATAACATTTTCCATAAAATAAGCTCCACTTCTAATGAAATACGATTGATAAATAACAGATGTCAAAATGTACATAAGAAAACAAAAGTTACCCAAGTGACACAGTGGATTAGCCATTGTGTTTTTTGTATAAGGATCTGGATTTATACTCAAATTCAGATTGATAAGATTGTCTATGCAATATCTGTGGCATGTTACTAAAAGGGTCAATGCATATTTTTAGATTAGGAAAAGTCTATAGTAATATTGTTCAGATTTTATTAAAAATAACACAAGGTTGGATAGAATAACTTCAATTACAAACTCCTTAACCCTCCTTTGATAAAAATCTCTATCACTTTGACCAAGTTTTTCCTCGACCCTTCTTTGGCTTGGTATCAATTTATTACATCAAAGCTACAATACAAGTTGTTAACAGTACCAGACTGAGAGATAAACAGAGCTGGAGCAGGCTGTTAGTTAATCTGCAGCCATCCACCAGAAGCCAGAAGGAGCAACCAACCAACCAACAGAAAGAGGGGTAGGGCTCAGTTCCTTGGAGGAGCAGGAGCAGTTGAAATATGAGCATCAGAACTGGGAAACATTTAGCTTCTGCAGCAAGCTTCTTTGTGAATACAAAAATCATACACTTTAGTGCCAGCTGTGATGTCTGTGTTAAATAAGAGTTTCACTGTGAAAGCCCTCTTGCATATCTCCTGATAATTTTTTTTGCAGTGGAGGTGGGTGATTCTTTTGGTAAATAACTAAGGAGTGCCAGAAGCTTTGAGCTGTACCTCACAGTGCTCAGCACCAAAATGCCACATCCCCCTGACTGCAAAGCACAAAAATGTGATCTTAGCAGAATCTCTCAATCACAGCTTAACCAATTAGTGGCACATTTTGGACTTGGCTTTACCATCCTACCCTTTTGCCAATTGACAATTCAGAGACAACCACAACAAGGTCCCCAGCATAGACCATACTATAAGAGGTGGTAAAGTAACTAACAAAATCAAAATAGCTCAGGATCACATTCAGACCCAGGAACTCAATGAATTTTAATCCCCACCAAGCTTTAAACTTCACTTCAATGCACCAACCTGTTTTGTGGCAGCTGCGCAGCATCAGATTTATTTTTCTTCTCATCACCAGACTTGTTCTCTGTACGTTTCAAGGATTGGCCTTTTTCTGCATCCTGTGATACATCTCCATTCACAGTTTTAGTGGCTGACAACAAGTAGGAAAGAGACCCATTAGCTAGATTACAGAAACTGCATGCATTCCTTAAGAACTGAATATGTGGCACTTGATGCAGCACACTGTTAGCAGCTCCAGGAATTGTAGCACTGAAGCAAACATTAAAAAGCTCACTCAAATTTCATACTGCAATAAACTACAACAGAAAAATAAGTTCTGCACCAATTTTCTATCCTCTCCTGGAGGTACCTACTCTCTTGCTGCCTGTGTTCATATGTAAAAAATGTCAAGTTAACCACAGGATGCTTCATAGCTGGGCCTCAACCTGTTCACACTCAAAATGTCCACATATTTTAGTATCAGTCACTTGATACTAATCAGGAACAAGAGCCATGACTGATCATCTCCCCACCCACTGGAGTTCAGCTTTAGCACTTTCAACATCAGGACACTGATCGAGCTGCAAGCTTCTGCATGTGCATGTGCATTTAGTAGCCGAGCCTTCAGGAGGCTGCTGGCTTTTTAAACAAGCAAAAATATTTATTCAACATTAAGTATTAGAAAGCACTCACAAATCACAGGAGACTAATTAATTTTCGCCCACTGCATTCAAGAGTAGAGAACTGAACGGAACCAGTGTGTTCAGTTAATTCAAAAGTAGGCAAGGGCTGGAGGAGAGATGAACTTTACCAGTCAGCTGTTCCTCTATGTTTTCAGCTTTTTTGTTAGTTTCCAGTTGATCACTTTTCTTCTCTTGCTCTCGTGCCTTAACTGCTTCCTCATGCTGCCGCTGGTCAGCGAGAGATTTATTCAGTACTTGCGCAATCACGGAGTCACCTTCACCAACCAAGAACATGGATTTGAATTTGTTGTAGATCATATCTGCCTTGAACATGATGTCTTGACTGGCTTTGTAGTTTCGCATCTGTTACCAGAGAAAACCAATGAAAACGTAAACCCATATTACTGATCCAAAATAAAAACGTAGAACAGTCTAAGTCCTCTGTTTTCCCAGAATACAGACAGTTTAAGGATATAAATCCTACAGTCCAAGAAGCTATACAGCATCAAATACTGAAATCAACAGGAATCTTTGCTTCATTGCAAGGAAAAATATAGGCAATTCTTGTGTCTTTGTCACAATTGAAACTATGCAAAACATCACAATATAATTTCTGAGATATCTGCCCAAACCCTGCTGCACTATAAAAACACTGCTTAAAAGCTTAAAATCAGCTACTGTACTGTTCTACAAGGCCTGCATCTGTCCCAGTGTTTGAATACTTCTGGAAGGCTGGAGAGCAAAATCAAAACCGTCCAAAACCATGTATATCAATGATGAGCAAAACTTCTTCATAGCACAGCTCATTTCTTAACACATCATTCACAACTCTGCCACCATTACAAGAGACGCTGCTATGACACATCAATACTCTGCCTATATTCAAAGTGAAAGTCCAGGTGCAAAACTTCACACAATTCCATTCTAACGCCCTCAAGCAGGGTTGCTCGACACTAGTCATTTAAGTAGGAAATAAAATACAGCATTCATCCCCAGCTGAAGCAGTAGTTACTGAAAAACAAGAGACCTGTGGAAAACATCTGTCACAATCATAGCTACAATCAATTGGCTTAAAATCCTTCAATGGAGACCTCTACAACATAAAATAGGAAAAAGGCCATCTGGTCTGAGAGTAGTTAATCAGGATATAGATATTTTTTCTGAAACACATTTTCTGGGGAATTTCAGTATTCTAATATTTTGCATCTATGCAGAACAGAGCCACATAAATCAGGAAGGACCCAGGTTCAATCATGGTCTGTGCTACCATAATAGCAATGGGGATTGGACAACTGGTCTCATTCTGCCCAAATCCTGGTGGACTGAAATACTTGAATGGAACCAGAGGTTTCCAGAGGAAGTCACTTTGCTCATCGTGCCAGTGCCAGTTCCTACAAGATGCAAAAGGACTCCTTTCTAACTCAGTGCAGAGAGTTCTCATTTAAAGTTGTGGATGCATGCCTGAAAATTATAAGTTCCCATTGGAGACTATGTTAAAGCCGGAGTTAGATTCCTTCAAACATTTCTCACCCAGAAAAAAAAAGTTAAAATACTGTACCATAAATGTGCATTCCTAACTGAAATAACTTGCAAGATAAAATACATCACTAAATATAAAAGAAATACAATATCTTTTTAAATTACACTCACCGACAGTACCTTTAGATTGACCAGACTCCATTTAGTTGCAGAATTTGGTCGCTTCAGGTAGCAGCTGAAGTCCCAGAACTACCTGCACTGACCAACTTCTGCCACTAGATTGAGCTCTTTAGTGCAAGTTCAGAACAGGAACCAGCAACCAGGAGCCAGAAGAGGAGCAACTGAAAATAAACCCTGGGGACTAAGGTAAGAACAAAGGGAAGCAATGTCGGGAGGCAAGGCTGAAAGCGAGGCGAAGAGGGGCTGAGGGCATGAACAGAAACAATGCAGGAAAGGTCATGTGAGCAGATCGGCCATAGAAGAGGAAATCTGTAGCAAACAACGTTAAATGAGTATACTGACATTACTTTATTAATGTCATTAAAGTGAAACAACATTAAGTGAGTCAACATTAAGCAGGGACTTACTGTATGTAAAAAGCCCAACAAGGGAAGATTCGTTATTGGATCTAATAATGGGGAATGAAAAAGAGCAGATAAGAGAAACACAAGTAGGGGAACATCTAAGCAATAGCGACCACAACATAATACAGTATGATAATGCAGACATGGACATAAGTATGATGAAAACAAAGTTGATGGACAGGAGAAAGCCGATTTTGAGAGGCTGAAAACAGAACTTGGGAATAAAATAGCAACTATATTGGCAAACAACGATGAAGAAGAACAATGGGAAACATTTAAAATGGTGTTCAGAGTGCATGAAAAATATATTCCACTAAAAGGAAAGAACAAACTAAACACTAGTTGGACACCAGAGATGAATAAAAATATAAGGGAACAATTGAGGGTTAGAAAGAGGCATGCGTCAAGTACATAGATAGCAGAGGAGTGCAAGATAAGAGAGAATATAAAGAGATTAGGAGAGAGGTAAAAAAAGAAAGGAAGGCAAAGAGAAACTTTGAAATTAAATTATGGAGGAACATAAAACAAATTTTTGTTTTAAATTGATGTGCCTGTAAAAGGCTGTAATGGGAATAGGACCATTAAGGGGTAGACAGGATAATACCACAGGTAACAATAGAGAGATGGCAGAACTATTTAGGTTGCATCCACATGTTTAAAGAGAATCTAGGGAAGAGATAGCAGAGGCATTATTTCTCATATCTAATAATTTGTTGGAATAGGTGTAGTGCCAGAGGACTGGCAGATAGCTAATGTAATTCCTATTTTTAAGAAGGGAGACAGAACATATCCAAGGAATTATAGACCAGTCAGCATACTATAAAAACGATATAGAAGCACTGGAAAGGTGCAGAGATGGTTTACAAAGATACCACCAAAAATGCATGGGTATACACATCAGGAAAGTATCAACAGGATGGGTCGCCTTCTCTCTTGAAAAAAGTCCGAAGAGGTGACCTAATGCAGGTCGCAAAAATTATGAAAACTTTTGATACTGTGGATACAGGGAGAATGTTTCCTCTTGTGGTGAGGAACATAACTAGAGGCCACTAACGTAAGATAGTCACCAAAAAATCCAATAGGGAATTCAGAAGAAACTTCTGAAGAGTGATGAGAAATGTGGAACTTGCTATCACAGGAAGTGGTTGAAACTACTAGTAGAGATGCATTTACGGGGAGACCAGCATATGAAGGAGAAGGGAATAGATGGTCACAATGGTACATTTAGATGAAAAAAAGGGAGGTTGCTCCAGTACAGCATAAAATACGATGTTATCTGGTTAGGCCGAATGGCCCATTTGTGCTTTATATCCTATGTAATCCTATGTATGCAACGTCTCCTATAACAATCCACCACTAACCTGCTCTGCTCTCTCCCTGTAACCATCTTTGCTTCTAGATGTTCATCCCATTTTCCCTTTAAAAAGGACGTGTTTTCTATCTAAAACAACCTCTGTGGCAAAGCATTTTATGCTCTAACAACCCACTGCATAAAAAGCGAGTCCTCAATCTCAGCGACCATTTTAAACTGATTACCTTTTGTCACAAACTTCCCATAAGAGGAATCTACCTGCTCACCATCAAAACCTTCAAATTTAAAAAACTTCTTAAATGCCCCAGTGGAAATTGTTATTGATTGGCTAAAGGTACACAGATGATGGACATTGTTTGATTAAGGACAGAGCTTGTAGAGGGATGACTGGGACACTAGTTAGGAGGCAGAGATCTGTAATGCTGCATCCTTTGAATAAACTTAATATCAAGGAAAAAATCTGTCTCGTTTAGTACTTCATCTGGCTTGGATCTGTTTAACAGAAATCATCCCAATTGTCATCTCATAACTTCCCATCCCCAAAATCATCCTTATCTGCCCATTAGTCTCTATATACTTCCTGACCTTTACTGTCTTCCTCAACGAGAACAGAAGTGAGCCCAGAACTGACAGGTGGAGTGCATATCTTCCAAACCTTCCCAATTCAAGCCTCACTTTATCGTAACTCTTGTCTGCCAACTTTCGATCTACACTGACATTTTTCTCTTATACATAAACCTACATTTTTCTAACAAGGATGAGGCACCTGAAAGTCCGTATATGTATCTACTACATTATCTATTCAATTAGTGATTTATTCAAAATTTGACTAACATGATTTGCTTCTAATGAATCTGTGCTGGCTATCCCAGATCAATCCACTCCTTTCCAAATACTATTTTGTCACAAATTATGGAAACAAAGAAAGCTGGGAGTGGGGAATGGGGTTGTTGCACAGAGGGAAGCAATCCAAAGCAATGGCCAGAATTCCTTCTCTTGCTTGTTATCTAGTGATCACTACTGAAAAGTGCACAAGCAGATGCAAGGTAAGGATTCCAGAGTCATATAATCCACCATTGTGTCCAGTTTCATAGCACTTTCAGAAGAGGAGCAATCAGGAAGAGAGAGAGAGAGACACAGCAGCAGAGTAAAATAGGGTTAGTGAGAAAAATCAGCTCTAAACTCTAAACATATCTAACCTTCTTAAGTGTTGCAATCAGTTCACTGTGTTTCTGCAGATGCTGTGGAGTAACCTGGAGCGCAGCAAGTTCATCTAAGGCCTCAATACATTTCTTCACATCCTAAAGGAACAGAAGTTACATGGGAAGGCACTGCATCAGTTTTGTATTTGCGGTTCTTACAATACAGAATTCCTAAATGTAACATTTATTTTCCTTCCTTTAAAAAAGTTAGATTTGTCGTTCGGTTTAAACATGGAATCCTGAGTTAAACTGTATCAGATATGTTCAATTTGTAGAACTGGAACCACATGATACCAAATGAAATCCTAACTCTTATACCAGCACAATGGTGGCACAAGTCAGTAGCAACATGTTGTTGCACCATCAGCAGTATGACTGCCATCTGGCTTCACAGTATTAGTGCAAACTCCCAGCTGCCTACATCATGTCACATTTACAAAACTCCATAAAGTGAAATGCAATGGAGGAACTGGAGCAAAATAATTAAAAAGATACTTCATACTTAGAGGCAGAACATGTAACGCTGGAACCTCAACTGACCACAGTGCCATAAATTTGCATTCTCATTACCAGGGGAGGTCAAAGCCTTAGTGCTTGTTTTTGTATCAAGAATTGATATTGTTGATAGAATTAATGGGATTTAATGAATCCAATATGATTTATACTATATAGAGAGCCATTGCGGCACAGGAGGCCATTGAGCTCATCAAGTCCACGCCAGCTCTGTCGAGCAATCCAGTCAGTACCATTTCTCTGCACCAACCCCAGTCCTGTGGGTTTATTTCCCTCAAGTACCCATCCAATTTCCTTTTGAAATCATTAACGTCTATTTCCATCATCCTCACAGACAGTGTTTCAGATCATTACCACTTGCAATGTAAAAAAGTTCTTCCTCATATCATCCCATATCTCTAGCCCAAAACCTTAAATCTGTGCCCCCTAAGCTTGTATCAAAACCCGTCAATCTTGTACAGCTCTCAAACCTCCCCTCAATCTCCTTTGCTTCAAAGAGAACTCCAGCTTTTCCAACCTAACCCTCTAGTTAAAATCCCTCATCCTAGAAACCATTCTGGGAAATCTCTTCTGCAGCCTCTCAAGAACCTTCATTCTTCCTAAAGTGACCAGAACTGGGTGCAATACTCTAGTTGTAGCCTAACCAGAGCTTTATAAAGATTTAGTATAACTTCCATGCTTATGTACAAAATAACTCTATTTATGAAGTCCAAGATCCCACATGCTTTGCTAACCACGCTCCCAATATGCCCTGCCACCTTCAAAGATCTATGAATATGGACTCCCAAGTTCCTCTGCCACTCTTTCTCCCTATCCCTTTGCCAAAATGCATCACCTCAAACTTCTCCATATTAAATTCTATCTGCTACTTGTCTGCCCATTCTGCTGGCCTGTGTCCAGTTGCAATCAATTGGTATCACCCTCTGTTTTGTGCAAATGTTTACTTTCTAAACTGCATCTATCCTTCATAATTCTCACCAACTGTGCAGACATGAAAGCAGAAATTCCTTTGCATTCTGCACAGAGACTAAAAAAAAAACATTGGCTGGAGTCCCTCCCCAAAGCTTCTCCCTCCATCATTAAAACCTTTTCAAAACCCATATTTTTGACTATGATTTTGGTCGCTCCTTCTAATCTCTTCCCAAATGGTTCAGCATTCATTCCAATTTATGTTTTTCTCCCCTCCTCTTAAAGCATTATAGAACATTTCTTTCATTGACGATTACATAAATAGAAGTGCTTGATGCCAGGACACAGTATTGAAAAGCATCAAGAATATATGTGGTTAATACCAAACTTGCAGGAGCCAATGTAAGCAGCACAATTAAGGCCAAGCATGTAACAATCATCAAAAGACATGACATGGACCTTGGACAGAGGTACAAAACCTTCAGTCTCCTCTCACTCATCCACAATATCAATCAATTCATAGTTATTCACCCAAAGCAATGAATGGACTAGCACCAAACTGTAGGTGTTTTACTTTTAACCAATCTAGTAATAGTACTGCCCAAATAATGTGACCCCTGACAATGCAACCCCTGACAATGCAAGGACCAAAGGCTGAGTGGACGCACTGATCTAGCCTTATTGTTTTTCCAATGGGGTCAAAGCCATATTTTGAGGTTCTGAAGAGTATCCATGTGAACTCCTTCAGATACTTTGACACATATGGCTCCATAAAACAAGACGAATAATTTGACAGTCGGTACCAGGCCTTTAGTGATGCCAAGACATCAGCTGTGACTGATGCCAGTTGAACCACTGATCCTAAGAAATTGGTCATTTGTGCGCTGGCATCCTGTGCTCCAGTGAGATCTAGAAGAGAATAGGTGGTAATAATCTGAACCCCAGAAGACGAGATGCCCATTTTCCTCCATCTTCCAATGTAATCTGAAATGTGGCTCAGCTATTTTAGAGTTATAGACTTTTTCTGCAAGCCATATTTGACTTTCTGCTTGGAGTTCTTTTAGTCCCACAACAAAATGGTTAACTCTTAACTACCCTGTTAGTCACTCAACTGTGTCAAACAGCTACTCACCACCTTCTCAGGGCAAATTTGGCTGGGGGATAAATGCTAGCCTCACCAGCAATGCCCACATCCCAAGAATTTAAAAAATTTCCACTAGGTTTCATGACGAACCATGTGTTCTTTGCACAATTAAAAGATAAAAGATGACAATCCTGGAAAATTACAGAATAATTATTAAATGTTTTCCTGAAACTATCGTCAAATATAATCAATTGGCATAGTTCTATTATTCAGAAATGGAACTTACGTACAGATCATTCGCTTCATCATAAAATTACACATTAGGAATTGACCCAATTCTGTATCCATACTACTCTAAGTACTCACAGGCTTGTCGATCTTCAGTGATAATTTGATTTCACTGTGCAATTTTTGAAGTCTCAATTCCATTGACATTTCTGTGAACCAAGGCAAAAGGAAGTCAGAATTTATGAAATAAAATCCAGTTAGCCTTTCTAATAATAATGCACTGAATTTAAACAGGCAGGCCCATACCTCTTTTTTTCTCTATTTTCTTGAAATTGAGTTTTTCTTCTTTCTTTCCTTCTTTCTCCTCTTTGGTTTGCCTAGATGGAAAGATGAATCTAAATTTAACAGATAAACTGCATCTATGTAATCCTTCACACCTGTTTAAAGAAAAACAAGCTCTGCATCCAAGTTCAGAACTTCTAGGCATGAAATAGAACGACTCTTTCTATCCAAGTACACTGGGACTCCAAAACTTCCGTGTAAATTTATCATTTCAGAGCTTTGTTGACCTATAAATGCTTCACAAATGATTTTGAACCAGCTAACGAGCTGGCAACCTCATGACTAATTAAGGTGCCAGTTTTCTCTGTACAATACTGATAAACCTTGCAGTAAGACCCACATAATGATCAACACAAAATTGTGTACACTGACTCAAAAGAAAATCTTACGCCATCACAGAGAATCTGAAAGTCATCGCCCAAATCAAGGAAGGTGTTATGCAAGCATCCATTTTACAAAGATTGGGGATTCCTGAATCAATGGTTCGTGGATGGCTTAAAGATCAAGAGAAGTTGCAACGGGGGTTGGAGATGGATGAAAGTGGCCAAGCAAGATGGAAAGCCCGAAATGCCAACAACATAACTCTCAACAAGACCATATACACATGTTTCACACAGCAGACAGCCAAGGGCGAACCCATATCCAGATTAGTCATTCAAGCACAGGCTAAGAAGTTTTACCAACAAATAAATGGAAATCCCAACACCCCAGTAGAACTTTTGAATTGTACAGCACAGAGAGACCATTCAGCCCATTGTACCTGTGGTGTTTTTGATAGATCTATCCAATTAGTCCCCCTCCCCTTTCCCCATAGACCTGCAATTTTTGCCTTTGCAAGTAAATATTTAAATTCCCCTTTAAAAGTTACTATTGGAACTTCTTTCAAAGCTTTTGGGCAGTGCATTCCAGATCCTAACAACTCAGCAAAAAAGTCTTCATTTCCTCCTTTTCTTTTGTCAATTTTGTTAAACCTGTCCTGTCTGGTTACTGACTACCCCGCCCACCAGTTAAAATAAGTTTCTCCCTATATACATGATCAAAACAGTTCATAATTTTGAACACCTATCAAATTTCCTCCTAATCTTCTCTGCCCCAGGGTGAACAATCTCAACTCCTCCAGTCTCTCTACATTAATGAAGCCCCTCATCCATGGTATGATTCAAGTAGAGGTCCATTGAACCCACTTCAAAGCCTTTTTCTTTCAAGGGATGTAGGCCTCACTGCAAGGCCAGCATTTATTGCCTATCCCCAACTGCCCTTGAGTTAAGTGGTTAGCAAGGCCATTTTAGAGGGCAGTGAACCTGGAGTCACATGTAGGCCAGACCAAGTAAGGGTGGCAGATTTCCTCCCCTAAAGGGTATTAGAGAACTAGACGGGTTATGACAATTATGACAGTTTAATGGTTACCATTACTGAGACTAGCTTTCAATTCCAGATTTTTTCCTTTATTAATTGAATTTAAATTCCACAAGCCATTGTGGTGGGATTTGAACCTTTGTCCCCCACAGCAATAGCCTGGGCCTCCTGATTATTGATCCAGTGACATTACTACTAGCCACTATCTCCCACCTAACCCATCTTTACTGGGTGCTCAGAATTGAACACAAAACTCTGGCTGAGGCCTAAACAGTGACTTCTAAAGGTTTGAGCATAACTTCCTTGCTATCACACTATACGCTTCAATTAATAAAGCCAAGGATCCCATAAACCTTTCATAATCCTATAAGCTTTTTAAACAGCCTCATCAACATCCTGCCATCAAAAATTTGTGTATGTGAACCCCAAGGTCTCTCTGGTCCTGCATCCCCTTTAAAATTGTACCATTTAGTTTACATTGTTTCTCCTCATTCTTCCATCCAAAATGCAACACCTCATTTCTCCGCAGTAAATGTCAACAGTCATGTGCACACATTGCTACTATCTCTTTAATCACACGGAATTCAATTTTGCTACCAAGTCTATTATGTGGCATTTTACCAAGATGATCAAAAGGTTAATTTTAAAAAGTATCTTTTAAAATTAAATACATTATGTCTACCACCTACAGAGTGTTGTATTACCTGGTCATTCCTTGGATGAGACATTAAACTAAGACCCCCATCTGTATGTTCTATTGTTTCAGTGAAAATAAAGACCATATGGCACTCTCCTGATCAACATCACATTCTCAACCAACATTACCCAAAAAAAATTGACCATCTACCTTACAGATGAGGGCAAATTGGCTACCAGGTTTGCCGACATTATTATTACTGCACTTCCCAGATACAAATATTTGCATATGCTGTCGACAATGAGGCAACAAAAAACAAGATGGCTTTGGCACTACAAAATGTTACCAGAGAAAAAACTAGCAACAAGAAACACCAACAAAACGTTCAGATTTAAACAGATAAAGGCTGACAGTCCTCATTTGCTGCAACATAACTGGTCTACACACTCCACTCCATCAGAAAATTCACCAAAGCACGCTGCTTCCATCATTTAAACTTAAAATCACTACCATGACTATTATCACTACTTTCAGTGGATAGATTCACTTGATATCAAAAAAATTCAACTCCTTGGCCAAGGCATCATGTCAACCTTAAATTTATTTATCCTTTCATGGGTTGTGGTGCCACTGGCAAGATGTCCATCCTCAATTGCCCTTGAACTGAACTTGCTAGCCTATTGCAAGGGCACTTAAGAGTTAACCACATTGCTGTGGGTCTGGAGTCACATGTTGGCCAGACCAGTTAGGACATTAGTGAACCAGGTGGGTTTTTTAACAACAAAAGATGATTGCTGTCATGTCATATTAATGAGACTAGCTTTATATCCCAGATGTACTGGTGGAATTTGAATTCAATTAGCTGCTGTGGTGGGATTTGAACACAGGCCCCCAGAGCATTAGCCTGAGCCTCTGGATTACTAGTCCAGTAACATAAGTACTATGCTACTATCTCCCCAAAGGCAATAACAGTAGAGAAATGATCAAAAGAATGGTGGCCAGTAAGGACGACATGACAACTTGCCTGAAGAAACCAATGTGAACAGAGAGAATCAACTATAATCAAAATTCCTGGAAACATGCCCTGGGTGCTAAATTCAAGACAGAAATCAAACATGACAAAAAGCAGGATTTCTCAATGCTTCACCGAAGAAAAAATAATTGAAAGCGTGAAGAGAGTTGTGGACAACGATGGATTCAATGCCCACAATCTAAACAATGATGGGTCAGTACTTAAGCCAAAATAGATACCGATGACGTCAATGCAAGACTTAATATTGCTGCCCAGGAAGCTACCGAGATAATGCCAGATGATCAAATATTGGCCAGCGTGACAGATCCAAACCCTCAAGATGTAGAGCAAGCTGAAGACGACAATGATAACGCCAAGATCGAGCCACTATCATCAGCTCAAACAGTTATGCACAACCGAGGAAAATCACTGAGATGGCTGGAAGCAAAAAAAAATCAAATGTTGCACCTGTGACGCAACATCCTAAATGTAGCAAAAGCAGGCGCAAGAGGTAAATGTGAGCAGATAAAAGTTACTGACCCTTCAACACGTTCATCCATTCAATAATGGCTAATTAAACATATATATTCACATTTCTGTTACTGGAAAAAAAATTATTTGAATTGATTTTCTTCAGTTTCTGTTTGTACTTTTATTCTGGCTACTGACTTGGCGCTTTTGAAAGAAACTCGTTAGATCGCAGTACTGTTTTGTGGACTCTGTGGACTTTATTGGGGAGTTCCCAACATAACAGACCTAGGACAGGAAGTTCCCAACGTAACAGACCTAGGATCAGTCAATCAGTCCAGGAAGTAGATTTGTACTAAATAAGGAAACCAGGGAAGACCAGCCCATATCAATCTGCCACTCAACACACTAGAGGGAAGTCAGCCTCAGTACGGACATATTGCACTGCTAAAGCCCCTTATGTGAGGGCCTGGTTTAGGCAACTAGTGATAAATAAAGCGCACAACACTGAATCTGGCATCAAGATAAGTTGGAAGAGGTAAACAACTTTTGAGGGTAGTGAAGTGGAGGAAACAAGAGACATGACAACTTGCCTGAAGAAACCAATGTGAACAGAGAGAATCGACAAGGCTGGCAAGGAGTGCTAATCAACTTTATCAAAACCTGCTTGGTAATAGGATATTCAAATTAATCCTCTGGCAGATTTGGAAATAATACCACGCTCCAGAGCGCTGCTGATAATCGTTTAGCCAGTCTAACGTACAGATCAATCACTGGGCACTGAGATTGTTCCTAATTGGCTCCAGACAGCCAAAGCCCTGCGTGGCTATGTATTCCAACGCAATGACCATCAGAAACCCTACAAATTCTGGTAAGCTGCATATAACTCAATCTTCAGCTCTTACTAACATGCAGCAAATTCCCCAAGCTATGGTAATTGGTATTCAGCATTAATTTATTGGGGATGGTGCTGAAGAAAGGGAGAACACTGAAGGAAATTGCTTGCCTAAAATAATATAGTTAGGGCCTCACTGACCATCTTGTAGCCAAGGTCAATGAAACATAGAATTCTTTGCCATTAGGAGCAGCAGTTCAGGGGAAAACTGGATACATTTTTTTCTATTCTTTCACAGGATGCGAGCGTCGCTGGCTAGCCAGCATTTATTACCCATCCTTAGTTGCCCTTAAGAAGGTGCTGGTGAGCTACCTTCTTGAACCGCTGCAGTCCATGTGGTGTAGGTACAACCACAGTGCTGTTAGGAAGGGAGTTCCAGGATTTTGCCATTCCTTCGCTGTCACTGAGTCGATGTAGTTCCAGTCAGGATAGTGTGTGGCTTGGAGGGGAACTTGCAGGTGGTGGTGTTCCCATCCATCTGCTACCCATGTCCCAGCAGGTGGTAGAGGTCGCAGGTTTGGAATGTGCTGTTGAAGGAGCTTTGGTGTGTTGCTACAGTGCATCTTATAGATGGTGTACACACTGCTGTTACTGTGCATCAGTGGTGGAGCGAGTGGATGTTCAAGGTGGTGGATGGAGTGCCAAACAAGCAGGCTGCTTTGTCCTGGACGATGTTGAGCTTCTTGAGTGTTGTCGGAGATGCACTCTTCCAGGTAAGTGGAGAGATTTCCATCACACACCTGACTTGCGCCTTGTAGATGGTGGACAGGCTTTGGGGAGTCAGGAGTTGAGTTACTTGCTGCAGAACTCCCAGCCTCTGACCAGCTCTTGTAGCCATAGTAATTATATGGCTGGTCCAGTTCAGTTTCTGGTCAATGATAACACCCAGGATGTTGACATTGTGGGATTCAGTGATGGTAAATTTAATGTCAAGGGGTGACGGCTGGATTCTCTCTTGTTGGAGGGGGTCAATGTCTGGCACTTGTGTGGCACGAATGTTATTTGCCACTTATCAGCCCAAGCCTGAATGTTGTCCAGGTCTTGCTACATGTGGGCTGGGACTGTTTCAGTGTCTGACGAGTCATGAATGTTGCTGAATAATGTGCAATCATCAGCGAACATCCCCATTTCTGACCTTGTGATGGAGGGAAGTTCATTGATGAAACAACTGAAGATGGTTGGGCCTAAGACACCACCCTGAGGAAGCAGAGGAAGATCAAGGGGTGCCGGGGGTGTATGACGGTGGGATTAAGTTTTGGATTTTCTAGCAAACAACTGGCACAAATATAGGCAGCTAGCTTCCTTCTGTGCTACAATCCCCTAGCTCCACAGAAACTAAATATTCTAGAAAAATCATGACATGAAACTGGCTTAGCTGTAATCCATCATTAGGGCACCAAGTACTGAACTGATGCAAAGCATTCCAATAATTAGTCAACATGTCACCTTTTTTTTTTGCATTGAACAAGATAATAACAGGAACAGGGACTTACTGCTCTTCTTTTTTGCTCTCCTCCACTTTGCGAAGCTTTTCTTCCTGTTCCTTTTCATTTTGCTTTTTCATTAGATTTCGTCTATTAGCAGCATCCCACTTAGTTTTCTTGCTTTTCTCCTCCTTTTAACGTAAATGGTCAAAAAAAGGTGTTGATGAGAAAAGGTAAAGAGAATACAAGTTAAAGTTGTATTAGAGAAACGCACAGAGATCTGTTCTATGATCAAAGTTTACGATTAAAAGCATCTTTGCACAAGCTGGCCTATTAGCTTTGTCTTGAGATGCTAACCAGCAAGTGTAAGAGACATATTGTAGGATTCCATTATCTCACAGAAAGCTGCAATTTCTCCTGCTCAATGACCAAACTGAACAACTGCACAATCCACAAAGATAAACAATCACATTCAGCAGCAATAGCAGATCTTGATTCTACAATTAAAGCTAGTGGACAATTGAGTAATTAGAATGATCCTGGTCTCCATTTCAGTTGAAAATTTGGAAGTAGAGGGAGGGGGTATAGAGGTTGAAGAAAATTGCTTGCTCAGACAATAAGTGGGCTGTCAAGAACTACATCAACAGGCCTTTCAAGTGCAACTGCAGAACATGGAACTACAACCGCATGCATTTGGCAGTCCCTCAAAAAATTTAGCAGTTCTTTATAACTGCATCTGTATGCAACAGATACAGTTGTTGCAGGACTACAGTAGAAAACATAGGTCACTCTGTTACCTTTTGTGTTTTGGAAGAAGAATCCCAGCTACAATTTTCAAATTTTATCTCATGTCAAAAACATCCAACAAGAAATAAAATCTCTCTCGCCAGTTGTTAATCTATCTACCAATCTCAAATGATTTGAAAAAGAAGCAACTTCCAAAATGTACATCATTAATGCATTTCAAATCCAATATTTACTTCTCAGGAACAGACATTGTCAAAAATCAAGCTGCTGGGCTTCTGTAAAGGCTATTCAATTTTCAAATGTGCTTCTAGCAGACCATATATATATATATATATATATATATATATATATATATATATCTCCCTCCCCCCCCACCCATTAGTTTAACCTGAGGAAGATGTGCAAACAGGAATTGGACTAAAAAAAATTAAGCTCTAATCCGCTCCCCATACTTTAGATATCGGACTGTGCATACTTCATCTTCTGGTTCCTCCACTTCAGACTCCGAGGTTGACTTGGTCTTGGTATTCCTCCTTCGCTTGGGTTCCGTGAGGTCCTTCTTTCCTTCCTTTTTAACTATTTCTTTTTTTGGCTTGTCGATCTTTTTTTCTTCTTTCTTCTCTTCCTCCTCCTTCACTTTCTTCTGCTCTTGTTGCTTCTTCCGCTTTTCCTCCATGACTGCCTTCTTTTCCTCAGCTTTGTTCATAGCATCATTCTCACTGGCAGTACATACAACACAGCAGTTATGTAATATTCAAACTTCAAAATAAGCACCAGTAGAACTTAAAAACAAGAGGTTTTAGTGGACAGGACAGCCATTTGGTCTGAGCTTTCTAATCTAATCGCATTTCCTATCGTTTTACCCATACCATTTAATATGGGAATCAAATCTTAAAATTAGAGGCCAGCCATTTATGGGGGAAATCAGTAAGCACTTCTTCAAAGATTTTGTTCATCCAAAAGGTTCTGAATGCTGGGTCAAGTAAAAATTTAAAGGCTGAAACTGATAGACTTTTCTCGGCATGGGCAGAGAGGGATATAGCGCACAGGCGGGTAAATGCAGTTGAGGTATAGATCAACCATAATATAACTAAATGGCAGAACAGCACAAGGAACTGTATTAGTCTACTCCTGTTTTTATGCTCCTAGTGTTAGCCTCTCAAAAACATCATTCAGAAGATTCTCCCTTGTCAAGGGAATTGATAAGGCCTTGAAAACAACTAATTCCTCTATTGTATAACTTAAGGTTTCTTTAGTACATCTTTTCAGATAAAATGTTAAATCAAAGCCCCAAATGGCCTCTCAAGTGGACATTAAAAAAATCTCAAGGGCAACTATCCCTCAACAAACATCACTAAGAAAAAAATCTCGTTTATTGTTCATTTGCTCAATGGCAGAATGGGTAATATTGTACCCCTACTACCACCAACCTTTGAATTACAAACTTATCTGAAGCAGATCTTCTCTCAACCAATGTCAGTAAAATACTGATCACGCTGCTGTTTGCTGGATTTTGCAATCTTGCAATGGGCAAATAGGCTGCCGTGTTTTCTACACTACGACAGTGATTATTCTTTAGAAATGTTTTGTTGGCTGTAAAATGCTTTGGGGTGTCCTAAGGTCATGAAAGGAGCTTTATAAATGTAAGTGTTTCTTTGAAAACAGTTCATTGCTTATGAGTTATAATTTCTCCAAAAATAAAAATAGAGTATGTCCTCACCAGGCTTTTGTTGAGATCGGTGATATTAGACTAAGATCACACAGAATCATTTAAACAATAAAACATTAAGACTTTACTAACCTCAAAAGTCTTAAACTGTGAATTATTTGCAGATTACCTTACACACTAACCTTTCATCGCCTGAGCGTGCAGCGATCACCATTACTTTCGGCCGCCTTCCTCTGGGTTTTGGAGTCTTCACTTCAACGGCTACAAGCATAAAGTACAAAGAGATCCATAAACTAGAGACCTTGAGAAATGCAACACTACACTGCCACAGAAAATACTTCAAAGTGGTTTACTCATAATCGCAAAAACAGCCACATGCACCTGAAATTAGATGCAACGCTTTTGATGGGGGAGGGGAATGAAGGAAGAAGAGCACATGAAATTCAAAAATAAAACTCTGCTTACTTTATTTTAGTGTTGATCAGTACAAAGTACAAGATTTAGTACAAAGCCAAGTTAAATTTATCAAATAGGTTTCATGAGAAGTGCCTTTTCCAAGTGATGCCAGAGCCTTCAGTTTCAGACTAACTTAAAATCTGTATTTCTCTTCTGCTAATTCAAATTCAAAATTTTAAGAAGCCTCAACACCTACAAAAAAATGTGCAAGTTGAAAATCATACTATTATGAGTCTTACTAATACTTCAGAATTCTTTACCTAAAATTAACTATAGGAACCCATCAGATTGCCCCTCTCCCATCTTCTCTAAGTATTTCTCTGAGCCCTATTGAGAATACCAGGCCATGATTGTTGTACCCTTGTTCTAAACTTGCTAAACAGTTTCTTTATAAATACAAAAAACCATCAGTGCAACCAAAGCTCAACACAAGCTGACCCATGGTAGTGGTTGTGAGTTTGGAAGGCTCTGTTGAAAGAAGTTTGGGGAGTTGCTGCTGTGCAATTGTAGATGGCACACATTACTGCCACTGTGCATCGGTGGTGGAAGGACTGAATGTTTAAGGTGGTGGATGCAGTTCGAATCAAGTGGATTGCTTTGTACTGGATGATGTCAAGCTACTCGAGTGTTGTGGGAGCTGCACTCATCCAAGCAAGTGGAGAGTATTCCATCACACTCTTGACTTGTAGATGATAGAGAGGCTCTGGGGAGTAAGGTGAGTTACTTGCCGCAGAATTCCCAGCCTCTGACCTGCCACAGTATTTATATGGCCGGTGTGGTTCAGTTTCTAGTCAACGGTAATCCCCAGGATATTAGCAGTGGCGAATTCAATGAGGTAATGCCATTGAATGTCAAGGGAAAACGGTTAGATTCTCTCTTGTTAGAGATCGTCATGGTATGGCACTTGTGTGGCGTGAATATTACTTGCCACTTTACTACCCAAGCCTGAACACTGTCCAAGTCTTCTTGCATATGGACACAGATTGCTTCAGTATCTGAGTCGTCATGAATGATACTGAACATTGTGCAATCATCAACAAACATCTTCACTTCTGACCTTATGATGGAGGGAAGATCATTGATGAAGCGGCTGAAGATGGTTGGGCCCATGACACCACCCTGAGGAACTCCTGCAGCAATGTCCTGGGATTGAGATGATTGACCTCCAACAACCACAACCATCTTCCTTTGTGCTAGATATGACTCCAATCAGCGCAGAGTTTTTCTCTATTCCCACTGACCTCAACTTTGCTAGGGCTCCTTGATGCCACACTCAGTCAAATGCTGCCTTGATGTTGTCAAGGTGGTGTAATAATGTCTATAATGTTTTTGAAAATTATTTTAAAATATAGAGTTTAGTGGTGTCTATGTGTGTCTTGTCTTAATTATACTAAAGCCAGCTGGTCTAGAGGCTTTGATGTATAGAAGAGAAGTAGGTTTGAAATGTTAAACATGGGGGTAATTTGCAGTTTTCTTTAAACAAACTAGTGTAGCTTGGATTCAAAAAGAGGGAGTGAAATATTACACACAATCAGGTGAAGCTCAGAAACAGTGTGTGTGTTTATTTTTCCCATGGATTATTAATAAAGTGGGTATTATGGAAGGGTCTTATTATTATAAGAGGTAAAGTTCAAAAGACATAGTAATACAATGAAAATTTGCATTCAAAGAGGAAAATATGTATTAAGGAAGAGAAGACTGTTGGTAAAAGGAGAGGGATTCTAAGATCTAAAGCCTCCAGCCTGTAAACCTCAAGCCACTGTCTGCAAGGGCCCAGAGCTGAAAGCATCTCATTTTGAACGTGACTGTCCAGAGTGTGCTTCACCAGGGGTCTGTTTAAATCTGTGTGTTTTACTGTTGCCCTAACGGAGGTGTAACTAGGAGTCAGATTAATTAAGAGATTTTTGTAGTTATTAAAGTAGTACTTTTGTAGACATATGTGCTTACACTCTTTCTTGTATTAATAAGTGTTTAATTTAGTTTTATAAAAACCTCGAGACTCTGTGGTCTTATTACTACTGAATTCAAAGGCTACATCTCGAAACATACAAATTTCAAAAGCAAAATACTGCGGATGCTGAAAATCTTTAACAAAAACAGAAAATGCTTGAAAAACTCAGGTCTGACAGCATCTGTGGAGAGAGAAAAAACAAAATTAACGTTTTGAGTCCATATGGCCCTTCTTCAGAGCTGAAGAGAAGTAGAAATAGGATGAAATTTATACTGTTTAAGAGGGGTGGGGGTAGGTGGAGCTGGATAGAAGGCCAGCGATAGGTAGGGTCAAAGGAGGGATTGACAAAGGCATCATGACCTAAAGGACAAAGGGGTTGTTAATGGTAGTGGTTAGTGCTAAAAAAGGGCTAATAGCAGCATAAAGGTAAGAAAGCAGAATGCGATTATCACAGAATAAGGGTAACATTATGTGAAAGAACAACATGGAACAAGTGACAGATGACCCTGTAGGAGATGGGGGTGGGGCAGTGGGAAAAAAAGGATAGAAAATGGGATAAATGAATGAAAATAAGTGGATGAAAAATTAAAATGAATGTAGAAGGGGATTAAAAAAAAAGATGAGGATGGAGGAGAGAGTTCATGGTCTGAAGTTGTGAAACTCAAAAGTTAAGTCCAGAAGGTGCTTAATTGGATGATGAGGTGTTGTTCCTCCAGTTTACGTTGGCTTCACTGGAACATTGCAGCAGGCATAGAACAGACATGAGCATGACAGCAGGATGGTGTGTTGAAATGGCATGCAACCAGAAGGTCAGGGTCATGCTTGCCGACAGACCGGAGGTGTTCCGCAAAGTGATCACCCAGTCTGCGTTTGGTCTACCCGATGTAGAGGAGACCACACTGGGAGCAGTGGATGCAGTAGATCAAACTGAAGGAGGTACAAGTGAAGCTTCACCTGAAAGGAGTGTTTGGGCCCTTGGACGGTGAGGAGTGAAGAGGTAAAAGGGCAGGTGTTGCAGGGAAGGGGATGAGGTGTTGGGGGTGATAGAGGAGTGGAACAGGGTGTCTCAGAGGGAACGATCCCTATGGAATGCTGACAAGGGCGGGGGGGGGGATGTGTTTGGCGGTGGCATCATGCTGGAGTTTGCGGAAATGGCAGAGGATGATCATTTGAATGCGGAGGCTGGTGTGGTGAAAAGTGAGGACAAGGGGGACCCCATTATGGTTCTAGGAGGGAGGGGACGGTGTGAGGACAGAGGCGCAGGAGATGCCCTCACACAGAGGCCCATTGTTTCATCCTTTTTTTATCCCATTTTTTTAATCTTTTTTTTTCCCCCACCACCACTGACAGGGCCATTTTTCACTTGTCCATGTTGTTCTTTTACACAATGCTACCATTGTTCTGTTATAATCATTGTTTTCTTACCTTTATGCCACTATTAGCACCTTTTTAAGCACTAAGCACTACCATTAACAATCCCATTGTCCTTTAGTTCATGACATCTTTATCAATCCCTCCTTTGTCCCCACCCATCATTGGCCTTCTAATCAGTTCCACCTGCCCCACCCCCTCAAACAGTATAAATTTCATCACATTTACACTTCTCTTCAGCTCTGAAGAAGGGTCATACGCACTCGAAACCTTAACTTTGTTTTTCTCTCCCCACAGATGCTGTCAGACCTGCTGCGTTTTTCCAGCATTTACTGTTTTTGATACAAATTGCAAAATTGGTTATGACAGTTGTTTCAAGTTTCCCTTTGGAAATAGCTGTTTCCAATTTGAACAGCTCAGCAGTTACCATTGGTTGTGTCATAATAATGTCAATAGCAGTCACTCACCTCATATCTTCAGTGACAAACACATTCAAATCTGAAACCATTCCTGATCAAACAGCAATTAAATTCCATGGGTTCTGAGCTCATTTTTACTTAGCAACTAAAATGTATGACCTTAAAAAGGACACAGCTTCACTTTAGCAGAAAAATATTCTCCAAATACCCCAGCCCTTATAAAATATCCAATTTACTGATGAAAGCAATGCTTTAGCTTCCTGATGTCACACGTTGCTAGACAAAGAATAAACACTTCCTCAGCCAGGCAGAGGGCAGTGGTGAAAGGGGATCCTTTTACACCACCATCATTCCCTACCTGGTTGAAACAGTTCTTACATTGAAGAAATTCTTTGACTCCACACTTCTTAGAAATAAGCAGGCATATTATGTGAACCCATAACCCAAAAGCCATATCTGCCTTTTTGTGGGATTCTTGAACATTTCTTGTTCTAGTCTTACTCAGATTCCCTCCCTCACCCCTCTCATTCTAGTACACTGATGACTGTATTGCTGTCACTTCCTGCTCTCAACCCAAATTGAAAAACAATATTCACCACTCCTTCATCTTCACATGGTCTCTGTCTAATCCCTTCCTCGATTTCTCTATCTTCAATTCCAGGGTGGCTGTCAAACCCTATGAGCCCCCTGACTCCTACAGAAGAGAGAGAGGGAGTGCGACTCCATTCCATACTTTCAGGTTTCCCCTCTACATCACATCTGTTCTCACAACGCCATCCTCCACACCAATGCTTCCGATAGGTCTTCCTCCTTCCTCAACCAAAGATTCCCATTCATGGTAGTTGACAGGGCCCTCGGCCACATGCTCTAATCCCTGTACTGTTTCTCTCACCCATTTCCTTCCCTTCCAGAGTCACGATATAGTTCTCCTTGACCTCACCATCCACACCACCAGTCTTAACATTCAATGGATTATCATCCACCATCTCCAGTCTGATGTCATCACCTAACACTTCTTTCCCTCTCATCCCCCACCCCTTTTCACTATTTTCAGAAGAATGTTCCTTCCACAACCACCCCCGTCTACTTCCATTATCTCCAACAACCCCACCATTTCCTATCGCAGGAAATGCGACACCTGTCCTTTTACCTCCTTTCCCACCGTCCGGAGTCCCAAATACTCCTTCAAGGTGGAGCACTTTACTTGTACTTGTGTATTTGCTGTTCATGATGCAGTCCTCTCTACATTGGGGAGGCCAAATGCAAGTCGGGTGATCATTTTGCTAAACCCCTCTGTTCAGTCCCCAAGTGTCACCCTGAGCTTCTGATCACTTGCTGTTTTAATTCTTTGTCCCACTCTGAACTCTGACTCCAGACACCTGCACCATTCCAGTGAAATACACTGGAGACTTTACAGCCATCCAGGCTCAACATTGAGATCAATATTTTCAGATCATAACCACTGCTCCTATTCTTTCAGGCAGCAGGTGCTGGTAATGATTCTGTTCATTAAATCAAACCTGCTTTTCACCCCACAGACTTTCCTTTCCGGTCTTTCCTCTTCCCAACCCCACTTTCCCTGCACCTATACTTGCTTAAAACCTGTTACATCTGTAATGTTTTCCAGTTCTCACAAAAAGGCACCAGATTTGAAATGTTAACTGTTTTTCTCTCTCCACAGAAGTTTTCAGGTCTGAGTATTTCCAACATTTGCTGTTTATATTTAAGATTTCTGCAATATTTTGTCTTTTGTCAATTACATTTCTTCCTTGATTGGCAAGTTCGCTACACTTTTGCAACACTTGGCCAATCTGTGTTAGTTCAACCAAGCCCTACCAAAAGTTTGGAAGAGATTACGTACGCACCTTGTTTCTTCCGCTTGGCACTCTGTTTTTCAGGTTCAGATTCTGAACCAACCTCTACTTGGTCAATCTAAATTTAAAAAAGTTTATACATTTCAGACTAAAAATGAACTCAGTCTTGAATAAACCTGCGAACAGGATATATGATGGAAAAGCATTTTAATTTTCCCTATACACTGTACGTGCAGGTATGTATAGGAAGACAGTCTGTATTGGCCATGCACTGAAAGATCATCATCACACATCACAGATGAGTTATGATGCAGCAGCTTTGCAGGTGGGAGGGCTAGCATATTGTTTCACAGAAAATAAGGTTTAAGTAAGACCCCATGTTCTGTGTGTTCCATAACTCAACTGCACTTCATGGTAAAGAACAAAGCAGAGGCCAGGCAACTCTTAGGAAGCAAAAAAGCAGGTTTACATAAGATCTTACACCCCCATCCACTGATGAGCATATATGTCATCAGTGGAGTGTAACTAATCAACAAACAACAAGGTTGGGTGGTCAGTGTGAACCCCTTCTATGCACTAGATAGGTTTAGTTTGTCCGGACCAATCTCTGGAAGTAGTTTCATGCTAGGTCCTGGAACAACTCAGTCCAATGTAAACAGACACCAGAACAGCAGCATCCAATCAGTTCTGTAATGCAACAATTAATGCTACATTTTAACATTTAAAGAAATTGTTATACTAGATGTGTATATTTTAACCCACTCAAATGGATTTGACCAATAAGGCTAGATTTAGGTGCTAGTACTCAACATCAGAACCAGATTAGTGTTCACTGTTGACCCAAGACAGCACAGAAACTGGCAAATCCCTTTAGGTATTCGTACAAACCAATAAAACGTGTACCTTTCTCTTTCGTCCCCTCTTGGCACCTTTCTTTGGAGTCTGCACTACCGCAGCTTTCTTTGCAGAAGCATCCTATTAAACAACAATAAGCCATCAAAATGGAACAAAGAACCCTCAGGCTTAAACGTGCAGCAATTTAAATAAATCTCATTTCATGTTTTTCTTTAAATGCACTTTCTTGGGGATATAAACAAACCGAGACCTAGGATTCCAGGGAAGAACAAGGTATTTACTTCAAGCATTACATAAGCCACCTCAAATTCTAGGATCAGATACAGATACAAATTAAAGCTCCCCAGCGGAGGATTTGCCTGCTCAAATGCAATAGATTGGAAAGCAACAGGTTTGTGGTGAGTGTGCGCTTAAATGGACATGATTCACAGCTTCACCTCTGGGAACAAGAGAAGAATTATGCATTTCACCCGAAATATCAAGCGGCAGAATCCTAATCTCAGATGATGCTTAAGACCACTTAGTGGCAACAGGAGGATGGCAACCACAGAAGACCCACTGCTGCATGCTACAAACCTCATTGCAGGGACACAGAGGCACAACTTCATTTTTGGAGCTGGGTGAACAAATCAGAGTGTTAGTTTGGCATATTAATCTATTTACTATGGAACTACCAAGTTGGTCTGAAGTGGGTAACATCCCACAAGGATGAAAATTAACCACGGGAGACTATCATATGAAATCTGGATTAAAGTGGAACTTTTCAAATCTAATTTAAAGAGGGATATCATAGTGTTGGTAATCCAAAGGTCTGGGTTAAATCAAGAGAATACAGGTTCACATCCCACTGCGGCAGTCTGAGAATTTGAATTCAGTTTAGAAAATCTGGAAATAAAAACCTGATACTTAGTGACCTTGAAGCTGTCGGATTGTCATAAAAACCCAGCTAATTCACTAAAGCCCTTTAAAAAGAAAACCTGCTGCCCTTAACCATTCTGGATGAGGTGTAATTTCAGTTGTACTCTTAACTGCCCTCTGAAGTGGCCTAGCAAGTTTCATAGTTGTATCAAACTGCAACAAAGAATAAATCAAGAGTTACCACCACGTCTTCAGAGTAACTAAGAGGAACAATAAATGCCAGCCATACTAGCAACACCTACATCCAGTGAATTAATAAATTAAAAGAGAACCCTGGCAGGTACTGAAATTTTAGTTTAAATTTGCACAGTTCAGTAATACTCTAGGCCTGTCATAAAGGCAATTACAATGCAAAAAAAAAAAGCTGCATTTAAACTTTCCTGGTGAAGTGTCTGCTGGATTACTCAAGGGGACAGATAACTGGAACATGAATATTGGATGTTTCACTGTTTGTTAACGTGTAATAGTTTAAAAATATTTAAAATATACCAGAGAAGTCACTACAAGAGGACCAATGGATCTTACCTAGAATAGATTAGTCAGATATTATCAGGTTTATTACTTAATAAACTATCGAGACTACTTCAAGACTCATATCATACAGCTCTCTTGCTAACAGCCAAACTGCACCCCCCCCACTACAAACAAACTTATCCAAACTTCCACTGCCCACTTTCTGTTCTAGATCTTGCTTTCTCACCATCCTGTATCCCGTAACTTTTCACTTTATACATTAATGATCTAGATGAAGGAACTGAGGGCATCCTGGCTAAGTTTGCAGATGATACAAAGATAGGTGGAGGGACAGGTAGTATTGAGGAGGCGGGGAGGCTGCAGAAGGATTTGGATAGGTTAGGAGAATGGGCAAAGAAGTGGCAGATGGAATACAACGTGAGGTCATGCACTTTGGTAGGAAGAATAGAGACATAGACTATTTTCTAAATGGGGAGAGAATTCAGAAATCTGGAGTGCAAGGGTACTTGGGAGTCCTAGTCCAGGATTCTCTTAAGGTTAACTTGCAGGTTGATTCGGTAGTTAGGAAGGCAAATGCAATGTTGGCATCTATTTTGAGAGGACTAGAGTATAAAAGCAGGGATGTGCTGCTGAGGCTTTATAAGGCTCTGGTCAGACCACATTTGGAATATTGTGAGCAATTTTGGGCCCCGTATCTCAGGAAGGATGTGCTGGCCCTGGAGAGGGTCCAGAGGAGGTTCACGAGAATGATCCCAGGAATGAAAGGCTTAACATATGAGGAACGTTTGAGGACTCTGGGTCTATACTCGATGGAGTTTAGAAGGATGTGGGGGGATCTGATTGAAACTTACAGAATACTGAAAGGCCTGGATAGAGTGGACGTGGGGAAGATGTTTCCATTAGTAGGAGAGACTAGGACCCGAGGGCACAGCCTCACAGTAAAGGGAAGACCTTTTGGAACGGAGATGAGGAGAAACTTCTTTAGCCAGAGAGTGGTGAATCTGTGGAATTCATTGCCACAGAAGGCTGTGGAGGCCAGGTCACTGAGTGTATTTAAGACCGAGATAGATAGGTTCTTGATTAGTAAGGGGATCAAAGGTTACGGAGAGAGGGCGGGAGAATGGGATTGAGAAACTTATCAGCCATGATTGAATGGTGGAGCAATTTCAATGGGCCGAATGGCCTAATTTCTGCTCCAATGTCTTATGGTCACCTCCATTGGATCCTGGTCTCTAAACACACAAAACTGAAAGTCCTGACTTATATTGAAAACCTTCCACAGCTTCATCCCAAACTATCTGCAACTTCTTCCTACATCGCAACATTACTGGCCTCTGACTCGAGGTAAGGGTAGATAGTACTAACTGTCACCATGTTCTTCAGAAGACTGCGAGTGTTAGACCCCTGTTCAAAAAGGAGGATAAAGCCTGGCAATTACAGGTCAGACACCATAATGTCATTGTACGGGAACTTGCAGAGACAATAATCCAGGACAAAATTATCACGTGGGAAATACAGGTTAATAATTAACAGGTTACATGGATTTGTTAAAGGCAAATTGTATTTGCATAACTTGACAATTTCTTTGAAGGCTAATGTTTTGAATACAGACTTTCAAAAGACATTTGATAAAATACTTCATAATAGATCGGTTAGCAAAATAGAAGCCCATGGAATTAAAGAATTAAAATGTCAGTAGCAATACACAATCGGTTACGGTAAAGAAAACAGTAGTGGCAATCAGTTGTTTTTCTAGAGCGCTGTAAAGTATATACAGTGGTGTCCCTCATTACAACTGCTGCTCTTTTTGATGTATATTGATGAACTTGAGTATACAGGGCATAATTTAAAAGTTTGCAGATGACATAAAACTTGGAAAGTGGCAAATAATGTGGAGGATACCAACAGACTTGAGGACACAAACTAAGTTAAATGCACACACAGAGCAGATTAAATTTAACACAGTGGTGCAGAGTGCTGCATTTTGGTATGAAGAATGAGGGAAGGCAATATAAACAAAACAGTACAATTTTAAAGAGTGCAGGAGCAGACCCCTAGAGGTATATTCACACAAATTTTTGACTTTGGAAGCAAAGGTTGCAAAGGCTATTAAAAGAAGCAAACAGGATTCTTGACTTTATAACAGAGGCTTAAGAGTGACAACACGAAGTTATGCTAAACCTTCATAAATGACCGGTCGGGCTGGAATACTCTATCCAATTCTGCACGACAGTTTAGGAAGGCGTAAAGGCTCAGAGATTTACTAGAAATATACTAAAGATTCATAACAAGTTACTGGGTGAAACCAAAGAAACTGGGGTTCTTCTCCAGAGCCAGAAGCTTAATGAGATATTTTTGATAAAGTAAATAAGATTTGCAAAGCTACAGGGAAAGAGCATTGGGTAGGACTAATGGTTAGCTCATTCAAAGACCATGTTCTAGGCATGATGGACCGAAGCCCTTTTGTGTTGTATCATTCTATGGTTCTAGGTTCTCTCCATCCTGTCAGAGCATTCAGTCATTTTGGTCTCACCCACTGAAAGCGCTTCCATGAACTTTTTTCCCTTTGTCACTTCTCTAACTTTAAGAACCTTATTTGGCTTGGTGTCAATTTTTGTCTGATTACCCTCGTTGAAAGACCTTGGAATGTTTTTCTATGTTAAAGGCACTAGATAAATTAAGTTATTCTGATGGATATTAGTAGAAGTGAAAACATTCAAACTGCCAGGAACTAAGTCTTACCTACATGAGTAGTCTGAAACACAGCCAAAGAGAGAGAGAGAGAGAGAGAGAGAGAGAGAGAGAGAGAGAGAGAGAGAGAGAAGAAACCATGCAAAATATAGTAAAAACATAACACCAAACACTGTGCCCTTTAATTCATATTCGTAAGTACAGACTGTCACACACAATGATCATTTGATGATATAGACTACTTACTTCATCACTATGCTTATCGAACTCTGGTGAACTGACAATGTCAGACTCTTCTTTTCCCAGATTTGAACCACCTGTTTCCTTCCCCTCTTCAGCATCTTTGTCAGTTGACAACTTGCGAGCTCTTTTATTAGAACCCTAAAAAAACCCCCAGATATTGTAAATAGTTAATACACACTGCAGGAACAAGTTTCAATCACCACCCCCCTCCATCCCACCGGATGTTATGCATTGATAGTCAGAGTAGTGTGCCAATGTTGGATTCCTCTGATGATTCAGTCACCAATGAGCCACAAAGGTCACGGAAAGTCAAAAAGTTTTAAACACAATCTGTTGAGTTAACGGAGGCAGCAGCAAAGGCGGGGGCGCTTGGGGAGGATGGGGGTGGAAAGAGAATGTCATTACTAACCATCCAGCATTCACTCTCCAAGTGCACATGAAGAACAGCCATTTGGCAGAAGGCGCTAAAGAGCAGTTGGCATCTTACAAGAGAAAGCATGCTCGAAAGAGCGGGAATGCAGTGAAGGGACAAATTTCGATAATCTGTATAAAGAAAGTAATGTCACTATGAAAGTAAATACAGGTTTAGTGCACAAAATACTAGACTGTTGCTCAGAATATACCCATTAAATGTACCTAATTAAACAGTACTTTCCATACTGCAAAGCAATGCAGGCTCTGAAGTCCAATATTTCTCCACCAGTAAGAAATTAAATTTTAACATATCACTTAAGTAGACCCTGTTGCCCCTTTTGCATTTAATTTACAAAACAGTGATTTCATCAACTATAGTAAGTGAGATAGGATCACTGCCTCATTAAATCTGAACAGCAATTTGGCGTAAATAGTAATGCATTATGTGGCATCAGACCAAGGCATTATGCGGTGCAAAGCTTAATTCAGGTTTACAATGCTTGTATATAAACACACAAAGCATGGCGAATGAGGTTGGCAGTTGCAAATAGGCACAGGGAATATGATATAATGATAAGGCCTGTCTCAAGTAAGAACAGGACAGGGTACTAATTATTCCTGGGTGTGCAGTTGATGTGGTGTACGCGGACTTCCAAAAAGCATTTGATGAAGTGCCAGACAACGTCAGCTAGTCAGCAAAGTTAGAGTCCATGGAATAAAAGTGATAGTAGCAGCATGGATACGAAACTGGCTGAGTAATAGGAAACAAGAGTACTAGTGAACTTTTGTTTTTTGGACTGGAGGAAGGAATATAGTGGAGTTTCTCAGCACTTGGTATTGGGCCCCTGCTTTTCTTGCTTTACATTAATGACATATACTTGGGTTATAGTGCACAATTACAAAATTTGCAGGTGGCAAAATTTGTCAGGATTGTGAACGGAGGAGGATAATGACAGACTTCAAGAAGGCACAGACAAGCTGGTGGAATGGACAGACAATGGCAGATGAAATTTAATGCAGAGAAGTGTGAAGCAATTCATTTTGGTAGAAAGAAAGAGAACAGACAACAAAGTAAAAGATACAATTCTAAAAAGGGTGCAGGAACAGAGGGACCTAGGGCATACGTGCACAAATCATTGAAGGTGGCAGGGCAGGTTAGTTAATAAAGCATTTGGGATCCTGGGCTTTATAAATAGGGAATAAAGTCATTTGTCAAAACATACAAGAACTTTGTTTTGCCTCATCAGTTACACCATTATAATTAATGCTCAACCAGCCTCGTTACTCTTGGAAATGGAGGACAGACAGGGTTAACCAATCTCCCTCCATTTTCTTATACAGCAACTCAATGGTGTACGTTGATAACAGTAAGCTTCATGCCTACTTTCTGTTACTTGCTTTTATGTCTTGCACCAATTAATTGCTGAACTCACCTGTTGTCCTAGAAATTTGACAGTGGGATTATTTTCAACTTCCCACAGTCCTTCGTTAAAACCCTTTCTTTTGTTGGGTTTCCCGTACTTCTCCTTGTTTTCTTCATATGGATAAATGTCTCGTGGACCCAAATAGGCACTAAAAAGTTTTGAAAAATTAAAGTATGCTCAGCTTTGACATTTTCTAGGTCAGAGCCAAATCTTTCAGTACAAGTGTCTACTTTATGCCACACAAAACTATACAATATAAAATTCATAAATGGAAGGGAATTGTCAGCAACTATTACATTTCCACATATCTTATTGCTAATCTTGTTATAAACAAACATTTAGGAGCCAGCTGTGGCTCACCAATAGCATCTTTACCTTGGGGTCAGAAGATAGTGGATCCAAAGCCATTCCAGACTTGATCACATAAGAGAAGCTGACCAACAATTCACACCTTTCAAGAGGTTGTTTTAAGGCGAGACATTAATTCGCGGTTCCATTGGCCCTCTCAGGTGGGCATCAAATAGCAATTTTGAATTTTTTTTAAAAGAGCATGGGCGTCCCACCGTCTCAACCTACAATTATCTGATCATTATTGCATTGTTGCTATGTTTCCTACATTACAACAGTATCTACATTTTAACAGTACTTCATTGGCTTAAAGCATTTGGGATGCCGTGAAAGGCACGATGTTAATGCAAGTTCTTTCTTTACCAGTTCATTGGAATTTTGAGTGTAAATCTCTCCATCTCACAGCAATGATTACCTTTTATTAAATGCTTCAACAGCTAACTGCCAATGTGATTAGCAGGGAAGTTTCATACTAACGTTACTGTACCAAATATCTCCAGCAAGACGTCAACAAACTAAATAACTAACCTACTCAGAGGTGCACAAAGAGGCTTTAAAATTATTTTAGAAGAAAGGCAGAAAGAAAAAGGACTTCCATTTATAAATAGCGACTTTCATGACATCAGGAAGTCTACTCAGGGGGTATTTAGGGCCTCAGTTTGATGTCTCATCTGAAAGACAGCACCAACAGGTATCAGCCTACATCACGTAGGACTTGAGCCCACAACTTTCATACTCAAGGCCAAAACACTACCACTTGAGCAATGCATTTGGTTTTATAGAAAACATCAAACCTAACAATAAGGGGGCATCCATGTGTGATATTACTTGTTTCCCTTTAAAATGGATATGAGTGTGTGAATTCTGGCTTGACAGACAATCAAGATCTCAAATTAATTTATGTAATGAATACCAAAAATCACTACTTACGTCTCATGAGTTCCAAAGAAGAAAATGGGATATTTATTTGTTGAAGATTTTACTGCTCCATCAGCAAAATCATCAATCTGAAGAAACAAAAAGACATTTCCTTTACTTATCAGATTACAAGCTGAGAACGCCTGTGATAATAGTAGTTTGCCACAAAGCTTGAAACAACTCAAAAGTATTTTATCGATGGATGTTTAAAGGAAAAGAAACAAAATATCTATTCAAGAGTACAGTAGATCAGAGCTTTCTGAACCATTCTTGCATTTTTCAAATCTGATTCCAATTGGATAATGGTGTGCGGTTGACATTCCCCAGTGTTCTCAAAGCTCTCCAGCTCACCCCAGTTAAATCTACAGATTTCCTGTGCCCAAAGTAACTATTAATGCAACAAAACAGAACAAAAGGTTACCTTTAGGCTTCTGGACTTCGATTGCAGCCAGAGGAAATTCCTTTGTTGTTGTCAAGTCAATATCCAAAATGGGTGGTATAACCCAGGAGACAGAGTAAAGTATGTGCCAAAACTTTAAATAAAATCATTTCTGGGATACGGGCATCACCAACAAGACCAGCATTTATTGCTGATTCCTAGCTGCAATTGTGGTGGTGATGGTGGGGCCTTATTCTTGAACTGGTACGGTTCATGTGGAGAAGCTGCTCCCATAGTGTTGTTAGATAGGGAGTTCCAGGATTTTGACCTAGTAACCATGAAGGAATGGCAATGCATGTCTAAATCAGGATGATGGAAGGTACTGGTGTACCCATGCACTAGCTGCCCTTGTCCTTCTAGACAGTGGATGTCACAGGTTTGAGGGGTGCTGTCAAAATATGAGTCCTGCAGTAGGTTAGACACTTCACCTCAAACCACGATTCAAATCCAATCCAGACTAATACAATGAAAGTTTCTTCTGTCTACTGGCTGCAAGGGTCATATTGTGAGATGAGCCTGAGCAGTCTCAGTTTAATTCTTATTGATAATGCAATAAAAAATGGCTCCTAGTTTAGCACTAAGCCTCAATATCCCTCAGAATAGCTGCTGGATTTTTAAAGGAAGTTACATTGGTGGCACTGGGGCAAAGAAGCAGCAGCTTTATGCAGGCTTGAATAATCTTGTAACTCTTTCGAGTTATCAACAGTCACAGATTGTAACTCTTTTGAGTACATTCACTGTTCTTGGTTTCCGGGAGTGGGACATGAACCCACAATCTTCTGATTCAAAGGCGAGGGTGTTATGAACTGAGCCACAGCTGACACCTCCTTGAATAATCTTGTAGAATGTTGAACTTCATCTGTCAATTAATTGCCCAGTAAGTTCAACAGGTAGGTGTGAGGTGGTATATTTGGTGGGAGGAATGGGGCATCACTTATTACTTGGAGGGTGCAAGTCTGGGTGGGGTCAGGGAACAGAGGGATCTTGGAATGGAGGTGCACCAGTGAGTGAAAGCTGCACCACATGTTAGTAAGGGCAATTTTTTTAAAAAAGCAAACCAAGCACTAGGCTTTAGGAATTCATAAAGTCAGCAAGTTATGCTAAACCTGTACTGAACCTTGCTTAGACCATACTTAATACTGCATGCAGTTCTGGTTGACATGTTATAAAAAGGACATAGAGGCACTGGAGAGGGTGTGCGCAGAGGAGATTTACAAGAATGATACCAGAAATGTGTAGCCCTGCATAGCAGGAAAGGATTGATAGGCTGGATCTTTCTTCTCTTGAAAAAGGCAGCTGAATGGTGACCTAAAGGTCTTTAAAATGATGGAAGGTTTTAATAGAGTGGATACAGAGAGAATGTTATAAAGGATGTTAAAGCAGAGCATTTAGAAATACATAATATAATCAAGCAGAGTCAGCATGGCTTCATGAAGGGGAAATCATGCCCGACAAATTTAATAGAATTCTGAGGAGGTAACAAGCAGGGTAGATAAAGGGGAACCAGTAGATGTAACATATTTGGATTTCCAAAAGGTGTTCGATAAGGAATCGCACATAAGGCTACTTAATAAGATAAGAGCCCATGGTGTAGGGGGTAATATATTAGCATGGATAGAGGATTGGCTAACTAATAGAAGACAGAGCATTGGGATAAGGGGGACATTTCAGGATGGCAACCTGTAACCAGTGGAATGGCACAGTGTGGAGGCCACAATTATTTACAATATATATTAATGACTTGGATGAAGGAAGTGAATGTACTATCGCCAAGTTTGCAGGTGACACAAAAATAGGTGGGGAAGCAGTGGTGAGGATGACAGTCTACAGAGGGATATAGACAGGTTAAGTGAGTGGGCAAAAACTTAGCAGATGGAATATAATGTTGGAAGTTTGAGGTTATGCACTTTGGAAGGAAGAATAGAGGAGCTGAATATTATTTAAATGGAGAAAGACTGCAGAAAGCTGCAGCACAGAGGGATTTGGGGGTCCTCGTGCGTGAATCACAAAAAAGCTAGCATACAAGTTCAGCAGGTAATAGGGAAGACAAATGGAATGTTGGCCTTTATTTCAAAGGGAATGGAGTATAAAAATAGGGAAGTTTTGCTAAAACTATACAATGCACTACTTAAACCATATCTAGAATACTGTGAACAGTTTGGGTTGGAGGCAGTCCAGAGAAGATTCACTAGGTTGATTCCAGGGATGGAGGGATTTTATGAGGATAGGTTGAGTAGGTTGTGCCTGTACTCATTGGCGTTTAGAAGAATGAGAGGCGACCTTGTTGAAACACATGAGATTCTTAGGGGGCTTGACAGGGTAGTTGCTGAGAGACTGTTTTCCCTTGTGGGAGAGTATAGGACCAGACGGCATAATCTCAGAGTAAGGGGTCACCTTTTTAAGACAGAGACGAGGAAGAATTTCTTCTCTCAGAGGGTAGTGAATCTGTGGAATTCTTTATCACAGAGGGCTATAGAGACTGGCTTGTTAAGTATATTCAAGGCTGACATAGGCAGGTTTTTAATTAGTAAGGGAATCAAGGGTTATGGAGAAAAGGCAGGAAAGTGGAATTGAGGGTTATCAGATCAGCCATGATCTCATTGAATGGCGGAGCAACTCAATGTGCCGAATGGCCTTCTTCTAGCTCCTACGCCTTATGGTATTATGGAAAGAGCATAATTAGAGGCTATATAAGATAGTCACCAAGAAATATAATATGCAGTTCAGAAGAACTTTCTTTACCCAAATATTTCCAAGAATTTTGAACTCAAACACCACAGGGAGTGATTAAATGCATTTATTGAGGGGAAACTAGCCAAGCATATGGGGAAAGGGTACAGATGGTTATGATAGTATGTTTAGATGAGAGAAGATAGGGGAGGCTTGAGTGGAACCTAAACACCAGCATGGACTGGTTGAGCCGAATGGCCCATTTCTGTGCCATATATCCTATGTCAGCTACCTAGCTGTGCCATACCTACCTGGGACTGCTTCTTGCTGAAATGGGAAGAGTCCCATTGTGCTCATTGACATGAAGGATGGGGCAAAGAACTCAACTAAGATATAAAGGTCCAGAATGTAGCCAGAACTCTCTGTAGTGAACTACAAACTCTCACTGGGAATGCAACTCACCTTGATGTAGGTAGCAGCTTATATTTTGATATGACAATTGTTATGCTATTGCAATATGGTCCCAGTGGTTCTATTCTCAACGATGCTTCCTCAAGGGCAAGAGTTCATCCAATACCCCCAAGGAAATTTTGAAATCAGTCAAATCCCAGTGCCAGAACAAACCAGACAGTAATCACAACCAGAGTGCTGTCGCCAGGAGCACAAGTTTCTGGCATCACTAAATTTGTAGTTTCAGTAGATCAAACTTCAGCACAGTGAGCTCCTACTTAACAACTCTAGAGTTATCAAACAGGCTATGGTCCAGGAAACTTTGGGACAGTAAGATTTTACAGTAGATAGTGCAAAGTAATAGTAATGTTAACATGGGAAAAGAGAATATCATCCAGAGGTTTGTTTTAGGGGTTAGGCAACTCAATTGAGAATTCTCAGATCTACCCCATTGAAAGCAAATTAGCCTGGAGTACAGGATAGGTTCTCTTTAATCCACATAAACAGAATAATCAATTAATCCATAATATTTTATTTCCCTTAGTCTCCTCAAGCCCCAAACTGTTTTGCAAGGGTGTATTTACACTCACTGGTCCAGCAACAGGACCGTTTGCCAGTATTGTTTGTGATGCTAACTTTCAAAAGTTTTCAAATATTCAAATATTTAATATGGAATCAAAACACAGTATTGCACACCACTTGCGAGTTGTGGTACCACAAATGTAACACATAACAGGAACAGTTTCGATTGAGGCAAGAATGGATGAATCAAAAGACAAAGAGCCTCGATGTTTTAAAACCACAGTCTATAGGAAGAACACTAAAGGAACGCTAAGGAAATAATGGTTCATTAGATAAGTAAGATTGCTTTGGCGGTGTGGTTCCTGAATCAATTCTTTTTATCTGGAATGTACAACTGCCCATTTTGTTTAAACAAATGCGAACAGTAACAAAACTCAATTTTTAATCTGTAGTGCAGCAAGTTAACAGAACTCCACGTGCACACTGAGATTTCCATATATTTCAGCACCCCGCCTCCTTCTTCAACAGCAGAGACAATTCTGCAAGCGTGTACTGGAGTTAGTAAAATACTTGCACGCTGAAAGTGCCTTTAAAAAGTCTGTAACTCACACAAATAAAGACTTGTTCTGCTTTCTCAGAAGGGCTTTTTGAGCATGCATCTTGCGGCTCGCATAAATTCAGCAAAAAAATAATGCTTTTGAACGGTGCAAACACTACAATGCCAAACAGGCCGCCAGCCTGGAGTTGCATTTCGCCTTTCTCCCCCATGTATCACTCACCCTGGCAGGCCAGTGAGGGTAACCCTTCATCTTGGCGAAAATCAACTCTCCGGCTTTATACTCGCGAGTCATGGCCTCTTCGGGATGGAATGAAAACGCGCCGCCAACCTTCTCAAATACAGAAAGAGGCCTCGGTCACTGCTTCTTGTTGCTGTTGCTGCTGCCGCCTTTGCTTTTGCTCGCGACTGCAGGCGAGGATAAAGCGCGTGCTCTGCCAGGGGACGTTCCAACCGCTTCCAGAGCCTGAGCGCGCACGCAGCTGCAGCCCTGCTCTCTCTCCCGCGCTGTCTCGTAGCGACTGCACCATGCAAAACGGGGGTACTACTTACCTTGCACGCAGCGTTGCAAATTAGTGGATTTCTTTGAGAAAAGACATTATCAAATATAGTTTAAAACGTATACATTTTAAAGAAAAATTATGTGTTATGAGGTGAGGAAGGATTTTGCACAATGATTAGTTTTTATTTCTGCCTCTCTCCCCATACTGACATGGTATTCCCATCATGTCAATTTTAAAAATATGCATCTGTTACAGGTGCTCCTGGTTTGGGATTTTGCATCAATGGACTGAACTTCTCAAGATAATTACCGGTTAGGAAGATAATTTGGCCCATATTAGTTCATCCACCCGCAAAGACTCTGCTGCAGCATCTATTTTACTCTGACTGCATTCAGGAAATTTCTGTCCCAAGCCCAATACCCATTTGGGAAGTCCATTCCAAGTTATGTTCACAATCCATTTCAAGAAAAAAACTGATATTTATCTTAGTTACCTTTTACTTTTTTATTCTGTGTCCTCTTCAGCTTAAAATAAAATTCTGGATTTATATTATCCATAACATTTATTGACTTGCAACCTCTCTATAAGGTTGCTTCAAAGATGCCTTCTTTCCAAATTGGACACATCAACAATCTGCATTTATATTACAGAGACTTCAACATAATGAAATGACTAAGGTGCTTTACCAGAATGTAATCTGACGGAAGTCAAAATTGAGCCAAAGGGAATATTAGGAGGGTGACTAAATCCTGGTGACACTCCAGCAGTGCCAAGTGAGTGCTGCACTATTGGAGTATGTGCCTTTGAGATGTTAAATCAAGGCTCAGCCTGCCCTCTTAAATAAAAAAAAAATCCCATGGCAGTATTGGAAAGAAGAGTATGGGAGTTCTCAGTATTTATCCCTAAATCAACACCACTAAAAAAAACCTGTTAACTATCAAATTGATGTTTGTAAGACCTTGCTTTGAGACAATTGACTGTGTTTCCTATTTTACAACATTGACTGCACATCAATAATAGTTAATTAGCTGTAAAGTACTTTGGGATATCCTGAGTTGGTGAAAGGCACTATATGAAAGCAAGTATTTTTTAAAGGATGGTAAAGGAGGCAGTTTTTAAGGAATGTCTTAAAGAGAAAGATGGAGAGGTTTAGGAACAGAATTCCAGACCTTAGTACCTAAGTGGCTGAAGGAATAGCTGCCAATGATGGGCAAAAGAAATAGGGGATGCACAAAAGACCAATGTTGGAGGAATTCAGAGATCTTAGAGGATTGGAAGCGGTTACAGAGATAGGGAAGCGGATGAAGCTACAAAGGCATTTGGATATGATGATGAGAATTTTAAAATTGAAATGTTGGTTAATCGGGAGTCAAGATAAGTCAGTGAGTACTGGATGATGGGTGAACGGAACTTGGCATGAGTAGGATATGTTAAGCAGAGCTTTGGATGAGCTGATTTATAGAAGGTGGAAAATGGCAGGCTGGCCAGGATGACAAAAAAACATGGAAGAGGATTTGAACAGGAGATGGGCTGAGCTAGAAACCCAGATGGGTGATATTACGGACATGGAAATGAGTGGTCTTTCTGATAGTGAGGATATGGAGTCTGAATCACAACTCGGGGTCAAATAGGATAGTGACATTATGAATGGTTTGGTTCAGGCCAGACATTGGACAGGAAATGGGGATGGAGTTGGTGGTTGGCAGATCAATTGTTAAATAACAAGGATGACAGGACAGAATCCTTTGTAAGTCAAAAACAGAATTACCTGGAAAAACTCAGCAGGTCTGGCAGCATCAGCGGAGAAGAAAAGAGTTGACGTTTCAAGTCCTCATGACCCTTCAACAGAACTGAGTAATATTAGGAGAGGGGTGAAATATAAGCTGGTTTAAGGTGGTGGGGGGGTGGGGGGAGAGAAGTTGGGGGGTGAGGGTGGTTGTAGGGACAAGCAAGCAGTGATAGGAGCAGATAATCAAAAAATGTCACAGACAAAGGAACAAAGAGGTGTTGAAGGTGGTGATATTTTGATTATCTGCTCCTATCACTGCTTGCTTGTCCCTACAACCACCACCACCCCAACTTCTCTCCCCCCACCCCCCCCCCCCCCCCCCACCTTAAACCAGCTTATATTTCACCCCTCTCCTAATATTACTCAGTTCTGTTGAAGGGTCATGAGGACTCAAAACGTCAACTCTTTTCTTCTCTGCCGATGCTGCCAGACCTGCTGAGTTTTTCCAAGTAATTCTGTTTTTGTTTTGGATTTCCAGCATCCGCAGTAGTTTTTTGTTTTTATCCCTGTGTAAGTCCATTGTTTGGTGTTCTATATCTGCTCTTCTTCGTGCTGGTGTACATGCAGAAGGCCCAGTTCCTAAGAATGGAGTTGAGAAGATGGATCATTATTCTGTAAGGTAAAATGGTGGAGAGCTTGAAAAGCAGTCCATGCTTTCATACTGTGTCAGATCCTTCAGTGCTGCTGCAAGCCCGAGTTGGTGCTGAAACCATGCATTGGTGTATGTTGTTAATATTACCACTTGTTTGCAGCAGTTATGGGTGCTCAGGAAGCCCAGTTGCTTCTTAGGGATGGTTGGCTCAATGATGTGGGTTAGTCTATTGTCATGACAGTGGATCACAGGCCCAAATTACTTATGGGCATATCGCACTTTTTAATGGAAGACATGTGTTTTTTTAAACAAGATATACAAGCAAAAACTGGCTGAGAATGTAAAGTAACCACTTTCTGGAAAATTCCTTTGTGGATTATATTTGACTGACAAGTCCAGAGAGAATGGAATGTCACACCTAAAAATATGTCAAGGCCTACTTCAGACAGAGACACTTGAAATGCAAAAGACTGAACTTTAACCTACCGTGGTTGCACAGACAATGGACACTGATTACCACATCTCAGTAGAAACCACCTCCTGTTAAGTTATATCTCAGAATGTGGACATGATCTGAGTTGAAAGAAAGCAGATTCTGGACAAAAGACATGTTTGTTTTTCCCTTCCAGAAATACACAAGAAAAGGGGTTAAAAAGCTAGCTGCAAACCTGATTTGTGTGTTCTAGTTCTGGTATGCTAGTGTGAGCTGTGAGGATCACAGCAGAAGAAGATCAACTGGTCATCCCTGCAGCTTGCAGGTAAAAGTCTCTATCTCTCTCTGGGTGGAGGCAAGTCAGCAAAGCTACAGTCAAAAGGAAATAGGACATCTCCTTCAGTTGACCTGCAGAATCAAGTGTCTCCAAACCAACTGCTCAACTGCCAAAGTCAGCTCTACCGGTATCAACTAACTTAACATCACCATCTACTCCTCACAGACAAGCCAAAGACTGATCCCTATATCTTTTTAACTTTTATTTTTGGACTCAACTTCTCATTTCCGATCTGTGTGTATATGTGCTGCGTTTTTATTATTTTTGCTCAGGTTTTTAGTAACTAATAAACTTACTTTTCCTTGACTCAAGAAAGCCTGGTCAAATTGGCTCCTTCTAAAACATAAATACATTTGGATGAGGAAAAGGTATCCATAAGGGAAGGGATCCTATTTAAATTAACCTTGTCGTGACCAACCAAGCGGGTTGAATAAAGAAGGGGAGCCAGTTCATTCCTCCTCACCTGGGAGCATAACTAAATTAGGGTCATGTTCAGGAAGTTAATAATTTGAGGTACCTCATCCGGGATCATAACAAATTGGGGGACCTTGCCCGGGGACTGGTTGTAGCACTATGGAGTAGTAGCCTCTCCAGTTCTTTGTAACAAGCGCAAAGAAAGGAGATCAGGTAGTAGCTTGGAGGCCTCACAAATGTTCTTTCCCTTATTCAGGAAGACAATTATTTTAGCCTCCCTCCAGGTAGATGGAATTCTACTAGTTGCCAGTACCTCAGAGAAGGAGGTCAACCCTCACTTAGCTTTGGGTCCCAGTGCTTTTAAGAATTCTGAATAAATACCCTCTGGATAGCAGCTTTTCCAGATTTGGTTGTCGACGGGGATGCATTTAATTCATCCAGGGTGAATGGACCAGGTGTAGTATACAAACTTTGTGCTGCCATCATGTTTGTTGAAAGCTGCTGCATCACCTGGCATTGAAGCTTTTAGTTCACCAAAATCTTTGATGTTTGCACCAAGTAAGATAACATAAGAACATAAGAAATAGGAGCAGTAGTAGACCATAAGGTCCCTTGAGCCTGCACTGCCATTCAATATGATCATGGGTGATCTTCAGCTTCAACTCCACTTGCCTGCCTGACCCCCATATCTCTTGATTACCTGAGAGACCAACATTCTTCCTATTTCAGCCTTAAACATATTTAATAATGGAGCAACCACAGCCCTCTGGATTGAGAATTCCAAAGATTCACAAGCTTTTGAGTGAAGAAATTTCTCATCATCTCAGTCCTTACTGACCATCCCCTGAAACAATGCCCCTTTGTTCTAGATCTCCAGCCGGGGAAACAACCTCTCAGTGTCTATCCTGTCAAACTCCTTCAGAAGCTTGTATGTTTCAACGAGGCCACCTCTCATTTTTATAAACCTCAGAGACCATAGACCCAATTTACTCAACCTCTCACCACAGGACAATCCGCTCATCCAAAGACCATTCCAGCGAACATTCGCTGTACTGCCTTCAATGTAAGTATCATCTTCCTTAAATATGGAGACCAGAACAGCAGCCCATGCTCCAGGTGTGGTCTCACCAAAGACCCATAAAATTTTAGCAAGGCTCTCTTAATCTTGCACTCCAAACCTCTTGCAATAAAGGCTGACATGCTATCATTTGCTTTCATAATTGCTTGCTGTACCTGCATGCTAACTTTCTGTGTTCCTTGTACGAGAACACCCAAGTCCCTCCAAACATCAACATTTACAAGTTTCACGCTTTTGAAAAACATTTCTGCTTTTCTATTCTTACTACCAGAGTGAATAATCTCACTATCAGGGCTACCCCTCCTCCTTTTCCATTTTATCTTTTTGAAATGCTGTGTAGCTTGGAATATGTATTTCCCAAACTTGGTCACCTTGTTTTTTAAAATTTATTTATTCATGGAATGTCGGCGTCACTGGCTAGGTCAGCATTTATTGCCCATCCCTAATTGCTCTTGTCCTACACGGGTGAGATGGTCTATCTCCTAAACCATTCAAACAGCCTCCTTGACTGAGGTGGTATTTTAGTGTCATAAGATTTTTTTTTGTTGCCTTGTACCCATTAGGAACAGGATTGGGTTGATCCAGTCTCATTTCAAGCTTAATTTGCTGAATATTAAGAGGACACAGTAATACTCTCCAGAGGGAATTCCTCGTGCAGACTGGTCCCTCATGAAGCAAGAAGATGAATATGCAGGACAAAGCTATTTACTAAAATCTCCAACAATGTCAGCTTATCTTATGTGATAATATTTAGCCCATTAAATAATACACCTTACAAAGATGAAACATTCATCCCATTAATCTCATCTACATCTGATTAAATGAAATTGTGCTGACAATTCTGTCATCCAATCCCCTTGATGCCAACAAATGGAAAGCGCAACAAATATAACACTTAAACGTTTATGTAAATTGAAAGAACTGAGGAGCTTGTTAAAAAAAACCTAGCTCAGGCAGAGGCCATGACTGCAATGTAAAGGACAGGAAAAGGCTTACTTACTTCTAGTTTTGAGTTCCTAAGGGTAGTGAGGATCACAATGGCTCCTTTATCCCATAGCCTGGTCAGAAAGGTTGAGTCAAAAAAAAAATTCAGTCAGCTTAATAACTTGACACTTAGAGAACCTTATTAACATGCCTCCAAAAGAAGCTACTAAGAAATCCACATAGCCATAGGTCTGAATTTTCAGCTCGGCAGGCGGGCGCCATCAGCAGGCTTGGGAGCGGTCGGGAAACAAACTGCCAACTGCGATCGGCCCCCAACCGCGATTTTACGCTGGCTGGCCAATTAACGGCCAGCCAGTGTGAAGCGCGCACTGATATGATCAGCACTGCCTGGGCTGGGGGCGAGAGGAGGGCGAGTGCTGAAGTCAGCGCGGGAGGGGGAGTGCAGAATGAAAGCTCTTTGAAGGCAGAGAGCTGCAAAAATGCAAAAAATAAAGATTTTAAAAACTGGGAAAAATGCCCACGCATCAGAATGAGTCACTGGAACATATGGATGATGAAAATTCTGTGCAAATGTTTTTATCTTTTTTAAAATAATATCGGCAACCTCTTCCTGCCCTTGGACGAGGTTTCCTGAAAAATGCAAAGGCTGCCTGGCCGATTCGCCTGCCCACCAACTGTAACTTTGGGCGGGCAGCGAAAAATCCCAGTTAATTGCGCTGTTAATTGGCTTAATAACTCTCTTAATTGTCGGTGGGTGCACCCCAGGGTTTAGCGCATGCCCACCGACTAAAACGTTGCACGAGTGCAGGAGGACATCGAGACGCTTGCCCGACATCATTGTGCGCTATTTTACACTCGAGCATGTCGGGCGCGCACCCACATGGTCGAGTGCAAAATTCTGCCCACGGTGATTTTGGCTGGCATGAAGTGCCCATTCTCTCCCTGCAAGGGACCTGCTTAACCACATACAGAAAAATTAGGTACAAGTAGGCAATAGTCAAGGGAGCCTAGGTGGTGAACAATAGCAATGCTGGTGTTTAACCAGTTAAGATTGTACAGTCTTCCAGGATAGTGTGCTAGTAACATCCCTGTTCCTTGTCCAGCAAAACAAACTAGCACATTAGGCTAAAAACAAAAATACCTGGAAAAACTCAGCAGGTCTGACAGCATCTGCTGAAAGGGATACAGTTGACGTTTTGAGTCCATAGGACCCTTCATCAGAACTAAGACATATAGAAATGAGATGAAATATAAGCTGGTAGAAGGGGGTGGGACAGGAGAGCTCGATAGGGGGCCAGTGTTAGGTGGAGGCCATGAAGAGACTGCCAAAGTTGTCATAGACAAAAGGACAAAGGGGTGTTGACAGTGGTGATATTATCTAAAGGATGTGCTAATGGGGACATTAAGGGAAGCAAGCAGGACAAGCTAGTGGCAGATGGTGGGGTGGGGAGAAAGGATCGAAATGGGCTAAAAGGTGGAGATGAAACAATAGATCGAAATAAATTTAAAAATAGGAGGGAAAAGAAGAAAATATAGTTGTAAAAAAATTATAAATTATTGGAAAAAGGGGGATCGGAAAGGGGGTGGGGATGGAGGAGAGAGTTCATGATCTGAAATTGTTGAACTCAATATTAAGTCCGGAAGACTGTAAAGTGCCTAGTCGGAAGATGAGGTGCTGTTCCTCCGGTTTGCATTGAGCTTCACTGGAACATTGCAGCAGGCCAAGGACGGACATGTGGGCATGAGAGCAAGGTGGTGTGTTGAACACCAACAGGGAGGTCTGGGTCATGCTTGAGGACAGACTGAAGGTGTTCCGCAAAGCGGTCACCCAGTCTGCGTTTGGTCAATCCATTGTAGAGGAGACCACATTGGGAGCAGCGAATGCAGTAGACTAAATTGAGGGAAGTGAAAGTGAAGTGCTGCTTCACTTGAAAGGAGTGTTTGGGCCCTTGGACGGTGAGGAGGGGGGAAGTAAAGGGGCAGGTGTTGCACCTTCTGCGGTTGCATGGGAAGGTGCCGTGGGATGGGGTTGAGGTGTAGGGGGCGATGGAGGATTGGACCAGGGTGTCCCGGAGGGAACAATCCCTGCGGAAAGCCACCGGGGGGGGTGAAGGGAAGATGTGTTTGGTAGTCGCATCATGCTGGAGTTGGCGGAAATGGCGGAGGATGATCCTTTGAACGCAGAGGCTGGTGGGGTGATAAGTGAGGACAAGGGGGACCCTATCATGGTTCTGGGAGGGAGAGAAAGGTGTGAGGGCAGATGTGCGGGAGATGGGCCGGACACGGTTGAGGGCCCTGTCAACCACCGTGGGTGGAAAACCTTGGTTAGGGAAGAAGGAAGACATGTCAGAGGAACTGTTTTGGAAAGTGGCATCATCAGAACAGATGCGACGGAGGCGAAGGAACTGAGAGAATGGGATGGAGTCCTTACAGGAAACACATTAGGCTATTGCCCTTTTGGATTATCTTTAGCTCAGTGGGAAGATTCCAACCCCCCAGTGTCAGGTCACTTACAATGGTATTCAACACATCATTGATAAGAGATTGAATATGTAGGGTACAGGATTGACATGAACTTTTTACTTATTGGCTAATGGGAATCCATCCTGCAACCACAAACTACAAAATGTAGTAGAAAAGGGACATGGAACAAAAAAGGTTGTGACACAAAAGTAAAATATGTGGATGCTGGGAATCTGGAATAAAAACAAAAAACACTGGAGATACTTAGCAGGTGAGGCAGTGTCTGTGAAAAGAAACAGACTTAAGTTTCAGGTTCAAAAACAAAAAATGCTAGAAAACCTCAGTAGGTCTGACAGCATCTGTGGAGAGAAAGACAGAATTAACGTTTCGTGTCCGTATGACTCTTCTTCAGATCTAAAGGGAAGTAGAAATGTGGTGAAATATATACTGTTTGAGGTGGGTGGAACAGGTGAGGCTGGATAGAAGGCGATAGGAGGAGGCAAAGGAGAGATTGCAAAAGATGTCATGAACAAAAGGTCAAAGGGTTGTTAATTGTGGTGGTATTGGCTAAAGGAGGTGCTAATGGTGACATTAAGAGTGGGAAGCAGAATGTGATAATGGCCGGACCAGGGTAAGCATTCTGGAAAGTGACAGAGAGCCCTAGTGGGGGTGGGGTGAGGGAGAGGGGACAGTGGTGGGAAAAAAGATTGAAAATAGTCTAAAAGCTGGGGATAAAACAATGAATAAAAATGGAAATAAATTTTTAAAAATAATAATAATGAAAATAAGTGGAAAAAAAGTGGAAAAAAATGAAAATAAGTGGAAAAAAATTTAACAAAAACTAAAAAATAATAATGAATATAGAAAAAAGGGGATCAAAAAGGGGCGGGGATGGAGAGAGAGTTCATGGTCTGAAGTTGTTGAACTCAATGTTAAGTCCAGAAGGCTATGAAGTGCCTAATCGGAAGATGAGGTGCCGTTCCTCCGGTTTGTGTTGGGCTTCACTGGAACATTGCAGCAGGCCAAGGACGGACATGTGGGCATGAGGGCAGGGTGGTGTGTTGAAATGGCAAGCGACAGGAAGATCTGGGTCATGCTTGCGATTGTTTTGTCCCCAGCTTTTAGCCTATTTACAAAACTCAACAGCTATCTTGGCCCTAGCCCCTTGAACTCCCCTCTAAATTGCTCCATCTTCTTCCCTCTCTACAGACCTTTAAAAGCTTCCCAGTCTCATGGTTTGTGAGTGATAATTTGGCCCAATCACTCGTTGTACAAAGGAGCCACTCTGCCTCAGCAGTTATCCCTTGTTGTAAGGGCAGCATCTTGCCCCCTTGACAAGGTAGGTAACTGATCATCAGTGCAAGGTTTTCAAGTCAAGTTGTTCAAAGTGATTATAAATCAGAGGATGGACCAAGATATTTAAAATTACGTGATCAGTTGTTGTGCTAGTCTAAACCAATGCCACATAATTAGTGAACTTTGGAAAGGAAACAGAACCGCAATGAGGGAGGAGTTGCATCTTTCAAGCTTAATCCATTCTAATCATCTCATAAGGAGCAATCAACAGTTAAAAACTGTTCTTCAAATCCATCAAGGAATATATCTAGTCTTTAATGTCAGTGCTATGCACCTTTTGAGGAGTGAATATCCCATATGGCAAGGCCTTAGGCTCCTTAAAAGATTACATTTACCCTGATAAAGTTAGTTGAGTATAACCCGACATTCACTAGCCAATGATCAGAACAACATGCAGGTTTTCTTGTTGTTTTACGTTCAAAGGCCATTGTGACCACAGGATTTTAAGCAGATTCGTAAACAGTCTGCATGTTTTCTAAAAGGCAAAAGTATAATCCTTCCCTGTGAAAGAAAAAAGCCTGATCTTGGGTTTCTTAACACCCAAGGAGTTAATATTCTAAGTGGCAAATAGAAAGCTCTTTGAGGAGTCCAATTTCAACACACTGCTGGATTTCCCAAAATAATGGGGTGATTTATGAAATTGTGTGACAATCCTAGCAGCAAATATCTACTCCTTCTGCCACATCAGTTGTTCCCTCCTCACCTGAAAATTATAGACACCAAGTGCTACCTCCTCAAGATTGTACACATGGGGCAGAGACCGCTATGGGAAATTGGCACCTTTCCTCCGGCCTGGCATCTTCTTTCACGTTTGCATCCAGCTCTTATGGGTGCTACAAAAAGTGATCAACCCGTCAATTATCATCTGCTAGAGGTTATTGTGCCACTTCTGGAGGGAGGCTGCACCAGGTGCCAGTTAGGACAATCCATCTTTATCTCGCTCCATGCAGTGTCTGGAACCCTCTGCTGCACAGCAAAAATTATGTCGCTTCACCACCCACCACATCTGCTCACTTTATTTAAGTGAAACATATAAATGAACAGTCTGCAGCATAAACCTAAATCATACATTTCACTATCTTCCTCAATGCATTAAATAATAAATATGCCAATCGTTTTCTCTCTCAAGCACAAGGCAGACCTCGACTTTGTGCAATAGGGTAAAATGGTGATAGCAAGTCAGCAGCCTGTTTTGCATCTCTCCAAAATTTTATTTCCATTGACCTCACTGGAAATAAGCATACTGAGCAGCTGATTCGCTATGAACCTTTTTACACCTTGTGTAATGTCAATATCTATCCTGACATTTATTCCACATGTGAAGCATGCCACAGCCTCAAATGTATAAGTGACAAGGAAATGCAAAATCATTGTATATCTTCTCAGAGTCTCCTGCTTTTAACATGTGAACATACTATATTTTTGAAAACCCAATATTAAATGTAATGTTTTTCCCAAATCCTTTCTGTGGAAAAGTAGTGAAAAGATTCCAAAATTCCAGCTCCCCTTAAATTAAGCTGCTTACATCTGCCTTCAGACCAGCTGCAATGATAGATGCAACATTGGATCTGCCATTCTATCAGGGAATGTCTGGAACATATAATCAGGAATCTACAGGCAGCTAAAGTCCTTTCAACTTTGCACAGAGTGATCCGAGGACAGGGTGCTTTGCAAACTGAGTGTTAAGTTGGGAATTTGGTGCAGATAGGAATTAGGTGCAGAGGGGAAAGGAGATGCTGCTTTTTATATCTTTTTATACCTCCAGTAGCTAATGAGTTTTCAGTTTTTTGTCTGCAAGCTATGAGAATGTAACTTGCTGTTACATTAGCTAACTAAATTAATAATTGACTAATTAAATAAATAAAGTTGGTCAGACAAGGCAGGCTTGGTGGTGTGCCATGACTGCAACATGTGGGAATCTGTGGAATGCATTGTCATCATTACAACCATTTCGGTATTGTCATCATGGACAACCTTATCTTCAGCTCAGAGTTGCTGAGCTGGAGTCCGAGTTGCAGACATCGAGGGGCATCAGGGAGGGGGAGAGTTACCTGGACACTTTGTTCTAGGAGGCAGTCACACCCCTTTGGTTAGGTAGAACTTCACAGTTGATCAATAGTCAGGGACAGAAGGCTGTAACTGCGGCGGAATTGTCCCAGATTTGCACTAAGCGAGGTAGCAAGCGGGTAAAACGTTTTACCCGTCGGCCACAATGGCGGGTTTTCAGGCCGTATCGTCCCAATCCTGCCACGTTATTTATGTATCCCTGGGAAACACGTCATTTCAATGGCGGGTGGGCTCTCATTGGCCCACCCGCCATCACCTCGCTGCTTCATCACACCAGGCGCCATATTTAAAGTCCAGCCACATGCACACATCTCAGTGCTTCCGAGCCATGACTACTGCAGGGAAGATGTCCACGAAAAGGAAAAAGACTGCAACCCCCAGGTTTAGTGGTGAGTCACTGAAACACCTTTTGGATGCCATGGAGGCCCACTGTGATGTCGTCTACCCCCGCTCTGGCAACAGAATGGGCAGCAGCATTATCAACCAGGCTTGGGAGGCGGTGGTCAGTGCTAATGCCCTGCAAAAGAGGACAGCCATCCAGTGCCACTACAGGATGAATGATCTCATCTGTTCTGCCAGGGTAACTCCTTTTCTCATCACTCTCAACTCACACACTCACAAACCCATCACACATCCACAGGGATCTCACACCTCAAGGGACAAGACCACTAACTCACACACACACATCTCCATCAGGATCATATCCTCTCGAACTCATCCTCATCCCTGTCTATGGCGCCACTCTCCATACAAACATTCCATGCAGTGCCATGTGTCCTGCTCTGTTTTCATGCAGGAGAAGCCTGCTCACATCAGCAGAGAGAGGTCCCAGACCGGAGGTGGAGTGGCCCACATTAGGCCCCTCACTCACTTTGAGGAGTGTGCCATCGCGCTGACTGGTGAGGACAAGGACTATGCCTGCAGTGATGGTGAGGCCGGTGGCAAACACCCGCCTAAGGATCCTGCACCACATCACGGCAGAGGGAGCAGCCGGCCCACGAGTGACTCTGGAGGGAGAAGTATGTGTGTGGCAGGGCATTTTGGAGCCTCGTGCAAGCACTCTCCCATGCATTCGGATCTTTCACGTTTCATACTCATCTCACTGTCCTGAGCATTTTCAATGCTGCCTGCTGGGGTTCGCTTTCAGTTGTCCAGCGCCCAACCACTGATCACCCCATGCAGCACCTGATCTTGTCCACCACGACTGTCGTTTCACTTTCGATTTGGACAGCACGGTCTGGATTCAGTCCTTTGTCAGCTCTCCCATCTTTTCCCCTCTGCCAGTCACCCATTTCCTCCCCCCACTGGCCATCACAGTTGACCCCCTCCCCCTCCCTGGCATCACCTTCCACCTCCCTGTCATTACTTTCCAGCCACAACCCTTTTCTTTCGGGGATGTCCAGGTGAACGTGCACATTCCTTTCCTTCCTGAAAATCCCACCCCCCACATTCAGCTCCCCAACCTCCTCCTTCCCATCCCCAGGGTCCGTGTCTGCCTCCGAGTCCCCACCAGTCACCTTCGCCATCCCTTCTATCGTTATTGTTGAACCCTCATCCTCCCACCCTACCACCTCACTCTGCCCTCGGTCATTCTCACCTTTCTTCCATACCATGCTACCCTCAGTTCGCTTCCCCTCCCGTGCACATTCACCTGCACATCCCCCCCCCTCTGCACTCCTTTGCCCCTCCGCACTCCTTCCCCCCGGAACCCCTCACCCTCTTCGCACCCCTTCCCCTCCCCGGAACCCTTTCCCACTGCAGTTCTCCCACCCCCCGAGCGCCCCCCTCCCCATCCCGCTTAGTCCCATTTCCTGACTCCTTCCTCCAACTTTACTTCTTCCTTGAGCCTCACTTCTTCCTCCAGCCTTACTCCTACCCCCTCCCTGACTCCTTCCTCCACTCTTACTTCTTCCTCAACCCTTACCCCCTCCCCTCTCAGCACCCCTTCCTCCCCCCAGACACCCTCCCCTCTCTTCACTCCTTCCCATGCATCTTCCACCCCCCCCTAACACCTACCTCCCCAGTTGTGGTCTTCTCCCCTGTTACCCCCTCCTCCACCATCCTCCCTCCCCCCTCACAACCCCACCCCCACCCCCGGCACCTTCATTTCCCCCTCCTAACCTCCCCCCAGCCCGACACCTTCATTCCCCCCCTCCAACCTCCCCCAATCCTGACACCTCTTTCTCCCCCAGTTGATCCTAGCCCTTCCTCTCCCGCCCCCTTGACCATCACCCATTGTGAAAATCAACCGTGGCTTTCCAACTTCCGTGAGCTGCTTTGCAGCAGAGCCATGTCCATGAGAATCCACCCAGCGTCCATGGACGTTCCTCCAGTGTGCCATTGGTGTCGGCCTCCAGCATCCTCTGCTCCTTGGATGCCGCGCTGTGAGCAAAGCCCTGGCGGGTAAGTCCCGACTTCTGCGCGTCACAGTTGTCAAGATGTGTTCTATATCGGCGTGTTTTCCCGCCGACGTGGGCGGACGATCCAGTAAGTCGGCGGGGAGATCGATTCCATGGGGCAGGCCTAATAATAATATGCTGATGTATTACAATGAGGTTCCCGACGTCCGATGGCGGAGAATGTGGCCTGCCATCAGTGGGCTGAGCAGACGATCGTGAACAGGTTTTATGCCGTCGTGAAACCGATCACACCTTGTTGTCTGCTCACACCACTGTGCATGCCCGACACCGGCAGGCACGAAAAATCTGGCCTGCGAGTCAGGCAGGTGTGGGGAACCAGCATGTAGTGATGGAGGAGCCTCAGCCCTTAATTTTAACCAATAGGCTAAAGGTATATTTTGTCTGTGTAGATGAGAATACGGACTGCAGTGTGGATGAGCAAACAGACCGTGGCACCTGGTGCCAGACACCATTTAATTTGGGGGAGCGAAAAGGAATGTGGTAGTAACAGGAAACAGTATAGATACTGTTTTCTGCAGCCATGACCAGGAGCTCTGTAGGTTGTGTTGCCTGCCAGGTGCCACGGTTAAGGACATCTCCTCATGATTGGAGACAAACTTGAAGTGTGAAAGGAAGGACGTGGTTCATGTAGAAACCAATGTCATTGATAGAACTAGGAATGATGTTCTGCTGAAAGAAATTGAGGAGTGAAGGTTCAAATTAAAATGCAGAAACTCAAAGGAAATCATCTCTGGGTTGTTACCTGAGCCACGCACCAAATGGCATAGGGTCAAGCAGATAAAAAATTAAACTCATAGCTCAAAGAGTGGAATGGGAAGAAGGGTGTTTTGATTCATGGGGCACTGGCACCAGTACTCAGGAAAGAGAGAGCTGTTCTGTAGGGAACAGCAATGTGATTGACTCTTAAAGTGCCCTCTGAACAAGGAGGAGATCACCAGGATGTTGCCTGGGATGAAACATTTAAGTTATGAAGAGAGGTTGGATAGACTTGGGTTGTTTTCGTTGGAGCAAAGAAGACTGAGGGGCGACTTGATCGAGGTGTACAAGATTATGAGGGGCATGGACAGGGTGGATAGAGAGCAGCTGTTCCCCTTAGTTGAAGGGTCACTAACGAGGGAACATAAGTTCAAAGTGAGGGGCAGGAGGTTTAGGGGGGATGTGAGGAAACACTTTTTTACCCAGAGGGTGGTGACGTTCTGGAATGCGCTGCCTGGGAGGGTTGCCTCACATCCTTTAAAAAGTACCTGGATGAGCACTTGGCACGTCATAACATTCAAGGTTATGGGCCAAGTGCTGGTAAATGGGATTAGGTAGGTAGGTCAGGTGTTTCTCACATGTCGGTGCAGACTCGATGGGCCGATTGGCCTCTTCTGCACTGTGTGATTCTGTGATTCTGAAATGTAATTAGGAAGGCTACAACATGCTCGTTGAACTGTATAAGATTATAAGAGGGATTGACAGGGTAGATGCTGAGATGCTATTTCCTCTGGCTGGAGAGTCTAAGACTATGGTGCATAGTCCTGTTAAAAAGCATCAGCAATTTAGGGCTGAGATGATGGAAATTTTCTTTCCTCAGAGGATTGTGAATCTTTGGAATTATCTATCCCAGGGGGTTGTGGGTGCTCAGCCATTGAGTATATTCAAAGCTGAAATCAATAGATTTTCAGAATCTAAGGGGATCAGTAGATGTGGAAATTGGCAGGACAGTAGAGAGAGGTTGAAGATCAGCCTTGACCTTATTGAATGGCAGAGCAGGCTCAAAGAGCCATGTTGCATACTCCTGATTAACCATTCCCTCATCTCCATCTTCAACACCCTTGTTCTCTTTAAAAACATCACTCTCTCTCACCCTGGCCATTCACCCTGGTACAACCCTCATCTCCGCTTCCTTAAGTCTAAGGGGCACAAAGGTGAATGGATATAGCAGACAACTAGTTTAGCCAATCACGACCAGATCTGGCTGGACCACTTAAAGCACTATTGCATCATGCTCTCATCTGCCAAAACTGCTAACTATTCCAGGATCATCCTGGATTGCAAAGGTAAGCCCAGCTTCTTTTCTCTACAGCACACCATCCCCTTGAGCTCCTTGCTCCTGTTTCCTCCACTCTCACCTCCAACAACAAGTGCAAGGGGCTCATATATTCCTTGTGACTAAGACTGAGATCATCCAATCAGCTGCCCCATCAGTTTCCATGTGTAAGCTGACAACACCCAGCTCCACCTCAGCACCACCTCTTCTGACCCCTCCACTGTCTCTAAATTGCCAGCCGGTTTGTTCGACATCCAGTACTAGTTGAGTAGAAATTTTCTCCAATTAAATATTGGGAAGACCGAAGCCATTGTCTTCAGTTGCCACCTCAAACTCCACTTCCTAGTCACTGACTCCACCCCTCTGCCTGGCATTTGCCTGTGGCTGACTGTTTTCAAGCTGGGTGTCCCATTCGTGTCATCACCAGCATTTCTCTTCCCACCTCTGTAACATCCTTCAACTCCACTCCTGTCTCAGCTCATCGGCCTGTGAAACACTGATCGATGCATCTGGACTTGACTATTCTATAGCATTCCTGGCCTGCCTCCCACATTCTATTCTCTGTAAGCTTGAGGTCATCCAAAACTCTGCTGCACCAAGTTCCATTCATGCATCACTCCTGTGCTCGCTAACTTACCTCGATTCTGGTTAAGCAATGCCACGATTTTAAAATTCGCATCCTTGTTTTCAAATCCCTCCAACCTTGCCCCTCCCTATCTAATCTCCTCCAGCCCCACAACCGGCCGATATATCTATGTTCCTCAAATTCTAGCCTCTTGAGCACCCCAATTTTAATTTCTTCACCATTGGTGGTTTTACCTTTAGTTGCCAAGGCCCTAAACTGTGAACTTCCATCCCTAGAGCTCTCTGCCTCTTGATTTCCTCCCTTAAGACGATCCTCAAAACCTCTTTGACCAAGCTCTCAGTCATCTGCCCTAATATCGCCTTATCTGGCTTAGTGCCATTTCTTGTCTTATAATGCTGCTATGATGGGAAAATGAAGTCATTTATTGGGTGTATTTAGGTACTTAAGCTGATCCTAAAGAGCTCACCTTCTAAGGTATCAAAGTTTTCACGGAGCAGGCAGTTGTTGGGAGCTGTGTAAAACTGAACAGCTCCAGCCTGTTGGGAATAAGGTTGACAGCATGGAAAAAGTTTTGTTTGATTAAAAAAAGTGCGAGTTTTGAAGAAAATCTATTCCTTGGTAGTGAAATTCTAATAACATTAACATTTCCCTACCCTATCCTGGGTTCCAGGGGCTGAATTTTGCCGTTGGTGAGCAGGGGGCGGGGCCCGCTCGCTGACGCATAAAATGACGTGGGATGACGTTGGGCAGAACCCCTGACGTCAGCCCGCCCCACTTAAATTTTCAGGAAGGCAGGGGCGCAGCAAAATCAGCTGCGGGCCCGCTGATCTGTCAATGGCCAATTGAGGCCATTGACAGGATCATTAAAACAATTAAAGGACCTGCCCGTCCAACCTTAAGGTTGGTGGGCAGGCCAGGAGCCCCGGCGGCAAATAGAGAAAACATGAAACCTCATCCACCGGCAGCATGAGGTTTCATGTAGGGATTTAAAAAGTTTAATAAAGTTTTAATGTAATTTATAAACATGTCCCATCATGTTAAGGATTTTTTTTTCTCTATTTTTAATGTTCTTAAAAGTGTCAGCGAACTCCCTGAGGCAGCACTTAGCCTCAGGGAGATGTGCGCTCTTTCGTGCGTATGCGCGAAAGAGCGCACTCTTGCTTTTGGGGAATCCCCCCCGCCTGCACAGGAAGCGCTTCCCGGCGGACGTCACACTGGGCGGGCCAATTGTAAAATGGCGGTGGGGCCCGCTTCTCCGGCGGGGATCAACCCCCCGCCCGCCGGAGATTGGGTTGGGCCCGCCCTCCCGGCAGGCAGAAAATTCTGCCCCAGATCTCCATCTACTCGGCCAATTTGAAGATGCAGATGTTTTCATTTTTTCAAACCATGTAAACAGCCACAGCAAAGGCTGCTGAGTCGGGCCAGAATATGCCCTATTTCCCTGGTGTCCCATCTCCATTTCTGCCACCCACTCCCCCATCCCCGGTCACTAATTGGCCACTACTCCCGACCCCTCACCAGTTAGTCCCTCGCCTCCACCAGAATCGGAAGTTTTGTCTGCTTCCTGTCTGGGACAGGTTTGTTTCCCCGAATGAATCCACTTCCGAATCCCGCCTCCTCAATCAAAGTCCGGCTCCAAGATTCCAGAGAGGAAGCACATTCCAATTTCCATAATTACACAACAGTTAGCACTAATATTGTCTCCACTCCTTGTCAAAAACAATGTTGGAAATTTGCTCTTGAATTTTGTGGCTGTTGGCTTCCGTAAAAGATCAAACTATTTTAGTCCTCATCAGAATCTAATGCTGAACATTCACCCCATTTAAAGAGGTTACTTTTCTGTGTTGATATTTTGATAAAACTTGAAGAAACTGGCAGCTAACATAAAAGGGAATCCTAAGATCTTTTATCAGTACATAAATAATAAAAGGGCAGTAAGAGGTTGGGTGGGACGGAATTGGGACCAAAAAGGAAATATATGCATGGAGGCAGAGGATTTGGCCAAGGTATGAAATTAATACTTTGCATCTGTCTTGAAGGAAGAAGATGCTGCCAAAGTCATAATGGAAGAGGATGTAGCTGAGACATTGGATGGGCTAAAGTTTATAAAAAGGCCGTCTCTACTTAAAGCTGATTAATCACCAGGACTGGATGAGATTTGTCCAAGGATGCATAGCGAAGTAAGGGGTGGAAATTGCAGAGGTACTGGCTGCAATCTTCCAATCCTCCTTAGATATTGAGGAGTGGAGATACCAGACAGTTTGAGATTTGCAAATGTTACACCCTTGTTCAAAAAAGAGTGAAAGGATAAACCTAGCAACTACAGGCCAGACAGTTTAACATCAATGGTGGGAAAGCTTTTAGGGACAATAATTTGGGACAAAATTAACAGTCACTTAAGCAAGTATGAATTAATTAGTGAAACCCCGGGTTTGTTAAATTGTGTTTCGCTTACTTGACTGAGATTTTTGATGCGGTACCAGAGATGGTTGATGAGGGTAAATGCAGTAAACGTGGTGTATATGGACTTCCAAAAAGCATTTGATAAAGTACTATATAGTAGGCTTGTCAGCAAAGTTGAAGCCCTTGGAATGAAAGTGAAAGTGGCAGCATAGATACAAGATTGTTTGAGTGATAGGAAACATAGGCAGGATCTTTAGGTCGGCGAGCGGTGGGGGGGTGGGGGGCCTGCTCACTGATGCGTAAAATGACGTGGGATGACATCGGGCGGAACTCCCAGCGTCACGCCGTGTCATTTCAATTTTCAGGTTGGCGGGGGTGCAGCCGAATCAGCTGTGCGCCGGCCAATCTGACAATGGCCTATTGAGGCCATTTAAAAAGTACTTAACATAATTAATGGACCTCCCCATCCAACCTTAAGGTTGGCGGGCAGGCTGCGAGCCCTGGTGGGTTTAAGAAAAAGCATGAAACCTCATCCATGGGCGGGATGAGGTTTCATGAGGGTTTTTCAATATTTAATAAAGGTTTCACTAAAAGTGATAGATATGTCCCAACTCATGTGACAGTGTCACATAAGGGGACATGTCAGGGAAATTTTGTTTTTGTCTCTTTAACATTTTTAAATTTGGAGCCAATCTCCTTGTGGCAGCACTTAGCCTCAGGGAGATCAGGGAGTGCACTCTTGGCTGAGGGAATCCCCCCCGCCCGCACAGGGGGCGCATAGTGCTTCCTGGCAGATGTCACGCTGGGTGGGCCTTAATTGGCCTACCCACATAAAATGGCAGCGCCCCACCAATCGGGGGTGCTGATCAGAGGCATGCCTGTCTGCGCCCACTCCTGCACTTAGAGTAGGGTTCTTTTTTAGATTGTAGGAAGGTATACAGTGGGGTTCCCCAGGGGGTGGTACTGGGACTGCTTTTCTTGATCTATACTAATGAAATAGGCTTGAGTGCAGGGCACAATTTCAAAATTTGCAGATGATGCAAAACTGAGAAATATTGTGAACTGTGAGGAGGATAGTGATAGGCCTTAAGAAGGCATAGGAATGGGTGGACACATAGCAGATGGAATTTAATGCTGAGAAATGAGAAGTGGTACATTTTGGTAGGAAGAACGAGGAGAGAAAATAAAATAAAAGATACAATTCCAAAGGGAGTGCACAAACAAAGAGACCAAGGAAGAAGTCATGCTGCTGAAGTCATGGTGAAAAGGGCAATGATTGAGACACTGGGCGGGCTAAAAATTGATAAAGGAGAGATATTAGAAAGGTTGGCTCACACTTAAAATTGTTAAGTCGCCAGAACAAATCATTGATGGTGGCAAGGCAATTTAAGAAATGATAGGGAAGGTGGTGGTGTAGTGGTATTGTCACTGATTAGTATTTCAGAGGCCCAGGGTAATGCTCCAGGGACCTGGGTTCAAATCCCACCATGGCAGATGGTGAAATTTGAACTTAATAAAAAAAATCTGGAATTAAAAGTCTGATGATGACCATGATAACCATTGCTGATTGTCATAAAAACCCATAATGCCCTTTAAGGAAGGAAATCTACTGTCCTTTCCTGATCTGGCCTACATGTGAGTCTAGAAAAAACATGCAGGATTCCATCCTTATGTGTAAAGGCATAGAGCAATGAAATAATGATGAACCTTTATAAAACTTGGATTTGATCTCTTTAGGAATGATGTGGCTTCAGAACGGAGCAGGTGCAAAAAGGATTGAGAGTTGCAAGGTGACGCTATTCTCCTTAGAGAAGTGAATGTTGAAAGGAGATTTGATAGAGGTATTCAAAACCATGAGGGGAAGAAAGCAGAGTAGATAGAGAGAAATTGTTCCCATTGGCAGAAGGGTTCTGAACTAGAGGTCACCGTTTTAGATGGTTGGAAAAAGAGCCAATGGCGATATGAGCCAAAACATTTTTATGCAGTGAGTCGAAAGGATCTGGATATGCAGTACCTAAAAGTATTGTAGTGGCACATAAAATCAGTGTTTTCAAAATGGAATTGCATAAACACTTAATGAGCGAAAATTTACAGGGGTATGAAGAAAGGATGTTGGTGTGGCACTAGCTGAGTTGCTCGTGCAAAAAGCTGCCACAGACAAGGCAGGCCAAATAGCCTCCTTCTCTGCTATAACCCTTCTATGATTCTATGATAGCAGATCTCTCAAAATATTATTCATGTTGAGCTATTATGTTGGGCACCACCTTCTCAAGGGCAATTAGGGATTGGCAATAAATGCTGGTCTAGCCAGTGACACCTGCATTGCATGACAGCGTGTCCACGACCATCTGCTGTGGGTAGCTGCTGGGGACACTCACCTTTTGAACTAAGAACATTCTTAAAATCGACCCTGCCATGTGTGCCTGAATGCCATTGTAATGTAAAGATGCTCAGCAGAGAAAAGGTCAATGTGGGACTGGAGAATAGCACCACCAATGGTATGATGTATTGAGTCACATGGTCATAGACTCAGAGAAGAGTCTAGAAGCAGCCTGCAAGGCAACAGCACCATGCATGGCAGGAATTGGGATCTGTACATAGGTAAGGATTACTAATAAATTGTTCATGTTGTAATAAACTTGGGGCAGCGGACAGGTTTCTTGTAAGAAACAGTAAATTTTATTTACAGAGCTCCTGATGAAGCTACATGCTTGTACCAAGACCAAGACTAGAAAGCTCCGTTCCTAAGATTACCCACGCTTAGGGCTGATTTGTCTGTACAGTCAGATGATCCCCATAACAGTATGAAAGGCTTTACTTGCAATTACTACATTTCTCCCCCTGTAATTTGGCTTTAACTCTCTTATTTGCAAGAATACCTTAACCCATATCATATACAAATAAATACAGTTCATGCAATTACAGATTTAGTTTTTGAGGTGGTTTTCTGATTTGAGTAGAGCGACGCAACTCTACGACTTGAGATTCTTCCATTGGATCGACTTGGCCTGGAACTGTAGCATCAGGGATGTCCTTAGACAATGGCAGTTCAGAACTATTTACTTCAAAGGAGAATATCTATTCTTTAGTATGTCTATTCTTTGTTATCTGACACCTCAGGAATCAAAGGTTTGGCTCCAATTTCAGATGGAGTAACTGGTTGTCTCTGTGCTGATGAGGTGATCCACATGTTTCCAAACAATCCTGTTTTCCACTTCTACTTGATATGACAAAGGTCCTGTTTTAGAGACAATTGTACCAGGAACCCATCTCGGTCCAGGTGCAAAATTTCGCACAAAAACTGACTCCCCCACAGTAAATTTCTGATCTTTACTGTGAACATCATGATTCAGTAGTTTCTGACTACTCTGGTTCTTCTCCACCTTTCCCTCTAAGTTAGGGAATACTAGACTCAATCTTGTACAAAGTTGAAGTTTCATTAGCAATTCAGAAGGTGTTGCATGAGGAGTCGTGTGATAGTTGAAAAGAAATCTTGAAATTCATGTTTCTAATGTTCCTTCAGATAACTTCTTCATGCCTGTTTTAAAGGTCTGTACTGCTCTTTCTGCTAACCCATTGGATGAGGGTGATAGGGTGCTATTATGACATGCTAAATCCCATTTAAGTTCATGAATCTCTGGAATTCTGTACTAGTGAAAGCAGTGCCATTATCTGACACAATTACTCCCGCCAGACCATGTACACTAAAACATTGGCGCAGCTTTTCAATGGTTGCACACGATGTAGGTGATCGCACTTCATACACATCCATCCACTTTGAATGCACAGCCACATGATCCCCATAACGGTATGAAAGGTTTTACTTACAATTACTACACATGTTTAAACATACAAGTCTCAGGATCTCATCAATAAAACACTAAATGTACCCATAACACAGCATGGTGATTGGAGGTGGTATGAAAGGCATTTAAATGAACCCAGAACAGAATCCCAAGATGTGAAAAACTAAAAGCAGCTGAAGCCTGACCTGACAGATGTGTGCCTAAGAAGAAAAATTGAAGAAACGGTTGAAGAAGCTTCGCTACAGACTCGGAAGTTGAGGAATCCACCAGAGTGAGTGGAAGTCCATTGAAAGACCCCGAGTTACACAGAATGAAGGAACCTGGTCAGATCACAAGATGGGTGAATAAACTACAAAACAGAAGCTGTACTTACATTGTAGAATAGGTGGCAGTCCCAGGGGCTCAGCAGATTGCAGAAGCTGGCAATAAAGCAAGCAAAATAAAAAGTTAAAAAGGCAGTAAGAGCAGAGGAAAAACTGCAGAGTAAAGAAGAAACTGATGAGAATAACAAAATAAATCCCCTTCCCAGCAAGCAGAGCAAACAGAAAGAAGTGCTGTAGCTTTAAGTTAAAAAAAAAGGCTGATCGCCGAACAGCTGAGAAAGTTTCATAAAAATGCACCCCGATTGGGATACAAGGCTGCCAAGTCTCTCAGAATGTGGGATATTCAAAGAGAAAAAAGAAAACCTGCAGAGTTTAAAGGAAAAAATCACTGCAGTCGTTTTTTTTTAAGCAGTGTAGAATGCATGAAAAGAACTAAGTGGCCAATTGCCAGGAAGCCCACCAAAATCGGAAAAGTGCGGGAAACTCACAGAGAAAACCAACAGGCTGCTGACAGCCCGAGTGAAAAAACGGTTACTGCCTTAAAGGGGCAAAGTCATTTAAAGCTGCAACTACTACAAAGAAAACAGCCAAGGACATAAAATTAGAAGAGCTAGATCCATTTTTGATAAGGAAATGGCTAAACCAGACCTAAGAGCGGGTGTCTTGGAGAAAATAATTTTTAGCTTACAGGAGAATTACAGGATTAAATAAAGAATCAGAAGAAGTACAAGCTGATAAGTTTTTATGTGTCTTTGGTTCATTTGCAGGTGAAGTACTCCACAGCCAACATATAGATCAATACTCGCCAATATTTGTTGAGGTATTAAAAGACTTTGACAGATATTGTAAACTCCCAGCTGTGGAGAGCACAGACCCTAGAAGAAGGTCTAGTACACCCCCAATAAAGCACCATGGACAACAACAGACCCCAGAGTGAGAAACAGAAGACCCCAAAGTGAGGGAGACAATATTCAAGTAAACCACAAGATGGTTGCCGACCATGTCAGTGCAATGAAATGCATGAGCCAAAGAGTTTAGTGCAGAAGAAAGAAATGGCTGAGAAGCAGACAAAAGGCTTAAAAATTGACCTTTTCGGAAATGTTGACACAGTGCCCAAACTACAACACTGGATGACAGTGCAGAGTGAGCAGATGGCTGTGAATGAAGGAGTTTAGAGGAGTGAAGGGTGATTAAATTAAAGTATACAAGACCCTGCATGGCTTTGACAAGGTGGACATCGAAAGGATGTTTCCCTTGTGGATGAGTCCAGAACTAGGGGGCACAGTTTTAAAATTAAGGGTTGCCCTTTAAGGACAGAGATCAGGAGAAATGTTTTCTCTCAGAGGGTTGTACAACTTTGGAAGTCTGCCTCAGAAGATGGTGGAGGTGGTGTCATAGAATATTTTTAAGGCAGAAGTAGATAGATTCTTGTTAGGCAAGGGAATCAAAGGTTATCGGGGTTTGATGGGAATGTGGAAATCAAAACACAACAAGATCAGCCATGATCCTATTGAATGGCGGAGCAGGCTCGAAGGGCCGAATGGTCTACTCCTGTTCCTACTTCTTATGTTCTTATGTTGACATTATGAAGGAAGCAAGATCATTAATGAAGCAGCTGAAGACGGTTGGGCCAAGGACACTACCCTGAGGAACTCCTGCAGTGACATCCTGGAGCTGAGACAACAGACCTCCAGCAACCACAACCATCTTCCTTTGCGCTAGGTGTGACTCCAGCCAGTGGAGAGTTTACCCCTGATTCCCATTGACTCCAGTTTTGCTAGGGCTCCTTGATGCCACACCTGGTCAAATGCGGGCTTGATGTCAAGGGCAGTCACTCTCACCTCACCTCGGGAGTTCAGCCCTTTTGTCCATGTTTGAACCAAGGCTGTAATGAGGTCAGGAACTGAGTGGCCTTGGCGGAACCCAAACTGGGCAGCAGTGAGCAGGTTATTGCTAAGCAAGTGCCATATGATAGCACTGTTGATGACACCTTCCAGTACTTTACTGATGATCGAGAGTAGACTAATGGGGTGGTAATTGGCCGGGTTGGATTTGCCCTGCTTTTTTTGTATAGGTCATACCTGGGCAATTTTCCACATAGCTGGGTAGATGCCAGTGTTGTAGCTGTACTGTAACAGATTGTCTAGGGGCGCGGCAAGTCCTGGAGCACAAATCTTCAGAACTATTGCCGGAATATTGTTAGGGCCAATAGCCTTTGCAGTATCCAGTGCTGACACCTATTTCTTGATATCACATAGAGTGAATTGAATTGGCTGAAGACTGGCATCTGTGTTGCTGGGTCCTCCGGAGGAGGCCGAGATGGATCATCCACTTGGCACTTCTGGCTAAAGATTATAGCAAATGCTTCAGCCTTTTCTTTTGCACTGATGTGCTGCATTCCCCATCATTGAAGAAGGGGATATTTGTGGAGCCTCCTCCTCCTCCTCCAGTGAGTTGTTTAATTGTCCACCACCATTCATGGCTCGATGTGGCCCGACTGCAGAGCTTAGATCTGATCTGTTGGTTGTGGGATCGCTAAGCTCTGTCTATCACTTGCTGCTGTCAAGAAAATATACTAATGTCTATAATGTTATTGGAAATTATTTTGAAATAGAGTTCTAGTGGTGTCTGTGTCTATGTGTGCGTGTTTCAATTGGATTAAAGCCAGCTGGTCTAGAGGCTTTGAAGTATAGAAGAGAAGTAGGTTTGAAATGGTAAGTAGGTAGGGAAGTTAAAAGGTGATGTGTAAAGGGGCAAATAGCATTTTTAAAATAAACCATTCAAAAGAATGGGTGAAATATTACACCTTATGCTGTTTGGCACGCAAGTAGTCCTGTGTTATAGCTTCACCAGATTGACACCTCATTTTTAGGTGTGCCTGGTGTTGCTCCTGGCATGCCCTCCTGCACTCTTCATTGAACCAGGGTTGATCCCCTGGCTTGATGGTAATGATAGAGTGGGAGATATGCTGGGCCATGAGGTTACAGATTGTGTTTGAGTACAATTCTGGCTGCTGTTGGCCCACAGCATCTCATGGATGCCTAGTCTTGAGTTGCTAGATCTGTTCAAAATCTATCCCATTTAGCACGCTGGTAAGGCCACACAAGACAATGGGGGGTATCTTCAATGTGAAGGCGGGATTTCATCTCCACAACGACTGTGCGGTGGTCACTCCTACCGATACTGTCATGGACAGATGCACCTGTGGCAGGCAGGTTGGTGAGGGTGAGGTCAAGTATGTTTTTCCTTCTTGTTGGTTCCCTCACCATCTGCCGCAGACCCAGCCTAGCAGCTATATCCTTTTCGACTCAACCAGCTGAGTCAGTAATGGTGCTACCGAGCTAGGCTTGATGATGGACATTGAAGTCCCCCACCCAGAGTAAATTCTGTGCTTTTACCACCATCAGTGCTTCCTCCAAGTGGTGTTCAACATGGAGGAGCACTGATTCATCAGCTAAGGGAGGGCAATACATGGTAATCCGCAGGAGGATTCCTTGCCCATGTTTGACCTGATGCCATAAGACTTCATGAGGTCCAGAGTTGATGTTGAGGACTCCCAGGCCAACTTGCTCCCGACTGTATACCACTGTGCCGCCACCTCTGCTGAGTCTGTCCTGCTGGTGGGCCAGGACATACCCAGGGATGGTGATGGTGGTGTTTGGGACATTATCTGTAAGCTACGATTCTGTGAGGATGACTATGTCAGGCTGTTGCTTGACTAGTCTGTGAGACAATTTTGGCACTAGTCCCCTGATGTTAGGAAGGAGGACCTTGCAGGGTCGACAGGGCTGAATTTGCCATTGTCATTTCCGATGCCTACGTCAATGCCGGGTGGTCCGTCCAGTTTCATTCCTTTTTTGAGACTTTGTAGCAGTTAGATACACTTGAGTGCCTTGCTAGCCCATTGCAGAGGGCATTTAAGAGTCAACCACATTACTGTGGGTCTGGAGCCACATGTAGGCCAGACCAGGTAAGGACAGCAGATTTCCTTCCCTAAAGTACATTAATGAACTGGATGGGTTTTTACGACAATCAAGAATGGTTGCATGGTCATCATTAGGATTTTAATTCAAGATTTTTATTGAATTCAAATTCCACCATCTGCCGTGGCGGGATTCGAACTAGAGTCCCCAGAGCATTACTATTAAGCCTCAAGGCTTTCTGAATTTATAAAATCAGAGGCTTGGGGGTTGGGGGAGAAGGGATAGCAAATAAAGATTGTATTGTATATAGCCATGTTCCATTAGAAGGAAGGAAAGTTTCCTTTTGAGAAGAAAGGGGGATGTTGTGTGTGCCTCACGGAGCCACATGGTAATAAACTCAGAGAACAGTCAAGAAGGAACCTGCATGGCAGCAGCACCATGCATGGCAGTAACTGAGATCTGTACATACTTAAGGATTACTAATAAATGGTTCACGTTTAAACATACAAGTCTTCAGATCTCACCAAGGAGATACCAACTGAACCTATAACATGACAGGCCCTTATAAGTGGAAGCTAATACACCTATTGCCTAAACTCTGTCCGTAAAGCAAGTGATAGGTGCTGCCTTCTAGTGGCAAGTATAGTTTCAGTATAAAAGCAGAAAATGCTGAAATACTCAGCAGGTCTAGCAGCATCTGTGGAAGGAGAAACAGAGTTAAATGTTTCAGGTTGATGACCTTTTGTCAGATATTTTCAGTATCTTTATCGGTTTTGCGCCGATGCCTTCAGCATTATCTCTGTGGCTTCATGACTGAGCACACAATACACCAAAATGTTAATCATAGACAGGATAATGGATATCTGTCAAACAAAACTTCAAAATAGCGAATACATTGAGTTCAGGTGGCATTGAATGACTTGGAATCGGTGGCTGCAAAAGTTGGCTCTGTACCTACTGGTTTTTCAGTGCCATGAATTATATTTTAGCTTCAAAATGGCAGCTGCACTGTGCATGCACACACACTTCTGTGTGCAAGCAGTGCTGGGCGCCATTTGGTGAGGGTGTTAGCAAGTGTGTGGCATGCATCCACTGGAAGTATGCAGAGCAAGCAGATTGTAATGTCAGTCAAACAACAACAGAAAATGTTGGAAAAACTCAGCGGGCCTGACAGCATGTGTGGAGAGAGAAACAGAGATGACGTTTTGAGTCTGTATGGCCCTTCTTCAGAGCTGTTTCAAATTTCCAGCGTTTGCAGTTTTTTGCTTTCTTACCTTTATGCCACTATCAGCATCTCCTTTAGCCCTTAACCACTGCCATCAACACTCCCTTTGTCTTTTCATCCATGACATCTTTGTCAATCTCTCTTTAGCCCCCACCTTTCGCTGGCCTTCTATTTTGCTTCACCTGCTCCATCCCCTGTAAACAATGTAAATTTCATCACTTTCCTACTACTCTTTAGCTCTAAAGAAGGGCTATATGGACTCAAAACGTCAGCTCTGTTTTTCTCTCCACAGATGCTGTCAGACCTGCTGAGTTTTCCAGCATTTTCTGTTTTTGTTTCAGTTTTCCAGCATCCGCAGTATTTTGCTTTTATCTTTGTGATGTCGATCAGCGTGTAACTCTGATTTAATGCCAATGCTGCCATTTTGGAGCTCAACGTTCCAGCTAATGCTGTCCCTTAAGCAGAGCTGAACATGTGTCCAATCATAGGAAGGAGCCTCACCTATTTATAGGGATCATCAACTGCTTTCAGGTTAGTTGCTCATTGACTTCTACTGCCTCTTGCTTCAAATGTACATGTGTTTGGTGGGTTCTAGAGTTGTTTAAAGTTGGAGATGTTGACAAGGAATAGTGTGGCACATACTGATGGATTTTGTCCTGACATCAAGGGTTGTACACAAACCATTTGCTCCCTGATGTTAGTGCAGTTGTAAGTATTTCCCTTTGTATGCAGCATCACAGGAAGAATAAGCAGAGGTGACACAGAGCAGGAGAAACTTCTGGAAGAGGGAAGGGGAGAAGGGCTCTCTGTAGGAGGACATACCCATCCAGATATTTCACCTTCCTGAACCTCAGTGGGCAACAGTGTGACAGACATCTGTGCTTCTGTAAGGAGATCCTCACTGAAATCTGCCAGCTGCTGCAGCCACAACTGCAAACTCAGAGCAGGGTGAGGACGGAATTGCCAGTGACTGTGAAGGACACTGTGACTATGAGCTTTTACATCTGGCTCCTTCCAGGCTGGAGCAGGCAATATTTGCAACATCTCCCAGTTTGCCATCCACTGTTGCATTAGGAAAGTCTGTGAGATTCTTTATTCCAAGAGACCTGAACGCATCTCATTCTCTTTAGAGAGAAACAGACAGAGCAAGTAGTTGGCTTCGCAAGGATTGTAGGCTTCCTGATGGTGCAGGGTGCCATTGACTGCATGCACATTGCTTTACAGGCACTATGCCAACTTGGAGATATACTGCAACCAAAAGGGATTCCACTCTTTCAATGAGCAGCTAGTTTGTGACTATAAGCAGCATAACATTCACGTCAATGCTCGGTATCCTGGAAACAATCATGGTGCTTTCATTTTGCAATCGTCTGCCGTGCCATCTGAGTTTGAGCCAGCATGACAAACCAGAAGGTGGCTAATGGGTGACAAGGGCTATCTTTTCATGGCATTAGTCACGACTCTGTTGCCGCACATATTTACATGTGGGCAGCATGCGTACAACAAGGACCATACAGCCACATGTAATGTGACACAGCAGGCTATTGGGATGCTGGAACAATACTTCCGCTGCCTGAACCACTCTGAGGGAACCCTGCAGTGCTGAGCAGATTGATTATCAAGATTCATGGTGGCCTGTTGCATCCTGCGCCATCATGGGGGTACAGTCCTTGCCACCTGCTATTTAGTGACCAGCTGAGGAGGAAGGGAGGACACACCTAAACAACCTCTTTCTGGCTGGGCTTCTGAATGACTCATTCAACTGTGATACCAGTAAACACAACCCTGATTCTCCATTTACCAACAATCCCACATCTTACCTTCAAACTGTTACTGACCATCAGAGCATCCACTTGGCCACATGCTAAAATAAAGGCCATCACAACATTTTTAAAAAGTATCCATCAAATCATGGCATATTAGATACAAACTTCAACTAACCACCCTTAGTTCCAGTCATCCATGTGCCTTTGCCTAGCCCAGTGGCTGCAGCACAGATGGTGACTATCAGTAGAGACTGCAGATGGCTTTGGAAGACGACCTTGTGCAGCTCTAGGTCCAGAACGCCCATCTTTGGACTGCACAATCTCAGCAAGAGTGGCAGCTGTCAGAGCTGGTTAGCTGATAAGCAGCAGCAAAGGCACTGGCAGAGTGGTAGGGGTAGGAGGATGAATGCTGCCATCCCGAGAAAGGACAGCAGGTTTGTGCTCCATGGAGCTACGGCCACTCTCCTGGGATGGCACCTCAGTATTTCTACTAAAGGGTTGGAGGGCAGATTGCTGGACTGCTGTGACATCCTGCAAGCCCCTTTAAACAGTGGTAACTCTTTCGAGTTATCAACAGTCACAGATTGTAACTCTTTCGAGCACATTCACAGTTCTTGGTTTTTCCGGGAGTGGGACATGAACCCACAACCCTCTGATTCAAAGGCGAGGGTGCTATGAACTGAGCCACAGCTGACACCTCAGTGCAGTCATGATGGCCTCAGCCCAACCATCTTCAGCTGCTTCATCAATGACCTTCCTTCCATCATAAGGTCAGAAGTGGGGATGTTCGCTGATGATTGTACAATGTTCAGCACCATTCGCGACTCCTCAGATACTGAAGTATTCCATGTCCCAATACAGCAAGACCTGGACAATATCTAGGCTGGGGCTGACAAATGGCAAGTAATATTCGCATCACACAAGTGACAGGTAATGACCATCTCCGACAAGAGAGAATCTAACCATCACCCCTTGATGTTCAATGGCATTACCATCACTGAATCTCCCACTATCAACATCCTGGGGTTACCATTGACCAGAAGCTGAACTGGACTAGCCATATAAATACTGTGGCTACAACAGCAGGTCAGAGGCTAGGAATCGTGCAATGCACAATTCACGTCCTGACTCCCCAAAGCCTGTCCACCATCTACAAGGCAGAAGGAAGGAGTGTGATGGAACATTCCCCACTTTCCTGGATGAGTGTAGCTCCCACAACACTCAAGAAGCTGGACACCATCCAGCACAAAGCAGTCTGCTTGATTGGCACCCCATCCACAAACATTCACTCCCTCCACCACTGATGCACAGTAGCAGCAGTGAACTGCAGGAATTCAACAAGGCTCCTTAGACAGCACCTTCCAAACCCACGAACACTACCATCTAGAAGGACAAGGGTAGTAGATAGATGGGAATACCACCACCTGGAAATTTCCCTCCAAGTCACTCACCATCCTGACTTGGAAATATATCGCCGTTCCTTCACTGTCACTGGGTCAAAATCCTGGAACTCCCTTCCTAACAGCACTGTGGGTGCACCTACACCACTGGGACTGCAGCGGTTCAAGAAGGCAGCTCATCACCGCCTTCTCAAGGGCAATTAGGGATGCGCATTAAAGCTGGACCAGCCATTGAAGCCCACATCCCATGAATGAATTTTAAAAATTGTCTGAACTTGCACGGCAGCAAGCTGACCTTACATTATAGACGCCTGAGCTTCCACAGCAGCACCCAGGTGTTGGGTGACTTTTGCTTGCGCTGCAATGAAAGTTGTGAAATGGGTCATCCGATGCTGCATCATGGATGGGTTTGCAAGTGTTCTCATTGAGTTGGTCACCACTTCCACACTGGAAAGGATGGGCTCCAAGCTCTGCACAAAGTCCTGTGCCAAGTTGGTGCTGGATTCCTCCATCGTTCTTCACATTGCACACAGGCTTTCTGTGAATGCACATCAGCCTTCTTCTCTAGACTGTCCCATAGTGGTGTCTTATCTGAGCCCTCTACAGGAGAACTTGTGTGTGGCCTCACGCCCTCAGGGAAGCTCACACTTCTGCTACCCTTGTACCCTGCCCAGGCAGCAAGCCCACTCATGCCTGGTGTAGATCTTGCCATGTGCAAATGCACACAGTGTCAGTATCTGACTTGGTGACTGCTCTTTCTCTTCCACCAATGCCTGGCCAGATGGCAGCTCTTGCATTTCTGAAAAGATAAAGGCATAAGGGTAGGATTGTGGTAAGGGGAGGAGGGGGAAAGAAGAGGTGCATGCTTATAGCATCTGCAGCATGTGAATCAAAAGAGGTGTGGACAGGGAGGCAAGTGAGTTGTGAGAAGGAAGATTAAGTAGGATCTTAGCCATGTCTGCAGTGTGTCTGCTTCAATGATGGTGACCACCATCTCATCCATTGGGGTAAGGACATGCAGCCATGCCTGTTCCTCTGCTGGTTAGCCGCTGCTGCCTCTTGTTATGTACAAACTTCTTGTGCAAGAGAGAGGGAAGGGTGCCAGTCATCAGACACTGTGGATAGATCTGTTTGGGTGATGGTCGAATAGGTAACAGTTTGTGCAAGCTATGAGGTGTGGGTGTGAGGCTTGCAACAGTGTTAAATTTGTGAGGGTGAGGTTAAGCTAGGAATATGAAGTGTGACTCACAATTAATGGCAACTGAGTGATGGGAGTGTGGTGCATTTAACAGTGTGTGAGTCTAGTGGTGCAGTTGTTGGGATATAATATTTTGAAAGTTAATTCACTGACCTTCACCATTTGTATGAGGTGATTGAACTTCCTGCAGCACTACATCTAGTCATCCGATTTGAATGCTGGGATTGACTGCCATGCTATCTGCTCCCACAGCTTTCTCAATTTATCTGGAGGGTCTCAAGGTCCCTTGTGGGTAGAGAACTTCTCCTACACCTTCTCTGCTAAAGTGTACAATGCGATATTTGATAATCATGGAGCATGGTTGCTCCCCTTTTGCACCAAAATTACTCTTCTTCCCGCTCAGATGCTTTTCCATAAACAGTGCAGCACCTGCTCTGGCAGAATGCACCTCCCCTCTTAAAAGACTTCTTAAAAAATAGTGCAGGCTGACTTTAAGTAGTGCAGGCTAGCTTTAAGTGATGCTAGCCACACCCAACTTGGCTGGGTGCCTGCAGAAATATGCAAATTAAAAGACAGTCTGAAGTTGATATGCTACCTGCATCGGAAGCAAGGGGCATGTATTCATACCAGCTTGTGATCCCTGTGCCCATTTTTTTGAGGCTATCCAATTTATCCTCAGTTTCTATTCACTGTGGAGTTGGGTATATTTATTCTGTTTTTATTAGATTAAATATATTCATTGAACCTCTGGAGAACATTTTTAACCAAGTGGGTTTATTTCTTTTAAGCTTAGCTGGTAAGAGCTATCAAATTTTAAAACAATAAATTCTCAGGATAGGGAGTCATTGGCAAGGTTTCCATTAAGGAACATAGGAACAGGTGTAGGCCATTCAGCCCCTCATGCCTGTTCCAGCATTAATTGAGGTCATAGCTAATTTATATTCTGACTCCATCCATGCACCTTGGTTTCATTTCCCTAATGCTGTCAGCTAACAAAAATCTACCACTATCATATTTAAAATGATTACTTTAGCTAGCATCCAGTTCTTTGTTGGAGAGAATTCCAACTTCTACCACCCTTTGTGTGAAGGAGTCTTTCCTTACTTCTCTCCTGAATGGTATGGTTCTGTTTTTAAGGTTATGTGCCCTTTTTCTGGAATCCCCCAACAGTGAAAAAAATTTCTCCCGTCTACTCTAACCAATTTCATTAAAATTCCTAAAAACTTAATTCAAATCACCCTTCAATCTTCTATATTCCAGATAATACAAGCTTTGTTTATGCAATCTCTCCTCATAATTTAACCCTTGGAGCCCATGGCCAGGATTTTCTGTGCCTGCCAGCATTGGGCATGTTCGGTGACGTGAGCGGACAATATGGCGAGAAGGCCAAAAATCGGTTTCACAATGTCATAAGCCAGTTTGCGATCATCCGCTCCACTCCGCCCGCCAATGGTGGACCACCTTGCCCAATATCGGATGTCGGGAACCTCATTGTAATATGTCAGCATATCATTAAAAGGCCAGCCCACCGGACTCATCCTCCTCCCTACCCCCACTGGGTTGTCCACCCTGTTAGTGGGAAAACACGCCGTTCTGTTTCACAACAGTATGTTTCGAACCCACCCAGGATGACAGGTATCTCCAGGACATACAACTCTCCTCGGACTGCTGTTCTCGTCGCATCCTGAGATCCACACTCAGTGTCACGCGCCGCCACATGAACACACTCGAGCTCTCCCTCTAGCAGCACTGACACACCCTATTTCTAAGCTGTCCTTGCCCCCAGTTTCATTTTATTCTTCATCTCGTCCAACACCTCAACAAAAAACTTTGTCTCTTTCTTTCAGATGCAAAGGAACGCAAGCTCCAACAACTCATCGACACCAACACCCATCCAGGACCCTCCACCCCTGCCCGTTCCATCCCGTCTTCTAATCCCAGCCCCGGCCGTGTATTCACCATACCCTCTGACCTTCCCCTCTCCGATGCTGAACGTTCAGTGCTCAGCAAAGGACTCAGTTTCATACCCTTACGCCCTCATCTCAATGAATTTCAGGCTCGGCACGATGCTGAACTCTTCTTCTGCCACCTTCATCTCTGTGCTCACTGCTTTGGGCAGGAGTCCTCTCCCCGTTCAACGGATCCTTTTACCCACCTCCAATATTCTCCACCTGGACCCCTCCCTCTGGATTTTTACCTGCTCTTGATCTTTTCATTGAGAACTGTTGGCGTGACATCAGTCGTCTCAATTTCTCTGCTCCTCTCATCCACTCTAACCTGTCTCTGTCTGAACTTGCTGCACTCCGTTCTCTCAGGTCCAACCCTGATTTTGTCATCAAACCCGCTGACAAGGGTGGTGCTGTTGTTGTCTGGCGCATTGACCTCTACCTTGCAGAGGCTGAGCGTCAACTCGCAGACACTTCCTCCTACCTCCCCCTGGACCATGACCCCACCACTGAACATCAAGCCATTGTTTCCAGGACTGTCACTGACCTCACCTCCTCTGGAGATCTTCCCTCCATAGTTTCCAATCTCATAATCTCCCAGCCTCGGACGGCCCGCTTCTACCTCCTACCCAAAATCCACAAACAGGACTGTCCCGGCAGACCGATCGTGTCAGCCTGTTCCTGCCCCACGGAACTCATTTCTTGCTATCTTGACTCCATTCTCTCTCACCTTGACCAGTCTCTTCCCACCTACATCCACAATTCCTCTCATGCCCTACATCATATCAACAATTTCCAGTTCCCTGGCCCCAACCGCCTCTTCTTCACCATGGACGTCCAATCCCTCTACACCTCCATCCCTCACCAGGATGGTCTGAGGGCTCTCTGCTTCTTCCTCGAACAATCCCCATCCACCACTACTCTCCTCCGTCTGGCTGAACTTGTTCTCTCACTGAACAATTTCTCCTTAAACTCGTCTCACTTCCTCCAAATAAAAGGTGTGGCTATGGGTACCCGCATGGGCCCCAGTTATGCCTGTCTCTTTATGGGGTATGTGGAACATTCCTTGTTCCAGTCCTACTCCGGCCCCCTCCCACAACTCTTTCTCCGATGCATCGATGACTGCTTCGGTGCTGCTTCATGCTCTCGTCTGGATCTGGAAAAATTTATTAATTTTGCTTCTAGTTTCCACCCCTCCATCATTTTCAGGTGGTCCATCACTGACACTTCCTTTCCCTTCCTTGACTTCTCTGTCTCAATTTCTGGTAATAGACTGTCCACCAAAATTCGTTACAAGCCTACCGACTCCCACAGCCACCTCGATTACAGCTCCTCACACCCCGCTTCCTGTAAGGACTCCATCCCATTCTCTCAGTTCCTTCTCCTCCGTCGCATCTGTTCTGATGATACCACTTTCCAAAACAGTTCCTCTGACATGTCTTCCTTCTTCCTTAACTGAGGCTTTCCACCCACGGTGGTTGACAGGGCCCTCAACCATGTCCGACCCATCTCCCGCGCATCCGCCCTCACACCTTCCTCTCCCTCTCAGAACCATGGTAGGGTCCCCCTTGTCCTCACTTATCACCCCACCAGCCTCTGCGTTCAAAGGATTATCCTCCGCCATTTCCGCCAACTCCAGCATGACACGACTACCAAACATATCTTCCCTTCACCCCCCCAGCGACTTTCCGCAGGGATCATTCCCTCTGGGACACCCTGGTCCACTCCTCCATCACCCCCTACACCTCAACCCCCTACCACGGCACCTTCCCACGCAACCGCAGAAGGTGCAACACCTGCCCTTTTACTTCCCCCCCTCCTCACTGTCCAAGGGCCCAAACACTCCTTTCAAGTGAAGCAGCACTTCACTTACACTTCCCTCAATTTATTCTACTGCATTCGTTGCTCCCAATGCGGTTTCTTCTACATTGGAGAGACCAAACGCAGACTGGGTGACCGCTTTGAGGAACACCTTCAGTCTGTCCGCAAGCATTACCCAGACATCCCTGTCGCTTGCAATTTCAACACACTACCCTGCTCTCATGCCCACATGTCCGTCCTTGGCCTGCTGCAATGTTCCAGTGAAGCTCAACGCAAACTGGAGGAACAGCACCTCATCTTCCGACTAGGCACTTTACAGTCTTCCGGACTTAATATTGAGTTCAACAATTTCAGATCATGAACTCTCTTCTCCAACCCCACCCTCTTTCCGATCCCCCTTCTTCCAGTAATTTATAATTTTTTTTTTAACAACTATATTTTTTTCTTTTCCCTCCTATTTTAAAATTTATTTTGAAATATTGTTTCATCTCCACCTTTTAGCCCATTTCGATCCCTTCTCCCCACCCCACCCGCACTAGGGCCATCTGCCGCTAGCTTGCTTCCCTTAATGTCCCCAATAGCACATCCTTTAGATAATATCACCACCGTCAACGCCCCTTTGTCCTTTTGTCTATGACATCTTTGGCAGTCTCTTCTTGGCCTCCACCTATCACTGGCCCCCTATCGAGCTCTCCTGTCCCACCCCCTTCTACCAGCTTATATTTCATCTCATTTCTATATGTCTTAGTTCTGATGTCTTAGTACGGACTCGAAACATCAACTGTATCCCGCTCCGCAGATGCTGTCAGACCTGCTGAGTTTTTCCAGGTATTTTTGTTTTTGTTCTAGATTTCCAGCATCCGCAGTATTTTGCTTTTATCTTAGCATATATAAGGTGTGCACTTGGCAGGCTGCACTTCACTCAGGACTTCAAGGTTTGTTTGCCTACCTTGCTTCGGTCAACACTCGCAGTCACAAGCGCCAGGCTTCAAAGACAGCACCACCTCACTTTTAGGGGGGCTCAGACTCTACCAGATCAGCCATATGTGGGTGGCTTTTCAATGGTTGCAGGGCAAAGTCTTGCTTGTGGGAGGGGGAGAAGTGGCTTCAGGCAAAGGAAGAGGCTGCAAGATGAGAGCTGTCCTGGGGAAAGGGGTTATCCCAGGGTGTGTGTGGGGCACATGTTGATCTGTGCAAGTGGCCTCAAGATGGTGAGGAGATGAGGCCAGATGGACATGTGAAGGTATGTGTGTGAGAATTGGTGGTGATGATCCCTTGAGCTGGCAGTGAGTGAGGTGTCAGTGAATGTGTGATGGGCTTGACTGTGTGAATTTAGAGTGATGAGATGGTTGCCCTACCCTGGCTGCATGGATGAGATCATTCATCCTCTATCTGCACTGGATGACCAACCTCTTCTGTCTAACATTGGCACTGATCACACTGCCATCGCCTACCAAGCCGGCGTGGTAATGTAACTGCCCCTCCTGCGGCCAGAGCAGGGGTAGAGGACATCACAGCGGGCCTCTGCGGCGTCCAAAAGGCACTCAAGGCACTCTTCTTTACTGCAGTCCTGGGCTGGAAGCACTGAGCGTGGCTGTACTTTAAATGTGGTGCCTGGAGGGATGAAGCAGCAAGATGATGGCATGACGGGAGAATTGGAGCCCGCCCGCCATGGTGTCTATCCCGGGAATGCATAATTAATGCAGTGGGTTTGGGACGAAACATCGTTTTACCCGCGTCCTACCACACTTAGTGCAAATTTGGGATGATTCCGCCCCTTGTATCATTCTGATGAATCTGCGATGCACTCCTTCCAAAGTCAACATATCATTTCTAAAGTGCAGTGCTCAGAACTATACAAATACTCCAGGTGTGGTCTAATCACACCTTGGTAAAGCTATAACAAAGCTAACTCCCTTTTATTCTCTAGCTCTCTATATATAAAGGCTAACATTCCATAACTCTTTTTGATTATTTTGTATCAGACCACTACATCATAGTGATCCTTGGCACTCTAAATCTCTTTGGACCTCCAATGGCAGTGTATACAATCTGTGAGATGTGGTAGTGAGGCTTGTAACAATGCTAAGTGTGTAAGGATGAGGTGAAGCTATGAATGTGTGGTGTGAGTTGTGATTGTTGGTAGTTGAGTAATGTGGTGTGGTGTTTTGGACAGGGTGTGGAAGACTGAGAAAAACCAGGAAATTATAAACCTGTTAGTCTACCATCTGCTATGGGGAAATTATTGGAATATACAGTTAAAGATGGATTAACAGAACACCTAAAGAAATTTGAGCCGATTAGAGAGAGCCAAAATAGATCTGTAAAACGAAAGTAACTAACAGTAACTAAAATAGTAGACAGGAGAATATCCATGTTTGTAGTTTTATGGGCTTCCAGAAGGCATTTCTGTATAAGAGACTGTCAGATAAAATTAAAGCCCATGGATTTGAAGGTTAATGAGATACCTGATTATGAGATTGGAAGGACCTCCACTGTTCCTGGCCTTTATTTGTATCTATATTTGTATCTATCCTTTTTTGGCCCAAAATGGCTGACGTCATATTTACATGAGTTGAAATCTATTTGTCAGTATTTTATCCACTCAATGTGTCTTTGTAATTATATGCTCCTTTCAAAATTCCACAAACCCTTGTGCCATCAGCAAATTTGGATACATGGCTCTCTATTCTATTAACTAAGCCATTAATATAGTGACTAGTTGAAGCTCCAGCACAGATTTTTGTGGGACACCATAAATCATTTCCTTCTAATCAGGTTATAATTTTACATTAAAAACAAAAATACCTGGAAAAACTCAGCAGGTCTGACAGCATCTGCGGAGAGGAATACAGTTGACATTTCGAGTCCGTATGACCCTTCATCAGAACTAAGACATATAGAAATGAGATGAAATATAAGCTGGTAGAGGGGGGTGGGTAGGACAGGTAGAGCTCAATAGGGGGCCACTATCACTGGCCCCCTATCGATGGGCAGGAAGGTCATGGGCTGTGAACCCTTTGTATTATACAAGCACCTCCCAACCCCACCAAAAACATGGCGAGCCGGGGGTGGGATTGGGGTGGGGGGGGGGGGGGGGGGGGGAGAGATTGGGGTGCTGTAAAATCAAGCCCATAATCAATAAAACGCTGAATTAGATTAGTGAAACAGTAAAATGTGAGTCAGATCAGATTGTGTGTAAATTGTACATGGCTTTAGTCAGACTATACCTTGAATATGATAAATTCAGATGGCTGAGTAATGAGGGAGACATCTAGGGCATTGAAGGCAGTGTAGACAAGAGCCACAAAGCTGTTCCCCTAGAGTCACGGGGCTGACTTATGAGGAAAGTTGAGAGAGACTTGAGCTTTTCAATCTGGACAGGAGGTGTCTGCCATTTCAGAACCCATCGAACCAGAGTGGAAGCAAGTTATCCTCGATCCAGAGGAACTACCTAAGAAGATGACAGTAAATTGGTAACTAAGGAAAGAAAGAACATTCCAAAGCTCGTTACAGCCAACTTTGAACTGTAGCCACTAAGGTAGGAAATGCAGCATCCAAAATGCATACTGCAAGATCGCACAAACAGAAATGTGTTAATGACCAAATCATTTCTTTTTAGATGTTGATTGAGGGATAAATGTTGACCAGGTAGCTGGGAGAATCCCCTTGCACTTTTTTTATCACTACCATGCGATCTTTCACATCCATCTGAAAGGACAGACAGAACTCTGGTTTAATGTCTCATTTGTTCTCCCACAGTGCAGTGGGTTCTCATGATAACAGTTCAATTCAGAATAAAGGTTAAAGCCAAAAATAAAAACATGGCACCTAAGGCTTTAGAAGAATGATTTGATCCAGGCTCTTAAAAGTTCATCAGTCTAAAGCATTTCTAGCCAGTAAGCCTACTTTGCAAAATGCTAACAGGCACAATAGAACACAGAGATAAAAACAAAAAGCTAAAAGCTACTGCGGATGCTGGAAATCCAAAACAAAAACAGAATTACCTGGAAAAACTCAGCAGGTCTGGCAGCATCGGTGGAGAAGAAATCAGTCAACGTTTCGAGTCTTCATGACCCTTCGGCAGAACTGAAGCATAGTTAGGAGAAAGATGAAATATAAGCTGGTTTAAGGTGGTGGGGCGGGGGAAGAGAGAGAAGTTGAGGGTGTGGTGATTGTGGAGATAAGCAAGCAGTGATAGGAGCAGATAATCAAAAGATGTTACAGACAAAAGGATCAAAGAGGTGTTGAAAGTGGTGATATTGTCTAAGAAAAGTGCTAATTAAGAATGGAAGACAGGGCACTCAAGGTACAGCTCTAGTGGGGGTGGGATGGAAAGATTAACAAAGTTTTAGTTTTAGATTTAAAAATAATGGAAATAGGTGGGAAAAGAAGAATCTATATAAATTATTGGGAAAAAAAAGGGAGGGGGGAGAAACGGGGTGGGGATGGGGGGAGGGGGAGTTTAAGATCTAAAGTTGTTGAATTCAATATTCAGCCCGGAAGGCTGTAAAGTGCCTAGTCGGAAGATGAGGTGCTGTTCCTCCAGTTTGCGTTGGGCTTCACTGGAACAATGCAGCAAGCCAAGGACAGACATGTGGGCAAGAGAGCAGGGTGGATTGTTAAAATGGCAAGCGACAGGGAGGTTTGGGTCTTTCTTGCGGCGGAGGCTGAGCGTCAACTCGCAGACACTTCCTCCTACCTCTCCCTGGACCATGACCGCACCACAGAACATCAAGCCATTGTTTCCAGGACTGTCACTGACCTCATCTCCTCTGGAGATCTTCCTCCCACAGCTTCCAACTTGATAGTCACCCAACCTCGGACGGCCCGCTTCTACCTCCTACCCAAAATCCACAAACAGAACTGTCCCGGCAGACCGATCATGTCAGCCTGTTCCTGCCCCACGGAACTCATTTCTCGTTATCTTGACTCCCTTCTCTCTCCCCTTGTCCAGTCCCTTCCCACCTACATCCGTGATTCCTCTGACACCTTACGTCACATCAACAATTTCCAGTTCCCTGGCCCCAACCGCTTCCTCTTCACCATGGATGTCCAATCCCTCTACACCTCCATCCCCCACCAGGATGGTCTGAGGGCCCTTAGCTTCTTCCTTGAACAGAGGCCCGAACAATCCCCATCCACCACTACTCTCCTCCGTCTGGCTGAACTTGTTCTCACACTGAACAATTTCTCCTTTAACTCCTCTCACTTCCTCCAAATAAAAGGTGTGGCTATGGGTACCCGCATGGGCCCCAGCTATGCCTGTTTCTTTATGGGGTATGTGGAACATTCCTTGTTCCAGTCCTACTCCGGCCCCCTCCCACAACTCTTTCTCCGGTACATCGATGATTACTTCAGTGCTGCTTCATGCTCTCGTCGGGACCTGGAAAAATTTATTAATTTTGCTTCCAATCTCCACCCCTCCATCATTTTCACATGGTCCATCTCTGACACTTCTCTTCCCTTCGTTGACCTCTCTGTCTCAACTTCTGATGATAGACTGTCCACCAATATCCATTACAAGCCTACCTACCGACTCCCACAGCTACCTCGACTACAGCTCCTCACACCCCGATTCCTGTAAGGACTCCATCCCATTCTCTCAGTTCCTTTGCCTCCGTCGCATCTGTTCTGATGACGCTACCTTCAAAAACAGCTCCTCTGACATGTCCTCCTTCTTCCTTAACCGAGGTTTTCTACCCACGGTCGTTGACAGGGCCCTCAACCGTGTCCGGCCCATATCCCGCGCATCCTCCCTCACGCCTTCTCCTCCTTCCCAGAAACATGATAGGGTCCCCCTTGTCCTCACTTATCACCCCACCAACCTCCGCATTCAAAGGATCATCCTCCGCCATTTCCGCCAACTCCAGCATGATGCCACCACCAAACACATCTTCCCTTCACCCCCCCAACGGCATTCCGTAGGGATCGTTCCCTCCGGGACACCCTGGTCCACTCCTCCATCACCCCCTATTCCTCAACCCCCACCTATGGCACCTCCCCATGCCCACGCAGAAGATGCAACACCTGCCCCTTCACTTCCTCTCTCCTCACCGTCCAAGGGCCCAAACACTCCTTTCAAGTGAAGCAGCATTTCACTTGCATTTCCCCTAACTTAGTCTACTGCATTCGTTGCTCCCAATGCGGTCTCCTCTACATTGGAGAGACCAAACGCAAACTGGGCGACCGCTTTGCAGAACACCTGCGGTCTGTCCGCAAGAATGGCCTAAACCTCCCTGTCGCTTGCCATTTTAACACTCCACCCTGTTCTCTTGCCCACATGTCTGTCCTTGGCTTGCTGCATTGTTCCAGTGAAGCCCAACGCAAACTGGAGGAACAGCACCTCATCTTCCGACTAGGCACTTTACAGCCTTCCGGGCTGAATATTGAATTCAACAACTTTAGATCTTAAACTCGCCCCCCCCACCACCCCCCCCGCCCCCCCCTCCCCCCATCCCCACCCCGTTTCTCCCCCCTCCCTTTTTTTCCCAATAATTTATATAGATTCTTCTTTTCCCACCTATTTCCATTATTTTTAAATCTAAAACTAAAACTTTGTTAATCTTTCCACCCCACCCCCACTAGAGCTGTACCTTGAGTGTCCTGTCTTCCATTCTTAATTAGCACCTTTCTTAGACAATATCACCACCTTCAACACCTCTTTGATCCTTTTGTCTGTAACATCTTTTGATTATCTGCTCCTATCACTGCTTGCTTATCTCCACAATCACCACACCCTCAACTTCTCTCTCTCCCCCCGCCCCCCCACCTTAAACCAGCTTATATTTCATCTTTCTCCTAACTATGCTTCAGTTCTGCCGAAGGGTCATGAAGACTCGAAACGTTGACTGATTTCTTCTCCACCGATGCTGCCAGACCTGCTGAGTTTTTCCAGGTAATTCTGTTTTTGTTTTACAATAGAACACAGTGTGGCCTCAACGTCTAGACCCTACTCTTCTTGTTCAATATGCACTGAAATAATAACATTGGACTACATTACATTTCATATATAAAGATAAAGGTAAGGAATACTCTAGAAAAGATCTCACTATGGAATTATAACCTCAATGTCTAAAGTAAAGTCTTGCATTTCTATAGTGCCATTCATCTTAGGATATCTCAGGGCGCTTTACAGCAAAATAAGTAGTTTTGAAGTGTAGTCACTGTTGTAATGTAGGGGACTCTGATCTGACCTACATGTGACTCCAGGACCACACTAAATGGCAAACTCTTAATGGCTTCAAGGCAACTAGGGATGGGTGGCAAATGGGTGTCAAATGCTGCCTTGTCACTGTTGCTCACATTGGAAGAACCAATAAATGGTTTGCACCAAAGGAAGACTTTAAATCAATTCCATACAAGGGATAGATCAATTACTCCCTCTTATTGGAAGGGCCTAGGGTTCTACTGAAACATTTACATTGTCAGCACATTAGATATTTGTTGTTAGCTGATGGTACGGGACCAGGACGTGCTGCTTGACTGTGAATCCAGTTTTCTTCCCAACATACACTTTATCATCAACATCATCTTCCCAATTTTGCTCAATTATGATCAAAATCTCATCCATGCCTTTGTTTTTTTACCTAGAGGTGAGGTTTCTCCACTGCTCTCTTCCCCGCTGGCTTCTCCCATTTAACACTCCAACCAGCATAATCCCATTCAGAATGTCATCCCATGTCTTTTACCGTTCAAAGCCCTGCACTTACTTTCATGAACCCCGATACCTTGTTTGTCTCTACTGGCTCCTTGTCGAGCCGTAAATTATCTTAAATGTCCTCATCCTGAACTTCAAAAGCTTTCAAGGCCTTGCCCAGCTTATCTCTGTGATCTCCTACCCCGCTCATACCTCAACTCCTTTGACCCCCCCTCCAAATCTAACGAGGTGTTTTTCCCCCACACAAGCGTGCATAAATGCAAGTTGTTGTTACTGAAGTGCATAGTCATTAGGGTGTTTCATCTTTCATTGTGGTTTGGCTACTAAAATGATCACTGATGCAGTAGGAAGGTGTTTCCCCCAGCCTTTTATCCATTGTTGCCTGGTACAGGAATGTTCTCTCTTTTACGGCACAGAGTTTGGTAATTTACCTTCCTCATTGAATAGTTTCCTCATTCCTCCAGCGTTCCGATTTGTAGTGAGCGTCTGAGAAGGACTCCGAGATTTTCATTCGGCGCAGTGAACCTCCTCCTCTTTCGGATCTTTCACTGCCGCTTGAATACAAGTCGGGCGGGGGGAGAACAGCCGGCAGCGCGGCCACACACAGCTGGATGTATCCGTGGATCTTCATTGCTTGACCTCATTGTTAATAGATAACTGACCTTGCTTGTTGTTTAACAGAAATGGCTGCCTCTAGAACAAATCTGAGGTTAGTCTTTCAAAGACGTGAGAAGATTACCTCTCTGCCTTTATATTATGATGGGTTCCTGTGTAAAAAAAGCTCGAGGGCTAAGGTAGGTCATAACCGTGTTTGTGTAAGGTGCAGACTGAAGCTTGCCTTAATTTTTGATCCCCCATAGCCCTGAAGGAACTGGAGTGCTGTAGAAAGCACTGGGTATGTTTTTTTTTAAAAAAAATCTAGTGATTGAATCGTACCAGATAACTTCACATTTTGTGACAAAAAATAGTGAAAACTATTGAGGAATGGGGAGAAATGTAAATACTGCAAAATCTTAATATATCTCGTCATGGTGCTGTGAATTACTTTAAAAGGGCTTAAAATTATCTTATTTTTAACTCCAGCACCTGGAGAGAGGTACAAGAATAAAATGCGCTGCCCATGAATTTGAACTGCTAATAGTTTTAATAAACAGTAAGATAACACACGTGAAGCCTGAGGCAACGGAACACTTTCACTAATGCTACATTTCCAGTTGGTCAACTCAGCGGAGAGGTTACGAAATACTCGTTGAAACCTGTCAGCTAAGCTTTTTATGAAGTGACTGACCATTTGCCGACTCGAGTCTTTGCAAGGAGAGAAACTTGATTATTTTAAAAAGCGCAATAAAATAAACAACGCTGGAATTCATAAATACCCCAGAACACAGACCTATCCTGTATTTGAGGAGTTTGGGAACCAGGAACCAATGTGATCAGCGGGCAGATGGATGATGGATGAGTGGAAAACAAAAACAGAATTATCTGGAAAAACTCAGCAGGTCTGGCAGCATCGGCAATGTTTTGGATTTCCAGCATCCGCAGTAGTTTTTTGTTTTTATCTCTGATGGTGAGCTGCCTTCTTGAACCATTGCAGGCCATGTGATGTAGGTACATCCACAGTGCTGTTAGGAATGGAGTTCCAGGATTTTGTCCCAGTGACAGTGAAGGAACAGTGATACATTTCAAGGTTAGGATGATGAGTGACTTGGAAGGGAACTTCCAGGTAGTGGTGTTCCCATGTATCTACTGCCCTTGTCCTTCTAGATAGTAGTGGTTGTGGGTTTGGAAGGTATTGTCTAAGGAGCCTTGGTGAATTCCTGCAGCGCATCTTGTAGATGGTACACGCTGCTGCTACTGTGCGTTGATGGTGGAGGGAATGAATGCTTGTGGATGTGGTGTCAATCAAATGGGCTGTTTTGTCCTGGATGGTGCCTAGCTTCTTGAGTGTTGTGGGAGCTGCTCTCATCCAGGCAAGTGGGGAGTATGCCATCACACTCCTGACTTATGCTTTGTAGATGGTGGGCAGGCGTTGGGGAGTCAGGGCGTGAGTTATGCATCGCACGATTCCTAGCCTCAGACCTGCTCTTGCAGCCACAGTATTTATATGGCTAGTCCAGTACAGTTTTTGGTCAATGGTGACCCCCAGGATGTTGATAGTGGGAGATCCAGTGATGGTAATGCCATTGAAAGTCAAGGTCTGATGGTTAGATTCTCTCTTGTTGGAGATGGTCGTTGCCTGGCACTTGTGTGGCAATAATGTTCCAGGAATGAGGGACTTCCATGGATATGTGGGAGGTGCTGGGGTTCTTCTCCTTAAAGAGGAAGGGTTTAGAGTAGATTTGACAGAGGTGTTCAAAATCATGAGTGATCAAGACAGAGTAGATAGAAACTGTTCCCATTTCCAAAGGGCCTAGAATGAAAGGAAACTGGTTCTTTTACCAATCATTTTAAATCTAAGGTGACATGAGGAAAGGCTGCAGTAAGTGGTGATCTGGAACGTGTAATGATATGGCAGGTCGCATTTGTCAGGATGACCAAATCCCGAAGGAAAACCTGGCCATGCTATCACAACGATATTGCAATTTGTATTTATTACAAGAAGGTTTGTGCACTGAAATCAGAAGTAATGAGCTCACTACCATCTTTTTAGATTTTAATGATTAAATTAAAACATTTATTAAAAAAAGAAAAGAAAATTTAAACACACAAGACTACAGTTACGTAGTTATGCTTAGTTTTACAGCAGCTCTCCCCTTTCACACAATAGTCCAAATAGATTCTTAATCTATAAATCTATGAAACATCCAACAATATTACCACAAACACCCACTGTTGCTATAAGGAAGGTATTTCCCAGATTCTCTCTCCCCCTCATTTGACAATGGAATTCCAAAGGCTTTTAACACAACCTTGGGGCAGAATTTTACGGCCGCGGGATTTTATGTTGCTGCCAAAGTCAATGGAGCTTAGAATGGCTTGCCGCATTTTACAGCCCTGTCCCTGCCACAATGGGGCATAAAATCTGGCCATGGCTACTGGAACAGTAAACTTCTCCAGGTTGGCTAGAGGCTTTTTCCACAAGTCTGTTTCACACAGTGCACCTTTCAAGATCTCACACGGCCACTCCACACACAGCTTTCCACCTTTCTTTAAATATATTTCCTCCCTTTTGGTCTGCAAACCCCATTGTTTCAACCTTTCTTTGGCAGTTACTTTTCCCAGAATATAAAAATCCTTCATGTTGTCATTATGGCCAGCACTTTCAGGAAAAATAAGCTTGATAACTTTGCCTTATTTATCTTGCCAGTTGTAAACATCTTACCATGTTCCTTTGCAAATCAAACAACCTGTCAACTTATCTAAAAATGCAAATTCCATTCACAATGTATTTGCTGAGACTTCATCCTAACTTACCTATCTCCATTTCAAATGCCTGTTTTACACCTAATCCCTTTTGCTGATTCAAACATTGCAGTCTGACTGCCTGCAGTTTAGTTAAACTGGACACACACAAACATAAATACATGCATCTCCCATAAGCCTACTTCAGTGTCCCACAGTAGGATTAGGGAAAATAAATGATATTTCCTTTACAAACACACTATTGAAAGGATGGTGGAGGCATATTCAATCATGGCTTTCAAAAAGAAATTGGATAAACACCCGAAGGGAAAACAATGTAGGGCTATAGGAAAGAGAGGGGAAGTGGGACTAGTTAAATTGCTCTTGCAAAGATCCGGCATGGGCTTGGGAGACTGCCTCCTTCTGCATTTAACCATTCTATGTTTTTATAATTCTACCAAGTACTGTAGAGTGAGTACACACAGTTGTATGAGGCTTTTTTTCTCCCCTCCCTTTGATATGTTTCCTTGTATCTACTTAACAGGACTTCCAAAGATACTGGTCAGAATTACGAGGCTCTTCAATTTTCTTTTACTGTGATGAAAAAGAATCAACGGTAAGGAAGCAGCTGATGTTTAATGGGATTTTCTGGTTTGAAAATGTCGACAATTAGTGTTCGCTGTCTCAGAGTAAGGCAAAACATTGAAACTAACACACAGATATCAATTACTATGGTCATTAGGATTGGTATTTTTAAAATAACAATGTAAAGAAACAAAATCAATTCTTTGTAACCAGAGATATTGATACAAGATTGGAAGAGATTAGCAATATTTTGTGCACCCTTTAGTTTGGAAATACAGAAAAAGTAAGTTCCAATAACACATTGGTCAGAATTTTATCAGAATGGCTGGGGCCCTGATGACAGGCCCAAATGCTGAGGGCAGCCCCACCATGGCTGTTTGTGGGACCCCCAGCCACATTGTTCGGTCATCCAGCAACTAATTAGCTACCATCAAGGCTTCTTGTCCCTTTAAAGGATGGTCATCGGCCTCCAGGAGTTGCCGGCCAATCAGAGGGTTGGTTGCTTAATGGTCTCAGCAGTGCCACTGGGGACACAGGCTACTGCTGTGACTGCACCCGGAAGACGAAGATGCCATGGGAACAGGCTGCCAAAAGCCCCCAAAGCAGATAAGTAGGATCTGGTTGCACCGGGAGTCAGCCAGGCAGGCACCAGTGAGGGGTGGGGTGGGGATTGGTGAGGACAGGGTGGAGGTTTGCCATGGGGACACATGCCCAAATTAGGAGGGCCTCCTCTAATACAATTTCAAAGAAGAGCAGGTGTGCTCTCTCCTGGCATCTTTGCCAATATCTATCCCTCAACCAACATCAATAAAACACAGCTTACCTTGTCATTATCACATTGCAATTCATGGGACCTGGCTGTGCACAAACTGCCTTCCATATTTGTTTATAAAACAAGTGCCATAACCATAATGACTGCAATGAGTTAAGGAGATGGCCCACCTTCACAAGGCAAGAAGGGACAGGCAAAAAATATGGCCATCTCAACACCTAGTTTTATATCTAGGGTAAATGAGTTTGTTGGCCAACTGAACTCTAATGCATGCCTTCCTATGTTCTCATCAATTGCTGCTTGCAGTCAATAATGGGGAGAGACTGATGTAAAAACAAACAGTGAAGGTTTATTGAGACACAGGGCAGAGCACCAGGTCATACATGTTCACTCAGAAACCTCCAGAACTAGACTTACAGTTCCCAGTTGCACGCGCTGTACAGTGATTCGTCAGTACTGTCATATGATCAGTAAACTTGCATTCTCTTAAAGGGACAGGGTACCTCACTTTACCACATCCCTCCCCCTTTACTTAAAAGTAGAGCTAACAAGCTTAAAACACGTTAATTATTTACACAATAACTATTTACAGGTCAAGTCTCTCAGGAGGCTTTCTCGGACGTGTTGAGCATCTCAGTTCAACAACCTTGGCTGGTTTTTCCGAGACCTCCTTTTCAGGGAATGTTGTCCACTAGATTCCTCAGTGGAAATTGGCAGGTTTGTCTCCCCCACTCCCTCGGGTCCCATAGGCCCCACCGGAGTTTCCAAATCATGTGACCTGTCTTCTACATGCAGCACAAACTCAAACGTAGATGAAGACTGCCTTTCTTCTTGTGGGATTGGTGTTCTTTTGCGGAGATGATCCATGTGTTGTCTAATATTTTGGCCGTTTACTGATACGTTATAGGAGAAGGGTCCAGTTACTGCACTCACCTCGCCTAACAGCCAATTGGGCCCACCTCCAAAATTCTTTGCGAGGACCACACCTCCCATTATGATAGTTCTTCCGCGGCCATGACCATCATGCCTCTTGGCTTTTCTCCACCCTCCCCTTTAAATTCAGCCGGATAAGGGTCAGGTGGGTGTGGAGAAGTCTCTTCATTAGTAGTTCTGCAGGGGCATTGCCGGTCACCGTGTGTGGCGTGGTCCAGTATGCGAACAAGAACTGGAACAATCTCGTGCCGATGGAATTCCATTCCATCTTTTTCATCCCGGGTTTAAAGGTTTGGATTGCCCGCTCAGCCATGCCATTCGATGAGGGTGAGGTTTAGATATGGATAATGCCTTAGGTCATGAACCTGTGGAACTGCCCGTTGGTAAAAGCGGTCCCGTTGTCAGACACGAGGACCTCTGGCAACCCATGCAATGCAAAACTCTGCCGCAAACAGTCTATGGTGGCAGCTGATGTGGGCAACCGGACTTCATAGACGTCCACTTATTTGGAGTGGGAGTCAATCAGTAAAAGGAACATTGTGCCCAAAAATGGTTCCATGTAATTGACATGGAGGCACCCTGGCCGTTCCCATGGATGCAATGGAGGTTTTGCACCTGCTGGCATTGAGGACAGTTTTGACCAGGGTTTCTATATCCAAGTCCATGCCTGCGTGGGAGCAACTTCATTCTGCTAATGCTCGGGTGAGTGCTATATAGCTCGGCTAACAACAGCCTTCATCCCCTCGGGGGCACGATAACCCTTGCTCCCCATAGTAATATGCCTCCTGGCAGGAGAGTTTATATTTGTGATCAGAATAGGGCTTCATCTCCTCAGTTTAGATCCACCTGATCAACCATTTAAGACCTGCTGCCAGACGTTAGACAACAGTGGTCCCGGCTTGGCCACTCACGGACTTGTCTGGTCTGAACAGGGGAGGAATCCAGAAAATTTACCACTAAGGCCAGTTCCTGGGGAATCAAAGCCTTCCTGTTATTAGCTGGCAGGGGAAGGCAGCTCAGTGCGTCAGCATGTGCTATTTGAGTTCCTGAACGGTGAACAAAAGTGTATTCGTTGGTGGCTAATATTAGTGCCCATCTCTGGATGGGAGCTGATGCGATAGGTGGTATTGCTTTCTCTTCTCCAGATAATCCCAGCAGGGACTTGTGGTCAGTTATAATATGGAAATGGCCATGGAGATATTGATGAAACTTCCGGATGCCGAACACAATAGATAAGCCCTCCTTTTCAATCTGGGAATGTTGTTGCTCTGCAACACTGGGTGTGTGAGATGTATAACCAATGGGTCGTTCGGAGCCATCCACCATCCAATGTGAAAGGACAGCCCCTATTCCATAAGGGGATGCATCACGTGTTAAACCTAATTCCTTCTTGGAGTCAAAGTGGACCAACAAGGCTGACGATCTTAACAATTGCTTCACTTTCAGGAAGGGATCCTGGTGCGGGGCTCGCCAACTCCAATTCTGGTTCTTCTTAAGCAGGCCGTACAATGGGGCCGGCACAGTTGAGAGGTTTGGGAGGAATCGGCCGTAGTAGTTTCCCATGCCTAAGCTCTGTGGTATTTCTTGGGGTAGGTGCCTCGCGAATGGCCTGGACTTTTTCTACCACAGGATGCAGGCCCTACGCATCAAACTTGTGGTCCAAGTAAGCTACCTCCTTAGCCTGGAATAGACACTTCTCTCATTTTAAACGTACCCCTGCTAGTGCGAAGCATTTGAGCGCCTCTTCTAGATTTGCTAAGTGTTCATTGTCAGTCAGTCCTGTGACCAATACATCATCCAAGTAAATGATAACATGGGGCAATCCTTGGAGCAAGTTTTCCATTGTTCTTTGGAAAATAGCACACATCGAGGAGACCCCAAAGGGTAGACGTGTGTATTGATACAATCCTCGGTGCGTATTAATGGTGACGAGTTCTCTAGAGTCCTTTACCTGCTGGTAGGCATGGTTCATGTCTAATTTCGAAAATGTGGTGCCCCCTGCCAACTACGAATACAATTACTCAATCTTGGGTATTGGGTGTCAATCAAGTTTGGCCACATTATTGACAGTTAGCTTATAGTCACCACATAAACGCATGCTTTGGTCTGGCTTCAGTACAGGTATAGTGGGTGCCGCGCACTCAGAAAATTGCACTGGTTGTAGGATGCCCAATGTTTCCAGTCTGTCTAGTTCAGTTTCAACTTTATCCCATAGAGCATAAGGGACTGGTCTGGCTCTTATAAATCTGGAGGTTGCATTTGGGTCTACATGGATCCTGGCCTGTAGCCCTCGAATCCTTGAATAACTTATCGTTGAAAACGGAAGCATACTTTTGCAACAATTCCTATAAGCCTTTCATTGTAATTTGGAAAATTTCGGCTCATTTCAATTTAATCTTTTCGAGCCAGTTGTGGCATAAGTTGAGGCCCTATCCAGCTTCCACTAACAAGGGCAACCTTTCAGATTGATATCCATACGTCGCTGAGACTTGACATAACCCTTTCAGTCTTATTTCTTCGACCGTGTATGTCCTCAGCTTTGTGTCCGAAGCTTCTAACTTCAAAGGATGGGTTCCTTTACTCAGATATCTAAATGTATGCTCTCCAAAGGTGGACATTGATGCTCCCGTGTCAACTTCCATCTTAATGGGTCGGCTGTTAACTGTAATGACTACTTGGATTGGCTCGGTTCCACCCACTTTGAGGTTATATAATGAATGGATGTTTGATTCTATTTCTTCTGGCTCTTCTATGAGGCATATTTCATGATTTTTCCTTCTGCCTTTATAGTTTTATTTTAGCCTTTCTCTGCAGTGCTGCCTTATGTGGCCATAGTGGTGGCAGAAAAAACACAACTTATTTGAGTTGTCGTTCGCTCACTGGAGGCCTGGATGTATTTCTCTCATTCATTTTGTGGGTTTTCACTGCAGTGCTGTTGTTTTTCAATGGTCTGGAGCTAGAGAGCATTTCCCGTCTTCCCATGGAGTCCGAAGTTTTTGCGCCTTTTGTTACTGGTCGTCCCGTTCAACTAGATGGATGGCGCCATTTTGTGTCTCTTTTATAACCTCGGAATTTCTAACAGCACTCGCCATCATGGTAGCTAATTCTAATGCCTTATTGAAGTCTAGACTAGGTTTGGCTAGCAAACGCCTTTGGATAGTATCATCTCCAATCCCACATATCAGCCGGTCTTTCAACATATCACTAATGGACGTTCTGAATTGCTCTGTTAATGTCTCTAAAACAGCTGCATAGTCAGCTATTGTCTCCTCCGGAAGCCTGTTCCTTGAATTGAACTTGAAGTGCTGCATAGTAACTGAGGGCTTTGGTCTCAAGTGGCTCTGTACAATTTTTATTAACTCGTCGAAAGTCTTCGAGTCTCGGGCGCTCGATGACGTGAGGCTGCAGATCAGCCCGTACGTTTTGCTCCCACATGAGGACAAAAGAATCTTCTCCTCCCCAGCAATGTCATTAGCGGTAAAAAAGAACGCTAGGCGTTCGACATACTGAGACCAGTCATTTGAAATGGGGTCGAATGGATTGACGTGCCCGAACTGCGGCATTGTGAACGACTGTAAGGGGACTGCACTTCCAATAGGCTTTCCAGGTAATAATGAATTTAGGTGTTTGGCTTATGGCGGAATTGCACTCTCTCTGGGGTCTCTTGTAAATTTCTGTCCATAGCCATTTTTCATGTATTTACCCTTTTAAATGTATTGCCACTTTAAAAGCAGTCAATTTTTTTTAACTCTGTCTCTGCAGCTGTCAGCTTTTCTCTGCTGGGTTTTGTGCTCTTTTTGAGTTTTGGCGGGATCCCCGCAATCGCGATTCTAGAGGTTTTTAAAAATATTTTAAACAGTAGCACCGCTTTCTGCTCCGATTGTCAGCTGTCACCTAGTTTACAAGTTAAGTACAGTTGCTCTTTCCAATCCATTGTTCATCTGTCTTGAAATTTATTTTCCTTTGTTTTTTATCCTCGTTGCCATTTTTATGTCTTGGATAAATGAGTTTGTTGGCCAGTCAAACTCTAACTGCATGCCTTCCTATGTTCTCATCAATTGTTGCTTGCAATCAGTAATAGGAAGAGGCTGATGTAAAAATAAACAGTGATGATTTATTGAGACACAGGGCAGAACACCAGATCATACGTGCTCACTCAGGAACCTCCAGAACTAGACTTACAGTTCCCAGTTGCCCATGCTTTACAGTGATTCGTCAGTGCTGTCACATGATCAGTACACTTGCATTCTCTTAAAGGGACTGGGTACCTCACTTTACCACACCTATAGAAAAAATATTTTTAAAAGGTCAGAATTAATGTTTGAATCATTGATCTTCACTTTGGTTAGAATAAGCTTTTTTTTTAACAATTAAATAACAAAATAAAAGTGGAAAGCTAGATGATATGCATATTATTCCAGAGAGTGAATTCTGTGCATAAAGAAAAGGGAAAGACCACAAAATTTTGTGTCTACCCTGTGAGATCACAAATAAGGCCAAATACATAACAGGAACATTGGGCCTGTCAGTAAAATTGTGCGAGTCGACAAAACATTCCAAAAGTCTACAGGCTGTCTGTATTCATGAGTCAGGTCCTGATGTTGGCCCAGAGGGCAGGTGATTACTATCTCCCCTGTGAAACTTCCACCTAATGCAGGAGAGTTCATTAACATGAGGAAGGGATAAGTACAAGTTGTTTGAGTTCCCTGTTAGCTTCAGTAATTTCTGTATGTCACTGCTTAAGCAAAAAACACTAAAAGATCAAGAGAATTATAAAAACAAACTAAAGGATATTAATCAGATTTCATTGTACTTTAAGAAAAAGATCAAGACCTTTTTAAATGGACTGCACTTACATGCAGGGGAAGTGCTGAAGTAAGCTCACTTGCATTGCAAATATAAGAAAGAGGAATCAGAAAACAAAACAACCCAGAACCCCTGAAAAAGCTTTGAACCTCCATCAATCAAAGGAAGGGCAGGACTGCAACTGAATAGAGGCTCTTTGAAGCTGACCAGTTTTTGTAACCAAGGAGACGCATTTTAACTGGTCAAGCTGGTTATCATACTTTTGAGGGAGCCCTTACTGTATGATAGGTTTATATACATTCTTTCCATCATACTTTGCACATCTAACATTGCACCATTAAAATCTAGAATAATGACTGCCTAGGAGTAATAAGGCTATTGTGGGAATTCAAATTACAATGTGAGCCACAAGAGAAAACCTTGAATAATTAAAGCCTTCATTATAGTCCAAGATTGTATTACAGCGCTCAAACCCCATTGAATTCATCCAAGCCTCCATCACCTTGAGGCTCAATTTCTCTCAAACTGGGCTGGATTTTGCTACTGAGACAGGTAGCTCGGGCCTGGAGATTTCCCGACCTGGCAGGCCCGCCCTGGTTTAAAGGGCCCCATTAGATCCAATTTCTGTTCTGGGGAGGCGGTGGTGGCATCGAGCCAGGCCTGCCGACCCTGGAAGAAGATCCTAGGCAGCTATGGGGGTAGGCGAGTGCCAAAGTGGGCTGGTTAGAAGGCTCACCTCTGTTCTCTAGGACTTGGTACAGTTGTTTTAAAAGCTGTTAGGCTCTCTTGCCCTCACCTCTCAGCCCCCCACCCATCCTCCATGCCCCCTTATAGCCCCAAAGGCCCTCCAATGCAAATTCATGCTCCCCACCCACACCCCCAAGCCCCTCATACTTCCATGGCCTTCCATGCTAATCCATGCCCCCATTGACCCTCACAATCCCATGCCACCTCCATAGCCACTGACCCAGTATCCCCCATGGTCAGACCTCAGGGCCATGTGGAGATGAAAAAAATTAAATTTCTAACAATCTAATATGGCTCCCACTCATATACACTTGATAGAGAAAAAAAACTCCTGTTCATGAAACCCATTCAAAACTTTTAAATCTCTTATAAAAACAAACTTCTATTCAGACCCCATATCAAAGACAGCTAATCCTTGAGTAGCCTCTTTAAACTGTCATATGGTGAACCTAAACCTCCCCTCACTAAGATAATTGTAGCTTTAGAAACTCAACTAAGCATTCATGATGACATTATTATAGCCCTTCGGAAATGTCAACAAAGAACTCTATTGAAACTGCATGAGCAGGTGATAATATTTTTTCTAACCTACACCAGATGGCATGTCAATCAAAGCAGTCCAGCAGATGATGTTTTCTTTTTTACCCTCACTGACAGCTTAGGTATTGTTTTTTCACGTGAAAGAGTGGAGGATTTAAAAAACTTCACATCATGACACTCAAACAGACCCTATCCAACCTTCAGGAGTGTTTAGATCTACTCCATCAATTTGTGACTCCCACACTGTGGGTTAAGGATCTTGGAGCAGCCAAAATGGGACCCATTTAAACTCAGCATGAAGGTCAAAAGGCCCTGTTGAGTTCGGGTTTCCCACCTGTGTGAATCATGCCCCCGCGCCCCACTGCCATCAAAATTTGGGCCTGTCAAAAATGGGGGACTTCCGCACCCAGGTCCCATCCGCTTTTAAACATCCCTGGGGTCCATGGATCAGTAGGGGGTGCATGAGAAGACAGATGACTATGCTAGAGTGAGACAGAGACTCAGTGAGTAGTGAATTAGGTTCACGTGGGCATTCGGTGCACGAGGGAAAGAGGTGTGGTATAGATAGGAATTATTCTAAATTAATTAAGTGAGTAATTAAATTAAGTTAGCTAAGCAACATAAGTAACAATGGTGGGACAGGTGTTATGTTGCAGCTGTGAAAGGAGCTTTTGGACGCCAAGGCAATCTAGGACAAACACATCTTCAGAAAGTGTAAGCAGCTAGGGGAATACCAAATCAGGATTATTGATCTGGAAGCTGAACTGCAGACACTGTGCAACATTAGGGAGGGAGAAAAATACCTGGGCACTTTATTCCAGAGGACGGTCATGCCTCTTAGAATAGGGCCCTCGGTTGTGGTCAGCAGTGAGGGACAGGAGGACCGTGAGTGAGGCAGAAAATGGGAACAAGCAGACAGTATTGGAAGAGCCTCAGACTTTGCAATTGTCTAACAGGTTTGAGATGCTCAAAACCTGTGTACACAAAAGCAAGGTCTGTAAGGTGGATGAGTAGGCTGGCTATGGCACCATGGCACAGGAAGTCATTCAAGTGGGGGAGCAAACAGGAATGTATTGGTAATAGGGTACAATATAGTGAGGGGGATTGACACAGCTCTCTGCAGCAAAGAACAAGAGTCCAGAAAGCTGTGTTGCCTGCCCAGTGCCAGGATTCGGGACATCTTCTCAGGGCTGGAGAGGAACTTGCAGTGGAAGCAGGAGGATTCAATCATTGTGATCCATGTAGATACCAACAACATAGGCAGGACAAGGAAGGAGGTTCTGCGTAGTCAGTATGAGAAGCTAGGTACCAAATTAAGAAGCAGAACCTCGAGGGTAATAATCTCTGGATTATTACCTGAGCCATGTGCAAATTGGCATAGGGCAAATAAGATTAGAGATATGAATGTGTGGCTCAAAGACTGGTGTGGGAGAAGTGGGTTCTGGTTCATGGGGCATTGGCACCTGTATTGGGGAAAGTGGGTTTTGTACTGTTGGGACGGTCTGCACCTGAATTGTGCTGGGACGAGTGTTCTTCCAAATCGCAAACATCGACAATGAGGTTCAACGCCACCTTCAGTGCGCCAGCACAGCCTTCGGCCGTCTGAGGAAGAGAGTTTTTGAAGAGCAGGACCTCAAACCCGCACCAAGCTCATGGTCTACAGAGCAGCAGTGATACCCACCCTCCTATATGCCTCAGAGATGTGGACTATGTACAGCAGGCACCTCAAAACTCTGGAGAAGTACCACCAGCGCTGCATCCGCAAGATCCTGCATTAGCAGTATAGACGCATCAATGCCAGTGTCCTCACTCAGGCCAACGTCCCCAGCGTCGAGACATTGACCACACTCGATCAGCTCCGCTGGGCGGGTCACATCGTCTGCGTGCCTGACAAGAGACTCCTGAAACAAGCACTCTACTCGGAGTTTTGACACAGCAAGTGAGCTCTAGGAAGACAGAGGGAATGCCTTAAGGACACCCTCAAAGCCTCCCTGAAGAAGTGCAACATCCCCACCAACACCTGGGAATCCCTGGCCCAAGACCATCCAAAGTGGAGGGAAAGCATCCAGGAAGGAGCTGAATACCTTGAGTCTCATTGCCAAGGGCTAGCTAAAGCCAAGCATTGAAAGCGAAAGGAGCGTGTGACTAGCTGGACCCCCTACTCACTCATCCCCCCTACCACCATCTGCCCCACTTGTACAGACAGTAGGTCGCACATTGGACTCTTCAGTCGCCAGCGAACTCATTTTTAGTGTGGAAGCAAGTCATCCTCGACCCCGAGGGACTGCCTGAGAAGAAGATTGAAGTCCCAGTAGAAGAGCGGGAAAAGCTCAGAAGTGATTCACCTCCATGTTCATTAACACAGAAATGTAATTGCCCCTTGAGCAGATAATGCAAAGTGGCATACCAGTGCAGTACTGAGGGAGTGCTGTATTGTCAGAGGTGTTGTCTTCTGGATGAGACCTTGATCTGAGGCTACATCTGTTCTCTCAGGCAGATCTAAAAGATTCTACTATTGAGCAGGGAGGTTCTGCCTAGTGTCCCAACCAAAAGTCATCCTTCAACCAACATCACTGTAAAACCGATTAACTGGCCATAATCGTATTGTTATCTGTGGAATCTTGCTCCGTGCAAATTATCTGCTGCAGTTTCTAAGTTTCTACATTTCAAATAACTACACTTCAAAAATATTTCATTGACTGTGGCATACTTTAGAATGTCCCGAGGTTGTGAAAGAGGTAAGATAAATGCAAGATAAAGGCAAAATACAGCTGATGCTGGAAACCTGAAACAAAAACAAATAACACTGGAAAAACTCAGCAGGTCTGACAGCATCTGTGGAGAGAAAGACAGAGTTAATGTTTCGAGTCCATATGACTCTTCTTCAGAGCTAAAGGGAAGTAGAAGTATGGTGAAATAATTTCACCACATTTCTACTTCCCTTTAGCTCTGGAGAAGAGTCACACGGACTCAAAATGTTAACTCTTTTGTCTTCCTCTCTCCACAGATGCTGTCAGACCTGCTGAGTTTTTCCAGTATTTTTTGTGAGATAAATGCAAGTTCTTACTTTCTTTCCATATTCAAAGAGTTTATCATTTCTCAGGTTCCACACTTTTCCATTACGCTGCAGACAGCTGTAATAACTCTCTGCTCACAACGAATATTAAAAGCAAAGTTTTAATAAAACACAGAAATAACAAACATTTCTTGGACTCTGGTTCCTTATTGGAAACAACTAGCTCCCAATAGTGTTATCATTCTGTACTTGGTGATCCTTCCTGATAACTGTTTATTATTCTTTTCAGTACACAGAGAAACTGGATCTCCAGCATTTTGTATCGATAGAAGATGACAGCAGCGTAGATAAAGACTCCCAGGCAGCTAACTTCCGACTACAGCTAGCCAATGAGGAAGTGATGCTGAAGGTACCCTAATTAGGATTCTGATCTAGGCCTAAAAATTAATATTGCTATTTGTAGTACATGAATTTTGAACCCATTCATTTGGGATTCTTTGTTCTGTTATTTCATTACAGACATTTATTTTAAATGAGTTAACTCTGTTGCTAAAATAATAGACAAAGGGAACATTATATGTAAATTTCCATTTGTTTGATATCAATGGATTGAAAATAATGGGCTCTGCATCCATAATTTCCAATAAGCCATTTGTTGGGAACATGGCTCCTAGATGGCCTGAGGTTACAGAAAAGTAGTAGCATCTGAGAATCATGAGCCCAGATCCTCGGATTCTTGGATGGTTGTACCCCGGAGGTATCCTGGAAGATGCACTGGGGGATCCCTTGAAGTCCCCACGCACTGACTACATGGGAATTTCTCGGGAAGTTTCACCTTCTGCTGGAACCCTCTGAAACTCTGAGTTAGAGTCGGAGACTTCGGATGACTCACTTAGCAAAATAGTTACCCAGGAAAAGTTAGAAAGATTAAAACCAGTTCTAACTCCCAGGTAACGAAACTACTGACCCCCCCAACACCCCAACTAAACCCCCCCACACCTCCAACTGCCTTCCAGCCCCTGACTAAACCCCTGACCCCCAGATTAAACACCCCCCAACTAAACGCCCCGACACCCCAGCCCCCATTAAACCACCCTACCCCCGACATGCCAACTAAATCAACCCCCCGACTACCCCTTGATTGACTAAACCCCCACCCTCCAACTATCCCCACACCTCCCAACCAAACCCCCTAACCCCTGGCTACCCACCACCTCGCTGACCCACCCTACCCCCTCACCCACTTACCTTTTTTCTGTAGCTTCTCAAAGTGGCTGGGACATTTAAACTTACTGTAATATGGCAGCTAGTGTCGTAAAAAGGGGGCGTAGCTTGGCTTTCCCCGACACTACAAGGGAAGGACTTTGGGAACCGGTACGCTCCACATTTCTCAGGAGGCCTGGTTTGGAAGTCCAGGCGAGAAATATGGAGCTCCAGTGCAAGGTAGGTAAATAGGAGCGGAGTGGCAATCCAATGGTGATTGCCACTCCTTGGAAGACTTGCGCATGGAATCAGAGGCCCTAAGGTTTACTCTGGACTGTGAAGAGAGAGTCAGATATTAAAACCAGGAAGTGTGGATTCTCCAGACATCTTGCTGAAATTAACAGCAGGCCATTTTTAAATTTTTAATTAGCAGGTTTCCTGCTACAGCTGGGGCAAGTTGGAGCTTGGCAGGGTGGTGTGGAGATTGTGAGGCGAGATGTCAGAGATCCTGGCGGGAGTTTTCAGATTTAAAATGATTTTAACTCCCAAGTGCCCCAAACCCACCCAGTCTTGAGTGTTAAAATTGCCCATATAGAACCTTCTACAGAAAGAGACCATTTGCCCCATCATGCCTGTGCCAACTCTTTGAAAGAGCTACCTACTTTTCCCATTCCCTGCTTTTTCGCATAGCCCTGCAAATATTTCTTTTCACATTAATACCCAACTTGCTTTTGTGGGTTACTACTGACTTTCACCAGCTTTTCAACAGTGCATTCCAGATCATAAAAATTTGTGTAAAAAAATCCTTCTTATCTCCCCTCTGCTTCTTTTGCCAATTGTTTTAAATCTGTATTTTCTGGTTAGTTACCTTCCCGAACCAGTTTCTCTTACTTTATCAAGATCCCTCATAATTTTAAACACCTCTACTAAATCCCCCCTTAACCTTCTCTGCTCTAAGGAGCACAATCTCAGCTTCTTGTACCACTCCTGAGAGTACATTTCTGTTAGGAGCTCATGCCCGACAGTTTCTGCTGTTTGCCATTATAAGTTGACATTACCATTTAGTTTTTTTCTTGGTAGCATGATATTGGTGAAAAGGTAATGGTGATAATGGTGCACAAGCAGAACATACATGGTTTCAAGTGGAATTGTATGCCTTTAACTACTACAACACAATGCAGTGTAACTAAGCATCTACCAGCACTTGTTATCTGTTTTGCACTATGTACTCTGTAATGATATACACATAACGTGATTTTCCTTTCCCATTATCTCCAGGCTGAAAGCGTTGAAGCCAGAGAAGAATGGAAAGGTTACATTATTGTGGTCTCTCAGGTATGAATTTAGCTTTTATAACGTGTTCCTGTATTAAACGTTGGCAGTCCAATATCATGAGAATGATATTCGCTAGGTAATAAAAAAGCTTTACAAGAATAAGGTTTACCAATTGTTAGCCTTCTGGGACCCTTAATGGTCTAGCGTTGAATGCTGACATCATGAGTGGACTATAGCACGAAATTCCTGTTGGTGTTACTATTGAGGCCTACTCTGTTGGGGCTAAATTTTCAGGTTGTTAATGCAGCAGAAACAGGGGACAATAGCGCTGTGAAATTGGTTTCCCAACGCATTCCCACCATCAATGCCTTCCTGGCATTTGGAGTGGTTCCTAGGTCAGGTGGTAGGCCCATTTAAATTGTTAATAGGGGTCCAACGGCGTACATAGGGCAGCTGTCATTTTTGGGCTGAACGTAGCAGAGTGGACCTGTACTGTTTCTGGCTAGTATCAGCTGACAGCCTGGCTGAAGAGGATCCTAAAGATCAGGTTCTTTTTCTTTGTGGGACTGGGAAAGAAAGGGAGTACCATTTCAGGCTCCACAAATAGAGCCTGGACCACTGCCACTGCAGCCTCCCAGTCTCATTACCTCCCCTGCAGGCATTGTGCCATGGATCTACCTTCAGTAATGCCAGCCTCACAGTGATCTATCAGGAGACAAGATCTTAAAGATCAAGAAATTTGGTACAAAAATCATAAGTTGCTATTTTTTTCAAAGATAAATTAATATAGATTGGTAGTTGGTTTAAGAACCTCATTAGTGACTTATTTAACCTCTAACAAGTTGTATGAAGCTACACTTTGGGCTGAATTTTTGTCTCCCAACAGAGGTGCAGATTGGGCAGTGAAAGGTTGAACTTGTTTCTCTTTGCTGGAGAAACAATTTTCCCGAGCTTTCCTGACTCCACACCATTTTCATGTGACCTTTTGGTGGGTTAGGAAGGCCTCAGGTGCAAAAGGCACCGAGGTCACTGTCAACATTGTGAAGACCATAGGGAAAGTTGTATTTTCCTCCCACACACTATTTTGTGAATTTTGAAAGCCCAAAAAAAACACCTCCTTGGAAAGTTCATGACCACTGGGGGAAGCCTGCTGAGGAGTCGGGAACGTTCTGAAAGGTAAGTGTAAAATCTTCAAATGTCACTATTAGATGCCGCGTTGTAATATAGCTGTGCTTAAATGCGGTGGTGTATCATAGGTATCTGTCCTGCAAAGGGAAATTGACTCTTACATTATCCAGCATTGTGTACTTGTTTTAATTGAGTTTGTCTTCCACCGTCCTGGTAAGTTGCATGATATGATAATGGAGTTATTGACTAACCATAACAATCAATCTCTATCAATTAATTTACAATAGAACCAGACATGATGTGAGGAAAATCCAATGGTTGAAAACTTGGGAAATCATGGCCTGAATTTTACCTTTGACAGGCGCGTGTGAATGGCGGGCCTGGGGTTGGCCGGGAAACGGCCCCCTGACCATGGTTGGCCCTATCCAACCGCGATTTCATGCTGGCTGGCCAATTAACGGCCTGCCAGCGCGAAACACGCGCTGAGAAGCTCAGCACTGCTGGGGGTGGGGGCGGGAAGAGGGCGGGTGATGACATTTGCGCGGGCGCAGGTGGGCAGTGCAAGAAAGCTCCCTGAAGGCAGACAGCTGCCTCAGCGAGCTGCAGACCTGAAAATAATCAAATAAAGGTGTAAAAACCTGCAAAAAGAAATGTCCATGCATCACAATCAAGCACATGAAAATATATCTAATAAAAATGCTGTCCACAGATAGTTATTTTTATTTTATTTCTTAACAGAAATTTCATCCCGCCCTTGGATGAGGTTTGTCGAAAAATGCAAAGCCTGCCTGGCCGATTCGCCCGTCTGCCAACCATAAGATTGGACAGGCCATGAAAAGTCAGAGATAATTGCGCCGTTAATGGGCTTAATTGCCCTCTTAATTGTTGGCAGGTGCACTTCTGACCTTTGTGCGCGCCCGCTGAGCGAAATATCGCATGAGTATGCGACGACGTCGGGATGCTCGTCTGACATCTTCTCACACAATTTTATGCCCAATCGGGTTGGGCACAAGCCCACCTGCAGGACCTAAAATTCTGTCCCATAGACCCAAAGCCATCTGTTCCTTCATATTACATTCCAATCATGCTACATTTCCACGTCATGTCTCAAATTACTCATACACTGTGTCCCAAAATGCTATTTTCTGAAATAAATCTATATAATTTATGTTTGAATGAATCAATGTGAACTGCTTTCACCATTCCCTGGGGGGACTGTTCAGTAGATTGAGCACCCATCACTGAAATACTGTTTCTGCAGATTAGTTTTAATTAACCCCCCTTCAAGTGCAGATCATGTCCTCTGGTTCTGCTGTTCCGGACAAGGTGAAATAGCTTGTCATGGTCTACATCACCTTTGCATGGTATTGTCTATGATATAACTGAAGTTAAGGCATGCCTGTTGTTCCATAAGAACACAAGTAATAGGGAGGAGTAGACCATACTGCTCCTCCATTTAATATGATCATGCCTGATCTTCAGCTTCAACACCAATTTCCCACCCGCTCCCTAGATCCTTGATTCCCTGAGAGATTAAAGATCTGCCTATCTCAGCCTTAAATATATTTAAACCCTTTGAGTGAAGGAATTTCTCCTTATGTCAGTCCTAAATGATCAGCTCCTATTCTGAGACTGTGCTTCCTGTTATGACATGGCAGATGATGTGTCCTCATGGAATCATATCTCACAGGTAATGTCCCAGACAAAACCATCACCATCCCTGGGTATGTCCTGTCCTACCAACAGGACAGACCCAGCAGAGGTGGCGGCATAGTGGTATACAGCTGGAAAGGAGTTGCCCTGAGAATCCTTAACATCGACTATGGACCCCAGGAATGGCATCAGGTCAAACATGGGCAAGGAAACCTCCTGCTGATTACCATGTACCGCCCTCCCTCAGCTGATGAATCAGTGCTCCTCCATGTTGAACATCACTTGAAAGAAGCACTGAGGGTGGCAATGGCACAGAATGTACTCTGGGTGGGGGACTTCGATGTACATCACCAAGAGTGGCTCGGTAGCACAATTACTGACCCAGCTGGCTGAGTCCTAAATAACATAGCTGTTAGACTGGGTCTGTGGCAGATAGTGAGAGAACCAACAAGAAGGAAAGACATACTTGACCTCGTCCTCAGCAACCTGCCTGCCACAGATGCATCTGTCCATGACAGTATCGGTAGGAGTAACCACCGCACAGTCGTTGTGGAGTGGAAGTCCCACTTTCACATTGAGAATACCCTCAATCATGTTGTGTGGCACTACCACCGTGCTAAATGGGATAGGTTTCGAATAGATCTAGCAACTCTTAAGGCTGGGCATCCTTGAGGTGCTGTGGGCTATCAGCAGCAGCAGAATTGTACTCAAACACAATCTGTAACCTCATGGCCCAGCATGTCCCCAACTCTACCATTACCATCAAGCCAGGGGATCAACCCTGGTTCAATGAAGACTGCAGGAGGGCAAGCCAGGAGGAGCATCAGGCATATCTAAAAATGAGGTGTTAACCTGGTGAAGCTATAACTACTTGCATGCCAAACAACATAAGCAGCAAGTGATAGACAGAGCTTAGCAATCCCACAACCAAGGGATCAGATCTAGGCTCTGCAGTCCTGCCACATCCAGTCATGAATGGTGATGGGCAATTAAACAACTCACAGGGGAGGAGGCTCCACAAATATCCCCAATGTCAATGATGGCGAAGCCCAGCACATCAGTGCAAACGATAAAGCTGAAGCATTTGCTACAATCTTCAGCCAAAAGTGCCTAGTGGATGATCCATCTCAGCCTCCTCTGGAGGTCCCCAGCATGTCAGATGCCAGTCTTCAGCCAATTCAATTCACTCTACGTGATATCAAGAAATGGCTGAAGGCACTAGATACTGCAAAGGTTATGGGCCCTGACAATATCCCGGCAATAGTACTGAAGACTTGTACTCCAGAACTTGCCACGCCCCTAGCCAAGCTGTTTTAGTACAACTACAGCACTGGCATCTACCCAGCTATGTGCAAAATTGCCCAGGTATGTCCTGTGCACATAAAGCAGGACAAATCCAACCCGGCCAATTAGAGCCCCATCAGTCTGCTCTTGATCATCAGCAAAGTAATGCAAGTGGTCATCAACTGTGCTATCAAATGGCACTTGCTTAGTAATAACCTACTCATTGATGCCCAGTTTGGGTTCCGTCAGGGCTCAGCTCCTGACCTCATTAAAGCCTTGGTTCAAACATGGACAAAAGAGCTGAACTCCCGAGGTGAGGTGAGAGTGACTGCCCTTGATATCAAGGCTGCATTTTAACCCAGTGTGGCATCAAGAGGCCCTAACGAAACTGGAGTCAATGGAAATCAGGGGAAAATTCTCCGCTGGCTGGAGCCATACCTAGCAGAAAGGAAGATGATTGTGGTTGTTGGAGTTCCATCGTCTCAGCTCCAGAACATCACTGCAGGAGTTCCTCAAGGTAGTGTCCTCGGCCCAACCATCTTCAGCTGCTTCATCAATGACTTTCCTTCCATCATAAGGTCACATGTGGGGATGTTCGATGATGATTGCACAATGCTCAGCACCATTCGCGACTCCTCAGATACTGAAGCAGTCAATGCCCAAATGCAGCAAGACCTGGACAATAACGAGGTTTGGGCTGACAAGTGGCAAATAACATTTGCACCACACAAGTGTCAGGCAATGACCATCTCCAATAAGAGAGAATCTAACCATTGCTCCTTGACATTCAATGGCATTACCATCACTGAATCCCCCACTATCAACATCCTGGGGGTTACCATTGACCAGAAACTGAACTAGACCGGCTATATAAATACTGTGGCTACAAGAGCGAGTCAGAGGCTAGGAATGCTGCTTCGAGTAACTCAACTCCTGACTCCCTAAAGCCTGTCCACCATCTACAAGGCAAAAATCAGGAGTGTGATGGAATATTTCCCACTTGCCTGGATGAGTGCAGCTCCCACAACACTCAAGAAGCTTGACACCATCCAGGACAAAGCAGCCCGCTTGATTGGCACCACACCCACAAACATTCACCCCCTCCACCACCAGCGCACAGTGGCAGCAGTGTGTACCACCTACAAGATACACTGCAGAAATTCACCAAGGCTCCTCTGACAGCATCTTCCAAACCCATGACCACTATCATCTAGAAGGACAAGGGCAGCAGATAGATGGGAACACCACCACCTGCAAGTTCCCCTCCAAGTCACTCACCATCCTGACTTGGAAATATATCGCTGTTCCTTCGCTGGGTCAAAATCCTGGAACTCTGTTCCAAACAGCACTGTGGGTGTACCTACACCACGTGGACTGCAGCAGTTCAAGAAGGCAGCTCACCACCACCTTCTCAAGGGTAATTAGGGATGGGCAATAAATGCTGGCCCAGCCAGCGAAGCCCACATCCCGTGAATGAATATAAAAATAGATGTGTGCAAGCGGACCAAATCGATGAGGGAAACTTGGTCATGCTTTCACATCAGTTTTGCACTTAGTATTTATTACAAGATGTGTGCACTGAATTCAGAAGGAATGAGTCCACCAAGATCTTTAGAGATTTTTAAAAACTTAAATTAAAATATTTATTAGCAAGGTACCTCTAGGATTTTGACTCAGTGACAGTGAAGGAACGGCGATATAGTTCCAAGTCAGGATGCTGTGTGGCTTGGAGGAGAACATCCAGGTGTTGGTGTTCGCATGCATCTGTTACCCTTGTCCTTCTAGGTGATAGAGGCCACAGGTTTAGAAGGTGCTATCATAGGAGCCTTGGCAAGTTGCTGCAGTGCATCTTGTAGATAGTACGCACTGCTGCCACAGTGCGTCGGTGGTGGAAGGAGTGATGTTTAAGGTGGTGGTTGGGGTGCCAATCAAGCAGGTTGCTTTGTCCTGGAAGGTCGAGCCTCTTGTGCGTTGTTGGAGCTGCACTCATCCAGGCAAGTGGAGAGTATTCCATCACACTTCTGACTTGTGCCTTGTAAATGAGACTGGCTTTGTGGAGTCAGGAGGTGATTTACTGTCTGCAGAATTCCCAGCCTCTGACCTGCTTTTTTTTTAGATTTCAAATGTTTTATTTGCATATCAAAAAAACAAAAATCAGTTACTGTGCATGCCAAGAGACCTAACAAAATGGCACTCTACATAGTTGATGTTGCCACAGTATTTTTATATGGCTAGCCCAGCTCAGTTTCTGTTCAGTGGTAATCCCCTGAATCCTCCCTCCAATGTATTCCAAAGATTCCTTCACGTTGCAGTCACAGCACACCGTCAGCTCTGTCAGTCTATCAAATCTTATTTATTTATTCGATTAGCTAATTAGTTACTAAGTTCGTCAGCTAAAGCAGCAGCAAGTTACAGTCTGCTAGGATCAAGCCAAAAGAAGAACACTCATCAGTTATTGGAGATATAACAAAAAAAGAATAAAAAGCAGCACTCTCCTTCCTGGACAGGTTTACATTAAATGAACATTATGGCTCTAACTCTGAGCTTAGGGGAAGCCTGCAGTTTCTCCAACTCACTTGCCCTCAATGTGGTCAATATGGTTAGTTATTTCCAAAGTGACCTCAAGTAGAGGGTTATCAATTTGTAGGTCTACTGATAGTGTACTTTTGCTGGTTGACGATCATCTTGTTTGCAGTGGGATAATAATAATTGAAGTAATAAAATAAATTTTGAATTAATAAAATAAGATAAAAATTGATGGGCCAGATCTTCAAATCAGCTGGGTCAATCACCGGTGATCCCTTGGCACAGTCATCCACAGGGAACAATGGTGAAGAGGAGCGGTGGAGAGGCTAAGGCCAAAGTTTATGATGCCAACTGCTGTGTTCAGGTATGTTTTTAAAGCTCTTAAAAATTTTAGTGGGCTTAGTGGGTTCGTGAGTTGATAGGGAGGGTGAGGTTGGTTAGTGAGAGGGTAGGTTAGTGAGTGGGTGAGGCAGTGAGTGAATGAGTGGGTGGATTAGTGAAGGCATGGGTGGGGGGCTGGGTGAGTGGCTGGCTGCGGGGGTAGGGAGTGAGTAAGTGGGGAGTGTGAGTGGGTTGGGGGGTATTTGCAGCCAGGGGATGGGTAGTTGGTGGACCAGGTTGTGGGTATGGTTAGTCAGGTAGATTGGGTAGTTGGGGAGATGGGTAGTTGGTGTGGGGGATGGGTAGTCAGGTCAGGGCATGGGTGGTTGGGGGTGGTAGTCAGGTTGGGGGTTGGGTGGTTAGAGGGGATGAGTAGTTGGGTCGCGGGTGAATAGTGATGTGTGGATAGTCGGTAGGAGGTAGTAGTCAGGTGGGATGAGGTCCGCTGTCAATCACTGACCTACACGAGAAATTAACAGCACAGCAATAGTAGGGTAAGAATCCAGGTGAGTGTCGCTGAACAGGCCCATATCTCCAGTGTCAGTGTTGAAGGCATTTTCAGAGGGGCCCAGGTGGTACAAATCTGCCCTTCAGATTTTTAAACTTCCTGGGCAATTACTGTACACGTGCATGGATCAGGACTTCCGAAGGGTCCTGGTGAGAAACAACGATAAACCTCCTGTGCAAATGGGCATGAAAGATTCCATGGCACTAATCAAAGAAGAGCAGAGGAGTACGCTTTGCTTCTTCACCAAGAAGAATCTGAAAACATCATTACAAAAACTGATTACTTGGTCATTCATCTCATTGCTGTTTGTGGAAACGTTACATGTGCAAATTTGCTGCTGTGTTGGCCTGGATTGCAACATTGATTATATTTTAAACTATTTAATTGGTTGTGAAGTGCTTTGGGATGTTTTGAGTATGTGAGAAATGCGATAGAAGTAGAAATCTTTTTCATTAACATGAGAGATGCTAGTTCTAAGGAATAGATTGTTTTGGCTTTTGGCATCAAGTGTTAGGATCAAGCTTTCTGAGACCATGTATGGCGTAAGCCGAAAGTGGAGTAAAGCTTTTGACTATCTGCAGCATCATCATGTGGATGAGGCATTCTGGTCCCTATTAGTCTGATAGAAGAGGTAGTTATGTGATAAAGTTGCATATGTCTCATATTCAAAGTGTAAACAGCCCTTTCCTCATTATAGGTGATGCTGCCTCATATACACGTGGGGGGCATTTACTTACAGTGAACAGTAAATTTAAGAACTACCTGTCCACTTGATCACATCCTACACATTCAGATCTTGCATTGGTTTTCAAAGAAAAAGTAAGTTTGACCCTTCAAGCCCAAATTGAACACATAATCCAAGTTCAGCAGAAGGTTCATACCTAGCAAGCATTGAACGATAAACAATTGTGTTCCTGTTAGCTTTTCAGTCATGTTCATTCTCCCAATTCAACTATTGTCATGAATTGCATTGTAAGCTGCTATATGTACGTCGTGGAACATTCAATTCCCAAGTTTCCTCAAGTTACAAAGACTAATTTTTTTATTTTTTAGAGACTCATTAAATCCAAATAGGTGAAATTGAAACAACACCCCTGAATGCATTTGAGGATACAGAAGTATGTGAATCATATAGGTTACACAATTGTTGTTATTCTTGCTCGATGACTCAAATCTCCCCCAGAAGCAAAAGCTGACAGACTATCTGTGTCTTTTCAAGGAATGGACTTCTCCAAGTCTCCTTCACCAATCAGTTCACAGCCTATTTGTCTACTATTATCTATTGAGAAACAAAGTACTTTGGCATTGAATGTTGGCTTAGGGATTCATTATCTCAAAGATCAATGGGCAAAACAGAACCCCTCTGAAAGGAGAAGTTTTTTTTTTAGCAAGTTTTATCATTTTACCAAGGGTATTATGATCCCAGCTGAGGTTACCCTGGCCAAGCCTGATCCCAGAGTGGAACCCAGCTTGATAGATCCTAACTTTCAGATTGTTTGTTTAGATACGTGGAAAGTGGCTACTGAACAGAGTCATAGAAGTCAGCTGATGAACTTCTAATAAAAGAATAAAACATTTATTAAAAAAGAAAAGATGAACTATATTATAATACTTCTTCACCCACAACTATACCTTTACTGGTATGTACAGATCTGTAAGGATAACCCAAGTTACAAAAGCTATCTTACACTCTTCCACACATTCTTTCTCACTGACTCAGCCATTAACAGTACACCACTGCTTCACATGCCCATAGCAAAGAGTTACAGAACTTCAACCATCTCTTTGGACCTTCTTGCCTCTTGTGAGCTGTTCTTGCTTTAAATCTGCTTTCTGTAGCTTTTGTCCCTTTAAATCTGAAGCTTGGAGCCTTTCTCTCTGCCCCTCACTCTTAACTTCACTTAACAGGACTTTTTACAGATTCCTGTCCTTCCTTTGACTAGAAGGTCTGCTTGGGATTTTCTCCTGCTCCACTCCCCTGGATTCTTGGGGACTTACTTCTTTAGCTTGGGATGGACTATCTGTCCCTTTTGCTCCAGTGTGCCTCTGGCAGCTACTTTCAACCAACTTTAGCTAGGGACTGGCTATCTGCCCCTTCTAGGCTGCTTCTGCCTGGCAGCTGTCTTCAAAACTGAACTCAAAACTGCTGTTTTTTTGTTTTTTTTGTGTTTGGGAGGAACCTGCCCCTCTGAACCCCTGAACAGCCCAGTTTCTCTAGTCTTGTTTGTTTAACTTAGCTGCTAGAGTGGTCAAACTCTTATTAGAAATGCAGGTTCTTTTTAAAGTGAAACTAAAACTCAATTTGACCTTTTTTAACACAGAGATACAGAAATGCACATCATACTTAAACATTAAAGCTAAAACTCATTCCCAACACCCACAAACACAAATATAACTTACTTAAACTGTCTCTATTTCCTAACAAGGGCAATTTCTGTTTTGGAATACTATACAGCAACCACCGTGCCCCCTCCCCAATCCCTCATCCCCACACATCCCCATTCCCAGGATTGGGCTTGGTAATAATGCTCCCCAAATGAAATAGCTTGCCCATCATATTGCCACTTGAGTGAGGTAGTGGAGGGCAGCTGGTGCTCATGGATGTGAGCTATTTCAGCTCTAATTCCAAGTTCGAGTCCAAAATAATTCTTCACCCTCATCAAGCAAAAAATGTTAGATTTAAAACTAGAACCAATGCAATTTACAGCACAGAAGCCAGCCGTTCAGCATGTTGTGTTAATAATTTGATTTATAAGCTTATCTTTGTACACTTTTACCAGCTGGAGGTTCCCACTAACTTGTCACTGCTGCCGGGGCAGATGCTCCGTCTGGGAGAGGCGGTTGAACAAGAAAAAGTGCGTCAGTCAACTGCTCCGGTGAGACCAGAATCGCAGAGTTTTTTGGTGGAGAAGCCCGATCCAGAGGTGTACGATGATGTATTGACCACAATGCCAGCGTATGTAGAATTGATACGCCAGACTGATACTGGGGTTTAAAGGGTTAAATTATGTGAACAGCTTTCATAAACTTAGCTTGTACTTACTTGAGTTAGAAGGTTGAGGTGTGATCCGATCGAGGTGCTTAATACAATAAAAGGATTTAGGAGCTTTGTTACTAAGAAGCTATTTCCCCTGATGGTTGAATCTAGAACAAGGGGGTATAATCTTAAGACTACATCTAAGGCATTCAGGAGTGAAATCAGGAGCATGTTTTCCTTCTAAGCTCAGTAGAAATGTGTATCCCAAAATGCTATGAATGTGGAATTGAATAGCCGAACAGTCTTGGGCTAAACAGCTGATGGTGAAATGGGTCTCAGCTGTGTTTTATACATACAAATGTATGAATTAGGAGCAGGAATAGGCCATGCAGCTGTTCAAACCTGCTCCATCTTTTGATAAGACCATGGCTGATCTGACTGTGGCCTCAACACTACTTCCCTGTCTATCCACTATAACCTTTCCTCATTGTTAATCAAGAATCTATCTAACTCAGCCTCAAAAATATTCAACGATACTCCCTCAACTGCCTCTGGGGAAGAGAATTCCATATATTAACGACTGTCTGAGAGAAACAAATTCTCCTAATCTCCATCTTAAATTTTTGCCCTCTCACTTAACCTATCTATGTCCCTTTGCAGACTCCTTATGTCCTCTTCACAACTTACTTTCCTATCTACCTTTTGTGTCATCAGCAAATTTAGCAATAATATATTCAACCCCTTCATCCAAGTTCATAAAGATTGTGAATAGTTGAGGTCCCAGCACTGATCCCTGTGGCACTCTGCTAGTTACAGCTTGCCAACCTGAAAATGACTAATTTATCCCTACTGTCTGCTTCCTGTTAGCTAACCAATTGTCTATCCATGCTAATATGTTACACCCTCCAACATGAGCTCCTATTTTGTGTAGTAACCATTGATGCAGCGCCTCATCAAATGCCTTTTGGAAATCCAAGTACACGACATCTACAGGTTCCCCTTTAACCACGTTGCTTATTACATCCTCAAAGAACTCTAATAAATTAGCCTTTCAGAAAACCATGTTAACTCTGCCTGATTGCTTTAAGACTTTTTAAGTGCCCTGCTATAACCTCCTTAATAATAGATTCTAGCATTTTCTCTGTGACAGATTTTAGGCTAACTGACTTATAGTTTTCTGCTCTCTGCCTCCTTCCTTTCCTGAATAAAGCAGTTACGTTTGCAATTTTCTAATCTGATGGGATCTTTCCAGAATCCAGGAATTTTGGAAAATTACAACCTATCTCCTCAGCCACTTCTTTTAAGATCCAAGGATGAAGTCCATCAGATCCTGGGAACTTGCCAGACTTTAGTTCCAATAGTTTTCTCAGTATCCTTTCCCTGGTAATTGTAATTGTTTTAAGTTCCTCCTTCCTTTTACCTTTTGATTTAGAAGTATTTCTGAGATGTTATTTTCATCTTCCACAATGAAAACAGACACAAAAACACTTCCTCCATTTCCTTATTTCCCATTATTAATTCCCCATTCTCACTTTCTAGAGGCACAATACCCCCTTTACTCTTTTCTTTGTTAAATATTTGTAGAAACTCTTACCAGCTTATTTTAAATATGTTTCTAGCTAGCTTTCTCTCATACCCTAATTTCTCCCTCATTTTTTTAGTCATTCTTTTCTGATTTTTAAACTCTGTCCAATCTTCTGATCTCCATTAATCTTCACAGAATTGTATGTTTTTTCTTTCAATTTGATGTTATCATGAACTTCCTTAGTTAGCCATGGACGGTTCATTCTTCTAGAGTCTTTCTTTCTCACTGGAATGTATCTTTGTAGAGTGTTATGAAATATCTCCTTTAATGTCTGCCACTGTATCTCTACTGTCCTACCCTTTAACCTAATTTCCCAGTTCACTTTAGTCAGCTGTGTCTTCATAAGCTTGTAATTGCCTTTATTTAAGTTTAAAACACTAATCTTAGACTCCTGTCCCTGACCACTCACCAAGTCAGAAGATCTTAGCCTGTGGGGTGTGACTGCCTTCTGGAACAAAGTGTCCAGATACCTTTCCCCTTCCCTGAGGCATCACAGTGTCTAGCTTGGCCTCCAGTTCATTGACTCTGAGCTGAAACTCCTTGAGCCGTAAACACTTACTGCAGACCCGGCTGCCGTGGATCAATGCCTGGGATTTTACACTCGCCCGGGCTCCTGCCTCCTCCCCTGGCATAAGTGTCAGGGGAGCCCACCCCGGTCTTTAATTGGCTTGAGGGAACACTTTTGCCTCCATCTGGGGAGGAAGTCCCACCTCAGAGTGCTGCTGGCCTGTCAGATAGCCAGCCAAGCTTTGGTCCCAGCAGCGTCACCGCCGTAGAGGCCACTGCTGGGACTGCATTCAGATTCCGACGGTGATTGTCGCTGGAACCGGACACCGGGGTAAGTTTGGGGAGGGGTGGCATTGAGTGGTCTTTCTGGGACCAGGCTGGCAGGCATTGGGGAAGGGTCGAAGAGGGTCGGGTGTGCCAGAGTGGGAGGCCATGGGGGAGAGGAAAGACCTTGGGTGAGCCTCTGATGGACCCAGGGGGCCCATAAAGGAGGATCCCCCTGCTTGGCTGCCATCAGCTCGAGTACTGAAAGCTGCCAGGCTTCACACTTGGCATGGCCTATCCCCACTGTGGGAAAAATTGTGGAGGGAGTGGCTAGGCCCTTAAGTGGCTCGCTGCAGGAGAAACTCAGCAAGTCTCACTCCCCAACCTTTGCTACACAGCCTGCAAATTTTTTCTCTTCAGTTCCTAACCACTGCAAAAAGATTTTTCCTCATGTTGCTTTTTATTATTTTGCCCTTCACCTTAAATTGGTGTCTCTGATTCTCGACCCTTCTGTCATTGGGAACAGTTTCTCCCTATCAATTCTGTCCAGACCTCTTGTGATTTTGAATACCTCTATCAAATCTCCTCTCAACATTTTTTGAGGAGAACAACCCCAGCTTCTCTAATCTATCTTCATAACTGAGGTCCGTCATTCCTAGAATCATTCTTGTAAATCTTTTTTACCACCATGCCTTCATAACCTTCCCAAAGTGTGGTGCCTGGAATGGCCGAACCAGTGTTTTGTGAAGGTTCACCATACCTTCTTTGCTTTTGTACTTAGTGCCTCTATTTATAAAGCCCAGGATCACCAAATGCCTTATTAACCTCTTTCTCAACACTCTTGGCCATCTTCAACAACTTGTGTGCATTCAACCCAGGTCCCTCTCCTTTAATGATGTATGCATTGAAACGTTTACTAAACCAGTGCATCCATTGAAAATACCTTTGAAACCAAGCTTTCTTATGACCTGGAATGCACTGCCTGAAAAAGTGGCATGGAAGAAATTTCAATAATAACCTACAAAAGAAAATTGGATACAAATTTGAAAAGGAAAAAAATTGCTCAGCCCTGGGGAACCCGTGGGGGAATGAGACTAGTTTGACAGCTTTTACAAAGAACTGACACAGGCAAGATCAGCCGAACGGCCTCCTTCCGTGCTGCATGATTCTATGATCTAACCCATCTCCACTCTGTGGCAGTGCACCTTGAAGTGTTGCAGATGTTGCCTGTGTATGGTTGAAGTAAATGACCTCAAGGCTCGCCTTTACTGTTTCTGTAGGTGTTTCCACAAAATTTCTCGGAATGAAGCTGAAGCCATGCTGGAAAGGTACCCTGAGAATGGAAGCCTGGTACTAAGGCCTTCCACTGAGAACAAAAACTTCTCAATCACGACTCTGACCACACAAATCAGGTAAATTTAATTTAATAATTTGAGGTTGTCATAATCTATCAAATTATGGTGTGGACTCAAACTGACTTGGAGCTGGGTTGAGTTTGCCAAATTCATTTCAAAGGCTTTAATTTTGGAAAACTTGCAAGAACTTGATAATTTAATACGAGAGGAGGCAATATAAACTAGATGGTGCAATTTTAAGGGGGGGTGCAGGAACAGCAAAAAATGGGTGTTTCATTATCTTTGAAAGTGACAGGATGAGTTGATAAAGCTGTAAAAAATACATAGAATCCTTGGCTTTAGTAAATTAAATCATGGAGTACAAAAACAAGGAAGTTATGCTAAACATTCACAAATCAGTGGTTAGTCCTCAGCTATTAGAGTAGTATGTCCAATCCTGGGTGCTGCTCTTAGGAAAGATTTTAAGGCCTTAGATGCCTTATTTGATACTGAGGCCTGGCATGAAGGAGTGATTTTTTTTCCGTTCCCAGTAGCGACCACTTCATGAGCAAAAATGTTTACCAAAAATGCACAAAATTTATGGTGGGTGGTGTGCGGAATCAATATTGACTGGGAACTTGCCAAAGCTCCTTCCATAATGCAAGATCAGACATTGCACAACAATGGAAGTCAATTTAGCATCTAATTTTTGTGTGATTTTTGCATTCCTACATGGCATTATTTGGCCAGTAAGTGCAAAGGATTTGGAGCAGATGAAATATAATGCAGCGAAGCGTGAAGTGATACATTTTAAGAGGAAGAACAAAGCAACTTAATATAAAATAAAGGGTATAATTACAAAAGGCCATGAAGAAGGAGAGGGACATGGGTTGAATTCACACAAATTGTTGGAGATGGCCGGGAGGGTTGAGAAAGAGGTTAGTAACGCATTTGGTGATCCTGGGCTTTGTAAATAGAGGCACTGAGTACAAAAGCAAGGAAGGTATGGTGAATCTTCACAAAACACTGGTTCAGCCATTCCAGGCACCACCCTTTGGGAAGGGTATGAAGGATAGGGGAAAAATGATTTATAAGAATGGTTCCAGGAATGGGAGACTTAAGTTATGTTGAGAGATTAGAGAAACTGGGGTCAGAATTTTACACACCTGCTCCCATGGGAGCAAGCAGGCAGGGGAAGGGGGCATAAAATTGGGTATGCATAGGTGTCAGGTGACCTACCTGCTCTTAGGTCAATTGAAGTTCCTTAAATGACCATTAAAGGGCCTCCTCCCACTGGTATTTTACCAGCAGCAGGGGTGTGTCAAAGCAACATACTGAGGCTGTCAGATACACCCTGGCAGCCTGGCTGCAGGTTTGGTGTGGGAGACCCTCTTATTCAGGCACCCTGTGCCCAGCAGAGGGCCCCACCATAACAGTGATCACTGCCCCTGATCACAGCCCTCCCACTGGTATCCAATCGCAGTCCCCCCAACTACCCTCATCGGGGGCTCCCTAATTGTCCCCGGTGAAACCACCCCACCTACCTTGCAGTCTGGCCTCTTTCATTACTCCCCATGGGGTACTGCTGCGGTCCCAACAGTGGCCACCACTCCCGGTGGCAATGTTGGGAGTGTAGAGCTGCTGGTCATCTGATTGGCAGGAAGTCCTCCAAAATGGGAGTGGAAGCCACAATCTGAGCCACTATTCAGCCTAACAGCTGTAAAATTAGGTCGTGGCTTCCTGGCCCTACAGAGGCAGGCTCACCCCCACCTCTGCCTCCATGAAAAACTCCGGCCTGGGACAGTTCTGCTTAGAACAGTGAAGAATAAGGGGAGTTTTAATAGAGGTGTTGAGAATTCTGAAGGGCTTTGATAATATTAGGTAGATAACTCATTCAAAACTCACTCACTTGCATTGAGTTAAAATAGGACCCATGAGGTCTGGTGACTGCCTCATAAACGTTCTACAGTGAATCTCAGAACACATCTAACCATCGCCTTTGATGTTCAATGGCATTACCATCATTGAATCCCCTACTATCAACATCCTGGGGCTTACCATTGACTAGAAACTGAACGGGACTAGCCATATAAATACTGTGGCTACAACAGCAGGTCAGAGGCTAGGAATCGTACGATGAGTAACTCACCTCCTGACCTGCCAAAGCCTGTCCACCATCTACAAGGCACAAGTCAGGAGTATGATGAAATATTTCCCACTTGCCTGGATGAGTGCAGCTCCTACAACACTGAAGAAGCTGGACACCGTCCAGGACAAAGCAGTCCGCTTGATTGGCATCACATCCACATACATTCACTCCCTCCACCACCGATGCACAGTAGCAGCAGTGTGTACCATCTACAAGGTGCACTGCAGAAATTCACCAAGACTCCTTAGACAGCACCTTCCAACCAAACCCACGACCACTACCACCTAGAAGGACAAGGGCAGCAGATAGATGGGAACACCACCACCTGGAAGTTCCCCTCACCATCCTGACTTGAAACTATATCACCGTTCCTTCACTGTCGCTGGAACAAAACCCTGGAACTCCCTTCCTAACAGCATTGTGGGTGTACCTACACCACATGGACTGCAGCGGTTCAAGAAGGCAGCTCACCACCACCTTCTCAAGGGCAACAAGGAATGGGCAATAAATGCTGGCCCAGCCAGCGAAGCCCACATCCCATGAATGAATAAAAAAGAACATAAAGGAATAGAAACATAAAAATTGCTGGACAGAAAATTAGTTTGCCATCTAGTTTTCCCTCTGCCATCCAGATAATCGCATGATACGATAATAATGAAGTTGTTGACTAATTATAGCAGTCAATTGCTATCAATTAATCTATAAAAGACACAAACATAATATGAGGAAAACCTCAGTGGTGGAGAGCTTTGGGAACCATAGATCCAAAGTCACCAAAATAATGTGCAAGTATTATGAATTCTGGCCTGCCGAATATGTTATTTTGAGTTCAATGGAGTTAGTCATTCCCATAAGCAGTCTGAGCACCTCACTTTTATAGGGGGCTAGAATAGGGTAATTAATTCTCAGTGAACTTCCTAAATCTACTTCTAGGACCCAGAATTGTTACAATGAAACTGCCTTGAGATCTGGGAAGCACTTTTATATTTCTCAGGATACATGTACTTCTTCAATCTCCCTAAACAACCGAAGAAACGTGCTTTTTGATTCAATGCTGCCTTCAGTTCAAAAAGATGGTCTGCCTACCACACTATTGAGCAATGTTGTGTATGAGTTTCAGTGCCGGTGTGATGCCAGGTATGTAGGAGGTACGTCCAGTTCCTGATCAAATCAAACAACATGTTTCTTTGGTTTCTCATAATAGGCAGAATACAGACCGTACTCAACCACCCTCGCTTGCAAAACCCAAAACAAAGCTACGGTTAGATGTGATTCTGCATTTGGGCAGCATTTGCTGAACAATCCTGAGCTAAAAACTACACTAAGAATCAATTTAAGATAACCAGGACATACATTAGAAAGACATACATTCATATGCCATGACTTGTCCTTTGCAAAAAAAAGGAATATGTTCAAGCCTTGCACCTTTTTTGAATTATCCGGGAGGTTGGGGAGCCTGTAGTTTCCTGTTGCTTTCTTCATGACAACGCCTCAGTCAATCAGAGTTAACTTTCCAACCAATCAGCACCCTTTTTTCCTGTAGTATAAATTGTTGTGATTGTTTGAAATTTGGCATTCTTGTGTTTGTCCGGATGAGTGCAAGACAAAAAAGCCTTGGCGACGTGTCTCATTGTTTTCAGCAATGTTCAAGTTCCGTACTTTCAATTTGTTTGTATTTACATTTAATCATAGTTCAAACTTATCTTTCAGTAAGCGAGTCATAAAGCATTACAAGGTGACCTGTGAAGATGATGGATTTGCCATCCAGCTGGACAATCCAGTAGGTTTCTTGCTTAATATATGCTGAAATCTCACAGACTAAGACCTCTATATTTTATCACGTACATATGACTTGTATGCAATGAATGCACTTTGTGGGCTATGGCTAAAAATAAAAAAACATATTCAACAGTGAGTACACTTCAAAAGTACTTTGTTGACTGTAAAGTGTTTTGAGGTATCCTGTGGTTGAATGTTTGGTTGAATCTGAAACTGGAAAGAAAGGACAAAAAATTTATACAATTTTAAACTTTGGTGATTTTCAAATCTTTGTGTAGAGTAAGCATTGCAAATATTGGTACAGCTGTTGGCAATCCCCGCAAATATTGTCACGACCTTTGACACCCTGCAAAAAATTGGCACATTTCTGATGAGCCATCCTAACTTCTGAAAGACAGTGCTAGCTACTCAAAGGTAGTAAATGATCTGATTGCAATAAAGCAATTTTTAATAGTGTGCATAAACATGAATAGTCTGCTGGGAATACAAGAGTTTCTGGGAGAGTGTACACAGCTCATGATATGCTCAGTTCAAGAGAGATTCAGTTAATGTTCACTTTATGGTTTACAGGCCACAGTTTGATAATGTTTTAGATTGCTGTTTCTGATGGACTCCAGCTGGAGAAAGTCACCAAAGATTATCTGCTGGTTCTCCCAATTGAATGGTGAAGACACCCTGGTTATTCATTTATTTGGAGTTTCCATGGATCTTCCACCGAAATTGTATTCCATGCCCAAAGGGCATCAGGTGCCCTATAGGATTTTAGAACATCCCCTAGCTAATGGGAATTTATGGCATCCTCTGCTAATGGAACTTTGATACATCCTCTAGAGCCAACGGGGACTTAGTGCATCCAATATCCAATGTGGTTTTGGTGCATCCTCTGAGCAATAGGATTTTAGTACCTCCCATGCCCATCCCCAATTGCCGTGAGTGCGTATCTGGAATTACATGTAGACCAGATCAGATAGAGGTGGCAGGTTCCCTTTCCTGAAGGGCATTCATGAACACATTGACATCTTTATGTTGTCATGCCTTCTATTAGCATTCTTAGTACTAGCTTGCTCTGGCAGTTATATCCATTGAGCATTTTAGAAGTTTTTTAAAATTTCACTTTTGGCACAGATTATTATTATTGATGAATTATTGTTATGTTCTCAGTCCGGGAGATCATTCTGGCCATGTTTAATGTTATACCACTGAACTTGCAATGCTCATCGACTTACTAAATGATTGCGCTTTTTGCCTTATTGTTTGTATTTCACTGAAAAGAAAGGAGGAATTTAACGTGACAGCAAGAAAGTCAATCTGAGTACTTCCCTTGGCTCCATTCATACTGGAGAAGATATATACTATTGTCTTCCTGCAAAACTGCTATCCCTAATCTTAAGGAACCTAAAGAGCAACAGAATATGTCAGTCAGACAGGATGGATGCATGCTAAAGCTGCAAAGTCAGGATTAGCCTAAAACTGCCATTCTGTTGACACAGAGCTCCTGGTATGTTAGCTATTTTCAATTAAGTCAAGTTTCTTGCTCTATTGAGCTAACCTTTATATCCATTCTATGAAATAAATGAGCTGCAGCTTGCTTATACATTATCATTAATTAGATTTTTATTTTATTTGGATACTCCAGATAAAGGTGAAGATTTGTAGTACAAGGTTCTCTTACAAGGAGAGAACATATGGCACCAGTAGTTGATCTTTAAAAGTCTATATATTATAGGTGGTAGATAAGACCAAGGCAGATAAGGAATTGTGATTTGAGGTCTCTTAACTCAATAAACAGCCATTTCTCTTGTTCCATAGGTCAAATACAGCACCCTTCAGGAAGTTGTTGATCATTTTATAAAAGAGACCAATGGAACTTTGAAACCATACTTAGACTCCAACATGTATGCCAACAGAATTGGTATGTTTATACATCCACATTGCGTATGGGCCTGAGTATCTGCAACCAGAGGTGGATTTACAATGAAACACACTGTGCCATGGCACGGGGCCCCCAAACAAAAGGGGAGGACCAAAATGAATGAGTTTCAAAACATTCAAACTGGGTGCATGAACTGATGCTGCATTTGCAAAGTTAAAATGGGAAACGCCAAATAAATGAGTTATTTTTGGGACCAAGCCCTGTGTGTGATGGGAATGACAGACACCCAGGGTGGTCGCGGCAACATCTCTGCCTCTGATCAGCTACAAAAACATACCCGAAGAAAACACCTTTCAGACGCACTTGTTTTACTGACAAAGTCATTTCACAAAGTGGGTCTGTCTCAGTCTCTGTCAAACCTTCAGAATGTAATAGTAAAACCTTGCTATTCCACCAAGAAAGCAATGCTTAGAAAAGTAAGTTTGAAAGGAGATTGCAATGTTCAGAAATTATATTAACAGATAGCTAGGAATTGCTCCTTTTCCAGCCAGGTTGCCGCAGCAATTATATTTCCCCCTTTTTTGACAAATCCCTCTCCTCCCACATACATTCTTTCTCTGATACCAGATGTGCCACTTGCTAACAAGCCTAGAGCAGACCGTGACACACTAGGGCACACGGTGAGCCAACTTGCTTTACCCAACAGTAGTGAAGTCTGTCCACTCCCCTCAGCCCATAATCGTCAATGCAAGTCGGGAGCTCACTCACTCGTTGTTTGAATGAATAGCCAGGGCTGTTAAAGGCCCCAGTGCTAGCAGTCTGGCCTCTGGATCAGATGGTTGTGGGTTCAAAACATTCAAACTGGGTGCGTGAGCTGATGCTGCATTTGCAAAGTTAAGAAGGGAAGCGCCAATTAAATGAGCTATTTTTGGGGCCAAGCCTTGTGTGTGACAGGAATGATGGACACCCAGGGTGGTCTCAGCAACATCCCCTCCTGTCCAGACAGACACTCCAGGGAAGGATGGTGTGTTGCCTCCTGGGGGCCAGGGTCATGGATGTCACTGAACAGCTGCAGGGCATTCTGAAGGGGGAGGGAGAACAGTCAGAGATCGTGGTTCACATTAGTACCAATGACATAGGTAGAAAGAGGTCCTGCAACAAGAATTTAGGGAGCTAGGTAGTGGATCGAAAAGCAGGACCTCCAAGGTTGTAATCTCTGGATTACTGGTGCCACATGTTAGTGAGTATAGGAATAGGCGGATACAGCAGATGAATGCATGGCTGAAGGAAGGTGCAGAAGGGAAGGCTTTAGATTCCTGGATCACTGGGTCCATTTCTGGCGAAGGTGGGACATGTACAAGTCAGACGGGTTGCACCTGAACCGGAACGGGACCAACATCGTTGGTGGGGGTTTGCTAGTGCCGTTGGTGGGGTTTAAACTAATTTGGCAGAGGATAGGATACGGAGTGGAGGTATAGTAGGGGGTAACAAAACCAAAAACAAAAATTTCTGGAAAAACTCAGCAGGTCTAACAGTATCTGTAGAGAGGAAGACAGAGTTAACGTTTCGAGTCTATGCGAGTCTCAATCAGAACTCTAATGAAGAGTCATACGGACTCGAAATGTTAACTCTGTCTTCCTCTCCACAGATGCTGTCAGGCCTGCTGAATTTTTCCAGCTATTTTTGGTTTTGTTTTTGTTTCAGATTTCCAGCATCTGCAGTATTTTGCTTTTATCTTAGTATAATAGGGGGTGATGTGCCGACAAGCATAAGAGAAAAACCAAGCCAGTCTGGAAGGCAGAGCGTATATAATCAAGTTAAGGCACAAAGAAGCATGGCAAGGCTGGATGGCATTTATTTTAAGGCAAGGAGTCTTGCGAGTAAGGCAGATGAGCTGAGTTGATTAACACATGGGGATATGATATCATTGCTATCACAGAGACATGGTTGAGGGAGAGGCAGGACTGGCAGCTCAATATTCTGGTGTATAGAATCTTCAGGCAAGATGGGGGGTGCAAGGGGGTGTAAAAGAGGAGGTATGTCGCAGTATTGATCAAAGAGTCAATGACTGCATTAAGGAGGGATGATATCTAAGAAGGTTCCTCAAATGAGGCCATATGGATAGAACTTAGAAACAAAAAGGGGGCAATCACATTGCTGGGAGTGAGCTATAGACCCCCAAACAGTCAAGGAGAGATAGAACGGCAGATAGATGTAGGCAAATCTCAGAAAAGTATAAAAATAATGGGGTAGTAATAGTACGGGATTTCTACTTCCCCAATATTAACTGGGATAGACAAAGTGTGAAAGGCTTAGAGGGGGAAGAATTCTTAAAATGTATCCAGGAGAGCTTTTTAAGCCAGCACATTGGAAGTCCTACAAGAGAAAGGGTGGTGCTGGAGCTAGTTTTAGGGAACGAAGCCAGGCAAGTGGTAGAAGTGTCAGCGGGGGAGCATTTCAGTGATAGTGACCATAACCCAGTAAGATTTAAGGTAGTTATGGAAAAGGACAAAGGTGGACCAGAAATAAAGGTTCTGAATTGGGGGAAGGCCGATTTTAATATGATAAGACAGGATCTGGCCAAAGTGGACTGGGAGCAGCTACTTGTAGGAAAATCTACAACAGCAGTGGGAGTCATTCAAAAAGGAAATAGTGAGAGTGCAGGGCCAATATGTTCCCGTAAAGGTGAAGGGTGGGACCAACAATCCAGAGAACGCTGGATGTCACAGAATGTACAGGATTGGATAAGGAAAAAAAAGGAAGCTTATCGCAGATACCGAGGGCTCAAAACAGCAGAAGCCCAAGAGGAGTGTAGAAAGTGCAAGGGGTTATGTAAAAAAGAAATTAGGAGAGTGAAGAGGTGGCATGAAAAAACACTGGCGGGTAAAAAGAAGGAAAATCCAATGGAATTTTACCAGTATATTAGGGGCAAGAGGATAACCAGGGAAAGAGTAGGGCTCATTAGGGATCAATGTGGCAATCTGTGTGAGGAGCCGGAAGACGTAGGTGAGGTATTAAATAAGCACTTTGCATCTGTATTCACTATAGAGAAGGACGATGTAGGTATAGAAATCAGGGAGTGGTACTGTGATATACTTGAACGAATTAGCATTGAGAGGAAGGAGGCATTAGTGCTTTTAGTGGGGTTAAAAGTGGATAAACCCCCAAGCCCAGATGAGGTGTATATCAGGCTGCTGTGGGAGGCAAGGGAGGAAATTGCAGGGGCCCTGACAGTAATTTTCAAATCCTCTCTGATCACAGAAGTGGTGCCAGAGGACTGGAGGACAGCGAATGTGGTACCATTATTCAAGAAGGGTGGTAGTGATAAACCAGGGAACTATAGGCCAGTGAGTCTAACTTCAGTGGCAGGGAAACTTTTGCAAAAAATTCGAAGGGACAGAGTTAATCTCCACCTGGAGAAGCCAGGATTAATCAAGGAAAGTCAGAATGGCTTTGTCGGGAGGAGATCATGTCTAACAAATTTGATAAATTTGATTGAATTTTTCAAGGAGGTGACTAGGTGTGCAGATGAGAATAGTACAGTAGTAGTCTACATGGACTTCAGTAAGGCTTTTGACAAGGTCTCACATGGGAGAATGGTCAAGAAGGTAAGAGCCCATGGGATCCAGGGCAATTTGGCAAATTGAATCCAAAATTGGCTTAGTGGCAGGAGGCAAAGGGTGAAGGTCGAAGGTTGTTTTTGTGACTGGAAGCCTGTGTCCAGTGGCATACCGCAGGGTTCGGTGCAGAGTCCCTTGCTGTTTGTAGTGTACATTAATGATCTAGACATGAATGTAGAAGGTATGATCAGTAAGTTCGCAGATGACACGAAAATTGGTAGTGTGGTAAACAGAGAGGAGGAAAGCCTTAGACGACAGGACAATATAGATGGGCTGGTAAGATGGGCAGAACAGTGGCAAATGGAATTTAATCCCGACAAGTGTGAGGTGATGCATTCTGGGAAGTCTAACAAGACAAGGGAGTACAATGAATGGTAGGACCCTAGGAAATACAGAAGATCAGAGGGGCATTGGTGTGCATGTCCAAAAATCCTTGAGTAGGACAGGTAGATAAGGTGGTTAAGAAAGCATATGGGATACTTGCCTTTATTAGTCGAGGTATTGAATACAAGAGCAGGGAGGTTATGATGGAGATGTATAAAACGTTATTAGGCAACATCTGAAGTGCTGTGTGCAGTTCTGGTCGCCACACTATAGGAAGGATGTGATTGCACTGGAGAGGGTGCAGAGGAGATTCACCAGGATGTTGCCTGGGCTGGAATGTTTCAGCTGTGAAGAGAGACTAGATAGGCTGGTGTTGTTTTCCTTAGAGCAGAGGAGGCTGAGGGAGGACCTGATTGATGTGTACAAAATTATGAGATAGGGTAGATAGGAAGGAACTTTTCCCCTTAATGGAAGGGTCAGTAACCAGGGGGCATAGATTTAAGGTAAGGGGCAGGAGGTTAAGAGGGGATTTGAGGAAAAGTTTTTTTCACCCAGAAGGCGGAAGGTGTCTGGAACTCACTGTCTGAATGGGTGGTAGAAGTGGGAACCCTCACAACATTTAAGAAGTCTTTAGATGAACACTTGAAAAGCCATAGCATACAAGGCTACAGGCTAAGTGCTGGAAAATGGGATTAAAGTGGATAGGGACTTGAGGACCGGCATGGACATGATGGGCCGAAGGGCCTCTTTACATGCTGTAAAACTCTATGACTCTGTGACTCTAAGTGCTGCCCTGTCAGAGACGCCATCTTTAGATGTAAAAGATCCCATGAGTCTATTTTGAAGAACAGCAGGTGAGTTACCCTATGTGTCCTGGCCAATATTTATCCCTCAGTCAACATCACACAAAACAGATTCTGGTCATTTTCACATTGTGTGTGGGACCTTACTGGGTACAAACTGGCTGTGGAGTTTTCCCACATTCCTACTTCAAAAGTACTTCATTGGCTGTACAGCTTTGGGACTTCTGGTGGTCATGAAGGGCGCTATACAATTGCAAGTATTTTGGGCCAGCCTGAAACCACAACAGCAGCTCATGCTCTTCCACTGAGTGACACTGTTGTGAGATTTTCCAGTGAGTGATGAGACCCCTGTAAAGTGCAATGTTTCTCGGCTCTCCTAGGTAACAGATGTGTTGTCAGTGCTGTTTGGCCTCAGTAAACTGTTGCCACTAGAGCAGGGCTCCGACCTGCTGTCTTTGTCTCTGTACAAAATTATAGCAACAGACTGACATATCGATCTTCAAGTGGGCATCCAGTCAGCTTCTCTCCCCTACCTGCAGACGCTCTCTCTCCCCCTCTCTCTCTCTCTCTTTCTCTGTATAATCTGTCCTTGGTTTTTGGCTTTTCTTGTCAGCAAGTTCCATGTTTACTCGCTTTGTGTTGCAATATTTACCATCTTTCCCCTCATTCAGACAAGAGGTAAGCTTGGATTTCAGCAAGTCAATTATTCATTCAGGCACCTTTTTACAAGTGAAGGAGCACTGATCAATTTGTGTATTTTCTTAGTTTCACTTTTTCAATTCCAGGGGGAGCGGGGGTGTCCGGACAGGGTGCCAAAAATGAAGCTGAACATAGGGCCCCACTAACGGTAAATCCACCACAGTCTGCAACGTCTATTATTGTGTCTCAGTAAGAACATTCTAATTTAAACTAGCAATGGGGCATGTTTAAAGAAAAGAAAACAAAAAAGAACTTAGATTTATATGGTATCTTTCATGGCCTCAGGACATCCCAAGGTGCTTTGCAGCCAGTTAAGTACTTTTGGAATTTAGTCACTGTTTCAATGTAGAAAACACGGCAGCCAATCTGCACACAGCAAACTCCCACAAACAGCATCATGATAATGGTCAGATAATCTTTTTTTGGTTGAGGCATAAATATTGACCAAGAAACTGGACAGAACGCCCAGTTCTTTTTTGAAATAGCGCCGTGGGATCTTTTATGTTCTCCTGAGGGATAGACAAAGGGCTTTGGTTTTACGCCTCATCCCAAAAACAGCAGATCTGGCAGTGCAGCACTTTGTCAGTGTTGCAGTGAATTGTCACAGAATTGTTAGTATGCAGAGGGAGGCCATTCTGCCCATCATATCTGCACTGGCTCTCCGAATGAGCAACTCACTTAGTGCTATTCTCCTGCCCTCGCCCCGCAATCCTGCATATTCTTCCTCTTCAAATAACAGCCCAATTCCATTCTGAATGCCTGCATCATGATTGGACAAGTTGGGACTGTTTTCCTTGAAGAGAAGGCTGAGAGGAGATTTGATGGAGGTCTTCAAAATCATGAAGGGCCTGGAAAGAGCAGATAAGGAGTAATGGCGAAAGGATCGACAACAAGAGGGCACAAATTTAAAATAGTTGGCAAAAGAAGCAAAAGCAATGTGAGAAAAAAACTTTTTTATGCAGGAAGTAAAGGTCTGGAATGCACTGCACACTGGATTTTTTTGCTCGAGCCTCTGGTCATTATCAGATTGCTGTTTGCTGTGTCCAGTTAGCTGCCACACACAGGGGACATGCATCTCACCCAACCTCTGTTCCATCTCTTCTCATCACATGCCTTTCTTCCGTCTTCATACAGGCCAAGCTGGTGCACAACAGGTGTGAGAGAGTGCAGATGGGGGGAGGGATATTCAACATCCACAGCCTCAGTGAATTCGAGGAGGCTGCAGCTGAGCTGGTTGGGGAGGACAGGGATCGCTCCCATGGGGAAGGGGAGATCGGCCTCTCCTACCAATCCAGTACGGATCACAGCACCATCACTTCATCAAATACTGACATTCACCGTGAGTCACATGCGGTCTTATTTAGCTCATTTATTTAGCTCATTAACTGAAACCCTCTTTTCTATTTTCTAGGCACCAGCAGATCTAGGCCCCCAAACCATTCCAGGACCACAAGTGTGAGCCCCCAGACCTCATCCGAGGACAAAGCTCTGGAAGAGCCATCACGGCACTCACTCACACCCTCCACCAGCTCAGAGACACACACGCCAGTGGGGCACAGTTATAGATTAGGCTCGGGCTCACATTCTGGGGAACGCCTCACTGAAACATCCCTGTAGCAGTCGGAGGCCGGGAGAGCCCAGGTCTCCGGCACTCGGAGGGCTGTTGGAGACCCGACACTCGCTCGGTCCGAGTCAGATGATGAGCCTCTGGTTGCGGCTACCAAATCAACGCTGGAGATGCAACGACAGGCAGAGAAACATCAGGCAGAGATTCGGCAATCGCTCAGCAGAGCGAATGATGGAGGAGTCTGTCCGTATTCTGTCTGATGTTGTGGCTCCGACATGTGAGCACCTCAAGGTCACCATGGGATGGCTGACAACCACCATGGAGACATTGGCCCAGCAGTTCTTGCTGGATTTGCGCTTGGCCCTGCACTTCACAGCCACACTCGCTAGTGTCACCATCAGGATGTGGACGACATGGCGATGAAGCACCTTGACCCCCCTTCAGGTGCACCATCTCCTGCAGGAGTCAGGGCGGGGCCTCGGGCACCCAAGGGAGGATGAGCGCTGGTCAGACAGCCCGGGAGCCTCCTCTCAGGACACTCCAAGGTTGTGCAGCCGCTCAAAGCCCCTCTGCCTGTGACCCCATCCACTCCAGCTTCTCAGGCCGCCAAGGGTGCTTCTGCCCCTGAGCAGGTGACACTTATCAGGCCGGGATCCTCCAAGCCTTGGGCCACCAGAGGAAGTCTGCAAAGGACATTGCAGACATCAGGGTGTAGCAGTCAGCCGGCTGCCTCCAACTCTGCTGCGCATGTCGGGGCTGCACCCAGACGTAGCGTAGAGTTAGGAAAGTTAAGATAAATTGATGTCACTTTTGGGTCATGGGTGTGTTATACATGTAAATAAATTGCACTTTTGTTAATACATTTGATGGTTGTGTGAATGTTCCTGTCAACTGAAGGTATTGTGATTTTGTACTTTGGAGCCCTCTTATTTCATGGTTTAGCCTTCCTCCCACTCAGTGATAGTGTCCCACTGTGAGATTAACATCCCTGTGATGTCAACCTCAGTATAACTAGTATCCGCAATGTGTGATGTCTGGGAGATGTGGTTAAATTTTTATTGGAAGTGTGTGTTGGAAGCGTTTCCAGCCCTTCTTCCTCAAGGGGTGAAGGTTTCAAATCTTCTCTCGCATCGCTCGAACAAGAGTGGACTCTCAGTTTCCAGAGTGACCTCACTCACAGAGCCCCACAGACCAAAGCAAAGATCATGACCTGGTGATTCATGAGGCAAGGCAAGTGTGAATGCGGGACTCATTCTTGCTGCAAGTGGGTGGACATTTCCTGAGTCGAAAGAAGATAACATTGAGGGCAAGTAGAGATGGGGCCATATTCCCTCACTTAACTTTACTCTTCCTGGAACCTGTCAGCGATTAACGTATCTTGGGCACATCTCCCACGTCATCCTTCCTCCATGGCATGATTTTGCTCATACTGACCCTTCTAAGGTTCCTGGACCTCCAGATCTTCATCCTCCAATGAGCTCTCATCCTCCTCCAGGTCATCCTCTGGCGAGGGTTCACCTCTTTGCATTGCCGGATTGTGAAGGGGGCAGCACACTGCGATAATGCTGGAAACCCTGTTGGTAGTGTATTGGAGTGGGTGGTCCAAGCATCTGAAGCGCATCTTCAGAAGCCCTATTGTCTGCTCTATAAGGGAGCGTGTGGAGCTGTGAGCAGCATTTTACTTGTCCTCAGAACAACTCTGAGGGCGATGCACTGGTGTCATCAGCCAGTGTTTCAGTGAGTACCCCTTATTCCCAAGCAGCCACCTCTGCAGATTTAAAGGCCCCTCCAAAATCTCAGGCACCTGGGAGTGACTCAGGATGTAGGAGTCATGGCAACTCCCAGGGTATTGTGTACAAATGTGCAGTACATGCTTCCGGTGATCACACACCAGTTGTACATTGATGGAATGATAGCCCTTGCGGTTTATAAACATTAGGGACTGCTGCCATGGAGCCTGTATAGCCACATGGGTGCTGTCTATTGCACCCTGCTTCCTTGGGGAGCCTGAGATGGGGGTGAAGCCGGTGAACCTTGCAGCCTAGCTATCTTCATCCAGAGCAAACCTGATATAATGTTGGGCCTTCCTGTATAGGGCGTCTGTGACCTCCTTTATGCACCGATGTGTTGCAGACTGAGAGATGCTGCGCAGGTCACCTGTTGATCCCTGGAAAGAACCAGAGGCCAAGAAAGTGAGTGCAACAGTCGCCTTCAAAGCCACTGGCTGGGGATACCCTCCAACTCCACCTGTCATCAGGTCTTCACAAAGAATGGGGCAAATGTGATGTACTAGATCGCGGGTCAAGTGCAGACATGCACAGCATTGCCTCTCACTCATTTGTAAATAGGAGACTCTTGGATGATAAACCCTAGGTCTGGCGAGTTGCCCCCATTGTCTGGGTCTCTCCTGCAGACCCTCCTGTTCATGCTCTGGCTGCGCTTGACCATGTCCCTCCCGCTGGAGCCTTGTGCGGAGTCGCCTCTCCCTCCTCCACCTCCTCCATTGCATTAGGACCCTGACAAAGGTAGCAATGAGCCCTGGATCCATTTGTGCTTTTACCTTCTCTTTGAAAGGAAACATTGAAGACATTAATGATTCAAGGGGCAAGAAAGTGAAGCTCAGAAGATTACACATTTGGAGACTGTAAGGGTCCATAGTTTTTCCTGCCTTACTTGCATGGCAGCTAATGCTGCCTTGTCCCTGAGACACTAACACACACATTGAGGTGACCAAGATGGCATCGCTGATATATAACATCTTGAGCCCTGTGTGAGATGCTAAAGTTTAATTGAGATGAGTGACCCAACCTAGCTCTGTGCACCAATCTCTGATGTGGCATATTAATGACCAATCAGTTGTTCATGGCCAATGGGTGGATGCCCTTTGGCCCATTAGGAGTGTCACATCTGGAACACATACAGACCTTCATTGATGGAATGCTATATATGATACAGCTGTGACTCCCTCACTATTGCCTACATTCCCAAATTCTACATTCCTATGTGTTACTCTTGAGCTGCAGTAATTGTGATGTGAAGCCACTGAGTCCTGAGTAGCCCTTTAACAGTGCTAATGAAGCCATTGGCTTTCAGTGGCTTTCATCACAAGAAGGTTTTCCTCCTTTCTTTCTAAGCAGATTCCTGCTCACTCGGCGGCAACAAGAGGTTAGAGGGCGACCCTAGAAAGGCCCCCTCATGTTCTCCCTTCCCCTGACTGCCATTCTACAGCCTTCCCTCCCCATTGCCCTCCTCGTGTTTGTCAGCCCGACCCCTCGCCTCACAGCCCACCCCCAGTTGAAGTGCTAGTCTCTGAAAGTGGAGGCCTGCATGAGTACCACAGCATTCCTTGGGACAATGAAAGCAAAGAGAAGGAGCAGACCAACATTACAGCCCCAGCAGAGTGGCGATCATCGCAAAAAGACTGGCGCAGCGCTATGGCAGGTATGTTCCATTTACCTCGAAGTTACCAGCGGACTGAGGTCTGACTTGTGCACAGCCCCCCTTTTTTCAAATGGGTTTGACAACAACGTAATTTGCTGCTGGCGTGATGGAAGATTGGAAGGCCTGGCAAGATTCCGGCCAGCAGCTGTTTTAATGAGCGTTCGTGACATGTTAATGAATGCAAATGATGTTCACACCACTCGTCGGCGGGGTAACCGATCCACCATGAAAGCACTGTCGAGAGAATTGCGACCTGTTTTTACTACAGCAGGTTTCCCAGTTTGCCTCCTGATAGATTCTCCGCTCTAGCCATGAAACCTGCTGCGGGCAGGAAGGGAGGATTCGCCCATTGACTGTAAACCGTTTTGAGACGCCCAGTGGTCACAAAAAGTGCTATATAAATGCAAGTCTTTCTTTCTTTAAGAATTATTCCTAATCTGGACAAAAAAAGAACTCATCAATCAGCTCCTTGTACAGACATCAATCTAGGTTTTTTTTTTAACCTGTCTCCTTTACATTCATCCCCCTTCTTAGTTTACATTTATTTGTGGATTCTTTTTAGCCTAGAAGTTACTTAATGGTTTGGCTAACACCAAATCACAAATATTAACCACTAAGAACATTAACCAATAAATTTAGTGTTTATCTGTAACTTACCTGCAACCTGTACACTCTGTGCTGTCTATGACATTACTTGTTGAAATATTCCATTTGCTTCTGCGGTGTCTGGCTCTATGTCTATTATATTGTTATACCATTCGTAAAGAAATAGGAACTAATTATTTTGGGAAAGTACATCCGGGGTGCCATACTTCACTGCTGCGCTGCAGTCATGTTCCAAGTAACAATGTAGCTGTCTACCAGCCAGATGGAGAGCGGAAAGAAATACGCTCGATAAAGATCCAGCATTTTGAGTCTAAAGTGTGATTACTCCTCACTTATGGGAACCGGAAGACATGACAGCGCTCTATAACTTCTGTCGCTGCTGACTCTCCCCCACTGTTTAAATTTTCCATTCTGTTGCTGCCGATTGTCTGTTGCTGTTAAACTGATTAGCTCTATGCCGTTCTGCTCCCAAAAGTCTCAGTTGTTTTCATTGCATGAAAACACTCAATAACCTTCAGGTTTCCACAGAGTCAATGTTATATCCAATTATTTCCAAAATGTGACTTCTGTTTTTTTTTGCCTTTGTTCTCATTTCAGAGGTGTCCAAAGATCAAAGCACAAAGGTACAAAAGAAGCCAGTGCCTATGTCAAGAGTAGCCCCAATTCAACGTTCCTCAAAGCTACCATCTGACTATCCAGATACCCCAGGAATGATGCAAAAATCATGCCAATCTCATCGAAAGCTGCCTCTCAAGCCAGGCATGGTTCATTGATTGAGTCGTGATTGTCATTTCAATTAACTACGTTAGCAAAGAGCTAATTATGAAATAAATTGAAGGTTACAGGGATGGTTACAGTAGAGACAAAAAAGATTTAATACTTTATAAAGGGCATTTAGCCTGGTCTTTTCCAACAGAAGATATAATTTGTGGACCACAGCAGATCACGATTAGTTTGATATCAATGGGAATTTCACTCAACTACATTTGAAATGTGGGGAGAAGTTTCAGAGTGGATGCTTCTTGGATGAGTTTCCTGCTGTTCTACACTGTCTGAGAAAGATCGAATAATCTAGGGAAAGGTTATGGCAGTATAAATCCTAAATGGGGTGTGTTACAAAGAAAGAGCTGGGTTGGCTGACTGGCCTTATTCTATTCTGTGTTCTTAAGATAAAACATCCATAACAATCATTGAAAACCAAGTACAACACATTATTAACAACCCAGGAATCCAATGACTCTCTACATCTGGGTTAGGAATAGTTCATTTGAAGTCACAATTCGCCATAAAACAAATTAAATCCCAGATTTGGTCTCTAGTCTTTGCTGAATTTGCTTATATTCACCCAAAAGGCATGGGAAGTGCTAAGATTGGATCTAACATCCCCATGCTGGTGGGGCAGGTGAGTGCTGGGGGGTGGGGGGCATTGTGGAGGATGGATGAAGAATGGGAGCCAAAGGAGAGGTTGAAACAGCTAAGATTTGCAGTCTTGGTGGATATTATACCATGCACAGAAACAAGTGTTTTTGCTTTAATTCTAACTCAGGTATTGAGTTCAAGTCTAAGGCATTTGGAAATAAGGGAGAAATATTTGTGACAGGCTAAGATTAAGATCTTCAATTGCTGAAACGTTGCCGAACCTTTTCATCTTGCACTCATCAGGACAAATGCAAGAATGCCAATTTTCAAACAATCACAATAATTTATACTACAGGAGAAGAGAATGCTTGCAACCAATTAACACCCTTTTCTCCGGTACTATAAATTGTTGTGATCATTTGACATTTGGCATTATTGTGTTTGTCCTGCTGAATTCAAGAAGAGAAGCTTCAGCAACGTGGCTCTCCTTTTACCAATATTCAAGTTCTGTACTGCCAAGTGACTGACATTATCTTCAATAATGTAAAATAGAAAGTTTTTGATAATTTCTGTTTTATCTTTGCAGCAGAGGGGAGCAGCAGAAGTCCGGTCAATAAAGAGTCTGAACCAAGTTACATGAATAATGAATGTAGGAACTGTGATCTAGTTCTGTCTATTTTTCTTCGGAATTACAACATTACTTTTGTGTGATATTTTGTTCACAATGTTCTTAATTTCAATGTTAGCAATATAATAGAAATTATAATACTTCTTTAATCTCAGATATGACTAATGGTAACACTGCCAGTCATTGGTTATATCCTCACATGCTTCCACAACTGACGGATCTAAGATTATCCAATTATTTCCGCATTCGATGAGCGATTATTTTTAACATTGTAACAAAGTCTCTTTGTTCATAAAGATAGCGCCTTGTAGAGGCATGCAGGATACAGTTTGTGGGTCCTTTGCTGGTGAATTATTCAATCAGTTTAGTTATAAAATTAACAATTTTAACAATTTCAAAAAATAGACAAAAGCTATTTTGGGAACCACAAAACAACCCAAATAAGCAACTGGCAAAGAAATAGTAGGCTGCAGTGTGGTGAGCCTAAATTGTTGTGGTGTTTATAGGATGAAGATTGTCTGTTCCCTATAAAGCTTTAGCGAATAGTAAATAATACATTTTTTTATTCATTCGTGGGATGTGGGCATCGCTGGCTAGGCCAGCATTTATTGCCCATTTCTTGAGAAGATGGTGGTGAGCTGCTTTCTTGAGCTGCTGCAGTCCATGTGGTGTAGGTACACCCAGAGTACTGTTAGGGAGGGAGTTCCAGGATTTTGATCCAGTGACAGCGAAGGAACAGCAATGTATTTCCAAATCAGGATGGTGAGTGGCTTGAAGGAAACTTCCAGGTGCTGGTGTTCCCATGTGCCTGTGACCTTGTCGTTCTAGATGGTAGCGTTTATGGGTTTGGAAGGTGCAGTCTTAGGAGCCTTGGTGAGTTCCTGCAGTGCATCTTGTAGATGGTACACACTGCTGCCACTGTGCGTCAGTGGTGGGGAGAGTGAATGTTTGTGGATGGGGTGCCAATCAAGCCAGCTGCTTTGTCCTTGATGGTGTTGAGCTTGTTGGGTGTTGTTGGAGCTGGACTCATCCAGGCTAGTGGAGAATATTCCATCACACTCCTGACTTGTGACTTGTAGATGGTAGATGGGGAGTCAGGAGGTGAGTTACTAGCCTCTGACCTGCTCTTGTAGCCACCATATTTATATGGCTAGTTTGGTTCAGTTTCTGGTCAATGGTAACACCCAGGATGTTGATATTGGGGAATTTAGCAATGGTAATGCCATTGAATGTCAAGTGTTGATGGTTAGTTTCACTCTTGTTGGAGATGGTCATTGCCTGGCAGTTGTGTGTTGCTCATGTTACTGACCGCTTGTCAGCCCAAGCCTGGATATTGTCCAGGTCTTGCTACATTTGGACATGGACTACTTCAGTATCTGAGGACTCGCGAAAGGTGCTGAACATTGTGCAATCAACAGCGAACATCCCCACTTTTGACCTTATGATGGAAGTAAGGTCATTGATGAAGCAGCTGAAGATGGTTGGGCCGAGGACACTACCCTGAGGAACTCCTGCACTGATGTTCCGGAGCTGAGATGATTGACCTCCAACAACCACAACCACCTTCCTTTGTGCTAGGTATGAGTCCAACCAATGGAGAGTTTTCCCCCTGATTTCGATTGACTCCAGTTTTGCTAGGGCTCCTTGATGCCACACTTGGTCAAATGCTGCTTTGATGTCAAGGGCAGTCACTCTCACCTCACCTTTGGAGTTCATTTCTTTTGTCCATGTTTGAACCAAGGCTGTAATGAGGTCAGGAGCTGACCGATCCTGGAGGAACCCAAACTGAGCATTAGTGAGCAGGTTATTTCTAAACAAATGCCGCTTGATAGCACTGTTGATGACCCTATCAGCACTTTACTGATGATCAAGAGTAGACTGATGGGGTGGTAATTGGATTGGACTTATCCTCTTTTTGTGTATAGGACATACCTGGGCAATTTTTCACATTGCTGTAGATGCCAGGGTTGTAGCTGTACTGGAACAGCTTGGCTAGGCGGGTGACACATTCTGGAGCACAAGTCTTCAGGACTATTGCCAGAATATTGTCAGAGCTCATAAACTTGGCAGTATCCAGTACCTTTAGCTGTTTCTTGATATCACGTGGAGTGAATCGAATTGGCTGAAGACTGGCATCTGTGATGCTGGGGACTTCTGGAGGAGGTCGAGATGGATCGTCCGCTCGGCACTTCTGGCTGAAGATTGTTTCAACTGCTTCAGCCTTATCTTTTGCACTGATATGCTGGGCTCCACAGCATTGAGGATGGGGATATTTGTGGAACCTCCTACTCTAATGAATTGTTTAATTATCCACCACCATTCATGACTGGATGAGGCAGGGCTGCAGAGCTCAGATCTCATCCGTTGGTCGTGGGATCACTTAGCTTTGTCTATCAATTGATGCTTATGCTGCTTGGCATGCAAGTAGTCCTGAGTTGTAGCTTCACCAGGTTGACACTTCATTTTTAAGTATGCCTGGTGCTGCTCCTGCAATCTTCGTTGAACAAGTGTTGATCCCCTGGCTTGGTGGTAATGATAGAGTGGGGGATATGCTGGACCATGAGGTTACAGATTGTTTTTGAGTACAATTCTGCTGCTGCTGATGGCCCACAGAGCCTCATAGATGCCCAGCCTTGAGTTGCTAGATCTATTCAAAATCTATCCCATTTAGAACGGTGGTAGTGCCACATAACACGATGGAGGGTACCCTCAATATGAAGGCAGGACTTTGACTCCACAAGGACTGTGCAGTGGTCTCTCCTACTGAAACTGTCATGGACAGATGCACCTGCATCAGACAGGTTGGATGAGGTCAAGTATGTTGTTACCTCTCATTGGTTCCATCCCCACCTTCTGTAGACCTAGTCTAGCAGCTATGTCCTTAAGGATTCATCCAGCTCGGTCTGTACTGGTCCTACTGAGCCACTCTTGGTAATGGACATTGAAGTTCCCCACCCATAGTACATTCTGCGCCCTTACCACCCTCAGTGCTTCCTCCAAGTGGTGTTCAACATGAAGGAGTACTGACTCATCAGTTGAGGGAGGGTGGAACATGGTAATCAGCAGGCAGCTTCCTTGCCCATGTTTGACCTGATGCCATGAGACTTCATGGGCCTGGAGTCCATGGGCAACTCCCTCCCAACTGTATCCCAATGTGCCACCACCTCTCGTGGGTCTGTCCTGCCGGTGGGACAGGACATACCAAGGGATGGTGAAGGTGGTGCCTGGGATATCTTATGATTCTGTGAATATCACTATGTCAGGCTGTTGCTTGACTAGTCTGTGGGACAGCTCTCCCAATTTTGGCACAAGCCCCCAGATGTTAGTAAAGAGGGTTTTGCAGGGTTGACAGGGCTGAGTTTGCTGTAGCCGTTTCCCGTGCCTAAGTCTATGTCTAGTGGTCCGTCCAGTTCCATTCCTTATAGACTTCATAGCAGTTTGATACAACTGGGTGGCTTGCTAGGCTATTTCAGGGGGCACTTTAAGAGTCAACCACATTGCTATGGGCCTGGAGTCACATGTAGGCCAGACCAGGTAAGGACAGCAGATTTCCTTCCCTAAAGGACATTCCTGAACCTAATGGGTTTTTAATGACAATCAATAATGATTCCATTGTCATCATTAGACTTTTTAATTCCAGATTTTTATTGAATTCAAATTCCACCATCCACTATGGTGGGATTCAAACCCTAGTCCCCAGAGCATTACCCTGGGTCTCTGGATTGCTAGTCCAGTGACAATACCACTACGCCACCACCTCCTACTAATTGAGGCTTACTATTCTATTCAAATCCATTGCTGCACTCCAGGAGTGTGTATCTTTGATATGATTCCTCCACCTATCTGTTCTGATGATCCTATTCAATTGTTGAAATTAACACAGTAAATAGCATCACATTTTTTTAAGTGACAGTGACTTGTGTGCCAGACTGTGCACTGCGATACATCACTCCAGGTTCAGACATGCTGATTACTGTACTATAACAGACTTTTCTTTATCTGTTTCAGTTCTTTTAAAAATCAATCAGTTGAACATAGCGGGTGAGTGGAGAAAACCATGTTTGTACCTGAATTTATTTGCAAAGTTTGTGTGATTAACATATACAGTTTGAAAAATGTAATTTGCCTTTTGGTTTAATGCAGGTGACAGGCCTCCCAGCCGTACTCCTGCAAAACCAAAATCACCTCAGCACTTTCCTGCAGGTATTCTTGCAAGTTTTCATTGCATTTCCTAGTTTTGTTTATAAATTGTTTTATTTGTCACTGAGGCACACCAAAAATAATAACAATTTCCACTGCAATAGAAAAGGCTAATAGAGAGGTTTTTTTGGGGTGAATTGAGAAAGATGATTTCCCCTAGTCAGCGAAGAGAGATGACTAATTTTAAAATTGTCATGAGAAGACCGAGGACAAAAGTTAGAAAAATCCTCTTTATTCAAGAGATTGACAGAGCATAAAATATTTCCCCATAAGAAATGATTGGGGCAAAGCTCATTACATCTTATAAGGAAACTTGAATAGATAACTGAAACAGAGAAAAATAGAGGAGAAAGCAGTACATCAGCATGGTCATGATGGGTTGATTCCTTCTGTGTTGTAAAATTCTATAGTCACACTGTTTCAACTATGTCCTGAATATGTCAAAAAATATATCACTATCAATCATAATGTGCATGGCTTCCCTTCCCTTAGTAGTTTTTTGCAATACTGAGCTATACAGACCAGGAATGGCCCAGATTTAATTTCTTACTTTTACTTAATTAACTGATCTTAACATGATTCTTGGATTTTTAAAAATTGTTTCATGGAATGTGCGTCTCGCTGTCTGGGCCAGCATTTATTGTCCATCCCTAGTTGCCCTTGGGAAGGTGGTAGTGAGCTGCCTTCTTGAACCGCTGCAGTCCATGTGGTGTAGGTACACTGACAGTGCTGTTAGGGAGGGAGTTCCAGGATTTTGACCCAGCGACAGTAATATATTTCCAAGTCAGGATGGTGAGTGGCTTAGAGGGAAACTCGCAGGTGGTGGTATTCCCATGCATTTGCTGCCCTTGTCCTTCTCAGTGGTAGAAGTTGCAGGTTTGGAAGGTGCTGTTGAAGGAGCCTTTGCGAGTTTCTGCAGTGCATGTATAGGATATTTTATTATATATCTGTAGCCCTTACTTTTAGGTATTAAAGGATATTGTCATAATTTCCCTCTAACACAAATTCAAGGACTGATAAAAATGCTGATATTTGTTAAATTAAATTAATGAGTTAAAACATAGCCCCTTACATGTGATGCATATGAGACCCATACTGAAGATAACTCACATGCAAAAGATTCTTCATTAGGAACCCGTAAGCATGTTATCTTGACTGTTTACCTAGCCTCAGCAAACAAGGTCAAAGCCCCCAAGAAACTCCAATGTGTTGTCACTTCTTAAATTTTAACTACATATAACAATTCAGGGTACAATATGCCATTATGCTCTATGTGTATGTTGTTGATATGTAAACTCATTGGCATAGAATTACGTATAATATCCAGCCAAGTAGCAAGCAGCCTGATCGCTGCTCAGTGACTATGCTGGAAAATGTGTGTATATGGACACTTGGAAGATCAGGTTTGGAAGTGATGTCTTTCGCAGTTGAATGGCCCACCACACAAAGACTGACCAGTTGGGTAATATACCAAAAGGTGCCTGACCCCTGCGAGGACAAAATGGAGCAACAGCAGGAAAAGAGAAGGTTTTTTAAATTAATAATGGGGCACATCTATGTTTTGCAGGTGGTACTGATGAACTAATGATGAAGCTGATGAAGAGACGGGCAAAGCTGGCAGAAGATCAGTAAACTTTGATTCTAACAAGCATCCAACTTACTAAATTAGAGAACCTGTGAACACCAGCGTTGCATTCAATTGAAATCATTGACTCTTTTAACATGGAAAAGCTTTAAATTAAGATAAATGTACAAGAAATGAATTGGAAGAGTTGCAGGTTTTACCAATCTGCTTCTCTTTTGCGTCAAATCCCAGTGATAGAGGAGGTGACGTTCTCACAAGGACAATTTGATCAAAGGGCTGGTTCTGTTGTTGGGAGATTCTATCTCTCAGTTTGAGGGATTGACTGCATTTTTCTATTTCATATACTGAGATATGCCAAAAGTTTGGAACAAATGACAGGACTTTCATCCAAGAGAAAACTTTAAAATCTTTGAAATTGGGATGGTGGATAATCACCATCACAAGAATGAATGAAAAAATGAATTGTTGGGGTGGAAAACAATCGTGAAAGCAGTAACAAAGGATTACAGTACGGGGGGTGAGGGGCGGCATTGTTAAGCAAGTTACAACGATGTGTAGCCATCATTTTAGAAGTTCAACTCAGGTGTGCAAAAGCAGAAAAAAAACTTATATTTCACATCCTCAGGACACCCTAAAGCGTTTTAAAGCACATGAAGTACCCTTTTGAAGTGTAGTCACTGTTATGATGTAGGGTCACCTGACAGCCAATTTGCACACTGCAAGGTCCCACAAACAACAAAGAGATAATAACCAGATAATTTGTTTTAGTGATCTTGGTTGAGAGATAGATATTGGTCAGGGCACCTTTTTGGCAAATAGTGCCATGGGAGCTTTTATACACCTGAACGGATGACGCCTTGGTTTAGCATCTCATCTGAAATATGGCACTTCTGTCACTGCAGCTGTCTCTTGTTACTGCAATGGAGTGTCAGCCTTCATTGTGCTCAACTCCATTGTGTGTGGCTTCAACCCATGACCTTCTGACTCAGGTGAGAGAGCCATGGCTGAAATATTACAAAACCCAGGTGAGAGATACAATGTTTGCAAGCACTTTACTTTCAGTTAGGAGTTGAGAGAAAACTAAGGTTAGTGTTTCTGCTGGTATTGTAATTAAAGTCAAAAATGGGCAGAATGCATCTAATTTGAAAGCCTTGAATCTGAAGAATTTTATTTTATCATTCAATCATATTGGTGAGTCTTTGCTTTTAAAATGTCTTTGTATTCATGAATCACTAACCAGACATCCCAAGAAAGCACTTAATTTCACATTGCTGGATTCGGCAGTCGAGGTTTTCATTGAAAGTTTCTCTCTTTCCCTAAACTCCGCTAGTGGCAGTCTCAAGGTTATGCAACACATGCTTGGTCATTGTATCATATAGCACAGAATGTCTTTCAGCCCATCTCACTTGCACTGACTCTTTAAGAGCTATCCAGTTAGTCCTAATCCAGTACTCTTTCCCCAAAGACATGAAACTTTTTATTCTAAGTATAGATGTTATAAAACCAAGCAGCAAATTGCAGTACGGTATTTACAAATTATCTGAACCCCTGTCAATATTGTAGTAGGAGCAGTCTGGAAATCAACCTTGCGATAACAGGAACAAAAGTAATCCCAGATTAACATTTTAATATGCTGTAGGTCGGGCTGGTCCAATGTGTATCACTGGGGACAGATCCCCAGTAATCAGGTTCTCAAAGCCCAGGCAACTTTGTGGGTCTGAAAAGATTTCTTTGTGTCCTGTCTCGTCACCTAAATCAGAACATGCAGAGGTCTTAGAATCAGCAACCTGAGTATGTGCAAATTAATAGGTGATTGATTTCACCTTTATAGCTCTTGAGGCCAAACAAGCTAGGAGACCTAGTACAATGGATAAAGGGGAATCAGTAGTTGTAGTGTATTTGGATTTTCAAAAAACATTTGACAAGGTGCCGAACAATAGGATATTGTACTAAATTAGAACTCATGAGATTGGGGGTTGAGGGTTGGTTAATAGAAAACAGAGAGTAGTGATAAACAGGACATTTTCTGGTTGGTAGGCTGTAACCGGCAGGGTACCACAAAGTACTTAACTATTTTCAATCTATATTCAACTCAAATGAGGAAACTGAGGGTAACATATGACTTTTTCTGACAATACAAAGATAGGTCGAAAAGTAAGTATGGGAAGGATGCAAAGAGGCTGCAGAGGGATGTAGACAAGTCAGCAGATGGAATACAATGTGGCAAAGTGTGAAGTTATCCACTTTGGAAAGATAAATAAAAATGGCAGATATTTTTTGAATGGTGACAAACTGGGAAATGTTTGCATTCAGAGAGACTTGGCTGTCACTGTACATGAATCACAGAAAATTAACATCCAGGTACAGCAAACAATTAGCAAGGAAATTCTATGTTAGATTTTATTACAAAAAGATTAAAGTGTAAGAGTAAAGAAGTCTTACTACAATTGTACAGGGCATTGGTCTCCTTACCTAAGGAAGAACATACTGGTTCTAGAGAAAGTGCAATGAAGATTTACTAGATTGGTTCCTGTGATGAGGGGGGATTGTCCTATGAGGAGATGTTGAGAAGAATAGATCTAGATTCCATGGAGTTTAAAGGAATGAGCCAAGATCTAATTGAAACATATCTAATTGAAACGTGAAACATAAAGTTCTTAACAGACTTCACAGGCTAGATACTGAGAAAATGGTCCCCCCGGCTGACGACTCAGGAATAGGGGGTCACAGTCTTAGAATAAGGGTTTGGCCGTAGAGGACTGAGATGAGAAGAAGTTTCTTCATTCACAGATTTGGGTCTTTTTAGAATTCTCTACACCAGAGCGCTGTGGAAGCTCTGTTGTTGAGTATATTCAATACAGAGGTCAATAACCTTTTGGATAAATGGGCATTGAGGGATATGGGAATAATGTGGGAAGTTGGAGCTAAGGGAGAAGGTCTTTCATGTTATTGTTGAATGGTGGAGCAGACTTGAAGGACTAAATGGCCTACTCCAGCTCTTATTTCTTATGGACTTAAGTCCTTTCCTTCAGATCACGAGGGTGCCTAATTGTCAGATTGTTGCTTTTCTGTTTTTTATCTAATATATTTTGAAATTGTATTGGGAGTAGGAGTGGATTTGTTCTGTTGCTCTACTGCATTTATTAAGAATGTAGAGCATATTTTGTGCAAAGATGTCTTGCACCAATAATACTATGTACAAAATGTATGTATCAGTGCCTGTGACTCTCTAATTCAAATAAAACATCAGTGTTTTGTATATCACATGTATCATTTCATGTTGATAAACTATATTGAGGGGGTGGTTGCATACCTCATTTATATTAACTGTGCTGACTAAAATTAGGTAGAATGTATCTTGTCTGAGAAAGCAAATGCATTCTCTGCAGTGTAAAGTGAGAAAAGTAAGTATTGGTTAGGAGTTAGTTTAAAAAAAACCTTAATATTTTAGTTGGCATTTGAACTAAACAAATTGTAAAAATATGCAGAGCATTTGTAATGATGCTGCACGGGGAGAGAGAAACCCAAGCACTTTGTAAAGTGACTTCGTGATTCATAGATACAATGTTCAAACAGATTGCATCAACTATGGGGTTGGGATATCTCAGATTATCATGTGTGTCAACATTACAAAGGGTCACAAAGATTTTCCCTATTTCTAGTCACAGTTAACAAAAACCGCGCATTTCCTTACCGCTCCTTACCTAGAGAGAGGAGTCCCACAGTGATTTACCTGGCAATGAACCAAGCAAAAAAGGGAAGATGGGTTTGAAGGTGCAATGGCATGGTTGAAGCAAAGCAGGCTTTTGAAGGTGTGGACAAGTAGATGACACAAAAGTACAAAGTTCCAGATTGTTGGGGCATAGCTGTTGATGAAGCTTCCTGTAATTGTGGTGTGGAAGGGGGGCAAGAAGTAGGTCAATGAGGGAGGAGGGTCTCAGGAAAATCTGGTTGGAGGAGAGCATGGAGGTAGGGAAGGGTGAGACCATGAATGGAGTTCTGTATGAGGTCAAGAATCGTAGCAGATTCTCTGGGTGCATGAAATAATGGGACTTGGTGACAGTCAGGGTAATGACAGTAGAGGCTGCAATGTTGTGGACGATTGTCGTTGATGGGAATGTGTAAGTTGTGAAGCCAGCAAGAGCTAATCTAGATTAAAGTTATGTTGGTCGTGGGGCATAAGAGAGGTAGGTAAGCAGTATTTTGGAGGTGAATGAATGCAGTCTTGGTGATCAGATTTGGAGAGCTGAGGTTGGGGGTGTTAAACCTTAAATTAATAGAGTGAAAGCCAGAGGCTATTAAGCATTTTTGGAAATCAAAGGTGAATACTCTGCTACCATTAAGCTGGTGAATGTATAGCACACCTCATGTGAAAGGGTGGCAACAGCCTGGTATAGATGGAGGAGCAAATGTCAACTAACATTAAGTGAACTCTCTAATCCTCTTCAAATAATGCTATTGATTCTCCTATGTCCACTTAAGAAGGCAGATGGGGACCTCTGTTTACCATTTGATCTGAAAAACAGCAGTCCTGACAGTGCAACATTATCTCATTACTGCACTGGAATTTCACCCCAGATTTAACATGTCCCTGGAGTAGGGTTTGAACCACCAATCTTCTGACTCAGAGGCATAACATGCTACCATTGAGCCATGGCTAACACCTATTGGCATACATATGAAAGTTGATCTCATACTTCTAGGTGATGTTGCTGAGGGATTGAATATAAAATCCTGAGGTAGATCAGCAAAGAATGTTTGGACCCATAATGAGAAGTCATTGGAGACAAGGTAATACTTTTGATGTGACAACAGGGAGGAGTGGAATCATAAGACCATAAGACATAAGAGCAGAAGGAGGCCATCCAGCCCATCGAGTCTGCTCCGCCATTCAATGAGATCATGGCTGATCTGATAATCCTCAACTCCACTTTCCTGACTTTTCCCCATAACCCTCGCTTCCCTTACTGATTAAAAATCTGTCTATCTCAGCCTTGAATATACTTAATGACCCAGCCCCTATAGCCCTCTGCGGTAAAGAATTCCACAGATTCACTACCCCCTGAGAGAAGAAATTCCTCCTCATCTCTGTTTTAAATGGGCGACCCCTTACTCTGAGATTATGCCCTCTGGTCCTAGATTCTCCCACAAGGGGAAACAACCTCCCAGCATCTACCCTGTCAAGCCCCCTAAGAATCTTATATATTTCAATAAGGTTGCCTCTCATTCTTCTAAACTCCAATGAGTACAAGCTCAACCTATAAGGAAGGATCAACCTAGTGAACCATCTTTGGGCTGCGGCCAATGCCAGTGTATCTTTCCTTAGACACAGGGACCAAAACTGTTCACAGTATTTTAGATGTGCTTTAACTAGTTAGTGCCTTGTATAGTTGTACCAAGACTTTTCCCTATTTTTATATTCCATTCCCTTTGAAATAAAGGCCAACATTCCATTTGCCTCACCTGCTGAACTTGTTTGTTAGCTTTCTGTGATCCATGCACGAAAGCCCCCAAATCCCTCTGTGCTGCAGATTTCAGCTGTCTTTCTCCATTTAAATAATATTCAGCTCCTCTATTCCTAACAAAGTGCATTACCTCACATTTTCCCACATTATATTTCATATGCCAAGCTTTTACGCAATCACTTGTCCTGTCTATATCCCTCTGTAGACTCTTTGTGTCATCCTCCCACCTATTTTTGTGTCATCTGCAAACTTGGCGATAATACATTCACTTCCCTCATCCAAGTCATTAACATATATTGTAAATAATTGTGGCCCCAGCACTGAATCCTGCGGCAGTGCACTAGTTACAGGTTGCCATCCTGAAAATGCCCCCTTTATCCCAACTCTCTGTCTTCTATTAGTTAGCCAATTCTCTATCCATGCTAATATACTACCCCCAACGCCATGGGCTCTTATCTTATTAAGTAGCCTTATGTGCAGTACCTTATCAAATGCCTTTTGGAAATCCAAATATATTACACCCACTGGTTCCCCTTTATCTATCCTGCTTGTTACCTCCTGAAAGCATTCTAATAAATTTGTCAGGCATGATTTCCCCTTCGTGAAGCCATGCTGACTCTGCTTGATTAGATTGTGTATTTCTAAATGCTCTGCTATTACATCCTTTATAATAACCTCTAACATTTTCCCAATGACAGGTATTTAGGTAACTGGCCTTTAGTTACCTGTTTATTGTCTCCCTCCCTTTTTGAATAAAGGTGTTACATTGTCAGTTTTCCAATCCTCTGGGACTTTTCCAGAATTTAAGGGTTCTTGGAAGTTTACTACCAGTGCATCCACTATCTCTGTAGTTACTTCCTTTAATATCCTAGAATGCAACCCATCAGGTCCAGGGGGCTCATTGGCCTTTAGCCCTATCAGTTTCCCTAGTACTTTTTCTCTAGTGATAGTTATTGTATTTATTTCCTCCCACTTTTGCCCCTTGATTATTTAGCATTTTTAGAATGCTATTAGTGTCTTCTACCATGAAGAGTGATGCAAAGTATTTATTTAGCTCCTCTGCCATTTCCTGGTTTCCCATTATTATTTCCCCAGCCTCATTCTCTTAGGGGCCTATATTCACTTTGACCTCCCTGTTCCTTTTTATATATTTAAAGAATCTCTTACTATCCATTTTTATATTATTTGCTAGTTTACAATCAAAGTTTATTTTCTCCCTTTTTTTTGGTCATCTTTTGTTGCTTTTTAAAACCTTCCCAATCCTCTGGCTTACCACTAATCTTTGCCACATTGTATGTTTTTTTCTTTCAATTTGATACTATCCTTAACTTTCTTGGTTAACCATGGTTGGTTTATCCCCTTCCTTGAATCCTTCTTCCTCACTGGGATAACCTTTGCTGTGAGTCATGAACTATTTTCTTAAATGTCTGCCATTGTTCATCAGCCGTCTTTTCTGCTAAACTCCTTTCCCAGTCCACTCCAGCCAACTGTTCCCTCATTCCTTTGTAATTACCCTTATTTAAGTTTGGCACAGTTGTTTTCTACCCAAGTTTCTCACTCTCAAACTGAATGCTAAATTCTACCATGTCAGGGTCACTGTTTTCCAGGGGATCTTTTACCCTGAGATCATTTCTTAAACCTTTCTCATTACACATTACAAAATCCAAAATAGCCTGATCCCTGGTTGGATCCACAACATAATGTTCTAGGAAGTGCCCAAATACATTCCACAAATTCTTCCTTGTGGTTACCTCTGCCAATTTGATTTTCCCAATCTACATGAAGATTAAAATCACCCTTTTTTACACGCTCTCATTATCTTCTGATTTATTCTCAGTCCTACAGTATAGCTACGTTAGGGGGCCTATAGACTACTCCCACTAGTGTCTTCTTCCCCTCGTTATTTCTTACCTCCACCCACATGGATTCTAACATCTTCCAATCCAAGATCCTTTCTTGCTATCGTACTTATTCCATCTCTTACTAACAAAGCTACCCCACCACTCTTTCCTTCCTGCCTGTCTTTTTGAAAAGTCACACACCATTGAATATTTAGTTCCCAGCTTTTATCTCCTTGTAACCATGTCTCTGTAATGGCTATAAGATCATAACCATTAACCTCTATTTGTGCCGTTAATTCATTTATTTTGTTCTGAATACAGCATGCATTTAAGTAAAGAGCCATTCATTTTGCCTTTTTACCATTTTTTCCCCCTTTGATCCTATTTGCTGCTGTTTTTTTATGTTTGTACACTCTGTCATTTCCTGTCACACTCTGGATAACATTACCCAAATAGCTGACCTGCAATGCTGCTATATCCTTTTGCTTTATAACCCTATCCATCTCCTTTCCAGAAACCTCCCACCACCACTCCATCTCTACTTAGGTTAAAGCCCTCTCTACACCCTTAGTTATTTAATTCACCAGGACACTGGTCCCTGCATGGTTCAAGTGAAGCCTGTCCCACTGGAACAGTTCCCTTCAACCCCAGTACTACTGCCAGTGCCCCATGAGCTGAAACCCATTCCTCCCACACCAACCTTTGAGCCACCATAAAATTGCCTATGCCAAGGAGGTGAACAATGAAGGAATGGTGTTGGAGATGGACAGAGGGGTTGATAATGCCAGAGGCAACAGAGAAGTTGAAGAAAACAAGAAGTGCCAGGGAGCCACAATCACATCGTGTTGAAAAGCAGCTGAGGGTAAAAAAAAAATTCCTGAGGCTACACACTTCTGTGGTTCCGAGTGTCCTTGCCCTTGTAAATAAATAAGCTTCAGCAAAATAATTTCACAAAAGCCGTTTTTTGCTCAATAAAGGCTAAGCATGTGAAAATTTCCCAGGTTTTAAAGCTATGATGGAATCCACATTCCTCCTCACCTTTTGAAGAGCCTCCATATGTGTAATTTGCACTGATTTCCCATAATTGGTCTTTGTTGAATGCAGAATAGTTTTTTATACAATTATCTTGCAATAATGAAAGTCTCTCTTGGCACTCAGAGTGAGGGTAGCTTGTGTATGAATGAGGGCAAGTATATGGTTTCCAGTGCTCCTCACTGGAGGGGCCTCAGTACCTCATCTTTCTATCAGGCACTTTACAGCCTTCCAGCATAAATGTTTGACTTCTGCAATTTTCAATTCACCACTTCCATTTTCTCAGACAGCAGGTGCAGGTAATGGAAGGTGGCTGTACAAGACGTGCTGAGAGTGGAGGTGGTGTGGGCTGGTATTTGGATTGGGAATCCCCTTTCAGTGCTTGGCCAGCCAGTGCTCCTCATACCTGGGGTTTATTTGTCCTCCTTCTGTCATCTTTGTGGACCACAGGAAAAATAGCAACACTTGTCTTTATATAATGGCTTTAATGCAATAAAATGCCTCAAGTCGCTTAAAAGGAGCATTAAAAAATTGGACACTGTGTTACATAAAGCGGTATTGGGGCAGATGACCAAAAACTTGGTCAATAAGATAGATTTTAAGGAATGGCTTAATTTAAGGAAAGAGGGGTAGAGATGGAGAGAGGGTTAGGGACCAGTGCTTAGGAACCAAGCAGGTGAAGGTGCAACCACCAATAGTGACATTCGAGAGTCTGTGATTGGAAGACTGCATGTATCAGAGAGGGTTGCAAGGCTGGAGATCATTGCAGAGATTTTTGGGGGAGGGGGGGCGGGCGCGAGGCCATATAGGGATTTGAACAATAAGAATTTTAAAAATTAGGTGTTGCCCAAAAGGGAACCATTGTAGGTCAGTGAGCACAGGGCTGTTAGGTGAACGTGACTTGGTGTGAGTTAAGGCACAGGCAACAGTGTTTTGGATGATCTCAAGTTTACAGGCAGTATAAGGTAGGTGGTCAGCCTGGAAAGCAATGGAAGTCATGTCTAGGAGGTAATAAATGAATGGATGAGGATTTCAGCAGCTGAGATGGGACGGACTTGGTCAATGTTACACAGGGCAAAATAAAGCATCATAGCGATGGCACAGATATGCGGTTGGAAACTCATCTTGGGTTCAAATATGACACCCCGAGAAAAGTCTTAGACAGTTGGCAAGGAGACTGATGGGCTCATGGCCAGGGAATGGTGCTTGGGGCAAAAAACAAAGACTGTGGCTTTGGTCTTCCCAGTATCAAGTTGAAGAAATTTCTCATGTAGTATAGAATGTCAGACAAGCAGTCTGACAATTGAGAGATAATGAAGGGGTCAAAAGAAATGGTGATCGGGTAGAGCTGGGTGTCATCAGTGTTCCTGTGAAACTGTCACTATTTTTCTGATGACATTGCGCAGGGGCAGCAGGAGTATAAATAGTTGGAAGAGTCCATGAATGGAGCCTCGGAGGGCACCAAAAATAACAGTGCTGGGCAGGAATGAAACCATTGCAGGTGATTTGCTGGCTATGAGTCAAAAGGCTACAACAGGTCAAATTTTACTGTTGCTACTCTCAGTCACATAGGATGTCATTTGTGAATGAGAGTTTACGTGGAGGGAGAGATTAAGGGAGGATAAGATGACAGTTACCACAGATGGGAGAGAGCATGATGAATTGAGATGGCGGTTGAATTCAGCAAAGTTGCTCAGTGCAGACATTGAGGGGGGAAAGAAATGACAGAGATATTTGGGTGGGCAGTAGAGAATGAAGATTTTAAATGAGAGGCAAGATGAGATGCTCAAAAGGAGGAGAAATTACCAGAGGGACAGACCGAAGTGTGGTTTGGTGATAAAGGCCACACTACTGCTATGGTAGTCTGGGGAGGACAAGTGGTGATAGGTATAGCGGGCGGGGTGGCTTCATTTTGGGGAAAGTCATCACTGCAGTCTTATTTGCATCAAAAAAGTACCAGGCAAGCAGGATATGTTTGGTATCACAATGATGTGCTGGCATGTTACTCCAAAACTAAAATCAATAAAACTTTACAAGAGTAACTGGTTGAAAGTTATTTTATTTCCTTATTAGATAAATTTTCAGTTCACAGTGTTTGGTTTCATCAAAGTGAAAATCTAGGTAGAATACTCCTCAAGCAACCTGAGGATTCTATATGTGAAGTGAAAGGAATTCACTATCCTATATGCTCTGCAGTACAGAAAAAGAGATTTAAAATCATGTTTAAGATGTATGTGTCTCAGCAGGGACACGTGGACTATGTAATTTGGGGACAGAATTTCAACTTGCTGCCACAGCAAAAGACTGCCATTGTGGATTGGTTGGCTTATTACTGTTGTCACCGAATTTGCACTTCAAGGATTTGGTTTTATTAGAAACGAAATTTGGGCTGTTTAAATAACGGACAGCCAATCTACAATGCCAATTTACACATGGATGGGTAAATTAAAAATACACCCTAATTCTTCTTGAATCCAAGGATAGGCAACTGGGCAAAAAAGATGAGGAAAGAACTTGTACCTATATAGTGCCTTACATGACTTCAGGTTGCCCCAAAGCACTTTACAGCCAACGTAGTACTTTTGAAGTGTACTCACCATTGTAATGTAGGAAATGCAGCAGCCAATTTATGCACAGCAAGTTCCCACAAACAGCAATGATATAATGACCAGATAATCTGTTTAAAAGTGATGGTTGGTTGAAGGATAAATATCAGCCAGGACACCAAATAGAATTTCCCTGCTCAAGTGTCATGGGATCTTTTACATCCACCCCAAGGGGCAGATGAGGACTTCAGTTTAACGTCTCATCCAAAAGACAGCACCTCCAACAGTGCAGCACATCCTCGGTATTGCACTGAAATATCAGCCTAGATTTTGCACTCAGGTCTGTGGAGTAGGTCTTGAGCCCACAACCTTTGGCTCAGAGGCGAGCATGCTACCATTGAACTACGGTCGACACTCCAAAGAAATAAAGATCTGCATTTATATCGGGCCTCAGGGTCCCAGAGCTCTTTACAACCGAAAGAGGGAATTTTATGCACTTGTGGTAGGCTTGTACTGTAACTCTTCAAATCAGTGCTCCTATCCTAAACATACTAATCACAATATCATATTTTAAACAAAATGTTAAAAAAATTAAGTGAAGCTAAAACCTGTAATTTAGATTACTGCGTTATTTACAAAGAACTAAAAAAAACCTTGCAAGTATCAAGATGTACAAATAACACTGATCTCCTCAATGCGGAAGTTACTGACTAACACAAACTCAGTGTGGTTTGTAGATATAAGAAAATAAGATTTTAACAATCACCATGCTAAATTACAAATAAATTGGCCTACATAAACATACCTTACACAATCTTTTTGCAGATTTTTATAAAAACCCAAATGGTCTGTGATCCGAATAAAATTGCAGAAATTACAAGAGCAATTCAGTTAGTTTAGCTTTAAGCTACATTGGTCCAAGACTTATGTTAAGGGGATATGTATAAAAATTATGGCCTGTAGTAGCTGAAAAAAGCAGATATAAGGTTGTTAGCCTGGCCAAAACAACATGCAAAAATAAGCACATAAATGGGCAAAAAAAGTTTTGTACATGAAATTTCAGTGCACTTTTTAAAAATCTGCAAAAATCTGCTATTCAATATTTTACCAAAGTAGGGCTGAAATCATTGAGTTTTTAAAATGTTTTACATTGTTATACTAAAAGTTTGAGATTACAAGATGGGGGATATATTTTGTAGGGATGCTTGATCAAAATGGAGTAATTGAGCCATGGAGCCACAGTCTATTCCTAAAGCAGTCCATGGTAGATATGCTGAACCCCTCTTTCTTAAACTTGCTATACATCTTTGGTGCATGACAACATGAAACTTTATTCGCTTTGAAACAACAGTTAACAAAGCTAAGTTATAGCAGTGAAAGAAGAATCTATACAAAAAAAATATGTATCATGCTCATGGGACTGGACTGTCTTGACTGCATCATAACACAGTATGCGGACAATCATTTGAAAACACCGATTTTATTGCCGCTATTAAGGCAGTCTGCATTGGGCGACGTGCAGGAGATTACAGAGACATTTACATCACAATAAAACAGAACAATTTAGCAAATTAGGTGAGTGCTTCTCCACTTCTGTGGAAGTGGGTTCAAGGAGCTGAAGCATCCATAGCAAGCATGGGCTCAATTCTCTTCAGGTCTGAAATAGTATCTCACAGGGGGACCTGGCAGATCTTCATCACCATCGGATTCAGGTGCAAAAGACACAGTCAAATCAACATACTTCTTCTCTGATGCTGGTTTCACCAACTTCTGCATTCTGCAATGGAAAAATAACCACATGTATGTAAAACTTTAAATGATTTAAATTTAATCAGAGATTAGATACCATCTGTCCCTTTCCTCACTCAGCTAAAAGTGGTCCTTTGTAGCCGGATTCGCAAAGTGTACTACAAGTGCATCATGTAGATTGACAATCACTGAGATTGGACAGGACACTGGGAAAACATCTCGAGTCTTCTCTGAATTGTACTGTGGGATCTTTTACACCCGCCTGAGGGGGCAGGTGGGGCCTCGGTTGAACTCACATCCCCCTCGTAGCATTCCTTCAGTTTTGTACTAGAGTGTAGAACTTAAAAGTTGGCTGAGGTTTTCCACTTCTGTGCTTGTCAACCCATAAGTAAAATGAACGGGCAGAAAATCGTAGCTTCCTGAGTGAAGTGGAAACTCCAGGACATTCTGTTCCAGTGGAAATTCTCAAGAAGCATCAACTCTCCTTCTCCACGACAGGCCTGATATGTCTAATTTCCATTAGACCTAAGTAACCAGCTTATACTGAACTGTCACTTTCCATTAATCTCTGAGCCAGTGATGGCACAATTAAATTCATTTTTGCACGTAATCAAACTGATCTCTTTATTTTACTATCACAACAGTTTAGTGAAGATAAATAGATATGGAAAAAGGTGATTTCCCACCTGTTTATAACTATAAATATCATCAGTTTAGTCCGTTTGGGTCAGATAAAGCTGACTCTTTTTGAATGCTCTGCTCCCCAGTAATAATAAGAATCATATTGGGTAAATTTCCCTCCAATGTAGCCAAATATTGTGCCTCAGCTCCAAAATCAGAATGACACCCCGGTTGCAGTGATATTTTCCACTTCTCACCCTTATCATTCTGTACCATTTCTAAGTGAGATTGTTAATTTATGCTGATTTGGGGGCTAATTTGTGTTGTGTGCGAAACTATCCTGGATAGTTTCATACATAGCCCACAAGGAAAGAAAATGTGGGAAGATTTCACCTCATCACTCTGTCTGGATTACAACCCAGGTCATGGACATGACAGCTGGCTTCAGCCCACGGAAGCCTAGTGTCTAATATAATTGCGGTACATATTCAACAATTACCATATTATTTCTTTTACTAGTCAACTCCACCTTGCTATTTGTGATTTACTTACGTTAGTTTTAGTCGCTTCACGTGTCCTGGCATGACTGGTACATACAACATCTTCACTCCGTGAACCACCATAGTTGGCTCAATGCTGTATCTTTCCTGCAGTGAAAGGAAGTAGTCTCCATTACACTGTAAGCAAGTCTGAGATCAGTAATCAATTAAACCCTTTGCTCCCAGCATTCTACAAAAATTTGATTTGATTAAGTGTTACCTGTGGCTCAGTAACAGCACTCTTGTCTTCGAGTCAGAAGTATGTGGACTCAAGTCCAACTTCAGAGACTTGAGGACATAATTTAGGCTGACACCTAAGTGCATTACTGAGTGAGAGATGTTTAATGAGAGCAGATGGGGCCTCAGTTTAAGATGGGCATAAAAGATCCCAAGGTGCTCTTTGAAGGGGAACAGGGCAGTCCTCCCTAATGTTTCGGTCAATATTTATCCCTCAACCAAAACCTAAAATCAGATGATTGACTTCATTCAAAAGTAAAATACTGTAGCTGCTGGAAATCTGGAATAAAAGCAGAAAATGTTGGAAATATTCAGCAGGTCAGGCAGCATCTATGGAGCGAAAAACAGGGTTAACGTTTCAGATCTGTGACTTTTCATAAGAAATGGAAAAAGTTAGAAGTGCTCACAGCCTATTAGAATACGGGTCAAATTGGATCATTTGGAACTTAGAAGTGAAGGGGTTAATTGACCAGAACCCCAAAACTCTGGGAAAAAATGGACAATTGTGACAAAAAACGTGGGAGGCTGTAGAAAGGAGAAGTGAAGTATTAACCTGAATGAAGAAGTTCTTGATGGAGTAGAGAACGTGAGATTTTAAAAGGCCGATTGCAGTGCAAAGCAGCATAAAATGGACAAATAAGATTGTGGTTTCTGCATGAACATCGAATACAATAGCAAAGTGATGATGGTAACGAATCACATAAAATGTTCATTGGGCTACAGCTGGAGTACTGTGCATAGTTTTGATACCCCATTACATTGGAACAACAGAACTATCATGATAACAGTGATGAAACCCATCACCATATTTAAGATTCTCCAAATCAAGCAAAACAACAAAAACACTGCAGTTCGGAGTTGTAAGACTTTTGTTTGTCCAATATGAAGTGCACACTTTTACCACAGGGAAACATGTCCTGAAAACTTAGGCACTGGTTGGCAGAGTCAAAGCTCAAGAAGTCACAAGTGAATACAGGCTACTGCTGGAGTTTAACCAGCTAACAGCAAGCAGTGTTGGTAAGCATCTGCTGCTTGACCAGCTGGGCCTCCTACATGAAAACAGAAAATGCTGGAAAAACTCAGCAGGTCTGGCAGCATCTGTGCAGAGAGAAACAGAGTTAATGTTTTGAGTGCACATGACTCTTCTTCAGATGTAGGGCCTCCTACATCCTGGCAAACTGGCTTGCAGGGTGTTCTGGAGCCAACTAGGAAGAGTTCTGGCCCTGAATGATGGGTCTACCTCTCCAGGTTCCAACACTCATCCAAATCAAGGTTTTCCACAATGTTTTAACAATCTTTGTAACCTATGTTTTCGACACAAGACCAAGTTATGGTAAACCTTTATGATCACTGGTATCAGGAATGAGGGACTTCAGTTATGTGGAAAAACTAGAAAGGTTGGGATTGTTCCCATTAGGGTAGATAAAAAATGTTCAAAATATTATGAGCTGTTTTGATATAGTAAACAAAGTGAAATTGTTTCCATTGGCAGGAGAGTCTGTCACAAAGAACACTGATTTAAAATATAGAAGAACCACAAGTGAGGAGAATTTCTTTTCATGTATAGAGGGTTATGATGATCTGGATTGCACTGCCTGAAATGATGGAAGCAGATTCAATAGTAGCTTTCAAAAGGGAATGGATATATGCTTGAAAAGAAAATTCTAGCTGGGCAATGGGAGAAGAGCAGGGGAATGGGGCTAATTGGATAGCTGCTTCAAAGAGCTGGCACAGGCATGGTGGGCCAAATGCTATGCTATACATTCTACTCTTCCAAGTGAATACCTTGTAAACTATCTAGTTGTAATGTGCATAACTGCAGAGAACATTTCACAGGCATCAACACTGTGCTTGGCAACTGCCATGACAAAGATAGCAGATGTGAGTGGTGTCAAGTCCAAGTGGACTGGGGCACACCTCCCAAAAGGGCCTCTTACAAGTGCATACTGAAGGTAGATTAGATACAGACAGTGGAGCCACACTGTAACTTCTGCATTTCTCTGAAGTAAAAAGTGCTTTACATTTCACAAGTAATGGTATAAATGTGCCTTTAAACTCTGCTTGAGACATGATAATTTGGAAATTCAACGCCATCAAATGGGAAATTACAAACAATTTGAATAACGTTGTTCCTTACTTTTACAGCATTTATGAAATTTAACAGCGTGAAATCCTCTCTTCCATATATGGTCCATCTATCCCAGATTGTAAATGATATCTCATTCCTATTCCAAAAGAAAAAGTTAGGTTTTAGGACAGTATTATTAAACCAGCTGTATTTGGAAATGTTCATTTGCTTACAGCAATAAGTTTTGCAATGTTGGTATGCTGAGATGGTGGGAGCATGTCACAGAATCACACAGTGCAGAAGTGGCCCTTTGGCCCATCGAGTCTGCACCGACACGTGAGAAACACCTGATCTAGCTACCTAATCCCATTTACTAGCACTTGGCCCATAGCCTTGAATGTTATGACGTGCCAAATGCTCATCCAGGTACTTTTTAAAAGGATGTGAGGCAACCCGCCTCCACCACCCTCCCAGGCAGTACATTCCAGACCGTCACCGCCCTCTGGGTAAAAAGGTTTTTCTTCACATCCCCCCTAAACCTCCTGCCCCTCACCTTGAACTTATGCCCCCTTGTGACTGATCCTTCAACTAAGGGGAACAGCTGCTCCCTATTCACCCTGTCCATGCCCCTCATAATCTTGTACACCTCGATCAGGTCGCCCCTCAGTCTTCTCTGCTCCAAGGTCAGTTTGGTTCAGTGTCATATTGGAAGTGTGTGAACTGCACAGCCCCTGTAAGAAGGTGCAGCTTCTTCTACTGACATTTTGATCTAGTTCAGTTTTTTTTAAGCAGCACAACAAACTACATCTACCTGCGTGCACACACTCTTCCCTCCAATGCTTGATACCCCTTATTCCTGTCTCTTTCTGCTCTATTTATAGCATTCAGTCAGTGCTACTACATCCTGTGCTTTCCCCATCATCTTTCTTTCGCTAGCTCCCTCTCTACTGTCAAATACCTCCCCAAATCTTTAACCAAGCTCTTGTCAACTTGCAAATTTCTCCCTTATCTTTTCACTGCTTATAATCCACTAAGCATTTTTGCTCCTCTACCCTGTAAAGGGCTGAGATGGATGTTACAGAAATGTAAGCTGTTGTGGGCCTTAGTTTAAGTACACTTAAAGGGGAAAACTGAAGAGGATGCGTCAGCTTGACCAATTGTATTTTAGAAATGATCATTTGTCCATAACATTTTAATTTTAATGGGCACCATAAGCTGAGTAACATGGGCCAAAATGTCTCCCCTTTCTTGAACATTTAAAAAAAAATTTAGAATCAATTACACAGGGAAAGGATAACAGGTTTTAAAAAATATTTAAAAGCAATTATATAGATCACTGCCAGGATCTAAATTTCAGTATCTTTTTAAAAATTCATTCACGGGATGTGGGCTTCGCTGGCTGGGCCAGCACTTATTGCCCATCGCTCGAGAAGGTGATGGTAAGTTGCCTTCTTTAACCGCTGTAGTCCATGTGGTGTAGGTACAACCACAGTGCTGTTAGGGAGGGAGTTCCAGGATTTTGACCCAGCGACAGTGAAGGAACGGTGATATATTTCCAAGTCAGGATGGTGAATGACTTGGAGGGGAACATCCAGGTGGTGGTGTTCCCATCTATCTACTCCCCTTGTCCTTCTAGATGGTAGTGATCGTGGGTTTGGAAGGTGCTGTCTAAGGAGCCTTGGTGAATTCTGCAGTGTTCTTTTAATATAAAGATATACTAAGTGTAGAAAATAATTCTCCATGTTTGCGATCATTTTAAAGTGGCCATTCTTAGACTATTTCAGCCGTATCATGGTACTGATGGCGAAGGACTAATGGTAGGTATAACACACAGTAGACAAAATCAACAGAAAGCAAAATTAGGCAGGGTGTAAAATGAGGGGTGAATTCACTACCACCCAATTTGCACCTTGAAGTTAAATTTTAATCTCTGACTTGACAATCGTAACTATCCATGAGTGTCTCATGATATGAAATACAGACATGCTCAATAGCTTAAAATTATTTGGGGGTTGATACTGCACCCATAGATCAAAAGACTTAAACCAGCTAAGAGAAAAGCACACCAGGCATCACCCCCAGTATATACCTATCCTTCATACAACTAAAGTTCCAAAACTTACTCTTGCAGCAAATGCATTAGCCTAGGATGTGGGCTTATTCTTTCAGAAGCTGATAGCATTTTTGCTCCAGCTGATGAGCATGGATTTAATGCAGCTGACCAGATATAGCTGAATATCACATGCAGATAGGGCCATCCTGTACTTCATGTAGTCATATCAACTTCTTGCCCCTTGGGATGTTTTTAATGCGTTAAAGGCACTATACAAATGCAAATAATTGCTGTTAATTTTATTGATGATGATTATTAACTTTGGCCTAGGACTCTGAGCTTGATTGAAAGCAGCAAGTCATCAGAGTACATTCCCAAATGTCTAGCTGGAATTAATCAGCCATAAAGTAGACAAAGGTGTTTTACTGAGCTTATGGTAACACTCACCTGATATTTACTATACAAACAAGAAGGAGTAGGCCACATGGCCCCTTGAACCTGCTCCGCCATTCAATAAGATCGTGGCTGATCCCACCTACGCCCGATAATTAACAAGGGGCTGAAAGGTTAAGAATCTATCTAACTCTGCCTTAAAAATATCAAAAGACCCTGGCTTCCACTGCCTTTTCAGGAAGAGAGCTCCAAAGACTCATGACCCTCAGAGAAAAAAATCTCTCACCTGTCTTAAATGAGCGGCTTCTTATTTTTAAACAATGACCCTTAATTCTAGATTCTCCCACAAGAGGAAACACCCTCTCCACATCCATCCTGTCAAGACCTCTCGGGATATTAAAGGTTTCGATCAAGTCACCTCGTACTTGTTTAAACTCCAGCGGATACAAGACTAACCTGTCCAACCTTTCCTCATAAGACAACCCGCCCATTCCTGGTATTAGCTTAGAAGCAGTTCAGAGAAGGTTTATTAACGCATTTACATCTTTCCTTAAATAAGGAGGCCAGTACTGTACACAAAAATCCAGATGTGGTCTCACCAGTGCCCTGCACAACTGAAGCATAACCTCCCTACTTTTGTATTCAATCACCCTAGCAATAAACAATAACATTCCATTAGCTTTCCTAATTACCTGCTATACTTGCATATTAGCTTTTTGTGATTTCATGCATGAGGACACCCAGATCCATCTGAATCTCTCACCATTTAGATAATGTACTTTTTTATTCTTCCTGCCAAAATGGACAATTTCACATTTGCCAACATTCTACTCCATTTGACAGATCTTTGCCCACTCACTTATCCTATCTATGCCCTTAAATCCTCTTCACAACTTACTCTCCTACCTATCTTTGTGTCGTCAGCAAATTTAGCAACCATACCATCTGTCCCTTCATCCAAGTCATTTATATAAATTGTAAAAAGTTGAGGTCCCAGCACTGATCCCTGTGGCACATCACTCGTTACATCCTGCCAAGCAGAAAAAGACTCATTTATGGCTACCCTCTGCTTCCTGTTAGCTAGCCAATCTTCTACCCATGCCAGTATGTTACCTCCCTACACCATGAGCTTTTATTTTCCACAATAACCCTTGGCGTGGCACCTTATCAAATATCTTCTGGAAATCTAAGTGCAGTACATCCCCTTTATTCATAGCATATGTGACTCCTTCAAAGAAATCCAATAAATTGGTTAAACATGATTTCCCTTTCACAAAACCATGCTGACTCTGCCTGATTGCCTTAAACTTTTCTAAGTGCCTTGCTATAACATCTTTAATAATAGCTTCTAACATTTTCCCCATGACAGGTGTTACGATAACTGGCCTGTAGCTTCCTGTTTTCCTCCCTTTTTGAATAAAGGAGTTACATTTGTAATTTTCCAATCTAATGGAACCTTCCCCGAATCTAGGGAATTGTAGAAAATTAAAACCAACACCAACTATTTCACTAACCACTTCTTTCGCGGCCCTTGGGTGAAGTCCATCAGGACCCGAGGATTTATCAGACTGCCACAACAATTTTCTCAATGCCACTTCTCTGGTGGCTGTAATTTTCCTGTGTTCCTCCCTCCCTTCCATTTCCTGATTCACAGTTACTTCTGGGATGCTCCCCATTTCCTCTATCGTGAAAACCAATGCAAAATACCTGTTCAATTCACCTGCCATCTCCTTACTTTCCATTATTAAATTCCACAGGCTCATTTTCTTTAGGACTACTGTTCAGGTTGTTAGTTCTTTTCTCATTTAAATATTTATAGAAACTCACTTACTATCCATCTTTATATTTCCAGCTAGCATTTATTCAGATTTAGCCTGTATTGCACAAATCACCAAACAAAACACAAATCTCTTAAGGACTAACTTTTAGTCCATCGATCATTTAGCAGATGGAGTTTCTCTGCCAATGAATATTAAAATAAAAACATTTTTGAAGACAGTAAAAAGATTGATATTTTAGCATTTTGTATGGCATACAGGGAGTCCTGTGGTTGTGGATGCTTTCCTGAAAATTGCAACTTTAAGTGAATCATAGATTCCATTAGAAATCAATATTAGATTCCTTCGGACATTTCTCACCCAGAAAAAACAATGCGCTGGTTGAAATACCATACCATACATGTAACAGCACTCACCTACAGAACTTTTAGATCGACCAAACTCCATCTAGTAGCAGAAGTTGATCTGTGCTGGTAGCAACTGAAATCCCAGAACTACCTGTACTGACTGACTTCTGCCACTAGATGGAGCTGTTCAACATAAGTTCAGAATGGAAGTCAGTAGCCAGAAGTGGAGCACCTGAAAACAAATCCTGGGGACTGAGGTAAGAACAGAGGATGGGAGTGGGGGTTTGGGTGGAGGTGCATGGCAAGGTTGGAAGGAAGCAATGTCAGGAGGCAAGGCTGGGAGCGAGGAGAAGAGGGACTGAGGGCATGAGCAGAAGTACTGCGGGAAAGGTCATGTGAGCAGACAGGCCACAGGAGAGGAAGTCTTTCGCAAACAGCGTTAAAGCAAAACTGGCAGCGTTAAATGAATATATTGACACTACTTTATTAATGATATTAAAGTGAAACAATGTTAAAGTGAGTCAATGTTAAGCTGGGACTTACTGTATTAAAAGATAAATTCTCAACGTAATGATTTTGTTTACATCAGGCATTAGTTTCCTTTACCTTATTTGTGTTTTCTTAACTGGAGCTGGTTCAGTAAATACTACAACAGGAATAGCCAGGTTAAAGAAACAATTTCTGTATGCTTCAAAGGGATGGCCTTCAACGATCTTAATTAACTCTACAGCAACCTAGAGAGAAAAGACAAATCTTGAGAATGAATGAGAACATGCTATCAGCATGCTAGGATTGAGTTAAAACATTACTTTTATTTTGAGAAATAGCTTCTAATCTAGCAGAGACTGATGAAAGCCTCTTGCTTCCAAAGGCTTAGAGAGTTCCAAATTAAATCAATTTGAGTTATACCATTTGCTATAGGCCTGAACGGAAAAACTGGCATCAATAATCTTGAGAGGGGGATCTTTTGAGATTTGGTGCAAGTTTTTCTTCTTGGGGTAGCTTAGAGGGAAAAACAAGGTAAATAACTGTTTGTTACTCTATAACTTAAACTCTACCCCTTCTTAACCCCTATACACAAACACACACACAAAATCCATGTCTTGTATGTGTTATAAGGGTGAGATAAAACAGTTCAATAGCACAAATCCGGGGTTCAGGATTAGATGGGTTGACTTTGATTGCTTTCTCCAAATTCCTTGCAGGTTGTTGTGGCTGACGCGAGATGGTCTCCCAGCACTTGCAGTCTGTGGTTCTCAGGTTGAAACTTGCTTTTAAATGTCTCTACTGGTGATTTTTCCCTTTTTCCTCCTGACTGGGGGTTTGCAAAGGAGGTAGGATACAGCAATGAGAGGGTTAGACAGTTAGCTACTTTGGCAGGATTACTGGAGTCTTACAAAACACAGGATAGAGAGGTCTCAGGTCTTTCCTCTTTTCAGGCTAGGAAAACCACTATCCTCACACACAGCCTGGCTACTTGGTCAGGAGCCAATCAAAACGCCGTCACTAGGCAGTTCCCTCTTAAACCAGTCTTCTTTCCAGCACCATTCTGTCCAACCTGGATCACGTGTGCTGGATTCTAACTTGACTTGTTTCTCTAACTCTTTTCCATTAGCCTGCTCTCATACTACTTTACATGCTCCTGTTTTTGTTTTGGGTAATGGCCCTACACAATCTACTAACACCCAACTAAATGGTTCTTCAAATACCAGTATGGGTATTAAAGGTGCTAGTTTGATTACATGTTGAGGTTTACCTACTACCTGACATGTATGACAAGTTCTACAAAACTGCACTACATTTTTATGAAGTCTTAGTCAGGTAAAATTCCTGTTTATCGATGCTTTGGTTTTCTGTATTCTTACATGTCCTGCCATGAGAATCTCGTGTACTACTTGCAATATCTCCTTACGATATTTGGGCGGTACCACCAACTGATGAACAACTGTCCATTCCTCATCCACAGGTCTGTGAGGGTGTCTCCACTTCCTCATCAGAACTCAGTTTTTAAGGTAATAGCACTCTAGAACTTCATCACCCTCAATTTCAGTGTGAGCTGACTGTGCTAACTTGCTTAACCCTGGATCTGCTTTCTGAGCCTCAATTAAGGAAGACATGCCAAACACGTCCTTTGAATTATCCTCATCCTTAAATAAAGTGTCGGCTACTCTAACGTCTGCTCGTGGTATTACGTTGACCTCTGGTGATGGACTTTGTTTAGCCATTGCTCTGGTCACCAATGGAAAAATGCCAGGAATCTGTTCTTGTAACTGCTCTGTCTCTTTAGCCTCTTTTGGACTTTGTGATAATGGGCGAAGCTATAACCTTCACTCCTGCCAAATCATTCCCCAGGAGTAGATCCACTCCATCCATGGGTAATTTCTTAACCACTCCTATTAGCACTGATCCACACAACAAGTCACAATCCAATTGCACTTTGTACAATGGAACCGGGATTTACTCTCCACTTATCTCGTTTAGTAATACTTTAACTTTCACCGAATTCTCTGAAGGGAAAGTTAGGTACTTCTCCAGCAAAAGGTTTTGAGTAGCTCCTGGATCCCTTAATATAGTTATGGGTTAAAGCCACAGTCCAAGTAAAATAAAAAAATATGTTCTTTACACTGAATGCCAGACCTACATGGATAACTAGGAGAGGGGTCAGCGACTGGGAAACCATAATGAAAATTTGTGGCCTGAAATCACAATGGCAGCTGGCAGCCACCAATAGAGACGGACCTTGGACCCCCACAGCCCCGGCAGCGCCTGAGATCCCAGAGCCCTAGCAGCGTCTGATACCCCAGAGGCTGGACAGCGTATCATTCACTGCAATTGCTGGTCATTTGGAATTGATCCGTAGAAGAATGCGGTGGTTTGTATCAATGTACAGAGATGACAGTCCTACTTTATAATTCATTCTTTTACTCTCCAATATATGGTCAAACATCACATTGGCTCGGAATTTATCTCAAATTCTATTCAAACACGAGTACTTTATTTTTGCTCTTAGGATGTTATTAATGATGGCAAGGCAGTATTTACTGCTTATTCTTGGTTTGGTTGAGGATATAAAAGAGCCAACTATTTAAAGGAGGACTGGAAAGCCACAGAGGTTATTCTGAGTAGGGACTGCAGCAACCTTACCTGGAGATCAATGAGCCAGTTATTTTTTCACGTTAGCCCAGCAGCTTTTATAGGGCCCATTTTACCAGGTTTACTGAATTCAATTTTGGTAAGATTTGAACTTCTGACCTTTGGGCTGCTAGTCTCATACTGTTATTGTTACACTTCTGCAGCACTAATCGAGAACCCAAACCAGAAGCATTAAGGCATTCCTACCAGCCCTGATACTGCTGCAGTTGCGGTTGCTATGGCAGGAATGATCCGTCCAGCAATCCTTTTCGTCTTTAACCTGTCTGCCGTATTGATGCTGTACATCTTTGCTCTTATGTTGGAAGCAGCTGTTATGAAGTCAATGTGCCCGTTGCTGTCATTGTCTTTTTCAAAGGAGATTGGCACCATGTGAAGGCGAGCTACGGTGCAATGAAAAAAAAAAAATTGTAGTTATTCGGATCCATTTTGCATTTGTAAGATGCGTACATTGATTTGAGAGCTTTCCTCAGTTTTCTTACTCCTCTCCCAATGAATTTTGTCTCCTTCCAAAGGGAATTACTTGTTCCAGGGTCTGGGCAGTAGTTTTCCAGTACCTCATCCAGTGGCCATTTTGTATTGTGTAAACCTATACTGAATGTTCGATGACTACTTGGCAAAGGTGGGTGTGTGGGTGGCGGGAGGGATATCATCACAGCCGAGCCTGCCTGTTCTTGTGTGATTCCCACACTTTACAAATGGCATTAGGGGCCTAATGGGCAGTGATCAGGATCAGAGAACTATAGATGCTTTCAACATAGGAGGAGACTACTCACCTGACAAGTCTGTGCTGTCTCTTTGCTATAGTAACACAAAGTAATCCCACTACCCTGGCCTCTCCTGATTGTCCTGTATTTACCTCAGCTTCAAAGCAGAACCAATGGGGTTTGTCCTGACTGGTCTATCATTTCCCTGGTAGATTGCAGAGACCAATCAACATTCATGGCCAAATTGAGGGGGAAAGCCTGAGGTTAGCTCTAAAATAATAATGATACAATTAAAAGCATAATATCACTGCTATCCAGACTCTGTCTTTGTTCAGTTTTGATCATCTCATGTGGTGGAGATATTGAGACCCTGGAAAGGCTCAGAGCAGGGCCACTCAAATGGGGCTTTTAATTTTGGAAAAAAGTGTAGACTTTAAGGAGACATGATTGAAGACTTTAGGATAATGAAATGATTAGATTCTGCCCAAGTGCATCTGTCATTCAGCCTGTGGCGTCACTTCAAATAAAGCAGATCAAAAGCCTCAAACAGTGAACAGGAACATATGCACATTTCACGGCACTCACTTTTGGTTGCCATTCCAGTTCTTCTAGCTTTGTTCAATAGGTCAATAGCCACTCGTTCCTCTTCGCTGCTTACTGCGAGTTTTGCCTGGTCAGATTTCTTTACGTTTTCATCAGTTTCTATTTGCTATAAAAAAAGGCAGAGCTTTCATGCTACAAACAAAACAGCATTGCAAACAAATACAGCTTTGTTTAAAAAGTTTGAACTAAATTTTTTTCCTCTTAGAGGCCAAAATTTCTATTTATTGGAAAATCCTCTGACATAATCACAATTGGTTTCATGTCCTCTACATACATGGGAGTGACTTGTGTATTTTTAACTCTAAAATCAGCAATCATCAAAAGAAGATAATTCATTTAGATACAGACATAAGCTGAGTTTTACTATATTTTATCATTGATATCACTCCTCACTTTCCAAAATGAAATTGCATGAACTAATTTTCAAGCATACTTTATTGGGCAAGAAAATGGACTCAGATCTCCGTAGGCCAGGGTCAAAAAATGAGTTGGTGTCAGCCTTTGCTCAGTTGTAGCAATCTCAACTCTGCATCAGATTGTTGTGGGTTCAAGCCTCACTCTAGGGACTTGAGGACATAATCTAGGCTGGCACTTCAATGCAGTACTGAGGAAATGTTTCATAGTTAGAGGTGTCTTCTTTTAGGTGAGATGTTCAACCAAGACCTTGTGTGCCCTCTCAGGCGAGCATAAAAGATCGCTTGGCACTATTTAAAGAAGAGGACTAGTGGTGTTTGGTCAATATTTATCCCTCATCTAATCCAAGGCGGGGGGGTGGAAAATGCAAATCAACTGGTCATTGTCTCATTGCTTTTTCTGGTAGCTCACTGTGTATAAATTAGCTTCAGTGTTACCTACCTTACAACAGTGACTACATTTCAAAAATACTTAATTGGCTGTAAAGCACTTGGGACATCCTGAGGTCATGAAAGAATCTATATAAATACAAGTGTTCTTTAATTAATCTGCAAAACTGAATGAGCTGCCAACATTGTATAAGTATTTAAATACTATTAATTTTTAAAAAAAAATTCAGGTTCATGGGATGTGGGCTTCGCTGGCTAGGCCAGTATTTATTGCCCATTCCTAATTGCCCTTGAGAAAGTGGTGGTGATGAGCTGCCTTCTTGAACCGCTGCAGTCTGTGTGGTGTAAGTACACCCACAGTGCTGTTAGGAAGAGAGTTCCAGGATTTTGACCCAGCGGCAGTGAAGGAACGGCGATATAATTCCAAGTCAGGGTGGTCAGTGACTTGGAAGGGAACCTCCAGGTGGTGGTATTACCATCTATCTGCTGCCCTTGTCCTTCTAGATGGTAGTGGTTGTGGGTTTGGAGTGCTATCTAAGAAACATTGGTGAATTCCTGCACATCGTCTTGTAGATGGTACACACTGCTGCTACCGTGCGCCGGTGGTGGAGGGAGTACATGCTTGTGGATGTGGTGCTAATCAAGCAGGCTGCTTTGTCCTGGATGGTGTCCAGCTTCTTGAGCTGCCCTCATCCAGGCAAGTGGGGAGTATTCCATCACATTCCTGACTTGTGCCTTGTAGATGGTGGACAGGCTTTGGGGAGTCAGGAGGTGAGTTACTCATCGCACAATTACTAGCTTCTGACCTGCTCTTGTAGCCACAGTATTTATATGGGTAGTCCAGTTTAGTTTCTGGTCAATGGTAACCCCCAGGATGTTGATAGTGGGGGATTCAGCGATGGTAATGCCATTGAACATCAAGGGGCAATAGTTGGATTCTCTCTTGTTGGAGATGGTCATTGCCTGACATTTGTGTGGCGTGAATGTTACTTGCCACTTGTCAGCCTAAGCCTGGATATTGTCCAGGTCTTGCTGCATTTGGACATGGACTGTTTCAGTATCTGAGTAGTCGCGAATGGTGAACATTGTGCAATCATCAGCAAACATCCCCACTTTTGATCTTATGATGGAAGGAAGGTCATTGATGAAGCAGCTGAAGATGCTGTGACTTCGGCCACAGGTAATCCAAGAGCTACTGCACGGTTTCTGGTGCTCGCTGTGGTTCTGCATGACTGTCTAAATGCAACAGCAGCTTTCCCAATCATTTTTATACAGCAAATTTACTAAAGTAATATAGTGTGATTCAAGGGCAAAATATTACTTACTTTATTGATACTGAAGGTTACAGGCCTCACAAATATGAAATGACAGCCCCACAAGCAATGCTTGAAGGTTTCCTATTTGTTTTTCTCAGCCTTTCGTAACCAAGTTCCAAATGAATGTGTTTTATCTGTTCTTTCCTGGCTTTGTGACTGTGCTCCATACATCTGTCACAGTTGTGTTTTTTGGAAATACTTTGCAAAATAAGCTGGCTATTGCAATGCATCACACTCCACCACATGAATTTGCCTTTCTATGGACAGCAGACAGGATAAGTATTCTTCATCAAATTTAGAAACAGGCCAAAAACACCAAGTGTCCTTTACCATAGATGTTGGCATATAAGTCAACCTTTGAAGTCTCGAAAAATCCCTCCAAAAACAGATAAAAGTAAACTGCCGGTGTGGGTGTGGATGGTCGCCATTTTGAAATGTCAGCGACATCCTACACAGAGTGGGCATGACTTAATCTCCCGCGTATCTTCACAATACCGCTTGTGTCACCTGCTTGATCCCTTGCACTTAGTTATAAGGTACCAGTTAGTAAGACATGCATTTGTGGGGTGAAAAATTGAGGCTGACTACTGATACAAGTGTAGCAAATCGTGGTTGAAAGGTGGTGGGGAGATTGACTTATACTCTGAGTACATGCAAAAACATGATTTTTGTGGCCAGAAAAATGGAGTCGTCATATTTGTTGGGTCAACCTATATGCCGTGATTTATGGTATTTATATAAAATATTTGAGTGAAAAGTTTAGTACACTTCTTACACATATAATCAATAAAGATTCTTTTCTATTGTCTCCCCAAAGATGAGCACTAATACATAAAGCCATTTATTAGTTTAACCCTTTCTAACTAAGCTGGTTCAGGTTTTTCCCAACACAGGCAGTCTTTTTCGTTGCTGGCTGCAAAGTTCACATCCAGCATGACTTCCATGTGTTGTTCTGAACTGCCATCATCAATTTGGGATGAAATCCCTGCCTCCAGACTGACGGCAAGTAATAGTCCCTAAGATAATTAGCTAACACTTCAAACCTTTATCACATGGGCCAAAACAAGCCTATGCTGGCAAAAATCTATAGACAAATAGATCAGTTCCAACCGATGGGTTTATGTTAAAGACAATATAGCGTATAGTCTCAGGAGTTTTCATTCTAGCATTATAAGGATAAAAGCTAAAAAAATTCACCTCAGACAAAAATCCATTTTGGCACATTTGCCTTGAGATGCTTTTAATGGTGCTACATAAAATAGGAGATATGGTTTTACTAGAAATACCAAGCAAAGGAAACCACCATGAAAACATTCAGGCTATGGATATGCATTGCAACCAGCAGAATGCTTACCCTGATATTTGTATTATTTATCTAATTTTAGAAAACTTGCTAATGATACAAGTAACTTTGTTTGTTATCCCACCTCCAAAACCTCTTACTCTCAGCTATTAACATTATACCTATATCAGTTTTTTGTTGCATCTTGCACAGTACAGTCAGCTGGACCACAGATCACAATGGCATTTGCAACCACTTTGAAAAAAAGAAATGTGACTTGCTCAAATTGGAGTGGTGAATTTGTTATTTCCAAGAACTTTATTTTAAATGAATCAATCTGGCTAAATACTCTTGGAGCCAATCACAAATACGAGTTTTTGCTAGTCATATTTAACATGCTACCCTAAACGTTAATAGCTCATGTGTTATGTGCAAGTCTTTTAGTCGCATATAGATATAATTACCACAGTATGGTAGGCAATCTTGCATGCTGGATTCCCAAACTAATGATATATATGTAATTTGGATGCATTATGGAAATAGGAATGCCACAAGTTTGGTTTTAGCTTCAATAAATTTTGGATTATTTAAAAAGAATAAGAACTACTGACCAACGATGTGATAGTACAGGATTTTTAAAAGCAATAGTCACAATATAAACAGAAAAGTTCTTAGGTCATACTCCATGGTATGTTATGATGAGACACACCAACATACAATGTGCAAACAATGCTGAAAACAAAAGTCCCTTTGCCAAACTCAGCTCTAACCTGTTACTCAAAGACTTACTTTTGCAGAAGGTGTAAACTTTGGAATCTCAACCTTGGACAGTAGTTGGGAAATAGCTTCCTTGGATATGTCCTGGAATAAGTTAAACAGAGTTATAATATCACCTTCCCAGAAATTGTCTCTGCTGTTTTTCATTATATGACACTTATTTTACTATTGCAGTAAGTCCTGCTCCTGGTCTGTTGTCTCTGGTGTCTCCCAAGGACTGATCCTTGGCTCCCTCCTTTTCCTCATCTATATGATGCCCCTCGATGACATCATCAAAAGGCACAGCGTTATGTTCACTGAGGAGATCCAGCTCTACATCACCACCAACTCTCTCAACTTCTCCGCTGTTGCAAAATTATCAGACTGCTTACCGGCATCCAGTACTGGATGAGAAATTTCTTCCAATTAAATATCGGGAAGGCTGAATCTATGGTTTTCTGTCCCCGCTCCAAACTCTGTCTCATAGCTAGTGTCTCCATCTCTTACCCTAGCAACGTCTGAGATTAAGTCAGTTTGTTTGCAAACTTGGTGTCATATTTGATCCTGAAATGAGCTTCTGACCTCAGATTTTGTTACTTCCACCTCTTAACACTGGCCAGCTTTGCATGTCTCAGCTCATCTGCTGCTGAAACCATCATTCATGCTTTTGTTTCCTCTGGACTTGACTAATCCAATGCACACTTTGCGGATCTGCCATATTCTACCCTCCGTAAACTCGAGGTCATCTAAAACTCTGCTGCCAGTGTCTTAACTTGTTGTAAATCCTGCTCTCCTATCACCCCTGTGCTCACTGACCTACACCGGCTCCCAGTCAAGCAATATCTTGATTTTAAAAATCTCCTCCTTATTTTCAAATCCCTCCATAGCCTTGCTCCTCCTTATCTCTTTAATCTTCTCCAGCTCCACAACCCTCTGAGATATCTGCACTCCTCTGATTCTAGCCTCTTGTGTATGCCCAATTATAATTGGTGGTCATGTCTTCAGTTGCTTAGGCCCCAAGCTCTGGAATATCTTCCCCACACTTCTCCGCCTCAATTTCCTCCTTTAAAATATTCCTTAAAACCTACTAATCTGACCAAGCTTTAGGTCATCTGACCTAATATCTCCTAATGTGTTTCTGCCTCATTCTTTTGTTTCATAATGCTTCTGTGAAGCACTTTGGGGTGTTTCATTATGTTAAAAGCGCCATATAAATACAAATTTTTGTTGCTGTACTACAGATTAAAGTTCAGGAGCAGGTTCCAAACATTAAGAATGGAGCGTACACTAGCGAATGTCCTGTGCCAGCATTTCTCTTGAGCTATGGATGACAATTCTGTGTCTAAGCTTGTAGCAGGAATAGTAAATTTTCATACAAATTATTCAAGGACAGATCATGACATACAGCAGTCCGATAAAGCTCATCTCAGGAACAGAATTATCATCTGGACAGTGTCAAGTTATTTACATTAGCATGAAGCACTGATGGTTAGGTGTCAATTACTGGGTGCTATAATTTGAGATGAGGTAGGAATATCACAAAAGAAATGCCTTAGCTAATAGTCACACAATAGGGAATTAAGCATTTTATTCCACAATTCCTCTCCTTCCCCCTTCCTTTCCTACAGGCGCCAATCACCCACTGGGACCTCACCCAAGCAGACATAATATACATTATTCAGGGGTGAGCCTTGAAAGATTGCAGGCACATTGTTATTGCTCAGTGTGCGGGAGGGGACAGGACAAGGCACACAGCCACTCTCAGTGTGGGGGAGAGGGCAGGACGCTGCCCTCGATCCTCCCAACCCTGGTCCTTTCCCGTGTCCACACTTGGACACTTCCAACAGAGATTGCTGGATAATGATTAGGTTGGCCAATTACCTGCTCCAAGACCTAGGGTCGCTGAGGCCAATATTATTGCTTCTGCTGCCACCCTTCCTGAGATCAACTAATTCAACAGAGACTGGAGATTAAAGCTGAGAAATTTCTGGTCTGTATTGCTCAGCTACAATAAACCCCAGTCCATCTGCTGATCCTGAGGGGTCTTGACAGGGTGGATGTGGAGAGGATGTTTCCTTTTGTGAAAGAAATCTAGAACTAGGGGTCACTGTTTAAAAATACGGGGTTGCTCATTTAAAACCGAGATGAGGCGAATTTGTTTTCTCTCAGAGGGCTGAGTTTCTTTGGAGCTCTCTCCCTGAGAAGGGGGTGAAGCAGAGTCTTTGAATATTTTTAAAGGAGAGGTGGATAGATTTTTGGTAAGCAAAGGGGTGATAGGTCAGCAGCAGGTGGGATGTAGATTTCAGGTTACTTATCAGATCAGCCATGATCTTATTAAATGGCAGAGCAGGCTTGAGGGGCTGAAAGGCCTACACCTGCTCCTTGTTCGTATGTTTGTATGAAGCATTTTGTTACATCCAAACTTAAACATTCTAATGACTGCTTGGCCAGCCTCAATCTTCCACCCAGTGTTAATTTGACTGCATCCAAAACTCGCCTGTCTGTATCCTAACTCACAATAAATCCCATTCACTCACTGATTGACATTAGTTCCCAGTACCTCAATGCCTCAAGTTTAAAATTCTCATCCTTATGTAAATTCCTCCCTTCCTCACCTCTTTTTTTGTATTCATTCACGGGATGTGGGCTTTGCTGGCTGGGCCAGCATTTATTGCTCATCCCTAGTTTCCCTTGAGAAGGTGGTGGTGAGATACCTTCTTCAACCATTGAAATCCATGTGGTGTAGGTACACCCACAGTGCTGTTAGGGAGTTCCAGGATTTGACACAGTGACAGTAAAAGGATGACAATATATTTCCAAGTCAGGATGGTGAGTGGTTTGGAGGGGAACTTGCAGGTGGTGGTGTTCACATTTATCTGCTGTCCTTGTCCTTCTAGATGGTAGTGGTCGTGGGTTTGGAAGGTGCTGTCGAAAGAGCCTTGGTGAATTTCTGCAGTGCATCTTGTAAATGGTACATACTGCTGCTATTGTGCGCTGTTGGTGGAGGGAGTGAATGTTTGTGGATGTGGTGCCAATCAAGTGGGCTGCTTTGTCCTGGACAGTGTCCAGCTTCTCAAGTGTTGTGGGAGCTGCACTCGTCCAGGCAAGTGGGGAGTATTCCATCACACTCCTGACTTGTGCCTTGCAGATGGTGGACAGGCTTTTGGGAGTCAGGAGGTGAGTTACTCATCACCCTATTCCTAGCCTCTGACCTGCTCTTGTAGCCACAGTATTTATATGGGTAATCCAGTTCAGGTTCTGGTCAATGGTAACCCCCTAGGACATTGATAGTAGGGGATTCAGAGATGGTAATGCCATTGAACATCAAAGGGCGCTGGTTGGATTCTCTCTTGTTGGATTCTTTTTTGTTGGAGATGGTCATTGCCTGACACTTGTGTGGCGTGAATATTATTTGTCATGTGTCAGCCCAAGCCTGGATATTGTCCAGGTCTTGCTGCATTTGGACATGGACTGTTTCAGGATCTGAGGAGTCGCAAATGAGCTGAACATTGGGCAATCACCAGTAAACATCCCCACTTCTGACCTTATGATGGAAGGAAGGTCATTGATGAAGCAGCTGAAGATGGTTGGGCCTAGGACACTACCCTGAGGAACTCCTGCAGTGATGTCCTGGAGCTGGGAGGACTGACCTCCAACAACCACAACCATCTTTCTTTGTGCTAGGTATGACTCGAGAGAGTTTTCCCCCTGATTCCCATTGACTCCAGTTTTGCTAAGGCTCCTTGATGGCACACTTGGTCAAATGTGGCTTTGATGTCAAGGGCAGTCACTCTCACATCATCTTGGGAGTTCAGCTCTTTGGTCCATATTTGAACCAAGGCTGTAGTGAGGTCAGGAGCTGAGTGGCCCTCGTGGAACCCAAACTGGGCATCAGTGAGCAGGTTATTGCTAAACAAGTGCCGCCTGATAGCACTGTTGATGACCCCTTCCATTACTTTACTGATGATTGAGAATAGACTGATGGGGTGGTAATTGGCCAGGTTGGATTTATCTTGCTTTTTGTGTACAAGACATACCTGGGCAATTTTCCACATAGCCGGGTAGATGCCAGTGTTGCAGCTGTACTGGAACAGCTTGGCTAGAGACGCGGCAAGTTCTGCAGCACAAGTTTTCAGTACTATTGCCGGAATATTGTCAGGTCTCATAGCCTTTGCAGTATCCAGTGCCTTCAGCTGTTTCTTGATATCACGTGGAGTGAATCAAATTGGCTGAAGACTGGCATCTGCGATGCTGGGGATCTCTGGAGGAGGCCGAGATGGATCATCCGCTTGGCACTTCTGGCTGAAGATTGTAGCAAATGCTTCAGCCTCATCTTTTGCACTGATACACTGGGCTCTACCATCATTGAGGATGGGAATATTTGTGGAACCTCCTCCAGTGAGCTGTTTAATTGTCCACCACCATTCACGATTGGACGTGGCAGGATTGCAGAGCTTAGATCTGACCTGTTGGTTGTGGAATCACTTCACTCAATCAATCAAAGGACCAGATCTAAGCTCTTCCCATTACTAGTATGCTCCAGTCCTTCAATCATTTGAGAACTCTGCAGTCCCACAATTCTGGCCTCTTTTTGTATCCCGATTTCCTTTGCCCTGCACTATGCTTTAAGCTGTCTATGCTGTAAACTCTGGAATTCCAACCCAAAACCTCTCCATCTCTTTCATCTCCTTTAAGACTCTCCTTAAAACCTAACTCTTTTATCAAACCGTCCTAATGCCCAATGGTTCAGTGTTAGATTGTCTGATTATGGTCTTGAAGCGCCTTAGGATGTTTTATTATGTTAAAGGTGCTATATGAGTGCAAGCTGTTGAAGACCTTTTATCTAATAACCAATACCTACCTGTTCCATATAAGGAATCTTGTAAATTGTTGCAAAAAGTCTTGCAGCACTTAATACAAAACTGTAGTGCCTAAAATAATAAAACATTAGGTTATAATTGTGAGAAGGGCTATGTTGTACCTTAAGACAAAATAGGATGCAATATCATGTGATAGCACCAGTAAGGAAAACAGCTTAATCTGAGAAACATTAAAAACCATGCAATTTGTTTAAAACATTCTGATAAATACTGCTGTTAACTATTTAAACAGGAGAAAATTATATTTACCTACTTAAGTTTGTTTACTGGGCTTTTAATAATTCATGTACTTATTTAACTGAAATGTGAATGCCAATTAAAACGGCTTTTGATTTGAATACTCTCCTAATTGCTTATTTGGATGCAAATGGAATAAGTTAATGTAAAAGAGGTTTAAGCAATTGATTACAATTCTTCTAACATGCCAAAAAAATTGAAATACAATCTTTTGTGATTGCAAGCATTACTTATGGGTGTTGGTCTGAAAACTACTCAGTTAATTGGACTCAATTTCAATTGTGTCCAACTCACCCACCGTTCGTAATAGATAAATGAATGCAGTACTTGCATACTAACTGCTGTAATACATCAAAAGAAAAGGTCTTTGTTGCAGCTTCAAGATCACCCTATTATTTAACAAGATATTGGGCAATAAAAGCTGTATTCCAGATTGTTGGGGTTGTAAGTTCTGCTTATGCTGAATTTAAGATTATAACTAAGGCCAAACCTGCAAAAAGTGACAGAAGTCCATAAGGGAAAGTGAAATATAAATTCTGATGGTTACTTACAACTCATCATTTATGTCGAACTGCATTGGACAGGGTGGCCTCTTTGGTGACTGCCAAAATAAGCCTGTAAGCAAACAGAGTCCCAATAATTGCTGCATTTTAAAATATGTAAAAATTACAGGCAACAGTTTGATCAGTTTATCAGAGAAGGACAAGGGCACCAGGTGCAAGGGACTCTGAAGGAGAGTCATACGGACTTAAAACATTAACTCTGTTTTTCGCTCCACAGATGCCGTCAGACCTGCTGAGTTTTTCAAGCATTTTCTATTTTTCAGATTTCCAGCATCCGCAGTATTTTGCTTTTACCTTCTCTCCATGTTCTCCTCACACTCTATTTACACACCATTCTGAGCTGGTCTTTCCTTCGTTATTACTAGATAAGAATCCTGAAACTCCATTCCTCACAGTATTATGGGAGCACCTGAACTGCAATGACTGCAGCAGTTCAAGACGACTCATCACTTTCTCAACTTGGGATAGGCAATAAATTCCGGTCTTGTAAGCGAAATCCATATTCAAAGATTTTTTTAAAAAAAGTATGAATGGAGATTTCTTTACAAGAAACATCAATGCATTATAGGATTGTAGATTTGTTTTGCAATCTTTAAACAGTATCAATTCCAGCTCAGCAGTGGGTTAACTGATAAGTTCAATGCCGATTGTGAAAGTGAGCTATTTAAACCAGAAGGGTACCAAGCATAGTCTGTACTGAAATGGCTGACCTCAGCCAGGTAACAATTGGCTAGATTTTTCTGTCAAAATAATAGTGAGGCTTTTGGTACTCTCCATTATTTATGTGTAAATGTTAGAGCAACTTCAGATGAAGAGCAGATGCACTGTTAAATACTAACATCTAAAAGCTGCTGTCGAGTTGTACCACTCCATTGGTAGTTGTGTTAAAATTGCATCTTGACGTCTGCTTCGTAATTGCCATGCATTGAATGTCATCAAGTTGCTGTCTCTGAATGGCAGATATGAATTAAACGTGCCACACAATGTTAAGTCTGATCAATACAAGCTTTAAGTGAGAGGATGAGTGTTAATTACTGCCAATCAATCCCTCTAGTTGAAAATTAATTTTACAATTATGGAGTCTCACTCCTTCAGGTATGAATTGATGCTGGAGATATTACAAATGGTGAAGTTTAAAATGTTTTAAAGAAAAAGATTTTCTTTTTCCTTTGTCTTTTCTCTTTTTGTTTAAACTGATCAATTGTTCTCTCTTTATTTCTCTTTCTGTGCCTGATTTAATGTTGAATTCACCCACTCTTATATTTCCTTTTCAATCCTTGCACTGCTTAGTTCCCAATCCTTCGATCCGATTCACCAAGAAGGTACCTTGTTGCTTACCCTGTTAACACAGGCCCCAGACACCTGGTGAGGTTATCAATTTGCACTTTTGACAACTTGTGACCCAAAGCTTTTAAAACCTAAAAATACACAAGGTAGTCTAATCTGGATCAATGTTCTTGGGAAGGGCAAAAAGCCAGGTTTATCGGTTGCAGCATTGGGTGAGGACAGGAATGGAGACAATGTCCGCACCTTTTCTGCAGAGATCATTAGCAGCCAAGAGTGGGAATCCTAACTGAGCTTTTCTATTTCAGGGAATCATTGCAGCAGATCCAGTGATCCAATAACTTGAACCAGATCAGCACATGAACAGGAGATCTCCCTGGTTTGCATCACTCAATACCACAAATACAGCACAGTTATACACTTAACGAGCGCCAAGTAGTCTGGCACTAAAAAAGCTAAATATAATCAAATGAACAAATGTTACCACAATACTTACTTCCATCCTTCAGTTTAGTATCTAGTGGGAATGAATGCAGAAGTTGAACTGCCTGGAGGAAGATAAAGAATGGGTCACTGCATCTGCTTTGCAGATCTAGGCCTACATTCTCATATTTCACCTACATGCATTGCCAGAATGAACATTAATCAAGTAGACATTCCTCATAGGAAAACAAAAGAGGATGGGGATAATGTCAGGGAGGACATGCCGGAAGCAGCATGGCAGGGATGGGAGGAGGGGGGTGGTGGGCAGCAGGGGCAGAGGGCGGCAGAGCAACAGAGGGAGGGGGCGGCAGAGGGAGGGGGAGGCGTGGCAGGGTGGCAGAGGAGGGGGGTGGTGCTGTGGATGCTCTGTATATGTGGGGGTGGGGAGCTGCATAGGTGGGGAGGCTATAAGAAACGCTCAGTATATCAGAAACTAACAGTACTGCTGTGGCTGGGGAAAACTGAATAACCGATAATTGCATTCAAATGTACAAAACATCCTGTTAAGTAGTCTTTATACTGAAATTAAAGTACAACAATGCACTGAGTAGAAACAACATTTTAATTAGGCAAGTCAATTTTTCTTTGCGGTGAATATCATAAAAGATAAATCAAAACATTGTTAAAATGATCATAAAAGCACTCATTTAGATTATTGATGCACCAAATTGCGAAATATTATTAGATATCCTACCTTGTGATGGAAATATTTTTCAAATTTTACTCGTGCCAGAGCCACACACTCCTGCCAATCTGTAGGCCACCTATTAAGTAATTTAATTGCTTGAAATGATCCTTCTAAACTCTCTCCAGTTTGCATTCGCTACAAAACAATGGCGATAAAGAATGATGATACTCAGTTTAAATTCAAAGGTTAGCAAATAAATATTACCAACAGAAAAAATCCAAGAATGTTCAACTTGCAGCACAATCTACCTCCCCACTTTAATCCATGTTTTATTAATCTTAACCAATTTTTTGTTGATCATTGCAACATCAGTAAGAATTCAGAAGATTTGACATTGAAGGGTTTTTGTGTGCATATAGTTGTGTGGCTGTAAAATGGTAAAATATGCAGTATTACTGAGGAGTGAATTCACCAAGCTGACAGGCATGGAGAATGAGATAATATCAAACAGGTGGTCTTGCTGGGCTGGCTCCATATTTAGTAGAAAGTGATCTTTAAAAAGCGAAGTTTTGCTCTGAATTTTAGCAGTTTATGGTTATAACAAAACCTGCCATTTGGACTTGGTGAGTTGGGCTCTATGCATGCTTAACTCAGTTGGTTGCATTCTTGTGCCTAAGTCACAAGGTTGTAGGTTCAAGCCGCACTAAGGAGCTAAGTTGATAGTTCAATGCAATACTGTGGGTACGTAATTTCTGCTCCCAATTTTTCAGATGGTAGCTGTTGACAATTCTGATATTCCCATTTACTCCGATGCTAGACACACCTTTTGTTTCTTAACTTGTACCATTACCAATTCCTTTTGTCTTGTACCATCATCCCTTCTAATTTAGTCTCTCTTGCTTTCCACCCTTCCAGACTTTGCTTTTGTTTCCACCCCCTTTTCCTTTCCCAGTATTTTCAGGTTTTATATCATATTTTCAGCATCTGCAGTATTTTGCTTTTGTATTAGGTCTTTTTCTATGTTGTACACACAATGTAGCTTGATAACCAGCAGTCCATTACTATAAGTAGATGCTGGTCTCAAACCAGTAATTAACTAGCCATTGTCCACAAAGGACCAAAGGAATCTCCCTCCATTAGACAGAGACGCATTATTATATTATATGATGACATCACTGCAAAACCACAAGGACTGTTACATTTATACAAGATAATTTTTTAATCTACATTGTTAAAATTTAATAATACACATTCATTTGATAACGAGTGGAGTGTCCAAAAATATTGTTCTGCCCCTAGCAAGCTACCAAGTAGAAATGTGGAATGAACAATGTTGTAGTTTAGTGAGAAGAGTAACCATGCACCTGAGACTCTGCAAGGCCAGCTGTTCAGTAATTATGTGGGTTGAGTGGACAGCAGTTCAACACCAAATTCCCCTGACAGATTTCAGCCCTTCCTTCAGTGATAAATGATGCTAGATAGAATTTTATGCTACTTCTCCCACCCAATTGTCCCTGCATTTACTAGTTTCATGTCCTTGTGACTTCCCCATTTATTTGTAGGTTACAGCACATCTATGTGCTTTCTTAAAATGTATTGATGGTTTCTGCCTCCATCACCATTTCATGTAGCAAATTCCAGACCCCCAATCACCTCCTGGATGAAAAAATTCCTTCTGAACTCCCCTCTTATTTCAAAGGTTATTGCAGAAAATAAAAGGTCATGGTGTAGGGGGTAACATTTGCATGGATAGAAGATTGGCTAGCTGGCAGAAAACAGAGTATACATAAATGGGTCTTTTACCAATTGGCAGGATGTGGCGAATGGAGTCCCGCAGGGGTCTGTGCTGGGGCCTCAACTTTTTACAATTTACATCAATGATTTAGATGAAGGGAGCGATGACATAGTAGCTAAATTTGCAGATGACAGAGATAGGTAGAAAAGTAAGTTGTGAAAAAGACATAAGGTGGTTGCAGACAGCTATACATAGATTGAGTGGGCAAAGATCTGGCTAATGGGGTATAATGTAGGAACATGTCAAGTGGTTCACTTTGGCAGGAAGAATAAAAAAGCAGAGTATTACTTAAACAGAGACCGACTGCAGATCTAGGTGTTCTAGTGCATGAGTCACAAAATGTTGGTAGGCAGGTACAGCAAGCAGTTAAGGTGGCTAATGGAATGCTATCCTTTATTACGAGAGGAATTGAACATAAAATGTTCAATTTTTGTTGATTGCTTATGCTTCAGTTATACAGGGCATTGGTGAGACCGCATCGCGAATACGGTGTGCAGTTTTGGTCTCATTTAAGGAGAGATGTAAATGTGTCGGAGGCAGTTCAGAAGAGGTTTACTAGATCGATACCTGGAATGAGCAGGTTGTCTTATAAGGTTGGACAGACTGGGCTTGTTTCCACTGGAGTTTAGAAGAGTGAGGGATGACTTGGTTGAAGTATATAAGATTCTGAACGGTCTTGACAAGGTGGACTTGGAAAGGATGTTTCCTCTTGTGGGTTTGTCCAGATGTAGGGGGCACTGTTTTAAAATTAGAGGTTGCCCTTTTAGGACAGAGCTGAAGAGAATTTTTTTCTCTGAGGGTTGTGTAACTTTGGAACTCTCTGCCTCAGAAGGCGGTGGAGGCGGTGTCATTGAATATTTTTAAGGCGGAGGTAGATTGATTCTCTTGCCTAACAAGAATCTAAGGTTATCGGGGTAGATGTGAATGTGGAATTCAAAACACAAGCCATAATCTTATTGAATGGCACAGCAGGCTCGAGGGGCCGAATGGCCTGCTCCTATTTCTTATTTTCTAGCCAATTACTTTAAATCTATGCCACCTGATTATTGGCCTCTCTGTTAATTGAAACAAGTCCTTCCTATCCACTTTATCTATCATCACTGGCATCCTTCCAATTGCGCAAGTTGATGGATATGCAGCAAATCAAAGCTGTCAGGGATGAGTTAGCCTCATTTGGTGCACTTTTGCTAATGGCTAAGGAGACCAATCCATGAGGGGCAGGTTCTGCCACAAGTTCCGAATATGGAGTGGTTATCAGGTATTGTCATTTTTGGTGTTGCAAGCTGCTGTAACCACTAATAGTCATGTTGGCACATGCTGGTTCACAGATTATGTCACCATTTTCCTCTGTCATCAGCTAGTGTGCCCCAGGTCCAAGAATCAATGTTTAGGGCCTTCATGTCACGCTTGCAAGCATCCTTTAAACAGAGTTTTGGGTGTCCTACTGGTCATCTGGCTTTGGTTACCTCGCCATACAGAAAATCCTTAGGTATATGACCATGTTCCATCCTGTGAACATACTACAGCCACTGAAATCACCTCTGCTTGATGAGTGCCAACTTACTTGGAGAGCTTTGCCTTTGAGAGGACTGCTGCATTTGTGATTTTGCTCTTCCATGAGATGCTCAGAATGCACTTCAAACAGCAAAATTTCCTTTCTTGATAGTTGTAAGTCAGCCATGTTCTACAGTCATACAAGGTGCAGAGAACACAGGCCTCTATAACCTACATCTTGGTCCTAAGAGTCAGCTTGATATTATTCCATACACGTTTCATAATGTTATTCCATCCACTTTATCAAGGCCCCTGATAATTTTATACACCTCAATTAAATTCTCCCATTAGCCTCCTCTGTTCCAAAGAAAACAATTCCAGCCTATTCAATCTTTCCTCGTGGCTAAAATTCACCATTCCAACATCCTCATATCTTGTGTCATATCATTCCTGTGATGCAGTGACCAGAACTGTACACAATATTTTATCTGTGGCCTAAGCAGTGTTTTGTACCTTTCTAACATAACCTGCCTGCTCTTATATTCTAGGCCTTGGCCAATGAATTACAATAACCTGTATGCCTTCCTGACCACCTTATCTACCTGGCCTGCTAACTTCTTTGATCTGTTAACATACAGTCCAGGATCCCTGTGTTGCTCTACATTTTTCAGTATCCTACCATTTATTGTGTATTCCCTTGCCTTATTTGTCCCTCCCAAATATATTACCTCAAACTTACCTAGACTGAATGCCATTTCCCACGTGGCCCATTTTAGTATCATCTGCAAACTTCTTAATAATGCTACTTACATTTAAGTTGAATTAATTGACATACATCACGAACAACAAGGGACCCAGTACTGAGCCCTGTAGAGCCCCACTGGAAACAGCCTTCTATTCACAAAAACACCCAATCATAACCCTTTGCTTCCTGCCACCGAGCCAATTTAGGATTCAATAACCAGAGGATTGGAAAATCATAGTCGGATCCTCCGCTATTTTTATCCTTGCTTCATTTAACAGCCTGGGCTATATTTTAACTGGGCCTGGTGATTTATCAACTTTCAAGGATGCTCAACACAATGTTTGCTTCCTCACTACGTACATTAATGCCTCGCTTAATGTTGATCAGTTCAACATTTTATCATTATGTCATCAATGCAATAGGGAGGATATATCCTTTTAAAGTTGTGACATTCACCATAACATCACTCTTGAATCCCTGGACGACCACATCACCACTCCACATGCTGCTCTGCTCCTGCCCTGCTTTATATTACTAGATATCCCATTCAATATTTCACACCCCTCCTCATTAACTATAACGTTTGCTTCATTCCTCTCTTTTGTGCAGAAAGAAGCAAAGTATTCACAAAGAACCATGCCCACTTCTTGTACCTCCACACATAAGTCACCTTTTTGATCTCTAACTGGCCCTACTTTTTCCATAGTTATCTGTATTTATAAAACATCTTTTTGTGCTCTTTCATTTTACTTGCCAATACTTTTTCATGCCATCTCTCCACATTCCTAATTCTCTTTTCAATTGCACCCCTGCGCTTTCTATACTGTAGGGCTTTCTGCAGTATTGAGCTCTTAGCATCTGGCATAAGCTTTAATTTTTTTTGCCATATCCTACTTTGTATGTTCTTGATATTGGAGGAGGGGTAGTCCAGATTTTAGAATCCCACTCTTTTTCTTTGTGGGAACATAATTGTGCTGAACTCTTTTTAGCTCCTTATTGAATGCCTTCCACTGGTCTGACAGATTTACCTTCAAGTAATTTCCAGTCCAATTTTGCCAAATCATATCTTAACTTAGTAAAATTGGCCTTTCATTTGTCCTATCTTTATCCTTTTCCATACCTACTCTAAACATAAATGAATTATGATCACTACCGCTAAAACACTCTCCCACCTTTCCTCTTGCACAGATTCATTCCCTAAATCTTGTTTCAAAGTTACCTGTTCTCTTATTGGGCTTGCTACATATCACCTAAAATAGTTCTCCTGAATATATTTTAAGAATTCTACACCTCCTGTACCTTTTACAATGAATTTATTCTAGCTAGTATTAAGGTATTTGAAATCCCCCATCTCTGCCCTTTTGAGCAATTTGCCCAAACATTTGCTCTTCTCTATCTCCCTCTGTTTGGAAGTCTATAACATACATCCAGCAGTGTGATTACCCTTTCTTTCTTCCTCAATTCAATCCACATGGCTTCATTTGATGCTCTTTCTAGCATATCAACCTCCTCTCAGCTGTGATTCCTTCTTCAATCAATATTGTGACCCCTCTTCCTTTTTTTCCCCTTGCTTTCACATTTGAAAATCCTGTATTAAGGAATGTTGAGCTGACATTCCTATCCATCTTTAAGCCATGATTCAGTAATAGCTATCATATCATAACTCCAAGTATCCATCTGTGCTGTCAGCTTATTTGTCTTATTCCTTAGACTACTTGCATTGATAAGACTACTTGCATTGAAGTACATAGCACTAATCACTGAGTTCCTTTGTTGTCTATTTTCTTTCCTTTAATTCCTTGACCTTCTATACTTGTTTACTAATTTTCTGCTTTTGATTTCCAGTTGTGCTTCTCTTTCTTCTTAATCCATGCTCAGGTTCCTACCCCCATGCCAACCTAGTTTAAAGGCAATATCAGCAAACTTCCCTAAGATACTGATCCCAGTCCTGTTGAGGTACAACCTGACCAGCTCATACAACTCCCACCTCCCCCAAAATCAATCCTAATGTCCCAGGAATCTAAAGCCCTCCCTCCTGCACTGCCTCTCCAGCCATACATTCAGCTGTACTATCCTATGCTATTGGAAAGTGCACAGGCATGGATGTTAGCTTCGGGAAGAATTAGCTCAACCACCAAGCCTTCTACCATTGTATATATATATACACTATTAATACAGGCTCTTTTAGGTGTTTGAAAATCAAGACATTGAAGGGAAAAGAGAGTGTATTTGAGTGCACAGTATGAGCAAGTGGTTCTGTACTGCTCAATTAACATACTGTGGTATCATGGACATTCTTCAAGTGTCTGATTCTCCAATTTGCATTTCAGTGTAATTATTCTCACCTGTAGAACATTGTCTGTCGATTTATAGTTTTCCCAAAACTTGTTGTACATTGAGGGTTTGTATGAAAAGGAACTTTCAAACTGAAATGAGAAATAGAATAAGATTTTCCATCAGAAAATAAGAGGACAGCACTTAAATTGGCATATTGTCTAAAGAAGTGGAACCAAAAATATTTAATTTGCTGCATACCTTATCTCTCGACCACTGTATTGTGTGTTCAATTAATGCTGGAAAGGATTTTAACGTGCAAAATGGGATTTCTTCTTCAGGAGGATCGCGCTGTACAAAGCCAACATCAAATTAGCAAAGTGTAGAAACATATAAATGTTGAAACATCACACAGCAATCACTTCCAACATGAACTGCACCAATCTTTACTTGCTGAATGTGCTGTTCATATAGTTCAGTAATAGCAAAATTAGAAATGACAACACAGAAGCTCAATTGTCCCACTGAATCTGTCAGTCTCCAACTGCAGCATTCTATTTGAATTTCATTTCCTTGCCTTTGCTACAGCCTTTTTCAAAAACTAAACCAATTTATTTTAATAATATTATAGACTCTGCCTCAATTAGTCACTTATAAATCATTGCTTTCTAATAATTCCTATTTTTTCAAAAAGATTTTCTAACTTAAGATGCATGTTAATGGAGTAATAACCCAGCTATACAAAATGCTAACTGACCAAAGCACTTTACATTCACACTTTCAAAAGAATGACGCCTATTTACTGCTCTATATCCTAAGTTAATGGCAGGGTAATTGCCAGCCTTACATTTGAACATTCCTTGAACATTACAAGTATAGAAGGTCAAGAAAAACATTCTGAATTTGGTTCAGTTGACGTAACTCATTCGTAAATCTAACACCCTGCATTTAAATAGCACATTTTGTGACGTCACAATACCCCAAAGCGCACTGCAACTAATGAGCTACTTTTGAAATTTATATATCAGTTTCCTCACTAGGGATGAGTCTATGAACACTGAGTGTCCAGAGTGGTTAACTACAATACGATTCCATGATCTCTGGGTTTCTCGTATCAACTGCCTAGGGTTGGATTCCACGAGCACCAGCCTTCTCCCAGTACCAAGTTAGAGTCGGAATTGCCTACTGGTTTTCCTCTGATAGGCTGTTCAAGTGACCATTATCCAACTGCAACACTGTGTGTCAGTGGGTTATTTGACTACAAAAGATATGACAGCCCAACCTTATCCTACCCTTATCCAATGCCAGCAGTGGTCACTGGATGGTTAGCAGTACCGGCAACCCTGGTTGAATATATAGGTGGAATATAATACTATGCAGTAATATAACTGGGTGAGCTGAGTAGCCACAAGATGAAGAACACAGTATATTCTGTTTAATTGCAGTATCCAAGTAACAATTTTATAAACAAAAGTTTCAAACTAAATTCCATGAAGGGGGCCATAAATACAGGTTGCAATTTATGTGTGCTTAAACTCTTGGAAATACAATTAAAATGAAAAACTTGTATGAGTTAGTTGATAGCGGGGTTACCACAAGCAGCTTGTAGCTCTAAGGCAAGCAAGAAGGAATCAGGAAACTTTTTGTTGATGCATCCTGCAGGTAATGGTGCTGATATTGGGGTTACCATAAGAAGCCTGACAGCTCTAAGGCAAGCAAGAAGGAATCAGGATATTTGTTGCTGATTTGACCTGTGCCTGTGTGAGAGGACAAAAATAGGCTTTCAATGTAATGCCCCAAACAGCTGAGGGGCCAGCACTCATCATTTAAGCTCACATATTAAGAATAATTACTTGGGTGAGGTAGGCAGGTCGCTTGAACTGTATTCCTTTTTAAAGGCAGGAAAGGAGGCGGAGGGGGGGAGGGATTTAGATAAAACTTAGGGTGAATGAAGGGAAAATTAGGAGAATTGGCATGGCTCATTAGAAAAAAACAATACCAGCGTACAAGACTTTGGACAGAATTTTTCATTCTGGGGACTGAGTGCAGTGGCGGGCAGGATAAGCTACGTGTTTTCGACTGGGCAGGTTCTAACCTCATTAATTATGCATTTGTGAGCTGCTCACAGAATCACATGGCAGGGCGGCCACTGATTCATCCATCCCGCTGTCACCTTATGGAGTCGAAGGTCTTGGCGCCATATTAAAACGCAGCCTGAACACACACATTGACTCTACAGCCCAGCTGTTTTTGTATGGATTTCCTGAGAAGGCCCCCTGGACAAAGAAGCCCTGCACCCCAAGGTTCAGCCACAACTCACTGGTGGCTCTCCTCAATGTTGTCCGCAAATGCTGTAATGTCCTCTTTGCAAGGGATGGAATCAGGACGTCCATCAAGCTCACCTCGCTGGCCTGGGAGTGGGGGGGGGTCGCAGCAGGGGTCTGCGCTGCTGGGGTGCAAAAAAGAAATATCCTGCAGTGCAGGAAGAGGATGAATGATCTAATCCGCTCCGCCAGGGTAAGTCAACCTGCTCACTCCAAATTCTCATTTGCATAATGGCATCAAGCACTCAGAGTTACAATTAGGGGTCTCTCACACTATTAGCGGAGGAACTGAGGGCATCCTGGCTAAGTTTGCAGATGATACAAAGATAGGTGGAGAGACAGGTAGTATTGAGGAAGCGGGGAGGTTGCAGAAGGATTTGGACACGTTAGGAGAATGGGCAAAGAAGTGGCAGATGGAATACAACGTGGGAAAGTGTGAGGTCATGTACTTTGGTAGGAAGAATAGAGGCATAGACTATCTTCTAAATGGGGAGAGAATTCAGAAATCTGGAGTGCAAAGAGACTTGGGAGTCCTAGTCCAGGATTCTCTTAAGGTTAACTTGCAGGTTGATTCGGTAGTTAGGAAGGCAAATGCAATGTTGGCATTTATTTCGAGAGGACCAGAATATAAAAGTAGGGATGTGCTGCTGAGGCTTTATAAGGCTCTAGTCAGACCACATTTAGAATATTGTGAGCAATTTTGGGCCCCGTATCTCAGGAAGGATGTGTTGGCCCTGGAGAGGGTCCAGAGGAGGTTCACGAGAACGATCCCAGGAATGAAAGGCTTAACATATGAGGAACGTTTGAGGACTCTGGGTCTATACTCGATGGAGTTTAGAAGGATGAGGGGGGGATCTGATTGAAACTTACAGAATACTGAAAGACCTGGATAGAGTGGACGTGGGGAAGATGTTTCCTTTAGTAGGAGAGACTAGGACCCGAGGGCACAGCCTCAGAGTAAAGGGAAGACCTTTTAGAACAGAGGTGAGGAGAAACTTCTTTAACCAGAGAGTGGTGAATCCATGGAATTCATTGTCACAGAAGGCTGTGGAGGCCAGGTCATTGAGTGTATTTAAGACTGAGATAGATAGGTTCTTGAATGGTAAGGGGATCAAAGGTTACGGGGAGAAGGCAGGAGAATGGGGTTGAGAAACTTATCAGCCATGATTGAATGATGGAGCTGACTCGATGGGCCGAATGGCCTAATTTCTGCTCCTATGTCTTATGGTCTTATAGTCTAACATTGAATCTCTCTTGCACATCTTATCACCACCATCTCATCTATAATCCAGCACAAACAGCATCCTCAGCCCTTAATGGGGAGGGCTCAGCACACACAGCAGGCATGCATGCTTCCCAACTTCTCCTCCATCCCTTTTGATCACATTCCATCTATTTGTCTTCATGCAGGCGAAGCTGGCCCACAACAGGGGGTAGAGATCCCAGACAGGAAGAGGGACGGCAGAAATCCCATCACTCCCATCGAGGAGGCGGCAGCTGAGTTGGCACCCCCCGCCACCAATCATGAGTCTGCGTGAAACCCTTCCCTCTTTTGCAAAACTAAGCCCGCTTCCCCCCATCTAGTGTCTGCATGCACATCCTTCCTTGTGCCATATTCACCCCACCAATCCCCCTCCCAAGTCTGCGTGCACCCCTTCCATATCAGCCTCCAGCTTCCCCAACCCCAGTCACTCCTCTGCTTGTCATGCCCCTCCCTTGCTCCTAATACCCCCACCCATGCCCAGTGATCCTGTGCCTCATTCTCTCCTCCCCTGTTCCCTTCACCCTCATGTCACTGCCTTCTATTCCCCCCAATCCTCCACCCCAACGCAGCTCTCTGCTGGTAAAGTACAGCCCTACCTACGCCTAGCAGCCCCCTGTGAGAGCAGCCCTGCCACGCCAGTGTGAAAAGCCCTGCCTGCGCCCCACAGCACCCAGTGTGAACAGCTCACACCCAGTGTGAACAGTCTTGCCTGTGCCCCACATCACCCAGTGCGAATAGTGCTGCCTGCAAATCCTACATCTCATCTGAGCAGCAGCAGCAGCTTTGGCAGCGGTGACAAGCTGGAGCAGCGCTGTTGCTGGTAGGCTTTCAATGTTGTACGTACCTCAAAGTCATTAGTGAAATGAAGGTCGTCAGGTGCACACCACTCATCCGGTCGTGAATCAGACCGGTCTAATTTCCCGCTGGTGTGGCACATAATTAGGAGGGAGAATGTGATTCCAGTAAGTTGCGTTTCTAACAAGCATTCATGACAGCACTCAACCTGCCATCAGGCCACCATAAAAGTGCCCAAGGGAGAAAATTCTGACTTGTTTTCCCACCAACAGAAATGACACTTTTGGCATCACTCCGAATTTTCTGCTCCTGCCCACCACAGAACCCGTTGGCAGGACCAGAAAATTCCGCTTTTTTTCTTTCATGGACGGGAGAACTGTATGTCTAAAGTCATAGAGGTCTACTGTCAGCTGTACATTTAGAGAAATTAATTTTGAATTCTGTGGCACGATTTGTTACTAAACATTTGCAGCTTTCTCTCTTGCATTGTTGTTGTCCTAATAATTCAATTTTCCCAATTTGACTGTGAGTTAGAAGCAAAGCATAGGGCTATTGCACTGTTTAGAAGTAATGCACTTACATGGCTGTTGTAACACTCTGTCAGGTTTGGCACAATGACTTCAGTGTGTCCTTTTGTACCCATAGTTCCTGAATCTAGAAGAGGACACTGATTTGATACACATCGACTGTAAATGAAAATTCAACGAGTTAACTCTTAACTAAATAAGCAACAGTTGATTAGGAAAAGTTAGTGTAATTCATAGACATAAATTGCAACTAATTCATACAAGCCAGACAAAACTTGCACCTGGTGGAATTTACACAAACAGGTAGGTTATCTCACTTACACAAAAAAAATCAAACTATATTACATAAAAACAATTGAATAAATTGATTAATAAAGTCTAATAGTTAATAACTGTTTTTCATTCTTCCATTGATGTGGGCCAGCATTAATTGCCCATCCCTAATTGCCCTCGAGAAGATGGTGGTGAGCTTCCTTCTTGAACCACTGCAGTCCATGCGGTGACAGTGCTGTTCGGGAAGGAGTTCCAGGATTTTGACCCAGCGACAGTGAAGGAACTGCAATGCAGTTCCACGTCAGGATGGTGTGTGGTTTGGAGGGGAACTTACAGGTGGTGGTGGTCCCATGCACCTGCTACCCCTGTGTCCTTCTAGTTGTCAATGTCTTATTAATTACATTAAGGTTTAATGGCAATTACATTGTCAAATAGGTGATGGTTATTTGTACACCTATAAATGGGGGTAATCTTCCGCGGCTATGTTCGTGGCCAGGTGTCCCTGGAAAGGGAGCACGTGGTGTCCGTCAGCATGATAGAGGCCTTCCGCGGGGGCTGGGGTGCTTTATTGACCCCCTTAATCATGTTTTAATTTGAGTTTTGTTTAAGAATATTTTCTTTTTGCAATATCCCTTTAAGGGCTGCCTTTTGATTTGTCCCTTGATTTGTTGATTTAGTTTATTTGGTTTCACCAAAATAGTATACACGGGGATAGCTGGGACACGGAGGCGGGAGTAGTGCTGAATGTGAACTAAGTCAAACTCTCACCAGCAACGAAAGCAGCTGTGTCTTATTTCTAACTTCACCAACTGGTGTGGATCCGATTAACATGAGGTGGGAGAGGTCACAAGTTTGGACAGTGCTGTCAAAGGAGTCTTGGTGAGTTGCTGCAGTGCATCTTGTAGATGGTACACACTGCTGCCACTGTGCGTTGGTGGTGGAGGGAGTGGATGTTTAAGATGGTGGATGGGATGCTAACCAAGCAGGCTGTTTTGTCCTAGATGGTGTCAAACTTTTGTTGGAGTTGCACCCACCCAGGCAAGTGGAGAGTGTTCCGCCGCACTCCTGACTTGTGCCTTGTAGGTGGTGGGCAGGAGGTGAGTTACTCTCTGCAGAATTCCCAGCCTTTGACCTGCTCTTGTCGCCACAGTCCAGTTCAGTTTCTGCTCAATGCTAACCCCCAGGACGTTGATAGTGGGGGATTCAGTGATGGTAATGCCTTTGAACGTCAAAGGGCGATGGTTAGATTCTCTCTTGTTGGAGGTGGTCATTGCCTGGAACATGTGTGGCATGAATGTTACTTGCCACTTATCAGCTCAAGCCGGAATGTTGTCCATGTCTTGCTGCATATGGGCATGAACTGACATTGGTGCAATCATCAGCAAACATCCACTCTTCTGACCTTTTGATGGAGCGAAGGTCTTTTATGAAGCAGCTGAAGATTGTTGGGCCTAGGACACTACCCTGATGAACTCTTGCAGTGATGTCCTGGAACTGAGATGATTGACTTCAAACAACCACAACCATCTTTCTTTGTGCTAGGTGTGACTCCAACCAGTGGAGAGATTTCCCCTTCATTCCCATTGACTCCAGTTTTACCAGGGCTCCTTGATGCCACACTCAGTTAAATGCTGCCTTGATGTCAAGGGCACCTCTTCAGTTCAGCTCTTTGGTCTATGTTTGGACTAAGACTGTAATGAGGTTAGGAGCCAAATGGCTCTGGTAGAACCCAAACCGAGCATCAATGAGCATGTTATTGTTGAGTAAGTGCCACTTGATAGCACAGTCAATGACACTTTCCATCACTTTGCTGATGATTGAGAGTAGACTGATGGGGTGGTAACTGATTGGGTTGGATTTGTCCGCTTTTTGTGGACAGGACATACCTAGGCAGTTTTCCACATTGCTGGGTGGATGCCAGTGTTGTAGCCATCTTGGAACAGCTTGGCTAGGAACACGGCAAGTTCTGGAGCACAAGTCTTCAGTACTATTGCCAGAATATTGTCAAGGCCCACAGCTTTTGCAGTATCCAGTGCCTTCAACCGTTTCTTGATATCACATGGAGTGAATCAAATTGGCTCAAGACTGGCATCTGTGATGTTGGGGACCTCAGGGAGGCAGAGGTGGATAGCTGAAAGATTGTTGCAGATGCTTCAGCCTTGTCTTTTGCACTGGTGTGCTGGGCCTTTCCATCATTGAGGATGGGAATATTTGTGGAGCCTCCTCCTCCTGTTAGCTGTTCAATTGTTCACCACTCATGACTGGATGTGGCAGGACTGCAGAGCTTAAGTCTGATCCGTTGGTTGTGGGATTGCTTAGCTATGTCTATCACATGCTGCTTTCACTTTGGCATGCAAGTAGTGCTGTGTTGTAGCTTCACACCTCATTTTTAGGCATGCCCTCCTGCACTCTTCATTGAATCAGGGTTGATCCCCTGGTTTGTTAGCAATGATAGAGTGGAGGATATGCTGGGCTATGAAGTTACAGATTGTGGTCATATACAATCTGCTGCTGCTGATGGCCCACAGTGCTTCATGAATGCCAAGTTTTGAGTTGCTACATCTGTTCGAAATCTATCCCATTTAGCACGGTGGTAGTGCCACACAACACGATGGAGGGTATCCTCGATGTGGCGATGGGACTTCGTCTCCACAAGGGCTTTGCAGCGGTCACTCCTACCAATACTGTGAAGGATAAATGCATCTGCGACAGGTACATTGGGGAGAATGGGGTGAAGTCGGTTTTTCCCTCTTGTTGGTTCCCTCACCACCTGCCACAGACCCAGTGTAGCAGCTTTGTCCTTTAGGACTTGGCCAGCTCAATCAATAGTGGTGCTACTGAGCCAGTCCTGGTGGTGGATATTGAAGTTCCCTACCCAGAGTACATTGTATTCTTGTCATGCTCAGTGCTTCCTCCAAATGGTGTTCAACGGCATTAATTCATCAACTGGGGGGTGGGGGGGAGGCAGTAGGTGGTAATCAGGAGGTTGCAAATTTGACCAGATGCCATGAGACTCCATGGGGTCCAGTCAATGTTGAGAACTCCCAGGGCAACTCCCTCCCGACTGTATACCACTCTGCTGGGTCTGTCCTGCTAGTGGGACAGGACGTACCCAGGGATGGTGATGGTGGTATCTGGGAAGTTATGATTCCATGAGTATGACTATATCAGGCTGTTGCTTGATTAGTCTGCAGGACAGCTCTCCCTATTTTGACAAAAGCCCCAGGTGTCAGTTAGCAGAACTTTACAGGATCGAGAGGGCTGGGTTTGCTATTGTCGTTTTCAGTGCATCGGTCAATGTCAGGTGATGTGTGTGGTTTCATTCCTTTTTGTAGATTTTGTAGCTGCTTTAATACAACTGAATGGCTTGCTAGGCCATTTCAGAGAGCATTTAAGAACCAACCACATTGTTGTGGGTCTGGAGTCACGTGTAGGCCAGACCAGGTAAATGCAGAAGATGTCCTTCCCTCAAGAACATTAGTAAACCAGATGGGTTTTTATGACAATTGGAAATGGTTTCATGGTCACCATTACCAAGGCTAGCTTTTTAATTCCAGACTCCTTGCCTACTGTTATTGCTATTCAAAATGTAATTCAATGGCTGTGAAGCACTTCGGGGTGTTCTTGTATTATATACAATCCTAGGGGGTAGAAATTTCACCCAAAATTAGCGCAACCTACACAAAAGATCCTGGAATTTTAAACACAAATTTTGCTGAGTCCAAGTGGAGTTTCCATGATTTTTTGTGCAGCTTAAAAAACACTGTACCGGAAACTGACCCTGCCTCCCGGATGAGTTCATCACCACTGGGAGTTTCCACTAATTGCGCTCAATTGAAGGCCTTCAAGGGGGCTCTAAAAATTAAGCTGGTTACTATGGGTGCAAGAACACTAATAGACATAATTTAAAAGGTTTTGAATGTAATTATACATGTAATTATGTAATTATAATGTGGCGACTGCACACAGTACTCCAGCTGTGGCCTCACCAAGGTTCTATACAACTCCAACATGACCTCCCTACTTTTGTAATCTATGCCTCGATTGATAAAGGCAGGTGTCCCATATGCCTTTTTCACCACCCCACTAACATGCCTCTCCGCCTTCAGAGATCTATGGACACACACGCCAAGGTCCTTTGTTCCTCAGAACTTCCTAGTGTGATGCTGTTCATTGAATACTTCCTTGTCAAATTACTCCTTCCAAAGTGTATCACCTCACACTTTACAGGGTTAAATTCCATCCGCCACTTATCTGCCCATTTGACCTTCCTGTAGCCCAAGACACTCAACCTCACTGTTAACCACCCAGCCAATCTTTGTGTCATCCACAAACTTCCTAATCCTACCCCCCACATAGTCATCTATGTCGTTTATATAAATGACAAATAATAGGGGACCCAGCACAGATCCCTGTGGTACGCCACTGGACACTGGCTTCCAGTCAATAAAGCATCCTTCTGTCATCACCCTCTGCCTCCTAAAACTAAGCCAATTTTGAATCCACCTTATCAAATTATCCTGTATCCCATGTGCATTTGCCTTCTTTATAAGTCTCCCATGTGGGACCTTGTCAAAGGCTTTGCTGAAATCCATATAAACTACCTCAACTGCACTACCCTCATCTACACACCTGATCACCTCCTCAAAAAATGCAATCAAATTTGTTAGGCGTGACCTCCCTCTGACAAAGCCATGCTGACTATCCCTGATCAAACCTTGCCTCTCCAAGTGGAGATAGATTCTCTCCTTCAGAATTTTCTCCAATAGTTTCCCTATCACTGACGTGAGACTCACTGGTCTGTAGTTCCCTGGCATATCTCTACAACCCTTCTTAAATAGCAGAACCACATTAGCTGTTCTCCAGTCCTTTGGCACCTCCTTTGTGGCCAGAGAGGAATTAAAAATTTGGGTCAGAGCCCCTGCGATCTCCTCCTTTGCCTCTCTCAGCAGTCTGGGACACAAATCATCCGGACCTGGAGATTTGTCCACTTTTAAGCCTGCCAACACCTCCAATACCTTGTCATTCCCTATATCAATTTGCTCAAGAACCCTGGAGTCTCTCTCCCTGAGTTCCATACCTTCATCCTCATTCTCTTGGGTGAAGATAGATGTGAAGGATTCGTTCAACACTCTTCCGATGTCCTCTGGCTCCACCCATAGATTGCCTCCTTGGTCCCTACTATTTCCCTGGTTATCCTCTTCCCATTGATATAATTATAGAATATCTTGGGATTTTCCTTTTTACCAGCCAGAGCTTTCTCATATCCCCTCTTTGCTCTCCTAATTGCTTTCTTAAGCTCCACCCTGCACTTTCTGTACTCCACTAATGCCTCCGCTGATTTGCTTTCACACTCTCAGCAATTTAACTTCACTGTTTACCCTGTTAGCAGAACATTGACAAGACAGTCAGCTCTTTGCTCTCATTAAATTTAACCAGTATTCAAATGGAACACTCGTGGAAAGAGTACTACTTTCCAGCTTCCAGTGTGAAATGAAGCCAGCAGTTTGATTTCAGGTTTGTTTAGTGCTGCCCTCAACAGGCAACAACATCATAATAATGATGTAAGGCACAGGTTCTCAACTCTCCCAGAAAACGTGGGCAGCATTGTGGACCTTGATCCTAAAAGACTGGCAAAACCACCATCACACAAATTCCCAAATAATATAGATACAATGTAGCTTATTCATTTATTATAAACCAGTGATAAGGATGCCAACCTTCACTTCCTTGGTTCTTTAAAAAAGCAATTTTTAAATTTGAGAACAAGAGGGCTCAGTTTAAATTACATGAAGGTGCTTGATAATCAGTAAACCAATGCTAGTTAGGTGTCAAGTCTATTCTAAGACATTACCCTCTATATCCCATCTACAGACAGTTTTCCATTTATCCATTACCTGTCAACATATCTCCTTGCTTCCACGTTATCCAGTGCGGTGATCACAACATCCATTTGGCTGTAAAAATTATCACTATAAATGTTCTCTGTGGATGGACACACTTTGTTTAGGTGAGAATCTATTTTTATCTGGGGATTTATCGCCAAGGTGGCTGATGCAGCTGTGTAGCTCTTTGGTTTCTGACGAGGAAACAAAGATCGCAGATTGTTATAAGGAAAGCACTGAACATGTTGGTAAAATGACAGAAGGTTGATCACTACAAGGCTGCAATTCATTGATTGAGTTCAACCATAACTGCAGTGATACTAGAATCCCAATGCGTTGGGGACCTGCGCTCCTTATTTCACTGGAGTTTCCAGCATCAGGGCAGGGTTAATACCAAAATTTATTGGACGGCCTCAACTAAAGAATGGGCAAGACCGTCCAAGCACAAGATACTGCTCCGAGCACTCATTAAATAACAATGGACCTGGGAGAACTGTGTACAGTTTTCTTCTCCTTATCTAAGGAAAGATATACTTGCATAGAGGGAGTGCCATGGAGGTTCACCAGACTAATCCCTGGGATAGTCTTAGGAGGAGAGATTGAGGAAACTGGGCCTGTATTCTTTAGAGTTTTGAAGAATGGGAGATGGTCTCATTGAAACTTACAGATTTCTTACAGGCGTGACAGGATAGATGTGGACTGGATATTTTTCCTGCCTGGTAGGTCTAGAACCAGTGATGCAATCTCAGAATACGGGGCAGACCATTTAAGACTGAGATGAGGAGGAATTTCTTCACTGAGAGTGGTGAATCTTTGGAATTCTCTACCCCAGAAGGATATGGAAGTTCAATCACTGAGCATGTTCAAGACTGAAATCGATAGATTTCTGGATACTAATGACATCATGATATGGGGATAGTGGGGGGAAAATGGTGTAGAGGTAGATGATCAGCCATGATCTGTTTGAATAGCAGAGCAGGCTTGGTGGGCCAAATGGCCTACTCATGCTCCTGTGTTTCTATTAGGGAGAGAAAGTGGCTGCAAATTAGGCCTTTTTTTTTAAAAAGGAGGATTGATTTCCCTGGTGCTGCCTACACTCTGCTGGTGTGCTTCAGGCAAAGTCTCAGACCCAGACACCCCAATAGGCCCCACTCATGCCACCCCAGTGGTTTAGATACCACCTAGTATTTTGCCAGCATTCCGGTCGCTCGGCACAGAGGAGGTCTGAACCCCTGAGAGGGGAGTCATTGATTGTGGAGGAAACAGATTATGTTTATGGAGCCATGAGCTCCACAAACATAAAAGGCACAAGATGACTGATTCTTACTATCGAGGAATTTCCAGATCTTGACATAATATGCATATTAAATGAAAATAAATACTTTGACACCTGATTTTTTTTGGAACACATTGTCAAGGGAACAAATGCAATTTGAACTCTTTAAAAAAAAATCAACAAAAACACAAATAACTTCGCTTTCTAAAGTATGTACTGCACTTTCACTACAGTATTTAGATACTACTTTTAAGGCAAAAAAAATTGCTAAGGTGTGCCACAGAGTGACAAGAAAAATTAGATGCTGAGTCAAAGGACAGATGAGGAAGGGTAACTAAAAGCTTGCTCAAGGTGATGGGGTTTTACTGCTCGTCTTAAAAGAGGAGAGAAAGATGGTGAGGCAGATGGATGTAGGCAGGAAATTCCAGAGTGTGGGGTTAGGCAGTCGAAGACACAACTGCCAATAGTTTAGGAGTCTGCTTGTTGGCTAATTTTAATGTCAACCTAGATCACCACGTATTCTATTTTTTTGGCCTCTGAATATTTGCATTTTTTATAGGAATATCAGTGCTGGAAAATGGAACACTTCAAGACGAGGTCGTCTTAGGTCAATTTCGACTAACAAATGCATAGGCAAACTCCCTCAAAATGAGACTTAATCCCTAAACTTGTAAGAGCGTCCTTGATAAGTGTAACATTTTGAAGAAAGATGGGAGCAGGCACCCCTGGGGAGTGTTGCAGAAGGGAAAGTAGAACTGTGGTAACATTCAGTTGCCCAGGTTTGAACAGAGCGAAGCATGGATCTGTCCATCAGAAATGAGAACCCCTCTTGGCAGCATAAAAGGCTTGGCGTGGTGTGATGTGTCAGTGATGATGGTGGAAAACATGAAAGAAGGTCCTCAGAGATTGTAGTCAAATGTCACAGAAAGTTGGTAAAGAAGCAGAGCAGTGTAGGCACATGGATGCACGAGTGAAGAAGGAGCAGCTATTAACTACAACATCCAAGCCGGTTCAATTTATGTGCTGTAGAAGGTTGGAAATGTTCTGGTTGGTGCAATCTTTGCTTCAATGATACTACAAGCTTCAAACATTTTCCAATAATGGGAAAAAAAGAAAATATTAAAAGTTTCCCAAAAAAGCACAGTTACTCATTCCATAATTCTTCCTTTTGAACATAGTTATGTTTCTTAAAGTGTGATTGGCAATTCTAGAAGTTAATTTAAATTCTGCACAGTTAAAGTATGTCTGAGTGAGAGGCGGAGAGTTTCAAGTCCCACTCCAGGATGTTGAGAGAAACTAAACTAACACTCCAGTGCAGTACTGAAGGGGCACTGCATTGTCATTGGTACCAGCTTTTGGATGAGACATTAAACCGTGGTCCCACCTGTTCTCTCAGCAGGCCATAAAACATCCCACGGAGCTGTTTTTTTATATTCATTTACGGGATGTGGGCGTCGCTGGCTAGGCCAGCATTTGGTGCCCATCCCTAATTGCCCTTGAGAAGGTGGTGGTGAGCTGCCTTCTTAAATGGCTGCAGTCCATGTGGTGTAGGTACACCCACACACCCAGTGACAGGGAAGGAACGGCGATATATTTCCAAGTCAGGATGGTGAGTAGCTTGGAGGGGAACTTCGAGGTGGTGGTGTTCCCATGTATCTGCTGCCCTTGTCCATCAAGATGGCAGTGGTTGTGGGTTTAGAAGGTGCTGCCTAAGGAGCTTTGGTGAGTGAGTTTCTGCAGTGCATCTTGTAGATGGTACACACTGCTGCCACTGTTCGTCAGTGGTGGAGGGAGTGAATGTTTATGGGTGGGGTGTCAATCAAACAGACTGCTTTGTCCTGGGTGGTGACAAGCTTCTTGAGTGTTGCTGGAACTGCACTCATCCAGGCAAGTAGAGAGTACTCCATCACACTCCTGACTTGTGCCTTGTAGATGGTGGACAGGCTTTGGGGTGTCAGGAGGTGAATTATTCACTGCAGGATTTCTAGCCTCTGACTGCTCTTGTAGCCACAGTATTTATATGTGTAGTCCAGTTCAGTTTCTGGTCCACAGTAACCCCCAGGGTGTTGATAGTTGGGGTTTCAGCGACGATAATGCCATTGACCATCAAGGGGCGATAGTTATATCCTCTCTTGTTGGAGATAGTCATTGCCTAGCACTTGTGTGGCACGAATGTTACTTACAAGTTGAAGAGCCAAGGAGTACTTCTTGGCCAGCATTCTCTCAGTCAGCAACCCCAAAAAGCAGATCATCACATTGCTGTTTGTGGGACTGTGGTGAACAATTTGTTCAAGACATTTCCTACATTACTGTGACTACACTTCAAAGGTATTTTATTGGCTGTAAAATGCTTTGGGACATCCTGAGGTCATGAAAGGCACTATATAAATGCAAGTTCTTTTCTCCCTCCTTTCACATACACATTCACTTTCAAACGGAGGCAGTGGACTCAATATTAATACCTCCACAATGGTCAGGAGAGTTTTGGAAGTGGGTTGGGGAAGGAGTTGGTGGGTGGCAAGATGGCAGTTAAACTGTCAAAGTACATGAAACATAACCCTTGCCTGCTGTATACATTCTGTGATAGAATCCTTAACGAAAAGGGAAACTGAAAAAGGAAAGTGAAAAAGGCAACAGAGAAAACTACATCCCAAGTTTCTAAGGAAACCAAAACTTCTGGGTAGACTGAAACCGGTTGAGGCTCTATAAAGGGATGCAGAGCCATCCAAGCTCAGCCGTAGCAACTGATGAGTCCATTGGAGGAGTACAGGTAAGTTGAAGATGACAGAGGCCAGATTCAGAAATAGAGAATAAGTTGCTGCAGCTGTTTCTGTCACTTGAAGGTAACATTGGTGGATCCATACCATCCAGACCAGACCGAGTTGAGGTAGTTCTGCAGAAATGTGCCATTTGTGGTGAAGACCATGCCCATGGAACTCAGGTTTGTTGTGGGCTACTGCTAGTTGAGGATCAGGTTATATCCTAGAAGGAGGGGAGCTGAAATTCTTCATAAGACAGACAGAGAGAGAGTTTTGAAGGATTTTGTGACAGAGTTTGATGGCTTGTGTATCGTGTGGATTGCTGAGTCAATTCCTAAAATCTGTCTTTGTTGTTTCTGCCATTAAATGTGTAAATTATAGCTTATAATCAACCACAGCTTGCCTGTTAATTCATGTTTAACTTATGATGATTCTGGGTTGTAGGGTATTGATGGTCAATTAAGTATTTAGTGTTTGCATGGTTTCGTTCTTGTATAGCAAAAATTATTTTTTAAACCATGGAATCTTGTGACTTCACTCTTTTAGTAAATAACTCGGATTTTGGATTTTTAAATTTTTTTATAAAAAAGTGTTACTGGTCTCTGGGGGAATCATAATTGTCATTTGTACAATGCCAGGTTTTTGTGGCATCAGATTTTCGCATTGTGGAGAGACGGCACACTATATCAACATATTTAAATCAGGCTCAAACTGCACACTTGGCAACCACATTTAAAATTCACTGTTGCTGCTTGAGGTTCCCAGGATTTGGGGAAACATGACAGTGAAAAGGAGGCAGGAGTTGTGGCTCCACAAAACAAGTGCCCTTTCCAGCCTGGGGTGCTCCCCCGGCGCCCTTGAGATTTATTCGTTCATGGGATGTGGGAGTCACTGGCTAGGCCAGCATTTACTGCCCATCCTTAATTGCCCTCGAGAAGGTGGTGGTGTGCTGCCCTGTTGAACTGCTGCAGTCCATGTGTTATAGGAGCGCACACAGTGTTTTTAGGAAGGGAGTTCCAGGATTTTGATCCAGCAACAGTGAAGGAATGGTGATATAGTTCCAAGTGTGGATGGTGTGTGGCTTGGAGGGGAACTTGCAGGTGGTGCGTTCCCATGCATCTCCTGCCCTTGTCCTTTTAGATGGTAGAGGTCTTGGGTTTGGAAGCTGCTGTCGAAGGAGCCTTTTTCAGTTGCTGCAGTGCATCTTGTAGGTAAAAACATAGAAAATAAGAGCAGTAGGTCATTCTGCCCTTTGAGCCTGCTCTGCCATTCAATATGATCATGGCTGATCCTGTATCTCAACACCATACACATTGCTGCCACTGTGCATTCAGTGGTGGAGGGAGTGGATGTTCAAGATGGTGGATGTGGTGCCAATCCAGCGGGCTGCTTTGTCCTGGACGGTGTCAAGTTTCCTGTGCATTGTTGGAGCTGCACTCCAGGCAATTGGGGAGTATTCCATCACACTACTGACTTGTGCTTTGTAGATGCTGGACAGGCTTTGGGGAGTCAAGAAGTGAGTTACTCCCCGTAGAATACCCAGCCTCTGACCTACTCTTGTAGCTTCAGTACATATATGGCTGGTTCAGTCCAGTTTCTGGTCATGGTGACACCCCCAGGATGTCGATAGTGGGAGAGTCAGCAATGGTAATGCCATTGAATGTCAATGGGAGATTCCCTCTTATTGGAGATAGTCATTGCTTGGTACTTATGTGATGTGAATGTTACTTGCCACTTATTAGCCCAAACCTGAATATTGTCCATTCTTGCTGCACATGGGCACAGACTGCTTCAGTATCGGAGATGTGAATGTGAACATTGCGAATGATTGCACAAACATCCCCGCTTCTGACCTTACGATGGAGGGAACGTCATTGATGAAACAGCTGAAGATTGTTGGGCCTAGGACACTACCCTGATGAATTCCTGCAGTGATGTCCTGAGATTGTGATGATTGACCTCCAACAACCTTGAGGAAACCTTCAGCTGATCATAGCCTTTCTCCACCTTTCTGCTCAAGCCACAACATCCTCTCTTCCCCACATTCCCCCCACCTCTCTCTCTCTCTCTCCAGAGTGCCAGCAACCACAACAAGGGAAATCAAGCTATGATCTACTGTCACTTATTATTCTTACTAGCTACCAAGCAGGCTGCCTGTTTACCCTATTGCTGGGCAGACCCAAAAAGGGAATAAGGTCCTGTTATTAAATTTGACAGGACCTCCACATCCTCAGCCTTGCAGGATTCTTCAGTCGCTTTCAGCCTCCCTCACAACCTCCCCAAACAGGAGGCCACTGTGTGTACATAATTCATGAGGATTATACAGCTACTAAATTAATAAAGGATTTTATGCAGGGCTGTGCAACATCTTTGACTTTTGAGGAACATCTTCCAGGTCTGGCAGAAGATACACTGACCAGCTCCAGTTTATTCATTACAATACCTGTATGTGTCGAGGTCTGAAGAGAAACTGTCTATTTAGATTGGATTTTTCTATTAAGTCAGGGTCTGTGATAGTTATCTGCAAAGGAATCACACCAAAGGTTAGGTTGTAAGATGAACATTGTACGTGCCTTGATTAAATTAACTCTTTCCCCTCCCTCCTCTGCTGCAAATGGCAGTGCCAACATGAGTCTGATAAACCCAGTTGATACCAAAGATATCTGCAGCTAAATAGCAATGTCTAGCTTTAACAAAGGGGCTGAATTTGGTTTTCAAATGTCGTCAGTTCTAATTTGGTTGACACTGCTTTCAGGCCCATTTAAATCTCAAGTGCAAATAGTACTCAATTCTCCAGCACAAGTTCATTTACAAGGTTATTCACAACCTTGCACAAACTCAAAAAGTATCCAGGGATAGTACTAGTGACAGAAAAGGAAAGTTATGGGTAAGACAAATTTTAAGAGACAGGATCAATTAAACGGAATTCTCAGGATCCTAGGATAAAAATATAGAAAACTTTGATCTCTGCTAATGCTGAAAAGGTAGGAGATTAAAAGGTTGCAGCCAACGGAAAGGAAAGTGCAGTCATGTAATAATGGCCCAGTACCTTGCTTCCTGTTAGAAAGATGAGAGGTCCTTCCCCACAGAGACCTCCTTCCTGACATGTTTCAGGCTGTGCTCGAGACTTGCCACCCAAGGCATCAGACAGCTGAAAAATAGGCAGGTGCATTCCCCTGTCCTTTTTTTTTTACATGAAGGTAGGACAGGAGCATCTCTCAGCCTTCAGACATTCAACTGCCAGCCCCAAAATCTCTAGCAATCTGGTGGAAATTTGTGCTGCTGGATTCCCCAGACTCTAATGCTCAGTTGTTACCTCAAAGTTGGGCAAAGAGATTATGTAATTTGATGAAAGTCTCAAGCTGTCCACAAATGGGGAATACTCTTTCTCCTACTGTGTAAATCCTCAATGGATTTAATCAGTTCATCATATTTCACTGTGCAAAATTTGAGGCATAACATTTCTCATTAGCTCGTTAAAAGTTTCATAGAATTATATAGAATTTATTACACAAATATAGGCCATTTGGCCCAAGCAGTCTATATTGCCATTTATATTCCACGTGAGCAGTATTCCTAACCTCATGTGCCCATCTTTTTCACTTTATTCTAATTTGCTTCAACTACTTAACCTATTCTTAAATGCCACCAGGATCTCTGCCTCAATCATTAGAGCTAGTACTGCATTCCACGGCCTCAACCTATTGTGCAAACAGTTTTCTCCCATTGTAAATCTCTTGGTCAAGGGTTTCTGCTTTGGGCCTAATCAGTGACCTGGGAACAAATTGCACTCAAAATTGCGCTGGTTTTGCAAAGTGAATTTTTTTGCTCAAACTCATTTGCATATTGAATGTGGAATTTTCCATCAACCAGAACAATCGGGTAGTATTTTGAACCGTGGCTTTTTTAAAAAATGTATTAAAAAATATTAATTGATATATTTAAGAGTGGTAGCCCGGCGCAGTTTGCTCAACATAGCTGAAAATGGGTTTATCACAAAAATAGGCATTTTTAATCAGCATCTAACCCAACATCTGTGAGCACCTGAATTTTAAATAATTGCAAATGACAGAAGTGGCGGGTGACCCTGGAAAGAGTTCAGAGGCTACCGGGTGCGAAGGCAGGCTGGATGGAAGGCCTGTCTCAGTGCTCTGGCACTTTGTCGAAGATATCAAAAAATGAAGAAAACAAAAAACACCCCTCCATCCTCACCTCTCTCAACCTCTCACCCACACACTCCTTATGACCCACCCAATCAAGCCCATGGCACACACCCCCATGGTCCCTCATGCCCTCCATGCCAATTTATGCTCCTTTACCCAACCCCATGGCCCTTTATAATTCCTATGCCTACCAGTGCCTCTCTACCATCCCCATGGCCCTTTATAGCCTCTATGCCCTTCTACCACACCCATGGCTTTTTATAGCCCCAATGCCAACCTATGCCCCTCTACAACCCACATGCCCCTTTATTGCCCCTATGCCAATCCAATGCTGATTCATGCCAACCCATGCCTCCCACCACCACTCTTTCCTTACACCTACCGTGCCAACTCTCAGAATCCACCGGGGGTCAACCTCAGGGCTCATGCTGAGGTTAAATAAAGTTCTTAAGTGTCTACTGATGTGACCGCTATTTTAAAAAAAACACTGACTGATAAAAATCTATTCACTACATTTAACTTCCTTTAATCCCTTATGAAAGCAAACATTTGTATTCATTGTTCCACTTCAAAGAGTCTATAACCACTTAGAGCAGTCAAACTGTGAACTGACCAAGCACCCAACTGTGATAATGGTAGGTTGTGAAATCAATCATGCAGCAATAATCCTCAGGCTTATGTCAATACAAGTGTGAAATAGCAAGCATTGTTTTTTTTTATAAGCCACAGAGCAGTATGTCTTCTAATAATCAAAGGGCAGGACATTTAAATGCATTGACAGTTCTCCTGAACTTGACAGCTCCAGACAGTCTGTGCACTTTTTACACATATTCATGCTTAATTTTAACAATCCCAAAAGGCACCCTCCCTTGCCAAAGAACTCTGGCAGCTTTAGGCCTTCTCCTATCAGGTCTTAAATGCACAAATTGTGTTTTGGACATCCCACTAGTCAAAATCAGATCTGACTGAGGCAGCTGCACCTTAACATGTGCAGTTGCCTCCATGAACCACAAATGTGAAGTCTTGCTTCAATTGTATAACAGCTTGGTCAGACCGCACCTGGAGTACTGTGTGCAGTTTTGGTCCCCTTACCTCAGAAAGGATATTATTACCATAGAGGGAGTACAATGAAGGTTCACCAGATTTTTTCCCGTGATGGCGGGACTGTCCTCTGAAGAGATTGGACAAACTGGGCCTGTATTCTCTAGAATTTCGAAGAATGAGAGGTGATCTCATTGAAACCTACAAAATACTTAAAGGAATAGAAGGGTAGATGCAGGTAAGATGTTTCCCCTAGTTGGGGAGTCCAGAACCAGGGAACATAATTTCAAAATAAGGGGGTCACCACTTAGGACCGAGATGAGCAGAAATTTCTTTACTCGGAGGGTTATGAATCTTTGGAATTCTCTACCCCAGAGGGCAGTGGAAGCTCAGTCATTACTGAGTATGTTTAAGGTAGAGATTGGTGGATTTCTGATTAACAATAACAAAGGGTTATGGGGATAGTGTGGATAAAAGCCATTGAAGTGTTCGATCAGCCATGATCATGTTGAATGACGGAGCAGGCTCGATGGGCTGAATGGCCTTCTGTTATGTGCACATTAGAACCCACTCCCATTTCCAACCTCCCAAAAATGATGGAGGACAGATTTGGGGATGGGGCTTCTGGATCTGGGCCTCTGATGCCACTTTTGCAAAGACAGAGTGTGAGAAAATTCTGACCATAGGGATTACTAGACAAGAAAAAACTAAGGTCCACTGATTCCATCTTCTACCATGCTGGTAATCGCATGATGCAATGATAATAGACTCATTGGCTAATCATAGCAATCAACCTCCATCAATCTACAACAGACATGACATAAGGAAAACCCCAGTTTTGAGCGCTTTGGGAACCATAGTACTAAAGTACCTGTTCCTTCTAAGGATATTACAATTCTCATTTATGTCATGTCTCATATTATGCATGTACAGTATCCTAAAGTGTTACTTTCTGAAAGAAATCTAATTTTGCATATAAATTAATCATTACTAACCGCTTCCAACATTGTCCTTATCATCTAACTGCTACTGTTGTGACTTGCTTACAAATACAATAGCAACATTGATGTAACTATTTCACCAATCTAATAGGGGAAAGATACGTACCATTCCTCTTTCATGGCCAGTGCTAACACCAAGCAAAGCAAAGTTCTTAAGCATTTCACAGCCAATTGCACCACATCCAACCTGAAAGGAAACAGCAAATATTTTTCTTTTAAACATCAGGATTCCACATGTGGAGAAGTAGAAAAAACATTAAATGGTTGTAATATCATGTCTTACAAGCACAATTCAAAAATCAACTGTGAACACATGCATTCTTGAATCAATTAAGTCTATATTTCAGGCATACAAAATTAGAATTAAAAAATTGAAGATGTTTGCCTAAAAATGTAATTCGCGTGCATTGCAAATATGATATGCATTTAGAGAGTACTAATGGTACTATGTAAAGGAACATTAGTATTGCACCATCCTTCAATTTTCAACATATTGATAGGATGTCAGATTTAAACACCTTAGGTTTCTTCGGTGGTGCCAAATTGAGCAATCAACACTCCAATGGCCATTTAGTTATCTCTAACCCTAGCAACATGACTGAACACATACCAACACTTTAACCATTGTACAAAGTATTAGGACTTCACCTCGTTGGCATACTTGTATAAGTAATAAGGCTTAAATGATCAAATTGTACTGTACTTAAGCTTAGTGATAGAGCCTTAATTTGTTTGTATTACTGGATTGATTTGTGAATTTCAGAATATGTTGTTAAGAAAGTCTTAAAAGTTGGCATCTCTAAATGCCAAATACTGCGATTTAGCTTTAAGAAGGACACATGGTTCTTTTGGGAGTGAACTGAAATTATGACAAGGACACTCCAGCAAATCCAACTTGGAAGCAAAGAGAAGCCAAAGCTACAATGCTGATTAGCCAGGAAGGTGGCCTGAAGACTAGATGTTCCAGGGCCTCAAATCAAAGATACAAGTTATAGTTTAGAATCAGAAGGGACGCCAAGGCTGCAAACCTGATTGGCTAGAAGAATGGTCTTGAGTCTAGAATGTTCTGAGGACCTCTAGCTAGATATACAATTAAGGTTAGATTATTGTGGGGATGTTGGGACCGTTATTCCCATTGGTCAAGAGTTGCAAACATTGGGTTAAAATCATTAGTTGTGTTGATCCAGATGCACATACTTGGTCTAAATGGTGCGAAGCTACCTGCAAAAAAAAGGGGAATAAAAATAGGATTCCTCAATGGTTAACATTTTCCACAGGACTCTCGCTGGGGTGCATTTGTCAGGAGAGTTAGGAGTAGGCAACTTGCTAGAGAGCATTTGCCAGGATTAGGGCACTTGTAGGAAGTTAGCATTTGCGTAAAACATTGGCAGTCGACAGGTATTTGTCACAGATTGAAAGCTGCCATGAGAATCCAGTATTAGAGATCAGTGGATCCAGCAGAGATAGGATGAGCCAGGGCTAAAGCATTTGCTTTAAGAGAGAATGAATAGAAAATGCATAACCACTTAGCTGCTGAGGAATCGCCAGTCAGTTAAACTCTAGCATGGGAGAATCAGTAGTAAGGCGCAATCTTAATCATTTTGGGAAAGCCACAGTCTCTTAGAAAGCTGTTTCTACCAGAGAAAGAACGGAAAAAAGAGGAAAAAGAGCGAGCGGGTATGAGCATGGACGAGCGCGCGCGCAGATGGCTCGAGGTCCCCCCAAGACTGTAATCAATGAGAAAACTTTGAAATGACAGAACTTCCACTATTATATTCTTAGTCTCACTGTAAAACCCCTTGAAAAAAGTTGTACTTTATTGAATGAGGTGTAACTAAGTTTTTAATGGTGTTCCATGTTCATAATTGTTCTGAACAACCTCACTGGCCCAGGAAGAATATTTGATACAAATTTCTCTAAAACTTCTCTGAGAAATTCTACATACTTTGAAAAACTTGTTTTTAAAATATGCTATTTTAGCTTCTACCTAAATCCCTTCCATTTCTCCCAATCATTTATTTTGGTATCGGTAAAATTCAAAAATTAGAAGCAAAGGAGTTCAATGTGATTTTTACTTCCTTGTGTGAGAATACTTCATTGTGATTCTGCTTGATACCATCACTGTTAATGGACTCCTGGGGGTCCCCTTGATTTTGTACCAGTCTTAAAGTGATGTTGAATCATAGATATAGCTACATCTTGGTGGACAGCTTTTTTCGAGGTCAGTGTTGAACACTGTTGCTTTGCCACTGACTGCAAAATCCAGGCTAAAAACATGTATTAAACTGTACAGTAATTCCCATTTTGCTAAATTCACTGAATGGAATGCAGGTGAATTTACAGTAGGAAAAACCAGTAAGAAACAGGGTTTTGGATTGACAAATGCAACAAATATTTTAGATCTAGAAGGGGATGACAGTGGCAGAGTGGTAATGTCACTGAGCTAGTAATTCAGAGGCCCAGGCTAATGCTCCTGGGACACACGTTCAAATCCCACCAAGGCAACTGATAAAATTGATAAAATCGTGACCATAAATCTATCATTGATTGTTGTAAAAACCCAAATGGTTCACTAATGTCCTTTAGGGAAGAAAATCTGTCATCTGGCCTACATGCGACACCAGACCCTTAATTGCTCTCTGAAACGGCCTAGCAAGCCACTAGGTTCAAAGGAAATTAGGGATGGGCAACAAATGCTGGCTTTGCCAGTGATGCCCATGTCCCTAAAAGAATAAAAATAAAATCACATTACTTCAGAACATTGGTAAGAGGTAACTTTGTTGCTTCAGCCAAGGACAATATTTATAAGGCACTTACTATGAAAACATTGAGGTTGTTGAGTTTTTGACACGTGGATTCTCCAATACATGCACGTAGAGCATCATATCGATCTCCTCTGTATGAAAACACAAATTATATATAATTACTATTCAATAACTTCAGAACCATGTACATACAATGTTAACGGGAAGCAGATACACTCCAGGAAGTGAAAACCAACACCAAATAAAATGAATGGTTTAACTGCAACCCTACATGAAGAAAAGAAAAAGACATGATGGGAAAGGGAAGAATGAAAAGTTTGGATTTATAAAGTGCCTTTTACAATTTCAGGTCATCCCAAAGGACCTTACAGACAATCAGGTACTTTTTTGAAGTGTAATTGCTGCTATAATGTAGAAAACACTACTGGCAATTTACACATAGAAAGTCTCAAAAAAATAGCAGTGAACAAATAATCTGATTTAGTGATGTTGGTTGAATGATAGATACACCAAGCAGAATTTCCCTGCTTTTCTTCAAATAGTGCCTTGGATTGGTTACATCCACCTGAGGTGGCAAATGTGGTCTCTGTTTAAAGTTCATCCATAAAAGGACATTTCTGACAGTGCAGCATAAACTTTAGTGCTCTACTGAGGTAAAGGCTAGATTTTGTGCCCAAGTCTCTGAAACGGGACATAAACCCACAAGCTTCTGATTCAGAGTTGAGAGTGCTTTCACTGAACCAAGAGTGGCACCTGTTAGTTACACTCTATAAGAAGCAACTGTATTCTGACAGCTCTCAGATATTCTTAAGTGCAGATCACAGGCTGATTAATCTCAAGTGACAATTCAAGTATGGGTGGCTCGGTTTTGCAGTTTTATTTCATTCTGCTACAGGCAATGAGCCCTGGACATAAAATCCCAGAACTCCTCGCCTCCCAAACATGATCTCCAACTTCACTGCCGTCTAAAAGTTAACAGAGGTTTAATCACAACATGACATAAGATTCGGTCTTTGCTCAGCCTTCTATGTGCGGTTGGCAGTTTTGGAAAAAAAAATGGAAGTCGAACATGTAGAAAAATATCGCTATAAGCCTTTTTCCATCAGTTCCGATCTTCCAACAGTTAGTAGCAACTTGTTGTCTGGGTTCCATTAATTCAGTAATAGGTGAAGTTTGGTTGTAAAGCAAGATAAACAGGGATTTATTTTCTCATTTGTAAAACTCACACAAGCACACAATACATCTTTCTCACCTACCTTGGTTGGAACTGATCACTACTAGTATCTTCAAGAGCCTGAACAATCTCCATCACATCAAAATATAGCTAAAAACAAAAGAAAAAAAGCTGTTCTGTAAAGCAATAACATTCCTTAAAATTGTTTTTAAAAAGTCATCTGCCTTGAATACAAACTAACCCATTGGTGAAGAGGAGAAAATTTGCCCGTGAGTGCCTTCAGGACTTCCTGGCTGATGATTCCACCAAATGCAGCAGTAAGAGGGGCCAAACATCCTCTTGCTGTCCTTGAAAGCCACTTAACAATCTCTTGATTTACAACAGCCTGTAATATGTAAAAAAACATGCAGACATCAAAGAAATATATTCATGCTAGCTCTACCAAAAATGAAGCCACTGAAATAGAAGCAAAATACTGTGGATGCTGGAGATCTGAAATAAAAACAGAAAGTGCTGGAAAAACCAGACAGGTCTGGCAGCATCTGTGGAGAGAGAAACAGAGTTAATGTTTCATGTTAAATATGACTCTTCTTCGGGACCACTGAAATTTGGCTGAAGGTCAAAAGGATCAAGTTCACTTTAACTTTGTCTAAGCATTAACTGGGCAACAAGGCCTGTTCATTGCTTGTTAGCTTTTTTCTTTATTTTTTCTTTCACAGGGTGTAGTCATCGCTGGCTAGGCCAGCATTTATTGCCCATCCCTAATTGCCTTTGAGATGGTGGTCATGAGCTGCCTTCTTGAACCACTACAATCCACATGGTGTAGGTACACCCAGAGTGTTCTTAGGGAGTTCCCAGATTGTGGCCCAGCGACAGTGATATATTTCGATATATTTCTAAGTCGGGATGGTGTGTGGCTTGGAGGGGAACTTGCAGGTGGTGGTGTTCCCATGCATCTGCTGTCCTTTATCACCTCGAAGGACAAGGGGATGAGGTCTCGGGTTTCGAAGGTGCTGTTGAAGGAACGTTGCTGCGTTGCTGTAGTGCACCTTGTAGATGGTACACACTACTGCCGCTGTGCGTCAGAAGCGGAGGGAGTGAATGTTTAAGGTGGTTTTGGGGTGCCAATCAAATGCGCTGCTTTGTCCTCGATGGTGTTGAGCTTCTTGAGTGTTGTTGGAGCTACACTCATCCAAGCAAGTGGAGAGTATGCCATCACATTCCGGGCTTGTGCCTTGTAGATGCTGGTGAAGCTTTGGGGAGTCGGGAACTGAGTTATGCACTGCACAATTCTCAGCCTCTGACCTGCTCTTGGTGCGACAGAATTTATATGGCTGGTTCAGTTCAGTTTTTGGTCAGTGGTAACACCCAGGATGTTAATAGTGGGGGATTCAGTGATGCTAAAGCATTGGATGTCAAGGGGAGATGGTTAGATTCTCTCTTGTTGGAGATAGTCATTGCCTGGCAATTGTGTGGTACGAATGTCACTTACCACTCATCAGTCCAAACCTAATTATTGTCCAGCTCTTGCTACGCATGGACACAGACATGCTTCAGTATCTGAGGTGTTGCAAATGGTACTGAACATTATGCAATCATCAGCAAACATCTTCTGATGGAGGGAAGGTCATTGATGAATCAGTTGAAGATGTTAGGCCAGGGACACTACCCTGAGGAACTCCTGCAGCAATGTCCTGGAAGTGAGATGGTTGGCCTCCAAGAGCCACAACCAACTTCCTTTGTGCTAGGTATGACTTCAACCAGTGGAGAGATTTCCCCCTGATTCCGATAGACTTCAATTTTGCCAGGGTTCCTTGATGTCATACTTGGTCAAATGTTCTTTTTCTTATTCAATCATGGGGTGTGGGGGTTGCTGGCTAGGCCAGCATTTATTGCCTATCCTGAATTGCCCTTGAGAAAGTGATGGTGAGTTGCTTTCTTGAACCACTGCAGTCCATGTAGTATAGGTACACCCACAGTGCTGTTAGGAAAGGAATTCCAGGATTTTGACCCAGGGACAGTGAAGGAACAGCGATATATTTCCAAGTCAGGATGGTGTGTGGCTCAGAGAACTTGCAGGTGGTGGCTGCTGTCCTTGTCCGTCTAGATGGCCACGGTCATGGGTATGGAAGGTGCTGTCTAAGGAGCCTTGATGTCAAAGGCAGTCACTCTCACCTCAGCATTTATGAAAGGGAAATTGCGTTTGACACATCTTTTAAGAGTTTTTTTTTGAGGATATAACTAATAGGATGGATAAGAGGGAACCAGTGGTGCAGTGTATTTGGATTTTCAAAAAATATTCAGCAAGGTTTTCACAAAAAGAGGTTATTAAACAAAATTAGGGTTCATGGGATTGAGGTAATATTTTAGTACGAATTCAAGATTGGTTAACAAACAGAAAAGAGAGTAGGGATAAATGGTTCATTTTCAAGTTGACAGGCTGTAACTTGTGGGGTATGGCAAGGAGTTATGCTGTGACCTCAGTTATTTACAATCTATATTGACTTAGATGAGGGGTGATTTCATCCAAATTTGTTAATTATACAAACTTAGGTGAGAAAGTAAGCAGCGAGGAGGACAGAAATAGGCTGCAAAAGAATTTAGACAGGTTAAGCGAGTGGGCAAGAAACTGGTAGATGGAAGATAATGATGTGAAGGCAACAACATTGATAGGAAAAGTAGAGAAACAAAATATTTAATGAGAGAAATTGGAAAAATGTTGGTATTCAGAGGGACCTCAATGCCCTGATACACAAATCACAGGAAGTTAACATCTTGATACAGTAAACAATTAAGAAATAAAGTAGTATGTCAACCTTTATTAGAATGTAAGAGCAATGAAGTAATTGTAAAGGCTCTTGGTGAGGATAGTATTTGGTCTCCTTTCCTAAGAATATACTTGCCTTAGAGGGTGTGTAATGAAGGTTCACTAGATTGATCCTGGGATAAGTCTTACGAGTAGGGATGGAGTAGACAAGGCCTATCTTCCCTAGAATTTTGAAGAATGAGAGGTGATCCAATTGAAAAATCTAAAATTCTTCAGGGGCCTGAGGGGGTAGAGGCTGGGAAGGTAGTCCCCCTGTCTGAGGAATCCAAATCTAAGGGTCACAATCTCAGAACTTTGGACTGAGATAAAGAGAAATTTATGACCTTTTGCAATTCTCTAGCAGAGAGTTGTGGATGCTCAGTCATTGATTATATCCAAGTCAGAAATCAATTGGTTTTTGAATATTAAGGGAACCAAAAGATATGGGGATAGTGTGTGAAGGTGGCACAGAGGTGATCAGCCGTAATCTTACTGAATACAGATGAGGCTCGAGGTGCTGAATGGCCTTCTGCAGTTCCTATTTCTTTTGTTCTTATGCAATTGGTTGTGTTCAAGATGCTTCACAGTATCTTTCACCAAAGCCAGTCTCCCTATGCATAAGTCTTTTTGCGATAATGCATCTTTGTTTTTGCAAGCTACACTGGTTCTTCATGTTTTCATCTATTTTTGTATGATTCCAATGATTCTTACAATAAATTTCGACTCGTAGTTTTAGCCTGAATAATGCAGTCCGATAATGTGTTTTCTGCCTATATTGGGAAATATGTGTAATTTCTGGTTTAAAATATCTCCATAAAAGGATCACTGCCAATGTGCCACTCTTTTTCAATGCAGACCCAACTTCTGATAATTGGGGAAGGAGGAACGGCACTCTAATGGAAACTGTAATTTGTTCTAAACACAAAAAAAAATGCTTGAATTGATATAGCAGGTTCCTTTCCAAATCCCACTGCAATTTTGTTTCATTTTAGTTGCTGCCTTATAAAAGTTAGCCAGTTATGTCTTCATTGGTTATACAATTAGTTCTGGTAAATGAGTTATATCTGCATGGAAAATTTTATACCAAGTAAGGTACATCTCCATGGAGAGCTTTTGATATTTGAACCTGGAGTTTTGACTGGTGTGATGCAGCTTTTTAAACACTGTCGGGAGCTTATATTTTAATGAAGTAACAGCAAATCATTCCAATAATTTGACATTGAAGTGGACATGCTCCAAAATACTGCCAGTGGCATTTTTCAGAGTGTGCTTTGGATTGCTTGCCCTTTAGCGAAAGTCATAAATGTATGCAAGTTATCTAAAAGTCTGCATCTACTGAAGATTTTCATTTTTTGAGGTTACAACTCCAATTTTTCCACCAGCTCAATGATGAAATTGGAGATTGAAGAAGCTGGGTAATTTTTGGAGAAGATTGAGAAAATATTCAATAGAGATGCTCAGAATCATGAAGGGTCTGGACACAGTAGGTGGGGAGAAAATGTTTCCGTCAGCGGAATGATCGAGAACCAGGCGAGCACTGATTTAAGGTGATTGGCAAAAGAAGCAACGGTGATATGAGGAAAATATTTTTACGGAGCGAATAGTTATACACTTGAACGTAATGCCTTGGAGGGTAGTGGAGGCAAATACAATCTAGGCCTTCAAAAGAGAATTAGGAAATTATCTGAAGAGAAAAAATCTGCAGGGTTACAGGAAAAAGGGACTAGATGAGTTACAGGTTCCTTCTGTGCTGTAACCATTCTATGATTCTATAAAAAAAAGCTACAAAGATGGTTTATTTGACAAGCTCCCTTAAAATGTCCAATTCCTGAGAAATACAAGGCAACGCCGCAGCTCTACACAGGCATTCATGATTGAAAATCGAGCTGTGAATGGTATGTTCTGACTCAGCCAATGGTGTTGCTGTGTCAGTTGTAACTAAGTTTCTCAAAGTTAGCAAAGTAGTGTTGAAATCCAAAATTGTACAGACTCAAAGCTAAATTTTCTGTAATTCCACTTCTGCAGAGAGCTTCAAGTGTGAGAGAAGGCTCTTCTGAGAATTGGTTGTGGGAATTTGGGCTCACACTACCACATTTTTTTGGGGATCAGCACAAGAGTTAAAACAGCTTTCAGCTATGTTGAACAAGGATGATCCTTTAAGCAAGCCTAGGGCAAGGATGAGGAGCTGAAGGAACGTGTGAAGGTAATGCATCATGTCTTGTGCATCTGGGGAGATGTTATTCTTGTCTCCGTGTTTATCGTAAAGTGATTGAAGAGTCTAAGTGGATTATATAACCATGGCAATAGGATGATGAGGAGAGGTCGAGATGGAAGTATATCTATATCTTCTTGACTCCATATTAATCTGATGCCACTTTTGTTTGTCTCTTAATGTATTATGATTTATGGTAGTATTATTAGTAGCATTTATGAAATGCAGAGATCAAAGGTAGGATTGGTATAAGAGTTCTGAATAAATCACTGTGTTGTAGCCACATTGAAATGAGGAGTGTGATGTACCTGAGTTCTTATAGTGAATCATGAACTCAAACTATCATGTAATCATACTGGAATTGTGTAATATGATTTCCTTGAGCACTCATGTTGGATTGTATAACAGGAGCTTGTTAAAAACCAGATTCTGTGGTTGTTACAATAATAAAAAACAAAACAGATCAGGACAGGAAAGCAGTTCCAACAGAGGTCAGCTCATCAAATCTGATGTCAGCCTGTTTGTTTCGCTGGCCAGAAAACTAGGTGGAAAATTTGAGGTCCAGCGCACTGATCTCTGTATCTTTCTCCAAAGAGTGCTCCTACACAGCAACACTCCCACTGGACATAGAACTTAGCCCTTTAGCCTTAAAAACTGATCACTTAAGTATGAAAGTTTCCATAAGAACACTGGAGAATGATTAAAACAAACAGCCAGTTTAAAAAAAAATTGCACCCCAACAGTCATGCCAGTTGGGTGTATGGGGTGTGAACAGTTTCAGATGTAAAACATCTATCAAGCTTGAAGCATTTCTAAATTAATATGGTGACAAGCAAGGTCTGTGTCACAACACAAATTTTTCCTTCACTTGTGCACATGCTACAAAAATGAAAGGGGGGGGGCAGAGGGTGAAGGGGTTAAGTCCTTTATTTTAACAGCAGGAATCCTTGATGTCATATCCACATTTTATTTTGCAACAGATAATTTGCTTATTTAAAGATAGTCAATTCTCTGTGGCACTGCTCATAATTAGAGGACATAGTCTGTCTTTTAGTAGTGTTTGTTGTAACAGGTTTCAAGAGTTCACAGGCATTCTTGTAATAATAATGTTAGAGACTGTAGTGTTACCCCTATAGAATGCAAGAGCTACAGGTATTATTGTCATAGTGTTACCCATTTATTTCACTAGATTGGGTGGGGAGGTGGGGTGGGGGGTGGTGACAACATCACCCATCGATTTCAATGGGCTGGGGGTGCACCAGCACCTCCCAGTGATTTCAACAGACTGGGATGTGAAAGCATTGTTGATTTATTTCACTGAAACAGGGGTGTGACAGAGACACCCACTGATTTCACTGAGTAAGGGTGAGAAGGTCATGTTAATCATTGATATCAATGCAAAGGCAGGCTGATAGCATTACCCACGATTTTAATTCACTGGGTATGACTATCAACCACAGGTTTAAGTGCAAAGGGGGCTTGACAGCATTACCAACATTGGATTGGGAGTGTGGCAGTGTTACGCATTGGATTCAAGTGTCACAATCAAGTGGCAACTTCAAAAGATTCAAGGAACTTTAAAATACACACTCATGGACTCAAATTCCTTCCAGTTTTAAATCTGCATTAAATCACGTAATTGAAGAGTATTTTCCATTGTAAATCATGCACAAAAATATCAAAATAATCTGGTACGCTGTTGATCAAACAGGAAATGCACATGGCTAGTATAGCAAATGCTGCCATGACTCATTTTTGGCACTGAAAACAAGCACAAAGTCTCGACAGCAGCAGCTAAAATTTATCACACTCACGGCATTATCGATAATTAAGCAAAATAAAAATCTCTCACTCACCTTATTTTTCAGCGTTTCATTTACAATGATAGCCAATCTCAACAGTTCATCTGCATCTTGGAGACACCTTGTTGGAAAATAACACAAACCAGCTTCTGTTACACTCATAACTGTCACTGCCACAGTACATCATTACAAAGCAAAAAGGTTTAAATTGGTTACAGTCAGCATGCATCATGTGTACAAAAGAAGTACTCATTTTCTATCACCCCCCCCCCCAACCCACCCCTGCTTTTACCTCCCTGAGATATGTTCCCTCAGACTTTGCGCAAGGTGACTTCTCGCATTCATGGATTTCAATCTCCATCTCAACACCCTTTCCTCCTGATTCTCTGATTTCATCACCCTCCCACTTAACCAATCTCTCATTGTAAACTCACCTACCCATATTCACAGCACCCCCTTGACTTTTCCATTTCGCATGGTCTCTCCATTCCTATGATCTCAATCAGACACATGGCCATTGTTGAGCACTTCTTTGTATCACACACCATCCAAATCCCCCTACCCTACCAATCTCATCAATGCTGCGGGGTGGGGGGGGGGAGAAATGCTTTGCCCCAATTCATTTATAACTGCATTTTCAAACTGCCAACTGTCCTGCTTTTGGCTCTCCATTTACCACAATGCATCTACAGCCATCAATCTGCTCAAACATTCCTTCTCCTCCACCTTTGCTGATCTTGACCCGAGTAAAACACTTGCTGTCTCCCACCCAGGCTTTGTAGGGCCCATAGCTTTGCAAACTCAAGGGCAAGGATCTCAGACTTGAATGTACATGGTGTACAAGTGGTTTAACCATTCATCACTAGATCTAGCTAGGCCACATAAAGCACCATCAGGTCTTGCTCTCTTCTACCAAAACTGCTCATTATTCCAGGATTATCCTGGAGAACAAATATAACCCTAGGCTCCTTTTCTACATTACCAACCGTCTCCTTACACTCTCTCCCGCCTTCTCCAGCAATAAAGCCATGGATTGTCCATGTCACTAAGATTGAGAGCATTTGATCAGCTGACTTTGCCACATCTCTCCATTTGCCTTGCTGATCAAGCCAAACCTTCCCTGAGGCTCTCACCATTCAAGTTCTGAAAGTGTCTTTTTCTAATTTTTCTCCTATTTTCCCTCATGCTTTCATTGAGCTCATCTTGTCCTTGAAACCAACCTCCTTCCCACCTTGACCCCATTCCAATTAAACTGCTAACTACCCAACTTCCCTTCATGACCTCCATGTTAGCTGTTATTGTAAATAGTTTACTCCTCTTAAGTATTATCCTCTTCTCTTTCAAATCTGCTGTCATCACCCACCCCCATCTTCTAAAACATTCCCTTGATCTTTCTTTGCTTGCAGGAAACTAGCATCCCGAATCCTATCTCCCATTCCTTTCTAAAGTTCTCGAAAGTGTTGTCACCGCCTAAATCCATACCCATCTTTCTTGAAACTCTTATGTTTGAATTTTTTTCCCCTCAGGTTTTTGTCCTGGCACAGTGCTGAATCACTGGCATTCAAGTCACAAATAACTTTGTAGCATGGCGCAGTATTGCTCCTTGTCCGTCTCGATCTGTATGCTGCCATTGGCGCGGTCAACTACACCATCCACCTCCTACACAATTAGAAACATAGAAACTAGGAGCAGGAGTAGGCCATTCAGCCTTTCAAGCCTGCTCCGCTATTCAATATGATCATGGCTGATCCACTATCTCAACGCCATATTCCCACTTTTTCTCCCCTGATGCCTCTAATATTCAAAAAATTATCAATTTCTTTCTTGAATGTACTCAGTGACCTGGCCTCCATAGCCCTCTGTGGTAGAGGATTCCACAGGCTGACCGCCCTCAGTGGAGAAATTTTTCCTCATCTCAGTCCTAAATGGCCTGCCCCGTATCCCGAGACTGTGGCCCCTGGTTCTAGACTCCCCAACCAGGAGAAACTTCCTCCCTGTATCTCATCTGTCTAGCCCTGTTAGATCCCCTCACACATTTCTCTAAACTCTAATGAATAACAGGCCCAGTCGAACCAATTTCTCCTCATACGACAGTCCTGCCATCCCCAGTATCAGCCTAGTGAATCTTTGCTGCACTCCCTCTATGGCAAGTATATCCTTTCTTAGATAGGGAGACCAAAACTGCACGCAATACTCCAGGTGTTGTCTCACAAAGGCCTTGTATAACTGCAGTAAGACATCCCTACTTCTGAACTCAAATCCTCTTGCAATGAAGGCCAACATTCCATTTGCCTTCCTAATTGCTTGCTGCACCTGCCTGTTTACTTTCATTTACTGTTGTACAAGGGACCCAGATCCCTTTGTACATCCACCTTTCCCAATATATCACCATTTAAATAATGCTCTGCCTTTCTGTTTTTCACACCGAAGCGTATAACTTCATATTTATCCACATTATACTGCATCTGCCATGTGTTTGCCCACACACACAGCTTGTCTAAATCGCCCTGAAGCCTCTTTGCACCCTCCTCACAACTCAACCCTGCCCAGTTTTGTGTTGTCAGCAAAGCTGGAAATATTGCATTTGGTTTCCTCATCCAAGTCATTTACATATATCATGAATAGCTGGGGCCAAGCACTGATCCCTGCGATACACTGCTAGTCACCGCCTGCCATCCAGAAAAAGGCCCATTTATTCGCACTCTCTGTTTCCGGTCTGTCAACCAATTCTCAATCCATGCCAGTATATTACCTCTGATCCCATGTGCTTTAATTTTGCCCACTAACCTCTTGTGGGACCTTATCAAAAGTTTTCTTGAAATCCAAATACACCACATCCACTGGTTCTCCCTTATCTATTCTACTAGTTACATCTTCAAAAAACTCCAATAGATCAGTTAAGCATGATTTCCCTTTCATAAACCCATGCTGACTTTGTCTAATCCCGTTAATCTTTCCAAGTGCTCTGTTACCACTTCTTTTATAATAGACTTTAGCATTTTCCCCACTACTGATGTTAGGCTAACTGGTCTGTAATTCTGTTTTTTCTCTCCCTCCTTTTTCAAATTGTGAGGTTACATTTTCCACCCTCCAATCTGTAGGAATTGCTTTGGTCTTCCCAGTGTTTAAGTAGAGGAAACTGCGACTCATCCAAGATGAAGTCTGACAACAATGAGGCAACGGACGGGAGGTGAAAAAGGTAGAGCTGGATGTCATCAGTATGCGTGTGAAAGCTAATCTTACATCTTCAAATGATATTGTCAAGGGGCAACATGGAGTTGAGTGCCTAGGATAGATACCTGGAGAGCTCCAAATGTAATAGTGCAGGGGCGGGAACAGAAACCATTGCCAGAGATATTCTGGCTGCATTGTACTAATTGCGTTTGAAAGCTTGAATAAACTTCAAAAGAAAACAGAGGGAAACTCCTTCCTCCATGGAGCCTTAAACCACCTTGTTCCAGTGCAAGTCAGGTCCCAATGCCAGAACAAGGTTGCCATCACTTTATAACTCCGCATTATTTACAGTTCCTCCCACATTCTGTTTTGCCAATTAACCGAATCAAATGTAAATAACATGCGTCCCATCATCGATCCTTTCGGCATCCTGTGAATCACCTAAGTATAATGCAGTTCCACCTTTCCTTCCTCTGATTCTGCCAATTTGTGTATACTCCAGGAACTCCCCCACATTCTTCCCAGGCCAATTTTGTGCCTCCTGACTGTATCAACCAATCTCCTGTAACCCATTGTCAAATGTTTTGGCAAAATCTAATAATATAACATCTAAAGTTCCCTTATTCATTGGACCCATAGTTGTCTTCAAGGAATCCAACAACATTTACATTCAAGGCAAGTACACTGGAAATAAATGGCATCAAACTCTGGGCATTTATTTATTTTGAGCCCTTTTTAAACCGAATGGAACCTGATCCTCATTTATGCCAAAGTCCTAGATGGATCATCACCAATTATAGAGGGCATATTGCTCAAATTGTTCCTAGCAAATATTTTGAGGAAATAATCATGTTTTATATTATTTTATACTTATCCTCAATTTCAGGCCTTATTGGTATCTCATCAAATTCTTAACTCTTCTGATGAACAGTTGGTAAACGAAAGTGGGGTTTCCCAGGAATCAAAACCAGAACCATTGCTTTTTGTGATTTATATTAACGACTTGGAATTGGGTGTATAGGGAACAAGTTCAAAATTTTCAGATGACAAAGCTTGGAAGTGTAGAGAACAGTGATAGACTGCAAGGAAACTTAGAAACGCTGGTGGAATGGGTGGATCTATGGCAGATTAAATTTAATGAGAAGTGCAAATCATATGTTTTGGTGAGGAACAAAAGAGGAAAAATAAAATTAAGGGCACAATTCTAAATGGACTACAGGAACAGGGAAACCTGCATTATAGATGCATAAATCATTGACGGTAGCGGGACAAGTTGATTAAGTGTTAAAAAAAGCATAAAGGAAACAGAGCTTTATAAATAAAGGCAAAGAGAGCAAAAACCAGGACATTATGGTAAACCTTCATAAAACACTGGTTTGGCCACAAAAGAAGCATTGTGCCAATTTCTGGACATCACATTTTATGAAGTATGTGAAAGCCTTTGAGGGTGCAGAAAAGATTTACGAGAATGGTTCCAGAGGTGAGGAACATCAGTTACGTAGATAAAAAGAACAACCCCAGCTTCTCCAAGAAGGTTGAGAGAAAATTTAATAAAGGTGGTCAACATCATGAGAGATCCAGACTGTAGAGAGAAACAGTTCCTACTGGTAGAAGTGTCGAGAACTAGGGGACACGGACTTAAAGTGAGTAGCAAAGGATGCACCAAGGTGGCAAGAGAAAAGCTTTTTTTTTAAAAACGCAGTAAGTGGCTACGATCTTGAATGCACTGCCCGAGAGGATGGTGGAGTCAGATTCGGTTGTGGCTTTCAAAAAGGAATTGGGTGTACTAGAAGGGAAAACATGTGCAGGGCAATGGAGAGAGGACAGGGGAGTGAGACTACCTGGATTGTTCTTATGGGGCCAGCATGGACTCGACAGGCAAAATAGCCTCCTTCTGTGCTGTAATCATTCTATGATTAGCACTTGAAGGAAATAAACTTACAGGGCTATGGAGATAGAGAAGGGAAATGGAACTGTCTGGATTTCTTCAGAGAGCCAACATAGACTTGATGGGGTGAATGGTCTTCTACGCCGTAAATGATTTTATGACTGCAGGAAAGTGTTCTTATTGTTAGGTTACTTATAGTGCCAGACAAGGCCAGGCATTAATCATAGAAAACATACCCAAAATTCTCCTGAACACACTTCAGAAACTTATACCTCTTTCTGCCCTTTATACAATTTTACTATCCCACTTTATATTAGGATAACTGAAGTCCATTATCACTACTCTATAGTTTTTGCAATTTGTAATTTCTATGCAAATTTACTCCTCTGTATGTTTTCCACTAGCTGGTAACCTGTGGAATAACAATGGCATTTATATTGTTTCTTGACTCAAACCAAATAGATTCAGTCCTTGACTGCCCCCCCATGACATCCTGTCTCTCCTCGTCACGACAGCCGCTCCTCCTCCTCCTTTCTTTCCTGAACATAATGCAGCCAGGAAGGTATAGTACTCAGTCCCGACCTTTTTTTGAGCCAGGTCTCCGTTATCGCCACAACAGCACACTCCCATGTGGCTTTTTGCGGCTGCAGCTCGCCAACCTTATTCACGACCTGAGCCACATGCAAATTGGCATACTACAAATGAGATTAGAGAAAGAAATGCGTGGCTCAAAGACTGGTGTGGGAAAAGTGGGTTCCGGTTTGTGGGGCACTGGCATCAGTATTGGGGAAAGTGGGATCTGTACTGTTGGGACAGTCTATACCTGGATCGTGCTGGTGCTGGTGTCCTTCCCTAGCTAGGGAAGTAGAGAGGGTTTTAAACTGAATAGTGGGGGCAAGGGATCAAATATGGGAAGATATGGTGAACCAAAGAATAGAGACAAGGCAAAGAGAGATAGATATTAATATGGCAAATGATAAACAGGCTATGATAGTATTGTACTTTCTATCCCCTTCCTAAGAGTAAATCAGCAGATAAGGCTAGATGCTACAAAAATAATAAAAGGAGAAAACTAAGGACTCTGTATCTAAACACACGTAGCATTCGAAACAAAACAGATGAACCGATAGCGCAAATAGAAATAAATAAGTACGATTTGATAGCCATTACAGAGACATAGCTACAGGATTACATAGATTGCAACCTGAATATTGAAGGGCACGTGACATTTAGGGAGGGCAAGTAGTTAGGAAAAGGTGGAAGGGTGTCTCTCTCAATTAATGATGGTATTAGCACATTAGAGGGGGATGACCTAAGTTCAGGAAACCAGGATGTAGAAGCGGTTTGGGTTGAGATAAGGAATGATGAAGGCAAGAAGTCACTTGTGGGAGTGGTGTACAGGCCTCCTAATTGTAACCACATGGTAGGACAAGTATAAAAGAGATAATGGGAACTTGCCACAAAGGACAGCAATAATCATGGGGGCTTTTAATCTACATATAGACTAGAAAAATCAGACGGGCAAAGGTAGCGTAGATGAGGAGTTCATAAAATGTTTTTCAAGATTGTTTCGTAGAACAGCACATCCAGGAGCCAACCATAGAGCAGGCTATACTAGATCTGGTATTGAGCAACGAGATAGGATTCATTGATAACCACCTAGTGAAGGCACCCCTAGGTAGCACTGATCATAATATGATTGAATTTTACATTCATTTTGAGGGAGAAACAAGTACGTCCAAGACTATTACTTTAAACTTAAATAAGGGCAATTATGAGGGCATGAAAGCAGAGTAGCTAAAGTACACTGGCAAATGAGGTTAAGGGATATGTCAATAGAAGCTCAGTGGCAGACATTTAAAGGGATATTTCAGAATACATGGAGTATATACATTCCAATGAGAAAGAAAAATTCCAAGGGGAGGGCCCATCATCCGTGGTTAACTAAAAAACTTAAAGACAGTATCAAACTTAAAGAAAAAGCATATAATTGTGCAAGGACGGGTGGTAGGTCAGAAGATTGGACAGAATATAAGGAACAGCAAAGAACGACAAAAAGATTAATAAGGAGGGAAAAATTAGAGCGTTAGGAGAAAGCTAGCTAATAATATAAAGATGGATACTAAGAGTTTCAATGGATATTTAAATAAGAGTTAACAAAGTGAGCATTGGTCCTACAGAGTGGGTCTAGGAATTGATAATGGAAAGCAGGGAGCTGATGGACAAATTAAACAGGTATTTTGTTTTGGTCTTCACTAAAGGGGACACAAGTAACATCCCAGAAATAGCTGTAAATCAGGAAATGGAAGGGAGGGAGGAACTCAGGAAAATTACAATCACAAGGGAAGTGGTATTGAGCAAATTGTTGGGGCTGCGGGCTGACTAATCCCCAGGTTCAGATTGACTTCACCCTAAGGTCTTAAAAGAAGTGGCTAGAGAGATAGTTGATGCAATGGTTTTAATTTTTCCAAACTCCCTGGATTTGGGGAAGGTTCGATTAGATTGGAAAATAACAAATATAACTCCTTTATTCAAAAAGAGAGGAAAACAGGAAGCTACAGGCCAGTTATCATAACATCGGTCATGAGGAAAATGTTGGAAGCTATTATTAAAGATGTTATAGCAGGGCACTTAGAAAAATTCAAGGCAATCAGGCACAGTCAACATGGTTTTGTAAAAGGGAAATCATGCTTAACCAATTTATTGGAGTTCTTTGAAGGAGTAACATGTGCTGTGGATAAAGGGGAACCAGTGGATGTACTGTACTTTGATCGCCAGAAGGTATTTGATAAAGTGCCACATCAAAGGCTACCGGAGAAAATAAAAGCTCATGGCGTAGGGGGTAGCATATTGGCATGGATAGAAGATTGGCTAGCTAACAGGAAACGGAGTTGGCATAAATGGGTCTTTTTCTGGTTGGCAGGATATGACAAGTGGTGTGCCACAGGGATCAGTGCTGAGGCCTCAACTTTTCACAATTTATATAAATGACTCAGATGAAGGGACAGATGGTATGGTTGCTAAATTTGCTGACACAAAGATAGGTAGGAAAGTTAAGTTTTGAAGAGGGCATAAGGGCATAGATAGGTTAAGTGAGTGGGCAAAAATCTGGCAAATGGAGTATAATGTGGGCAAATATGAAATCGTTCATTTTGGCAGGAAGAACAAAAAAGCTTATTATCTAAATGGTGAAAGATTGCAGAGGTCTGAGATTCAGAGGGATCTAGGTGTCCTAGTGCACAAATCACAAAAGGTTAGTATGCAAGTATAGCAGGTAATTAGGAAAGCTAATAGATCGTTATCATTTATCGTGAGGGGAATTAAGTACAAAAATAGGGAGGTTATGCTTCAGTCGTACAGGGCATTGGTGAGCCCACATCTGGAGTATTGTGTATATTACGGGTCTCCTTATTTAAAGAAAGACGTAAATACGTTAGCAGTTCAGAGAAGGTTTACTACACTGGGCAGGTTATGGGGCAAAGCTGGAATTTAGAAGAGTAAAGGTGACTTAATTGAAACCTTTAAGATCCTGAGGGGTCTTGACAAGGCAAATGTGGAGAGGATGTTTCCTCTTGTGGGAGAATCTAGAACTAGGGGTCACTGTTTAAAAATAAGGAGTCGCTCATTTAAGACAGAGATGAGAGAGGGTTGAGTGTCTTTGGAGCTCTCTTCCTCAAAAGGCAGTAGAAGCAGTGTCTTTGAATATCTTTAAGGCAAAGCTAGATAGATTCTTGATTAACAAGGGGGCGAAAGGTTATCGGGGGTAGGCAGGAATGTGGGGTTGAGGTTACATTCAGATCAGCAATGATCTTATTGAATGGCGGAGCAGGCTCGAGGAGCTAAGAGGCCTACTCCTGCTCCTAATTCGTATGTTCGTACGTATGTATGACACTTCGTGCATTTACTTACACGCATGGTAAACCTAATTTAGGCTTGAATGCATTACCTTTAAGTCTGATTCCAGCTAATACCTTACTTTTTCTTTCACTCATAGTGCTACCTTCTTCACTCAATCCTTTTTAATGCTCCTTGTTTATCCTTCCTAATACACCCTGGTTCCAATCCCCCTTGCCAAGTTAGTTTAAACCTTCTCCAACAGTGCTAGCAATCCACCTCACGAGGACATTGGTTCCAGCTCTGCTTAGGTGCAACTTTCCCAGCCTATATAGGTCCAAGCTCTCCCAGAATTAGTCCCAAAGATCCTGAATCGAAAGAGTGTAAATCTCTCCAGCTACACATTCATCTGCTCGATCCTATTTCTATACTCACTAGTGCATGACACCAGGAATAATCCAGAGATTATTACCTTTGAGGTCCTGCTTTCTAGTCTCTTTCTTGGCTCCCTAAAATCTGCTTGCAGGACCACATCATGGAGGTCTCAGTATACTGCAAAAAATTGGCTAATATTTGTCAGCTACCCTCTTGTCTGGTCATATACAATTCTTTATTGAACAAAAATATTAGCTGCAGCTCAAATGGAGGTAAAGGGCTGAATTTTAGGTGGCGGTGGGGGTGGCATATGGCTTGCTGCCACAGAAGAAATGACAGATGCCAGCCGACCCACTTTAAAAAACGCGGCCCTGCAGCAATACCACGTTGTGGATGGCATGAATGAGGTGAGAGTGGGAATTCTGCCCCTCAGTGGGACGAAGCCCCGCCTATGAGAGCTGCCAGCCAATCAGATTGACCAGCAGTTCCAGCAATCTCAGCAGTGCCAAAACACAATGGTGAGCTTCTGTCACTGCAAGCAGGCCCAGGGATGAACACAGCCATGGCCTCTGGACCCAGTTAAGTCCTGGGGATGGGGAAGGATCAGGGAGCCTGGGAGGTGGGGGTGTAGGAGACCAGGTAGGGAGGGAGACAAAGTGTTGAGGGTATCACCCTGGCAGGGTTTCCCCCAATGTGCACAGAGCATCCCCCAAAGGATATACCCCCACTTCCTTCTCACCTTTTTTAGGCCTGCCCACGCAAATTATGGCATGGGTAGCATATTATTCGGGTCAATTGGCGTGGTAACAAACTCAACTGACCGTTAATTATTAATTTAAAAATGGCGAGCAAGCTGCTCCCACCTACCGTTTTGGAAGGGGTGGGGGAATAGTTCAGGAATGGGGGATAAGATACACCCCTCGTATTTTACATCCCTCCGCCCCCCGCCTGGCGGGAGGACCATAAAATCCAGCCCAGAACTGATCTTAACTCTACTGAAATTTATTCTAGTTGTACACTGGGGGGAGGCAATTGCATAGTGGTATTGTCACTGGGCTAGTGTTCTAGAGGTCCAGGGTAATGTTCTGGGGACCTGGGTTCAAATCCCATCAAGACAGATGGTGAAATTTGAATTCAATAAAAATCTGGAATTAAAAGTCTAATGATGGCCATGAAATGTCATAAAAACCACTAATGCCCTTTAGGGAAAGAAATCTGTCGTCCTTACCTGGTCTGGCCTATATGTGACTCCAGACCCAAAAAATGGCAAAAAACAAGATGTTGTGAGACTGCACATGACCATGCATGATCTGGACGGTTGAGAATATGTAGCAAGAAAAACATCAACTTGCCTTGTTATTTGCAAGGGGTTAATATCTGCAAAGGGTTAGTTTGCTTTAATAAACAATTATTGTACTGAATCTTTCTTGGGCTACTCTGGACCAGAGAAGGTATGATGCACTAATTTTAAATTGGGACAAAAATTGTCCATTAGCATAGTATCCCAGCCATAATGGGCAGAATGATACAGCACAAAAGGCGGTCAATTTGGTCCTTCATACCTCTGCCAGCTCTTTAAAAGAGCTATCCAACTCGTACTACACTCTCGTTCTTTCCCCTTAGCTCAGCAAACTTTTACTTTTCAAGTATCAAGTTCTCAAGAGCAATTAGAGATGGGCAACAAATGCTGGCCTTGCCAAAAATGTTCAAAACCCATGAAAGAATTCAAAAAAGTATATATCCAATTCCCCTTTAAAAGTTACTATTGAATCCACTTCTACTATCCTTTCAGGCAGTGCATTGCAGATCATAATCTGCTGTGCGAAAAAAAAATTCCACACCCCTCTAGTTTTTTTTGCCTGTGTCTTCTAGTTATATATGCACTTGTCACAGGAACCTGTTTCTCCCTACCTAGTCCATCAAATCTTCACAATTTTGTACATCACCATTAAACTTCTCCTTAACTTTCTCTTCTCTGAGAATATCAGCTTCTCCAGTCTCTCCATTTAAATTCCCTCCTCTTCCTCCTTAACATTCTGACAAATCTACTCTGCAATCTCTCCAAGACTTTTATATCCTTCCCAAAGTGTAGCACCCAAAATTAGACAGAATACTCCGTTGAGGCTTAACCAGTGATTTAATAAAAGTTTAGCATAGCTTGCTCACTTTTTTACTCTATACCTCTATTTAATAAGCCAAAAATCCCATATATATTTGTAACAGCTTCATCAATTTGTCCTGCCACCTTCAAAGATTTGTGTATGTGAACTTGGGTCCCCCTGCTCAATCTTAAAAAATATCATTTAGTTTACATTGTCTCTTATTCTTTCTACCAAATTCTATCACTTCACACTTTGCATGAAATTTCACTTGCCATGTGTCTGCCATTTCACCAGTCTGCCTATGTCCTCCTCAGACCTGTCACTATTTTCCTCAGTGTTTACTACATTTCCAAGCTTTCTAGGTCTTTTAAACAAAAAAGAGCGATGGTCCTAGAACTAGCCCCTGGTGGGAGGGCGGGGGACATCACTGTATACTACACTTTGGTCTGAAAAACATCCATTCACTGCTATTCTGTTTTCTCAGACAATCTTGAATCCATGCTGCCACTGCACTTTTAATGCACGGCTTCAATTTTGCTAACCAGTCTATTAAGTGAGACTTTTATCAAAAGCCTTTTGAAAGTTCATAGTCACGATACCTTCAATACCCTCTTCAAAATTAAAACAGCCCTTTAACTTGGTTTCCTAGACTCAATAAGTAAAGTACACATCATTAAATAAATTTTAATAATCAGCATGTTTTATACCTAATAGTACTATCCCATAAGCACCTAATTAAATCTGTCAGAATATTCAGCACTAATGAAATAAAGCCAGGCACGAACCAGTGGATCAATAACCATGCAAAGAGCTGCTATTTTACAGATTTACTGGATTTTTAGTATTGGTGATGCGAAATAAAGTATGCCATTACTGGAAAGTCTTTTTCAACTGTCCTCTAAGATGCCTCATCATACATAATGAATACAATTCTCTTATTTCCTGGTCATATTTTTGACAGATAGAAAAGAACTTCTCCCTAACCATGCAACAGAATACATTATATACTCACCCTATGTTTGGCAGACGTTTGTATTGCTCTTGAAACTTATCCAAGGCCAACATGGCTGTATGAATCTGCAGAGGTGCCTATTTTTAAAAATAAATATTTAACGTCAAATTTGTGTACTGCAAGAGAAGTTTTGGGTGAAATTGGTTTACATCAAATACAACAATACTAAAACTCTTGACACCATCTACATTTCCAGAGTTTGGATTGAATGTGATCACTCAATTGTACAGTTATTGCAAAACATACCCTACGACTGTAACTGACTGAATACCACCTGTAATGCGTTGCCTGCAAGGTAAATATATTTGAACTTGCTGAAAAACAAAAGAGACATGTTGCTGAATCTTTTCATCTTGCACTCATCAAGACACTGCAAGAATGCCAATAAAAGGGGAAAACAACAATTTATACTGTATGAGAAGAGAGTGTGCTGATTGGTTGGCAAGTGGACTCTGATTGGTAGGGGCATTGCCATGGGTAATGCACCAATTGATGGTGACTGACAATTAACTGTCAAGCATTGTTTGAAATTTAAACTAGGCAGTTTGACCCTGATCGGCCAAGGCATTGCCCTGAGGAATGAGTCAGCAAGTGGCTGTCATTTGTTATGTTTAGCTGAAACAGGCGCGGTGTGTGTACATGTTCTTTCTGTTTGCAAAGAACAGGGCCCTATGTAATAATATATGCAGCTTTCTGTACACGCAAAGGTGTCACACTGAGAGCCCAGCTGACTGACAATCTTAAATTGGTTGTCTGTGTAATTCTTAGCACACTTGAGGATTATTTAGCAAATGTTGTCTAATTGCAGAATCACATCTAATGTTGGACACTGTGTTTTGGGTTTGCACGCACAATTGGCTGGGTATTGTTTGTAACTTGCCCGTTGTGAACAGCGGCTGAGACATGGTGCTTAATACGGTCCGCCAGTCTTTGGGACGTGTGGCCTACATACCTAGCATCACACTGGCACTGAAGTTCATAAACCACATCTTTCATTTGTGAGATAGATAGGCAGTCTTTTTGGCTTGACGGCAGCATCCTGTTAGAGGTGAATACCACTCAAGTTGCTACTGCATAATAGCAGTGTGAAACAGCTAGGGTCAACTGCTGCTCAAAGGCATCTCAAAGATTTGAGGTACCCAACCAGCCCATGCTTGCAAAACTCAAAACACGGTGTCCAATATTAGATGTGATTCCACAACTGGACAACATTTGTTAAATATTCCTCAGAGTGCTCAGAATTATGCTGACAACCAATTTAAGATTGTCAGTCGGGTTCACAGTGTGCCACATTTGCGTGGACTGGAAGCTACATATATTAATACACAAGGACCTGTTGTTTGCAGACAGCAAGAACCTGTACATACATTGCGCCTGTTTCAGCTAAACAAAATAAGTGACAGCAATTCGCTGACCCATTCCTCAGGGCGATACCTTGACCAATCAGGGTTAAGTTGCCTAGTTTAAATTTCGAACAATGCTTAGCAGCTGTCAGTCACCATCAATTGGTGCATTCTTCATGGTAACACCTCTACCAGAGTCCACTTGCCAACCAATCAGCACACTCTCTCATACAGTATAAATTGTTGTTTTCCCCCTACATTGGTATTCTTGAGAAGTGTCTGGATGACTGCAAGACGAAAAGCTTTGGCATGTCTTTTTTTTCAGCAATGCTCAAGTTCAGAACAATTTATAAGACAGGAGAAAAGGGGTGCTGATTGGCTGGCAAGTCGACTTTGCTTTCTCCATGGCAATGCCATGGCCAATCAAAGGGGAACCACAGGTTCCCCATGCTTCCTGGTAATTCAAAAAAGGCAAAAACTTGAACATATTCCTTTTGGTTGCAAAAATGGGTCCCTGCATATGAATGTATGTCATTTCTAGCAAACGTAATGAGCCACATTATGAGCTAGAGTGCTTATATTAAATTGATTGTTACTGTAGCTATTACCATACTCAGGATTGTTCAGCAAGTTCTGCCCAGTCACGGAACAACATCTAACAGTAGGTATTTTGTTTTGGGTTTTGCAAGCACAGGCTGGTTGAGTACGATCTGTACTCTGCCTATTACGAAGAGCTGAAGGAGCTTATTGTTTTGATGCAACCAGCCAATCATTGGGGCGTACGGCCTACATATCTGGCATTGCACAGGCACTGAAACTCATACATGACATTGCTCACTTGTGTGGTAGGCAGAACATCTTTTTGGACTGAAGGCAGCCTCCTATTAATGAAAAATACCACTTGCATCGCTACCACATAGAAGCGGCATGAAATGGAATGCGTAACCTGTTGTTCAAACTTTTGAAATACTTTGCCTTTCTAGGGTAATTTGGAGGTTACCCTAGAAAAGTGGTAGTCTTTGGTCTATTTGCGAGTTTACTTGACACACAGCGAACAATGATCTGATCAGGACAGCCTTTGTCCTGCAGGATAGTTTTGATACGCTCTATTCTGCTTCAAATTTGCAAGATAAGCAAATGCTAGGGCCCTATTTACAAGATAACTGATAAGCCAATCTTACTGCGTGTGGAGCTATACGATCGCGGCTCATTTATGCTTGCCAGAAGCAACATATGTTCACTCGCAGGGATCCGTTCTCTGGAAACAAAAGGAATACGGTTTGTGTCTTTTTTTGAATCACTCAGAAGCATGGGGAGCTGTTAGTTGCCCATTGCTTTCAACATGGCAATGCCTTGGCCAAACAGATTCCACTTGCCAACCAACCAGCACCCCTTTTCTCCTGTAGTATAAGTTGTTGTGATGGTTTGAAATTTGGCATTTTTGTGTTTAACCTGATGAGTGCAAGATAAAAAGCTTCAGCACCATGTCTGTTTTCCACAATATTCAAGTTCTATACTACTAAGTGAATAGTTGAAATCATTAAAAATAAAACCCAGCAAATTTCCTGCTTTGGTGGAGACCAAGCTTCAGGTCTCTTCCCCTCCACAGCTGCTCTGGTGGTATCACTGAACGGGAGGAACATTTAGCAGTTCCATTTGTTTTATCGGCTGAGAGATATTCTAGAATCACCCAGTCATAGGAGAACATGCAATCTGACTAGGCATGCTGCGCACTTTACTTGTGGCATTGTTCCCGAGAGTTGGTCATCTCGGGTTTGGCTTCAAAGTCAATTTAGAGTTGCGACGCCCATCAATTGCTCCAGGCAGTGGCAACCATTTGTCATTAGTAAGAACAATGGAGTGATGCTAAGGAAGAAAGGCCTGAAATGACAGGACAAGTGTTTTTTGAATGACATTCAGGAGTACTCTAAACACAAGTATTCTCCCTGGGCTTAATTTTCCTTTACAAGGTCAATTTTCCACTTCAGAATTATATTTTCAAAATGGGGAGATTATTTGTAAGTTGCATCACAATCTATTTGCTGGAGTTACTTTACTGCTCAAAACATCTCAAAACTTTTTCTGATAGGAAAGAAATCAATCACAAATGCAGGTTAAGGAGGTTCAGATTCCATTTGCAAGCTGGATACCAAATTGTGCCAAGTTCTCTAGAATGCTGGATTTAACTGTTCAAATTAATGTCTTCCTCAAAAAAAAAGCATGGAAACACATGTACCGAATAAAAAAAAATCATATTCACATTATGTTTAAACATTCACTTCAAACTTCACTAAGGCTACACTTTGCATGAATGAGTTGCGGATTTAATCTTAGCGTCAATCTGGTCAGTACTGGCACTCTTAGCTGAGCCAGGTTATGGATTCAAACCCCACTCCAGAAGCTTGATCACAAAATCTACTCCAATACTTCATTGAAATACTGAAGGAGTGCTGCACTATTGTGGGTGCCAGCTTTTGGATCAGACATTACCCCATCTGCCCTCATAGTTCTCCCTCATCTCTTGGCCAATATTTATCCCTCAACCAACATCAATAAAACAAATTATCTAGGTAACTAATTTTTTGCCGTTTGTGGGAGCTTGCTGTGTGCAAATTTGCATTTCCTAAGTTCCAATTGTGACCAGGCTTCAAAAGAATTAATTGGTACTGAAGCATTTTGGATTGCCAAGATTGTGGAAAGCATTATATAATAGCAAATTCTTAATTTTACAGATAAGGATTTTACAAATTCTTTGTATAATGACAATCAACACTTTAATTTTTTTTTAACTGACATCAGAAAAGCAGAATGGCCTGTACAGTGTTCGCTGATACATCTGGACAAAATCAATAGGACTACTAGTTTAACAGTTAGATTACTTCATTGTTTACTCCTTTGCACAGGAGTTCTACCTAGACCCAAAACATCATATTTGTAACCTCAAGCTAACTTTTGATGAAGAAAATCAGTAGATATTAAGCCAGGCTTTTTAAAACACATTTTATCATAGTTTTAAAAAGTGATATTTTTAGACATACATTTCAAAAGACTGCCTGGAAATACAAACTCCTGGATCAAACAATAGCACTACATAAATATCAACCTCACAAAATGCAAGAGAGAACACAGACCCTAACTGACATATCTCCATCCTTACCATTTAACTAATAACACCAATACCACATTATTGATTCAAACCGATCGCATTACTCTGGAAGCTCAATAGGGCGCCACATCTGATGACCTGGCTGAAATTCTATTCCCTGACTAAGGCTGACAATACTGTGCCCTTTAACAATGTCAGATCATCCTTCTGTTTATAGACTGCAGTGTAATAAGCAGCCAGAGAAGGCTTCATGCAAACTTACGGTACATTTCATATCGTATAATTCGAGAACATATATCGTACTGGTGTGGTGTTTGCTTCATGTTCTTACCACTCTATTTTAGCCAATAAAATTTGCTTTTGTACAATGCAGAGTTGGTCAAAATGGTGCGTTACAACAATGCTAATATATTTGTCACAACAGATTTCTATGTTTCTACTTTTTTCCCAAAAGGATTAACAGAAGCATATCAGTTCTGTTCATGGATCATCATAAACGGAATTAGTAATTGGAAACTTTACTAATAATGCATTCATATTTCACAAGGTTAGTGTTAGCGCAAAATTGAAACCATTTCACATCACTAAACCAGATGTGAAGGCCTGAATCAACTCTGAAGTGAAACAAAGCAAGACTACTTTCTCCAAGAGATCATAGTCTATCAAATCTGTGTGTCACTGTCTGACTCTGCATTGGTACTGAAACTGCAAAAGCTAAAGTTGCTTTGTATCAATTCTACAGTCGTAGTGTAAATCTACACCTGAATGGTGTCCACTCACAAGCCTACTTCACTTGTATAGGTGAACGGGTAACAATTAACAATTGGAAATAATTAACAGCCTAGATTTTACAATCTAAGTTAGGCATAAAACAACTTTTCAAACACAACTGACAACAAGGGCAGTGTCCTTAGCTGGATTAATTTTTTCAACTTTGCTAACAAATGATAATTCATCTTTTTATTTAATCTTCATTATAAGTAAATTAAACTACAAATTAGGCTTTTCAACAAAAGCTAACATTTTTCTCACTAGTGAAAAGAAAAATCTCTGGTATTACAAATAACTGCCCTACATCATTCTGTATTGACATCCTTAGTGGTATGTCATTGAGTCACATGGTTTCATTCATTACTGCTTGAAAGCAGTGAGAAAATGGAGAGCTCAAGAAGTATCGCCATGGCACTAGAGCATGTACAGGGAGACTTCACAGATGAAGATACAGTTTGGTAGTACAGAACTTGAGTATTGCTGAAAAAGGATTTGTTGAAGATATTCATCTTGCATCTATCAGGACAATCACAAGAATACCAATGTCAGGGGCAGCAACAACATTATGCTGAATGAGAGTGCTGATTGGCTGAGGTGTTGGCATGGAGGATGCACCAGTTACTGCCAAGCATTGGCAAATGGAGCCGTCAAATGACCTCTCTTTTCTTGGTGTATTAGTTGAGAAATCTGCCAGGGGGTTCTCTACCATGGTCTACTGCAACCCTACCTTCACTGGTCAATATACACATTGGGATTCTTAGTTCCATACTATAAGATTAGCCTTATCAGTAACCTCGTAAATAGGGCCCAAGACTGATGCTGAGACAGGGCACATCAAAGACATCCTGCGGGATAATTGCAATTCTGATCAGATCATTCCACGCTGTATATCACGCAAACTCATGAATGGGCCCAAGGCTGTCACTTACAGCCCTGAAAAGTGCCCAGTCTACCTTGGATTACCCTTGAAGGGCAAGGTATCTCAAAAATTTGAGCAAGTGAAGCTAGCTGTTTCATGCTGCTACTATGCAGTAGCAATAGGAATGGTATTCACCACTAACAGGATGCTGCTGTCAAGCCAAAAAGACGTTCTGCCTATCACACAAATGAGTAACATGGTTTATGAATTTCAGTACCAGTGTGATGCCAGGTATGTAGGCTGCACAGTCCAAAAAGACTGACAGATTGTATCAAACACCATGTCCCTTCCTCTGTTTGCAACAGGCAAGGTACAGACCGAACCCAGCCAGTCCATCCTTGCAAAACTCAAAACGGTGTCCAACATTAGATTCGATTCCACAACTGGACAACATTTGCTAAACAATCCTCAGTGTGCTAAAAGTTACGCTGACAGCCAATTTAAGATTGTCAGCCGGGCTCAGAGTGGTGTATTTGCGTGTACTGGAAGCTATATATATATATTAATACACAAGGCCCTATTCTTTGCAGACAGAAAAAAACATGTACACACATTACGTCTGTTTCAACTAAACAAAATAAATGATAGCCATTCTCTGGTTCATTCCTCAGGGAAATGCCTTAACCAGAGTCACGCTGCCTACTTTAAATTTCAAACAATGTTTAGCCGTTACCTGCCAGTCGTCATTAACTGGTGCATTCTCCATGGCAACACCTCTACCAGAGTCCACTTGCCAACTAATCAGAATTCTCTTCTCATACAGTATAAAGTTGTTGCTTCCCCCGACTTAGGTATTCTTGCATTTGTCCTGACATGTGCAAGATGAAGAGCTTTGACAAAATGTCTTTTTTCAGCAATACGGTGTTTAATAAAGGGCTCAAGATCTGACTGGTACAGTTGACTAGGGAAATACAACTGGAAATGGTAGCGTCATTCAGCTCTTTCACTGCCCGAGTCCCCGAGTCCTACTTAAGTAACACTAGAGATTCCAAACAACTGTTGGTAACAGGAGAACATCAGTCTCATTAACCTTGGCTCCTCAAGCTTTTTCAAGTCATATGCAGTTGCCTGGCAACTGTTTTCTCCCCAACTACAGGTCAGACTGATGGGGATATTTGAAAATTCTTTGATGTCACCATATCTGAAGTAATTAGGAGATTTAAAAACATGCTTCTCTTTACAATCTTCTACACTTATCACTCCTCTCCTATTCATACTGGGGTATTGTTCCGTTGGTGCCAACTAATTTCCCCAGGAGGAAATTATTCACAAGTAGTCGTGAACACTGAGTGAGTTCTTGCAGCAAGGGGTCATTGGAGCATACACTTGTTATGCAGGGGATAAAATCAATGAATGATATAATGAAATAAAAATAAAGTGCTGGAAAAACTGAGCAGGTCAGGCAGCATCTGTGGAGACAGATTTAATGTTTCAAATCCTGTATGACTTCTTCTGAATTAAAGTGAGGTAGAAATCTGATGGGTTTTATGCTGTTGAAAAAGGGGGGAGGGCCGGATGGAACAAAAGGGAAGGTCAGAGATAGTTTAGAGGACAGGGAAGATTAAATACCAAAGGGGTCATGGAACAAAAGACAAAGGGAATGGTAATAACAGTAGTAAATAAACAAAAGCAGTGGTCCAGAGTAGGTGTTAGTAGCAAAATAAAGGTCAGCTCTATCTGAAAACAACAACATGAAACCAACACCTGCCCCTTTACCTCCTCTCTCCTCACTGTCCAAGACCCCAAACACTCCTTCCAGATAAAGCAGCAATTTACTTGTACTTCTTTCAACATAGTCTACTGTATTCGCTGCTCACAATGCAATTTCCTCTACACTGGGGAGGCCAAATGCAAACTGGTTAATCACTTTGCAGAACACCTCCGCTCAGTCCACAAGCATGAACCCAACCTTCTGGTTGCTTGCCATTTCAATTCACATCTTGCTCTCATGCTCACATTTCTGTCCTTGGCCTGCTGCAATGTTCCAGTGAAGCCCAATGCAAGCTCACACTTCCAGTTAGGCACTTTACAGCCTTTTGGACTCAACACTGAGTTCAATAACTTCAGACCATGAACTCTGTCTTCCATTTTGAATTTTTTTCCCCCCAAATGTCAGTTTGCATCTTGTTCTCATGTTTTTGCTTTCAGACAGAGCTGGCCTTTATTCTGCTATTAACACCTACTCTGGACCAATGCTTTGTTTCTTTACTACCACTATTACCACTCCCTTTGATTTTGTTCCATGCCGTCTTTGGTATTAATTCTGCACCCCCCCCTCTAAACTATCCCTGACCTTCCCTTTTGTTTCACCTGACCACTTTTTCAACAACATAAAACCCATCACATTTCTACCTCTCTTCAGTTCCTAAGAGTCATCATATTGGACTTGAGACATTAACTTTGTTTCTCTCTCCACAGATGCTGCCAGTGCTGCTGAGTTTTTCCAGCATTTTCTGTTTTTATTTCAGATCTCCAGCGTCCACAGTATCTTGCTTTTATTTTAGTGAAATACGTAATGAGTTGGTTAAGAAGAGCTTTCTGACTCAGATCAAAAACCAAGAGAAAATCTTGGTCAAAACCAGATCATTTTCTTGTCGTTTCATAAGCAGCTCTTAAAATTCACTGCCTTCTACACAAACATGACTTATAATTCACTCCTTTTCTCGTTGAGTACAGATAACTAAGTAAGTCTCAAATGAAGGAAAATATATTCTCATAGGTCCTCATTTCCTGTCAAAAAAAGCCTAAATGTTATCAATATTTAGTCTGGCACGGCCAGCAGATCAATTAGAGACTGCATTAGAGTAAAATGGAACATACCGGCATGGACACACTTTACACTCTGGAGAACTTTCAAGGAGCGAAAGGTTAAATTTCTAAAATATTGAGGTGAATACAATTGACTTATTAAACAATGCATAATTCCATTCACCATCCACTCTCTTTTTCAAGGGTTTAAAATAGATAACTGCTAGTCTCATCACTGTCATCACACAGGGCCTGAAAATAAGTACAATATTAAAAATTATGTTTCCCATACTATGTATTGAGTTAATTTTGGAATATCTAACCTTTGATACTGTGAAAATTAGTAAAATGATAATTTGAAAGAAATTTTGTTTTATATTTCTAGTTCTTCCAAAGCTGCTTCATCAATGCCCTTCTCTCCATCATAAGGTCAGAAGTGGGGATGTTCACGGATGATGGCACAATTTAGCATAATTTGCGACTCCTCAGATACTGAAGCAGTCCATGTTCATATGCAACAAGACCTGGACAACATTCAGGCTCAGGCTGATAAGTGGCAAGTAAAATTCACGACACCCAAGTGCCAGGAAATGAATATCTCCAACAAGAGATAATCTAACCATCTCCCCATGACATTCAACGGCATTACCGTCGCTGAAACCCCCACTATCAACATCCTGGGGGTTTACCCTTGACCAGAAACTGAACCGGACTAGCCATATAAATACTACGGCTACAAGAGCAGATCAGAGGCTGGCAATTCTGTGGTGAGTAATTCACCTCCTGACTCCCCATTGCCTTTACAAGGCACAAGTCAGGAGTGTGATGGAATACTTTCCACTTGCCTGGATAAGTGCAGCTCCAACCAAGAAGCTTGACAAAGCAGTGTGTACGATCTATAGGGTGCCTTGCAGCAACTCACCACGGCTTCTTTGACAGTACCTTCCAACTCTGCAATCTCTACCACCTAGAAGGACAAGGGTGGCAGATGCATGGGAACACTACCACCTGCAAGTTCCCCTCAAAGCCACACACCATCCTGACTTGGAACTATATCGCCATTCCTTCACTGTTTCCTTCAAATCCCAAAACACTCTTTCTAACAGCACTGTGGGTGTTCCTATACCACATGGACTTCAGCAGATCAAGACGGTGGCTCAACGCCATCTTCAAGGGCAATTAGGGATAGGCAATAAATGCTGGTCTAGCCAGCAACACCCACATTGCCTGAAAGAAGAATTCTTTTAAAATGCCAAGTGTGGTACAGTACTGAGCTTTAAACTAAGGTTTATATTCAGTTTACTGATCTCAGCAGGGGAGGGTTACGGTCAGCAGGTATACTATAAATAGCTTTAAGCAAGGGAAGGGAAAGAGCCTATTGTCATTCACTGCTTATGTTTACACATGAAGAAATATAATTTAGGTAAATTAACAGAGAGCTGTTATACCCACGAACCATAGCCCGGTATAAGTCAATGACTTGAGGAGAAAAGAGATATTTCAGCACATTTCAGAGTCATTACTGGAGCTTCATAGCAATATTGGGCCAGTGAAGGTAGGTCCATTTGGTTATCAGGTTGTTTATTATGTGCATGTTCAGTTCAGAAGTGACCTTACTGCTTGGATCAATGTCAAGATAGAAACCTCTAAGTGTAGCTACTGTAGAAAGTCAAATAGAAATTGTATGCATCAAGCTCAGTGAGGTAAAATTCTCCTCTCCCTTTCTCACCAGCCTTCTTCCTGCCAAAGTTCCAACACGAACCATTGGCATTTCATATCAGAGACTTCTGTATTTTCTTCATTCAGTCAATTCCAGCTAAATATGTTTTACCAGCCAGATGGACTTGAGACACTTATGTTTCAATCAGACCATCAGAATTCTAAGATTAGCAATGCCAAATAGTGTCTGTCTCTTTAAAAATATGCTTCAATTTTTTCTGGGGCTAATGGCATATATGGCAACAAAAATGCAGACAGCCAAAAAAAATCTTGCCTCAGGTTTGCTGTAGTCTATGATCACGCATTGAGGATTTAAAAGTTGTCTCTCCATGTTTTCCTAAAATAAGGAAAGAAACGACAAAAGATAATCAATGACATTAGAAAGATATAAAGATGGTTAGAGAGAAGTGTTCAATGAATTGCAACTATGGGATAAAACATCAACCACTGGGTTTAGACTAGTTTCAGCCTGGGTCAATTCACCAGTTCAACAGTTATTTAAATAGAAGAGCCAAATGGCTTATTGCAATGTTGTGCAAAGTGTGTCTTGCTTTATGTACATTTCTTACCATATTGGCTTAGGTGGTTACTGTGCAACATCCTCCACACAGAACATCTGGCTGAAGGAGAAGGAGGCTGCAAATCCAGAGGCTGAAATCATTTTGTGAAGCTAACTATTGAAGTGGTCAAACCACAACTTCTGTCAACAGCCCCATCTCTTACAAGGGAGCTGCAATCCAAAATGGTGCAAGTTCTTTCACTAATGTTAATAAGAATAGCCATCACTGAAAATGATAGACTCTTGTCTAACAACCAACAGGAAAACATAGACACACAAAAAAATTGTACACACTAGAGAAACATTAACAACAATTCGTATAAGTCCAACAAAATATGGTCAGGACAACCCTCAGTGGAAACCTCTGTATGCATTTATGATGTTGCCTAATTGGCTAGCTGTGTGTTCAGCACAAAAGAGCCTGTATTTAAGAATGGAAGAGGCTATTTTGATATCTGAGGGCCAAGTATTTAGGCATATGTCCTTTCAGGTTGGAAGATGAGCCAGAAATAGTACAAAACCTCATTCAAGTCTCTATGCAGATGTGGTTTATAGGCATGGCAATGTTAAGTTCTATGCTATATTGCAACAAAAATACTTACAAATGTAAATTGTTTCGGCATTTTCAGCTGCACAGCAATTCCTCCATGTAAATATGGCGTAAGGCTTGAAGTGTCTCCAATACTAAAGGAATATGGGGACAAAACTGAAAAAAAACAATGACTATGCTGAAACATATAGAAGTGCACTTCAAAACAGAACCATTATAACAAGTTACAAAAATAATGTACCTTAATTAAAAGATATTTATAAGGAAATCCTAATGACTTCCACGATTTTGCTTTTAAATTTCAGCAATGAAAACCTCAAACAAAAGTCATGCTCAATTGGATGATAAATTATTATATGACGAAAAAACTCATGTTTAAAAGATTGGGTGTCAACCATGGCTCGTGGTAGCATCCTCGTGTGGGTCAGAAGATCGTGGGTTCAAACCCTGCCCCAGAGGTTAAGCACATAATTTAGGCTGACACTTCAGTGCAGTACAGAAGGAGTACTGCTTTGTTGGAGATACCATCTTTCAGAAAAACACATTCAATTGAGGCCTCATCTGTTGGACATAAAAAATCCCATTGATCATATTAATTGTGTAATTAGATCAGTAATCCAGATGCTTAGACTATTAATCCCAAGAAACGAGTTCAAATCCTACTATGGAGGTTTTGGAATGCAGTTTAACAAATAAGCTGGAAATAAAATCAAGTTAGTATTATCAAAAATGACCATGTCGGGTTGTAATAACTGTATTACAGTTACGAACATATGAATTAGGAGGAGTAGGCCACTCAGCCCTCTTTAATGAAGGAAAGCCTCCCTGCTTACCAGGTTTAGTCCACATGTGACTCTACACCAAAGGCAGTTGGCTCATAACTTCACTCTGACATGGTCAGGCAAGCCAATCAGTTGCATCAAATTACAAAACCACATCCACAGGGCAACTATGAACGAGCAACAAATGCTGGCTTTGCCAGCAAGGCTCACATCCCAAGAATGAATTTTAAATAAACAAAGGCGATTCAATAATCTGGAAATACGAAACAAGTGGATCTGATCAAAACCATGAAAATTAAGGACCAGTTTTACTATTGCTCTATAGGCAAAGTGTAACTACAGCTCAGAAATAAAACGAAAAATATCCTGATGCTATGAAAAAAGCTTTATAAATGCAAGATCTTGTGTGTTTATAAACTGCACCATTTAGTATCCACACTATGATCAAACTATAAGGGGGTTAACAGTGACATACAATGAAATATTCTTTACTGTTTTAATAGTAAAGCCACTAGAATGAATGGCCCAAATTTTACTGGGGACCTGTGCCATTGTAATGGCACATCAATGTCATGGGGACCCTTGTATGGTGCAAAAGAGGAGGAAATTATGGAATAAGTGGCTTATTCCATTAATTATGCAATTCTATTTTTGAAAGTTTTCCGCATCTACTCTATTACCCTCACTGAAAACGTAATAAGGTAATTATCATGGCCCTTAACCTAATTTCCTGCATTTAAGCTAGTTTTTACATCTTCAGTTAGGACTTAAAAATAATGGTCTCAATGGATTGGCAGCCAAGTGGTTTATTGCTCGAAGGTTGTGTTTAACCTCCAGTTGTTAAAAATGCTGCAAAGTTTAAACTATTGTGATCTTTTGAGTATCAACTTCCTGCATTTGGGATTTCCAATTTTAATATTGCCACGCCATATATTCAGTGCTCATTTAAAATATGAATTTAAACACTATCTCCTGCCAACGCAAGATAGCCATCGATACCTGTCTGCGCATGTGTGCTTGTTAGTGCTTGCGCAGAATCCAATGACATCATTTGCCCCCTGCACAAAATCCACCTTCAAATGGTGACAGCTTCTTTTTGGCAGTCTTCAAACTTTTAATAATAAATCTTATTTCATTGCCCATGTATCCCCAAAATCATGTATAATCAAAAAAAGAAACATAACCAGGTGGACCATCTCTCTGAACTAATTAAATGGCTGGTCTGAAATTTCAAACAATTCCACGCTTCCTGAGCCCTGCAGCAGGCAGGCACTCGGGGCGCAGCCATTTCCCTGACTCTGTCTCTCCTGCTTTCTCTCTCTCTCCCCAGCTAAATTTCTAAAAAGTCACCAATGTGATGTGTCATTTTAATTGGGGGGTTGGGATGAGAATGGGTCAACAGAGTGGGTCCCATTTGCCACTTGCTCTTTCCAGCCCTGCCTGCGAGGTCTAGGGTAACCTGTGGATTGAGGGGGTTGTTAAAAGTGTTAGCTTGATGCTGCCAACGCTGTAATGTTTGCAATTCCAGGGTCAGTGATGACTGTGCAAGCACCCGGCTGTACACTGCTCCCTATAAAGATGGTAGTCGCACATAGAACTGCGCATGCACGGTGTTGGCAGCAAAAACAGCCAAATTTTAAAAGACTTGCATTTATATAGTGCTTTTCATGGCGACCACACATCTTGAAGTGCACTGTTGTAATGTAGGAAACATGGCAGCTAATCGCTCAGCAAACTCCCACAAACAGCAATGTGATAATGGCCAGATAATAGTTTTCTGTGATGCTGATCTTGGCCAGGACTGGGGATAACTCCCCTGCTCTTCTTCAAGACAGTGCCATGGGATTTTTACATCCACCTAAGCAGGCAGACGGGGCCTCAATTTAACATCTCATCTGAAAAATGGCACCTCTTAGTATGCAATGCTCCCTATGTACTGCACTGGAGTGTCTACCTTGGTTTTTATAAATGACCCTTTCCCTGTTTTCTCCAGTGTTCAGCCTCACTGAAGCCACTGACACAACATATTCTATTAACTCTAATTTGCTCAGCAATGCTTCTACCAATTATGTAATTATGCAGTACATATACCTTAAAAACAATTCAAGCCCATCAACTCCAGGAAAGTCAGTGTGTCATGTAAATTTTTGCTGTCCAAAAAGATTTGTAATCATTCAAGCACAGAACTTTTCAATAAACTTTTATTCACTCAAACTGTCCCACAGCTCTAGATGGCAAATGTGCTGTCATTTCAGCTCTTGGATCAGTGCTGAGTGCTTAATTCACCTCTATGCCATATTCTAAATCAGAAAACTAGCAATATCTGAAGCAAGACTGGTGTGCTGGACAGCAAGATATATGGTGCCAATCTCCCTGATGTTGGAAAACATGAGCCAATATCTAGCTTTTACGTTTTTTTTTAAAAAACTGTTGACAATTCCAGGATTGAGAAGGCCAATCCATGCAGACTATAGATAGATCTGGTGTTCTTTCCAGTCTTTGCTTCATATCGAACCAGTGTCCATGTGCAACAGCAATTCAAATCTATATGGTGTCTTCAAATTAGGAAAGCGCCCTTCTGTTCATTGTATATTAATGGTATTTAATTGCATGCAGATGGCAGCATTAACTGGGAATTCATTTGTCTCTCTATAAAAAGGAGCAGACTGAAATTGAGATTGTTGGATGAGGAGGTGCATTTTTGGAATGTGTGTTTCTGTAAATATATACCTATAGAAGTGTGTAAAGATTGGCTCCATTTCTATCCTTCACCACTTGGCTTTCTGGAGTTTCATAGGAACATGGTTTGGCAAATATTGACACCGAGGCAAAGGAAGAGACGTTGGTGCATTTGACTAACAGACTGGTCAGAGGCACATTTTAGAAGCATCTTAAAAGGAAAAAAAAGAGTGGTGGAAAGCACCAGAGCTTAGGGCACAGCTGCCAATGGCAGAGTGAAGGGAGTGGAGGATGGTCACAAGACTAGAATTAGAAGAGTGCAGAGATTTTAGAGGGTTGCAGGAGGTTACAGAGGTAGGATTGGGCAAGCCCATGGAAGCATCTGAAAACATGAATGACAATTTTATAATCAAGGCACTGGTGGATCAATATTGGTCAGTGAGCAAAGGGGGAATGGGTAATCTGGACTTGGTGCAGGTTAGCATATGGGCAAAAGAGTTTTGGATAAACTCAAGATTACAGAAGGCAATAGATGAAAAGCATTGCAATAGTTGATTCTGGAGGGAACAAAATGTAAATAAAGCAACTAAACTTAAAAATTTTCCTAATATATAGGAAATATTGTGGAGAGCTTTCTAAAAGCCAGCCACAGGCTCACAGTTGTAAAGGGCACAGATGTCAAGATGGGTCTCTTTCCACAGAATTCAATCAATACCTGGAACAGATTGCCAGGAAGGGTGGCTAAAGCTAGCACACTAGACTCTAAGAAACAATTGAACGCTCTCCTAGGAAGGCAGGAGAGTTAGTATATTGGATGCACCAGATTATAGTCAGGTGATAAAATTATTAAAATTAAAAGGCATGTGGGGGATGAATGAAGTATTTCATATTAAAAATACCCCATTTTACAATAAGATTCCCCTCTAAAATAACCACCATTCAAATCGATATCACCGGTGAAAGAGCATACCAGTTACTTGCTGCATCGATTCATTTAACTCTGTCATCCCATTGATTTCCCGAAAAGTTACAAACTGGCCTGTTTCCAATCCATGATTATGATTGTCCATGCACGTAATGATTCCAGGATTGGACTGTGAATGAAAAAGGTCAGTGGCATTAACATGTGCATCCAGTTATGCTGTGCAAAGACTCATTATGACAACACCACCCCCCAACATTATATTTTATGTTTGAACTAGGCTTACAGTCTCCTGGTATGAACATTTTAATTTATATAAACAAGTGTGACCAATAACAAGAAGAAACTGGTACATGGATGCCTTATTTAATCCACCCAATGAGTTGAGAAACCTTGCAGGACTATGACAATAGCTGTAATGAAGTTATTGTACAAATGTTCAACAAACTTGTATCATATTCCTCTTTCTATTTAAAATAAGTTAAAGTTGCCAGAACAAAGAGGGAGGAATTAGATGTTCATACGGCAACAGCGCTGACAATTTCTGGCCTTTAATTTTCTGCAAGTTCCACATGTTGGAAAAAAACAGACAGCTGTTTTTATTCTCTTTCAGCATATAAATTGCTGCCTAGTAACTGCCATTGAACACATCACAGATCATACAGTCTTCCTTGCCTTATATAACTTACCAATAAAACACTTCTTTCATACTCTGACCAGCTGCAGATCAGTGCTTGGGGTCAGGTTGCCTACAGGCGATTTCAAATGAAAATGATGCACATTGCACAAAAGTGAAAAGAAAATTGACAAAACGAAACTATTAAATTCAGTAAGGTGCATTTGTATGTAACTTGCATTTCTTCATTAGCCGGAAGTCCGACATTCAGGAAAACCCATCAGTGTGCTTAAATGTTTCCAAATCAAGTCACAGAAATCCACACAATTTACTTCCTTGAAATAGAGTGTACACACCTTCTTGCAGAGATTTAAATACCTCACCCAGTCAAGCTGGGAGAGGTTAGGGGCAGATTGGCAAGATCTAAAGCTTAGAGATCACTACATGTACACCAGTGTACTGTTAGAATTTGGTCAGTTCAAACTGCACAGTTTACGAGCAAGCAGTACTATATCACTCCTCTGCTTGTCCAGTCAGAACTCACCCTACCACTAGTGCAGTGTTAGTGGGACTAACTGGCACAGAGTGGGAAGAATTGCAGCTCCCAAATCTTTTGAATGATCCAAGTCACCTTGTTGATTATCCGCTTTCTGTTCCACACCAGCCCGATTTAAGTGTCCAATCACAGACTGCCAAAGTAGGTTAACTTTCAGTTTTTTTCTTCCACCACAAAGCATATCGCGTATTCCAATTTAATACCAGAGACTGCTTATCTAATCCCCAAAAAAGTAACTATATAAGATACAATAAGCAGCAGTTTCTACTGGGTTGCAGTGACTTTTTCAGTGCAATTCACCCAAAATCAGTTGAACCAGCACAAAAGAATGAGCAATTTTAAGCACAAATTGCGTTGCTGCAATCGTTTAGGTTAGTTTCACTGTGGTAGAAGCTGGCCTTACCTACAAAACTGGTCATGCCCCAGGTCGAATTAATCTATGGCAAGTTTGTTCTAATTGCACCATTTCTCAGTCTTCATGAAGGCTCTTTATTTTTTTCTAATTTACTAAGAAACTGATTAATTTACACCAATGAAAATAATGTTTCTGCATAGTTTCTTAAAGTCATTTTCCGTTATTTAAAATTGGGTTATTCAGATGGTGAACCAATAAAAAAATACTTTGTGAGAAACCCATTTTCAGCAGCATTAATAAAACTGTACCAGGTTACTGCTCTTAAATATGAGGAATAGTTTTGATTACAGCTCATAGAAGACTTTACGTTCAGCAATATGCAAACTTGTTTGAATGGAAACTTTAGGAAAAAACTAAATAACTTCTGAAAACTAGCACAATATTGAGCGCCATTTGTACCCAGATCACCAATTGCATCCAAAGCAGAAACACTTGGCTAACTTTCTTCATTTCTTTGTAAAAGCTCCAAATGCAGGCTGATGAATTTTGGCCCTTTATTGGAGGTGGCCTTTCACAGTCGCCAAGATATAGTAATATTTTACAGTTTTCAATGGACCTTGACTGAAAATACAAAGCATTCCAATCAGACAGCTATGCAGTGTGGTGTTATTAATAGGGTGAGATTCACACTCAAGTCCTTGAAATTAAAAGATGAAGGGGAAAATCAAAGAACATTTGAATATGCACTTTGCTATGCTAATAACTGCTGCAAATCTAGCATGGTTTACCAATGCAAATAGAAATGTTACATTATAACGACAACTTGTTAAATGGATGCTTGACTTGTTGCCACAGAAAATCTTGATGACAAGGAAAATTATTTCATTAAAGAAAATGACAAGAGCAAAAACAATCTAGAACTAGTGAATATGTCTTCTGATAATTGAAAGTAGACTTCACCAGACAACACTGTTCCAGAAAAGTAGGAACAGCAAAAACACTGCAATGTGTGAAATCTGAGCAAACACTAACATCCAAGGGAGGGCAGCAGGCTACATATTCCAACAATACGGCTGTTGTCAGTTGAGAGCAGAGGTTCCAGAATAAATAAAATCTAATATTCTGACAAACCACCAATACGTTTTTTGAAAACAATTCTTTACTTAATTTCTTATTGTACTCTTACTAATCAAGTTTTCTATAAGTGGCTCAGAACTGCTGTGGCCTAATGAGCAAGACAAAGTAGTTTGTGCAAGGCTAGGGTTGATATTGAGGTGCACGAACACACTGAAGTTTTGGTGCTAACTTCCTGGGATCAGGAAATGTTTATGCAATACTTTCCGTTGGGAAGTTAAAATGGTGGGATACCACACTCCATTATATGTACATATTCTGTGTGGAAGAGGCAGTTTTAAGGGCCAGGTGGCCTTTTCTCATCCTATGCTTTATAATTTTAGTTATTCTTACATGGGATGTGGGCATCGCTAGCATTTGTTGCCAATCCCCAATTGCATTTTGACCGCTTGCTGGGCATCTGGAGTCACATATAGGGCAGACCAGGCAAGGATGGCAGTTTCCCTTCCCTAAAGGACATCAGTGCACAAAGTGAGTTTTTATGACAATCTATGATGGTTTCATATTCACTAGTGAGACTAGTTTTCAATCCCAGATTTTTTAAAATTAATTTTTTTGAATCTATTAATTGAATTTAAATTCTACCAGCTGCCATGGTGGGATTTGAACCCATGTTCCAGAGCATTAGGCCTGGGCCTCTGGATTACTAGTCCAACAACATTACCATTACGGCACTGTCTCCCCCAGATCTGTTGCTACTGTGCATAGAACTGCATGATTCTTAATTAAGCTGCTGCATAGTCTATATTCATTATCTACACTAGCTTAAATTCTACACCGATTTACTTTGTTGAAGAAAAATAAGCCAATATTTTAAACGCTATGTAAATTCCCCTGCTGTAATTTTGCACTTCTCATAGAACATTCATTCTATTCATCATTAGAAACATATTTGCCATTGAGAAAGCAATTTTCACATATCAAATAATGGAAAGTCATAGGATGAATGACAAATACGTTGGGGAAGTGGGTGGCCTCTTCGTTTTAGTCCTGCATTCTCATGCCAAAGGCACTTGTATACACTTACTCCCAAAACCTCTACATCATTCACACAATCATTACTGGATGTTTTCATTACTGTAGGTTATGGTGTGTATATTATATTTATCTACATAACTGAGCATTTTGTGCACTTAGAACAGTAGGGTTCCTTTTCGAATCATAGTCTCTGCTGAACCGAACCAGTGCCTATTATGGTTACTGTTGTGTGCCTACAGGGTCTTATTTCTGAAAGCTGCTGGATGAGAGGATTGACCCAGCCTGAGAATGTAACAGCAGGTGAACAATTGTCATGTTACAGCTTCCCAGCACTACAGCATTAAATGGAAGAGACTAGTAATTAACTATCTCCTGTTTCCTGCTGCTGCAATGCTACCCTTGAGCCATACTCCAAACCCCTGCACTACAATTAAGTAGTGACAGAGGAAATCAACTATTTCTAAAGGTTTGGCACATTTTCATAATCTTGTTTCTGATCAATAATAAAATAAAGCTGTCAAGTTTATCTCTGTATATAATCTGATTCAACAACTTCCTTTGATTCCACTGCTTAAGAACCAAGCAATGTTTTTCTATATTATCACCGGATAAACAGCGTCGTGAGCTATACTGCAAGTCAGTGAAGGTGATTATTTTCTGCAGATTATTACCTGTGTGATATTTTGAATGAAGATTTCTTTTGGTTCTTCTCCATTTGGATCAGCTACTTCAAAGTGATCTCCAAAGTCACAGAACACACGACAGAACACTCCATATACATCAGCGCTAATGAACTGGAAAATGAAATGCATAAAATTCCTATTGATAAACCATTAAGGCATACAGTAGTATTGGGAGTTCAAAAATAAAATGCTTGAGTTCCTGACTGACTTCAGGCTGTGACCTATTGTGCACATGGACACAGATTATAGTTACACACTGCAGTTTTAAACAAGTTTACAATGTGTTTGCAGCCACAGAAAGTATTAGTCCTTGGTTCAAGGAACAGAAATCAAATGTTATTTTTAAGCCAATAAATCTGGGATCTCAAAGTGCCAAACAAAATCTGTTTTAAAATGAATGCAGAAGTTTGGAATAATGTAAGAGGCTACACAGCAAAACAGAAACTAAGAATAGAAGGCAGTTCAAGAAGGCAACTCACCACCATCTTCCCGAGGGCAATTTGGAGTGGGCCTAGCCAGTGGGGCCTACATCTCATGAATAAATAAAAAAAAGAAAACAAACGAGGAAGAGAAAAAAAAAGGCAGCGTGTCATTCAGTTAATTATTTGTTCTCGGGATGTGAATGGCACAGGCAAAGCAGTTTTTATTGCTCAATCCCAGTTGCCTTGAGGAGATACTGGTGGGCATTCTCCTTCAATCACTATGGATCTTGGCATTCAATAGGTTAGAGAAGAAACAGTATTGCATGCGAAAAACTATATCATAAACATTCTACAATGCAATCTGAGCAGGACTTGATAAAGATTTTTGAACTTTTGTTTCTTGGTCAAGCAATGTCTTGATTTTAAAAGTTTCATCCTTCTTTCCTAATCCATGGCCTTGCCCCTCCCATCTCTGTATTCTCCTCCAGCCCCAGAACCCTCAAATATCTGCGCTCATCTAATTTTGGCTTTGTGTAACCCTGATTTTAACCATTCCACCATTGGTGTCTGTGCCTTAAATTGCCTCGGCTTTAACACTCCGTAATGCAGAATACTGGTTTGTAGTTTTAAATGGCTGGTACTACATTGCAAAATGCACCGGATTAATATAAACCAATTACACACCAATTCATCAGAATCAGTGCTTCACGTCAGATTCTAGACAGCCAGGACAGTACATTCCCACTGCCGTGGCTTCAGACATATTGTGAACAAAGTGTTTTCCAATGTGTTTAGTTGTGCTCCAGGCTCGAGAGTAAACCAGCATTCTGAAATTGGACAGAATGACGTGTTGTATGCAACACTCTGATATCCATCTCATGCTCACGGCATCTATCATATTAATTTTTACAATAGCAGGAGTTCAACACCTAGAAGTAAATATCCATCAAAACCTAAGTGGAATCTCTCTAAATGCAGTGTTTCGATTAACCTGTCTGGCTCCTTAACTCGGCTGTTTATGCATTACGATTACATGCTGATTATTTTATCCCAGTAGGTTCCCCCCACATACATTTGTGTGTAATATTGGCCCAAACCTTCCGGAATCCAGATCATCGTAGACCATACGTATGATGGAAGATGTGCTGCAGAAGACATATGTGGGAATCACCAGGGAAGGCTAAACTTTCGATGGGATAATTCCCTGGCGTTCGGAACCTTCCCCAATCCAACCAACTCCCAACCCAACTTGACTAGCCAAACCCCTTACCCCCACCATCACCTGGCTACCAACCGTCCCACCCGACCAGACCAGACCCAGCTATCCCACCCAGCACCGACCAGACCCATCTACCCGCCCACCAACCAGACCTCACCCACTCAACCATCCACTAACTCACATTCATTCATTAAAAAACTAGGCATTTGAAAGTTCAACTGAATACTGCAGCTGCTGCCATAAAAGGTAGGCGTGTCCTCTCCTCCCTGACTCTACTCCACTCATTGGAGTTAGACAGGAGGCTGTCTATTCTCTGTCAACTAAGATTGGAAGATCCCGGAAGAAATGTGCAGTAGTATGACTTGAGAAAATCTTCAAGGGCAGCAGCAATGCTGAAGATCTAGGCCAATATTCAAGTGATGGAAGGGCAGTGCCTATTTCCCTTTTTTTTTTCCAATATCATTTAACATAGAACGCTAATTTTATTGCTGCCAAACCACTATAACATTGCATAATTGATCACTGCAGAACTGGAATAGAGGGACAATATGTACTACAAGAACCATACCTTGATTGGTGGTTGCTGTGCGTGGCAAAAGTCATTTATCCTCTTTTGAAGTGAAAGTCTAGTCTCTGTCAAAACCACACACTGCAAATGAAAAAAAGACTAATCAATATGAATATAACCTACTACTATTCTCAGAAGACTGTTGCTTCATATCGTGAAACTGCTTGCAGTCCAAATGTATTGCCAACAAATGGGGCCAACTTACCAGTTCTCAATTAAGCTTAGAGAAGACCTGACAAATCGTGGCATCCCATCTTTGGGAAAAAATCTCTTTTGTTCACCATATAAATCATCATGAAGATGACCTAATATCTACAGAGTCTGTGTTTTTTGAAAAACGGTCTTGACTCTAGTATCTGGCCTGCATCCTCAGTTTTCTACTCTTCTCATGGGAATTTTTCATTCTATGCTGAGCTAACTCTGATCTGTTCTTGTTAGTTCCCATGCTATTCTGTTGCATTCCCTCTGCCGCTTTCCACCCGATTCCCACTGCTGCTGGTTCTATTCATCCCTCCTTTGGAATACTGAATCCGTTGATGTGCACTACTCAGCAACGAGGCCATCATTCCTAAAAACAGAAGTAAGCCATTCAGCCCCTAATGGCTACTCCACCATTCAATTATATCATAGCTGATCTGCACCTCAACTCCATTTACCACCTGTTATGGCACAGCCGATGGTAAATGCTGAGTTGTTCAAATCCCAGAGGGAAACTTGAGGCCACTACCGCAACTATTTTTGCAATTTGTGTTTTGAGATGTGGGTTTTGAATTCAGTAGTAATAAGACCACCGAGCCTTATAGGTTTTTTACAAAACCAAAACTAGGTTAAACATTTATTAAAAAGAGAAATGATTTTAAATACATACATGTCTACAAATTTAAATCCCCTAATTAATATGACTCGGTTACAGCAACAGCAAGACATATATTTTAAAAGACCCAGGCAAAGAAGCATGATACCCTGAACAATCCAATTCAAAGTGAGTTTTCTTAACTTCAGTTCATTGTAGACAACAGCTTGAGGCCTAGATACTGAAGGTTTTTCGCACTTGTTAGATCTTAAAATGGCTGCCTTTACACACAACCATCTCTTTTTTATACATATTTTCCCCTTTGAATGCAAATTCCCATTGTTTCACTATGCCCTTGCACTTTACCTCCCTGATCATAAAAATTTATCATAGTACCAATTTTACCAGCAATCTTTGGGAAAAATAAACACACTGTTTCTGAACTTCACTTGCTAGGTGGCACACTTCACCCCTCCTTTGAAACAATCTAGTCTGGTTTATTTAAAAATGCAAATATTCTTTTACAATTTACATTGTAAACTTCCCATGTTTACCACTTAACATTTCAAACCTAGTCCACCTTCTAACACATCAAAGCCTTCGGACCAGCTGCCTTTTTAATCCGATTAAGTTTCTCACATACACACTTAGACACAGATACCACTAATTTACAATAAATTCCAATTACATTATTATATCTTAATGACACACCTTTTAATCCACGATCCCCTGGATAAACTTGGCAAACAAAATCCTATCTTAATCTTAAAATTTAAATTATTTCTGCATCCACAGCCTTTTGGGAGAAAAGGATTCTAGATTTCTACTCTCATGTGTATCAAACAGCATTTCCTGATTTCACTCCTAAATGATCCAGCTCTAATTTTAAGATTGTGCCTGCTTGATCTGGATTCATCCACCAGGGGAAATAATTTCTTGGCATCTAACACCTAGTTAAATTTCCCCTCAGCCTTCTAAACTCAAAGGAACACAAGGCATGTTTATACAACCTATCCTCATCGCTTAACACTAAGGCCTTGTATCATTGGGGTGCATCTGTGCCAGATTTACTGCCTTTACAGCTAACATATCCTTCCTGAGGTTCAGCATCCAAAACTAAGTGCTGTACTCCAGATGGAGTCTAAACAAGGCTCTGTACAACTGAAGAATTACTGCCACCTCTATGCATTTAAGCCACTTGCGGTAAAGGTCAACATTTCATTAGCCTTTCCGATATTTTTTGTACCTTTAATGATCCCTGTGGGGATTCACTAACAAGATGCTCCCGTCAAGCCAAAAAACGTTCTGCCTCTCACATGAATGAGTAATGAGATATATTAATTCCAGTGCAGGTATGATGCCAGGTTGTAGGCTGTACATCCCAATGACTGGTGGGTTATATCAAACAGCATGTCCTTTCGGCTGTTTGCAACAAGCAAGCAATACCCAACTAGCCCACTCTTACAAAACTCAAAACAGTGTCCAACATTAGATGTGATTCCGCGGCTGGACAACAACTTGCTAAAACAATCTGGATTGTGCTAAGAATTGCACTGAGAACCAATTTAAGATTATCAGTCAAGCTTGCAGTATGGCTCACTTACACATGCCAGAAGCTACATGTATTCACACACAGGACCCTAGCCTGTACAGGCAGGAGCATATCCACGCATTACGCCTTTTCCAACTAAACAAAAGTTTGGGATTAACCATATCCTGGTTCTTTCTTCATGGCAATGCCTTGACCAGAGTTGACCTGCCTGGTCTGAATTTGAACAGAAGCTGGACAAGTTAACTGTTCTCTGCTGCATTCTCCATGACAACGCCTCTACCAGAGTACCCTTGCCAACCAATTAGCACTCTCTTCTCATGCAGTTCCTTTCACTTTTGGTTTATCTTATGAGCTGTCCTGGTAAGTGCAAGACAAAAAGCTTTGATAGCATGTCATTTTTTCAGCAATACTCAAGTTCTGTATGACTAAACTACTATTTATAACCAAATTTACTAAATTATCACCAAATGAAAAGATTTCCAGCAAGATTCCACTTTTTGTAACTTTTACTTTAACATGAACCAGAACCAATGGAAGCTAAACATGAATTAACAGGAAAATGATCCTTCAAATAAAAAAGGTAAATTTCGTTTGATACATCTTACGCAAACACAAGTATTTGCATCATTCCCCACAGGCATGAAACACCGTGTAGCTACACAGATCCACAATATGCTGTTCATTATTCAAGCAGGGTAGCTCAGGAGTCCTATCCAATAACAGCTGAGTTTCACAGGTACGATTATCATCAGTAAAGTACATAACAGCCCTGATGGCGTAGCTTTCCAGAGTTCCCTTTCAATCAACCAAGCAATAACTCGGTTCACAGTTTGGCTACTTCTGGGAAAACACCCAAGCTCTTTAGCTTCTCTGAGCAATTCACACAGCTTTCCTGTTTTTAGACCTTTTTAAGCCAACTCACACATTATCTGCAAGAGCTCCTGTCTCCTTTTCTGCTAAACAGTAAAAAAAAACTTCTTCCTGAGAGATTTGCTTCTTCTCCTCAAGAATTTGGTGTGTTCCTCTTTTTGTCTATCTGCTTTCTCTTTGCGGCTGCATCTGTGTACTGATCGCCTTCACCCTCCAGGTCTCCTGGCTTGTAGCTCTCCTTTGCATCTGCCAGCCACACAGTGTCAGTATCTTAACTTCCTTCCTGTTGGTACTACTTCCAGGTCAAGAGTCACTTGGTCACATGAATTAGTTGTTCTTAGTATTCAAGAAAATTACAATTGATTGCTAAACAATTGATGTAAACTCAAATGTCCTATTCAAACATTCTTAAAAACAATTACAGATTCCCTTGAAAGAAATTACAAATTTTCTTTACTATTATACCGCTGCCAGGTCAAAGGTTATTACACCATGCACTAGCTTTAAGTGATTTTTGCACCCATGCCTCCCAAAGCCCTTTTCTCTTCTCTCATTCCTAGCCTATCATTAAGAAAATCTTCCAATTTGGCATTCTTGGATCCAAAATGGAGGACCTCACATTTCCCCACATTGAACTCTATCTGCCATAATTTTTCCCCTTTCATTTAAGCTATTTATGTTCTTTTGTAACTTTCTGCTCCCATCTACACGCCATACTATGTCTTTAACTTAGAACCACCTCTAAACTTGGACATGCAACTATCTATTCCTTCATCCAAATCATTGATATACATGTGAAAAACTGAGGTCTCAAGTATAGATCCCTGGGGAATGCCACATTTCACATCCTGCCAATAAAGGTTCATTTTACAATCTCATTAGCCCTAGTCTCTGTCTGAGACCTTTCAACAAATTACTTCCATTGGACCAACAACCTTTTTGGCCCATGGTCAATTCTTCTCACCACTTCATTTGCCAAGGACAAACCTCTAACAGTATGTTCACTCATAACTGGCCCCTCAATCAATTCATGAATTCAGTAACCCTCTACATTTGTCTCTGAACCTGGACATTAGTTCACTGACGCTCTATGCTGACTTCACCTGATCAACAAGTCAACTGCATCCCACTCGAGGATCTCTGACTGCGCTTCCCATCCTATATCCTCTCCATCAAGACTGGCTGCTACCAACCCCATAACATCGGCTGTCTCCACCCTGCCACAACTCATTTGCCACTGAAACATCAGCCATGCCTTCATTCTCTCGACTCAATTATCCAATGCTCTCCTAACCTATTGCTCACATTGCACTCTTGCAATCTTGCAATCATCCAAAACTCTGCTATCCACATCTTAACACACACAAAATCCTATTCACCCATTGCCCCTGGTTCCCAGCTCACAAACACGTCGTATTTAAAATTCTCATCCTTGTGTTCAAATTCCTCCAAGGCCTTGTAGGCTTTTTGTGGATAGGACCAAAACCAAAATGTCAAGCAACAGTAGTTAGTTTGTGCAAGGGAAGGGGATTGTCAACTTAAGTTTAAGAGAACCTCACATCAGAACATGATACGCCAACCTTTCATGTAACAATATAATGCAAGAAAGAACAGGAAGACTATACAAACTTAGATCATTTTAGTGCTGAGGCAGTATAAACAAATACTAATCAGCTAAAAATAAAGTCAAGACAAAAAGCAAAGTACAGCTCCATGGGTATTTGGCAGAGATAAGGATGGACAGGCTAAAGTAACGGTTTATTTTAAAATCTTGGCTTATTACCTGATAATGCTGCAGGAAGCCAAGGTCTGTATTTTCATCCAAAAGTATATTGGATATATTGACCTGGACATAAGGATTCAACTCTGCAAGTTGTAAAACAGTGGCCTTAGCTCTGTGAATTAAACAAATCGAGAAACGAGTCACTTTTCAGAACATTTCAATGAACTTTCTGAATTCTTGCCTATACCTTTACTGGCTTTGTAAATCATGTAAAACTGGATAGATACTTTCAGACAGGGCATGAGGTTGGAGCAAATATTTGCATCCAGCAAATGTCAAATATCCTACTGCTCTGGAAATAAGTAAGAAGAAGAATTTGCTTCCGCAATAATTTACTGTGAAAAACACTTACTGAAAAGGAAAGAAACCAAATATCTGAAGTTTTAAAAACAAGAAGTACTCTTCTTGAAATATCACTTGCTTTCACGTGCAGAAACAGTTACAGATAATAAGAAAATTGTACTTCCTTCTTCTGACATGCAGAACCACATAGCATGCGAGCAGTCAAGTTCCAGTTCAGAATTAAACAAATGGGTTTAAACGGGGGTGCAAAATAAGGATATGCGAAAAAGCTAGAAAATCTTTTATTCCTTATTTATAGAAAAGAAAAAAAAAATTTTAAAAAAGGAAAGGAAAGGGAGGGAGGAATGGCAAAACTTCAATTTAAATAGCACCTTCCATGGCCTCAGGCTATCCCAAATGCTTTACAACAAATTCATTCCTTTTAAGTGTTGCAATGTAGGAAATGCAGTAGCCTATTGGCACACAGCAAGATCCCACATAGAGCAATGAGATAACGAGCTGTTTTATTGATGTTGGTTGAGGGATAGATCCTGTCCAGGGCACCAGGGAGAGCTCCCTTGTTCTTCTGTGAATTGTGCCTTGAGATCTATTACATCCACCTTAGAGGACAAATGGGGCCTCAGGGTAATGTCTCATCTGAAAGATGGCAAAAGTGCAACTCTCATTAGTGAGTATTTCTAGTATTTAAAGTAAAAATAAGGTCATTAGTTTGTGTTTAGGTCTCTAGTCTTTTTTTTCTCTTTTTTAAAAAAAATAGCTTGTTAAGTATAAGGTCGATACGTGGGCTAACAAAGCAAAAGAATATGACAGCATTGCAGGGCAGCTATTTAGGTATTGATACTCAGAGTGTGACAGGAAGGGACAGAGTGTACAAACAATAAAATAAACCAGCAAATAGTGTCAAAGGGGGAAAAAAATAGTAAAAAGGCAAAATTAATGGCTCTTTACTTAAATGCATGGAACAAAATAAATGAATTAACAGCACAAATAGAGGTTAATGGGTATGATCTTATAGCAATTGCGGAGACATGGTCACAAGGAGATCAAAGCTGAGAACTAAATAAATATTCAGGGGTATGTGACTTGTTGAAAGGACAGGCAGGAAGGAAAGGGTGGTGGGGTAGCTTTGTTAGTACGAGATCGATACTTGCAGTAGCAAGAAATGATCGTGGATCGGAAAATGTAGAATCCATAAAGGCAGAGGTAAGAAATAACATGGGGAAGAAGACACGGGTGGGAGTAGTCTATAGGCCCCCCAAACAGTAGTTATACTGTAGGGCAGAGAATACATAAGATAATGAGGGCATGTAAAAAAGGCAGTACATTAATCATGGGTGACTTTAATCTTCATGTAGATTGGGAAAATCAAACTGGCAGAGGTAGCCACAAGGAAGAATTTGTAGAATGTATTCAGGACAGTTTCCTAGGGCAATATCTTGTGGATCCAACCAGGGATCAGTCTATTTTGGATCTGGTAACGTGTAATGAGGCAGGTTTAATAAATGATCTCAGAGTAAAAGGTCAAATAGGAAACAGTGACCATAACATGGTAGAATTTAGCATTCAGTTTGAGGGTGAGAAACTTGGGTCAGAAACAACGGTGATAAACTTAAATAAGGGTAATTACAAAGGAATGAGGACAGAGTTGGCTGGAGTGGACTGGGAAAGGAGTTTAGCAGAAAAGACAGTTAATTAACAATGGCAGATGTTTAAGAAAATAGTTCGTGACTCAAAGCAAAGATATATCCCAGTGTGAAAGAAGGATTCTTGGAAGGGGATAAACCAACCATGGTTAACCAAGGAAGTTAAGGATAGTGTCCAATTGAAAGAAAAAACATACAACGTGGCAAATATCAGCGATAAGCCAGATGATTGGGAAAGTTTTAAAAAACAAAAGGTGATCAAAAAAATAGAGGGAGAAAATAAACTTTGAGGGTAAACTAGCAAGAAATATAAAAACGGATAGTTAGGGCTTCTTTAAATATATAAAAAGGAAGAGAGAGGCCAAAGTGAACAGAAGCCCCTTAGAGAATGAAGCTGAGGAAATAATAATGGGAAACCAGGAAATGACAGGGGAGATGAATAAATACTTTGCGTCAGTCTTCACGGAAGAAGACCCTAACAGCATTCCAATAATACTAAATAATCAAGGGTCAAAAGTGGGGGTTGGAAATAAAAACAACAACTATCACTGGAGAAAAATGTACTAGGGAAACTAATGGGGCTAAAGGCCGATAAGTCCCCTGAGCCTGATGAGTTGCATCCTAGGATGTTAAAGGAAGTAGCAACACAGATAGTGGATGCACTAGTAGTAATCTTTCAAGAATCCTTGGATTCTGGAAAAGTCCCAGAAGATTGGAAAACTGCCAATGTAACACCCTTATTCAAAAAGGGAGGGAGACAAAAAATAAGTAACTATAGCCTAGTTAGCTTAACATTCGTCATTGGAAAACATTGGAGTCTATTATAAAGGATTTAATAGCAGAGCATTTAGAAATGCATAATATAATCAAGCATGGCTTCATGCCTGACAAATTTATTAGAATTCTTTCAGGGGGTAACAAGCAGGATAGATAAAGGGGAACCAGTAGATGTAATATATTTGGATTTCCAAAAGACGTTTGATAAGGTACCGCATATATGGCTACTTAATAAGATAAGAGCCCATGGTGTAGTGTATTAGCATGGATAGAGGATTGGCTAACTAAGAGAAGACAGAGTTGGGATAAGGGGGGCATTTTCAGGATAGCAACCTGTAACTAGTGTAGTGCCACACGGATCAGTGCTGGGGCCACAATTATTTACAATATATGTTAATGACTTGAATGAGGGAAGTGAATGTACTGTCACCAAATTTGCAGATGACACAAAAATAGGTGGGAAGGCAAGCGGTGAGGATGTCACAAAGAGTCTACAGAGGGATACAGACAGGTTAATTGAGTGGGCAAAAGTTTGGCAGATAGAATATAATGTGGGAAAATGTGAGGTTATGCATTTTGGCAAGAAGAAGAGGAGCTGAATATTATTTACATGGAGAAAGACTGCAGAAAGCTACAGCACAGGGCGATTTGGGAGTCCTCGTGCATGAATCCCAAAAAGCTAACATACAGGTTCAGCAGGCAACAGGGAAGGCAAATGGAATGTTGGCCTTTATTTCCATGGGAATGAAGTATAAAAATAGGGAAGTCTTGCTAAATCTATACAAGGTACTAGTTAGACCACACCTAGAATACTGTGAACAGTTTTGGTCCCCTTATCTAAGGAAAGATATACTGGCATTGGAGGCAGTCCAGAGAAGGTTCACTAAGTTGATTCTGGGCATGGAGGGATTTTCTTATGAAGGGAGGTCGACTAGGTTGGGCCTGTACTCAATGGAGTTTAGAAGAATGAGTGGTGACCTTATTGAAATATATAAGATTCTTAGCATCTACTGTCAAGGCTCTTGAGAGGTTGTTTCCCCTTGTGGGAGAGTCTAGGATCAGAGGGCATAATTTCAAAGTAAGGGGTTGTGCATTAGAGTGGAGTGAATCTGTGGAATTCTTTACCGCAGAGGGCTGTAGAGACTGGGTCATTAAGTATATTCAAGGCTGAGATAGACAGATTTTTCATCAGTAAGGGAATCAAGGGTTATGGGGAAAAGGCAGAAAAGTGGAGTTGAGGATTATCAGATCAGCCATGATCTCATTGAATGGCAGAGCAGACTTGATGGGCTGAATGGCCTACTTCAGCTCCTACGTCTTATGATCTTTTACTGCACTGCAGTGTTGGTCTGGCTAATCTGCTCATGTGTCTGGAGTGAGACTCGAACCCACTCTTTAAACTCAGAAGGCAAATGTGCTACCAACTGACATTCTGAAATCAGAGTTGACAATCTATGAAAGAATTCAGATAGTGTTGTCATTTAATGATAAAAGGAACTAAGCTCTTAAGAGCTGTGAACAATCAATAAGTCAATTGGAAGCGTTACATTGTGAATTTGCCCCTTGCAGATGTGCAAATTAGACCAAATGCTGAACTCAAACACCTCAACAGGGTTCAGTAGCCAACAGCATGTGTTACTGCAGATTTAATGAAGTATTTTTACATTATCAGAACATCAAGTTATAATCACAGATCAACAGCAACAATGTCATAATCCTCCCAGTATCATGCTGACTTTTAACTTGTATGATGGTCGGAAACAAAACAGTATGGTATAATTTTGTATAATTACTCAGATATCCTATCCAATATTAACTATTCAAAAAATATAGAAATTCACTTTGGGTGCACTGATATTTTATAAATAGATATTTTGTACAGATGAAAGAGTTAAATATCTTTTGTACAGTAGGTTTGAGTTTATTTCAGCTTGTCAGATTTTCAGCATCGCTGATGTAATGCTCACCTGTTTCTGTGACTGGCCACATCATCGTCATGCAGAAAGAAGTTAGTGCCTAGGTCCCAAGTTTCAGATGGTTTTGTGTCATGGATGGTCAGTGTCTAGCCCAAAGAGAAAGAAACGCATTCACAAAACAGTATATATCATCACTGTAAACAAGGGAATGCAACCTTAAACATTACAAATATCTGAAATTTAAAAGGATACACTTTTCTTGTAGTATCAATGCCATCTCTTGCCTTCACATGTGGAAAGAGTTGCAGACAAGTAATGTGTGCCAAGTCAAAATCAAATAAGCAGGTTAGCTAGGGAACAAAATAGGGATAGAAGCAGCAGCTGGGAAATCTATTTAAATCCTCATCATGGAAAGAAAGGAGGAAGAAAAAAAGGGGATAGAAAAAGAAACAACTTGCATTTACATAGCACCTCTCATGACCACAGGATGTCCCAAAATGCTTTGCAACCAATGAAGTACTACACAATGAAGTGTGGCCAATGCTTTAATGTGGGAAATATGGCAGATATGTTACCTTGCAGTTACATGTGTAGTTATATATATTTTTTAAGGAGGTGATGGCCCAAAAAATTAAGGACATTCACATCAAAATTAGACTTCAATTTGTGGCCAAACTCAAAAGTTTTCAATTTTCATTATAGAAGCAAGCAAGCTGTTTTCCAACTGACAGGTTTTCTGGTACTGTTTTTTCCAATTTTCCTGATAACTCTTGTTAAGTCTTTTTTTAAAAATTAGATTGTTCGCAACATAATGTGAAAATTGAGTGTTTTTGCCTTCTGTACGTCAGATTTGAACATCACTGATCAAAGTTTAGGGGCTTATCATAATCATATCTTGCAATGTCAGAAAAAGAAAGCGACACAAAAGCTGTTAATTAATAAAGGACCACACGGCAGTTCGAGTCATGGGGCACACTGAATGGCTCAGGGAATGAATAAATTACTGGGAATGTCATTTATAAACCAAGGCATGTTAAATCTTTGAAACACATTGTAGTTTATGCTAGTATTAAAATATATCTCATCAACATTTGTGAGCTAACTTTACTCCATTTTCACCAAGCTTCGTTTTTTGTTGGTAGGAAACGCTATATTTAATATTGATGAATATCAACTTTGATTCCACTCTTGCCTATCAGACTTTAGCTAGAACATCGCAATAGCTTCTTTTCCCACCCCAACACCATTATTTATGGAGTTCCCCAAGGGTTTATCGTTGGCTCCCCCCTTCTTCCCCATGCATATGTTGCTACTCAGTGATATCTGTAAACATGGAACCAGCTTTGATGAGTGCAATGATGAAACTCAGCAATTCCTCTCTACCTCTTCTCTCTATCCTTCCACTGGCAACGTATTGTCAGGCTACTTGTTTGACATATAGGGCTGGATTTCACCATTGACATGGGAATCATAGTTCGGGTCATAACATTCTCAAGGTCTGATTTAATGCATACGCACATGCTATTTTCATCTTTAAGAGTCAGGGGAAGGTTGGAGTCATCAAGGCTGCCTCCCAAAAACCAGTGCAGATACGCATGCGGGGCCAAAAACCGTTGGGAATGAGGTTGGGTGCATCCTGTCTCTGGCCCAATAAAAGATCTGCCTACTGTTCAATCAGAATCCTCTACCTAGCAACAAACTTCTCGAAGGAAGATAAAAACCACTGTTGACCAGGTAACTAACCTTTGACAAGCAAATACTTAGTCATAGATCACATGATTGACGGCTGAAATATAATTACCCTGAGAGAGTTGGCCCATTATGAACAATCCGTTAGTGAACTCTCAAACTATAGTACACACATCTCATGCCTCTGAAATCTTGGCCTAGAGCACTCTGCCATATCTGCCTTCCACTGCTCTGCCAAGCAAGAGTTTGCACTTTAACAAATCAACATACAGTAGCTCACAGCATAACTCTGCAAGTGACCACAGCAGCCCAGCTCACCTGCTGCACCTCTCAATATTTGTGCGTCTCAAGGCCCTTTACAACCTTGTCGCATAGTGTCAATGCTTGCCACCTAGCTAGTGGCTCAACAAAGTTGAAGCTTCCTCCTCCAACCTGTCCAGGTGCAGCTTCAGGAACTCTTCTAGCTCTTTCTCAGTTAAGTATTGGAAAAAGGTGTTTACTTTTAGCAAGTAGAGAACATTTTCACTCTAGTGAAGGGCCTCTAGCAACCTGATATAGTTCATACGCTCTTCTGAAGGCAACACCTTGATGAAAATACCGATGTCTCAGAAAATTGCATTTCAGACATGCTTTTAAAATGGTGATGCTGACTTTGCATGAACGTTGGTCGTGACCCATTATGTTTCCTGCTCTGGACAAAATGGGGGCTGGCACAAATCTGCCCGGAAATATGAAATTGTGGTCCCTCCCCGTTTTCTTTTGCGGCTGCCCGACACGGGTTTCCTTAGCATCAGGATCCAAAATGCAGCCATTAGTCTTATATAAACTTTCAATTTCCTCCAGCTAAAAAGCAGGAAGACCAAAACATAATTTTTATCCCATGGCAGAAACCCTTGCCACCAATTTCAATCCCCGGCAACCATCTCAAGCTGAATCAGGCTGTTTGCAATTTCAAGCCTTATGTCCCCCATCTAAACTTCCAACACTATCTTCTCCATCACCAAAGGTCAGAAAGGTAGTGAGTTTCATGTGTGTGGCTAGGATAGTTTTCTGCAATGTGTCCTATTATCATCAAGGGAGCAGCCTAAAATAGTTTTAGAGCTCTACCTGCCCAAAAAAAGTCATAGACAACTAAAGCAAAAGACAACAGAAAACTAAAAGAAAAACTCATGCTAAATGCAAAAAAAAACCAAAATGAAAGATACAAAGAACAGCAAAGAGTGACAAAACAGGTACTAAGACAAGAATCTAAGGGATATCAAAAAAAACCTTTGTAATTGCATTAGGAAAAAGGTAGTCAGCAGCAATGTGATCCCCTTGAAAATTGATAAAGGGAGGTATATAGTTTATGAAATGGCAGATATGTTGTATAATTATTTTGTGTCGGTATTTACAGTAGATGAAAAGGTCAGAAGGCTGGACATACCAAGGAAATTAGTAATGATGGGTCAGGATCTGACCAAAATTAAAGTAAAATAACAGGAATGAAGAAAATAATGGCACCAATGAGTAACAAATCCTCAGGACCATGTGGCTTCCATCCCAGGGTTTTAAAGGAAGTAGGCAAGGACATTGCAGATGCCGAACTATAATCTTCCAAAGTTCTTTAGACTCAGGAACTGTTATTTTAGATTGGAAAATTGTGCAAGTTACTCCATGAAGAAAAAAAAGAGGGAAGCCAAGGAATTACAAACCAGTTAGCTTCAAGTCTGTAGTCATGAAATTACTGGAATCCATAATTAAGGACATGAAGTAACTGAATGCCTTGAAAATTCTCAGCTCACCAGAGAGTGTCAGCATGAATTTGTAAAGGATAGATCATGTCTGACAAACCTGATTTAACTTTTTGAAGAGGTGATCAAAGTAGTGGATAGAAAGACGTGACCAAGGTAGCGGATAGGGGACTGCCTTTCAATGTTACTTATATGGACTTCCAGAAGGTATCTTATAAAGTCCCTCTTAAGGTACTGCTAGCTGAAGTTGAATCTCAAGAAATTGAAGGCAAATTACTGATGGCTAGGAAATTAGCCATAAAGGGATAATGGGCACATACTCTAATTGGCACAATGTGACTAATGGTATCCAGCAAGGATCTGTATTGGGCTTTAACTATTCACCATATTTATGATGGCATAAAAAGCCAAAAGAAAGACAAAGATAGGCAGTATTGTAAGTGGTGTAAATAAAAGCATAAAATTACTGAGAAATTTGATAGATCAAGTGAATGGGAAAAACCATGGCAAATGGATTTCAATGTAGGCAGATATGAGGTTATCCACTTTAGACCTAAAAACAGTGAATATTCTAAATGGCTGGTAACGATGGAGGTCCAAAGACTTGCTAATCCAGGTACATGGATTAAAATGTCATGAACATATACAAAAGAAATCACAAAGGCAGCTGGAATGCTGGCTTGTACAGTTGGAGGGCTAGCACACAAGGGGTTAAAGCAATGCTGCAGCTACACAAAGCCCTGCTTAGACAACACCTAGAGTACTGCGAGCAGTTCTGGGCACCACACCTTAGAAAGGATATATTGCCCTTAAAGGGAGTGCAGTGCAGAGTCACCAGAATTATATCTCTAATCCAAGGGTTAAATTAGGAGGAAAGATAACAATCTAAGGCTGTATTTCCTGGAATTTAGAAGTATCAACAGTGATTTGATCAAAGTTCTTAAGATGTTAAGGAGAACAGATAGGCAGATAGAAATCATTTCTGCTGGTTGGGATGTCTAGGACTAGGGGACACAGTCTATAAGTTAAAGCCAGATCTTTCAGAAGTGACATTAAGACTTCTAGACACAGAGTAGTAGAAGTTTAGAACTATCTTCTGCATCAATAATTGATATTAAACCAATTGTTATTTTAGATCAGATTGCTAGATTTTTGTTAACCAAAACATTAAAGGTTATGGGGCAAAAGCAGGTAAATGGGGTTAGGTCACAGATCATCTATGATCTCAATGAATGGCGAAACAGGCTCAAGGCCTAAATAGCCTACTCTTGTTTCTATGTTCACAAAGTGTAATTCCATCTCCACTCCTATCTCAACTCATCTGGTGCCTTTATCAACTTCAGGCTAGGCCAAGGATTCTCAAACTGTATCTCAGAGGGTATGTGAGACATCTCTAAGCATGTAAGCTAGAAAGATTGCTCAATGGTGAATCCCCTCTTGCACCTCCTCTGCTGGCACTCTCTCTCAAATGCTTCCTTCTTTACTTTCTTTCAGTTCACTGTAACTTGTCGCAATTTGAATTAAATTAGGAGCTGCAGACTTGCAATCACCAGAACGGATGGCACTATAGACAGTTAAATAACAGATTCTTCAGACTTTGGTGAAAGTTGATCAGGTTTAAACTTATTGGCAAGTAGAGCTGCTGCTTACTTTGTTAAGATGGTTTACAATTAAAAGAAAGACTTGCAATTAAGCTTATTACCAGAGTCACAGAGGCCACACAGGTGGTAGGGGCAGGTCATAAACTTGCTGAAATATTCCTTGGGTTAATAGGTTCAGCTTTTAAAAATAAATCTTTGCTTGCTGGTGTCCAATGTTTTCTCCTCCTTTGTACTGTCCTTTCCCCTATCTTTCAAAGCGATAGTTTTGACTTTTATACATTTTTGGGGGGAGGAATTCAAATATGTTTTGAAATCAATAACATTGAGATAACCTTGAATTATTTTCATCAATTTCACAGGCTAACTAGTCTGGTCACCTTGTAAAATTGATGAGCTTTATTAAGAATACAACCAATCCCAATTTAAATTTGATATGCAAAACTTTACTAAGAAAAGCTGGGTCATTACAGTGAGAAATATTTTAATCTAAAATGTTAATACTTAGAGGAAACAAAACAATGAAAACTGTGTAAGCAATCTCATTTTTTGGATACAATGTTAAGTTCACTAGGGTGAATTAAAAATAATGCATCTCAAGGAAAAGAAAAGCTAATTTGGAAAGTGGGACTGCTGTAGTTTGCATGTACAACGGTTACACATCGGAATGGCACCCTGTTTATGAACTGCATTTCTTAAAACCGGCATGGGGAAAGTTTGCTTCTGGCAAAATTAACCTGCCAGATTCTCGAACTTTGAGTTATTTCAAAGTGTTACTGGAAAATGACAAATAGGAAGGAATGATCAAAATGAGTTTTGCCTTAGTTATTTCTACCAACAGGTTTGTCTTCCTGGATTTAGGCAAAACTGCTGGGAGAGGTCTGTTCTGTGCCCAGGGAATTGCTAGGTCTGCTAACCTTTCAAAATTTTTTCTGCAGCATCCATGCCACAGGCTTGCCCTGGACATCTCAGTTGACAAGTGATTCAAAATTGAGTTCTAACCAATGTTTCCTTTAAAATTTTGTGATTGTGAACTGCCAGTTTTTTTTAAACAAGGCCTGCGCAGTACCTTCAAAGCTGTTGCTTGGCTTTGCACATGCACAGCTTAGTGGGAACGCTGGTTCCAACAAGAGCAAATGGCTGAATTTTGCATCCAAGTGTGAGCAGGGTTCGCCACATTGTCAGATATGGCTGTTCAGGTTTTGATATTGCTTGCTGCAACTTACAAAGTGGATTTTCATCACTCAATGGAATGAAATTCAAGTCTTGTCAATGCCTGTGTAGAAAACAACTTAAGACCCAAAATATCACCTATTGCTCCAAACATTATGTGCAGATGCATTAATGGTAGTTAGTACTAATATGGCAAGTTTAAGTTGTATGTATATAATTTGTATATATATATATTTTTACAATGCTTGAGCATTAAAGGAGTTAAAATACTAAATCTGTGTGCTGGTAGGGGTACACGGGCAACTGATAGGCGTGTAAGAGGGTACACAATAAGTAAAGCTTGGACATCTATAGACAGACTTTTTCAATGCTCTCTTGCCAGCCTCTCAACCTCTTCCCTTTGTAAGCTTCATCCACAATTCTACAGCTCATATCCTGTGACATGCCAAGTCCTGCACAGTAATCGCTCCTTTCCCCACTGGCCTACCTTTGCTCTTGGTCCTCCAGTGCCAAAAATGTAAAATTTCTATTCTTGTGTTTAACTTCAAGACTTCAAATCGACCTTCTTTGTAACCTCAAGTCCTACAATAAGATGTCCACTCATCTGACTCTGGTTTCCTGTGTATCCCAAATTCCCTTCAACTCACCATTGATGGTTGTACCTTCAGCTGCCTAGGACCCATGTTCTGCAAGCCCCTCTCTAAACATACATTTCTCAGCCACTGATGTCTCCTTTAAGACCCTTAAGGAGCTTCTGTAAGTTTTAAAAGTGGAAAAACTAAGATGAAAACCAGGGAAGACTACCAATGTTTTAGAAATTTGAAAAATTACAACAAATCAAGAGTGTTTATAACTTAAGATTCACCATACCTTTATGCCTGCAAGAATAATGTTCTTCGCTGCAAAGGTAGAAAAAAATCTGTTATGCTTGCCTTAAACAATTTTAATATCTCACTTAAAACAATATTCATTTTTTACACAAAAGGTACCAATTATAACGCATTGTTCCATTTCCATGAGAAAAACTGAAAGCAGAATCAAATATTTAAACTGTTTCAGTCCTTCATTAGCTTATAACCTTCCTTGTGTTTTGCTCACCACCTTTATCAAAGCATTTGCTTAAATCTTTTGAATCCAAGATCTTCTAATAACTCAGTGTACATGCCTTCTATGGTATCCCATTAGACCATAGAGACAGGGTAAATGGCAGATTGAACTTTAGTCTGAGCTTGAATAGCAGATCTCAGCAAGGTGATAAACTAGATGTTACAATATACCTCAGCACTTTGAGATAGGGAGGGAATAAATTCAGCCAGAATTCGTACTCCAAACTCAACTCTGTACATTTGATGAAAAGTGCATCAGTGTAGAAGTTGGTAACGTAATTAAGGCAAGACATGTCAAGATCATCATAACCTGAAGGATAATCCTTATGCCAATACTAGAAATAAACTGTAATATAGTATTCACAATCATTTTTGATATTCTGAGTTAACAGTATTATAATACTTAACGTTCACACTAATAGTAAACAACAATCTTGTCTATAATACTGGAACTTTTAGTATAATATGCACAGTAATCTATATAGTACTGAGCATAATCAGTATTACAATGTCACAATCCGTACTACAATATTCAGAGTAATTTGTAATAAAGTACTTACACTATTCTGTACAATTATACTTAATAATAGACGCTTTAAGAATCCCAATTAAATATACGTACAATTCTCTCAGCAATCTATAATGCTTATAGCAATGGTTTCAAGAACGAGGGATTTCAGTTGCATGGACAGATTGGAGAAGCTGAGGTTGCTCTCCTTAGAGCAGAGAAGCTCGAGAGGTTTGATATAGGTGTTCAAAATCATATCAAAGATAGAGTAGATAGAGAGAAACTGTTCCCATTGCCAGAAAGGGTCAAGCACCAGGAAACACTGATTTAAGGTGATTGGTAAAAGAACAAATTTAGGGGAATCTTTGTTTTACGCAGCGAGTGGTTATAATCTGGAATGCACTGTCTGAAAGGGTGGTGGAGGGAGAGGAGCTGATTATAATGTGTGTGTGGTAGTGGGGCTTTCAAAAGGTATTCAATAAGTATATGTAAGGGGAAAAAAATTTGGGGCTGAGGACTTGGTCCCTTGCTTTTCATAGTATATACCAGTGATTTAGATTTAAATGTAGGAGGCCTGATTAAGAAGTTTGCAGACATTACAAAAATTGGCCATGTGGTTGACTGTGAACAAGAAAGCTATATCTGGCAGAAAGACATCAATGAACTCGTCAGGTAAGCAGAAATATGACAAATGCATTTAGGGAAATAATGCAATGAAATACATAATGCATGGTGAAGCACTGAAAGGCGTACAGGAGCAGAGGAACCTTGGAGTATAAGTCCACAGATCCCTGAAAGCAGGACAGGTATATAAAGTGGTCAATAAGGCACGTGGGTCACTTAGTCGAGCCATAGTATTTAACCACAGTGAGTTTATGCTAGAACTATATAAGATACTAGTTAGGCCACAGCCAGAGTATGATATGCAGTTCTGGTCGCCACATTACAGAAGGATGTGATTAGAGAGAGATTTACGAGGATGTGGTAGGACTGGGAAATATTGGTTGAGGGAAGACTGGGTATGCTGGGGCTGTTTTCCTTGGAACAGAGGAAGTCGAGGGAAGAATTACTTGAGGTTTACAAAGTTGCGAAGTCAAGATAGAGTTGATAGGAAGGACCTATTTCTCTCAAAAACAGGAGGGATAGATTTAAAGTAATTGGCAGAAGGGTTAGAGGGAAGTTGAGGATAACTTTTTTCATCCTGATGTTTGTGGAGGTCTGTAATTCACTGTCTGAAAGGGTGGTAGAGGCAGAAACCCTCATTACATTTAAAAAGCACTAGGATATGCACCTGAAGAGCCATAACCCACAAGGTTATGGACCAATCAGGTTGGAAAGTTCTTTTTTTCTTCACACAGACACAATGGGCCTGATGACCCTCTGTTCCATAAATTTCTTTGTTTCTGACGCAAGAAAATAGAGAAAGGGCTAGGACAGGAGAATTCTTACAGTGGAAGGGGAAGGTGGCAGAGGCAGCTGAATGACTGGTTTTGATATTAATAGATGTCCATTATTGTTGGTGAGAGTGGGAGAGCAGGGCGTGGGGTGTTAGGAGATGGTTGATCGTGAAAAAATGCAGAGAATCATAGGTTTGCATTCCAGGACAATCCTGGAATGGTGAGCCATTTTGGCAGAGAACAGGATTTGGTCCAGCTCTGGCAATAAATGGGGGTAAACTAGTTATGTACCAAAAACATTAAAGTCTGTGCCCTTTGGACATGAGGGGGCAAAGATGAGGATCATGGCAGACGAGGAATGGCCAGGGGTTTAATGATGATAAAGTCATCAAAAGCAAGGTAAAGAACTGAGTAAGCAGGTTGATAACTCAAAGAATGAATGCTAGCTGCAGAAGTTTCATGGTGAGTGAAGGGCACAAAGGTGATCAGTTGGCAGTTTGAAAGCAGAGTTGTAGCTGATTTGGGGGCAAACATGTATCTTGAAGATATAGCAAATGGGGCTATGACAATGATGTAGCAGGGAATGATTTTACAGCACCAGTTGATGTTGTGATCAAGAGCTGTCATGTGTTCATAAAGGCAGTAACACTAGGAATTTCTATTAGAGCACCACCTTTTGGTGCCAAGGTTAACAATTCAGTATTTGAAATTCCATTGAAAATGTTTATATGGAAAGTTTCAAAGGAGAATGTGATTTTCACGAGACTTTTAATAATAAGAACATAAGAAGCAGGAGGAGTAGGCCATTCAGCCCTTCGGGCCTGCTTTGCCTTTCAATGAGATCATCGCTGATCTTCTACTTCAACACCATTTTCCGGCACTATCCCTAAATCCCTTGATGTCTTTAATATGTAATTTAATATCTAGTGATCTCAGACTTGAACATATTCAACGACTGAGCCTCCACAGCCCTCTGGGGCAGAGAATTCCAAAGATTCACCACCCTCTTGAGTAAAGAAATTGCTCCTCATTTAGTCCTAAATGGCCTGCTCCTTATTCTGAGACTGTGATAATTTAGCGGATTGCTGGGTGTTGTACACGGGCAAACTGCAGATTTCAGGTGTAACAGTCTTAAAAGGCAGAAGTTTATTGCACTAGGACATGTTGACATGACTCCATCACAATTTTAAAATCATATGTCCCTTCTTTATTTTTGTAATATGTTAAAAACTTGGCTTACCAATTTCAACACCTAATCCACCAATTCCACTTAGGAAAACACAAGACTGAGCCATCTGATACATTGCATTGTCTCCGAGAACGTAGCGCTGCCGGCTGCAGGGAAAGGGGATAAAATATAAGAGCTGGTAAGCAGAATATTGATGTAATGTCTCTTTATGTGAACTACTTACTTTCACTTAACAATTAATCAATGATGTATGTCAGTAAAAAAAGGAGTATGATTGTCCACCAACTGAGACATGAGTATTATAAAAATTGACATGTATTGACAAAGCTTGGATAGCCAAGAGATGAAAGGTAAAAATTGGAAGTTTGGTACAACTGGTATGCATTTAACCAATTCCCTTCTTTCTCTGAATAAAATTAGCAAAGGTAGACATTGTGCACACAATGGAAATGTCAAAAAATTAAAGGCTTCCATAATATGTGTAAGAAGTTACTTTGTGAGATGATCCCCCTCCATGACCCCAAACAACTTCCTTGTACATACATTTTTTTTAGTAAAGCAATCCAACAGTTGTTGGCTTACATCCATTCATCTAACTTTACAGATTTCCTTTCTCTCCAGCATTTGTTTCAAGGCAGCAAAGTCAATGCATAATCTTTTCTCACTTATACTTTTCATAGAATGAAATGTGTAACTTTCACATTTGGTGATATCTACTTGCGCTACTCCCTGGAGGCTCACATCCTAAGTCAGTGAAGACAAAGACTTGTATTTACATAGTGCCTCTGTCACAATCAGGGTACAGCTAATGAAGTCCTTTTGAAGTAGTCAGTGTTGTAATGTAATAAATATTGCAGCGAATTTGCGCATACTAAGGTCCCACAAACAGCAATACGATAATGACTATGTTTTTAGAGATGAAAGGTAAGCGACCTGAAATGTTAACTCTGTATCGAGCTGCACAGATACTGCCTTGACATCTGAGTGGTTTCAGCATTTTCTGTTTTTATTTTTGTTCTGAGTGATATTCGTTGAAGGAGAAATATTGACCAGGACACCAGAGTGATCTTTCCTGCTATTCCCTGAACAGGATCTATTCTGTCCAACGCCAAGAAAAGATCTCAGTTTAACGACTTATCCAAAGGCCACCACATCCAACAGTGTAGCACTCCCTCAGTTTGGATTATGTGCTCAAGTTTTTAAAGTAGGTGTTGAACCCCAACCTTCTAACTCAGAGGTGGAAGTGCTGCTACTGAGCCACAGCTGTAGTGTATTACTACAAATCTGTGACAATGTACTGCAACAGCAAATATGCAATTGCTTCATTATGTGTTGTAACAGTGCAGCTGTATCTTATTAAAAAATACCAGGACACAGCAGGGTAATGTACTAATTATACCAAAGTTATATGTTTTGCATCATGTGTTCTGAGAGAGAGGTAGCAACAATGAATTGCTCCAATATATAAATGCGAAATGTAATGAACATAAATATATTTATGACAGCAAGTTAGATGGAGAGAAAGGAAGCAGAAAAATCATGCAGCTCATCAAGTCAGTTCCCTCCATGAATTGTATACAATTTGGTAGGTCATGTATTTCATGCAAGCCAATCAATCCTTTGAGGATAGAATGAACTATAGCAGAAATCTATTAGATAAAATTCTCAGGCCCATAAAGGTAATTAAGAGAATCTGCAGAACCTGAAACTCTTTCGAGTTATCAACAGTCACAGATTGCAACTCGTTCGAGTACAATCACAGTTCTTGGTTTCCGGGAGTGGGACATGAACCCACAACCCTCTGATTCAAAGGCGAGGGTGCTATGAACTGAGCCAGTGGGCAGCTCCATTCCCCAGGTGAGTCATCCCAAATTCCAGTAGCAAAGGCGCTATTGTTTATAAAGAATTTAATTGTCTACACCTATTCTTATCTTAATCCTTAGTCTCAATTTTTAAACATACATTTATCTTCAACTTTTTTAAAAAAGGTTTTAATTGAGAGCATTGGGATTAAAATTCTTCCAAACTTATGCCTAATTTGAGCTTTGTATCTAGCACACATCAACCACGATATTTTATATGCACACATATGCATCTCTATGTTAACCTTAAATACCTAGGTCATATCTCTCTTCTCCTTCCCCGTGCTATCATTTCTCCAGGAAAGAAATTTCATGTAGCAATTAGGGGGAGGGGGTGGCGTAGTGGGAATCCAGAGGCCCAGGTGGATGCTCTGGGGACAGGTGTACAAATCCCACCATGGCAGCTGATGGAATTAAAATTCGATTAATAAATCTGTAATTGAAAAACTAGTCTCAGTAATGGTGACCGTGAAGCCATTGTCGATGGTTGTAAAAACCCATCTGGTTCACTAATGTCCTTCACAGGAAGGAAATCTACCGTCCTTACCTTGTCCAGCCTACATGTGACTCCAGACCCACAGCAACTCTTAAACGCCACTCAGTTATAACAAACCGCTATAGAAAAGCTGATAATGAAAAAAATCAGATGAACTACCCAGCATCAACCCTCGGCACTGGAGATGACAATGTCACACCCAGCCCTGCAAAGTCCTCCTTAGTGACGTCACCAACTTTGGCCTGTGCCTAAATTTGGGACAGCTGTTCCACAGACTAGTCAAGCAACAGCCTGACATAGTCATACTCACGGAATCATACCTTGCAATGACTCAGATACCACCATCACTGGGCCCGAGTTTGGCATCAAGGAGCCCTAGGAAAACTGGAGTCAATGAGAATCAAGGGGAAAACTCCCCCTGGTTGAAGTCATACCTGGCACAAAAGAAGATGATTGTGGTTGTTGGAGGTCAATCATCTCAGTTCCAGGACATCACTGCAGGAACAAAAACAAGAACTGCTGGAAAAACTCAGCAGGTCTGACAGCATCTCTGGAGAGAAAGACAGAGTTAACGTTTCGAGTCCGTAAGTCATACGGTCTTGAAACGTTAACTCTGTTTTTCTCTCCACAGATGCTGTTAGACCTGCTGAGTTTTGCCAGCACTTTGTTTTTGTTTCAGATTTCCAGCATCCGCAGTATTTTGCCTTTATTACTTCAGGAGTTCCTCAGGGTAGTGTCCTAGACCTAACCATCTTCAGCTGCCTCAATGACCTCCCCTCCATCATAAGGTCAGCAGTGGGGATGTTCGCTGATGATTGCACAATATTCAGCATCATTTGCAACTCCTCAGAATCTGTAGCAGTTTGTGTCCATATGCAGCAAATGCCTGGACAACATTCAGGTTTGGGCTGATATGTGTAAGTAACATTCACACCACACAAGTGCCAGGCAATGACCATCTCCAACAAGAAAGAATCTAACCATCTTTCCTTGTCATTCAATGGCATTACCATTGCTGAATTCCCCACTATCAACATCCTGTGGGTTTCCATTGACCAGAAACTGAACTTTGCCAGCCTTTAAATACTGTGGCTATAACAGCAGGTTAGAGGCTAGGTATTCTGTGGTGAGTAACTTGGCTCCTGATTCCCCAGAGCCTGCCAACTATCCACAAGGCACAAGTCAGGAGAATGATGGAATACTCTCCACTTGCCTGGATGAGCGCAGCTCCAACAACACTCAAGAAGCTTGACACCATCCAAGATAAAGCAACCTGCTTGATTGGTGCCCCATCCACCACCTTAAACATTCACTCCCTCCACCACCAATGTACAGTGTCAGCAGTATGTACTATGTACAAGATGCACTGCAGTGACTCACCAAGACAGTACCTTCCAAACCTGTGACCTCTACCACCTAGAAGGACAAGAGCAGCAGATGCATGGGAATGACACCTCCTGGAAGTCCCCCTCCAAGCCACACACCACCCTAACTTGGAATTACATCGTCGTTCCTTCACTGTCGCTGGGTCACAATCCTGGACTTCCCTTCCTAACAACACTTTGTGTGTACCTACACCACATGGACTGCAGCGCTTCATGAAGGCCACTTACCATCACTTTCTCAAGGGCAATTAGGGATGGACTATAAATGCTGGCCTAGCCAGCGATGCTCATACCCCGTGAAATAAATGAAAAAAAAACAGGATGCTACTGGTTATATCACCATTATATTTTGTAGAAAATGTTCCTTAACAATTTTATCTCAAGGAGATTGGAATACAAAAAGGTGGGAATGATGTTATAGTTATATAAGGTTTTGGTTAGACCCCGTTTAGAATATTGCTTTCAGTTCTGGACACCACACCACATACATGAGGCATTGGCCTTGAAGGTACTGCAGAAGGTTCCAGAGGCAAAAAAGGTTTACCTTTGAGGACAGGTTGCATATACTAAGTTTGCATTCCTTGATATAAAAGATTAAGGGATGATCTAATTGAGGTGTTTTAACATTATTAAGGGAGTTGATAGGTTAGAAAGAGGAAATATTCCCTCAGGTAGGGGGTCCAGAACGAGGGGGGCATAACTTTAAAATTAGAGCTGGGCTGTCCACTCACAATGTCAGGGACAACTTCTTCACACGAAGGGTGGTGGAAATCTGGAACTCTTTCACTCAAAAAACTGTTGAAGACAGGTCAAGTGAAAACGCCAAAACTGAGATTGATAGATTTTTTGTTTGGCAATGGTATCAAGGGTTACAGAACCTAGGTGGGTAGATGGAGTTAAGATGCAGGCCAGCCATGATCGAATTGAATGGCAGAATAAGTTTGAAGATCTGAATAGTCTAAGCTTGTTTTTATGTCATGATGTCAGGGACCTTTTTGTGTTATATAGATTAAAAACCAATTTAATTTCTGCTCTCAATGTCATACAGCACATCCCAACTCCAAGTATTCAATAGCTTTTTTGCTTCAAACCGATTGACTATTTCAATGAAATCAAATGAAGAATTAAGACAACAAAAGCCAGGAGATCTGGACCCTTGGTAACCGCCTGGGCAGAATGGATCACCTGCCCACTGCAGAACCTGCCCAATTTTCACCCGTTGAAATTGCTAAGATTAAAACTGCGAGTTCCACCATTGAAGGTAAAGATGAAAATGAATTCCATTAATCTTTCAAAAATTTTTCCAAAAAAGTCAGTGTGGGTACTCCCATTACTTGTATTCTCTTGATCCACAATGGTGATGGATTTCCTCAGCAGTAACTAAGCCCACAAAGTGAAATAGAAACAATACGTTCCTTACGAGCCCAAAGGAAACTTGGGTGTAACCACAAATATCACAGCAGAAGCGCAAATCAGGATTTGTCAATGACTCCACAATGAAACAATAGCCCTAACCCTTCCAGATGAAAAAACCTGCCAGAAGGAAAAATACTTGGGGCTGGAAACACTGAGCAACAAACCTCTGTAAACATACTGGACACTAGGAAAGCCTATAAGAACTATTAATATGGTCACAGGGTGATTTTAACTGTTATATAATCTTCATGTTTATTCAATGTGGACAAGAACAGTCTGTGAAGAAGTCAACTCATTACCACTTACACAACAGATCTTAATTTACAAAATTATACCCACTTAAGAGCTCTTTGAGTTTGGCAAAAATGTGATTTAAATTTTGCTCCAAAATAGCTTAATAGATAAAAGTGCATTGTAGTGTGGGGCTGAATCACAAAGGCTAAGAAAGTCTTAGATTCAATCTTCAGTCAATGTTCATTTAGCTAAACTGCAGCCAGACAACAGAAAGGGAAATAACTGGCTGCAGCAGTTCACAACCAGAGATGAAAAAAGTCAGACAGGATTCAAAATCATAACTGCATTTTCTGCTGGGATATGGCTGTGCTTGTCAGGTAAGGCAAGGACCAGGCAGGAAGAATGTGAATTGGACAAGGTACCAAAGGCTTGAGAGCACCTAAGGAACTGGACCCCAGCAGATGCCATCACAAGGCATTGAAGTCCAGAAGTCCAAGACGCCTCGTGGGAACATAGCCATTATTAGTTTTCTTGCACTAATATTTATTTTGCTCTTCAACATATTTGGATGTTCTTCTCTTACCTGTACAACGAATCATCAATTTCCATATTGCCAGCTGCCATTTTCTCCTGCTGTTCACCAGAATCTGGAAAACAAGGAATTCCAAAGTAATTCAACTATCCTTTCAGGTCTTTCCAGGGTCTGTTTCACAAATTTGTTTTCCTGTCTGCTTACACCTTTACAATTTGCAGCCTATAATGTTCTCAAATGCTCTGTTCAGAGAGAAACATATAAAAACTGTAAATGACACAAATTCAAAATAAAAACAGAAAATAATAACCGTATATTCAGCCAACAGTGCTAATGCTAGCTTTTTGACAGCCCCAATGCCTTGCTTTTTTCCCCTGGTCCTGTATTTTTTTTCAAGTATTCGCCCAATTCTCTTTTAAAAGTCATTGTGCAATCTGCTTCTGCCATCCTTTTAGGCAGTGCATTCTACAGCATAAGCACTTGTTGTGTAAAATAAGTTCTCATCTCTGCTCCTAGTTCTTTTGCCAATACCTTAAATATCTGTCTTCTCATTACTGACCCTGTCAATGGAAACACTCTTTCCTTATTTACTCTGTCAAAACACTTCTTAATTTTAACACCTGTTAAATGTTTCCCTAGCCTTTCTTCTCAAAGGAGAACTACCCAGTGTTGTCTTTCCAGTAGCTCTCCTCTGCACTTCTAAAAGGCCTCTACACAACTTCTCATCAAACAAAACTTTACTTCCTTGTTCTTGTCACAGCTTAGTGTCAGCTTTTCCCACTATAAAATGCAATGTTTACAACAGCAAAATAATTTGTGCAAATCTGTCACATTGTAATAACTCATGCCATTGATAGTGCTGTAATACCTCAGCTTTGCAACTCAGCCTCTACTGCAGAAAAACTCAGGTGCTCCAATCAGTTCTATTAGCTATCCAAAGTGCCACAATGAATAATAACACAAAGTCAAAGCATTATAAGGACAAAACATATGACTGAATTGAGATTGAAATACATCTGCATGTTCTGATATAATTATCTCCAACATTCAACCCCATTTGGCCTGAGGCCTACACTTGGTCTTGACATCTGTGCAACAAACAGGTGGTTGGCTGGTTTCATCATGAGTACTATGAGAATATTTTCATAGTGTATTTTTTACTTCAAAAAGCATAAAATCGAATCAGCTAAACCATTATTTTAATTGTCCCTTTTCACTTTTATGTTTAATATTATGTTTAATATACTTGATGGCCCGAGTATAATGTTAACCTGCACTCAGTCTCAGAAACAGCTTCTGTAGCCAAACTGTACCATTTGGTAAAGAGCAGTATCCAAGATGGCAGCCCATCTTTTTCAGATGCTGACTGGTAAACTGTATTTTTGGCATGCTCTAATTGGGTAAGAACCCTCTGGTATAGACAGCTACAGCTGTTTTTTTTTCATTTTTAAAGGGCTACGGATTTAAACCCTTCAGATCATGACACAAACAAACCTTATCCGCCGTTCAACAGCATTTATGCCTCCTCCATAAAATTGTGGTTTCCACACTGAGGGTTAAGGCCCTTGAAATGGCAAAAATGGGGTCTGTTTAAACTAAGCACTAATTTCAAATGGCCCCACGGAGTTGAAATTTCTCACTTGTGAGATTCAAGCCCTGCCCCCTTACCTCAGCAAGCAAAAATGGGATCTTCCAGAAAAGGGGGTGTGACTTTCGCATCCCAGTCCTGCCAGCCATTTTTAAGGCCTCCAGAATCTGCCCAACTCTGTTAAAGATCTGGCCCTATGGCTCTATAATGACTCAAGCAACGCCAGCTTGCCAGTAACCTGCTTACTAATATTCAGTTTGGGTCTTGTCAGAACCATTCAAATCCAGATCACATCACAGCCTTGATCCAAACATGGACATATAAACTGGATGCCAGGAGGGATGAAAGTAGCTATTTTTGATATCAAGGCAGCATTTGACAGAGTATGGCACCATGGAGGCCAGGGGGTCAAAGTGATACCACTCCAGTGGTTAGATTTATACCAGACACAAAGAAAAATGGTCAATGTTAACTGTAGGCCAATCAATAAGCTTTTGGACACATTTGCAGGAATTTCCCAGAGAAGCATTCTCATGACAACCATCTTCATCAACGATTTTCCCTTTATTATAAGGTCAGGAGTGGAGCTGTTTGCTGATTATTCCAGTGTTATGATGTATTCAAAACTTCTTCAATAATGAAGTAGATGGACCTGGACAGCATCCAGAATTGGTCTAAGAATAAATAGGTAGCATTCACATCACATAAATTCCACATTAATGGCCACCTCCAACAAGAGTCATCCCTCCCTAATCCTGAACAGCATCTTGGGGCTTACCAGTGACCAGAAGCTTAACTGGGCCAGCCACATTGATATCATATGAACATACAAAGTAGGAGCAGAAGTAGGGCATTCAGCTCCTCGAGCCTGCTCTACCAATCAATATCATGGCTGATCTGTTTGTATTGAGTTCCACATTCCCATTTACCCCGATAACCTTTGGTTCCCTTGCCTAACAAGAATCTATCTACCTCTGCCTTAAAAATATTCAGTGACCCTGCCTCCAATGCCTTCTGAGGCAGAGAGTTCCAAAGTCACACAATCCTCAGAAAGAATTTCTTCTCATCTCTGTCCTAAAAGGGCGACCCCTAATTTTAAAACAGTGCCCCCTACTTCTGGACTCACCCACAAGAGGAAACATCCTTTCCACGTCCACCTTGTCAAGACCGTTCAGGATCATATATACTTCATTCAAGTCACCCCTCACTCTTCTAAACTCCAGTGGAAACAAGCCCAGGCTGACCCACCTACCCTCATAAGACAACCCGCTCACAACAGCTATCATCCATTAAACCTCCTTTGAACTGCCTCCAACACATTTACATCCTTCCTTAAATAAGGAGGCCAAAACTGCACACAGTATTCGAGATGCGGTCTCACCAATGCCATGTATAACTGAAGCATAACATCCTTATTTTTATATTCAATTCCTCTCATAATAAAAGATAGCATTCCATTAGCTTTCTTGGTTATACGCTGCACCTGCATGCTAACTTTTTATGATTCATGCACTGGAACACCTGGGTCCCTCTGCACCTCGGAATTCTGCAGTCGTTCTCCATTTAAATGATGCTTTTTATGCTTTTTATTCTTCCTGCCAAAGTGAACAACTTCACATTTTCCCCATTATACTCCACCTGCCAGATTTTTGCCCATTCATTCAACCTATCGATATCCGTCTGCAAATTCCTTACGTCTTCTTCACAACATACTTTCCTACCTATCTTTGTGTCATCTGCAAATTTAGCTACTGTGCCTTCGCTCCCATTTAAGTCATTGATGTAAATTGTAAAAAGTTCAGGCCCCAGCACAGGCCCCTGCAGGATTCCACTCGTCACATCCTGCCAATCAGGCAAAGACCCAATTATGCATGCTCTGTTTTCTGCCAGCCAACCAGTCTTCTATTCAATCTAATATGTTACCCCCACACTATGAGCTTTTATTTTCCACGATAACCTTTGACTTGGCGCCTTACAAATGCTTCCTGGAAATCCAAGTACACTACGTCAACAGGCTCCCCTCTATCCACTGCCCATGTTACTGCTTCAAAGAACTCTAATAAATTAGTTACACACGATTTCCCTTTCATAAAACCATGCTGACTCTTCCAAATTACTTTGACCTTTTCTAAGTGCCCAGCTATAACCTCTTTAACTATCAACTCTAACACCTTCCCCACGACAGACACCAAACTGACTGACCTGCAGTTTCTTGTTTTCTGCCTTCTTCACTTCCTGAATAGAAGGGCTATATTTGCTATTTTTGAGTCTGATGGAGTCTTTTTAAAATCTACGGAATTTTGGAAAATTAACACCAACGCATCTACTACTTTATTAGCCACTAGGATGAAGTCCATCTGGACCCGGAGACTTGTTAGCCCACAGTTTGCTCAGTATGCTTCCCTAGTGATTGCAATTTCGCCAAGTTCCTCTCTCCCCTCCACCTCCTGATTTACAGCTATTACAGGAACGTTTTTTGCATCCTCTATAGTGAAGACAGAAATAAAATATTTGTTCACTTCATCAACCATTTCATTATCTACTATTAACTCCCCATTCTCAATCTCTAGAGGACCAACACTCACTTTACCTACTCTTTTCCTTTTTAAACACCTGTAGAAACTCTTGCTATCCATTTTTTACATTTCTAGCTAGCTTTCTTTCATACTAATTTTTTTCTCCTGATTAACCTTTTAGTCATTCTCTGCCATTCTTTATTTTAGAGTCATAGAGGTCTATAGCACAGAAAAAAAGCCCTTCGGCCCATCGAGTCTGCGCTGGACAAACAAGTACCTAACTATTCTAATCCCATTTTCCAACACTAGGCCCATAGCCTTGTATGCCATGGCATCGCAAGTGCACACCCAAATACTTCTTAAATGTTATGAGGGTTTCTGCCTCTACCACCCTTTCAGGCAGTGAGTTCCAGATTCCCACCACCCTCTGGGTGAAAAAAATTCTTCCTCACATCCCTCTAAACCTCCTGCCCCTTACCTTAAATCTATGCCCCCTGGTTATTGATCCCTCCACCGAGGGGAAAAGTTCCTTCCTGTCTACCCTATCTATGCCCCTCATCATGTCCCCTGTCAATCTCCTCTGCTCCTGGGAAAATAACCCCAGTCTATCCAATCTCTCCTCATAACTAAAACTCTCCAGCCCAGGCAACATCCTTTGCAGGAGGAGATTCTGACCAATCATCTGACCTGCCACTCATCTTTGCAGAGTTATATATATTTTTTAAGTTTAATGCTTTCCTTAACTTCTTTCATTAAACATGGATGGTGGGTCCTCCCTTTAGAATTTTTCTTTATAGTAGGAATCTACTTATTCTGAGTATTCTGAAACATCCCTTTAAATATCTTCCACTGCTTCTCTATTGATCTATCCCCTAGCCTAGTATCCCAATTCACTTCAGCTAGCTCAGCTTTCTTGCCCACATAGTTGCCCTTACTTAAGTTTAAAATGCTAGTCTTAGGCCCACTCTTCTCCCTTTCAAACTGGATGTAAAATTCAATCATGTTGTGGCCACTGCTACCTAGGGGTGCCTTCACTTGGAGGTCATAAATTAATCCTGTCACATTACACAATACCAAACCTACTATAACCTGCTCTCTGGTTGGTTCCAGAACATGCTGCTTGAGGAACTCCTCACCCAGGCTACTAATGCCAATCTGATTTTTCCAGTTTATATGTGGATTAAAGTCACCCATGATTATTGCCATCCCTTTATAACAAGCACCCAATATTTCTTCTTGTATACTTTGTCCTATACTGCGGCTACTGTTTAGGGGCCTGTAGACTACTCCCACACGTGACTTCTTTCCCGTACTATTCCCCATCTCCACCAAACTGATTCTACATCATGATCTCCTGATCCAAGGTCATTTCTAAAGATTGCACACACGTCATCCTTGATTAACAATGCTGCCCCTGCACCTTTACCTAGCTTCCTATTCTTCTTTAAGGTCATATACCCCTCAATGTTCAGAACTTAATCCTTGTCATCTTGCAGCCAGGTCTCCATAATGGCTATCAGATCATATTTATTTATTTCAATGTACACCATCAGTTTGTTTACTTTGTTATGAATGCTATGCGCAGATACAGAGCCTTTAGTTTAGCCTTTTTGCTATCTTTGTGACATCTAGTCTTGATCCTTTGTGCATTCTTAGATTTTTTCTCTCTGTCCTTTCCTGCCATTCTCTCTCAATTCTCATACTACTATTTTCCTCTCTTACCTTGTCTCTGCCATTGATATACCACATCTTTCCACATTTGATCCCTTGCCCCCACTATTTAGTTTAAAACCCTCTCTGCTTCCCTAGTTATGCAGTCTGCAAGAACACTGGTCCCAGCCTGGTCCAGGTACAAAAACAGAATTACCTGGAAAAACTCAGCAGGTTCGGCAGCATCGGTGGAGAAGAAATCAGTTAACGTTTCGAGTCTTCATGACCCTTCGGCAGAACTGAGTATAGTTAGGAGAAAAGTGAAATATAAGCTGGTCTAAGGCCAGCTTATATTTCACTTTTCTCCTAACTATACTCAGTTCTGCTGAAGGGTCATGAAGACTCAAAACGTTAACTGATTCTTCTCCACCGATGCTGCCGGACCTGCTGAGTTTTTCCAGGTAATTCTGTTTTTGTTTTGGATTTCCAGCATCCGCAGTAGCTTTTAGCTTTTTGTTTTTATCTCTGGTTCAGGTACAGGCCGTTCCAGCGGCACAGCCTACACTTTCCCCAGTACTGGTGCCAGTGCCCCACTTCTCCTATATCAGTCTTTGAGCCACGTATTCATCTCTAATTTTATGCACCCTATGCCAATTTTCACACGGCTCAGGTGATAATCCAGGGATTATAACCTTTGAGGTTCTGCTTTTCAATTTAGTGCCTAGCTCCTCAATTTCTACGCAGAACCTCTTTCCTAGTTCTACCTACATCATTGGTACCTATATGGACCACGACAACTTGATCCTCCCCTTCCCACTGCAAGTTCCTCTCCAGCCCTGAGCAGATGTCCCAAATCCTGGTGCTGGGCAGGCAACACACCCGTCTGGAATCTCACTCTTTGCTAGAGAACATTGTCAATCCCCCTCACTATACTGTTCCCTACTACCACTATGTTGCTTTTTGGTCCCCCACTTGAAAAGCTTCCTGTACCACTTTGTCATGGTCAGTTTGCTCATCAACCCTGCAGCCCCTGCTCTCATCCAAACAAGCTAAGAGAACCCCAAACCTATTGGACTATTGCAGAGGCTAACATTCCTGCCCTCTGGGTCCTGTTAACTACCTCACTCACAGTCACACCCTCCTGTCCCTGACCACTGACCAAATCAGAAGACCCTATCCTAAGATAAAAGCAAAATACTGCAGATGCTGGAAATTTAGAACAAAAACAAAAATACCTGGAAAAACTCAGCAGGTCTGACAGCATCTGCGGAGAGGGATACAGTTGACGTTTTGAGTCCATATGACCCTTCATCAGAACTAAGACATATAGAAATGAGATGAAATATAAGCTTGTAGAAGGGGGTGGGACAGGAGAGCTTGATAGGGGGCCAGTGATAGGTGGAGGCCAAGAAGAGGCTGCCAAAGATGTCATAGACAAAAGGACAAAGGGGTGTTGACGGTGGTGATATTATCTAAGGAATGTGCTAATGAGGGCATTACAAGCAAGTGGGAGGTGGCCCTAGTGGGAGTGGGTGGGGGAAAGGGATCAAAATGGGCTAAAAGGCGAAGATGAAACAATAGATCGAAATAAGTTTAAAAATAGGAGGGAAAAGAAAAATATATTTGTAAAAAAATTATAAATTATTGGAAAAAGGGGGATCAGAAAGGGTGGGGATGGAGGAGAGTTCATGATCTAAAGTTGTTGAACTCAATGTTAAGTCCGGAAGGCTGCAAAGTGCCTAGTCGGAAGATGAGGTGCTGTTCCTCCAATTTGCATTGAGCTTCACTGGAACATTGCAGTGGGCATGAGAGCAGGGTAGTGTGTTGAAATGGCAAGCAACAGGGAGGTCTGGGTCATGCTTGTGGACAGACCAAAGGTGTTCCACAAAGCAGTCACCCAGTCTGCATTTGGTCTCTCCAATGTAGAGGAGACCGCATTGGGAGCAGCGAATGCAGTAGAGGGGGTGACTTGCCTCCTAGTACAAAGCAGCCAGGTAACTTTCTCCCTCCCTGATGTGTCACAGAGTCTGCAGCTCAGCTCCAGCTTAATGACTTTGAGCTGAAGTTCCTCAAGTCGCAAACATTTACTGCAGATGTTTTTGCCCTGGATCAATGTTATCCAGGGGCTCCCACATCCCACAGTCTTGACATATCACCTGCCCTGCCATCCTCAATGTGTATTAAATAATTACTTAGTTATATTAATCACTTATTTATGTTGCTTTTTTATACATTTTATTAACTTTACCACCGATTTGTGTACTATTTTAAACCTTAGGGGTAGAATAGAACTTACCGATTTACCAGATATTCAAACAGCTAGCTCCTTTCCCTGTAGTAGAACAAGAACCAATTCCTACAGGGTGAGAAAGACAGAAAACGGAAACAAACACCTCCTCCCCCTTCACCGAACTCCCCCTCTCACCAAACTCTAAGTCTTCAATCAGTCATCTCAGCTGCACTCAGTTTCAAAAGCAGTGCAGTGACCAGGTACACTTTGCTGAGTGTTACACTACCAGATCCGACCCTCAAAGTTTCTGCACCATCTACAAGACTTGTGGTAGAATTCTCACCATTTGCCTGGATGAGTGCAGTCACAATAACTTCGAAAAGCTGTACACTATCCAGAACAGAGCAATTTGCTTGATCAGCCTCTATGCCACTGAATTCAAAATCCACCCCTCCACATTATAGATAGATGTAGTATGCATGATTGACAGGGTGCATTTTACCATACTCAGACACCAAGCTAGCTTTAATAGAACCACCTTCCCTGTGACTGCTAATACTGAGCAGGACAAAAGCAACAATGACATGGATATACCATCATCTCCAAGTTCTTCTCCAAGTCATACACCATCATAACTTGGAGGTACAACTCCATTCCTTCATCATTCCTAAAATTCTCAACCAATAACATCACAGGAGCACCATCACCGCAAGGACTTGAGGCCCACCACCACCTTCTCAGGGCAACAACACATTTATCCCAACTCTCTGCTTCTGGTTAGCTAAACAATCCTCTATCCATGCTACTATGTCACCCCCAAAACATGAGCTCTTATCTTGTTAAGTAATCTTTTATGTAGCACCTCATCAAATGTCTTTTGGAAATCCAAATACACCAAATCTACTGGTTCCCCATTATCCATGCTGCTTGTTATTTCCTCAAAGAACGCTAATAAATTCATCAAATATGATTTCCCTCTCACAAAAGCATACTGACTCTCCCTGTTTGTATTATGATTTTCTAAATGTCTAACTATTACCTCCTTAATAATGGATTCAAGCATTTTTTCCATGACAGACATTAGGTTAACTGGCCTATTATTTCCTGCTGTCTCTCTCCGTTCTTGATTAGAGGTGATACATTTGCGATTTTTCCAGAATCCAGGGAATTTTGGAAGATTACAACCACCGCCTCTACAGCCACTTCTTTTAAGAGATAAGGATGCAGGCCATTGCGTCCAGGGTAATTGTCAACCTTTAGTTACCCATTAGTTTTCCTAGTACTCTTTCTCTAGCAATCGTGATTGTTTTAAGTTCCTTCCTCCCTTTTCCCTCTTGATTTTCAATTCTCCTTAGGGTGCTTTTTGAATCTTCTACCATGAAGACCAACAAAATACATGTTCAATGCTTCCTCCATTTCCTTTTTTCCTATTAATTCCCCAGTCTCACCCTCTAAGAGACCAACACTCACTTTAGCTACTCTTTTCCTTTTTATATACTTGTAGAAATTCTTACTGTCTGCTTTTATATTTCTAGCTAGTTTTCTCTCAGAGCCTAATTTCTCTCCTTGCTGGTTTCTAAACTTTGCCCAAACTTCTGACCCACCACCAATCTTCGCAGTATTCAACACATTTTCTTTCAATTTGATACCATCCTTAGTTAGCCACCGATGGTGCATCCTTCTCATAGAATCTTTCTTTTATATATCTTTGTTGAGAGTTATGAAATTTCTCCTTAGCCGTCTGTCACTGTTTCTCTACCATCTTACCTTTTAACCTAATTTCCCAGCCCACTTTCGCCAATTCTGTCTTCATGCTCTTGTAATTGCCTTTAAGCTTAAGGCATAAGTCTTAGACCCACGTTTCTCACCCTCAACTGAACGCAAAATTCTTACATGCTAAAGAGGCTCCTTTACTATGAGGTCATTAATTAATCCTATCTCAGTACACATTACCATGCCTAAAATAGCCTGGGGCATCAGTTTTTCACCATTAATGACTTGGAAGGATTAAAGAGCTGTATATCCACATTTGCAGATGAGACTAAGTTAGGAGAGGCAATAAATTGTGCAGATAGAAACAGAAAGTTACAAAAGGAATAGACAAAGTGAATGGCCAAAAATGTAGCAGATAGGGTTCAATCTGGGCAAATATGCAGTCATCCACTTTGGACCCAAAAAAGACAAACTAAGGTTTTCTTAATAGTGAGAATAGGAACTGTGGCAGGATCAAACGGATTTGTATGTTCATGTACACAAATCACTAAAAACTAGTGCACACGTATAAAAAGAAATTAACAAGACAAATGCAATGATGGCCTTTATTCCAAGGGGGTTGCAATTCAAATGTGAGATAGTTGTGCTTCAATTGTACAGGACCTTGGTCAGATCCTGGAATAGTGGTTTCAGTTTTGAGCAACACATCACAGGTGGCATATACTAGCATTGGTGGGAGTGCAGCACAGATTCGTCTGAATGATACTGAGGCTTAAAGGATTAGAATATGAGGACAGATTGTAAATTTGACCTGTATTCCTTTGACTTACAGTTGTTGGAATCATTTAATCAAAGCCTTTAAAATGATTCAAGGATTCACTAGGTTAAGTGTGGAGAGCCCATTTTCTTTGATGAGGGAATCCAGAACAAGGGGGCATTCGAACTTGGCCATTCAGGAGTGAAATCATGAAGCACTTTACCAATAGAAAGGGTAGAAGAAATCTGGAACTCTCTCCCTGAAAAAAGGATGCCTTGTCAATTTAAATTTCAATAAGGAGATTGATTTGCTTTGTAAGGAGGTCAAGAAACAGAGCAGAGGAAGTTGAGGAAATGTTGTTGAGGTACAGGTTAGCCATGATCATCAGAATGGCGGAACACGTTTGTGGAGCTAAATGGCCTAGCTCTTTTCCTTTATTACAACCTAAATGTGACTTGTTTTGCCATGTGGTTCAGATTCTCTATTCATGGTCTTCTATTTATGTTCTGCAGGCCAAGCTGGAATTCAACACAACTTCCTCTCCATAATGAGATGATGGTATACTACTGAGGCAGGCCATCCACTCTTTTCTGTGCAGCGCAAAAGGAAGCTTAGAAAATTTTTAGCTCTATAGTTTATCTTTCTCTTCAAACAGAGAGCTGCCCGGCATTCAACCAAGAAACTTTTCCAGTACCATGACTGGAGCTCATGGTGTGAGGAACTGCTAGCACAGACCTCTGCCTCCTTATCTCATTATGGCACAATAAATTGCTACATTTCTAATGATGGCCCTCAAGCAAGGCATTGGTTGGAATTGTAAACCTTAACAACAAGTCAATTACACTAACACAGGAGTGTGTACAAGATGGAAGGGCAAGTTTGAAAAGTACCTCAATGATATCACTGCCAACAAAGCCAATGTCAGTTACTCATCAAAAAATCCTTCCAAAAAGGCACTTGTGAAGATGGAAAATGTATTGATTTGTCCAGTTGAAGTGACTGACTTATTTTTCACTCATCTGTGCTGCAGTTTCCTGTTAAGAAAATATCCTACTTCCAGTAATCTCTTGAGCTGTTGTTGGGGCCTAGTCAAAGCAGGTAATACACATGGATTTTCCCAGGTGTTGGGGAAATGCACAAGCTGTAGAGAAGACTACCCCAATTCATTTTAATATGATCCTTACGACCAGCTGACAGATGCAAATTTTAGCTCATTGGTTCAGTGTGGGGTGAAACCCAAGTCCTAGATATGAAAAAGATGTGCCAACTTGATTGGACCATCCATTCACATTTTAACTTAGTCTAATATAGGAAGGAGTAGTTTAAAACAAAAAAAAAAGGTCCCTGATTAGTAAGGAAACAAACAAAAATAACTAGCATGCAAATGGCATCTTTAACACAGGAGCATAGTCAGGCAAAAGTTGACACAAAAACCAAAGGAATACTTATTAGGCCACGTAACTAAAAGAAAAGTATATGTTTTAAAGGAGGAGCGGGAGATGAAGAGGTAGAAAGGTTTAGGGAAGTAATTCCAGGGCTCAGTACCAAGACAGCTAAAGTTATATCCACTAATGATGAGGAGAAGGGAGCAGGGGATATGCCAGAGTCAGAGGAATACAGGGTCCTTTAAAGTTTGCAGGGGCTGGAAGAGTTGAGAGATAGGGAGGGGTGAGGCAATAGAGGGATTTGAACACAAGGTTAAATATTTTAAAATTTAAGCATTGGTGGAATAAGAACCAATAAAAGTCAGCAAGCACAGGGGTGATGGGTGAACAGCATTTGGTGCAGTCAGATATAGGCAGTGGATTTAACTGACTAGACACACATCAAAGTCAGGTAGTTGATGCATTGAGCAGGGATATCCAGGGCTAATGTAACTGGAGCATTTCAGTTTCACCACAGCATCCATTGAGTATTCAAGTCTTTTAAATTCATAATTAACAAAACAAGTAACCAGGCTCTACACTTCAAACATGTCATCACAATTACCTCCTTGAAGTGTCATATGAAATCATGACAGCCATGTGCATGTAACTATTTGTTTCCCCAACACCAATTTTCTGCTTTTTGTTCCAAAAGGCACTAACTGGTGTTGGAGTGCAGTTCCACGGGTGCTTGTCACCCTCCAGTATCTTACCCAATTGACAATTCTTAGAGCTAGTGTAAGCCAAGACAATTGCCAGTCAGCTACTCAACCACAAAGGACATCACAACCAAGCCCAATGTTGTCCTTTTCACACACACAAAAGCTTATGAGCAGAGGTCAACAAAATACAACAAAACAGAATCTGATTTCCTTGCTCTCAAGCCCAAAGGTATTGCGTAATTGTACCCTATGGCCAGTGGTTCAGATCAGTGGGGAGCCAACCTGGGGCCTCCCTGGTTTATATGGTGTTATATAACATCTAGTACATTTTCCTAAACATTTAAAGAAATAAGAATGTTTTCAATAATATAAAAGCAAAATACTGTGGATGCTGGAAATCTGAAATAAAAGCAGAAAATGCTGGAAAAACTCAGCAGATCTGGCAGCATCTGTGGAGAGAAAAAGAGTTAATGAGTCCGTATGACTCTTCAGAGTTCAAGAGGTAGAAATGTGATGCATTTTATACTGTTTAATTGAAAAAGATGTCATGGACAAAAGACAAAGGGAGTGTTAATGCTAATGTTAAAGACTAAAGAAGGTGCTGATAGTGACATAAAGATAGGATAGCAGAATGTGTTAATAACAGAACAAGAGTCAGCGCTCTGTGAAAGCAAAACATAAGAACAAGTGACAGATGGCCCTGTTGGGGAACCCTTGATTCAGGAAAAAGGAAGACATGTCAGAAGCGCCATTTTGGAAGGTAGCAACATCAGGACAGATGCGACGGAGGTGGAGGATCTGGGAGAATTGGATGGAATCCTTACAAGAATTTTTTCAAGTCTCATGATCCTAAAGACAAACAAGATTTTATGGCTGAGGATAGTCATCTGTCTTTCTCCTCACTCCCAGCCTCTGGTTCTGTTTGATAGGAAACCAAGAATAATTGGAGGCCAGCTATACAGTCCTAATGTCAACCTCCAGTGAGAAAGTTTTAATCTCTACAGAATCAATGCAGATGAAAGACATTTCTTTGAGTCCCATGTTGAGTTGATAATGGGCACATGGTATGGTACTTATCATACAAGTTAGGAAAGTTCTAGTTTCAATCTCAGACTCAAGTAGAGACCTATCTTAACTGGGTGGTGACATGGATGCTACAATTGGCCTCGACAGCAGTGGACTAAGGAAGGGAACAATAAATATTCAACCAGTTTCCAAACTTGTCCATTGATTCTGAATTGAAACTGTACATAAGTGTACGTTAGCCAGGGATAGGTTAGAGATCACCTGTGAGGGTCCCAAAATCGATGGCATTAACTCTCATTGCTCATCCCCAGGCATGAAGACTAGCCAAACAAAGGGTTGCTAGCCCCTCTGAACCTGTAACTCTAATTAATTGTATTTAATTGGTTGTATTTCATTTAATTAATCGTATTTCAGGAGAGAAAATTGAGGAAGAAAATTATTACAATCACCTACTACTTGTAAGGTAAGCAAAAAAGTAAGAAAAATCAGAATCAAAACATTCATACCCTCAAGAGAACTATTTTAATATATTAAATATGCTGCTGAATATGTCATCTAAAATTCTACAAACAATGTTTGAAGCATTTCCAATGTTTGAAGCATTGCCTTCAAAGGTTTCAAATCAGCCAACAAAAATGTCAGTCTTTCTCCAAACATCCCAAATCGGAACAATAACTGTGTAGCTTAGAACTATTAATGGAAAGTCATTATTGAAACTGAAAAAAAATCATTACAGCATAGATTTTTGGTTATTTGGCAGCCATTTGTTATGATTTTCTTATAATAGCTGTAAACTGCACAGTTACTTTCTTTTCAACAGTTTTGGCCAAATAACAACAGTGACTGCATGTACTTGATTGAATGTGAAGCAATTTCGAATATCCTGCAGATGTGATAAGTTTATTTATAAATGCAGGATCTTCCTAGCTTTAGCTTTTCCAACAGAGGCCCTTAGACCACAAACTCCAAAAGGGGGTCACAAAAGTTCCTTGGACATATCAATTTTATTTTTTTCTTCCCAGACTTACTAATGTGTTGTTGCTACTGTCTGCTTTCCTCGACAATGAATGCACAGATTTCCTTTAGGTTACTATCTTACATAACCTAGGGCACAATGATTCCCAGGAACGTATCTATGTTTGCAGAGGGTCGCCCACAAAACAGAATGTGGAAAATTGTGCTATAATTCAAAAGATACAAGCAGCACTGATTGACACACTCCAAGGGGGAGCACTGGTTGTGGTAACCTTAGCATATCTGTCCTATTGTTACTGAACAAATTGGAGGGTGGAAGGAGGTCCACAGAGAAACCTTACAATTATGGACATTTAATAATACTTCAAAACAGATTCCTAACCCAGTGTATTGAATTCAATTCACTGCATCCCTTGGTGCTAAATTAGCAGTCCCTGGAGATTGTAACATTTAAGGTATAGGATGTTCCAATGCTTGTTACATTGGTTCCTGCCTAATTACAAGGGTGGGGCCCTCTGGGAGTGTTTTGATGGGTCACCAGATCAATTCAAGGGTCAGTGAAAAACTCTTCTTGAGGCAGTCTGCTAGCCAACAAGTTCACAAAGGCAAGAGGGAAGAAACAGGTCCCAGTTAGGTTAAAAGAAAGGAGCAGAGAAACAGACTCCGACTTAAATAGCAAGCTGCGAGGAGTAGATTTTAAGTAAAGAGGGCCACTGGGGCAAAGGTATCCCTTTGGAGCAGTGGTTTCTGCATTAGGAATGAAAAGAGAATGGCAATGAACAGAAAAGGGAATCCCAAGGTCTTCTATAAGCATGTAAATATTAAATATAGTAAAAGAAAGAGTAGGGCCAAAAAAGGTGCGTGTGGAGGCTGGAGAAATAGCAAAGGTGTTGAATGAATCCTTTGCATCTGTCTTCACGAAGAAGGATGCTACCCAGGCTGAGGTGACAGAGGAGGTAACTGGTACACTAGAAGAACTTACAATCGAGAGGAAGGAAGTATTAGAAAGGCTATCTTTACTTAAAATAGATAAGGTACTAGGACCGGATGAGATGCATCCAAGGGTACTGAGGAAATTGCAAAGGTACTAGTGATAATCTGCCAGTCTGCCTTTAACACAGGGGAGGTGCAAGAGGACTGGAGAATTGCAAATACTACATCCTTGTTCAAAAAGGGATGCATGGATAAAGCTGGCAACTACAAGCCAGTCAGTTTGGCCTCAGTGGTAGAGCAACTTCTGGAAGCTACAGTATGGGATAAAATCAATAGTCAATTAGGACAAGTGCAGGATACTTAAGGAAGGCCAGCATGGATTCATTAAGGGAAAATCATGTTTTTAACTAACTTGCTGGATTTTTTTTGCGATGGAAATAGAGAAGGTTAATAAGGGAATCACAGCTGATGTGGTCTATATGGATTTTCAAAAGGATTTGTTACAGTGCCACAAAACAGACTTGTGAGCAAAATTCTAGGTCATGGAATAAAAGGGAAAGTAGGCACTTGGATAAGAAATTAGCTGAGTGACAGGGAACAGAGTAGTAAAAAATGGTTGTTTTTCAGATTGGAGGAAGGTTTGTAGTGGAGTTCCCCAGGGGTCAGTGTTAGGATCCTTGCTTTTCCTGATATATGGTAATGACCTAGACTGTGGTGTGCAGGACATGATTGCAAAATTTGCGGATGATATGAAGATTGGAAATGTTGTCAACTGTGATGGGGATAGTCTTGAACTTCAAAAGGACATAGACAAGTTGGTGTATTGGGCAGACTAATGGCAGATGAAGTTCAATGCAGAGAAGAAGTGTGAAGTGATTCAGTTGGCAGGAAAAATATGGTGACACAGTATAAAATAAAGGGAGAGCCCCTAGATGTGGTGCAGGAACAGAGGGACCTTGTTGTGTACATACATAGGTCATTGAAGGTGGCAGGGCATGTTGAGAGAGCAGTTAATAAAGCACATAGTATCTTAGGCTTTATTAATGGGGGCAATGAGTACAAGAGTAAGGAGGTCACGTTGAACTTGTATAAGACATTAGTTAGGCCTCATCTGGAGTACTGTATCCAGTTTTGAGCATCATACTTGAGGAAGAATGTGAAGGCTTTGGAGAGAGTACAGAGGAGATTCATAAGAATGATTCCAGGGATAAAGATCTGTAGCTATGAGGTTAGATTGGAGAGGTTGGGACTCTTTTATCCTCACAGAAAAGAAGGCTGAGAGACTTGATAGAGGTATTCAAGATCCTGAGGGGTATGGACAGGGTAAATTGTGAGAAACTGCTCCCACTCAGAGAACATCGAGAACTAGAAGGCATGGGTTCAAAACAATTGGCAAAAGGAGTAAATATGACGTGAGGAAAAATGTTTTCCCCCAGAGGGTGGCTGGAGTCTGGAACAAACTTCCTAAAAGGGTGGTGGAGGTAGGTTCGATCAAGGTATTCAAAAGGGAATTGGATTGCTACCTGAAAAGAAATAATGTGCAAGGTTATGGGGTTAAGGCAGAGAGTGGGACTAGGTGGAATGCTCTTTCAGAGCCAGTGCAGACTCGATCGGCCAAATGGCCTCCTTCTGCACTGTAAAGATACTGTGACAGCCACAGGTCTGAAAGTGTGCTTGTCAGCTAATGTTTGAATATACTCTGGAATCTAGGGAGAAGGAATCTTGGAAGGCGAGATTGAAACTGAGGTGGGCTATTATTAAAGCGGTCCAAATGGGAGAGACTTTTGGAAAGAATTCCAAGAAATCCTCAAAGGTGGAGATTGGAAACCCTCATGAAAAAAACAAAGTTTCTTGGTTGACTCACAGTGAAGACTAATGTCTGGGTGCTTTGTTGAGAAATCTATGGAATTTGTTTTGGGTGCACCTATCATTTATGCTGTAGCATGGTGTGCCCGATCACAGTCCGTCTGTTAATTTACATGTACCTCATTCATACCCTGAATGTTAGAGTGTAAGACAGATTTATAAATTGTGTAAAGTTTGTTTTTTTTTTGTTCGTTCAAAACCCATGGAATCTTGTGGCTTTATTCCAAAAGCAGGTGTCTTGAATCTCAACCTTTATCTACCTTAAACAAAATGTTATTGGTCCATAACCAGATCTCCCTCCAGGTCCTGGAGTCTGGCCAAGGATTATAACACCCAGATAAATACTTTACATGAACAATTTTTACCAGTCACTTTCCTTGATTTCCTGACAAATAAAGGACAGTACACTACCTTTATGGCATGATTTTGCCTTATGCTTCCAGTTCATTTTTCTGAATGCTGATAAAGATCCAGTGATTAGTGTGCATTTGTTATAAATAACATTAAAAAACTTATTCAAGTTTTCAGAAATCAGAAAATGCACATGCTGAAAACTGACAATCATAATTCACTATTAAGTCACTTTGCTGTAACAATAGATTGCTGTACTGTTCAGTAGGATCAAGTGCATTATCAAAATCTGGCCAAAATGCTGCACAGCATGGTAATATTTCTACAACACACTTGTTTTAAACTAATATATTTTATATTATTAAATTCTGTGTAAAATAAAGAGCCCCCCAACTGCCTGTTATGAATGAAGTGCTGTGATTGCATGGCAGAGCTGGCATGCACTTATGTTACAAGGTGCTTCACAAAAGATGGAGCAAAGACAAGGGTTGAGGAAGTGACCAAAGGGACAGCCAAGGCAGGTGTAATTGAGGAGACATTTGGAGGCAGGGAATAGCCAGGCAGAGAGTTCTACAGTGCAGGGTTGTGACATGTGGGGGGAAGAGAGTGTATACCGGAGGCCAGCTAGAAAAGAAGGGAGTGAGCTGGGATATAGGCTTGAGATGCAAGGCAAGGTTGAAGCAATATTATGAATGGATTTGTAACTGAAAAGAAATCCCTGCAACTGTCGTTGTTAACAACAGAGTTCAATGCATGCAAGGTCAATCCTCTCTGCCTGGCACTTCATAACAGGCAGCTGCCAGATCATTTCACACAGAACAACTTATAAATAATACAAAAATGTATTAAATTAAAACAAGCCTATTGTAGAGATATTAAAGCACTGTGCAACATTTTGGCCAGATTCTGGGAATGCACTTTGTCCATCCGGACAGTACAGCAGTTTATTGAAACAGCAGAGTGACTTCACATTGATCACAATTATAAATCAGTAGACTAAGTCGTATGTCGGGCAGGATGAATTGAAGTCTAAAGGAAAAAGAATATTCAAATGCTTTCTGCAGATGTGTGGGGTGGTGGCAGCCTGACCGGAGTGCAGCAGCCAGGCCAGAGTTTAAGCCTAACACCAGGAATTGAGCACAGAGATCTGGGCTGATACTCCAGTGCACTACTGAGGGACTGCCACACTGGGAGAGATGCTGACTCTTTATTGAGACCTGACAGGTGGACAAGAAAGATCCCATGACATTCTCTCTAAGAACAGAAGGGAAGCTATCCCCAGTGGGTGTCCTAACCAATTTTTATCCCTTAAATCAACAACACAAAAACAGATTGTCTGGTCAATATCACACTGTTCTTCTGAGAGCTTCCTGTACACAAACTTGACCGCAATATTTCCTACATTACATCAGTGAATACACTTCAATTGCTGTAAAGCACTGTGGGATGCCCTGAGGTAATGAAAGGGCATAATAACATTGCATGTCATGACAGTGGATCAAGATGGCTTGAAGGCATGGGTGGAGCAATGAGGGTGAATTGAGTAGTGAAGTTGAAGACTTGAGGTGGAATTGTCCCAGATTTGCACTAAGTGCGGTAGCAGTTGGGAAAAAGGATGCTGCAATGGCGGCTTTTCATGCTGTATCGTCCCATTCCCACCTCATTAATTATGCAGCCACAGGAAACACACTGTCTTGCTGGCAGGCAGCCTCCGATTTGCCCACCACATCGTTACCTCACCACTTCCTCAAGTGGGGCACCATGTTTAAATGGCAGCTGCACGCACACTTCTCAATGCTTGCAGCCCAGGAGGGTACTGGTAAAGACATGGCCCCAAAAGCCAAGAAGAGTGCAGCCCCCTGGTGACGCATCCCTGAGACGCCTTCTGGATGCCGTGGAGGCCTGCCGCAATGTCCTCTACCCCCACTCTGGCCGCAGGACACCCATCAGTCTCACCAATCCGGCTTGGGAGGCGATGGCAGAGGTGGCCAGTGCAAATGCTGCAGACAAGAGGTAGGCTATCCAGTGCAGAAAGCAGATGAACAATCTCAACAAGGCCACCAGGGTAAGGCAACCATCTTATCACTCTAAACTCACACATTCACTGGCATCTCACACACTGGCATCACTCACACAAACCCTCACATTACCATCTGACTTCACCTCTTCTGGAGACTGCCTCCTCAGCTCTCATCATCTTGAGGTCATTTGCACAGATCAACATGTGCCCCCATATATCCCCTGGAATATCCCCCTTCCCCAGTACAGCCCTTGCCCTGTAGCCCCTTCCCTTGTCTGAGGCCACTTCTCCCCTTTCCCCAAGCAAGCCCTACCCCTGCAGCCATTGAAAAGCCACCCCACCTTACGATGGTCTGGTAGGTAGAGACCTGCCTGTGAGCCCCCTTAAAAGTGATGCGGTGCTGCCTGTGAAGCCTGACCGCGAGTGCTGCCTGAAGAAAGATAGGCAAACAAACCTCAAAGTCCTCAGCAAAGTGTAGCTCGCCAAGTGCATGTCGCTTATGTACAGTTGTGAAACACCTGCCTGGATGATTCAGCAGGGCTTATAATGATATGCAAATATATTAAAATGAAGTTCCCGACATCCAGTGACAGGAAAGGTAGTCCGCCATTGATGGGCAGAGTGGACAATCACAAACTGGTTTCACAATGACATGAAACTGAATTTTGGCCTTCCCAGCATATTGTCCACTCACGCCCACCATGACGCTCAGTGCCAACAGGCACAGAAAATTCCATCCTTGGTTTACTGGTGTTGGTGAGGCTGTGATTTGGACTGGAGGGGGTAGAATGTAATCAGTGAAGAGAGAGTGCGTGGTATTAAGAGTGTGGTTAGTGAGACTGAGTTTACTGGTGTTAGAAGTTGTTTTGTGTGGTGTGCAGTTACTGAGACTGGGCTTACTAGTGTGTAGTTAATGTAGAAACCGGTGCCTGTCTCCCGGTCCTTTGCTTACTCACCCTCCTGCTCCGGGCCTATCTGGACACAGCCGCTCCTGGTGCTCAGCCTGAATACGCAGCCGGCACAGGCCGCTCTCTCCGGCTGAGGGAACTCACTGAAGGCTCTTCCGGTGAGCAGATAGACGGTGAATCTCTGGCTTTTACCGACAGACCCGGTGCTCCCGACTGGCTCGCGCTGTTGCTAAGTGAATGAGTGACCTTTCACCCCGCCCCGTGCAGCGGCAAACACTTCCGGGGCAGGGACAGGGGCAGCGGCAGCACATGGCAACAGGAGAGAGCTGCAGGCAGCATTACAGAGACAGTCAGTGAAACCTGGTTTCGCACAGGGCTGTATTATTTTTCATCTTATTTTCAGATATCATGTTCACCTGAGCCATCTCCCTGATAAATATGAAGTAAAATAGCACAGGGCACAACCAGGGCAGCTGTTCCCACAGAATATATAGTACTAGAGGAGGCTATTCGTTCTGTCTAATTTAGTCTCACATCACACCTTTTCACCCATAACCTTACAAATTAGTCAAGTATATGTCTAATTGCCTTTTGGAAATTGGAGTCTGATACTAACGTAGTGCAGTCCAGATCTTAACAACACTGTGACAGAATGTTTCTCTTCATTTTGCCTCTAGTTCTTTTACTAATTATTTAAAAATCTATGACTCCTGCAGGTTAACAACCCGCTTGAGAGAAGACGGAGTTTCTCCTTACTGGCTTTGTCAAAACCCCTCAATTTTTTAATTAGATCTTCCCTAAACCTTCTTTGCTCTAAGGATTCCAAGTGTTACATATTGAATAGTTACATTATTCGTTAAGTGCTAGGAACTAACATATGAATATCACTTAACTCACTGCTGCACTGCGCATGCGAAATAACAATATATCAGTCTACAAGATCGGAAAGAAATCCACTAGATTAAGTTCCATTATTTTGAGTCCGAAGTGTAATTATTTCTAACTTATGGGAACCATGAGACAACATGGTGGTAGTTGCATTTGTGAGTTAAAAACTCAAACATTTTAAACAAATTTGACACTGAATTAGAAACAAAAATCAACCTGAATTAGTGCCAGAGAGAGAAAAACTGAGTGAATTGTGCAAAAACAAAATGGGTGCAAAGCAATGAAATGTCAGCTCCAGGCATGATGAATTGGGAGGCCACTGATGTCGTGGAAGCATTTAAGAATTTTAAACAAAAGTTCAGACTGATGTTCAGTAGCTTTCGAAAGGGCAATAGTGAAGAGGAAAGGTTCAGCTACATACTTTTGTGGGCAGGAGAGAAAGGGAATTTGTTAGTTAACTGGGAGCTGAGTGAAGATGACAGAAAAAACCCAGACAAAATTTTTGAAAATTCAACACACATCTCCAACCAAAGTCAAATCATCAAATCTACCAATATGAATTTCAAGGCCCGAGACAGGAATCAGGTGAGCTGTTTGACAATTTTATAACAAAGTTGAAAAATACAGCCAGAAAATGTAAATTTTAAGGTCATAGGTGAAAGACTGCTAGATCAGCTCATTTGAGGCTTTGCAAGCCCTGAAGTACAAAAGGAATAAATTGAAAAGAACATTCTCTCAACATCATAGGCTGTAGACACTGCCAGAGCACATGAAGCTACGAGTAGACAGATGAAGATGCTGACAACCCAAAAGGCTCGCTTTACCATTAAGTCAAGAGGAAAGCAGCAGGGTTGATGAAATGAAACAGCAAGAAAAGAATACACAACAGACAGAGAGAAAGATGTGCAGGAGATGTGGATGACCATGAGTTCACATCAGAAGGAAATGTGCCACATATGGCTCAAACTGCAGAACTTGTGGAAAGCCAAATCACTGTGAAAAAATGTTTAGAACAAAGAAAGAAGATGGTAAACAAGTTATCAGAGATAGAACTAAAAGGAAAGCCTGAAGGAGAGCTCCAAGAGATGGATGAAAAGAATGATAGCCAGAGTCACAGAGCCTAAAGATTGGGTAAATTCCATTGTGGTGAGAGAGAAGCCAAATGGACGACTAAAAATTTGCTTGGATCCCAATCAAGCAATAAAGAGGATGAACATGGAGGATCCTACAATGGATGCGTGTCACTTAACTGGACATCTATTTTAGTAATGGCAGCCGCTAAAAAGAGCCAATGGCACATAGGCTTCTCATGGGGTTCAGCATCCATGATGCATCCAATCTCCAGTGAGTGCACATTGGCACATACCACTCACAGACCTGAGACAAAGGCAGAACCTTATGATGAGGTAGCAATTTCCCAATAAGAATGACATGACATATGTTTGGGATCAAGCACAACCCATTTCATTACATTAAAGTGCATATATTGAACAGAGGCTGTATGAACTGCACCCCGTGAAACATAAAATGATGCTATGCCGCTTCTCTGCCCACAGTGGTGCTTCCACTGTGGCTGGATCAGATGTGGAGACAGGCCACTCGAGAGCATGTCCAGGTGACTGAGATGTCCATAGTGCCTGATCTCAGGGTTGTGGCATATGTGAAAGCACGGTGACAGGCTGCACCAGCTGCATATGCACAGAGACAGCCTTAGTCATGGGGCTTGAGGCTTCGGGTATGTCTAAATCAGAGGGGCTGAGAGGTCGGCATCAGAAAATGGGGTAACTTGAGCAGTGGGACCACCAGCATCAACCCATCCTGCCCCTGACCTTTCATGACCCACCTGCACAGCATACTATCAGGAGTGGGTGAGCACCCGATTGCATGTACATGCAGCCATGCGCCATCACTGCAATGGACCAGTCAAGGCTACAGAATACATCATACAATCTGCTCATGCCAGTTCTCTGCTTCTGCATCATTCAGTGGACTGGTGCATATGACTCTCCATGACAATGACCACTTTCTCAATGAAGGAATCCAAGTGCCCTTATGCCTGAGACATTGTGGTACTCATGCCTTCATGGACTTTTCCATTTTCTGTGCAAGGGTCTGCATTGCCTCAGGAAACTCTGATAGATGGTCACAGATTTTCCCTTTGCTGCTTCACAACCATCCGTTTTGTATAATGCCATCGAGGCTTAGCTTCCCTGTCCAGCTGAGCATGGTTGAGGCTGTCCCCTGCCCTCCAATGGGGCCTGCCAACAGCTATCTCTGCCTCCATCGCCTACACCTGCTTACATCTGGCACGATGCTCACCTTGTGCTATCCATTCTAAGTGTGTCTGAGACTCCACCGATCTGTACTGGTGGAGGGTGCGATTGACTCCTGTGAAGTTGGATCCTCAGAGTAAATTTCGCCCTCTGAGGCCACCACAGACCTCATAGTTGGTTGCTGCTACTCCTCTGATAATAGGACCTGTGGAGGAGAAAAAAAATCAGTTACTTGTCCTTTCTCTCACCAGTTGCTTCAATAGACATCTGGCAGCAGACCAAATGGATGCAACTGTACAAATTAAAAAGGTGAATTCATTGGGCATATAATGAACTTTAACTTTCTGCCAGACACTAATCTTGCTATCTGGGACAGCCAGCACTGTGGGGACCCTGCCAAGGTCAAGGACGTTCTCCTCCATTGATATCATATTGCCAGGTGGGGCACTCCACCCCCAGAAGGAATCATTTCATGGGCATTGTGTGTTCTTTTCTCCTGCAAGGTAGGAATGAAGACTTTAATGTCAGTGAAACTCCCCATCTCACCATCATGATGCACATTCAGATGTTTAGATCCTGGCATTATACAGTCCCTGAGCTTCCTTGACCATCCTCCAAATGTTACATTGGTGTGAGTCTTTTCCTTGGGTGAGGGGTGACACACATCTCCTCAGTCTTCCTAGACAATGCCTGCCTTGAGAACCTCCTGCTCAGAGCTTTGCAGTTCCCTTTAATTCCCTCATGGCAGCCAGCTTGGCTTTGCATACTATTCATCTCAGCAGCCCTCAGAAGGTTGTTGAAGTGCTTCCTGCACTGAATGCATGTCCTGCATTCAGTTAACCAGTGACCTCCAGCCATGCCTGCTTAGCTTGCCTGACTGGCCTCCTCCTCCTGCTGCTCTCAGGAAATAACATGTTCCTCCTGGCTCTTAGTGCCTCTAACATGGCGGCCAGAAGATGTTGCCAAACAAGTCTTTCACCACAGACTGTCACGGTATGAAATCTTGCTCTCTCAGTTGTAAGAATGCCTGGATGCAGCCACTTTAATGGCTGATTAGTGCCCTTTAAATAGGGCCGGCCACTACTAGATTCTACCTCCTGATCATCCCTAATTAGTCACCTGCCACAAAATTCAACAGATATCATGAAACGACCTCAAGCAAAGATGGAACCCGGAAATTATCTCACCATCGGGGTCCCGACAATCTTGGCAAAATCCAGCCTGCTAACTTTATTTCTCTCCAGACAGATGCTTCATGATCTGCTGAATATTTCCAGCATTTTCTGTTTTTATTTCAGATTTTCAGCATTGTTTGGTCGAACATAATTGTGCAATTTGTTCAGTTATTTGCATGACTTAACGGCTCTTTTGAATTTAGTTTTGCAAAGCCTGGAAACTGTTTCAGTGTTTTATTGGTCTGTTCAAATTAAAGCCTTGGAACTTTCAAAGAGACTGGAGCAATGCAGTTCCCTGCCCTAGATGTTAGTAATAAAAGAACAACTATGCACATAAAGATCAATTATAAAATATAGAAATCGCAAATAATTTATTATTTTCCTTATTTGAGGAATTAGTATACTCTAACTCCAACCATAAATGTATTCTATTACTGTGATTTCTTCATTTGCTTGTTCACCTATTTTGCTATGTGTTCTACTTCCTTCAGTCTGAGCAGATTGGTCATAGAGCACATAGAACTTGGGGAGTGTGACCCAAAGGATGTGCTAGTTTTATACAAATAGATGGCTAAAAGACATTTCAGAAAACTTGTAACGTAAAAATCCAGAGATATGATAATGTAGTATTTTGAATTAATCTATAGCTTATTTCATATATGTATTCTTTTTGTAGCCATCATTATGGATGAGTAAAACCTATTCTTTTAGAACTTCTAGCTTGTTCTTTGGCCAGTGCACTTTATTTGTAAATGCTACTGCTGGTGAGGACCAGGCAGGCAGTCCCTTGTGATTGAGGATGACTTACTTCCATTCCAGATCGATGGGGTCTGAGACGGCAGGTAAGTCCAATCCGCCATCTGCCACATGCAGGGCAGGTGGTGCTTGAAGGTTTGGGTAGATGGGTTGATTGGAGGTTTGTGCGATCCATTCCTCACCTCGACTTCGCCTCTGCATGATCTCGACGACATCTCTTGATGTATTTGGTACCTTCCCGGGTGAGCCTTCTCCATTTTGGTTGGCCACAAGCAAGGCACTCGCATGAGTTGGCAGGGATGTTTGACCTCTTCAGGGATCCTTTGAGGACATCCCTACAGCATTTCCTCTGTCCTCATGGAAGCCTCCCGCATGACCAAGTTCTGGGCAGAGCAGTTGCTTCAGGAGTTTGGCATCATGCATACGAACTACATGTCTTGCCCAGTGGAACTGGTTTTGAGTGATTAGCACCTTGATGCTGGGCAAGTTGGCTTGGGGAGGACACTGCTGTTGGACCGCCTTTCTTGTCAGTGGATTTGGAGGATCTAACGAAAGCACACGTGGGGTACTTCTCCAGTGCTTTGAGGTGCCTACTATAGGTTGTCCAAGTCTCCTGAAGTATATAGGAGCCTGGAGATCACTGCTGCCTGGTAAACCATGGTCTTAGCCTCAGCTGAGCTGGCACATTAGATGTAATGATGAATTTCATTGTCTATGTCCATGATGAAGACCAAACAAGGAGCACTCCTGAGCAGCTAAAGCACTGTGAAAGCATGAAATCATGGATTATTGGTCACAGTTGCTGGGTCAAAATCCTGGAACTCCCTTTCTACCAGCACTGTGGTGTAACTACACTAGATGAATTGCAGCGCTTCAAGAAGGCGGCTCACCTCCGCCTTAGGGATGAGAACATGTCTACTTGCTTCACAGTGAGCACTAGTGGAGTTCTTATCCCACAGGCCCTTGTTCTTTAGGGCAAGGCACTTCCCCGAGGCCTGCCAGATGGCGATAGGCTCTTCTTCTCCTCAGTTGCATCCAAGACATGAAGAAGGCAGCTTTGGCTGCAACCTGCATTCTGCACTCCTCCTTGTTTCCTTTTTTTATATTCATTCATGGGATGTGGGTGTCACTGGCTAGGCCAGCATTTATTGCCTATCCTTAATTGCCCTTCTCCACGGAGAAATCGAGTACAGACATGACTGCACTTTATCCTGAAAGAATCACCCTCCATCGCCAATCTAGGAAGCCTTTGTGAAGCTCTTGGGCTGCCCTCATTCCATACATGCCAGCCCCAGGTCCCCAGGTCTACCCTTGCAGCTGACACACATCTTGAAGGATCACAGGTGGATGAACCGCACACCCTCCCGCATCGCCCCCCCCCCACCCCGCCGCCCCACTCCCCGACATGACAGCACATTCACAAAGAGGCTAAAATCTGGGTGAGAACAGCCATGTGTTATGAGCCCTCAGTCAGGGCACTGTCAGGCTGCCTCCTTTTGACTAGACTGCACCAATTTAATGACTGCAAGCGTTCAGCACTTTAAGGCATGAACATCCCAACTACAACGTTTTCTGGAGCAAGTTGCATATGTCCTGCAGCCATGGACTCCTAACAGTTGGATCCTGCTTACCTTTTTGTATTCCTCTAAGACAGACAATTGGTCAATCAGACCAAATCAAGTATAGCCCAAGCCCTAATGGATTTTCCTAAGAATGTGCATCATGCGTTGAGATGCCCAGATCCTTCAATTGACATTTAACTCATATTAACATGTTTCAGCTGAGCCTTGATCTCCATGTCTTCAGCCAGTGATTATTAGGGTACCCCTTTATTCGGCCGAAAAGTGCTGTAGTCAACTCCTCCCACATGCCCTCAGACTCCTCCCTGACGATTATTTTCCATGGTTATTTTTCAACTGTGTCATTGCATCAGGCCATTGAAATGGTGCTGCTACGATTCTGTTTTGGGACCAGCTTCAAAGCTCCTCCTGTTACTGTCCAGGTACCCACTAAACACCTTGAATCTCACAATATCCAAGTTTCCTTTTCTCCCATCACTCTCCTGTCTTCCCCTTTAACCATGGATCCCATCGTCATCATTGTAGACATTCCCTGCCCTCCCCCGAACTGTATTCTGTGGATGTCCCCATACCCCATGTCAACCTCACCCCTCCCCATTTTGAGACCATATGGACAATGACCTACTGGGACCCCTCCTCCCATGACACCCCCATCGACTACCACCACCCCCCCCCCCTTACTTACCAGTTCCCCATTTAAAGGCTACAGATACCTCCCCTGACCATGACAGTGCCATCTGAAGCCCAGTACCAAGTCACTAACCCCCAGAACGCACATGTGTGAATGACTGACCACACCTTGAACAACATGCTGTGGATAACTAACACTGCACAGACAGGCCTATCCCCTCCCTGGACCAGGGCCAAGACATGCATGCCAGGCTTAGCCCTGTAGCATGGTCTGCACAGCTGCAGGACTGCCTTTATTTCTACCCCCAACAGTGTGGGCTGCACAGCCCCCAGATTGACTCACACTTCTCATCCCTCTTCCCTTAAACCCTGCCCCCCAGTCATGCATCTATGTCCACCCCTTATTTTTCTTGCACCAGTCAACCCTCCCTGTCAAACCTCTCTGCTTTCTAACTCCATCCCAGTCAAGCTTCTTGCCTTTCAGCCCTTCCCTCCCTTGCACCAGTCAACTCCCCTAATCATGCCTCTTCCTTTCTTGCTGTCTTGCCTGAGGGTGAGCTGCATGGGTGCAGAATCGTAGCAGTGGCAAGATATGGCAGCAGTGTATTTCAAGATAGACGAAGACTGCAAGTACAAACCTCAAAGTCGCAAGTGAAATGGAGGTTGCCAGATGCACACCACTTATATATGGTCATGAATCAGACTGGTCGAATTAGCTGCTGCCGTGGCAATTAGATTTGGAGGGATAATGTGATTCCGGCGAACTGGGTTATTAATGAGTATCCATGATATGGAAATACATGCAAATGTGGTTCCCGACATGGATCATTCAGTTTGAGAGTGCGAAACTTGGGTCGGAAACAACTGTGCTAAACTTAAATAAGAGTAATTACAAAGGAATGAGGGGAGAGTTGGCTGGAGCGGACTGTGAAAGTAGTTTAGCAGAAAAGATGGTTGATGAACAATGGCAGACGTTTAAGAAAATAGTTCATGACTCACAACAAAGATATATCCCAGTGAGAAAGAAGGATTCTAGGAAGGGGATAAACCAACCATGGTTAACCAAGGAAGTTAAGGATAGTGTAAAATTGAAAGATAAAACCTACAATGTGGCAAAGAGTAGTGGTAAGCCAGAGGAGTGGGAAAGTTTTAAAAACCAACAGAAGATGACCAAAAAATAATAAAGAGCGAGAAAATAAACTTTGAGGGTAAACTAGCAAGTAATATAAAAATGAAAAGTAAGAGCTTCTTTAAATATATAAAAAGGGAGAGAGAGGCCAAAGTCAATATAGGCCCCTTAGAGAATGAGGCTGGGGAAATAATAATGGGAAACCAGGAAATGGCAGAGGAGTTAAACAGATACTTTGCATCAGTATTCACGGTAGAAGGTACTAACAGCATTCCAAAAATACTAAATAATCAATGGGCAAAAGGTAGGGGGAGGAAATAAGTACAATAACTATCACTAGACAAAAAGTATTAGGGAAACTAATGGGGATAAAGGCTGATAAGTCCCCTGGACCTGATGGGTTGCATCCTAGGATATTAAAGGAAGTAGCTACATAGATAGTGGATGCACTGGTAGTAGTCTTCCAAGAATCCTTAGATTCTGGAAAAGCCCCAGAGGATTGAAGAACAGCCAATGTAACACCCTTATTCAAAAAGGGAGGGAGACAAAAAACAGGTAACTATAGGCCAGTTAGCTTAACATCCATCATTGGGAAAATGTTAGAGTCCATTATAAAGGATGTAATTGCAGAGCATTTAGAAATGAATAATATAATCAAGCAGAGTCAGCATGGCTTCATGAAGGGGAAATCATGCTTGACAAATTTATTAGAATTCTTTCAGGAGGTAACAAGCAGGATAGATAAAGGGGAACCAGTAGATGTAAAATATTTGGATTTCCAAAAGGTATTTGGTAAGGTACTGCACACAAGGCTACTTAATAAGACGGAGAGTTGGGATAAGGGGGGCATTTTCAGGATGGCAACCTGTAACTGATGGAGTGCCACAGGGATCAGTGCTGGGGCCACAATTATTTACAATGTATATTAATGACTTGGATGAGGAAATGAATGTACTGTCACCAAGTTTGCAGATGACACAAAAATAGGTGGGAAGCCAAGTGGTGAGGATGACACAATGAGTCTACAGAGGCATATAGACAGGTTAAGTGAGTGGGCAAAAACTTGGCACATGGAATATAATGTGGGAAAATGTGAGGTTATGCACTTTCGCAGGAAGAGTAGAGGAGGTGAATATTACTTAACTGGAGGAAGACTGCAGAAAGCTGCAGCACAAAGAGATTTGGAGGTCCTCGTGCATGAATCCCAAAAAGTTAGCATACAAGTTCAGCAGGTAATAGGGAAGGCAAATGGAATGCTGGCCTTTATTTCCAAGGGAATGAAGTATAAAAATAGGGAAGTCTTGCTAAATCTATCCAAGGTACTAGTTAGACCACACCTAGAATACTGTGAACAGTTTTGGTCTCCTTATCTATGGAAAGATGTACTGGCATTGGAGGCAGTCCAGAGAAGGTTCACTAGGTTGATCCCCGGTATAGAGGGATTTTCTTATGAGGAGAGGTTGAGTAGGCTGGGCCTGTACTCATTGGAGTTTAGAAGAATGAGTGGCGACCTTATTGAAACATATAAGATTCTTAAGCGGTTCGACAGGGTAGATGCTGAGAGGTTGCTTCCCCTTGTGGGAGAGTCTAGGACCAGAAGGTATAATCTCACATTAAGGTGTCATCCATTTAAGACAGTGATGAGGTGGAATTTCTCCTCTCAGAGGGTAGTTAATGTGTGGAATTCTTTACCACAGAGGGCTGTAGAGGTTGGGTCATTAACTATATTCAAGGCTGAGATAGAGAGATTTTTAATCAGTAAGGGAATCAAGTGTTATGGGGAAAAGGCAAAAAAGTGGAGTTGAGGATTATCAAATCAGCCATGACCTCATTGAATGGTGGAGCAGACTTGATGGGCTGAATGGCCTACTTCTGCTCCTACGTCTTATGGTCTTATGGATCAGCGGGAAAGTCATTAGCCTGCCAAGAAAGTCTGGAGGGGAAAATTCCAACTTATTTTCACACCAGCAGCATACTGACTTTTGCCACCACGCCAACTTTTGTGCTCCCACCCACCACAATTCCTGCTGCTGTTGGGAGCATGAAGTTCTACCCCTGGTTTCTGTCATGTGGCCATAGTATTTGTTTTTCTTTGTGCTCACAAATAGAACCATAGCACCGTAGAAAAGTTACAGTGCAGAAAGGCTATTCAGCCTATCATGTCTGTGCCAGCCTGAAAAAGATGAAAAAGAAACTGCCGCTCATTTGAATCCCACTTTTCAGCTCCTGGTCCATAGCCTTGCAGGTTAAAGCGCTTCAGATGCCGATTCAAATAAGTTTTAAATGAGTTGAGCATTTCAACCTCGACCACTGATTTAGGCAGTGAATTCCAGGTGGCCACCACCCACTGGCTGAAAAAGAGTTTCCTCATGTCCCCGTCATGAAGCTAGCAATGCATATAATATTATTGGAAAATATTTTTCTTTTAAAATAGAGGTTTCGTCTGTGGCTGTGTCTTAAATGGATTAAAGCCAGCTTGTGTGGGTACTTTGATGTGTACTAGTTTTGAGATGTAAGAGTATATTTGCATTTTTTGAATGGAGCATTCAAGAAGTGGGGTGAAATCTGGTACCTAGCTAGCAGACACCAAGCAATATGTTTATATTACTAATAAAATTGGTACTATGGAAGGGATTTTATTGTTAGAAGAGGTGGAGCTCAAAGAGGCTGGTGATACAGTGAGAATTTACATTCAATGAGATGTGTTGGATATAACCGATGGCAGTTTTATGTGTGGGGAAAAGTGGCAATGTAAGATCAAAGCAGCTGTAAGCCTCCTGTCTCCACAGGAACCGAAGTAAAAGGAACCTCATTTTGAATTCGTACGGTGAAAATACTTTTCCTGGTGTCTGGTCAATTCTATGGGTTGCTGTTGCCTTCGTGGAGTTTAGTTTGGGAATTTGTTAAAAGTTATAATGGTAGTAATTTGTAGCCATGTGTATATATTTAACTTGTGTAAATTAATAAAATATTTAATTTAGTTTAATATAAAACCTCTTGAGAACTCGTGGTCTGATTCCTGAATTTAGTGTTGCATCTCAAATATACCACTTAAAAATATAGGTTATGACAGTTGTTTAAAGTTTCCCTCTGGGATTTTTAAAGAACTCAGCTTTACTGAAAGGCTGTCTCATAACATCTCCTCTAATTCTTCTACCAACCACCTTAAACCTATGCCCCCTGGTAATTGACCCCTCAGCTCGGGGAAACAAGTCTTGACTGTTGACCCTATATAGGCCCCTCATTATTTTGTACACCTCAATTAGGTCAGCTTCCTTTTTTTTCTAAGGAAAACAACCCTAGCCTATCCAGCCTTTCCTCATAGCTGCAATTTACAAGCCCTGGCAGCATTCTTGTAAATCTCTCTGTACTCTCTCCGGAGCAATTATGTCCTCCTGTAATGTGGTGATCAGAGCTGTATGCAAAATTCCAGCTGTGGCCTAACCAGCATTTTACAGAGTTCCAGTATTACATACCTGCTTTTGTATTCAATACCTCGCCCAATAAAGGAAAGCATTCCATATGCTTTCTTTACCACCTTATCCACCTGTGCTGCCACCTTCAGCGACCTGTGGATATGCACTCCAAGGACTCTCACTTCCTCAACCCTGATCAGTATACTCCCGCTGATTGATTACTCCCTTGCATTGTTTGCCCTCCCCAAATGCATTACCCCTTAATTTTCCGGATTGAATTCCATTTGCCACTTTTCTGCCCACTCAACCAAACCATTGATATCATTCTGGAGACAATCCTTTTCACTATCAACTACATGGCCAATTTTTGTGCCATCTGCAAATTTCCCAATCATACCTCCCACATTTATGCCCAATTCATTAATATATACAACAAACAGCAAGGGCCTCAACAGTCAGCCCTGTGGAACACCACTGGAAACTATTTTCCATTTGCAAAAACATCCATTGACCATTACCCTTTGGTTCCTGTGAGCCAATTTTGGATCCAACTTTCCACCTTTCCCTCTATCCCATGGGATCTCATTTTCCTGACCAGTCTTCTATGTGGGACCTTGTCAAATGCCTTACTAAAATCCATGTAGATGGCATCCGCTGCACTACCCTCATCAATCCTCCTTGTTACTTCTTCAAAAAATTCTATTAAGTTAGTAGGACATGATCTTCCCCTAACAAAACCATGCTGACTGCCCCTAATCCACCCTTGCCTTTCTAAGTGACAGTTTATCCTGTCTCTCAGAATTGATTCCAATAATTTGCCCACCACTGAAGTCAGGCTGACTGGTCTATAATTTTCTGGCCTATCCCTTGCACCCTTTTTAAATAACGGCACACCATTTGCAGACCTCTGATCCCTTGGTACCTCATCTGTATCTAATGAAGATTGGAAAATGATCCTCAGGGTATCCACTATTTCCTGGCTTCCTTTAACAGCCTGGGATACAATCCATCTGGCCCTGGTTACATATCCACTTTCAAGGATGTCAGTCGCCCCAGTACTTCCTCTCTCACTATGCTTGTTGTATCTAATGTTTCACACTCCTCCTCCTTAACTAGAATGTCTGCATCATCCGTCTCCTTACTGAAAACGTAAGATAAAGTATTCATTGAGAACCCTGCCTACATCTTCAACATCAATGCACAAGTTACCATGTACATCTCTGATAGGCCATATCCCTTCCTTAGTTATTCTCTTGCTCTTAATGTACTGGTAAAATATCCTTGGGTTTTCTTTGATTTTACCTGCCAACATTTTTTTGTATCCTCTCTTTGCTTTCCTAATTCCCATTTAGACTTCACCCCTGTACTTTCTAGACTCCTCGAGGCTTTCTACGGTATTAAGTCTTTTGTGACTGTAATAAGCTCTTTTTTCTGCTTTATCTTGGCCTGTATGCTTCTGGATAACCAGGGGACTCTAGATTTTACAGTACCACCCTTTTTTTTGTGAGGACATGTCTACACTGTGCCCATTGAATGCCTCCCACTGATTTGACACTGTTTTCTCTTCTAATAGCTGTATCCAGTCCACTCTCGCCAGCTCACTTGTCGTCCCCCAATTTAGAACTTTCACTCCTGTTCTACCTTTGTCCTTTTCCATAATGATGCTAAATCTCACTGTATTATGATGGTCCAAAATGGTCACCCATTGCTGCTTCATCCACTTGACCAGCTTCATTTCCGAAGACTAAATCTAGAATTGTGCCCCCTCTCATTGGGCTTGTTATGTGCTGGCTAAAAATGTTTTCTTCAATGCAGTTCAAGAATTTTGCGCTCACTGTGCCCTTCACACTGCTCGTTTCCCGATTGATGTTAGGGTAGTGGAAATCCCCAACTATTACAGCCCTATTGTTTTTTCACTCAGAAATCTGCCTACATACTTGCTCTTCTAACTCTCTTCCAATATTTGGGGGTCTACAGTACAGTGTGGCTGCCCCTTTTTTATTTCTGAGCTCACCCCATATGGCCTCATTTGTTGCCTCATTTAGTATATCATCTCTCTTCTTAGCTGTAATTGATTTTTTAACCAATACTGCTACACCCCACTTTTTTTTATCCCCCCCCCCTCCCTATCCTGTCTGAAAACTCAATATCCAGGACGTTGAGCTGCCACTTTTGCCCCTCCTTAAGCCAAGTTTCCATTATAGCAACAATATCATGTTGCCATGAGGTATGTGTACCCTCAGCTCATCAGCTTTATTTGCTATACTTCTTGCATTTACAGATATACTTTTTAACACTGCCAAATTCCTGCGTTGTACACTTTTTAACCTGTGCTTCTTCTGCCTTTCAGGGTCACTCACGAATTGTCCATCTCCCATTCCCTGCTCTGACTTTTCCCCCTGCCAATCAAGTTTAAACCACATACCCCCCACCACCACCAACAGCACTCGCAAATCTCACTGCGAGGATAACCATCCCAGTCCTGTTAAAGTGTAAGTCTTCCAGCTTATACAGGTCCCACGTTTCCCAGAACCAATCCCAACGCCCCAGAAATCTGAAACCCTCCCTCCTACACCAGCTTTCTAACCAAACGTTTAATCGCTCAATTGACATATTTCTATACTCACTTGCACATGGGAATGGGAGTAATCCTGAGATCACTGCTTTAGAGGTTCTGCTTTTCAATCTCCTTCCTAGCACCCTAATTAATCTAAGCCTACATGTCTGGACAAGACATTAAAATGCAACCAACTTTCGGGACATTTCATTGAGAAGGCATTAAAATGAAGCATATGTTTCCTGTTGGATTAATGATTGTCCTTATTCAAATAATTCGAGGAACTGGTCTACGATGGACTTGCAGACTTCTTGGCTGAGGAGTGGAATTCCAAAGATTGGGTGGGGGGGAAAAAAATGTTCTATCACAAGTATATGTAAATGGGTGGAACTCAAACACCATTGTGTCAATGCCCAAGTCATCGGAGATCTTCGGGAAGAGCAGTCAGAGAGCTGGACCTATCAGATGCTCGGAACCAGCCCATGCTGAGTTTGAAAGGAGAGTGAAAGAAACAAATTATGACATCACAGGAAAAAAGCAATTTGATTGGTTGGAGAAGAAGCTAGCTGTTTGGTGAGTATCTAGTAAGTGTTTAAGGTTTATTCTATTCCTAAGGTTTAAAATAAAGTAGGAACTGTATTTTTGGTAAGGTTTATTAAGTAGGGCCAAGTAATATAAAGTTAATAGAAGTAAACCAAAGTAAAATAATGTAAACATAAAAGAAATAAATTGAAGCCATGGCAGGACAACTTGGTTGTGTGGAATGCGTGTCCTGTAATATGTGGGAAGTCGTGGACGCTCCCAAATGTCCTAGACGACCACATGTGCAGGAAGTGTCACCAGCTGCAGAACCTTGAGCTCCGGGTTTCAGAACTTGAGCAGTGGCTGGAGTCACTGCGGTACATCCGCAAGGCTGAGAGCTACATGGATGGCATGTTCAGAGAGGTAGTCACATCACAGCTTAAGAACCTGGAGGTAGGAAGGGAATGGGTGACCGCCAGGCAGTCCAAGAAAACTAGGCAGGTGGTGGTGTACCCGGGGGTCCCACTCACAAATCGGTTTTCCATTTTGGAAGCTGGTGAGGGTGCTGATTCCTCAGAGGAGTGCAGTCAGAGCCAAGTTTCTGGCACCACAAGCAGCTTAGCTGTACTGGAGGGGAGGAAGAAGAAAGGAATAGCTATAGTGATAGGGGATTCGTTAGTTAGGGAAACAGACAGGTGTTTATGTGGCCGTAGACATGACTCCAGGATGGTATGTTACCTCCCTGGTGTCAGGGTCAAGGATGTCACGGAGTGGCTGCAGGACATTCTTCTGGGAGAGGGTGATCAGCCAGAGGTCGTGGTCCACGTTGGTATGAATGACTTAGGTAGGAAACCCTTTTTCCAGGGTCTTGTGTAGTTCCATATATATTGACAGAACAGGGAAAAAAAAGTCACCTAACCTCTAAACTCCATTTTGTTTCAAAAAGCAGTGTCTATTCTCCATTTTGTTTTAAAACAATGTGTCCATTTTCCATAAATCCATGAGTATAATTGTGTGAATGTGACAAGCTAATGAGGTACTTTTGAAGTGTAGTCCCTGTTGTAATGTAGGAAATGCAGGAGTCAATTTGCAGACAAGCTGTGAGTTTTTTGGCTCACTCAAGATGTAGTTCAATAAAACTAAAACCAATAATTGACAACAGGAGATATTTTGATGTAGTAAATCAGGACAATTTACTAATAAATAAGAGTTATACTTAACAAACCAAGGCAGTAACTTGACCACTCGTCTGGCTTTTACTTTCAATCTGATGCTTGGGCGTAGTTCGATGCTCAGGATTCCTTTGCTTCGATGGCTTCTTTGTTTTGTTATGCCACATGTTGGAGCTTCTCTGTTTACCAAGTCTACAGTTCCCACTTCTGGGACTCTTCTTTACTTCTGCACAATCAGGCTCTGAAAACTCTAGCTTTTTAATCCTTTCTGACAGTCAGACCACCTCGTGTTCGGAGTCACTCCAGCCTGCTGGTTTGCTTAAGCACTTTATGATCAGTGCCTGGTCCGCTTTAATTGGGCTCTTGAGGTGATAAGACACTTATGTACAAGTGTCAAGACTCTTATTCATTTAACTGGTGAGGACCAGTTTGAGTTAGTTTCACCAAATTCTCTGGTTCCATGCTTTGTTTTGAAATGTGCAGCATGAAACTTGCAACTGAAGTTATCACAATGAATTCTTTAAACTTTTACATTGTTAAAGTTACAAAATCAAAACCTGCATGACTCAATAAAAAATTAGGATTAATTAAGAGAGAAATGTGACTGATGTAAAATCAAACTAACTTCTTTTGCTAATGTTTTAGTATTAGATTAAAAATAAATTAAAACTAATTCTAACCATCCCAAAAATATCTACAATTCTCCCACAAAGATCAATGTGATAACTTCAGTTACATGGAGAGATTGGAGAAGTTGGGGTTGTTTTCCCCAGAGAACAGAAGATCAAGGGAAGATTTGATAGAAGTATTCAAATTCATGAGGGGTTTAGGCAGAGCAGATAGAGTAAAACTTCCCATTGGTGGGAGGGTTGAGAACCATGAGACATCGATATAAGGGCCCAGGTCTTCCGGTTTCCGCATCATTGGAGACCGGATGTACAACTCAAGATACGTGTCAGAACCCCACAGAGGTCCCAATGCACTGCCTCCATGGGAATTGCCCAGGGAGCTTGAACTTCCAATGGGCAATTCCCCTGCTCCCAGGACCCTCCAAAAAAAGTTTCCGACTTTAAGTTAGAGTCGGCGACTTTGGACAGTTCCGATTTACTTATCTGGTTTATAATCCAGGAAGTGTTAGACAGAAAAATCCCAGTGTAACTCCAGGGTAACTGTATAACTGACTCACGCAATTACCCACACTGACCACTATTACCCACTTACCTCACCCATGTTGCCATTCATTCATTCATCAATCACCCATTCACTAACATTCTCTCTGGACATTTGAATTTCCCTCAAGACAGCTAGTGCCGTAAAAAAGAGGAGGGCATCTGTGCTGATTCTCTTCACTGTTCTCCGCGAGCATACCTGTGTCGAGGGATTCTTCTGCATCATGGATTGGAAGTCAGGGCCTTTTCAATGTATCCAGGTAAGTAGGTAGTTTTCTGTTTGATCTGCATCAGACACAGGGGTTTCAACTCTGATTGGAAGTTTTAGGCCAAGGTGAATAGCAGAAGAACCATTGGTGAGATGAGGACAAGCTTATTTTTGCAGCAAGTGGTTAGAATCTGGAATGAACTGACAGTGTAGTGGAAGCAGATTTGATTGTGGCTTTCAAAAGAGAATTGGGCATGCATCTGAAGAAAAAATATTTGAAGGGCTACAGGGAAAGCGCGGGGGACTGAGACCAGTTGTGTTGCTCTTGTAGAGAACTGGCACAGATAGGACAGGCCAAATAGCCTCCTTGTGTGCAGTAACCATTCTATGATTCTATTCAAGGTTCAGATAACCTGTTTTTGTGATCTTGATTGAGGGATAACTATTACCGGGCCATTGGGAAGAAGCCTCTGCTCTTCTTTGATATTGTGCCATGGGAACTTTTTTGTCTACCTGAGAGGGAGGACAGGACTTCAGTTTAACATCTTTTCCTTACCATCTCATTTCTATTTGTGGGACTTTCTTATACTATTGCACCCACACTTCAATGGCAACAGGATTTAGGAGCAGAACCTTTTTGGGTGGTGGTGCAGATCAATCTGGCCCAAACCTTTAAATGTTGTGGCTCCTTAGCTCCCTTACTGATCCGACACTCTCCTAATGACAATTTACATTTCTATCTCCCCTGTCAAGCTTACATTATTTCAGCTAATTGATAGAGCTATACAAATATGTGGCTGAAAGACATTTCAGAAAATTGGAGCATGAAAGACCATGCTAAAAATAAACAATAAAGATCTGGCAATATATATTTTGCATTAATTTATAAACTATTTCATATTCATATTCACATAATGATACTCTACTTATTCAAACTGCTGCTGTTGTACAAAGAATGTATATTTACATATTTTAAAAATCCTGTTAAGTCCCCTTTATCAAGTAATACAAGTTGTTCAAATTTGCAGATGATCCAAACTTTGAATCACAAAAAACAAATGCGGTGCTTCAAAAACAGCTGAGATAGAAAGAATGCATTTATATGGTGCCTTTCATGACCTCAAGAGGTTCCAAAGTTCTTTTCAGCCAATGAAGTACTTTTGAAATGTTGTCATTGTTCTAATGTAGGAAACATGGCAGCCAATTTGTGCACAGCAAGATCCCATTAACAGCAATGAGATAATGAGCAGATAATCTGTTTTAGTGAATGTTGCTTGATGCATAAATATTAGGCCAGGACACCAGAGTATTTGTCCCTACTCTTCTTTGAATATTGTCATCTGAGAGGGTAGAAACGGCCTGCATTTAACATCTATTCTGAAAGACAGCGGTGCTGAAGCACCAGCATAGGTTTTGTGCTCAAGTCTCTAGAGTGGGTTTTGAATCCATGGCCTTCTGACCTGGAGCAAAAGTGCTATCACTGAATAAAATCTAAGTGGGAGTGCAGTGGTAGAAATTCAATTCTGATAAGTGTAAAGTAATGAATATTGGAAGATGAAATGATATTGTCTACACTATAAATACAGGCAGCATTACTTCAAATCTATTACTTTGTGGAAGACCAGTAAAAAAAAAATTCAACTCGTGTCTGATTTCAGTTGAGCTTTTATTAATTTAGTACTCATGCTCTGTAATTCTGAGATCTGTATATGTATATTTTGCCCAAATAGCTGTAGTGTCACGTAAGTGACCTTCATAACTTACCAAAATCAACAAGTTTTGTTGAAAAATTAAACAGATCATGCACAAATGCCTCTGCCAAATAAATCTGAGAAGGAAATGGATTCATGAAGGGACTTGTAGCATTAAAACTGCTTTAGATATATTTGAAGCCAAGCAGGTTCTATTTATTAGATGTTTGATAAACAAGTTATTGATGTTCTAGGAATCTAAATTTAAACAGTCACAGAGGTAAAGTTAATGCACAGGCACTACATAAAAGCAGTTACCATTTTACCCATTTAAAGAAAAATATCCGCAAAACCTTCCAGGTGAAAGTCAGGAAGACCAACTCACCGAAAACTTCACTCCCTTGCTGTGCACTCTAACCCTCTCTTTGGCCACTGCCACAGGCTGTACCAGATTTTTCACAACCTTGGCGGCCTATTTGACCCTGAGCTGAGCTTACAGTAGATACCCTCTTTATCAGAAAGATTGCCTACTTTAACATCTATAACAGTGTCCATCTCTACTCCCTCCTCTGCCCATCTGCTATTGAAACCCCCATCCAGTCATGCCTTTGTCAAATTCAGACTATAATATTCCAGTGGTCTATGGGCGGTGTCTCAGTTTCCACCCTCTGTAACCTTCAATTCATCCAAAGCTCTTACCGTGCATGAAGCCACTCACCCTACTCACTGACCTACAATTGCTCTTGGTTCCCCCAATACCTCAAATTTAAAATTATCATCCTTGTATTTAAATGCCTCCATGCCTCATCGCTCCCAATCTCTATGACCACCAGCCCACCAACCCCTTCACTAAACTCTTTATTCCTATTACTCAACCGCATTTGCATTATCCACTCCCTTAACCCATCTTTGTAAGCTGTGCTTTCAGCCATCTAGGTGTCATTCTCTGGAACTCCCTCTATAAACCCTTCCAACTCTCCATCTTCTTCTTTTCCTTTAAAACCCAACTCATTAATAAAGCTTTTGGTCCACCTGCTAATATTGCCTTATTTGGCTTGGGGCCTTTCTTCTCTCTTTAAACCATTTTAAATGCCTTGGGATACTTTTTCACATTAACAGTGCTATATAAATTTGTTACAGTATTGTAGAGTAAAGGGTTAATGTTAAATTTGCAAATAGGTGGTCTACATCAGTGATGTGAGATCACATGACAAGAGAACATGCTGAGGGATAGCTTTGTGTGAAGCCTCGTGCTAAGCCATGTCCTGTATATAGTTAGAAGAACGTTTAATAAAAGGTAAAGTTTACCAACATCCTTGCTTCCAGCAGTGGCTATCGATCCTAACCAAGGACAATCGAAGCTAAGCTCCACAATGATGGTATATCAGATAGTGGCAGCAGTGAAGACAATGAAAAAGCACTAAGTAAAAAGGCCAGTGACTGAAAAAGTAGCAAGCAAAATCACTGCAAGGAAAGGACAGTGTGGGAAAAATGTCAACTGAACTCAAAGAAAGACTAGAGTGAAGAAAAGCCATGGAGAAAACCTTACCCTCACCAGTGTGCTTCAAGCACATGGAAGGCCTGGATCAAGCCGAGAAGTGACAGAAATGGTGTTGTAGGCTTAACAGATACAGAATCACTTTGGGACTAGCAGAGAAGCTGAGCAAGGAACAGGTCAGTACCCTTCTCTACACAATGGGCAATAGTGCAGATGACATATTCGTCAGACAGGGAATAAGTGAAGAAGGGGCAATGTATAAAGATGTTACAAAAGCTTTTGAAAAATATTTCAGCCTTAGACAGAACACAATTAAAAGGTGAAGTTCAATAGACATACCCAAAGACCAGGAGAGAGCGCAGATTCCTAACCATTTATATTGACTAACTGAGAATTGCAAATATGGAGCCCTGAAAGATGAATTAGCTTGGAATTTCATTGTTGTAAGAGTCTTAGAGGAGACTTAATCAGATTTTCTACAGTCGAGGGAGAAATTGATACTATCAAAGGCTGTGCAGTTTACTAGACAGGCAGAAGTGAGAAAGCAAAATCAGGTATTTATTCGAGGTGACAGGGGGATTTCCTAGAGAAAAATGACTGACAGTGCGGTTTGTAGGACATAGAAGTAGCAGCACACCCACTCAAAAACAGGGAAGAGCAAAGAGAGTGCTGGCGCCACATTACATAGTGTTCTTGCTGTGGCAGGAAATAGTTGCATCAGCGTGAAGAGTGTTCCACCAGAAATGCAGAGTGCTAATCCTGTGAGAGGAAATTTTAAAGCTAGATGCTGCAGCAAAAAGTTCGCAACTCAGAATTTTAAAGAGAAGCCAGTTAAAGCAAGTAGCAAAAGAAATTGAAGATGCAAAAGACAATGAAGTGCCATTCTAGGGAGAAATTACAGTATCTAGTGGGAACTATTGGAGTACAGACATTATGGTCAACGGAAAAAAAAAAACGAACTTCAAATTAGACACTGGAGAAGGAGTTTCAGTTCTTTTGGACACAGAACAGTGGCTAAAGCAAGACTTCCTTCAGCCATTGACTGTACAACTCCATGGTCCAGGATGCATTCCACTGAAGGTCAAGGGACAGTTGACTGTTACACTTAAGTACAAAGGAAGAGAAAGCACAGAAACTTTGTATGTGATCCAAAACCAAGACTGATCACTATTAAGCCTAAAAGCTTGCACAGGTCTACAACTCATCTATAAAGTAGAAGAATTGAAAAGCCAAGACAAACTGAAATAATTCAGGACAGAATTTCCAAACTTAGAGGTCTTGAAAAGACTGAAGCAAGTGCTCCAAAGCAGGAGCACGAGAACCTAATGGAATCATGTAAGAACCTTGAGAAAACCAGGCAGAAGACTTCCTATGAACAGCAGGTGAGGGAATCTCAAGTTAACTATCTAGAGGGGCAGCTTGCATCAATCAAGAAACAGATGAACAAACTTGAGTGCAAGAACAAGAGAGACAAGCATGAACAAGAGAACATAAATTTTGTCCTATACTTCATTGACCACAACATTTCTATCAGCAACAATACAGAGGCTAAATAAAATTCAAAAGGCACAAAAATCAGATGAAGAATGTGCTCAAATCCGGGAATACCGCATCAAAGGATGGTCAGAATACATTCCAAATAATCTCATCCTGAAGCAATACTTTGAGAAACGAAGATATCTCATGCCAGGGATGACTTGCTGATTTATTATGAGAGATTGATCATACCTAGAGTCATCAAGACTCGAGATCCTTCAGCGAATATACTAGAGACGCCTGGGCATTACAGTGCCATGCTAGAGCACAAAATTCTGTTTGGTGGCCAGTTATCTCAAAATCATTAGAAGAAATGATTTCAAGTTGCAACATCTGTGCGATCCATCACCAGGAACAAGGAGAACCACTGATGGTATCCACATTTCCATCCAGACTGTGGGAACGTCTTGGAATTGATCTTTTTGCACTCAAAGGGAAGCCATTCTTCATTGTTGTTGACTATTACTCCAGATGGATTGAGGTTAAGCATCTGCATGGTGCCACGTTGGAAGCTGTCATTACATTACTAAAACAAATACTAAAACAGCATTCCAGACCTAGTCATTTCAGACAATGGCCAACAGTTTGCCAATGAACGTTTTAGCAGTTCACAGAAGCTTGTGAGTTTGTCCACATGACTAACTCAGTCACATACCTGCAAGCTACTGGGGAGGCCGAAAGAGGAGTAAGTATGGTAAAGGCTTTGTTGCAGAAAAATGACTATATCAAATTGGCACTGTTGAGCTTCCATTCCACAACGCTCCAGAATAGCCTGGCTCTCTGCGAACTTCTTATTGGAAAGACGACTGTGGACTCAACTTCCTGCTCTTCTGCACACAGTTATGCCATGCTTCAAGGCAGCAGATATAGAGAGAATAAGGGAGAAGGAATATGTGTATTGTGCAAATCAAACCAGAAACTATAATCAATGTCATAGAGTACACATCTTACCTGAAATCTAGGCAGGGTAGTTAGTATTGATTCATGATCAAAATCACAAAGGCCAGGTTTTAGAAAAAGCACTACATCCATGATCTTATCTTGTGGAGATTGAAAATGAAATAGTGAGAAGAAACAAAAGCACATTCGTATCTACAAGAAGACGACCTTCAATGGAATGCAACAGTTACCCAGAAGATTAGAAAGATGACCTGAACAGTAAGCTGGTGCTCTCTGATGATTGACAAACTACTCTACCAAGTTTGAGAGCGAACATGGAGAACTTGACTCCTATACATCTTTCGAGAGAGCTAAGAAGATCGGTGAGATTGGTGAAACCATCACAATGGTCATCTCTGAACCAGGGATGAAGGCACAGACTTGAGGGGGGGTGGTGGTGGTGGTGGTGGTGAGGGGGGTGAGGGGATATGTGGGATAATGTAAATAATGTGTTGAATAGAGTCAGGGATTTGAGGGTAGATCTAGTGTTAAGGGTTAGTGTTAAAAATGTAAATAGACAGTCTATATCATCAGTGATGCAAGATCACATGACAACAGAGCATGCTGAGGTATAGTTCTATGTGAAGCCTCGTGCTAAGCCTTGTCCTGTATATAGTTAGAAGAATGTTTAATAAGATAATTAAAATAAAGTTTACCAACAGCTTTACCTCCAGCAGTCTCTATCAATCCTAACCAAGGTCAACCGAAGCTAAGACCCACAATGATGATAACAGATATATTACTCAACTAGCTTAACAGCCATTTTACCAGTATAAATAGTGCTGTGCAGGCCAATCCAACTGCAGTGTGCACAATTTCTGTGGGAAATGGAGGAAAAGCACAGAAGATGTAAACCATGATTTACATTTTAAGATCTGCAGATCATAATTATGGTACAGAGTGCTTTCTACAAAGTAGAGGAGGAACTGCTGTTGACAGACATATTAGTCCATTACATAAGATCACATATCAAGGAAACCTGGAGACTATCTGAAAAAAATGTGTTAATTTTGAAGAAAGTAGTCTAGGTGAAAAATAGGTAGGCAGGAATAATGTTGAGACTGTCATGTATATGTGCAATCATGGATGGCAATCAAATGAAGTTACAGGTTCACATTGTTTGGTTAAGTACCTTAGTATTCTTAACCTGAATTGACCCAAAAACTTGCTGCAAATACAACACAAAAGAAGTAATGGACTTGGTTAAAACTAGCAATGCATATCAAAAAAAGATTTACATAATAGAATGGGAAAGATTAAATACTGACTAGTATTATTCACATGCAACTGGCAACTACAGTGCACTTAGCTCTCAAGTTCTCTCATTGTATTTCTGTAGGTAAGATACTTAGTGTTCAGATAAACTGTGCATCAGTCCATAAAGCTGCAGAAGCCTAAAATACACAGTACAAAATATTTGCTCATTCAGTGCAAATTTACTTTTTTTATGGAAAAGGATCACCTTCAACAGAAAGCAGAGAGTGGAGATGGACTCGTGACCCAGCAAGTGAAACCCCCATATCCTTCAAATGTACAATTATAAAGGTTGTTGTTACATTTTTAGGATTTTACACTAAATATTGTCCTGTGTTTCAGCATTACAGTCAATCTCATAATCAGACCTCATGGTTTTATGAAGCACATGGTGCATATATCTGCCCAATATCTAGGTCAAAGTAGCGAGTCTAAAGGTTTGAACAAACAAGTTTTTCCATTGCTTCAAAATGTACCATCTGCAGTCAAGTAAATCTCTTTGCCTTTGGAAGTTAACAGAATGTATTAAGCCAAGCCTTAGGCTACAAACAAACAGATAATTGTATTTAACATTAAGCAGTTAAATTAACATTATTCAGTATACTATATTTACAATAATTGCACCCTTCAAAACATAAGAAATAGAAGCAGGAGTAAATCACATGGCATCTTGTGCTTGCCTGCCATTCAATAAGATCACAGCTGATCTTCTTTCTCTACTCCACTTTCCTACCCCATCCCCACATCCCCTGATTCCCTTTGTGCCCCAAAATCTTATTGACCTATCTTGAATTCACTCAATGACTGACCGTCCACACCCCTCTGGGGTAGACAAGTCCAAAGACTCACAACCCTCTGAGTGAAGAAATTTTTCCTCATCTCAGTTCCAAATGGCCAACCCCTGACTCTGAGAAAATGACCCCTTGTTCCAGCCTCTCCAGCAACTCTTAAATTTATTTTACTAATGCCCTTGTAAGTCACTGTGGGTAGCATCAGTCCAAGACAGATGGAAAATTGGCATGATGGTAAAAGCAGAAAATGCTGGAAAATGCAGGCCAGGCTATTTAATATTCTTCTGAACATGTCAAAATAACAATGATAATTCACTTGTACTAGTTGTTAACAAAAAAATTCAACATTGAACCATGGTCACGATTTATATTTCAAAACATCATTACGGAGCCTCTGAACAGCTGGATATTCTTGATTTCCTCTGACTGCAATGGAAGCAATACAGTCATACATAGACCATTCAGAGGCATCGATTTTCAACCGGAATTCAATGGAATTGAAAATTGAGTGATTTCTATAGCAGGTGGCTGACCTGCAGTGGCAGTTTAAAGTTGAAATTCATCTCCTGAATATTGTGAAAATATACTAAGTGAAAGGACATTAAAACAGGGTTAGATGGATATATTATCAATTACATTGAATTGAATGGAATAACTTGATTCATCTTTCTGTATAAAATATTTTGAATATCCTAGGGGAGTGTCCACATACAAATTACAAGCCACAGCAATCAAAACATGCAGCCCTCAGGCATTTCTGAACTATCCCTTTGGCCTTGTTTTGAGATATTAAAACTAGCCAGACTGTAATGTATGTGCTACACAACTTGCAGAAGCTGCCAGCAATAACTGGCTCTAACCTTTTGGTGTGACCTGCAAAGAAAAATCCAAGAAAGAATCCGATCTGGACGAAACTTATCATTTTTGTCACATCCGAAAGTCATAGATTGCAGCTGGAATGGAGGATTGAAGTGGTGAAACGTCTATGCCCTTTGGAGTTGTAATCATGGAGATCTATACACTGCATTGCTAATGCAGCGGCTGGAGCAGAGAAATATGTCCCTGCTTTGCATAATTAACATCACATGGCTTCTCTGTGCAAATGTAAAGCAGCAATTGCATTGTACCATGAAATATGCCATATACTGCCTGTGCAGCAATATAGCTGACCGTGTAACTGCTCTTTTCTCCTTGTTACAGATAATGCCATAATGTAGGATCAACAAAAAGTTTCCCTCATGTGACAAGCCTCACCACAGCACTGAGCATCATCACTACTTGAAGCTTGCAGCAGCCAAAGACACACAGGCTGAAGTGATTTAGAGGAGGGAGCATAGGATGAGTCATTTCTCACAGAAATGAAAGGGGCAGAGGTGATTGTTGCTAATGGAAGAAATAGCATCATAGAAACGCTGAAATTGTTAGCCTAAAAATGACCGAGGTCCGCCTAATTTGTCTTCCATCACCCTGACAGTTGCATGGTACAATGATAATGAAGTTGCCGACTAATCATGGCCATCAATCTCTATCAATTAGTTTACAACAGACCTGGACAAGAGGTGAGGAAATCCCAAGAGTGAAGAGCTTTGGGAACCATAGGTTTGATGTCAGCTTTTTCTTCTCAAACATGTTATACTTGCTACACATCATGTCTCAAAATACTCATAGGCTGTATTCTAAAATATTATTTTCTGACAGTATTCTATCTCAGTTGGATTGGAATAAATCAATGCTTTCTGATTCCACCATCTCCCCACAGAGCCTAATGCATAGACTGACCACTCAGTCACTGAAAACTCTGGACTCTGTTGAGTCATATTGAGTTTTCAACCTCGTGGGGTGAACTACAAGTTAGAAGATACTTCATGAGGATGAACAATGGTTTGCCTCCTTGCAAACCAAACTACAAACTGGGTTTATTAGACTTGCAGATTTTACTGACCAAATGATGCACAGTCATGTAGGAAGAGTTGTCTGCTCTGCAGACTGTTACTTAACAGCATGCATCATCAATCCTATCAGCAGGGGAGGCTTCAGAGGCACATGGGCAAGCAAAGTTGGTGAGCCTTTTTCAAAAATATTTCACAATAATGTTTAAAGCATTGAAGTTCACACTTTGCAATGTAGAACAATTGGTTTCAGTGTACTTGGAAGTGAGTAAGAAATTCAGAGATCCTATAGTGTTGCAAAGCCGTGCTTGAACAAAACAGTGGCCAATGTGAATGTTTAAGGTTAAGATCGACAAATAGTTAAGGAATCAATTTTTGTGAAACAATCATTTATATTGCTTTCATTTTATTAGTTCTGTAGTTAAAACCCTGCAGTTAAAAAACCTGTAAATATAGCTAAAACTGTATCTGTAGAATATTAGCAAATCTGTAAGGCTGTAACTGTCATTATATAAAATACCCTTGAATAGTTCTAATCTTCTCATGGATACATCTATATGTTTATCTTTTCTGTATAAGTAAGTAGATTGATGATATATGTCCTGAGGCCTGGTTTTAGTGGTATCAATGAAGGCAGAACTCAGCCTTTGCCGTCATTACTCCACTGAAACTGACAGCAATTTCTGGAATTCATAAATGCATTGAATAACATGAAAATCCAGAAGCTACTGTTAGTGATCCTATGATTCTCCAGAGCATGTGCAGCTGAGATTTCCCCCAGACTGCAATCAAATGAGAAACGTTGAACTGACAAGGACTTTCATTCCTACACAGTTAGTCTCTCTGCAAAAATCCTTGAAAAAGCTATACCCCATTGAATAAACTTAACTGGGTTTTTAACAGTGTACTAACTTCATAATTGCTGCTAAGTATCCTCATTGCCTCTGAAAAGCTAATTTTGCATTAGTAGGATTTCAAATTTCTACCAAAAATCCAAGTAATTTAATATTTTTAACTTTATCTTTATTTTAGCTTCTATCTTAATCCAATCGTAATCATTTATTTTGCTATCTGAAATTTTAAATTAGAAGTATTGGAATGCAATACTTTTAACTTGCTGTCTATGAGAATATTTCAATATGATTGGCTGCTTATCCTGCTTGCTGATATCACGTCTGGAGACCCATTTGACTTGTCGCCAGGTTTAAATTGCCATTGGAAAAGGGGAATTCTGTGTCACAGTGATCACTAGGTCTTTGTGAGCAACTTCCTTTGAGAACAGCAGTGGGCTCCGTTGCTTCATCGCTGATTGCAACATTTGGGCCAATGAATCTTTCCTATATTGAGCTAATAATACCTAATAAGAATATAAGAACGTAAAAAAAAAGGAGCTGGAGAAGGCCACTTGACCCTTTGAGCCATATTAATAAGAACTTTTACCTCGGCTCCACTTTCTTGTTCTATCCCAAAATCTCTTAATTCCCTCAGAACTCAAAAACCTATTGATCTCAGAATACACGCAATGACTGAGCATCAATGGCTCTTTGGGGTACAGAACTCCAGAAATTCTTAACCCTTTGAATGAATCAATTTCTCCTCATCTCAGTCCTAAAATACCCCTTATGCTGAGATTGTAATGCCACGTTCTGGATTCCCCGGCCAAGGGAAACATTTTCTTAGCAGCTACCCTGTCAAGTTCCTTAACAATTCTATGGGCAGAATTTTGCCCTTGATGGGCGGGCAGGCCCCACTGGCTCAACGGCGGGCGGGCAGCCGATCAATGCTGCCGAAACGGGCCCCGCCGCCATTTTAAGTGGGCGGGCTAATTAAGGCCCACCCAGTGGGCTGCCCGACGGCTATGCGCTTCCTGTGCGGGCAGGGGGGGATTCCCCAACTGCCAGAGTGTTCTCTTTCACGCACGTGCGCGAAAGAATGCACATCTCCCTGAGACTAAGTCTCAGGGAGATCGCTGACAGTGTTTGAAAGTTTAAAAATAGAAAACTTTAAAAATTATTAACATGCCCCCTCATGTGACAATGTCATACAAGATGGGACATGTTAATAAATATCACAGAAACTTTATTAAAGTTTTTAAAAACCGACATGAAACCTCATCCCGCCAGTAGTTGGTTGGACGGGCAGGGCCTTTAATTGATTTAACTACCCTGTCAATGGCCTCAATTGGCCATTGACAGGTCGGCGGGCGGACAGCTAATCACGCTGTCCACCCACCTTCCTGAATATTTAAATGGGGCGGGATGACGTCGGGGATTCCCACCGCCCCCAGCTCGCCGACGGAAAAATTCTGCCCTATATGTTTCAGTTAGATCACCTCTCATTGTTCTAAACTCCAGGGAATATAGGCCTGGTCTATTCAATGTCTCAACAGCTGCCCTGCAGCAATTTAATGCTGGGAGCAGTTTTAATTGCTTTAAGGTGAAACTCCCACCCCTTTCTTGGGAGGAAGCCCTGTCTTAGAGAGCTGTGAATCAATTGGATGGCCAGTAGTTCTGTAGTCCTAGCAGAATCCAAGGGTCTAGGGTTGACAGGAAAGTAGAGGCCACAAACAGACCAACCATGATCTTATTAAATGGCGGAGCAGGCTTGAGGGGCCAAATGGCCTACTCCTGCTCCTAATTTGTATGTTTGTATCTGCCAGCCAGCAGCTGTGGCCACTGCTTTGTCTCTTTGCCTACATGCAGTCCACCATACCGAGGACCCCAGAGAGTTCCAGTGTTGGGGGTCTCAACAAGGGCAGTGAGGAGGGTGAGGGACCAGGTTCAATATGCCAGGGAAAGGTTAAAGGGGGGTTGACTTGGGTGGGGGGGCGGTGCCCCCAATGGGCCCAAGGGACCAGTAAAAGAGGTTCCCCCACCTGTTTTGGCTGACACCAGCCCATGCAGCTAAAGCTGCCAGGCTTCCAACATGGCTGGCATGGGCCTCTCCACCACTGGTAAAATACAGGCAGGGATGGGATAAGGTCCTTAAGTTGCCATTATTGGCCACTTCAAGGGCTTAATAAGCCTGAGGATGGGTGGGCTGTTTATTGGATTCCTTGATCCTCATAAAATTTCAATCAGGTCAGGGGCAGGCGGTAGGTTGGGGGAAGGCCTGCTGCTGGATTTTATGTGTTTCCAGCCATCAAACCTGCCAGCAGGAGATCACAAAATGCAGCCCATTGAGTCAGGTTCCTGCCCTCTTCTGGACTTCCCCAGGGTGCATTCTGAGGCCAGCTGGAAACTACCTTGGTCTGGCGGTAAACCAATTGAATCTATTAAATAGGCAATTAAGAACTTGGATTCTTTATTTCCCACACTGTGCACAGGTTCCATTATGTGTCTTCAATTTGCTAGATTGAAGAATACAAGTACACACGAAAACTCATTGTTGAATTAAACTGACCTGATGGCAACAGTGTAGTTAAAGGCTGAAACAAGCAAATCTGTGGACAGCCCCAGTGTCCCAGTGAAAGGCTAGTGTTAACAGAAGCCATCCTTTCAGCCTGGATTCGCTGATTTTGTTTAGGAACAGCGAGTTTGTGCAACCACTATCAAGTACCTTGGATCATGAGGGTAGTCTCACTTTATTGCCTGTGAGACTCCCCTGTAGTATGGGGCCTATGTATTTTGCAGTTCCTTAGACCTCTGAGCAGGAGATGCAGCTTGCTGCAAGTCAGCAGCCACAGCAATGGGGGCAGTAACTCCAACAGCCACAGAGGTGATGGACACAGGGCCACCCCGCGAAGGAGGTGATATCACCAGCACAGAGTCCCTAGACCAAGGGTGAACTTCCTCAACCTTTCTGAACAGCAGTGCTTCAGGAGGTTCAGGCTCTCTCAGCTGGGAGTCACAGACATCTGTAGCCTTTTGGAAGCAGATCTCCACCCAAGAGGAGCAGGTGGCTGTCCATTGACCATGGCTGTCAAAGTGATCACAGCCCTCAATTTCTTCATGTTTGGGTCTTTACAGTGATAACTGTGGATATCTGTAGGATCTTGCAATCTGCAAAAGCAAGGTCACTGATGCCTTGTTTGTGAAGGCTTCCAAATAAATTCACTTTGACACATATGAAGCCAGTCAAATTCAGAGGCCTGTTGGCTTTGCGTCCTTTTCAGGATTTCCACTGGTCCAGAGGAGGTCAAAGACTGTACTTATGTGGTATCAAGCTGCCATCAGAGCAGCCAGGTGTCTTTATTAATCAGAAAGATATCTACTCCCTTAATGTGTAGCTGGTCTACGACTGTAGGAAGATGATAATGCAAATCTGCACTAGCGATGTAGGGAGCAGCCATGACCCTTTCATCCTTTGATAGCCTCAAGTTCTAAGGTGTCATGTCTACCGAACAGCCTCAGCAGCTTGAAGACAAGAGGCACCCAATCAAAACCTGGCTGATGACCCCAGTGAGGAACCTTACCATAGAGGCAGAGGGGAGGTACAACAGAAGCCAGATGACCACCAGGGTGACAATAGAATAAGCCATTGGCTTACTCTAAATGAGGTTCCACTGTCTTTGCAGATCGGGATGTGTCCTTCTATATGTCCCAGCAAGGACCTCCAGGATTGTACTGATCTGTTGTGCCATTTGCAACATGGTGCTGCAGAAAGAGGACAGAATTTGGTGCAACAGAAAGTAGAGAGCACCTGGCATCCTTGGAAGAAGAGGATAAGGAGTAAGAGGGGCATCATCCCACATTGTTGGTGCCTGCAGCCACACACCTAGTTGCCAGAGAAAACTGTGGTGCCTTCAGCCAGGCACTTTAGAAGTGTGCTTGCAGCATTGCAAACTTTCCATTCAGACCTCTGTGCAACTCCATCCCCACACCAACTCTCCTCCCTGCAGTCACCTGCCAACCATCACATTCAAAGCCTTTCCTCCTCATCTAAGACTGATCATTCCATTCACCAGAATGAAACTGACCAGGGTCAATGGGGATGCAACAAAGTAGAGGTCATGATAATGAGTAGTTCACATAAACTCACTCCTTCATCCAACTATTGAGAATCAATGGAACATTGTAATAAGCACCCAAGCAATTCCATTTGTACAACCAAGATGTTTTCCTCATGATTTCTATTACCTTTGCAAGGTGGTACCCCTCTGGCTTCAGCTGTGCTAAAAGCTGCCTGCTTGTTCCCCTGCTCTGACACATTACATGACCGTGACGGATGCCCTCTGAGATTTGGAGTCCATCATGACTCTGCCAAAGATTGCACCACCTGCACCTGTGCAGGGGCAAACTTGGTCATCAGGGCAGCAGGCAGCATGTGTGGCTCTGCTGATGGGCAGAGGCTCAAGGCAGAGAAATGGGGGTACCTTTTAAAGAGTCCTTTCCCCATCTTCATTCTCAGGTACCCCTGCACTTCCCTGCTAATCTAGAGTGGGAAAATACTTGGCTGCACATCAGTGTTATTGCAGTCACCAAGGCAAGGCTTTCATTGATGTCCGTAAACTGGCAGTCAGAACTGTAGGGCATCAATGAGGGCCAGCATACACTCAGTGGCCTGCTGAGTCTGATTCTCCATGAGGTTCGCCACTCTTTCCATGGAAGTGGTCAACAGCATCATAGAGCTCATGCTAAAGATGGACTCCTCCATCTTCTGTGCAAGAGTACACACTGCGTCTGAAAATTCTGACAGAAGCTCACACATTTCCAATTGCTGCTCCACAAATTCCCTTCAAAGGGATGACCCACAAGGCTCAGCATCTGTATCCAGCTGAGCAGAACATGAAGTGTCTTGCAGCCTCCAGCAGGGATTCTCCACTGTTGTTCCTGTCTCCAGCACCTCCTGGCAGAAAAGCAGAAACACTGACATTTTCCTGAGAGTGATTTACTTCCCTTTTCACAAGAATTCTATACTCCTTATTCTGTCTCTGCCTGCTTTCTCTTTGTGTCCTGATCGCCTTCACCCTCCAGTACTCCTGCCTATAGCTCCACTTTGTGTCTACCAACCACACAGCTTCCATATCTTAACTTCCTTCCTGTTGGTACTGCTGTCAGGACAAGGGTCACCAGGTCACATGAACCAGTATTTCTTTTTATTCAAGAAAATTACAATTGACCCCTTTACAATTGATGCAAACACTTAGAAATCAAACATTCTTTAAAACAATTACAGATTGCTTAGGTATTTTAAAGAAATTTCAACTTTCCTTAAAGTACTGCTTCCAGGTCAAAGGTCATTATAATTTTCTGTTTTATGTCTTTTTAAACCTGTTTGAAGCTACAGTGGAAGTACTGTCCATATCCAAATGGTGGAGGGGATCCTGTGCCACTCCCAACCAGAGTCAAGTTTATATTTGCTTCCTGAGTTATCCCAATAAAGCAGCAAGAAAAGACAATGTGGAAATTATGTTCTGTTACTTTTATTTTGATGAAAAATTGAAACTGCTTTTCAGCATTGCTGAAGTTGCAGCAAATGACAAAAATTGCAGGGCTATGGTGAAAGAACAAGGGAGTGGGAATAATTGGATAGCTCTTTCAAAGGTGCAATGTGCCCAATGGTCTCTTTCTGTTCTGTAACTTTCTACGATTCCAGTAACACATTGTAACATAAATTCAGTTTTATTTTCCCTCTTTATTTCTGTAATTATATCTTCAGTAGGGTTTTCACAACATTATGATACACAAGGACAAAAAATATGTTTATGCATATCTTGCTTTATCTTTACTTTTGTTCTGTCATCCAAATTTTTGACCACCTTAAGGGTAAGTTTTTAATTGTATTATAGCAATGCTAATAACCCAGCAGTGGTGAGACCAATCAAATAACTCTGGTATTTAACAAATAAATATGAACTCTGTACAGATTTGCAATTTAAATTGTTGATAACCAACTGATCACCTAAACTGGTTCTGCTATTCAGGAAAATCATATCTTATTAACAGCATGAAAGCTTAAACAAACTGTTTAGACTGCAGTGTACATTATTATCACTGAATGGAAATTGTGAGTTTAATTGGAGGCTTACTGCATTGCGATGATTAATTAAAACTGAATTAGTAAAAGTTGTAATTGCTGACGAGCAGCATGACATGCTTGTTAAGATGTTTTAAATATAGCAACACATTTGAAGGAAGATGAAAACCTAATTTGCAGAACTTCTCAGTGATTCCAAAACAGTGAGACAGGTTATCAAGCATGGGGCTCTGATTAATACATGACTGAACTGAAAATATATTTGCATTGTTCAATGTTTTTCATTTCATCTTATTGTGTGGCTTCCTGAATCTTACTTTATGTGGTTCATGATTAAATGTAACATTTAAGGATACCAAATTTTTTCATTGTATTAATCTTTCTTTGTTATAGATTTTTCAACTTTGGTGTCTTGGGCAACTCTTTAGCAAAACCCAACTCTCTTTAGCTTTATGAATGTCCTCACTAGTCTCACTATATGGATAAAATGTTTAATCATGCATCTGGAAAAATGAATAAAAAGCCCTAGTTTTTTTTAATCTATTGAAATTATTCTTATGGGCCGATGGGATCCATCTCCAGGACAAAATATCAGCACAGAATTTAGGTTGACACTTTAGGGCAGTACTGAGGGAGTGTTACACTGTTTAAATTGGCAAATTGTCTGAAATTTCCTCTTCTCATAGATGGAGATAAAAAACCTCTTATTTGAAGCGTAGGAAAGAAATCCTGACAAATATTTATCTCCAAACAAGCATCAGTAAAACAGATTGCTAAATCATTTACCTCAGGGGTCACAAGTGGGTAAATTGACTGTGTTGTTTCCTTACTCTGCAACATTGCCTACACTTCAAAATGGCTCTGAAGTGGCATTCTGTGGACATGAAAGGTACCAAATAAATGCAAGTTCTTTCTTTGTAGTTTTAAACCAGTGAGAACATTTCTTAAATAATGAATGAACAAGTCAATACATGACAACACTACAAAATACCAAACAATCTCCCATGACCTACGAGTATGTTACTTAACAAACCTCACATTATGGAGGAAGGTCAATTCAGCATTTAGTAGACATGGACAGTGCCCGATTGCATTATCATCCCACATGGCCAAAGAACAGAACGAAAACAGACCGTAGGTAAGCAATAAATAACACAATTTTGCCTGGAAGTAAGCAGTCTATTCGTTAGAAAATAAAATTTTGATCTCCTTGTCAGCTCATTTCTCCGTTTCATGCAACTCGAAGCAATTTTCCTTACACCTGCATTTTATCTGGCAATGTAACCGTACAGTACACCCCTGGGGAGTACACTGCTTGCCTTGCTGCGAGATGCGGATTAGATTTAATGGCAGCACTTTCCATTCTCGAAATTTACATTCTGCTGACTGAGCATCCCGCGCTTCCTAAAAGTATCGATGGGACTAAACACACTGTAAATAAATAAAAATAGGTTTTGAGGCTAAGGATTTAATCAAATTGACAAGTACCATAGAGGTATTCTGTGCCTCAATCTTTAACGTGACGATGTTCAAACACCACGATGTGTGGGTGTCTGCCCGTTATTAAAGTGTATCCCGCGCAGTCTTACTGCGGATAATAGGCTGAAGTCAAAAATAGTCCTTTTCAAACAAACACTTTCAATCTTAATGTATAATAGTTTTATTTGGGAAATTGTTGCATTGATATATACAGTTCGCACAGAAAGGAAACACAAAATGATTAAAAAGGATACTGGATTCTCCCCCCATTTTCCACCCCCCACTCTTGTTTTCAATCATGGGTACCTAGTGCCAATTATCTACTCCAATTCGACATTTAATTTTACTGGCAAAATGCAATGAAACTGCTCCAGATTAATGTGGTTAAGGGGATTTCAATCGCAGTTACTGTGGAAAGAGGCTAAAAATAGTTTATTTTCCACTATTGGTCCTGACCAAACATACTGCCCTACGCAGTTGTATCAGAAAGCAGCGAAAGGGCATAATTGCAATCCAACATCTGAAGGAAAGCAGCTTAAATATCGATGAATCTGCAAACGGTCCTTCTCAGGAGTCGGGGAGGGGGGTGGGGACGACGACTCATAAGAGGGATGTCAGTCAAATAACCCGCTCATCTTAAAAAACATACATATCATCAGGCTGATCTCCACTGTAGCTATTTAATCGCCTCACAACACACGTGCAACATCGTCCTAGTGTACTTTTAAAAAAATCTTAATGCAGGATTGTTTGTTCTTCACCAAAATGTTAACCGATCAACCTTCAGGTTCATCATTAATAACTGTCAGAACAGCTCATTCATATGGGAGCGGACCAGATGTCTTGTTCTGCCTTCCCGGCTTTGCTTTAATTATAATTCACTGACCATCAAGTTATAAATAATAAATCATAATATAAATTATATACATTCGAATCTATTCATCATCTTCCAAAATTAATATAATTTGGAAAACTTGCTTCTAATATTTTGGTTGTTTGGTTTAAATCAGCAAACTAAAATGACTACATTGCTGCTTGTTTAAATAATTAATTAAATCATTAAATTATTTACATCATTTGACGTTATATTTGGCTACTTCGAAAAGTCTCCAACGATTTAAAATATAGATACCACCAGTCATTACAATTGAAAGGGTGGAGACAAGTATTACAGGTGTTATTGTTCTTTTATTTTATTGTTTATCGTTGTTGGCAGTGTTGGCACGGCAAACCCAAACGGACTGATCGTGGAATTATAGAGCATTTTATTCTGCAACTGCCTGTCGGCCCATTGCTCGAGTGGGGGAGGGGTGTGGGGTGTTGGAGAGTGGGGGGTGTGCTGGGGAATGGGCACCTCCCACAAGCGGGAGAAGTGACTCATTCACAATTCCTGATGTGCTGCCAAACCCCACCTCTGGGTTGACCTTTGTGAATCAAGAAGATGCAGAAGATGAAAACCTGCCCGGTCGTCAGTCCCCGATCTGGACAGTTTGGTCAGATTTAACTCCACAACAACCGTGTTATCCAGGCAGAGGCGCATGCAATGAAACTCCGGCTACTTTGCTGCAATGACTTGCCCGTGTGCAATAGCAGCGCGGCTAACAGCAGCCTGGACCGCGACGGCACTTTCAGCACCGCGGACAGGGACCAGGGCGGAGAGGACGAGCTGCTGCTGCCCACTTTCTCCACAGCCTCCAAGGTCAGGGTCAGCGTCACCTTGATCATCTTCCTGATCTCCTCCTACCTCAACCTGACCGTGCTGTGTGGCGCCCTGAGAAGGAAAAGCACGGGCAGATCCCACATCAGGACACTGATTGTGAACCTGTCGTGCGCCGACCTGCTGGTCACTTTCATTGTGATGCCTCTGGACGCTGTCTGGAACATCACGGTGCAGTGGTACGCTGGGGACTCAGCCTGCAAACTCCTCATGTTCCTCAAACTCCTCTCCATGTACTCGTGCGCCTTCATCACGATGGTGATCAGCCTCGATCGTTACTGTGCCATTCTACACCCTCTGGGCATTAGCAGAGCCAACGAGAGGAACCGAACCATGCTTATCGGAGCCTGGGTCTTGAGTGTCCTTTTGGCCACACCTCAGGTAATACATCTAAGACCAGCAGTCTGTGCACCAAGGCATCGTGATGAAGGGGGCTTCAACCTGTTCTTGTTCGAACAAGCCAGGATGTTAAGGATTTTTTAAGCAACAGTAAAATCATTACCCTAAAATCCTCCATTGGTATTATATATATAGAAACCTCACCGCAAAACTGCGTCCTAACTTGGGACACCACACCGTTTCACTTTTGCATAGCTTCGGTGCAATGGATATGATATTTGTATTTGGGCGACAACCGAACTGAAATCGCAAACACCGCGCTTAAATGCAGGGTCGCAAAGTTCAAACTGTACATAGAAACCGGTAGTAAGTAAAGTTCATTCCGTTTGCATCGTTGCTGGTTTTAGGAAGATATCATTCGGTGAAACTTTGTCTGACGCATTGTTGGCATCGGGTGTATCTTACACACAGCGTGGGTCTTGTTTCTGTTCTTTCCCAATTTTAAAAGCATAAATGAAGCTGCAGCCTAAAGGTTACCATACCAGGCTAATTAGCGAAAATGCTAACATCTCCCGTTTGCTGTTCAACGCGATGAATTTCATAGCTCACTTGGAACGTAAGTGGAAACTGTTTAGGATTTAGCCAGACAAACAAACAAAGAATCACAATTTACTATGTAATTCCACATAACTCCCAAAGAAGTTTTTACTAATGTTTTACAACCTGAATGAAATGCATTTCTCATACATATTTTTCAATTGAGTAGCAAGTAGCTAGCTGGGTGAATGCAATCAGAGAGGTTCCTGTAATGAACAGATCAATCTAGATGCATTTTAGAATGAGGGGCAGTTTAAATGGAATTATACTATGCTTAAAGGGGTATGGGAAGAAAATCATAGGAGAGACAGGAAGAGATAAAGCTCTGGTTAGGCCAGAACTAGAGTATTGTGTCCAGTTCTGGACACACCACACTTCAGGAAGGATGTGAAGGTTCTTGAGAGGGTGCAGAGGAGATTTACCAGAATGGTTCCAGGGATGGGGCATTTTAGTTACAAGGTAAGGTTGGAGAAGCTTGGGTTGTCCACCTTGGAGGAAAGGAGATTGAGGGGAGATTTGATAGAGGTGTACAAGATTATAGCAGATTGGAATAAGGTAGACAAGGAAAAACTGTTTCCATCTGGTACAATGACTAGGGGATACAGATTTAAGATTTTGGACGAGATGTAGGAGGACTGTGAGGAAGAATAAGACCATAAGACCATAAGACATAGGAGCAGAAATTAGGCCATTCGGCCCATCGAATCTGCTCAGCCATTCAATCATGGCTGATAAGTTTCTCAAACCCATTCTCCCGCCTTCTCCCCGTAACCTTTGATCCCCTTACCAATCAAGAACCTATCTATCTCGGTCTTAAATACACTCAATGACCTGGGCTCCACAGCCTTCTGTGGCAATGAATTCCATAGATTCACCACTCTCTGGTTAAAGAAGTTTCTCCTCACCTCTGTTCTAAAAGGTCTTCCCTTTACTCTGAGGCTGTGCCTTCGGGTCCTAGTCTCTCCTACTAATGGAAACATCTTCCCCACGTCCACTCTATCCAGGCCTTTCAGTATTCTGTAAGTTTCAATCAGATCCCTCCTCATCCATCTAAACTCCATCGAGTATAGACCCAGAGTCCTCAAACGTTCCTCATATGTTAAGCCTTTCATTCCTGGGATTGTTCTCGTGAACCTCCTCTGGACCCTCTCCAGGGCCAGCACATCCTTCCTGAGATACGAGGCCCAAAATTGCTCACAATATTCTAAATGTTCTTATGCAGCAAGTGGTAATGACCTGGAAATTGTTGCCCACAAGTGTGGTGGAAGCAGAGAAGATTGATGATTTTGAAAGGAAATTGGATGGGTACTTGAAGGAAATAAACATGCAGGGCTATGGGGATAGGGCAGGGAAATTGGTCTGACTGGATTGCCCCATGAAGAACTGGCATAAACCCACTGAGCTGAATAGCTTCTTTCTGTGCTGTAAATGTCTCTATGACTCTACTCTCCGATGGCCCACCTGCCCTAACTCCAACTGAGGCCATTAAGGGTCACTTCCACCAGGCCTCAATTTCGAGGTTGGCAGGAGGAGTGCAGGGGCAGTAGGAGAAAGCCCAGCAGGTCTTCTTGGGCTCAGCTATGAAGGGGGGAGGGTCTCCCTCAAGGGCCCCTATCCATATCGGGCAATCTCACCCTCCGCCCTCCCCACCCACCAAGGTCTGCCCCCCCCATGGATGTTCCCTTCCTCCTGATCTCTCTATCAAGGCCTTCAGCCCCCTCGGGCCTCATCTCTCTTACACGCTGTGAGACCCTCACATTTACCTGGTACTGGACACTGGGACTTAGAATTTGGGGACTGCTGTAGTCCCAATCCTGGCCACTGCTGCTGGGACTACAAAACTACAAAAGATTACTACTTGAAAAGGAAACATTGGAGGGCTATGGATAGCTCTTTCAAAGAGCCAGCACAGCTACTGGATGGCCTCCTTCTACACTGTAAGATGCTATGATTCAATTGTTTTAGTCACTACCTTATAGTTAGCTACCTTAATTTGCTGTGTGCAAATGCAACAATTAGTAATCAATTACATTATATTTGTTTTTTTCAATGTAGCTATTCCTCTTCCACACTGTCTCCATTGCTGTACCAGCTCCATTTACTCAATGTGTGACTCATGGCAGCTTCAAGGAGCCTTGGCAGGAAAAGGTTTACTTTTTTTTCACCTTCCTCTGGCTTTTCCTTCTGCCACTTATAATCATGGTATTTTGCTACACAAGTATATTAATCTCCGTTACAAGGAAGATGACAGTAAATGGAAATGGTAAGCATTCATTTTATTGTTTTTCTGTTGGTACAAACCAGTTATATACATTATCCCTGCAGCCACTGTCAAGCACACAGGTGCAATTTTAATATGTGAACCTTGTTAAAAATCATTTTGTTGCTTTTGTTAAGGATCAGGAGGGGAATACAGTTCCTGGTGTGATACTGCATCATACCAATATTGTAAGGCCTCAAACATTCCCTTCAATATAGATAATTAAGAAAAGGATTTGAAAGTGTAGATCAAGAGAATTTTTTTCCCTCAATGGGAGAATCCAAAAAAAAGAGGCACTATTTGGAAATTAGAGCCAGGCCATTCCGGATTGAAATTAAGAAGCACTTCTTCACACAAACAGTAATAGAAAACTGGAACTCTCTCCACCAAAAGTCTATATGCTTAAAACCTTCACGACTGATAGATTTTTATTAGGTAATGACATCAAAGAATATGAACCAAGGCAAGCAAATGGAGCTCAGAATAAAAATCACTGCAGGGCTATGGGGAAAAGGCAGGGGAGTGACACCAAGTGATTTGCTCCTGAAGATGGCCAGCCCTGAAATGTTGGGCCAAATGGCCTCTTTCTGTGCTGTAACCATTTTATGATTCTATGATTCAGTCATGATCTAATTGAATGGCAAAGAAGGTTCGAGGGGCTCAATGGCCTACTCCTGTCCCTGTGTTCCTAAATTTAGTTTCTGGTCTGATCTGAGTTGGCTGAACTCAGTCCAAGCACACGTAGGATTGCAACATTTGGCCTCAGTATCCCAGGCCTGGGGGGAAAGAAATGAATCAGTTTGGATTTCTGATACAACCAGGGCTTTAATTCACTCTGCCATGAAATGTTGATTTGTGCCCATGACTATTCACCCTTTGAGATTTAACCTGTACATCAGAGGGAGATAGAGCGTGGAGATCAGATACTTCCCAGAGGGAGTGGAAGACTTCAGACATTGAGTCTACCTGGACCACTCAGGCATACTTTGTTATGGAGAGGACTCGGTGCAGAACATGCGGTCACACTCTTGATTATACTATCCTGTATGATGCAGTCACTTACAGAAAAGGAATAACAAATATTAATTTTACCTTCAATGAAGGAAAAAGGCAGTTAAAACAGTAACCGCTTAGATTATAAAAGCTATCCAGAAATAAAACAACGTAGTTTACTTACAATGGAATTTTTATATATTAGTAAGAGTATGAGAGCGTTCTATTCATGGGTGCTGACTTTTCCAAAATACCAATATTAAGTTCTAATTAAAACATTTCTTTTTCTAACAATGGCCTGTTGATACTCATTGATAATGGTTATACTTGGCTTTTTTTCTAGTATTCTCTGAAGATTCAGATTCAAGATGTAATAAGAATTACATTCCTAAAGTGCGAATGAAAACTTTAAAGATGACCATTGTCTTTGTGAGCACATTCATCATTTGCTGGACTCCGTACTACATCCTGGGATTTTGGTACAATTTTTTCCCAGCCATGATAAACAAGAAGGAACTTCCTGAATCAATCAACCATGCGCTGTTTACTTTTGGGATGCTGAACAGTTTTGTGGATCCAATAGTTAGCCGTATTGGTTATCTCAGGCTCAGCAATGGCTGATGCAGCGAGTGACATGGTTAAGATCATACTAAGCACGCCTAAAGTGAAAAATGGCAGCTGTCTAATAACGCCCTGAAATCTTCCTGACCAAATTGCGAAATTTAGCACGTAGCATCGTTATTTAGTCCAATTTTATCAGAGAATGTTTTCTATCTTCAGCAGACTGCTAAGAAACAAATTGCAAGTTAATAGGCTTGTGATAGTAATGTGTAGCAGCTGAATGCAGTTAAAAAAGGTGTTAAATGTCAGTCAATTTGTGTGATTTTCAGGGTCAATGGATGACATACCAGAGTTTTTACTTACTGGTCTTTTCTTTTTGTTATATAGTGAAACTGGTGAAGGAAACTCACTGACCTCTTCAGTTGTCTAATAAAGACTTGCAGAACTAGACTGCTGTTTACTCAGCTAGAACAAACATTTTTCAGTTGAGGCACCTCTAGATTGATACCCAACCCAATCCAATAAAGTGCTTACATGCGTGTTAACTCAAGGAGCTGCTCCAGGATGCACACAGACTGCCTCTGTAAACTAAACTATCGAAATGGCACCTAGCGCACATAGACCTGAAATAAGCCTTCATGAAAAGGGAAATTAGTCACTGAATTGAACACATTGCTTACCTGGTAGTAGCTAAGTTTTTTTTAACACGGTGCATGAGACATGAGATACAGTGCCCCTTTAAAGCTTTCATTCATTCTTAGCTCTAGCTAATGTTGATCAACATGGCCCGGCTATAATTTTAAGGATTTAAGTAAGAACTATATTTTTAGGCTAAATGTAACAATATCCTCCAGCCTCAGTATAATTAAAGTCCACAGGAGCTAAATATTTGTGATAAGTAGGAGCAGTCTCTCAAAGGGTTGTTAATCCTTGGAATTCTCCACCCCAAAAAGCAGAGGAGGCTGGGTCATTGAGTATATTCAAGGCTGAGTTAGACATTTTTGATCTACAAGGGGGTCAAATATTATGGTGGGCAGGCAGCAAAGTGGAGTTAAGGCCACAATTAGGTCAGCCATGGTCTTACTGAATGGTGGAGCAGGTTTAAGGGGCCAAAGGGCCTATTCCTGTTCCTATATTTTATGTTTTTATAATGAATTATATGTTCCACAACATAAAATAAAACAAGAATAAAGTTGGATGCCAGTGTTAAATAACAGGTGTAGTGTTATAAGAATAACAACTTGCATTTACATAGTACCTTTAACAGTAAAATGTTTTAAAGCATTTCACTTGTCTGTAATCAGACAATAATTGCAAACAATGAGCAAAAGCAAAAGATGAAAGAGATAGGTCATGAGAGTTTTAAAGGGAGAGAGAGAGAAGTGCAGAGACAAAGAGGTTTGGGCAGGTCTTCAGCTAATCACGGCTGGGTTTAAACTTTGACTTTGTCATGTACTAGCTATGCCATTGCACAGAAATATTTATACTCTTAATGTACATTGAAAGGTTCACCCAATTATATGATCCTTAAACTTGCCTGAATAGCATTGCCAATCAGTGCCAAATTATGGAAAGTTTTGTACTGTAGGCCTACACCCACTAAGGCCTGGATTAAGGCTACCCAAACTGATTTCACATAGAATGCTAATAGCCAACTGACTGTGGGTATTTGCATTCCATTATTGGCCCTTATTGCAATAGGATTTGAGTACAAGAATAAGGAAATCTTGCTGCAATCGTACAGGGCTTTGGTGAAACCACACCTGGAGTATTGTGTGTGTTTTTTGTGTCTATATTTAAGGAAGGATATATTTGTATTGGAGATGGTCCAGCGAAGGTTCATTGGGATGAGAGGCTGAGTAAATTGGGCCTATACTCTTTGAAGTTTAGAGGAATGAGAGCCGATCTCATTGAAACATTAATAATCAGAAGGGATTTGACAGGGTAGACACTGAGAGGTTGTTTCCCCTGGCTGGAGAATCTAGAACACAGGGGTACAATCTCAGGATAAGGGGGTCAATCATTTAGGACTGAGATGAGAAATTTCTTCACTCAAAGTGTTGTGAATCTTTGGAATTTTCTACCCCAGAAGGTTGTGTATGCTTCACCAATGAATATATTTAAGGCTGAGATAGTCATATTTTTGATCTCTCAGGAAACAGGGGGAGTGGGTGGGAAAGTGGAGTTAAGGCTGATGATTTGCAATGATCATACTAAATGGTGAAGCAGTATCAATGGGCTGTACTCCTGCTCTTATTTCTATGTTTTTATGTTCCTATGTTCATCAGTTTGGACTCCATTTGAATCCAGGTCTTGTCGGCAGAAGACCAAAGTCTGACCCAGTAAGCTATCCATCTATTCTCCTACCATCCAGTTATGGATTTTCTTCCACTTTCCTCCCCTTTTTAGGTTAATACTTTTACCTATTCTTTTGTCTTTTTCCTCATTCTACCTATCATTTTTACTTTAATGTTCATCTGCAAAAGCTGTGCCTAGACCATGATTGTCAATGTATGGAGATGGAAATTAACTTGGTGGTAGATCATGTCCACAGCACTGAGGGGCAATGAAATAAATAGCAGTGAGGGAGGGGTAAAGAGCTCACAGCTCATGAATGTATGGAGCTATGAAAGACATTGTAACATAAGCTTCAGCTCAAAGTACAAAGTTTGAAAAATAGAGTAAAAGGTAGGCTTCAGAGCTGCTGGAAGTCATTGGAGATATTAGATTGATTCCCTATTATACCTGGAGTTTGAAATTCCCTTTGGGAACAATTGATAATTGAGGTGTGGATACAATCTTAGTTGAGTCCTGGCTCTTCTCTCTCCATTATCTTTTATTCTTCTACTTCCTTCTTCTAGGATAGATTCATTCCTACCACAAATGATGCTCTTCATTTCCATGGTGGATCTGACATGACTCTTTTTACAGTAAGCATGCAGCAACATACTGTCCAGGGTAGATGATTGACAGCTCTTGTGAAAGTTTTGAGTTGAACCACCATCTCACCCACTGAAAGAACAATTAAAGCACCCTTATCATTAAAATCCAATGCTCATATAAGTGATTCTATAAGGTGGTCTGATAGAGGTTGTAAAAAGATGAAGGGATACAATAGTGTTGACATAGAAAGGGTGTTTCCAATTGTGGGGGTATCCAAAACTTGGGGGCATAAATATAAGATAGTCGCCAATAAAGCCAACAGGGATTTCAGGAGCAACCTCTTTATTCAGCGAGTGGTAAGAATGTGTAAGTCACTACCATATGAAGCCGTTGAGGTGATTAGCACAGGTATTTCTTAAGGGAAGTCAGATAAGTATATGATGCAGAAAGGGATAGAAGGATTTGTTCATAGGTTGAGATGAAGTTAGGTAGGAGGAAACTCACGTGGAGCATAAACTTCAGCATAGAACTCTTGGGCTGGAAGATATGTTTGTGTGCTTAAAAGTCTATGCAAGACTGCCAGGCACCATTTCCTCTAGTAACAAAAACAACCTTGTTCCAAAAATGCTTCATTATTGTAAGTATTGTTAATTTACTTTGCAGTTGAAAATAGAATCATAGATGCATACAGCGCAGAAAGGCAGCTATTTGGTCCATTGTGCCCGTGCCAACATTTTGAAAGAGTTTTTCAATTAGTCCCACTCCCTTGTTCTTCCCCCATAGCCGTGCAAAGGTTTCATTTTCAAGTATGTATTGTTTCCCAATAAAAGCTGTTACTGAGTCTACTTTCACCACCCTTTCAGGCAGTGCATTCAAGATTATAGCGACTTGTCACTAAAATCCATAAGAGTTCATGTAATTCTACTGGCAGCAACTACCTAATGAGAGGTTATACCTAAATCAAAAAGGAAGTCTTACAATTAACAATGCAAAGTTGCACTTTGAAGCTGTCTGCTAGCTTTTGGTTGATAGTGACAGCCAACATCAGGAAACCGTTCCTAAAGTCTGAAGTTATTTTTTTAAATGAAATTAAGCTTTATTGCTGAGTGTTGGTGTAATTTTGACAAAAATATAAAATATTAAGGGATGTACCCAAGCAAATTAGAAACTATTCAATTGTAAGTTTGCTGAAAAACACTACTTATCAAACCATGAGACTTTAATAAAATCACTTTTATCTAAAACTACACCTACGTATCCATCTATCTATATAAGTACGTATGTACATATTTACAGAAACACATATATATAAGTAAACATAAAGATATTTATGTGTATGATGTCTATGGTTACAAAAGCTATTTACCAATGAGTGATATCAAGAGAAGCTTGCTAGTTATTGTTTAAGTATTAATGTTTACAGATTTACCATCAGATTCACAAAGGGTTCCAAATTTGTGTCTGTTCAGCTAACTTATGTAACTAAGCCATGCAGAGCATAAGGCCCCAGATTCTATTCCCATTCTGTGCAGAACTAGCTGACAGGCACGTGGAAACAGGAGTAAAGCATTAGCCCTTCAAGCCTGTTCCATCATTCAATTAGATCCTGCAGAAATGGCTGATAAGAACATAGGAACAGGAATAAATCAGGTGGCCCCTTGAGCCTGTTCAGCCTGTAATCAATGAGCTGTATCACTCTGCATCCTCAACAAGATCTATGTCCTCCTGTTCAGGTTTCCCAACAGGAATCCATGACAACACGTCTGCTGTTGTTCGCTGCTTGCTTTTACATATTTGTCTGGTTCCTTCACCTACTGTTCCAGGGAAATCTTCTGTCTGGTTTCTTCAAGGTTTTTCAATTCATCTCCTTTAAAGATGAGTTGTAGGTCTGTGCAAACTTTTCAACTTAACAGTAAACATTCTTGATTGTAGGTTACATGTAACCTCTCTGAAATTTCCTTTCCTCTGTACTGGAGTTTAGCAGTCCATTGTCCCTTGACATTCAGCTGAATACCTCCTGGACTGTGGAATCTTATGGTCAATGGCTGGAGAAGTCTGGTTTTAACCACTTTCCTGTGCCTGAAAGAATTGAAACTCCTTCTCCAGCATCTAATTTGAAGTTTGTTTTATGTTTGTTGACCATAATATCTGCACTCCAATAGTTCCCATTTGATACTGAGACTTCTCCCAAGAAAGAACCAAAAGTTCATGTGCACCACATTACCATAGTCAATCCTCACTGTTCCCTAATCGAAAAGCTCAGTCAAATTAGTTAGACACAATTGGTTCTTTTTCTTCTTCAACTTCTTGAATGGTTCTTGATCTTGGCTGTTTCTCCTTTAATTGTTTTGCTAAAAACCGTTTGCTGCAGCAAACTGATTTAAAACGGGCTCTCTTTTTGCAGGAATGGCACTCTGCATTTTTGATGGGACATTTTTGGTGCTGATGCAGCCTTTTCTCCCTAGAACAAGAATACTGAATAATGGCAGCTCTTCTCTATTTTTCTGTTTGGGATTAGATATGCTGCAATTTCTATGTGCTTATAAACGGGCTGTATCAGCTGTTTGTTTCCATGAGATTTCTTTCTCACTTGGAAAAAAGATTTTGTTTTGTTTTCTCTCTAACAGATTGCCTTTTTATCTGTACAGTCTTCAATGGGGTCAAATATTTGCTTGACTGAAGATAATCCAATAGTATCTCTTCTAAGACTCCCAAAACAATGTGATTCTGCATTAATTCATCTCTCAGGGCTCCATATTCACAATTTTAAGCTAATCAATATGACTTGTTAATAAAGGAATCTATGCTCTCTCTCAGTCTTTGGCTATGCCTATTAAATTTTGCTTTCTCTATAAATGTATTTTTGGAAAGACTAAAACAAGTATCAAAAGCTTTGATAACTTCTTCATATGTCACTGTTTCTTTGCTTATGCCCTGTCTGACCATTGCACCATCTACACTATTGCCTATGGCATAGATTAAGGTATTGACCTGTTGCTTGCTAATATTTTCTGATAGTCCTGATGCTGTTCTGTACCTGATGAACCTGCAGTGTCAGTTCTGCCACTTTTTGACTTGATCCAGGCCCTCCACGTGGTTGAAGCACTTTGGTAAAGGAACAATTTTTTCCATGTCTGCATTTTACTGTTGCCTTCGCTGGAGTTCAGTGAAGATTTTCCCACACTGCCCTAGTCATGCAGTGGTTTCTCTTGCTGCTTCTTCCAGTCACTGGGCTCTTCACTTCCTGCTCCTTTCATTATGTTTTTCTGCTGCCACCATCTATTATTATAATTGTGGGTCTTAGATGCGGTGGTTGTGGGTCTGGACTTACAGATAATGCTGAGGGCAATGCTATTCATAAACTCTACCTTTTGTTCAGCATTATATTAACTGTACAATACAGAATCAGTACAATTCTCTACATAGAACTATCTCTCTCCATGCTCTGTTCTCATGTGACCTTATATGTGTAGACCATATATTTACATATTTAGCATTAACCCCCCTTTATACTACAATGCAAATGAGAACCAGAATGAATATAGAAAATTCAGAGAGGAAGTGAAAAAAGAAATGGACAGCAAAGAGAGAGTATGAGAAGAGACTGGCAGCTAACATAAAAGGGAATCCAAAAGTCTACTATAGGTATATAAATTGTAAAGGGGTGGTAAAAGGAATAGAACTGATTAGGGATCAAAAAGACAATTTACACATGGAGGCAGGGGGCATGGTTAAGTAACTAAATGAGTAATTTGCATTAGTCTTCATAAGGAAGAAGACGCTGTCAAAGTCGTAGTGAAAGAGGAGGTGTTTGAGATACCAGGTAGGTTAAAAATTAATGGAAAGCAAGTATTAGAAAGGCTAGCTGCACATGAAGTTTATAAGTCTTCAGGACTGGAATGGGATGTGTCCAAGGATACTGAGGAAAGTAAGAATGGAAATTGTGGAGGCACTGGCCCTAATCTTCCAATCTCCATAGACAGGTAGGTTAGTGTCAGAGGACTGGAGAACTACAAACATTACAACCTTGCCAAAAAAGGGTATAAGGATAAACCCAGCAACTGCAGCCCAGTCAATTTAACCTTGGTGGTGAGGAAGCTTTTAGAAATGAAAATCTGGGCCAAATTAAATTTACTTGGATGAGTTGGATTAATTGAAAAAAGTCAGTATGGATTTGTTAAGGGCAAATCGTGTCTAACTAATCTGATTGAGCTATTTCATGAGGGAACAGAGAGGATGGACAAGGGTAATGTGGTTAATGTGGTGCACATGAACTTCCAAAAGGCATTTCATTTGGCCCAGATAGTCGGAGACCAGACGTACCCCGAAAAATATGGGCAGAATTTTCCTGTCGGCGATTTGGGGGCGGGAAAATGAGGAGGGATGACATCGGGAGGAACCCCCGACGTCATTCCGGTCCCTTAAAATTTTTAGGAAAGCAGGCGGACAGCGAAATCAGCTGTCTGCCTGCCGACCTGTCAATGGCCAATTGAGGCCATTGACAGGGTCATTAAGATAATTAAAGACCCTGCCCGTCCAACTTTAAGGCTGGCGGGCAGGCCAGGAGCCCCAGCGGACTTCTGATAATACATGAAACCTCATCCACTGGCGGAATGAGGTTTCATGTCCGTTTTTAAAAACTTCAATAAAGTTTATGTGCTTCTTATTAACATGTCCCATCTCATGTGACATTGTCAAAATGGCGGCGGGCCCTGTTTCGGCGGTGGAGTTCGGCTGTCTGCCCGCCACCGAGCCGGTGGGGCCCACCTGCCCATCAAGGTAAAAATTCTGGCCTATGTGTCAGGACACCTCAGAAGTCCTGACATGTGCACATCCACTGTACTTACGTGGGAAGTCTAAACTTCCCATTGCTGGTTTTATGCTGCCCAGGCTGCTCCGGGATTCCAACAACAGTGGGATCAGATGGCCAGAACCATGGAGGTTATGGGCTATTTGCCCCATATTACCATGATTTTTATACAGGTTTACTTAGAGATTTTTATAGGTTATAAAACCAACTTAACTCTAGGCAAATCAGCTGGAGTGTCAAAGCACTCTAGAACATACAACAATACTCACCCCCATCCTGGACAATGTTCAGCCTCCTCTCCCAACAATGTTCACCCCCTCCCCTGCCCCTAGCCGCCTCCCCCGGACAGTGCTCACCCAACCCCCACTCCAGACAGTGCTCACCGCTCCCCCACATCCCGGACAGTGCTCACCCCCTTCTACACCTCCTCTCCCAACTCACCTTCTGGAAGTCCTGGCTCCTGGCCCAGTCAATGTTGGAACAGCTAGCATTGTCAGGGAGAGAGGTGGCATTGGGGTGAGTTGACCATTTTCATGGTGTAAGGGGGTGGGTGCTGAACATTGTCAGGGGTGAGGGAGGGAGATGAACATTGTTGGGGTGAGGGAGCAGGTGAACACTGTTAGGGGTGAGGCTGGGGGTTGTGAACATTTTTGGGGTTAAGGGAACGGGTGAACACTGTTGGGGGTGAGGCTGGGGGTTGTGAACATTGTTGGGGGTAAAGGAGGAGGTGAACACCGTTGGGGTTGAGGGTGGGGTATAAACATTGTCGGGGGTGAAAGAGGGAGTGAACGCTGTTGGGGGTGAGGGAGGGGGATGAATATTGTCGGTGGTGAGGGAGGGAGATGAACATTGACGGTGGTGAGGGAGGGAGATGAACATTGTCAGTGATGAGGGAGGGGGATGAACATTGTTGGCGTTGAGGGAGGGGGATGAACATTGTCGGCGGTGAGGCTGAGGGTTGTAAACATTGTTGGGGGTAAAGGAGGAGGTGAACACTGTTGGGGGTGAGGGTGGGGGTGTAAACATGGTCGGGGTGAGGGAGAGGGATGAACATTGTCGGTGGTGAGGGAGGGGGATGAACATTGTCGGCGGTGAGGGAGGGGGAATGAACATTGTCGGGGGTGAGGCTGGGGGTTGTAAACATTGTTGGGGATAAGGGAGGTGGTGAATACTGTTGGGCTGAGGGTGGGGGATTTGAACACTATCAGGGGTAAGAGGGGAGTGAACACTTTGGGGGTGAGGGATGGGGGTTAGCACAGACAGTGGGGTGAGGTCATGCAGTTTTGGAGCTTGACAGCTCCAGGCAATCTTAAACCTGTGTGTTTTTCCCTCAGTTCATTCAAAGAACTACAAGTAATTTGATTTAGAAATGTTGGGCAGGGGATATTTAATAATTGTTGATACTGAAAATCACACTTTCTGCTATGAAACAGGGCTGGAAATAGCAGAATTAATACAAGCTTTGGGGCATTTAAACTCTTACTTACCAGAATACGGCAGCTAGTGCCGTAAAAGGGCAACATGGCTTGGCCCCTCCTATGCTGCGCCGAGGCCTGCCTGGTTTTCTACGATGGAGGCTTCAGTGAACAGCCAACATCAGGAGCCTGGCCTCAAAAAAAATGGTAGCCAATAAGTGTGTATTTTTTCCTATGATTAGCGTCAATCAGAACTGTTGGAAGATTAGGGCCAAAGTGTCCCATAACAGGCTTGTCAGTGAAGTTGAAGACTGTGGAATAAACGAGACAGTGGCAGCATGGATACAAAATTGTCCGAGTGATAGGAAGCAGCGAGTAGTGGTGAACAGTTGTTTTTCAGATTGGAGGAAGTTATAGTGGGATCCCCTAGAGGTTGGTATTAGGACCATTGCTTTTCTTGATCCATGTTAATGACCTAGACTTGGGCGTGCAGGGCACAATTCCAAAATTTTCAGATGGCACAAAACTTGGAAGTATCGTGAATTGTGAGGAGGATAGTGATTGGCTTCAAGAGGACATAGACAGGCTGGTGTAATGGGCAGACAAATATCAGATGAAATTTAATGCAGAGAAGTGTAAGTGATAGATTTTGTCAGGAAGAATGAGGAAAAGCAATATAAAATAAAGATACACTTCTAAAGGGGATGAAGGAGCAGAGGGACCCACACACAAATCACTGGAGGTGGCAAAGCAAGCTGAGAAAGAGGTTAATAAGGCATTGGGGGCTCTGGGCTTTATAAATAGAGGTATAATGTGCAAAAGCAAGAAAGTTATGGTAAACCTGTAAAAAACAATGATTTGGCCTCTCCTGGGGTATTCTGGGCACCACACTTTCTGAAGGATTGGATAGCATTGGATAGGGCAGAGAAAAGATTGATAAGAATTGGCTTCTGGCATGCGGGATTTCAGTTAGGTGAATAGTTCGAGAAGCTGGGGCTGTTCTCCTTAGAGAAGAGAAAGTTGAGAGGAGATGTGATATGTGTAGAAACTCATGAGGGGTCTGAGAAGTAGATAGAGAGAAACTGTTCCAGGTGGAAGGGTCAAGATCAGAGGACAGGAATTTAAGGTGATTGGCAAAAGAATCAAAGGCGACATGAGGAAAAACTTTTTTGTGTAGTGAGTGGTTAGGATACGGAATGCACTGCTTGAGAATGTGATGGTGGCAGATTCAATCGTGGCTTTCAAAAGGGATTTGGATAATTATCTGAAGAGAAAAAAATTTTTAGGACCATGGGGAAAAGCAGAAGAGTGGGACTGACTGAGTTGTTCTTACAGAGAGCCAGCACAGCCATGATGGGCTGTAACCATTCTATGGTTCTATGATTGTTATGTTTCACACTTGATGAACCTTTGCGATATTAGGGCATCCCTGGCATCTTGGGCAGCAATGTAAGCACTTGAAATATAAACCTAAAATGTTGGAAATACTCAGCAGGTCAAGTAGCATCCACAGAGAGAAACAAAGTTGATGTTTCAGGTCAATGACCTTTCATCAGGACTGGAAAAAGTTACAGATGTAATAGGTTTTGAGCAAGGAGTGGGTGGGACAAGGACAAAAGGAAGGTCTGTGATAGGATGGAAGACAGGGGAGATTAAATGACAGAAGAGTTAGTCTCACAGGTACAAAAGGAATGGTGAATGGACAAGAAAAGAAACAAAAGATGTCTCTAGAGCAGGTTACTATTGCCTGAAAGCAAAAATAAGAGAAAAACAAAACTTACGAAGAAAAAGAAACAAAATAAGGGAACACAGTTTACATTCTAAAGCTGTTGAACTCAATGTTGAGTCTGAAAGGTTGTAAAGTGCCTAATCGAAAGATGAGGTGCTGTTCCTCAAGCTAATGTTGAACTTCAATGGAACAGTGCAGCAGGCCAAGGACAGAGATGTCAGCATGAGAGCAAGGTGGAGAATTAAAATGACAGGTCACCAGAAGCTCAGGGTCATGCTTGCGGACTGAAAGGAAGTGTTCCACAAAGCAGTTATCCAATCTGCATTTGGTTTCCCCATTGTAGAGGAGACCACATTGTGAGCAGTGAGAACAGTAGACTAAATTGAAAGAAGTACACGTAAATTGCTGCTTCACCTGGAAGGAATGCTTACGGCCCTGGACAGTGAGGAGAGAGACGGTAAGAGGGCAGGAGTTACATCTCCTGTGTTTTCATGGAAAGGTGCCGTGGGAAGGGGATGAGGTATTGGGGGGTGATTGGGGAGTGGACAAGGGTATCACGGAGGGAACAGTCCCTTCAGAATGCTGAAAGGGGTGGGGAAGGTGTGTTTGGTGGTACCACCATGCTGGAGGTGGAGGAAATGACAGAAAATAGTCCATTGAATATGGAGACTGGTAGGGTGCAAGTTGTGGACATGGGGAACCCTATAGTGGTTCTGGGAGGGAGAGGAAGGGTTGTGAGCAGAAATGTGGAAAATGTTGGGTCCTGTCAACCATGGTGCGGGGACTCCTTGGTTGAGGAAAAAAGAAGACATCTCAGAAATCCTGGTGTGGGAAGTTGCATCAATGGAATAGATGCGATGGAGATGGAGGAACTGGGAGGATGGAATGGAGACCTTACAGAGTGTAGGGTGTGAGGATGTGTAGTCAAGGTAGCTGTGGGAGTCAGTGGGTTTATAATGAATATTAGTAATAGCCAATTGCCAGAAATGGAGACAGAGAAGTCAAAGAAGGGCAGAGTTGGAGATGGATCATGTGAATCTTAGAGTTGGAAGCAAAGTTGATGAAGTTTTTCAATTTCAGGCAAGAGCAGGACATGGCACTGATACAGTTATCAATGCATCTGAAAAAGAGTTGAGGGAGGGGGCCCGAGTAGGACTGGAACAAGGAATATTCCACATATTCCATAAAAAGACAAGCTTGGATCCACACGGTCATCACATGAGCAGCTGGTCTGGTCAGGTGCCCCATCTTTATTCTCCTCCTCTTCCTTCTGTTCCTCGTCCTCTTCTATGCCCTCCACATCCAAAAATGAGGGACGAACACTTTCTTCTTCCATCGCCTGCAAACCTTTTTCTTATGCATGTGCTGATCCACCATAGTATGTTATCACTGCTATGGATGATGATAGTCTTCAACAACAACAACAACAATAATGTGCATTTATACAGTGTATTTAATGGAGTAAAATGTCCCAAGGCTATTTGCAAGTGCTGTCAAAAATAAAATTGACACTGAGCCGTATAAGGCGATATTAGTGTAGATGATCAAATGTTAGGTCAAATAGATAGGTTTTAAAGGAAAAAAGGGAGGTAGAGAGATTTAGGGAGGGTTCCAGAACTTCAGGCATTGTCAGCTGAAGGCAGTGATCAAAATCAAGGATGCACACGAATTTGAGGAATGCAGACAGTTGGGGTTGTAGGGTTGGAGGAGGTTACAGATATAGGAAGGGGCAAAGACACACAGAATTTGAAAATAAGAATTATCTGATGTACATCCAACACTCCTCCCATCCTGAACTTGTCAATTCAAAATCCTTAAAGTTTCAAAAAATCAGTTTCCACACAAGCACTCTGCCAAATGTTTGCCAGAGGGAACCAAGGCACCAGCTGCAATAATTGAGCTTTTATTCAGATGGGACAATGACAAGTTTAAATAACCACCTCAACTGCTGTTCACATTCACCACCATGTCCCTGGTTAGTTTCCTGAGCTTGGGAAACCTATGCTGCTCTAGTAAAAATTGGAGTAAAAAAGTTAAAACAAATTAGAGATACCTCACTAAGATCACTAATTGCACAAAGAGTACTGCCCGCATCCAATTAGAAATCACTGACTTCAGAGAGTAGGTTTGTTGCCAGCATTCAAATAGGCCTCGGTTAAACCTTGAAATGGGCGTGTTGAGGCAGGTTATACTTTCATTCTAAAAATCTAAATTTTCTACCCTCTTCAAGTCTCAACCCCCATGTTGTGCTCAGGAATATGCAAATAAGCTGATCTCATAGTTTCTGATGGGATCAGTGCTGGAGACAGTCGGAAGTCAGAATCCCACCCTAATGCACTCCAGGCAGCAAATAAAGGACCCAGGGGCCTAGATCTTCCAGTCAGCTGCAATGCTGAGTGCATCTCCTTGATAAGTTCAATAAGGGCAGTAGTGTCGGGGAAAGGAGAGGACACAACCCCTTTTTACAACAGTACCTGCCATATTCAGGTAAGTTTTATAAGGTCCAAGGCAATGAATGAGGGTGGGTTAGTGGATGTATGAGTAGATGGACAGGTGGGTAAATTGAACAGGTAGGTGACTGAGTTAGGTGGTTAGGTGGGTGGGATGGGTAGGTGGGTAGGTTGGTGATGTGGTTAGGTGAGTCTAGTGGGTGAGGTGGGTAGGTGGGTGATTGGGTAGTCGAGTTAGGGGGTTAGTTGGGTTGGGTCGAGAGGTAGTCAGGTGGTCGGGGTGTAGTCGGGTTCGGGTCAAGGGTGTAGTCAGATGGTTGGAGGGGTGGTCGGGAGGTGTAGTCAGGTGGTCAGGGAGTAGTCAGGTCAGGTCGGTGGGGGAGGTAGTCAGATGGTCGGGGGCTCGTCAGGTTGGGGGGGTGATTGGAAGAGTGGGTTGTGGAGTTACTCAGCTGCTAGACCAGGTATTAAACTGTCTAACATTTTGTGGGTAAATATCTGGGAAAGTTCCATGTAACTAGTCTTATTCTCCACCAGAGCCAGGGACATTCATGGAGGGTCCCAGGCAGCAGGGAATCGCCCCATTGAAAGTTTAAACTTCCCAGGCAATTCCCACATATGTATGTGCAGCAGGACTTCTGCGGGTTCCCAACATACTTCTTCTGAAGTATGCCCCATTTCCGATGATCCAAAGACAGGAAGATTTGGGCCAGGGAGTTCAAGGCCTAAATATGTATGTTTAGGAAGGTGGTAAAGTGGAACAAACATCTGGAAAAATAGTTCACATGTCGTGACCAACCGATTGTCAAGGGAGGACATGGACCTATGGATATCAGGGGAACTACATAGAACTTGCTGAATGTACTGAATCGTGTCAACTTTTCCTAGGTTGACTGTTAAACTCATAAATTGTTCACTTTGTGAGAAAAATAAGCCTGACAGTTCATATTCTGATACTTACTACCTAACTACGAACAAGCACTCTCCAGTGATGGCAGATTAGGATTGGGTTCTCTGGGAGGAAAATTGTCAAAATATAAAGGCCCAGAACCTTCTCATCAGCGGTGGAGTTGGAGTGCATGCCACTGCACTCCAGCGAGCCCTTTTCACGCTGGAGCTGTTGAGACTTCTTCTTCCGGCTGCAGGATGGATGACTGAGCTCAAGAAGACTGGTGGCAAATGGTGAGGCCAGGATTGCTGAGGCCATGCCACCCCCATCCCCCCACAACCCCCCCCCACACCCCACCCCCACCCACCACCACCACTATTGAGGAAGGAATGCCACTTGGGCTTCAGCAGTATTTCAGTGTTCTGATAGGTATTTTTTTTAAGCTTTTCAGCATTAAAAACAAAACATTTCTAACCTTTTAAACCCTTTCACTTTTTTTATAAGTTTGCACAAACTTTCATTTAATGTAATTAAAAGTGGAACATTTTGAAACAAACTAAATAAGTACCTAAAATGAAATTAATGGGAAAGCGTATTCCACAGTATTGAAAGTGCAGCCTAGTCAAATAAATAGATGAACAGAACAAAAAATAAAAAATACCTGGAAAAACTCAGCAGGTCTGGCAGCATCGGCGGAGAAGAGTACAGTTGACGTTTCGAGTCTTCATGACCCTTCAACAGAACTAAGTAAAAATAGGAGAGGGGTGAAATATAAGCTGGTTAAGGGGACGGGGGTGGGGGGGTGGGGTGGTAGAGCTGGATAGAGGGCCAGTGATAGGAGGAGATAACCAAAAGATGTCACAGACAAAAGAACAAAGAGGTGTTGAAGGTGGTGATATTATCTAAAAGAATGTGCTAATTAAGAGTGACTAGCAGGACAAGCAAGGTACAGATAGCTCTAGTGGGGGTGGGGTGAAATAAGACTAAAAGGGCATAAAAGGTATAGATTTAAAAATAATGGAAATAGGTGGGAAAAGAAAAATCTATATAAATTATTGGAAAAAACAAAAGGGAGGGGGAAGAAACGGAAAGGGGGTGGGGATGGAGGAGGGAGTTCAAGATCTAAAATTGTTGAACTCAATATTCAGTCCGGAAGGCTGTAAAGTGCCTAGTCGGAAGATGAGGTGCTGTTCCTCCAGTTTGCGTTGAGCTTTACTGGAACAATGCAGCAAGCCAAGGACAGGCATGTGGGCAAGAGAGCAGGGTGGAGTGTTAAAATGGCAAGCGACAGGGAGGTCTGGGTGATGCTTGCGGACAGACCGAAGGTGTTCTGCAAAGCGGTCATCCAGTCTGCGTTTGATCTCTCCAATGTAGAGGAAACCGCATTGGGAGCAATGAATGCAGTAGACTAAGTTGAAGGAAGTGCAAGTGAAATGCTGCTTCACTTGAAAGGAGACGGTGAGGAGAGAGGAAGTGAAGGGGCAGGTGTTGCATATCTTGCGTTCGCATGGGGAGGTGCCGTCGGAGGGAGTTGAGGAGTAGGGGGTGATGGAGGAGTGGACCAGGGTGTCACGGAGGGAACGATCCCTATGGAATGCGACCAGGAGGGGTGAAGGGAAGATGTGTTTGGTGGTGGCATCATGCTGGAGTTGGCGGAAAGGGCAGAGGATGATCCTTTGAATGCGGAGGGTGGTGGGGTGATAAGTGAGGACAAGGGGGACCCTATCATGTTTCTGGGAGGGAGGAGAAGGCATGAGGGCGGATGCGCGGGAGATGGGCCGAACACGGTTGAGAGCCCTGTCAACTACCGTGGGTAGAAAACCTTGGTTAAGGAAGAAGGAGGACATGTCAGAGGAACTGTTTTTGAAGGTAGCATCATCAGAACAGATGCGACGGAGGCAAAGGAACTGAGAGAATGGGATGGAGTCCTTACAGGAAGTGGGGTGTGAAGAGCTGTAGTCGAGGTAGCTGTGGGAGTCGGTAGGCTTGTAATGGATATTGGTGGACAGTCTATCACCAGAAATTGAGACAGAGAGGTCAAAGAAGGGAAGGGAAGTGTCAGAGATGGACCATGTGAGAATGATGGAGGGGTAGAGATTGGAAGCAAAATTAATAAATTTTTCCAGGTCCCGACGAGAGCATGAAGCAGCACCGAAGTAATCATCGATGTACCGGAGAAAGAGTTGTGGGAGGGGGCCGGAGTACGACTGGAACAAGGAATGTTCCACATACCCCATAAAGAGACAGGCATAGCTGGGGCCCATGCGGGTACCCATAGCCACACCTTTTATTTGGAGGAAGTGAGAGGAGTTAAAGGAGAAATTATTCAGTGTGAGAACAAGTTCAACCAGACGGAGGAGAGTAGTGGTGGATGGGGATTGTTCGGGCCTCTGTTCGAGGGAGAAGCAGAGAGCCCTCAGACCATCCCGGTGGGGGATGGAGGTGTAGAGAGATTGGATCCCACCTATTTCCATTATTTTTAAATCTATACCTTTTATGCCCTTTTAGTCTTATTTCACCCCACCCCCACTAGAGCTATCTGTACCTTGCTTGTCCTGCTAGCCACTCTTAATTAGCACATTCTTTTAGATAATATCACCACCTTCAACACCTCTTTGCCCTTGTGTCTGTGACAGCTTCTGGTTATCTCCTCCTATCACTGGCCCTCTATCCAGCTCTACCCGTGCCCCCCCTTAAACCAGCTTATATTTCACCCCTCTCCTATTTTTACTTAGTTCTGTTGAAGGGTCATGAGGATTCATAACATCAACTGTATTCTTCTCCGCCGATGCTGCCAGACCTGCTGAGTTTTTCCAGATATTTTTTATTTTTTGTTTTGGATTTCCAGCATCCGCAGCTTTTTGTTTTTAATAAGATGAACAGTGTTTACTTAACAGTTGCATGACATAGGAAAGCAATTGTGGATCCTTGATTGACACATTATTGCTGCACTGCTCAAGATGGCATTGTCTATGTCTAATCTATCACATTTCGACCTGCGCTCCGAAGCATCATCTGTATCCCCATGGTGACAGAAGTGACTGTGACATTTTGAACACATAACAGCAGGCTTTGCAATTACAACAGAAAAATGCTTAGTTCTCCACTCTGGAGGTGAAGAATTGGAAGATAGTTTCACCCCTCCACAGAACAACTAGGATTCAGCAAAAATGCACTAATGAGCTGCCTCATTCCCAAGAATACAATATATGAAACAATTGTCTTCCAATGCACTAAGCAAGAAACAAATGAGATAATTGATCAATATTGCATGCGATTGAGGCAACTAGATATTAAATGTGACTTTAGTGATGTTGAATATGTCAAACAGAAAAACAAACACAGATAATCAAGGTTGTCTCTCTAGCCAACTATGTCGAAAAGCACTGGGAAAGACAGAAAGCTGTCAGAGCTGCTGATGTTAGCAAGAGCATTATCGCTTTCAGAATCCAGAGGCTGCCAACAGTAACCCTGTTGTAGATTGTAGATTGGTCACATTCCAGGAATCCAGTTGGTAAGTGACAATAAAAGTCTCACAAACAGAACTGTGACTTGTCCAAGCAAAGTTTTCGCTGTAGTGGTGCTCCAGTGTAAAAAGGTAATGGCTCACTGGACAAAATGTCATGCTGCTGGCAAACAGTGTAAAGCTTGTGGCAAACTCAACCGCTTGGCTTGTGTTTATTGCTTTCCTGCAAAATCAGCTGTTAAGACCAATACCACCAGACTGGTACCACATACATGTACCACACCAAAAGGGCGATAGAATGCAGCCAATGTAGGGGCCTTGAATGACCCTGAATATGCTTTTGTGCTCTCTTTCAGATACAGCAACTAGCCACCTGTGACAGTGACCATTGGCTGCTCGGATGTAGATGCTCCCATATATACAGTGACAAACCATTGATAGATCTTGGGACCTTTGAAACATTAGACACATTCAATGAGACCAGAATAAATGCTCTATTGTATGTCATGTCTGAAGAATGTGACATGCTTTTCAGTTTTCACATAGCAAAAGATGTGTATATGATTGCAGTTACATACGCAGTTCCTAGACATATGAACAGTATTCCTGAATAGTACACTGACTGCTTCACTGGTATTGGAAAACTGAAAAGTGTTACATGCAAGTTGCATGTAGACTCCAAAGTGCACTGGTTGTGCATCAATGGTGGTGAATACCTTCCAAAAGGTTTAATTTAATTTAAAGGGGTAAGTCATGGCAGGAGAGCTCAAAGCCATGGTGTGCTCCTCCTGCTCTCTGTGGGAAGCCGGTAACATTTCCAGTGCCCAGGGCCAGCAGGTGTGCGGGAAGTGTCTCCAGTTGCAGCTCATGCTCCGGGTTACGGAGCTGGAGCAGTGGCTGGGGACACTGTGGAGCATCCGCAAGGCGGAAAGTGTCGTGGATAGCACTTACAGAGAGGTGGTCACACTGCAGGCTAAGAGACCACAGGTAGGGAGGGAATGGGTGACCACCACGCAGAGCAAGAGGACTAGGCAGGAAGTGCAGGAATCTCCTGTGGCTATTCCCCTGCAAAACAGATATACCGCTTTGGATACTGTTGGGGGGAATGGCCTCTAAGGGGAAAGCAGCAACAGGCAAATTCGTTGCATCATGGTTGGCTCTGCTGCACAGGGGAGGAGTAAAAAGTGTGGCAATGCAATAGTTGTAGGGGATTCAATTGTAAGGGGAATAGATAGGCGTTTCAGTGGCCACAAACAAGACTCCAGGATGGTATATTGCCTCCCTGGTGCTAGGGTCAAGGATGTCTCAGAGCAGCTACAGGACATTCTGAAGGGGGAGGGTGAACAGCCAGTGGTCGTGGTACACATTGGTACAAACGACATAGGTAAAAAAAAGGGATGAGGTCCTAAAAGCAGAATATAGGGAGTTAGGAAATAAGTTGAAAAGTAGGACCTCAAAGGTAGTGATCTCAGGATTACTACCAGTGTCACGTGCCAGTCAGGGTAAAAATAGCAGGATATATTGGATGAATACATGGCTGAAGAAATGGTGTGAGGGGGAGGATTTCAGATTCCTGGGACATTGGGACCGGTTCTGGGGGAGGTGGGACCTAGTTTGTTAATACTGGTCACAAACAAGCAGCTGCATATACGTTGGGTTTGTTTGTGCAATGACGGTGCGCAGCCAGAATCGTACTCGTCGGGCCAAGGGAAGGGATCTTTCACAATTTCTCTGTCACCTAAACAAGACATTTGAATTGATAAAAACAAAAAACTGCGGATGCTGGAAATCCAAAACAAAAATAGAAACACCTGGAAAAACTCAGCAGGTCTGGCAGCATCGGCGGAGAAGAGCAAAGTTGACGTTTTGAGTCCTCATGACACTTCAACAGAACTAAGTAGAAATGGGTGAAATATAAGCTGGTTTAAGAGGGTGGGGGGGGGGGGGGAGCGGGGGTGGGGTGTTGTTGGGACAAGCAAGCAGTGATGGGAGGAGATAACCAAAAGATGTCACAGACAAAAGATCAGAGAGGTGTTGGAGGTGGTGATATTGTCTAAAAGAATGTGCTAATTAAGAGTGGAGAGCAGGACAAGCAAGGTAGCTCTAATGGGGCTTGGGTGAAATAAACGATTGGTGGAATACATTTAAAAATAATGGAAATAGGTGGGAAAAGAAAAATCTATATAAATTATTGGAAAAAACAAAAGGGAGGGGGAAGAAACAGAAAGGGGGTGGGGATGGAGGAGGGAGTTTAAGATCTAAAGTTGTTGAACTCAATATTCAGTCCGGAAGGCTGTAAAGTGCCTAGTCGGAAGATGAGATGCTGTTCCTCCAGTTTGCGTTGAGCTTCACTGGAACAATGCAGCAAGCCAAGGACAGACATGTGGGCAAGAGAGCAGGGTGGAGTGTTAAAATGGCAAGTGACAGGGAGGTCTGGATAATGCTTGCGGACAGACCGAGGGTGTTCTGCAAAGTGGTCACCCAGTCTGCGTTTGATCTCTCCAATGTAGAGGAAACTGCATTGGGAGCAACGAATGCAGTAGACTAAGTTGGGGGAAATGAAAGTGAAATGCTGCTTCACTTGAAAGGAGTGTTTGGGCCCTTGGAAGGTAAGGAGAGAGGAAGTGAAGGGGCAGGTGTTGCATATTTTGCATTTGCATGGGGAGGTGCCGTAGGTGGGGGTTGAGGAGTAGGGAGTGATGGAGGAGTGGACCAGGCTGTCACGGAGGGAACGATCCCGGATAGGCGGCTTCCGATGATTAGTTCAGACTGTGTTAAGAGATTTGGACTGTATTTATAGAAAATACCTTTCAAACTGTTATCATTTGCTCCAGCATTTTAACAATGTGGGTGATTTGAACTGTTGCCACCGAGTGAAAATTGGGTGATAGAAAATCAGCCCAACTCTCTTTTCCATTGGTCAGTTTGCCTTTTAATTCACCCAGTGACTACAGATGAAATTTCTCCCTTGTCTTCTGCACATGCAACTTCCTGGCACTAGGTGGAAATCTTCAGCCATTATGAAGGGTCATTCAGGCTCGAAACGTTAACTGTGCTCCTCTCCGCAGATGCTGCCAGACCGCTGAGTTTTTTCCAGGTATTTTTGTTTTTATTAAGGTTAAGGTGGTTAAAAAGATTTATGGGATTGTGGGCTTTAAAAACAGGGGCATGGAGTACAAAAGCAAGGAAGTTATGGTGAACCTTCATGAAACACTAGTTCAGCCTCAATTGAAATGTTCTGGGCACCACACTTTAGGAAGGATACGGAGGCATTAGAGAGGGTGCAGAAACGACTTATGAGAATGGTTCCAGGGATGAGGGACTTCAGATATGGATAGACTGGAGAAGCTCGGGTTGTTCTCCTTGGAGAAGATTGAGAGGAGATTTGATAGAGGTGTTCAAAGCCATGAGGGTTCTGAACAGAGTAGATAGGGAGAAACTGTTGCCTTTGGTGGAAAGATCAAGAACCAGAAGACACTAATTTAACAAGATTTGTAAAAGAAGCAATGGCAACTTGAGGCAAAGCATTTTTAAACAGACAAGCAAGTGGTTAGGATCTAAAATGCACTGCCTGAGACATGGGTGGAGAAAGATTCAATTGTGACCTTGTATGTTGGTTGTGATTGGTCCTTCCCAATTATCCTGGGCTGATTTCATGATCTGAAGTGTCCAACACCTAACAAAATGTGTCTTTTCCCTCCAAGGTGCACAATTCGTGCATATTGTGATTCTTAGCTGTTGTTTTAACGATGGCTTCAGAGGCCAAACTCCAAGTTGATGCATGGCTGACTTTATCCCACTAGGAAAATGGATCCAAGCAAACTGAGGGAGAGATATCAAGACTTCATGAGTCATAGAGTTTTACAGCATGGAAAGAGGCCCTTTGGCCCATCATGTCTGTGCTGGTCATCAAGCCCCTATCTACTCTAATCCCATTTTCCAGCACTTGGTCCATAGCCTTGTATGCTTTGGAGTTTCAAGTGTTCATCTAAATACAACTTAAATGTTGTGAGGGTTCCCGCCTCTACCACCCTTTCAGGCAGTGAGTTCCAGATACCCCTCCACCCTCTGGGTGAAACAGAATTTCCTCAAATCCTCTCTAAACCTCCTGCCCCTTATCTTAAATCTATACCCCATGGTTATTGACCCTTCCTCTAAGGGGAAAAGTTTATTCCTACCTAACCTCTCTATGCCCCTCATAATTTTGTACACTTTGGCCTTCTCTGCTCTAAGGAAAACAACCCCAGCCCAGAAGCCCATAGTTTTATATGTATTCTCTGATGATAATTCTCCTTCTCTAAACTCATTAATGAAGATATGTCTTGGAATTAAATACTCATTCTCTGATTTTCCTCCTTTGCCATCTCATTCTGTACAAGTTTCTCATTTAACAGGCACGAATGAGCATTCTTTTAAATTTTACAAGAATGTTTGTTAGCTATTTTTGGCAGCAGGAATACTTAAACCAGCCCTAACCACAGGTAATTTGCCCTTTTGAGGTTTCTATCAGCTTAGATTTGTGCTTAAATTTCTATCATTTCTAAAGTATGGCCTAGCTTTACTTATATCTCAAGTAATGAACAGATTTAGAGCACATTAATAAACATTTAATGCAATTTTTTGAGGCACATTTCCAGCAGTTTGTTTGGGTTTGCATTATTTTCATTTTGTACTATGGACTGGTACAGAGTTATCAATAGAAATAAAGAGTGGGGTAGACTTTAAACTTACTGCCGGATGTAGAAGAAAATGCAGATGGTTTCCATAATGGGTGGAAAATCTATAACTCTAGTTCGATGCCTGAATGACCATTTTAAAATGCCTGTGTTTCTCCCTCCGACAGCGCGGCACCCCCTCAGCACTGACCCTCCGACAGCGCGGCACCCCCTCAGCACTGACCCTCCGACAGCGTGGCGCCCCCTTGGCACTGACCCTCCGACACAATGCCATTGTGTTGAGAAACACAATGGCATTCGTTTTTGCCATTGAATGTAATAGCGTGAAATAATATGGCACATAACTCAAATGAAAGGTACAAATTGATTATATAAACAAATATACAGCTTGGTTTGCAATTTTGCCATCTACACATGAAAGGATGTAAAATTATGAATATTGTTGAAAATGTTAACAGATTTATGTTAATTGTGCATTTGAATGGAATTGCTTTTGTAATGGTAACATTAACAGCCTTGGCTCAGTGGTAGCCCTCTCACATCTTGAGTCTGAAAGTTGTGTTCAAGAGCAGGGGAGATATCCCTGGAGTCCTGATCAATAGTGAGCCTGTATTCACTACAACAAATTATCTAATCGTTATCACTTTGCTGTTTATGGGAGCTTGCTGTATGCAAATAATGTACTGTGTTTTCTATATTACAACAGTGATTACACTTCAGAAGTACTTAAATGCTGTATAGTGCTTTGGAAGTCTTGTGGTCATACAAGGCACTATAAAAATACATTTTTTCCTTTTTTTAGTGAGGGTAGTGTGAGAAATCATGCCCTAGAATTATTTTGTAAAAGAATTAAACCATCTATTCAAATTCTACAGCTTTAACATATGTTTGTATAAATTTAAACACGATAATTCAGAATCTGTAACATTGGATTGCATAGTTGCCTCTAACCATATAAAGCTGTGCCAGTCTGGTTAGAACTGCTATAAATTGATAAGGTGTCTGGATGCGTGAGAATCTTCTTACTTAGTAATTGAAGTGGAACAGTTAGGATTGACCCGAGCGGGATGATGAGGTACTTGACATTGTGGAACTGTTCACAGCCTGTGCAAATATTAAACGGACAAAAGGAATTCAAACCCAGACAGGGCGGAGGAGTCCAAGCCGAAAGGCGAGGTTACATCTGTTCTTACGTATGGTCTCACTGGTCAGGTCAAAGAAACTGACGAGGTGGCGAATGAATACCTTTAGCAAGGGTGCGAGAAGTACGAGAAAACCGGCCAGGATACAGAAACCCAAAGAAACTACAAGAATTTGAGAAGGAGTCAGAATCTGAGAAGGACAAGGGACAGAAGTCTACAAGACGCAGTCCAGTGTTTTTATTTACTCTGTTGGCCATAACGGGAACGGGAGGGAGAACCTGTTACACTGTGTTAATTACTGCCTTGTTTACTAAGCATATACTTAATAAATCTTCCCACCCTGCTACAATTTGACGGTCTTGCTGTCAATTTATTTATTGCGCCCGAATTCCTCACAGTAGACGGAGAGAAATTATTTTCCCATGCCTGAAAATCTGTTGCAAAATCCCATAAAACCAAAGTGAACAGATTAAAATCCCATAAAACCAAAATAACAGATTTAACATAAGTACCTGCAAGAAGTTGAAAGTGACAACAAAATTAAAAGCAACTCTGAGCTTTTGGGTTTGTCTTCTTGCTGTTAATATAGTGCATATGTTATAGCGTTGTCACAGTTTGAGGGAAAAACCTGGTAGGCTCTCTTACATGTTGCATAGGGTATAGAAGTGTCACTTTAATGAAACAGGAACACACTTCTAATAATGGCAGTGATTAATTGAATGTGCTTTATAGCACTTGAATATCAGAGTTATGTCCGATCTCAGAGTAGATTGAAATAAAAAGAGAAAATGCTGGAAATACTCAGTAGGCCTGGCAGCATCTGCAGAGCGTTACATTCGCGTTAAATGCCCGTGAGTATTTGGGGATGATGGACATTTTAATTTTTTTGAAAAAGCATGGCATATGGACAATTAAACTTGAACCAGATGGAGTCCAGAGGATCGGGTGCCCTTTTGTGATTTCTACACAGACAAAAGAACTAGTGCCTGTCTCTGGAAAGTAACTAAAATGTAAATGACCATGGGCGGAATACCACCCCTTGAAAAGGCATTCTGGATATGAAACCACTTGTGCATTTACGACTCCGATTGTCTGGATATTTACAAGAACCCAAATTAAAAGGTTCGACCCCCCCTCCCAGACTTTGCGAACCTGAATCCTAACAGGTGAGGAGAAACCAACTGATCACAAGCAGATAAAAGCAAAATACTGCGGATGCTGGAAATCTAGAACAAAAACAAAAATATCTGGAAAAACTCAGCAGGTCTGACAGCATCTGCAGAGAGGGATACAGTTGGCGTTTCGAGTCCGGATGACCCTTCATCAGAACTAAGACATATAGAAATGAGATGAAACATAAGCTGGTAGAAGGGGGTGGGACAGGAGAGCTCAATAGGGGGCCAGTGATAGGTGGAGGCCAAGACGAGACTGCCAAAGATGTCATAGACAAAAGGATAAAGGGGTGTTGACGGTGGTGATATGATCCAAAGGATGTGCTAATGGGGACATTAAGGGTGGCAAGCAGGACAAGGAAGTGGCGGATGGCCCTAGTGCAGGTGGGGTGGGGCAAATGGGTTAAAAGGTGGAGATGAAACAATAAATCGAAATACATTTTAAAATAGGTGGGAAAAGAAAAATATATTTGTAAAAAAAATGATAAATTATTGGAAAAAGGGGGATCGGAAAGGGGGTGGGGATGGAGGAGAGAGTTCATGATCTGAAATTGTTTAACTCAATATTAAGTCCAGAAGGCTGTAAAGTACCTAAACGGAAGATGAGGTGCTGTTCCTCCAGTTTGCGTTGAGCTTCACTGGAACATTGCAGCAGGCCAAGGACGGACATGTGGGCATGAGAGCAGGGTGGTGTGTTGAAATGGCAAGCGACAGGGAGGTCTGGGTCATGCTTGCGAACAGACAGAAAGTGTTCTGCAAAGCAGTCACCCAGTTTGCGTTTGATCTCTCCAATGTAGAGCAGACCGCATTGGGAGCAGCGAATGCAGTAGACTAAATTGATGGAAGTGCAAGTGAAGCATTGCTTCACTTGAAAGGCGTGTTTGGGCCATTGGACGGTGAGGAGGGGGTAAGTAAAGGGGCAGGTGTTGCACCTTCTGCGGTTGCATGGGAAGGTGCTGTGGGAGGGGGTTGAGGTGTAGGGGGTGATGGAGGGGTGGACCAGGGTGTCGCGGAGGGAATGATCCCTGCGGAAAGCTACTGGAGGGGTGAAGGGAAGATGTGTTTGGTGGTGGCATCATGCTGGAGTTGGTGGAAATGGCGGAGGATGATCCTTTGAATGTGGAGGCTGGTGAGGTGATAAGTGAGGACAAGGGGGACCCTATGATGGTTCTGGAGGGAGAGGAAGGTGTGAGGGCGGATGCACGGGAGATAGGCCGGACACGGTTGAGGACCCTGTCAACCACCGTGGGTGGAAAACCTTGGTTAAGGAAGAAGGAAGACATGTCAGAGGAACTGTTTTGGAAAGTGGCATCATCAGAACAGATGCGACGGAGGCGAAGGAACTGAGAGAATGGGATGCAGCCCTTTCAGGAAGCGGGGTGTGAGGAGCTGTAGTCGAGGTAGCTGTGGGAGTGGGTAGGCTTGTAATGGATATTGGTGGACGGTCTATCACCAGAAATTGAGACTGAGAGGTCAAGGAAGGGAAGGGAAGTGTCATTGATGGACCACGTGAAAATGATGGAGGGGTGGAAATTGGAAGCAAAATTAATAAATTTTTCCAGATCCAGACGAGAGCTTGAAGCAGCACCGAAGCAGTCATCGATGTACTGGAGAAAGAGTTGTAGGATGGGGCCTGAGTAGGACTGGAACAAGGAATGTTCCATATACCCCATAAAGAGACAGGCATAGCTGGGGCCCATGCGGGTACCCATAGCCGCACCTTTTATTTGGAGGAAGTGAGACGAATTTAAGGAGAAATTGTTCAGTGAGAGAACAAGTTCAGCCAGACGGAGGAGAGTAGTGGTGGATGGGGATTGTTCGGGCCTCTGTTCGAGGAAGAAGCGGAGAGCCCTCAGACCATCCCGGTGGGGGATGGAGGTGTAGAGGGATTGGATGTCCATGGTGAAGAGGAGGCAGTTAGGACCAGGGAACTGGAAATTGTTGATATGATGTAGGGCGTGAGAGGAATCGCGGATGTAGGTGGGAAGGGACTGGACAAGGGGAGAGAGAAGGGAGTCAAGGTTGCAAGAAATAAGTTCCGTGGGGCAGGAACAGGTTGACACGATCGGTCTGCCGGGACAGTCCTATTTATGGATTTTGGGGAGGAGGTAGAAGTGGGCCGTCCGAGGTTGGGAGACTGAGGTTGGAAGCTGTGGAGGCAAGATCTCCAGAGGAGATGAGGTCAGTGACAGTCCTGGAAACAATGGCTTGATGTTCAGTGGTGGGGTCATGGTGCAGGGGGAGGTAGGAGGAAGTGTCTGTGAGTTGACACTCAGCCTCTGCAAGGTAGAGGTCAGTGCGCCGGACAACAACAGCACCACCCTTGTCAGCAGGTTTGATGACAATGTCAGGGTTGGACCTGAGAGAACAGAGTGCGGCAAGTTCAGAAGGAGAGAGGTTAGAGTGGGTGAGAGGAGCAGAGAAATTGAGACGACTGATGTCACTCCGACAGTTCTCAATGAAAAGATCAAGAGCAGGTAAAAATCCAGAGGGAGGGGTCCAGGTGGAGGGAGAATATTGGAGGTGGGTAAAAGGATCCGTTGAACGGGAAGAGGACTCCTGCCCAAAGAAGTGAGCATGGAGATGAAGGTGACGGAAGAAGAGTTCAGCATCGTGCTGAGCCCGAAATTCATTGAGGTGAGGGCATAAGGGTATGAAACTGAGTCCTTTGCTGAGCACTGAACGTTCAGCGTCGGAGAGGGGAAGGTCAGAGGGTATAGTGAATACACGGCCGGGGCTGGGATTGGAAGACGGGGTGGGGACAAAGGGACGGGCAGGGGTGGAGGGTCCTGGATGGGTGTTGGTGTCGATGAGTTGTTGGAGCTTGCGTTCCTTTGCACCTAAAAGAAAGAGACAAAGTTTCTTGTTGAGGCGTTGGATGAGACAAAGAGTAAAATGAAACTGGGGGCAAGGACAGCTTAGAAATAGGGTGCGTCGGTGCTGCTGGAGGGAGAGGTCGAGTGTGTTCATATGGCGGCGCATGGCACTGTGTGTGGATCTCAGGATGCGACGAGAAAAGCAGTCCGAGGAGCGTTTTATGTCCCGGAGATACCTGTAATCCTGGGTGGGTTCGAAATATGAGGGGTGGAACTTCAGTTGGAATCCACGTGGGGTGAGTCGGAGACGGAGACAGTCGCTGAGGAATGAAATATGGCTGTGAAAGTGAGTTTTAGTAAACACCTTGTCAAACACCAGGAGAGAAATGGAAAGCAATGAAGGTGAACAGGGCAAAAGAGACAGGTGGAAATCCTGTCGGAGAGAAGAGCAATACTTCTTCAAGGTAGACATTCCTTGAAGAGAGGTGATAGTCAATTAAACACTAAGATAAAAGCAAAATACTGCGGATGCTGGAAATCTAGAACAATAACAAAAATACCTGGAAAAACTCAGCAAGCCTGACAGCATCTGCGGAGAGGGATACAGTCGATGTTTCGAGTCCGTATGACCCTTCATCGGAACTAAGACATGTAGAAATGAGATAAAATATAAGCTGGTAGAGGAGGGTGGGACAGGTAGAGCTCGATAGGGGGCCAGTGATAGGTGGAGGCCAAGAAGAGACTGCCAAAGATGTCATAGACAAAAGGACAAAGGGGTGTTGATGGTGGTGATATTATCTAAAGGATGTGCTAATGGGGACATTAAGGGTGGCAAGCAGAACAAACTAGTGACAGATGGCCCTAGTGGGGGTGGGTTGGGGGAAGGGATCAAAATAGGCTAAAAGGTGGAGATGAAACAATAGATCGAAATAAATTTTAAAATAGGAGGGAAAAGAAAACGCAAGTAGTTGAGACCAAAACATTGTATGTTTTCAAGAAGGCGTTAGATATAGCTCTTGGGGTGAAAGGGATCAAAGGGTATGGGGAGAAAGCGGGAGCAGGTTATTGAGTTGGATGATCAGCCATGATCTAATCAATGACGGAGCAGGCATGAAGGGCCGAATGGCCTACTCCTGCTCCTAGTTTCTATATTAAATAATGGCCACCTTGTAACGATGCCAGGTGACTGCCAGTGCCTATGGAATTGACCCAACATAAGATACAATTTTTAGGACATTTCTTTGAAGAAATTTAGGAAGCAAGACAGTGAGATGTCTTTGACATGATCTTTTATTGCTAACAGCAGACATGAAAGCAAGCCATCTACTCTCTGGCCTCAATTGCTCTGAAATTTAAATAACTATGGGATGTCTCTCATTGGTGTTACGTGACTAAGATTCCCAATAGACTAACAATTTTATTTGAGTTTCATTTTCACTCATTAAAAAATGACCAATAAATTAACTTGTCGCAAGTAAATGGCATTATCTGTCCTTCAGGGAACAAGTGATTAAAAATAAATTGTCAACTATTTCATCTGAACTGTTTTTGTCCAATCATTATTTTACTTCAAGCTTTACTTCAAGCATCACAAGCAGGTCTGGACAACTATTCAGCCTCCATATGTGGTAATGGCTGCTAACTTCGAATCATTCATGTGGACAATAGGGGTATTGATTCCGTGATCACATAAATGAAACCTGGCTTGAGGCAACAAACCTCCAAGGACAGGACAGAGACAAGTCACTCTGAGAAAGAATAGAACCTTGCATAAACAGCCGATCAACCCAGGCAGTGCGAGAAGAGCTAATTTGTTTCATCGTGATGTTTGGCCACAACTTCACCTGAAAATCCAGAAACTTCCAACTTCCATTCACCTTGAAAGAACCACGAGAAAGGACCCCACCCAGCCCTGCAACAATTTCATATTAAAGGATAAATTCAAACACATGATTTGTCTTGTTATTCTGTTAATAGTCTAAGTGCATGCATCATCTGTAAAACTCAAAATCCAACATTTCTTGTGTATGTGTGTATTTGTGGAAATGAGCATTTTGTTGTGTTTACGTTACAGGTGTTGTGTGAATAAACGTCTATCTTTCATTTTGGCTTACACTTATCAGAAAGCCTGTTTTCGTGTCTATCCTTTAAAGTCACAACACCAAAAGGGTTTAAAATGCTCCCTCTAAAAATATACATCTTGTTGTGGACAACTGAGAGATGACAATAAAGGGGAAAAGCTATCCCACTACTTCTCCCTGTCTGTAATATAATAGAGAAACGGGGTTAATTTTTCGGGTCGATGACCTTTCATCCAGAGTTCTATCTTCACAGATGCTGCCAGACCTGTTAAGTACTTCCAGCATTTTCTGCTTTTATTTGGATTTCCAGCATCCGCAGTATTTTGCCTTTGTAAGGGGGAAATGCTGTATTTTTGTTTTACAACTGGTGTTATAGATCTTTTATATCATATGGGGAGCAGAGGTATTCCCAGCTTGGACAATGAACACAGAGCACCCATTTTCAATTCCATGGATCCAATCTGTGAAACCAAAAATTTATTTCTCACCCAGTGGAGCTTTTAAAAAGAAGGCCCACCGTTGCCAAACTTTTACCTCAGGTGGACATCAGGTGGCTTCCCATCACCACCCATCCATAATTACCTTTGTGAGGCCCTGGCCTCATTCATTGGCTTATAGAGTGACAGTCAAAGTAGTTAGCACTGATTCATTCAAATGTAAATGAGATGGATTTCTTTCACAAAATAACATTCTGGGATACAGTATGCGAGTAATTTGAGGCATAGCATGTGGTAAGTGTAGAATACATGGGACAAATAAGTGACCCCTGATGTATGGTTCCTAAAGCTCTCACCTGTGGGGTTTTCCTTGCCTCAAGTCTGGGTCTGTTATGGACTAAATGATAGAGATTGATTGCTCTGATGGGCCAACAACTCTATTATTAGTGCAGAGTGCAATTATCAGGCTGGTCGAAGATGCACTATGGTCTTTCTTCATCTAGCAGTTTTGATGTTCCTGTGATGGTGGACTGAGTTAACATCAAATGAGATCAGAATTGGTCTGAATTAATAAGCGTCTTTATTCCACAGTAAGGCAAATGGACAAATCAACAGACGTGATCAGATACATTTTGTTCAACTGGCAAAAGTCATTTATGCACGATGATGTAAAAGCAATGAACATGCAGCACTACCACATCAAGCTGGGGACAGCCAGCTACAGATCGCTGATTGTGGGTGGCAGGAACTAGGCTGGCTGCAATACTGAGTTGGCTAACAGTCAGAGCCTGGTAAAGAGACATGGGGTGGTGGGGGAGGTGATGTGGGGGTGCTGTGGTGGGATCACCCTCTGCAGACCTCGGATGGGGAGGCAAAGGGCTGGAATTTTTTTGTGGCTCAGCATTCCTGCTCCCCGCCTGGCACTGATCATAAAATAACTAAATTTTATTTGGATGGTTTACTCAGAGGACTCCAGCCTGCCTTTTAGAAATACTGGTTAGGCCACACCTGGTATGAATGTGTGGAGCTTGCAGCATATAGGCCCTATCCATTTGTACTTCAAAATGGCGATCAGAGTCCTGTGAATATTGTAGGATCTCTAACATACATACCACACACGGTCTTCCTCCTGAAGCAGGTGGGATCTCCTACCTAAGATGATGATGGATGGAATGCCAGTACAAATGAGATAGTAAATGACCTGTTGCCATTTTGGAGGTGCTACTTCCTGTTCAGATGGATGGAGTTAAAATTGGCCCTCGTGTTTTACAAATACTAAATTGCAATGTTATATCTATATTAATTACACCTTCCTACACTTGCATTCCCTCATGTTACTTAGTGCACCTTGTAATATTGCAGTTTTTTTTTGTCACTGCTGGGAAAGCAATGGGCTAGAAATTTGACTGGGCCCAAAAAGAGAAGCCAGGGGACATAGTGCTCACTGCATTCACCTTTTGATTTGATCACATGGATCGAGTTAAATTGGTACCACCACAATGACTCTTACTATTTATTGACTTCAGCTCTGTTTGAGTGGAGGGGTGAGGGCTGAGATACTAGTCTGGGTGCAACTTAAAGCCAGTCCAGCACCTTTCAATGGGGATGTGCACACTGATCGCAGACAGCAGGAAATGTTTTGGAAGGAAGAACTCACTGAAAAACCTGCAGATTAGGCCTCTATATTTTCAAATGCCACTCTGGAGGCCATGGTTCAAGCACTTGACAGGAATTGGGAGATACTGCTTCCCACTTCAGGTAAAAAGTCTTCCTGGCAACACCTCCTGCACCAGCAGGAGGAGGTCACAGAGAAGATTAATGCTTGGAGCTTAGCTCCAAAGACATTGAACTTTTTTCTGCTTTGGAACAATGGCCTCACCAGTATTGTTAAGGTAAGAACTCCAACTCTCAGATTTCTTACACTCTGCTCACATTTCCACCATCTACTACAATTTCACTGCTCACAACCTTCCCCTCCCCAGCTTTTCTTCAGCCACCTACATTTGCTACACTAAATTTCACATCACCTATTCACACAACCTGGACCTCCAACTCTCATTGCTATTGGAACCCTTCCTTCCCTACATCTCACATCTTGCACACTACATAGAAACTATTCTACTGAGAAAAACATTTCCCTAAACACCTCACCAGACTCACTTCTTGCAGGAGAAGGTTGCGCTAGTGCTCGAGGGCCAAAATTGGAGGCAGCTTCTTGCATAATCCATCCCTCATGGAAGAAAATGGTCAGCTAGGGCAGGGGGAGAGTCTCAGCCATAGTGAATGGCAAATCTGGAGTTGACATCGCACAGGGTTTCTTCACACCTTATCCTCTTTTTCCCTTCTCACTCCTATCTAACGCTACACATTCTGTATGACAACCAATAAATGCTTTCACCAGCCACTTCTCTCCCTGATCTTCCTCTACACTCAAAGCTAACCCTTGTCCCTCTCTTGCTTTTCAAGAACTGTGGATACCCCTGAGATATTTCAGGAGGGTGACCAGCATTTCTGAAGATGCAGCATTTTGCAATGACCAGCTCATATATTGGCTCCATGCGAACTTAATAACTTAAGAGGAGAGGCATCACGTGGTGATGCACTGGGCATAGTATGCATGAGCTAGGGCAGAGGGATAGGTTGCCATAGGAGTCAGCTTGCTGGGTCGGGGGGGTGGGGGGCAAGATCTGATGGTAGCTGTGCTCCAGAAGACTCAGCTTCTACATCCCAGGCCCAGGTATACCTAAAAATGGTAATGGGTATAATTCAGGAGGTGTTAGATGTATTAGGCAGTCTGTCAGCAAGCTTGAGCATACTAGATCAGAGGATGGAGAAGTCCACTTCCATCTTGTTTTTGCATTTTGTGCAGAGCATGGAGACCATTCTGTACATCATGGAGCAAATGGTCAGCTCCCTGAATATGATAGCCCAGTTTCATAAATGGATCCTTATCTAAATTAATATTTTAATACTTATGGTGCAGCTTTCAATGTCTAAGGGGGAGCCCATTCCAATATGGTGGGCAGAACACATTTGCTGCTGAATGAGTGCACACAGCTGGCCACCACAATGGGCCCTGTGAGATCCATTGTATGTTTGTAATGCTGGTATAGAGTTATCAAATACTGAGAAACCTTACAGCTGTCCCATCTAAGTCGTCCACAGATGAAGTATGGACATACAAAATAGGAGCAGAAGTAGGTCATTCGGCCCCTCGACCCTGCTCCACCATTCAATAAGGTCATGGCTGATCTGTATATGTTTCGAATTCCACACTCCCTTCTACCACCGATAACTTTCTTGTTAGTAAAGGTAATCAATCTACCTCTGCCTTAAAAATATTCAATGACCCCATACGTAGCCTAAAGAAAATTGGAGCTTAAATATTTGGTTGCATGTACTATCAAGGCATGGACTATATAAGAGAACAAATGGACTATACAAATGCTAGGACTATATAACCTGGCTGGTACATGTATCAGGGATCTCATAACTCACAGTATAAGTTCTAGAATTGCCACAGCATGGTTGTATGTGTGCCAGGGATGTCACAGCATTTCTAGGGTTGTGTGGTTGAGCTGAGAAAAAGAACTGTGCAGAGTTTGAAAGCAGAAAAATAGCTGGAGTGATGAACAATGTATCATTAAAACACAAATGTCACATTTAAGAATGAACTAAAGGGAAAAATACCCATAAATAAATGGATCAAGGCAAGGATTTAGTAGCCCAAAGAGAAATAAGAAGTGATTGATAGGGTCGGGCAACTTATTGTGTAGATCGGGGTCAAACCAGTACCAAATTCCCATAAAGTAGTATGGAGTCCAGCAGACAATGAAAGAAGTGGCAAATGCTGCTGTCAATTTTATTGTTTTCATGCGAGCTTGTGGCAGGACATTCCTTGATCGGCTCAGCTCCATCTCTGTAAAATAAATATTTAGAGAAATTCAGCACTTCTTCAAGTCATGTGGAGGTCAGCAGTGAACACAGTATGCACAATATGTAAATAAGGCATAGAGCTTTTGTATGGTTTTAAGTTAATCTCGAGGAAGGACATTGAAGAGTTCTGAGTGCGAGTCAACTAGAAAACCAGCTGATCTCAATGGGACCAGGCAATAGTTCTTTCTAACATATACAGGCTGCTTACCAGGCTTTACAGTGGCACTATCCATCTCCATCCCTAATCCTGCACAAAAAATGTAACACCGCATTTATTAAAAAGAAACTGAGATTGCTTGATGCTGTGTTAGTATATTGGTCTTTCACTTCTGGGGCCTGAGGATTGATAGAATGACAGTGCCCTCTGCCTATAAGGGCAACGTGGAAAATGAATTTGGCCAGTCTCCATCCAATTGGGATTGGCATTTTACATGGGGAAAAAGAAACACCAATTTTGTATTGCTAGCACTAAATTGGCAGTTTTACTTAAGAGGAGCAGAAATTCCTCTTGGTTGGTAATGTAAAATAAGTGGTACTGCACAGGTTGCTTATTATACACCCATCCCCTGATATGCAATTCTATTGAAGTCAGTGGTTGATGCCTTTCTACCTGTTTTGCATTGTGTCCAAGACAAATTTCAACCCAGAAAACTCACAGTGAGGCAGGTATGCCTAGCAGTTAGTTCACTGCTCATTTTTAAAAAAAAAAAAGTTCTCTGAAAAGTCTTTGACAACAGTTATATCACTGCACCCAACCTGAAGCTTCCGTTAACAGGTCTAACGAGTGGCCTACTGTGGAGAGGCAAGAGACTCATAAATGTATTGAAATCGGGATCCAATGACATGTTAAGGAAGGAGTGGCAGTTGGTCAGCAGAAAAGGCAGCAACAGAGGCCCATGTTCACTGAAGACCATATTCACCCAACAGGGTATTCAGGCAGAGGATCAGCTTCCTTGACCCCTTGGAGGAACAGTGCTTTAGATGACATAGTACTTGGTTGCCAACCTTTGCAGCCTCCTCGAGAAAGGCCTTCTGCCAACTGGACTTTGTGACCATCCCCTGGCTGTGGCAGTTAAAATAACCACCTTCTTTGCTTCTATTTCCTTCCAGGCTGCAACAGGAAACATATCAAGGGAGTTGGCACTGAGCAATTCACACTGCAGGAGGCAGGTAGCATATTAATTATTTTCCAGGACCACAGATATATAACGCTTTTGAATGATGGCGACAGTCAGGCAGAGCGAGCATTGAAGTTTGCATTTTGGAACTCGCACTCGCGCAGAGCAACACAGATTGCATGTACATAGCAATCAGAACAGCCCCCACACCACCCAACCAGTTAGCCATGTTTGTGAATTGCGAGAACTTCCACTCCATCAATGCCTACCTGTCTGCAACCATAAGAAGAGGTTCATGTGGGTCTGCATGTGATTCCCTGGGAGCTGCTGTGACTCATTCCTACTCTGGCAGTCAAATATCCCCAAAAGATCTTGACTTAGTACCATGCTGACAGGATGGCTGCTTGGGGACAAGGAATATCCTCTTCAACTGTGGCACTTGACACCTTTGAGGAATACTCCCCACTCAATAGCAGGAGAGATACAATGCCAGCCACATTAATATGCGATGTGTTATCAAGCAAGCCATAGAAATGTGGAAATTAAGGATCAGGTGCCTTGAAAAATCTCCAACCAGGGGCTTGCAGATCATTGCTGATCAGCATCTCCAAAAGATGTCTTGAATCTCACAAATTAAGTGAATTTGGACCATTGCATTGAGGGGCACATAACTGCTTGTGCAAGGGGTTATAGTGGGTTGGGCAACAATGGTGCAATTAACATAGGTCTAAATGAACCTATGTGCTATTAAAGCATCCTTTATGCCATGGACACATTCCAGTGACCGTGTGTCCAGGTCCTCATCTTCTCTATTATTATTGTTCTCCTCATCTAATGAGGAGTCATGAGTGTTTTCTTCATCCTGAGCTTTTAGACCTCTTTGTTTTTTATTTATTTGTTCATGGGATGTGGGTGTTGCTGGCTAGGCCAGCATTTATTGCCCATCCTGAATTGCCCTTGAGAATGTGGTGCTGAGTCACCTTCTTGACCCGCTGCAGTCCATGTGGTGTAGGTACACCCACAGTGCTGTTAGGAAGGGGGTTCCAAGATTTTGACCTAGCAACAGTGAAGGAACAGCAATATAGTTCCAAGTCAGGATGGTGTGAGGCTTGGAAGAGAACTTGCGCATGGTGATGTTCCCATGCTTCTGGTGCTCTTGTCCTTCTAGGTGGTGGAGGTCATGGGTTTGGAAGGTGCTGTTGAAGGAGCCACGGTGAGTTGCTGCAGTGCATCTTGTAGATGGTACACAGTGCTGATACTGTGCGTAGGTGGTGGAGGGAGTGAATGCTGAAGATGGTGGATAGGGTGCCAATCAAGTGGGCTGCTTTGTCCTGGATGGTGTCAAGCTTCTTGAGTGTTGTTGGAGGTGCACTCATATAGGCAAGTGGACAGTATTCCGTCACACTCCTGACTTGTGTTTTGTAGATGGTGGACAGGCTTTGGCAAGTCAGGAGGGGAGTTACTTGCTCCAAAATTCCCAGCCACTGACCTTACATTATGTTGTGTAGGATGCAGCATACAACAATGATCTGCAACCCCTGGTTGGTGAATCTCATAGAGAGCCATAGATTTGTTAAGGCAACTGAACCTTAACCTGAGCATTTCTATGGCTTGCTTGATAACACATCGCATGCTGATGTGGCTCCATTAAGATCTGTGCAGGGGAAGTGTGGGCCAGCTGGAGTGGAGGCATCATGTTGAGTATTGACTGAGGTGGTGACAATGGATGAGACATGCAGATGCTCTGAGAAATTTCAGCACTTGCCTCATCTGTTCCGTCATTCTCCCTCCTCAGCCAAATGCAGCCCCATATATCTGAATAAGAGATGCAACCAGGCTGCTGGTATCTGCATTAGTGCAGATGATGTCATGTGACAGTGCATCCTCAGGAGGTAACAGCTCTTCAGAGGAGTCATTGTCATCTCTCATCAGGGGCTCTTGGCCTTTTCATGATGGATGAGAGAAGAAAGGGTTAATATTAAGTGATGGAACTTTGAAAATGTTGATCTGCACATGAAACACTTCAACAGAGTTCTTCAGTCCACTGAAGGTTTGAGTTGCTTTGCAGGAGATGTGTGTTTGAAAGAGTAATGTTCTTTGTTGCAGGATTGCCAACCTCACCTTTGTAAACACTGAGAGAGCTTGAAATGCTGCTGATCTCTAGTGCCTCCTCCTCTACCAGGGAGACCACTACCACGTCTTATGGTCCTCCACTGGTTCCCAGCCTGCCCTGACATTCTGCTCTCTCTTCTCCTAAAAGGGCAGCACAAGATGCCTCAGAATGATTCTGTGTGATATGTACATCTGATGGGAGTAGTGCAAATTATGAAGGTGAGAATCAGGCAAATGCATAAAATGTATGCATGGGCACGCCTTTGAAGATTGTGCCAACTGTGGTCTGAATTTCCGCTCCTGAATCGGGAATACAGAGTCAGGAAAATTTCCAGCTTCACAAACCCAACTCAAGAGAAAGTGCCCTGGACAGTCTAATTTTTGCTCTGGGGGTGGGATGGGTAGGGGGCGGGGGCTCAAAAGTATTAGTGGGAGTTGGCCCACCACCCCTGGAAATGGTGCAGTGAAATGGCACTGTGTGAAAGGCCCACCTCGGTGATCTGGAACTTTGTCCCTGCTGGAAAAAATACAATAAAACAAAAAAACAGCCCTCTGGCCCTCACCCCTCAAACCCCCTCATGTCCCCACACACTCTCCATGTGCCATTCATGCCAACTCATGTTCCCACCAAACCCCTATGGCCCCTTTTACTCTCCATGCCAACTCAGGCATCTCTACCCACCCCCATGGCCCTTTGAGGCCCAATGCCAACTTAGTGCCAACTCAATCCAACCCATGCCACCCACCTGCCATGCTTTTCCCTTACACCCACCATGCTAACTCACCCAGTGTTCACCATGGGAAGACCTCAGGACCCATACTGAGATGAAATGAAATAAAGTTCTAAACGTCTATTGCAAATGTTACTTTTTATAAAAGAAAACACTATCATTCATATAAACCCGTTTGCTAAATTTACATTCCTTCAACTACATAATCCCTTATAAAACAAATATTTTATTTAAGTGCTTAATCCCTTAATAAAACAAACATTTGTAGATGTAGTCCCATATCAAAGACTTAATTAGAACTTGGAGTTATCAAATTGTGAACTGACAGGCATGTTGATAATGATAGGTTGTGAAATCAGTCATGCAGCACAAATCCTATAATGATAATCCTCATGTTTTCTTGGTGTTTAAAGTTTAAAGGCCAGGAGATTTAAATGCCTTAACAGCTTGACAGTTCCTTTGGCAGTTTGACAGTTCCAATTAACTTGACAGTTCCAATAAGTCTGTCTACTTTATACACACATTTGTGTCTAATTTTAACAATCCCAAAGGGCACCTGACCTCTCCAAAAGGGCACCTTACCTCACCCAAAGGTGTCCCTGGACCTATCAGAAAGGGTACTTTACTGCTCCAAAGAACACCAACAGCTTTAGAACTTTTCCTAAAAGGTCTAAAGCTCACAAGTTGTGTTTTTCCCATCCCAATTATGAAAATTGGATCTCTTTGAAGGCAACTGCACTTTGACAAGTGCAGCTGCTGCTGTGAACCATGGATGTGCAAACTACAAACTTCCCCCATTCCCTCGCCTCATCAGATGAAAATGTTGGGTGCCAAGTTCAGAGGTGGGACTTCCAGCATCGGGTCTCCAGCACCATTTTGGCTAAGTTGGCTTTCCAAAAATTCAGGCCAGTGTAATTTCTGGATGTGTGATGACAGTAGTTGGAAGTTGCACAGGCTGAATCAGATGAGACGATGATTGGGGTCACAAGCACAATGAGAAAACACACAGGAGGTAAGCATATAAATGGAGTGTGGGTGAGAAGAGGTGTATTGAGTCAGTTTGATTTGTTGTGACGAAGGTGGTGCAGGGTGAGGAGTGGTGTGAATGGAATAGAACTAACAAGAAAAAATGCGAGGGGGTGCAGTGAAGGAAAATATAGCCATATGTTTACCTTTCCTCACCTTAGGTCATTGAACTGCTTGCCACACCGAATCCAAGACATTGGGGTGACACTCCTGCTGTTCACCTCCTCTCCCAGCTCCAGCAAAGCATTCTTGGTGGTGTTAGCATGCAGCGTTTTTCCCACTGGCTGAGAAGAACACCCACCCCACCCCCACCCCCCCAGCAGCCAAACCAAGAAGTGTCTGAAAATCTTTCTCTTCTTCTACTCATCTTTTAACTTCCTGGTTTATCTATTATAATGCAACCTGATAAACCTCCTCCTCCATTTCCTCTGTGAACTGGGCCTTTAAATAGTTGAGGGGAAATTGCATAATGTGGACTCACATCAACTCATGCACATTGGAGTTGCTAAACCTGGAAACAAAATTATAATGAGCCATTCCTGTTGAAATTGGACATTCCTACCTGTCTGTGGATCATAGGTTCCTTATCAGTTATTCCACATCCCTCCCCAGCCATTTTCTGTTCATGTTTCCTCGCTAATATCAAGGTCGATGTCTTTACAACCTCTCATAATTTAGAATATCTCTATTAAGTCTCCTCCTAATGTTCTCTGCTCTAAAGAGAAGAATCCCAGCTTTTCTAGTCACTCTGTATAACCAAAGCTCCTCATCCTTGGCCTCAACCTAATAAATCCCCTCTCCACTCTCTCCAAGGCTTTGGTATCCTTCCTAAAATGTGATGCCTAGAATTGAACATGATAGTTCAACAGAGGCCTAAACAATGATTTATAAATGTTCAATATAACCTATCCGAGAGAACATTTCCAAAACGTAGAATAGCACAGAAGGAGGCCATTCAGCCTATCGTGCCTGTGCTGGCTCTAGGAAAGTTATTAAATTAATCTTATTTATCTGCTCTCTCTCCACTGCTTTGTACCTTTCTTCCCTTCAAGTGTTTATCTAATTCTCTTTTTAACTCCTATCATGAAGGGATATTATTGTTTATAATGTTATTGGAAATTATTTTTTAAAATAGAGTTCTAGTGGTATCTGTGTCTATGTGTGTGTCTGTGTGTGTCTTAATTGGATTAAAGACAGCTAGTCTGGGTGCTTTGATGTATAGTAGTTTTGAGATGGTAATTAGAGAAAACTAAGGAGGGTAAAAGGCGAAGTGTAAATTTGCATTTGTTAAAAGAAGCCATTCAAGACTGCGGGTGAAATCTTACACCTAGCTAGAAGGTGCCAAGCAAGTGTTTCTTTTTTCAGCTTACTAATAAAATTGGTGGGATGAAAGGATGTTATTGTTAGAAGAGGTAAAGTTAAAAGCCTAGTGATACAATGGAAAATTTATATTCAAAGAGAAAGATATGTATAAAGGAGAAAGGAGATGTATGGTAGAGGCATTTTAAGATCCAACAAGTGTGAGACGCCTCCAATCTGTAAGCCCCAAGTCTGTCTGCAAAGACCCAGAGCTGAAAGAAACTCATTTTGTATGTGACTGTCCAGGGTGTAGTTTTGCCAGTTGTTAAATCTATGGGTTTTACTCTTACCTTAACAGGGGTGTAACTGAGAGTCAGATTAATTAGGGAATTTTTGTAGTTATTATAATTGTAATTTTGTAGACATGTGTATGTGTTTACAATCTTTCTTGTATTAATAAATGTTTAATTTAGTTTTATAAAAAACTTCTTGAGACTCGATCATCTTATTACTACTGAATTCAAAGCCTGCATCTTGAAACATAAATTGCAAAAATGGGTTATGACAGTTGTTTCAAGTTTCCCTCTGAGATTAAAGAACTTAGCCTTTACTATTGGCTGTGTCATAATAACTCTTCAAGTCTCCTCATTTACTCAAAACCATTTATGATTTTGAACATCTTGATCAAATCTCCCCTGCTCATCCTGAACCCAAATTGCCTCTTCTTTAAAGGCTTCTCTTTGTTCAATTACTGTTTTGCCTGCTAATTTTTGATTCAAATCCACCTGAACCTTTTACCTCACCAAAGTTAGCCCTCCTCCAGTTAAGTTTTTTTTAACACTTGATTACACCTTGTCCTTTTCCATAACTATCTTAAACCTGAAGTTATTAATCACTGTTCAACAAACGCCCTTTTAACGAAACATGCTCTGTTTCCTTCCCTTCATTCCCTAGAACTAGACCCAGCACTGCCTCCCTAGTTGGACTGGAAACATACTGATTAAGAAAGATCTCCTGTACATGTTCCAGGAATTCCTTCCCCTCTCTGTTTTTTCCACACTTTTACATGCGCAGTCTATGTTAGGCTAATTGAATTCATTAATGCAGTTCTTCTTTAAATAAGTAAAAATGACACAAAAAAATCATCCTTAATTCTTGTTTGGTCTCTTGGATTAATTTTGATCACCTCAGGTGGTCAAAGAGGAAACTTCCAATGCCCCTAATAAGCCTGGGTTTTTAACCTGGTTTTTGTCTCTCCTAGGAGAGTTCCTGGTACTGGCTGGGGTGACGAGTGTCTGTATTATAATACAAAATACATCATCACTATAATGAGCAGGCAGCATAGATTAGCAAACCTTTTCCTTCACATCATTTCATGCATGTCCTATAGAAATCTAGGTGATGAACTTCAGTATATAATATATATATATATTTATATCTTTGTAAGCTCCATTCTTATTTTTAAACTAATGATGAGCTGCTGCTTTAAGTATTTACAGTAATTCATTTATTTTAACTTGATGCATAATATATTTTAACCCCAGAAGTGTGTTTGACATGAAATGCATATTACAGCTTTTTCCGAGTATTGAACACATAGACCTCCCTTAATAATAGGTGACTGGAAAGTTTGTAAACATTGAAAGCATACGGTTATCTTTTGGGTGCAGGGCACTTGTCATCTTGATGATTATTGTGGAATTGCAGATCAGCATGATGAATAGAGGGATGACAAATAGGAATCCAAAGGTGAAGAGGTTGTAGAATTTCTGGTCCAGCTGACCATGAAAGCTTTCCAGGGTTGCGCATTGTGAGAAGGAGAGCGGTTCTGAGAAGTGGATCATTTTGAAGAGGAATAACTACAGAAAATGAAAAAAAATCAAGATCAGTCATAAAAAGCAGAACATTCATTATATTTATTCACTCTCAGGATATGGGTAAAGTTAGCATTTAGCACCCATCCTTAATTGCCCTGAGAATGTGGTGGCCTTTCTTTGAACTGTTGAAGTCCATGTGGTGAAGTTTTGTCCTGAGCAGCTTGCCCACATCACTTTAGAGGGCAGTTTAAGAATCAATAATGTTGGCATGGGACTGGAGTCACATATAGGCAGATTTGCTTTCCCCAACAACAATAGCTTTTATTTATTCAGCCCCTTTAATGTAGAAAAATACCTCAAGAACATTTGTGAATCTGTGGTGTTTTATGAGAATTTGACCGCTTTACGGTCATGATACCAAATTTCCATAATTCTAAATGATCTATCTAGCAGGACTATCATATTTTTTAATATCTCACTTGAAAGGATGCGTATCAAAATCTGGTCATCATGTGGATTTGATTGATTGCCCATCATTGTGAAATAGCTGTCTCAGCATCTACCTCAGCTATTCAATGGATCAGATCCCCTGTTACAAATTTTGGGGGAGAAATTTGGCTCTGTAAGCCCATTCTCTTATGCACTTATTAGCCAAAGTTTGACGGGAAGTATGTCAGCCACCTGTACAGTTAATGCATCTAATGATTGTTGACAGCATGCAGAGCTGATGGATTATGATGTCAATCAGTGTGCATGTTGATTTGATGCCAGCGCTGGCATCTTTGAATGCCATACTTCAGTCAACACCAACTCTAAATCTCCCATGGTTGAACGCATGTTAACTGACATGAAAAACCTCCCAATGGAATGATTTAAAGGGATCATAAACTACATATGGGTTAGTTACTGATTTTTTTCCAGCTGCTGATGAAATGCATTATTATTATTGGAGCTTTCCTCTCATTGTTTAACGTCAATAGTCTACAGGAAGTGACCTGGCTTCTGCTGAAGTGCTTTTTTTGTTGGTTTAAAGGATTATGCTGAAACACGTTGCTTCCAAACATGGATAGCCTGATTGACCTTCCTCTTGAAATTGAGCATGACTGGAATGTTGATGAGTGGCCATGCAGAGCAGAACAAGCTGCTAGAAAAGGGAGGAAGAAGAGATGGAAGTAAAGCTTTTAGCAGGAGGCCATATCTGCTGAGGGTATTTAGGGAGCAATTCTCTAACCTCAATTTCAGCCAAGACCAATGCATGAGATGTCTTCATTCAATGAAAGTGATTGCGACTAAAATCTGCCCACTGCTGTAACAACATCAGCCTGAAAGCAGGGCAAGGAGCACATTGCCAGTGATTCATAACTTTTTCATTTGGCTGGGCCCTTTTAGGCTGCTGCTGGAGATAAAAGCAGCATCTTGCACATTGCAGTACACTGTTGCACAAGGGAGATCTCTGAGGCTCTACGTACAAAGTTGAGCTTCAACTCATTCCCCCTTGCCAAAAAGAAGCAGGCAGAGTGAGGAATATGGTTTGCTCAGAATGCACGCTTTCCTATGTAGCAGAGTGCCATTGAGTGCACGCTTATTGCTTTGCGTGTCCCTCAAGTGAACTCTCCCATTTTCCTGAACCAAAGAGATTCCATCCTCTCAATGTACAGCTGATGTATGTTCATAGACAGGTGAATGCTGTTATCCAGCAGTACACAATTCCTCCATTCTGTGGCAGCCCTCTGTGCATCCTGGATTTGATACATCAATGCAAGTCAAAGGCTGGCTGCAAGGTGCCAAGGGTTATCCACTCATAGCATGACTCATGACTTCAAAATACACACTCACACACACGCACACACACACACAACATGTATATAATATATATATACAGCAGGCCCATAATGAGAGTCAGCCTGCCACAAGAAACATTATAGAGCGCGCAATCAGCGTCCGCAAACAAGGCTTCCTGAACCACTCTGGAGGCACTCTGCAGTACACAGTTGTGCAGATATCAGGATTTGTGTTAGTATCCTGGTGCTCCACAACCTGGCTATTATGAAAGGCAGCCCTTGCCACCATCCATCATCTGAGAAATAGGAGCACAAGAAGAAGGAAGAAGAGGAGGAAGTGAGGGAAGAGCAAGTACAATGGGAAGTGAAGGAACAGAAAGAGGAAGGGAGGGCACAATGTGGGCAGTCCCTTTTTGCCTGGGCTCTATGCGATCAAATAATTCATGAGTGATACCAATAAATTTAACCAACCTTCTCCATTTACCAACACTCCCACACTCCTTACCTTTCTTCTATCATTGAACATTACATTGTCCTCCTTCTCATAACACAAAAACATAAGCCACCAAAATGCATTTTCCAATCCAAATTTATAAATTAAATGACATGATGTATACAAAAGCAAACTAATCATTCTTAGGCATTCCTTCATTGCCTCTTCTGATTGTCTTGGCCTTAGTGCTCCTACGAGGTGCTTCCCCAATGCCTGCAGCATGGGTGGTGGAAGGCTGCTGACCTTCAATTGAGGAGACTACAGATGATCTTGGAAGGTGAACTGGAGCAGCTCTGGGCCTAGAAGGCCTGGTTTCAGACTGCATTATCTTGGTGTGGCCTGCAGCAGTCTGGGCTGACTGGCTGACAGGCAACAGCAAAGGGACTGGTGGAGTGACAGAGGAGGGAGCATGAATTTTGTCATCCTGAGAGAAGACAGCAGGTTCTTGCTCCAAGGTACTCCTATGCTCCAACTGCCACTGTCCTAGGATGGCACCTCAGTAATTTTAGAAATTTATTTGGGAACAGATTGCAGGACTGCTGAGATGCCCTGGAAGCTCCATTTGAAGACTAATATCCAAAGCCATATAGCGGCAGTCTCCTCTTACGTAAAAGCAATCTAAACTTCCACTGCAGCACTCAGACTATTGATCGAAGCTGTTTGTGCTGTAATGGATGCTGAGACGTTGGCCATTAGAACCTGCATCATAGGGGGTTCCACAGCTGTGCTGATGGAGGTGACCATGCATTAAATGAGAATTCCATTTTGTCACTGGCAGACTGGCCATCCGCCCCCCCCACTCCGCAATTGCGTGAAGAGGTCGCCAACTCAGGGGGTAGTCGGATGGGAGGAGGCAGTTGAGTGGGGTCAGGGGGTAGTTGGGTGGCAGGGGGTAGTTGGGTCAGGTCATGGCGGTGATTGGGGTGTTGGTTGTGGTACTTAGTCCAGTTATGCTGGATAATTACTGAGTTGGACCAGGTATCATCTGACGTAATATCTTCTAGTTAAGTTTCCAGGTAAGTTCCGTCTATCTGGCCCAAGTCTCTGACATGGAGTTCAGAGACATTCACGGAGGGTCCCAGTAGAAACACACTCTGGGAGGCTTCTTAGTTAAATAAAACAAACTTTATTTACATGGGAGTTTCTGTGGCTGCTTGTATCTAGCCAGCTCCTCATGCAACCATTTCCTAGGAAATTCCTCCTCTAGAATTTATTCTCCCGCACTAGCTACACATTGGTTGAACAAATCACGTGACCCCCTACTCACTGGAACTGATCTTAAAGTGATAGTAATCACATCCCTCTCCTCCTTAAAGCTTTTGTACATCTTTACAGTTAACGATTGCTTTATACAATTGAACCAAGAATTTTCTGAATTCTAAAAATAATTACTTATAGCATTAGCCTGGATTTCAATTACACAATACATACAATAAACCCCACAGTTATAAATTAAGTCTTTGGGTGGTTTTCAAATTTGTGTCGAACGGCGTAAGTCGACAGGTTGCGAGGCTTCTACTGGATCGACATTTTCCGGAACTGTACTAAAGGGTACCTCCTTTGGTACAGACAATTCATTATCATTAAGTTCCACAGGGATGTCCTTGACGTTTATTACAAGTCAACCAGAATCTTTGGTGCACACAGGTTTGCCAACACTCGGTTGTAACACTGACTGTGGGAGTGCCTCTCTACCCCTCAAATGGTCAATGTACTTCTGAATGATCCGTCCCTCTATCCCTACTTGATACGAAAGCAGTCCAGTCTCAGAGAGTACCCTTCTAGGAATCCACCTATGACTGCTACTGAAGTTTTTCACGTACACATTTTCATTAGTTGAGAACTTCCTAGTTCTACTGTGAGAATCAAGTCTTCTGATTGCACTGACTTGACTCTACCCTCCCCTGCAAATTTGGAAACACAAGGCTTAACTTCATCCTGAGATGAGGTTTCACAAACAGTTCAGCAGGAGGAACAACTGTTGTTGCGTGTAGGGTTGTACTGTAACATAGCAGGAAACATGAGACTCTTGTTGCCAAAGATCCACCTGATAGTTTTTTCATGCCAGATTTAAAAGTTTGGACAGCTCTCTTGGCTAAGCCGTTCAATGCTGGGTGGTAGGATACTGCCTTTATGTGTTTTATACCATTGAGAGTGGTGAAGTTTTGAAACTCTATACTGGTGAATACTGCCCCGTTATCAGACACGATTAATTCAGGTAAACCATGAGTTGCAAAGCAGTGCCGCAACTTTTTGATGGTCGCCATCGATGTCGGTGTCTTCATCTCAAAAATTTCTATCCATTTAGTGTGCGCATCAATTGCAAGGAGAAACATCTTACCCATAAATGGTCCTACATAATTGACATGGATGCAGACCCATGGCTAGCCAGGCCATTCCCAAGGGTGTAGTGGAGCTGTGGCTGGCAGGCTTTGCTGCAACTGTTAGCAATGCCTTACAAGGTTTTCAATATCAGTGTGGATACTAGGCCACCATACATAATTCCTGGCTAGCATTTTATTTTCGAGATACCAGGTTGGCCACTGTGTAGTTCCATCAGGAGTAGCTCCCTGCCCAGCACAAGAATGACCACTCGGTCTCCCAATGGCACAATACCCATCTTGACAACTTCATGTTTATGGATGGAGTAGGGTTTTATGTCCTCTGAAACTGTCTCATTTCCCCATCCTGTAAGGATTTTATCTTGCACTCTGGATAACAGTGGATCCCGACTGGTCCGGGTTTTGATTTGTTTCGCACAGACTGGTAGCATACCCAAAATGTTTAAGGCCAAGACCGTTTCTTGAGGAATAGATGTACATGTTATACTTTCTCTCAAGGGCAGGCAACTCAGGGCGTCCACACTCGCAATATGTACCCCTGGTTGGTGTTTGAAGGTGTATTCATATGCAGCCAGGGTCAATGCCCACTTCTGAATCCTCGCAGAAGCTATTGGTGGAATAACCTTGCCCTCCTTAAAAAGGCCCAACAGTAGCTTATGGTCTGAAACAATAGTGAAATGTCTCCCATGTAGATACTGATGGAATTTTTTGAAGCCAAAAACTATTGATAAGCCCTCTTTTTTGATTTTTTTCAGCTACTGATAGTGTTCTTCACACATCCTATCGGCCCTTCTGAACCATCCGCCGTCTCATGGAACAATACAGCCCAAAGCCATATGGAGAGGTGTTACACATCAGTATTAGTTCCTTCGATGGGAGGAAGTGTACAAGTAGGCTTGAAGACTGCAGCAATTGCTTCACTTTGTTGAAAGCCGTTTCCTGAAGAGTTCCCCCAAGACCAGTGGTGGTGCTTCTTTAGTAGGGTGTGTAAGGGGGTCAACACAGTGGATAGAGTTGGCAAAAATCACCCTTAATAATTGACTATTCCTAGAAACAATTTAAGTTCAGATACATTCATGGGGATGGTGCTCCTTTTACAGCCCTGACTTTCTCCTCAACAGGGTGTAACCTTTGAGCATTGATCCTGTGTCCAAGGTAAGTCTAAATTTGTCAGATGTTTGGCCTCTGTGGCCCCAGTGATGAGTACATCATCGAGGTATACCACAACCTGTGGCAACCCCTATAGTAGGCTCTCCATTGTGCATTGGAATATTGCACATACTGACGAGACACCCAAAGGCAGGCGCGATTACTGAAAAAGCCCTTTATGGGCGTTTATTGTGACATATCCTCGGGAACCGTCATCCAACTCAAGCTATTGGTAGGCATGACTCATGTCCAGCTTATTATATGACCAGTTTTGCATAAGGATCTTTGATTAGTGGAAGAGGATACTTGTCCAGCTTTGCGGCCTGATTGATGGTTTGTTTGTAATCACCGCAAATGCGAATAGACTTGGCAGGCTTCAAGACGAGGATGATGGATGCAGCTAATTCCGAAAACTGAACTGGCTGCACATTACCTTGTTCTGCAAACATCTTTAGTTCAGTATCCACATTTTCATGCAGAGCATTTGGTACCAGTCGAGCTCGGAAAAATCGGGGAGTGGTTTCCGGATCCAGGTAGATTTTGGCATATAAGCCCTTAATTTTGCCTAACCGGTTCTGGAAGACACTGTCATATTTTCTTAACAATTCTGACAATCCCCCTGTCCTCACCTGGAAAATATCAGCCCAATTTAGCTTTTTTGTTGAGCCAGTCACAGCCCAGAAGCCTTGGTTCTACCACCCAGTACTACGACGATAGGTAGCCGGGCAGACTGCTGTCCGTAGCTTACAGGTAGAATGATGGTACCCCTCACCTTTACTTCTTCTCAGGTATATGTTTTCAGCTTGGCCGAAGTACTCTCTAAATTTAAAGGCTGGGTATCTCCTCCCAAATACTGGAATGTGTTCTTGCCCTCACAGTGACTGATGCACCTGTATCTACTTCTATACTCAGAGGCTTCCCATTTACACAGAGTGTTATGGAGCTTGGGTCTGACTTAACATCCTAGAGGTTGAAAAGAGACTAAATATCAGACTTACTGGTGCCAGGGCCTTCTACACTGTGCACTTATAACATCTTGTATGATTGGCTATTCGGCTGCCTGGACTTAGCCCTGCCTTGTCTCCTCAGGTGTCCTTTTTTTCCACAATAATGGCACTCCTTAAATTGACAAGATTCAGGATTGTGGTTACTCCCACATCGATAATATTGGACTTTAGGAATCACTGCCTGCCTGCCTCGGCTGTATATTTTAGTTCTGTAGCTTACTGGAACTGCTTCCCTTTTCCCAGTGGCTTCGGCTGATTTGGCGTCACAGCTGGCTGCCGGTTCCCGCCTTAATTGGTGTACAGTGCCATTTTGCACGCCCCGCAGCTCCAATGCATCTGCCTCAGCGCTTTCCATAGCGAGCGTAATCTCCATCATGCGTTTGAAATCGATATCAATTTTGCTAACAACCGACATTGTATAGCATTGTTACACGCACCACAGACTAATCGACCCCGCAGCATGTCACTTAGGGTCTTACCAAAATTGCAGTGCTCTGATAATTGTTTGAGTTTCACAATGATCGATTCCCCCGGGGCTCTCACTCGTGAATTAAACTTAAAATGTTGCATTATACCTGAAGGTTTTGGTTGGAAATGATCCTTAAGTAGATCCACCAACTCACTGAATGATTTGGAGTCAGGTCCACTTGGAGCAGTAAGCCTGTGGATCTAGACTGTGAGTCTAGCTTCCACAAACGCTCAGAACCTTATGCTTCCCCTCGTTCCTTACTTCATTCGCCTGAAAGTAGATTCCAAGGCGCTTGACATATTGACCCCATTCCTCTGCAGAGGAGTCGAATGTGTTTATCCGGCTGAAAAGAGGCATCTCAGTGAGTAATATAATTTCCTATTCACAGTCATCGATTAAACACGACACTCACAGTTGCAGGTGGGAGACAGTGCCAGGATAGTTTTTTTCCTCATTGCCAAATGGAGAGACACACTCTGGGAGGCTTCTTAGTCAAGCAAAATGAATTTTATTTACACAAGAGCTTCTGTGGCTGCTTGTACCTAGCCAGCCCCTCATACAACCATTTCCTAGGAAACTCCTCCCTTAGAATTTATTCACCCACACTAGCTTAACATTGTTTGAACAAATCACATGACCCCTACTCAGTTGAACTGATCTTAAAGTGACAGTTATCATACCAGGCAACAGAAACCAGCTCATTGGAAGTTTAAACTTCCCGACTAATTTCAATGCATTTGTGCATGTCAGGACTTCCATGGGGTTCTGAAGCTTAAGTCCAGGTCTCGACAATTTGGTTATTGGAAGATTTGGGCCATTATAATGGGAAAAGGGTAGAGTTATTGAAACAGTTTTCTTTTATTGTCACAGGAGGAGGGTATGTCATTTGTACATAGCTGGGATCACATATCTATTCTGAAAACAACCCACACAGGCAAGTAGCTTGTGATTCATTCTGTCTTTGAAACAGAACTATTGCCTTGTTCTAATTATCTTGTTTAATTACATAATAATTGGACCATTGATGAGCTTGAACATGGATTGCAGTTCTTTCAAGGTTACTGGGTCAAAATCCAGGAATTCCCTACTGAACATCATTGTGGGCGAACATTCAGCACGTAGAATTACAAAGAATATAAAGCACAGAAACAGACCAATAGGTTCTGATGAAAAGCCATCAACCTGAAACCCGAAACGTTAACTCTGTTTCTCTCTCCATGCCGCATGACCTGTTGAATATTTCCAGCATTTCTTGTTCTTGTTACAGAAACATAAGGCCAACTAGCCCATACCACTGTTTATGCTCCACACAAGCCTCCTCATACTCCTCTTCATTTAACCCAGTGATACCTTCAATTCCTCTCTCCGTTATGTATTATCTAGCTTACTTTTCAATGCATTTATACTAATCATCTCAAATGCTCCACGTGATAGCGAGTTCCACATCCCAACCACTCCTTGAGGAAGGAGGATTCTTCTGAACTCCCTACTGGATTTATTGGTGACAACCCTATACTTTTGACCTCTATTTCTGGCCTTCTCCACAAGTGGAAGCATCTTCTTTGTGTTTACCCTATCAAATCCTTTCATACTCTGAAATATCTCCATCACGTCAGCCCAAAGCCTTCTCTTTTCTAGAGTAGAGAGCTCCAAAATTTTCAATTTATCCTCTCCATTCTGATGTCAACCTTGTAAATCTTTTTTCACCTTCTCCAATGCTTCAATATCCATTTTATAACATGGAAACTAGAACTGTGCACACTACTCCAAGTGTGATATGACCAAGGTTCAATAGAAGTTTAACATAACTCTGCTTTGCAAATCTATCCCTCTAGGAATAAACTTTGTGCTTTGTTTATGTTTTGAATGGGTTTATTAATCTATGCTGCTGCTTTCAGTGTTTGCGTATTTTTACCCCATTTAGGCTTTTGTTCCAAGAAATATGTGACCTCCTTATTCTTCCTACCAAAATGGACTCAGCATTAGCTGTGCTCCTGATTTGGTATCATCTACAAATTTTGAAAATGCACTTCAGATTCCCAAGTCTAAATTGCTTGTATGAAAGGTGAACGACAGTAATCCCATCACCAAACTTTGTGGGACACCACTTTTCACCTTTTATCAATAGTTACCCTTAACCCTTCTTGTCCGTTTTCCACTTTGTAGCCAGTTTGCTATCCATCCTGCTACTTGTCTCTTGACTCCACCTTAGTCATGAGTCTACTATTTGGACCTTATCAGAGATCTTTTGAAAATCTAAATAAGTTAAATGTTTGGTTACCTCTTCGAAGATTACAATAAATTCTGCTACTTTTCCCCTGAATCCCCATGTTCTGACTTTTGCATACTTCTTCAAAGGGCTTTTGAAAATTTGAATATCCCATGCCTACAGCATTACCCTTGTCTGTCTCAGAAGTAAAATACTGCAGATGCTGGAAATCTGAAATGAAACCACAGAGTGTTAGGAATACTCAGCTGGTTGAGCAGCATCTGTGGAGAGCAACAGAGTTAATGGCTGAATTTTCTCAGCCTTGTGATGGTGGGCTTGGAGGTTGGGGGGTGGGGGGCAGAAAATAGGGGGGAAGCCTTGTCAGGACAGCCCCTTGATGCATTATCGCTGCTGAAGAAGTTTTCCAGGGGTGTCCTGGAAATGGATTGTCTGCTAGTACGAAGAGGCCAGCAGGGAATTTGCATCAAAAACAAAAATTGCTGGAAAAACTCAGCAGGTCTGACAGCGTCTGTGGAAAGGAAGACAGAGTTAACGTTTCGAGTCCGTATGACTCTTCATCAGAACTAAAGAGGAATAAGAAATGTGGTGGAATATAAGCAGTTTAAGGGGGGTGGGATAGGTGGAGCTGGATAGAGGGCCAGTGATAGGCGGAGGCAAAGGAGAGATTGTCAAAGATGTCATAAACAAAAGGACAAAGGGGTGTTGACGGTGGTGATATTCACTAAAGGGTGTGCTAATGGTGACATTAAGGGTAGAAAGCAGGATGAGCAAGTGACAGATGTCCCTAGTGGGGGTGGGGTGGGGGGAAGGGATTGAAGTAGGCTAAAAGGTGGAGATAAAACAATGGATGGAAATAAATTTTAAAAATAATAATAGAAATAGGTGGGAAAAGAAAAAAAATATATAAAAAAATATAATAATTATTGGAAAAAAGGGGATCAAAAAGGGGGTGAGGGAATTTTCATGCTTGAGAGGCTAATTGGGAGCAATTTTCTGGCACTGCCGACATTTTGCCAGTGGTGGAGTTGCGTCTCCACGCATGCAGAGGCTGCCATTTCCATGGAGGCTGCCTGCCTGCAGCAGGCTGGATGCCCACCAGCGTCAGAGGCTACACATTCCAAATAGGAGCTGCCATCAGGAAAGGCCACACCCATGACTCAAATGTTTCTGCAGGATGGGTTCCCCTTCTGCCTACTGGCCTGTCCCTTCTGAAATTTTCATTTAGGCTTATGCCTCTGAGAGCGCCTCCATGTTGAGGTGCCCTCATGTTCTTCGACCTTCTTCAGAGTACTCACTTCTCCTGACAGAACCGCTGAGGCTCTGGAACTGCCAACCCTGTGATTGAGCTGGCAGGACTGGGAGCCTGCAAGGACAGGGAGTTTGGAGGCAGCCAATTAGAAGGCTGTCTCTGGGAAGATTACAGGGCTGGTTTTCCTCCAGACAAGTGCTAGCTTGGGATCCACACTTGTTCCCAGTAAATTCTGCCCAACATTTTAGGTTGTGGTCCTTCATCGGAACTGGAAAGGAGTCAGTGGCAGTTTTAAGCAAGTACAGAAGCAGAGAAAGAGGGGTGGGGGAGGGGGGTGGAGGAGAACAAAAGGGAAGGTCCATAGCATGGCGGAAGGCAGGAGAGATTAAACAACAAAAGGGATAACGGTTTAAGGCAAAAGGAGATGGTAAAGGGACAAGTAAAGAATCAAAAAATGGGTTTAGAGAAGATGTAAATGGGAATAATGAATTATCACCAACAGCTGCCATTCTAAAACAAATAAAAGAGTTGGGGGTTGGTGGGTAGTGGTTATGATCTGGTGTTGTTGAACTCTGTTAAAAGCAAAATACTGTGAATGCTGGAAACCTGAAACAAAAACAGAAAATGCTGGAGAGGCTCAGCAGGCCTGGCAGCATCTGTGGAGAGAGAAGAGCTGAAGAAGGATCACACGGCTTCAAAACGTCAACTCTGTTTCTCTCTCCACAGATGTTGTCAGACCTGCTGAGTTTTTCAAGCATTTTCTGTTGTTGTTGTTGAACCCTGTGTTCAGTCCAGAAGGTTATAAAGTGACTAATCAATTTTTTCCAGTTTCTCCATTTCAATCACATCTACTTTTCTCCTCAACAAAGAAATCTTCCCACATTTCTGTTCTCACCTCTCCCCCTCTCTCCCAGAACCATGATAAGGCTCCCCTTGACCTCACCTTCCACCCCACCAGCCTCAAAGGATAATCCTTTGTCATTACTGCCACCTCCAGCATGATGCTGCCACTGAACGTATCTTCCTGGCCCCTCCTGCTTCAGCATTCCGAGCAGCCCATTCCGTCCGCAACACCCTGGTCCACTCCACCCTCACCCCCTCCCCTTCCCATCCTACCATTCCATGCAAAGACAGAAGATGCAAAAGCTGCCCTTTTACTTCCTCCCCTCTCACTAACCAAGGCCCCTAACACTCCTTCAGGTGAAACAGTACTTTCATTGAGCTTACTTTGAGTTTCCCAATAGGCCGAGAACAGGGAGGAGATCAGTGTTGGAGCCGGGTGGAGAATTAAAATGGCAGATGATTTGAAATTCGGGATCACACTTGCAGACTGAACGGAGGTGTTTTCAAAACGGTAACTCAATCTGTTTTTGGTCTCCCCAGTGTAGAGCAGACCACATTGTGAGCAGTGAATACAGTGCAGTAAATTGAAAGAAGTAAACATAAATCACTAACCAAGTCATAGTTTAGCAGTTAGAAGGGAAGCCAAGACTGCAAAGCTGATAGGCTAGAAAAATGGTCTGGAAACTTCAGCAGTTAAGATAGACTGAGAAGTTGTGGGTTGGAAAACTTTCCATTAGAGTTGACGTCTTAAAGCTGCAAAGGGATTTGTATATACATTAGAGTTAAGTTGGCTAAGCTAAAATCTCAAGGGACATCGTGACTCAAGAGACCAGGTTCAAGTAACCAAGAAGAGAGGACCCCAGAAGTCAGGGGTCCACAGGAAAGACAGAGCGACACACGTTGAACGTGTTTATCATGCCATGCCTTGACTACTGAAAGGCTATGTATTAATCTTTATCATCTAATAAACCTTGCTAGCTTGCGTTCTAAATTAGTGATGGTCCATTTTGCCAATATGCTTATTCCTCAACAAAACATTTCTTATTCTGGGATTTAGTATAGAGTCCAAATCCCTACATATAACTCTTATTAAATGTAGGAAATACATTAGCTGCCTGCCACTCCTTCAGTACTTTAAATATATATGTAACAGTGCTTCTACTATCTCTTCCCTAAGAACCAGTGGTGTTATCCTCTTTAAATTTGATTTGATTATCAATTATCTCCTCCCTTTCTATCAGGGACTGCACTGTTTCAAGAAGAAGGACCACCACCTTCCTAAGGGCAACTAGGGATGGGCAATAATTGCTTTTGTTGGCAATGCCCATATCTCAAGAGTGAATCTTATATCCATTCTCAAATCTGTTACTTTTAATGTGAGATGTTAGCTTTCATGGTGTATTTGAGTCGTCTATAGGATCACAAGTGATCCAATTGCATTTAATTAACTATGTTCCCTGCTTTTGTGAGGTGACAGGGCATTGTTTTTGACTATGATAATGAAAGCCCAGCTCCTAGGTCAGCTAGGAGGTCGATGACATATAGGTTAAGATAGTCTGTGTTGTTAGCTGATCAGTGATTGGGTGAGCTTGGGGCCTTATAATTGGCCTCAGTACCCAGGGGTTAAATAGGTGAAATCACCCAGGGATTCTTTTCTGGAATGTAACCCATAGCCTCTCCTGGGAGTATGCAGGTGCGGATGTGGGTGAACCAGGCTGGGTGTGATCCTTTCATAATCAAACAGTTGGCCAGCATTCCTTGGTAGGGCACACACATGAATAAATGTCACATTTACTAAGTACCAGACTGCTGCTCAGGTAATTTCAGCCAGGAAATATAGTCAACCCTTTCAGAAGAATAGAGAACTGAGAAAATTTGAGGGAAAATAAGAGGGTTTGTGTAGGTGAGTCATATGAATGAAACAGAAAGCTAGATTAGGTACACTGTGGAGGTTGTCATAAACTATGTATGACTGACAGTTTGCTTCAGTTTGATGATAATTGCTAACCATAAAAACATGATCAAACAGCAGCAGTCTATTGTTGAAATAAGAACACGTTAGTGCTAATGGCCAGGATTAAGGAAATCAAGATAAAAGCAAAGAACTGCGGATGCTGGAAATCCAAAACAAAAACAGAAACAGAAATACTGGAAAAACTCAGCAGGTCTGGCAGCGCTTTGCTCTTCTCCGCCGATGCTGCCAGACCTGCTGAGTTTTTCCAGGTATTTCTGTTTGTTTTTGTTAAGGAAATCAAGGCAAGGTTGTTTGTTGCTAACTTCAAAATTAAAGCCAGAGCCTACTTGGGCTGGACCTCAAATCTTAGGTATGCAAAAAGTTTATATTCAGAAACAGTTGATTTATTGCGATAACAGCTAAGCTTTAAATCTATATAATATTTTATACGCTCCGCAAAATAATGATTACTAAAGACATGCACATCAGTGTAGGGTTCATACCTGAGGTAAAGCCAAAACCATACTGAAGAACCAAGCCATGGCGATCATGCACTTTCCAGTGTGGACACATTTTGTTGCACTTTTCAAGGGATTTGTAATCGCCAGACAGCGATCCACACTGATCACCACCACCATAAAGGCAGGGCAGTACATAGAGAAGAGTTTGAGAAAGTTGAGAACCTTACAAAGGAACTCACCGCCGTACCATTGCACTGTGATGTTCCAGATGCCGTCCATTGGCATAACAATCAGGGTCTGCAGGAGGTTGGCCACTATGAGATTGTCAAGCAGCAGCTTGAGCCGTGATTCCTTCTTCTGATGCTGCTTGGACAGCTTCATCAGGAAAATTGTGTTCCCGGCAATGGAGAAGATCAAGAGGAAGAAGGTGATGGCCACTCTAATGACACCTGAGATGGTCAGTGTTGGCAGATGCAAAGAGCAGTTGAACACAGGGGCTGCCAGGCTGTTGTTGAGAGGGAGGAAGCAATTCTTTCTGGATTCCATGTGGCGCACCAAAGTGTCATTCGTCTGGGAGATTAAAGACATGGTTCTGGATGCAGGAAAACAAACCTAACTGTGTCTAAGTGTATAACGAACTGTTAGCCAGCTGTTTCTCTCTCTCTGTGGCTGCAGCAATCTGGCAAGGTCAAATTCAAGCACAGGTAAATATGATCCTTCACTAATGTTTATGAAACCCTGATAATGAAGAGTGCCTATAATCCCTTTACAAAAGACTGCAGCACACTTGGTTTTATTTGCTAGTGGTGTTTATTTGGTCCTTGAAATAAATTTTGTTATAGCCTCATTTCATTATTTCAAAGGTTGGCTGTATTTAAATTATAGTTTCTCTGAAAAATTTAGTTCTGCTTTCAGTTTAGTTGACAATTTAAGTCAACAACTGTGTTCCTCCTCATATCAATTGGTATTAACAGGACTATTAACGAGTAAAGGCTGACGTGAAAAGGATGAGAAAGGAACATATTTTATTTTTAATTCATAAAAATGTGTTAGCAAAAAGCATTAAATTTCACTAAGTTAAATGCAAATAGAGTTCAGTCTTTCAGTCATTCATTTAAACACCCCTATTTTGAGAATATGCCCCGTCGTTTCAAACTAAATGAAATACCGAAAACTGGAAATAATTTTATAGTTTGGGGCTGGAATTTTGTGTAGGGATTGCAAATGTGAGTCTTTTGTGGCTTCCGAAATGCAAGCCTGCCTCCAAATCTTATTCCTGTTATATTTTTGTCTCTGAGAACATACGAAAACACGCACATAGGAATTAGGAGCAGGAGTAGGCCACTCAGCCCTTCAAGCCTGCTCCGCCATTCAGTAGGATCATGACTAAACTAATACCTGGATTAGGTGGGTTGTCTTATGAGGAAAGGTAGGACAGGCTAGGTTTGTATCCATTGGAGTTTTGAAGAGTAAAAGGCGACAATCGTCTGATTGTAACCTCAACTCCATATTCCCGCCTATCCGCAATAACCTTTCACCCCCTTGCTTAGCAAGAATCTATCTAGTTCCGCCTTAAAAATATTCAAAGGCTCTGCTTCCACTGCCTTCTGAGGAAGATGTCCAAAGACTCATGACCCGCTGAGAGAAAAAAATTTCTCCTTATCTCTGTCCTAAAAGGGTGAGCCCTTAATTTTAAACAAGAGGAAACATCCTCTCCACACTGTCCCTGTCAACAGCCTCAGGATCTTATATGTTTCAATCAAGTCACCTCTTATTCTTCTAAACTCCAGCGGATATGAACCTAGCCTGTCCTACCTTTCCTCATAAGACAACCCACCCAATCCAGGTATTAGTCCAGTAAACCTTCTCTGAACTGCTTCCAATGCATTTACATCCTTCCTTAAATAAGGAGACCAATACTGTACACAGTATTCCAGATGTGGTCTCACTAGTGCCCTGTATAACTGAAGCTTAACCTCCCTACTTTTGCATTGAATTCCCCTCACATTAAATGAAAACATTAAATTAGCTTTCCTAATTACTTGCTGTACCTGCATTCTAACCTTTTGTGATTCATGCACTAGGACACCCAGGTTCCTCTGAATCTCAGAGCTCTTCAATCTCTCACCATTTAGATAATGTGCTTCTTTTTTATTTTTCCTGCCAAAATGGACAATTGCACACTTTCCCACATTATGTGAGTAGCGAGGAGGATGTTAAGATGTTTCAAAGTGATTTAGACAGGTTGAGTGAATCGGCAAATACATGGTAGATGCAGTATAACGTGGATAAGTGTGAAGTTATCCACTTTGGTAGGAAAAACAGAATGGCAGAGTATTATTTAAATGGTGATAGATTGGGAAATGTTGATGTACAAAGGGACCTGCGTGGTGGTCACTGAAAGCAAGCATGCAGGTGCAGCAAGCAGTTAAGAAGGCAAGTGGTATGTTGCCTTTCATTGCAAGAGTACAGGTGCAAGGATGTCTTATTACAGCTGTACAGTGCTTGGTGAGACCACAGCTAAGCACCGCAGTAGTAAACTGTTGATGAGTCTGGATTGTTTAATGTTGAAACAGGTTTTCATTCAGAAATTAGAGGTGTAGTCGTTTGTGTAATACTTGACGCCAGTTCCTTGGCATTGGAGGTCGGCCCACTTTAAACATTCAACCTCCCTCCAAGCCGCGTATCTAGAGTATTGTGTGCAGTTTTGGTCTTCTTACCTAAGAAAGGATATACTTGCCATAGAGGGAGTGCAGCGAAGGTTCACCAGACTGATTCCTGGGATGGCAGGATTGTCATATGAGGAGAGATTATGCCGACTAGGCCTGTATTCACTGGAGTTTAGGAGAATGAGAGGGGATCTCATTGAAATGTATAAAATTCTGACAGGGCTGGACAGACTGGATGCAGGGATGATGTTTCCTCTGGCTGGGGGTTCTAGAACAAGGGGTCACAATCTCAGGATACAGGGTAGGCCTTTAGGGAAGGAAATCTGCCTGGTCTGACCTACATGCGACTCCAGACCCACAGCAATCTGGTTGACTCTAAAATGCCCTCTGAAATGGCCTAGCAAGCCACCCAGTTGAATCAAACTACTACAATATCTCAAAACAGGAATGAAACTGAATGGACCACCTGGCATCGACCTTGGCACTGGAAACGACAACGGCGAACTCAGCCCTATCGACCCTGCAAGTCCTCCTTAACTAACATCTGGGGGCTAGTGCCAAATTTGGGAGAGCTGTCTCTCAGACTAGTCAAGCATCAGCCTTACATAGTTATCCTCACTGCCATCTACCGGCTATGTGGAAAATTGCCCAGGTATTTCCTGTACACAAAAAGTAGGACAAATCCAACCCGGCCAATTACCACCTTATCAGTCTACTCTCGATCATCAGTAAAGTAATGGAAGGGGCCATTAACAGTGCTATCAAGCGGCATTTGCTTAGCAATAACCTGCTCACTGACACCCAGTTTGGGTTCTGCCAGGGCCACTCAGCTCCTGACCTCATTACAGCCTTGGTTCAAACATGTACTAAAGAGCTGAACTCCTGAGGTGAGGTGAGAGTGCCTGCCCTTGACATCAAGGCCACATTTGACCGATTGTGGCATCAAGGATCCCAAGCAAAACTGGGAATCGGGGGAAAGCTCTCCACTGGTTGGAGTCATACCTAGTACAAAGGAAGATGGTTGTGGCTGTTGGAGGTCAGTCATCTCAGCTCCAGGACATCACTGCAGAAGTTCCTCAGGGTAGTGCCCTAGGCTCAACCATCTTCAGCTGCTTCATCAATGACCTTCCTTCCATCATAAGGTCAGAAGTGGGGATGTTTGCTGATGATTGCACAATGTTCAGCATAGTTTGCAACTCCTCAGATACTGAAGCAGCCCATGTCAAAATGCAGCAAGACCTGGACAATATCCAGGCTTGGGCTGACAAGGGCAAGTAACATTCACACCACGCAAATGTCAGGCAATGACCACCTTCAACAAGAGAGAATCTAACCATCGTCTCTTGACATTCAATGGCATTACCATCACTGAATCCCCCACTATCAACATCCTGGGGGTTACCATTGACCAGAAACTGAACTGGACTAGCCATATAAATACTGTGGCTACAACAGCAGGTCAGAGGATAGGAGCCCTGCGATGAGTAACTCACCTCCTGACTCCCCACAGTCTGTCCACAGTCTACAAGGCACAAGTCAGGATACTCCCCACTTGCCTGGATGAGTACAGCTCCCACAACACTCAAGAAGCTTGACACCGTCCAGAACAAAGCAGCCCACTTAATTGGCACCCCTTCCACAAACATTCACCCCCTCCACCAATGACTTACAGTATACTGCAGCAGTGTGTACCATCTACGAGATGCACTGTAAGAATTCTCCAGTACTCCTTAGACAGCACTGTCCAAACCTACGGCCACGACTATCTAGAAGGACAAGGGCAGATATATGGGAACACCACCACTTGGAAGTTCCCCTCCAAGTCATTCACCATCCTAACCTGCAAATATATTGCAGTTCTTTCACTGTCGCTGGATCAAATTCCTAGAACTCTAACAGCACTGTGGGTGTACCTACACCATATAGATTGCAGCAGTTCAAGAAGGCAGCTTACCATCACCTTCTCAAGGGCAACTAGGGTTGAGCAATAAATGCTGGCCTAGCCAGCGAAACCCTCATCCCCTGAATGAATATTAAAAAAACTCAGAGGGTGGTGGACCTGTGGAATTCTCTACCACAGAGGGCTGTGGAGGCCAAGTCACTGAATATATTTAAGAAGGAAATAGATATATTTCTAGATTCTAAAGGCATCAAGGGGTAGGGGGAGAGAGTGGGAGTATGGCGTTGAGTTAGAGGATTAGCAATGATCACACTGTAGGCTCGAAGGGCCAAATGACCTATTCCTGCTTCCATTTTTCTATGTTTCTGTGTTATACTCCATTTGCCAGTTCTTTGCCCACTCACTTAACCTATCTAAATCCCTTTGTAGCCTCCTTATGTCCTCTTCACATCTCACTATCCTACCTATCTTTGTGCCATCAGCAAATTTAGCAACCATACCTTTGGTCCCTTCATTCAAGTCATTTAAATAAATTGTAAAAATCTGAGGCCCCAGCACTGATCCGTGTGGCACACCACTCATTACATTCTGCCAACCAGAAAAAGGCCCATTGGTGCCTACCCTCTGTTTTCTGTTAGCTAGTACAGTACATACACTGGTTCCCCTTTATCCAAAGCATACGTTACTTCTTCAAAGAACTCCAATAAATTGGTTAAACATTATTTCCCCTTCACAAAACCACGTTGAGAGACATAGGTGGGGAGGGCTCAGGTCTTGTGAACCACAATGCAATGCAGGGGGAGTGTGGGTGCTAAGGCAGTCTGGTTGGAAGGCTTGCCTCAATTCTTAGGAGCAGCAACCCAGCCCCCAGCATTGTTTTTATGCTCCCTAAGCCGCATCCCTCACCCCCTACTCCCCCATGCCCCTCCATTCCACTTCATAGTCTCCATGCCCTGCCATGTTTTCTCACACACCCCATGTCCAGTCATATTCCCCATGTCTCTCATAACCCCATGCCCTCAGGCAAATGTGTGGCTTGAAACATAGTGCATAGAGATACATAGAGAGAGTTTTAAATTCCTGGGTGAGATGGGACCTGCACAGGCCAGACAGGTTGAACTTAAACAGAGCTGGGACCAATTTCCTTGCTGGCTGATTTGCAAGTACTATTGGGGAGGGTTGAAACTAACTTGACAGGGGTGTGGGAACAAGAGGTAATACTAACAAGGAATACCAAGTTGTACAGAATGCTGGGAGAGATATTAGCACTAGAGTAGGTTTTAGTACATTATTAGGTGGTTTCAGAGTAAGGTAAAGTCTAAATTAGGGTTACTGTACATGTATGTGCATGTGCAGCATGTGGTAAATAAGATTTGGTGAGTTGCAGATGTAGATAGACAAATGGAAATTTGATATTGTGGCTATAAGCTGGCTCATAGAAGAGCAGATTGATTATTAAATATTCCTGTATACAAGGTGTTCAGGAAAGATTGGAAAGTAGGAGGGGTGGCAGTATTGATTAAGGAGAACATTGCAATGCTGGAGGGAGAGACTGTGCCAGAGGGGTAAAGGACAGAATCTATTTGGCTAGAGCTAAGGAATAAAAAAGTTGCAATTATATTGCTTGGTGTAGCCTACAGGCCACCAGCTAATGGGAAAGATGTAGAGGAACAGATTTGCAAGGAAATTACAGAGAGGAGCAAGAATTCGAAAGTAGTTATAATGGGGAACTTTAATTATCTGAATATAGACTGGGATAGTAATAGTGTAAAAGGCAGAGAGGAGCAAGAGTTCCTAGAGTGTGCTCATAAGAATATCTTACTGCAGTATGTTTCCAGTCCAAAGAGAAAAGAGGCATTGCCGGACATGGTTATTGGGAATGAGGTAGGCCAAGTGGATCAAATGTCAGTAGGAGACTATTAGGTGAGCATCATCATTGTATCATAAGGTTTAGGTTGGCTATGGAAAAGGACAAGAGATAATCCAGAGTCAGAATTACTAACTGGGAACTTAAATCACTTCAAATTATTACACTAGAGATTCCAAGCAGTGTTTACACCAGTTTTGAATGCATGAAAGCACTTAACCCAATGAGAAAAGTACTCTAATACATCCCAACACTTAAACAATGTTGGTCAATATAATGGTTAACTTACCTTTTCAGAACAGAGCCCTACGATGAATCACTGCAGTAAAAACACATGTACATTACATTACAGTTCTATTAGTGACATTTGAAGTTGTCAAGTCATTTAATATTTACCTGTGAGAATGTTCCTAATTCCTTAGCATGCTTCCTCCAGTGGTCACAGTATATTCCTGGACACAAAATTTCCTATTCCTGGTGTACAAAAATTATTAATCAACTTACAGCTGTATTCTTACAAACAGTAAGTATAAACGAGGCAGGGATTTTTAGGACTTTCCAAGCATAGGGAAATAGCATGTGGGGGGAAATTCAAATTTTCTACAGGGCTCACAATGGCGACCCATACCTCAGAACAAGTGTATGCGGGATTGTGATCCAAGCCCTTCCCGATCCATAAAAAAGCCACAAGAAAATAGCATAGGGTTGGAAAGGGAGAATAAATTCATTTTTTGCGGTCAAAAACTTCAAGGTTTCAGGTTTCCCAACCCAAATCCCACCTCCATTGGGAGACGAAAATCCAGGCTTTTGTATTTCTGTTTATTGTAAATAAATAACTTGCATTTATATTATACCTTTTGTGTCCTCAGAATGTCACATAGCCAATGAATTACTTTTGAAGTATAGTCACTGCTGTTATGCAGACAAGCGCTGTAGCCAAGTTGTACACAGCAGGATCGCATAAGAAAGCACATGAGGTAAACGACCTTTCTTGGTAATGTTGGTTGAGAAAATTGGCTAGGGACAGCTGGACAACGTGGCGCTCTGCTTCCAGTAGTGCCATGGAATTTTTTTGGCCCATCTGAGATGGCAAGTCTCAACTGAAAGGTGGCACTACAGACAATACAGCTCTTCCTGAAGAACCAGTTTAGATTACTTGTTCAAATCCAAGGACTGGGTCTCAAATTCATGACCTGCTGATTCATAATTCTGCAAATGTTGAAAAGCAAGATACAGTCTTTAACCTGTGAGCCCTTATTTCAGCCTTTCATACTGTTAACTCAGTTGCAATGCCCTTGACATTTTGGGTTGCCCAGTAATTCATTATCAGGAAAAAACAGCTGATTCTCATTCATGCTGATGTGATGGCTGAGACAAGACATGACAACGCTCATGACCTCAACTTGCATAAACAGATTTGGAGAAGGCATTAGTTTTGCAAATACCAAATATTGAAACTAAAATGAGAACATTTGCCAATACCAATCTGCATCAGCTTGGTGGTAGTGCTTTCATCATTGAGTCCAAAGTTTGTAGGTTGAAGTCCCATTCTAGAGTCTGAACTCCCAGGAGGTCATAAAAGATCCCATGTTACTATTCGAAGAGGAGCAGGGAAACTCTACAATATATCCTGGCAAATACTTATCCCTCATCCAACAGCACTTTTAAGACAGGTTATCTGGCCATTGTTATATTGCTGTTTGAAGGACATTGCAGCGTGCAAATTGATTGCCATGCTTCCTATATTACAACAGTGACTACACTTCAAAAAAAGTACTTGATTGGCCGTAAAGTGCTTTGGGATGTCCTGACTTTTATGTGGGTTGGTTTAGAGCTGATATTATCAGATGCAGAGCCAGTTCAGGAGGGGTTTCTCAGTTGTGTTCAGTGGCTCCATGATTCCAGGAAGGCACCAGCTGCAGCAGGAGTGGTGAGTGCAGACATTCTAAATGTTGACTTTTATTGTTAATTCTATGTAACTTCTTAGCTTGGCTTTGTTTGTTCATTCATTGGTGTCATCTTCCTCCCAGAAGATTGACTGCCATAGATCTCCAGCTCTGTCTGTCCTATGCTGCCCTTACACATTCCACATTGGTCAACTGCATTCAGGTCATTATATCCTTCACCTGTTTTCGCCTCTACTTCTGCTTCTATGTTTTCTGTTGACCTATTCTTCCAATAATTATCTCTGTTTACCGTCTGCTCTGATGATGTGACCAAAATATTGTATCTTTCCCTCTTTAATGTTATGCCCTAATTTATACCTTTTCTCCAATCATTTCCAGTACTTCCTTGTTGGGCTCAGACTTTTGCTCCCAGGTCAGGTGCGCAGATATAGGAGAATTCCGGGGTCCGGGGACCCGACCTTTAAAAATAGCTGCCCGGTCATCGGACTTTCAGTCTGGTGGACGTGGGCAGGATTTGAAGTTGGGGTGGGTAACCCAGGAAGAACTGAGGAAGTTGCCTAGTATGCAAGGCTAGCATACAAGTACAGCAAGTAATTATGAAAACTAATAGAATGTTATCATTTCTTGAGAGGGGAATTTAATATAAAAGTAGGGAGGTTATGCTTCAGTTGTACAGGGCACTCGTGAGACCATATTTGGCTAACTGTGTACAGTATTGGTCACCTTATTTAAGGAAGGATGTAAATGCGTTGGAAGCAGTTCAGCGAATGTTTACCAGACTAATACCTAGAATGGGTGGGTTGTCTTATCAGGAAATATTGGACAGACTAGGCTTGTATCCACTGGGGTTTAGATGAGTAAGAGGTGACTTGACTGAAACATAGAAGATCCTGAGGGGTCTTGACAGGGTGGATACGGAGAGGATGTTTTCTCTTGTAGAAGAATCTAAAACTAGGGGTCGCCCATTTAAAACAGAGATGAGGTCAAATTTTTTCACTCAGAAGTTTGTGGGTCTTTGGAACTCTCTTCCTGAAAAGGTGGTGGAAGCAGAGTCTTTGAATATTTTTAAGGCAGAGGTGGATACATTCTTGGTGAGCAAGGGAGTGATAGGTTATCAGCGGTAAGTAGGATGCAGATTTCAGGTTACGATCAGATCAGCCTTGATCTTATTAAATGGTGGAGCAGGCTTGAGGGGCTGAATGGCCTACTCCTGCTCCTTGTTCGTATATTCGTATGCCAGATGTGGAGGTGGTCTGAGCAGAAGGCCTGGCTCAGGGCTCTGGCACTATGTCCAAAGTTTAAAAATAAAGATTAAAACAAGGAACATCCCTCCAGCTCTCACCCCTCACCATCCTCACCCTCCAAAAACTCCCCATGCCCCAACCATGCTAAACCATGCCATCTCATGCTCCCCCATCCACCCCATCATACCCTTATACACTCCATGCCAACCCACCCCAATGGACCGTTTATAGCCCTTATGTCAAACTATGACCCTTCATCCACCCGACATGGCCCCTTGATAGCCTCTATGCCAACCTATGCCCTCCACCTGCCCTTCATGGCTCTTTATAGTCCTTATGCCAATCTATATCTTGCCACACACCACCATGGCCCATGAACATTGAGTTCAACAACTTCAGACCATTCTGCTGTCAACACATTCTGCTATTTTGCTTTCAGACAGTGCTAACCTTTATTCTGCTATTAACACTTACTCTGGGCCAATGCTTTGTTCCTTTATTTCTACCTTTCCTGCTCTCTTTGCCTGTTGTTCCTCAACATCTTTATTATTTAATCTCCCAGTCCTCTAACCTATCCCTGACCTTCCCCTTTTGCTCTACCTGATGCTTTTTCAACAGCATAAAACCCATCACATTTCTGTTGCCCTTCAGTTCCAAAGAAGAGTCATATTAGACTCAAAATGTTAACTATGTTTTTCTCTCCACTGATGCTGGCTAGACGTGCTGAGTTTTACCAACACTTTCTGTTTTTATCTCAGATCTTCAGCATCCCCTTTTTTGTTTTTATTCTACCATCACTTTCTCTATCCCAAACAGTTACTAGTTAAAATGCTCACGTGCAAAGACAATAGTCAGACACTCTTTCTCAATCTGTGCGTAGCGGTGTTCAGTTTGCATTAATGGTCTGGATGCAAATGCAACTGATTGTCCTTGCTCCATGGGGGCTGCTGGAAACCCTGCTTCACTGATGTTACACTGCAGGGTGACTTTGTTGTTGACATCATAGCACCTCAGCATTGGTGTTGTTGTAACTAGTTGTTTGATGCCACTGAAAGTATTTATTGTTCTGTGCCACACTTCCTTTGCAGTGAGCCTACATAGATGTTCACACTTTGATGTCAAATTGGACAAGAACTTGGCTAGGTAGTTCACAACTCCAACAAATCGTTGAACCACCTTCACATCTGTTGATGGCTGCATCTCTGTTACAGCTCATAACCTATTCTGATAAGATGAAGTCCTTTAGCTGTCAGTACATGACCTATGTACTTGACTTGAGTCATCTTCATTTGCAGATTTTTCTTGTTCAGCTTCAAGTCCATCTGGTGAGCTTCCTCCAGCAGTTCTAGATTTCAGTCATGGTCTGTGATGGCTTCTTCTGTCATATCTCTGCATCCATAAGCTAGCAGATCATCCATGATTGCTTCCACACCTGATCCATCATTGAATATCTCATGCTGACTGCATTGGTACTCTGCTGTAGCAGTAGAGATGCATATTCATAATGCAAATATAATATATCATTTGCATGTTTGGAGTCTTTATGTGTCTCCTCCATGGGATCACAGTCAATGAAAGCAAAAGTGTACCTCCCATCGAAACACAGGGACGGGTGATGTTAAAATGTCTAAAGGGGCAAAGTAAACACATTGTAGCTACAGGGCCGACCAAAGCGACGGCGGGTTCGAGAGCTGGGTGAAAATCCATTCAAATTGACAAGTCGATAGGACTCCTTCAACATTTGAAATGTGTTGATGTCAATTAAAAGTAATATTAAAATATACACATCTTTATTATTAAAACCGATACAATTAGAAATAAAAAAAACCCAAAATAAAACACACACTGATAAAACATAAGCGAAGCTGTAAAAGTGGAATAAAAGTGAAAATATGGACTGGCGACAGTCAACTGTCCCTAAAAATCTGGAGAACCTGAAACATTAAGAGCATAGCATGTCTGGTGGCTTGATAGGCAAAAATTATTTTGAAATGATCAATCCATCAAAACCTCATCAATGAATTATTCTGTTTGTACCACTTACCTCGCGAGCTTAGCATGAAGCCAAAAAATTCCACATTTCTACTCAGTTAGAGCTTTGATTTTATCTGTCAAATGTTGGTATTTCTTGACCTTCCCTTCCCAGGCCTTCTGAAAGGAATTATCATTTTCTTTGAATCTAATTGTAACGTCTACGACAGACACCTTGTCACCTTTACAAAAGATTATATCTGGTTTAAATAATAATCTGTGTTCAGTTCTAATGTATGGCTCCAAGTAGTGCTTTGTCTTTGAGGAGGTGGAGAATTTTGTTCTGTCGATAAATCCTTGCTTTTTGACATACGGACAACTACCAGAAATGTGGGAAATGGTCTCCTTAACTGTGTTACACCTCCTGCATTTAATGATATTTACAGGCCTGCATAATGATAAGAAGTACCTGGTTGGATAGGTATTACACCCGAGTAAAATGGCTCTAATAAAAACAGGCTGTTTAAAATAGTTAAAACATAGCCAGTGATTCGAAACATTGTCGCTGTAAAAGTAAGAAATGCCAATGCCCTGAAAATTTAATGCAGCCCACATATTAAGTTCATAATCGCACTAGTTGGGGAATGTTTCGCTATTTTGGCTGCTATCTATTTCCAGGTCCAATGGCACATCTGCCAACCCATTCTGAGGCGTATTGGCTAAGGCGTCTTCAATCATATTAATTTTGCAGATCTGACTCCTTTTTTGAACCAAAGCCTCGCCACTGTGTAAAAAAGGATCCCGGATGATCTCATCCGAAGTTGTTTTTAAGGATTCAGTTTTCTTAAGTATAGTTAAGGGAATTTGTGCTTCCAATTCAGGCAATCCAAGACCGCCACTTCTTGCTTTAGAATATAGAATTCCATCAGAAATATCCTTTGGGAGGTGTAACATATTCTTAGTCGTATTTTTTAATAATGCCATCCAGGTCAATAAGTGTTTTGGGAAGGCTCCTTTCAAACTAATTGTTAGTAGAAACAAGGGATTAAATAAGTTCTTGAAATCTCAACATGTTGTTTAGGCTTAAGAGGACCTAACATTATGTTATCGATCCAAGATTGAAGTTTAACACTCAAAGTCTCCTTTCTGTGACCGACTCAGGGATCAATCCTCATTGTTTCTCGAACTCTCCTGGTGTAGGTATTTGAAATCGTTCCCTTTGATCTTCCATTGGCTCTTATTGTTGTAATAAAATGTTTTATTCTTAGATGACACGAAAAAACCTGCTGTCTTTTTGATAATTTTGAGTCCAGTCTTCCTATTAAATTTCTCGAGAATCAACGCCGGTATAAGAACCGCTTAGCAGAGTGATATCATCGGCAAAGGCTAGAGATGTCACATAAAGTCCTTTGGAGTCACGATTTAATCGAAAACCAACACCGTTTTCTTCCAACGGACACAATAACGTATCCCTGGCAATATTGAAAAGCATTGTTGACAAGGGATCCCCTTGTTTGACATCTGCCTTCATTGAGATCGGATTTGTCTTTCCTTTATTAGTTTCAATTATGGCAGAAGCCCTGTTATATAGATTATCGATCAAGTCATTGAATTTACCATTAATTCCTAACCACTGTAAGTTTTTGAAGATCAATTTGTGGCCAATTGAATCGAACGCTTTGGCTAAATCTATAAATATGACTGCAAGATCTTTCTTGTGTCTTTTAGCGCCTTTGAAGTCATTTTGTAGAATTGTATATTCTCATTGCAGCCGGAAGAGCCAATTACCAAACCCTTTCGCCTCTTATTCAATTCCACTGCCTTAGCCAATCTACTCGCGATAATTTTCGTAAATAATCTTAAAATTATGGAGCCAATCATAATTGGCCTCCAGTTGCCTATGTTTTCAAGGGCCCTTGAGGATCATAAAATTTCAGGATTAACATGATCCTACGGGTTTTAAATAAAGACAAAAACTGTTGGAAAAACTTAGCAGGTCTGGCAGCATCGGTGGAGAGAGAAATAGAGTTAACGTTTTGAATCGGTCTGAGAATCAGAATCAGAGCTGACTGGAAACGTTGACTCTGTTTCTCTCTTCACTGATGCTGCCAGACCAGTTTTTCCAGCATCTTATGTTTTTATTTCAGATTTCCAGCATCTGCAGTATTCTGCTTTCACCTACAGGTTTTATTGTTGTCTGGGATTATTCCTGATTTTAGCCATATCTTAAACATGTTTGGCAGTAGATTAGGGTTTTTAATATTCAAATATTTCAAATCCTTAACCATGATCTTATCAAGCCCTGGTGCAGTATCCAAATGGTATGAATAACCATCTGTACCTCCCAAATGGCATCCAGAACATAGAAAACTGTTGCTTTCACCCAAGTTCACTTGCCAGTATCACCCTTAGTGTCTAGGGTACCAAAGGTCTTTGCCTTTCTTCAACTGTTGACATATGGTAGTGAGATCTCTTCACAGCTTTATCGAGGACCTTGGCATCTATACACACTCTCACATTTCTAGGTTGTTTTTTAGCTTCTACCATGCTGCTGTTGAGGGATTTCTCAATTACACTTCTTGGGGTCTGTTAATTTGGTGAGGGCTTCCTGTCGAATTAGTGTAACCTAGAGAAAACCAGAGAAAGCTACGAGACCCCAGCTGGAGGTGAAGACACAGTTGATTTTATTATTTTTTTTGAAAAATATACTTTATTCATAAAGTATCTGGAAGAACATTACAAAACATTTCTAAATTGCCATCACAAAAAGTGCAATCAGATTCAACTTTTACACATGGATCACGAGGTGCTTCAATACAATCAATGAATATTACAATCATTTCAGTATGGTCATTAGACAGTCAGATAATGGTATTGGAGTTATCAACATACATCATGTTGCACTCTGAGGTGCTTCAATACAATTATAATACAATTAGTATTCAATGCATAAATTCATTGTGAGCCGTACGGCCTGAGGGGTCTTTACCTTTCCCAGCCCCTCAGTGCACTATGGCAGGAAGGTCCGAGACAGCGACCTTTCCCCATTGCGCCTTTGCAGTGGCTGCCCCAAGCTTTAGCGTGTCCCTCAGCACGTAGTCCTGGACCTTGGAATGTGCCAGTCTGCAACACCCAGTCAGAGACAACTCTTTGCACTGGAAGACCAACAAATTTCGGGCAGACCAAAGAGCATCTTTCACCAAGTTGATGATCCTCCAGCTGCAGTTGATGTTTGTCTCAGTGTGTGTCCCTGGGAGCAGCCTGTAGAGCACAGAGTCCTGTGTCACAGCACTGCATGGAATGAACCTCGACAAAAACCATTACATCTCTCTCCAGACCTTCTTTGCAAAGGCACATTCCACAAGGAGGTGAACAACAGTCTCGTCCCCACCACAGCCACCTCAAGGACAACGTGCAGAGGGGAGAAACTTCTGGCGTGTTGGAAGGTTCTGATGGGGAGGGCCTTTCTTGCCACCACAGTTGATTTTATTATTGTTGCAACGAGAGATGTGGACTACACCAGAGTCACATCTAATGAATATAAGCATGTATCCAGTTTTTATAGTAAGACGGTTTCATTCATTGCTATGGCTAACAATACAACGGAGATAGTAAACAATACGCGGAGATTGCTTCCCATTTCATATTAACGATTGTACACCGTCAAGTTCATGTTACATTGCAGCCAGAGGTAAACTCTGATAAATATTGATTGCCTGTTAACAATCGGAGCTAAACCCCAGTGAATATTGATAGTCTATTGTTGTCTACTTACAGACATCCATCTCTCTTTAACTGCCCTCCTGTAACAAGGTTATGGGTGTTCACAATGCACAGATGATTCCGATTATTTTAAACACACAAAATACACATACAGCCCATGTCAACATCTGTCCCTATCTTACACAGATTTACATTATTAACTAGCTCAGCCTATTACCTTTGTTCTCAACTGACTCAGGTTGGCTCATGAACAGCAGGGGTCTGAGCACCGGCACCAAGGAGTTGTCCCTACATACCTTTTTGTCTAACTAATGTTTGGGGGGACCACCACACAGCCAAGGAACCATGTTCCCTGACTGAAAATTCCCCACAACACTGCTAATCCTATCTGTCAGATTGTACTGAAGGCTTGTGCTCCAGAACTTGCTGAGCCCCTCGCCAAGTTGTTCCAGTACAGCGACAACACTGGCATCTACCCAGCTATGTGGAAAATTGCCCAGGTATGTCCTGTAGACAAAAGGCAGGACAAATCTAACCCAGCCAATTACCGCCCCATCAATCTGCTCTCAATCATCAGCAAAGTGACGGAAGGTATTGTTGACGGTGCTCTCAAGCAATAACCTGCTCACTGACACTCAGTTTGGGTTCCACCAAGGCCATTCAACTCCTGACCTCATTACAGCCTTGGTTAAAACATGGACAAATGAACTGAATTCAAGACATAAGGTGAGAGTGACTGCTCTTGACATCAAGGCAGCATTTGTCCGAGTGTGGCATCAAGGAGCCCCTAGCAAAACTGAAGTCAATGGGAAGCGGGGAAAACTCTCTACTGGTTGGAGTCATACCTAGAACAAAGGAAAATGGTTGTGGTTGGTGGGGTCAATCATCTCAGTCCCAGGACATCACCGCAGGAGTTCCACAGGGTAGTTTCCTAGACCCAACCATCTTCAGCTACTTACATAGGAACATAGGGCTTTGGAGCAGGGGTAGGCCATTTACCCCTTTGAGCCTGCTTCTCCATTCAATATGATCATGGCTGATCTGATTGCGGTCTCAATTTCATGTTCTTTTCTGCCCCACAGAGCCCTTGACTCCCTTATCTAACAAAAATCTACCTAGCTCAGCCTCGAATAAATTTAAAGGCCAGCCTCCACTAATTTCTGGGCTAGAGTCACAGACTAAAGACCCTCTGAGAGAAAAAAATTCTCTTCAGCTCTGGCTTAAAAGATAGACCTCTTATTCTTAAACTATCTCCCCTAATTTTGGTCTCCACTTACAAGAAGAAACATCCTCTGGATATCCACCCTACCAAGTCCGCTCAAGATCTTATATGTTTCAATAAGATCACCTCTCATTCTTCTAAACTCCCATGGGCGTAGGCCCAATTAGTTCGACTTTTCTTCATTGAATAATCTTTTCATCCCAGGAGTGAGTCAAGCAAACCTTCTCTGAACTGCTTCCAAAGCAGTTATATCTTTTTTTCAGTTAAGGAGGCAAAGTCATACGCAATACTCTGCCCTGTGCAGCTGCAGTAAAACTTCCCTACTTTTATTTTCTATTCCTCTTGCAATAAATGTCAACATTCCATTTGCATTCCTAATCACTTGCTGTACCTGCATACTAACTTTGTGATTCATGTACCAGGACACCCTAATCCTCCTGTACCACCAAGTTCTGCAATCTTTCTCCATTTATATAGTCTTTCTATTCCTTCTGCCAAAGTGAAGAAGTTCACATTTACCCACATTGTACTCCATCTACCAAACTTGTGCCCACTCACTTAACCTGTTATCCCTTTGCAGACTCTCAACCTCCTCTTGACAACTTACTCTCCTATCTATTTTGGTGTCATCGGCAAATTTAATGACCGTGCATTTGGTCTCCATCCAAGTCATTGATATAGATGTAAAATGTTGAGGACCCACCACTGATCCCTGTGGCACTCCACTAGTCGGAGCTTGCCAATTCGAAAAAGACGCATTTATTCCTACTCTCTGCTTCCTGTTAGTGAATCAATATTTTATCCATACTAATATGTTCCCCCTACACCATGTACTCTTATCTTGTGTAGTAACCTTTGACGTGGTACCTTATCAAATGCCTTTTGGAAATCTAAGTACACCACATCTACTGGTTCCTTTTTATCCACCTCAAATGTTACTTCGTGAAAAACTTCAAATCGATTAGTTAAACACAATTTCCCTTCCAGAAAGCCATGTTGACTCTGTCTGATCACATTGTGATTTTCTAAGTATCCTTAATAATGGATTCTAGCACTTCCCCTACAACAGATGTCAGGCTAACTGGCCAATAGTTTCCTGCTTTCTGCCTCCCTTCTTTCTTGAATAAAGGTGTTACATTTGCAATTTTCCAAACCATTGGGACCATTCCAGAATCTAAGGAATTTTGGAAGATTGTAACCATTGCATCTACTATCTGTGCTGCCATTTCTTTTAAGACCCCAGGATGCAGACAATACGGTCCTGGGGACTTGTCAGCCTTTAGGTCTAATAGTTTTCCCAGCACCTTTTCCCTGGTGATGGTGATTGTTTTAAGTTCATCCTTCCCTATCCCCTCTTGATTTTCAAATATCTTTGAGAAGTTATCTAAGTCTTCTATTGTGATGACAGATACAAAATATCTGTTCAACGCCTCCACCATCTCTTTGTTTTCCATTATCAATTCCTCAGACTCACGCTCTAGAAGTTACTCTTTTCCTATTTAAGTACTTGTAGAAACTCTTACTAACTATTTTTATATTACTAGCTAGCTTTCTTTCATACTCTTCTTACTGCCTCTTTATTATCTTTTTAGTCATTCTTTGCTGGTTCTTAAAATCTGTCCAATTCTCTGACCTACCACTAATCTTTACAGATTAGTACAGTGTTTCTTTCAATTTAATACTATCCTTGACTTCCTCATTTAGCCGCGGATAATGCATCTTTCTCAAAGTTTTCCTCACTGGGATAAATCTCTGCTGAGAATTATGAAATGTCTCCTTAAAAGTCTGCCACTGCAACTCTACTGTGCTACCTTTTAACCTAGTTTTCCAGTTCACTTGAGCCAGCTCTGCCTTCATACCCTTGTAGTTAACTTTATTTAGGTTTAAAACACTGGTCATGGATCCACATTTCTTTTCAAACTGACCATGAAATTCTACCCTGTTGTGATCACTGTCACCTAGATGCTCCTTTACCATGACACTATTAATTAATCCTGACTCATTGCACATTACCAGGTAGAGGATAGCCTGCACTAGAATGCACTGTTCCAAAAAATTGTCCTGAAAACACTCTATGAACTCATTTTCTAGGCTACCATTGCCAATTTGATTTAACCGACCTACATGTAGATTAAAGTCATCCATGATTTTTACTGTACCTTTCTTACACACCCCATTTATTTCTTCCTGTATGCTCTGTCCCACTGTGTAACTACAGTTCGGGGACCTATAAACTACTCCCAGAAGTGACCTCATCTTTACTATTTCTTATCTGTATCCAAACTGATCCTACATCTTCCTCTTTCAAGCTAAGCTCACCCCTCAGTACTGAACTAATGTCATCCTTAATTAACAAAGTACCCCATCACATTTCCTAGTTTCCTGTCATTCCAATACGTCAAATACCCTTCAAAATTCAAGTCCCAACCTTGGTAACATTTCAACCACATCTCTCTAATGCCAATCAGGTCATACATATTTATCTCTATCTGTGCTAACCATTCATCCAAGTACTGCGTGCATTCCGATACTGGGCACTAAACTCTTTTTTTTAAATGATTTTTGCAGTCGCCAGCCTTATCTGCTGGTGCACCCTTGCAATTGTACATTCTGTCCCTTTTTGTCACACTCTGGTACTCATTACCCAAATTGCTGTCCTGCACTATTACTTTGTTGTTACCCTTTACTATATCTCCTCCCATAAGATCCCTTCCCCCCCCAATCGTTGAGCCATGCATTCACATCCCTAATCTTATTTACCTTATGCCAATTTGCTCTTGGGTCAGATAATAATCCAAACCTTATTACCCTTGAGGTTCTGCTTTTTAATTTGGCCATTGGCTGCTCATACTCCCTCAGCAGAACATCTTTCCTAGTTCTACTTATGTCGCTGGTACCTACATGGACCACTTCAAATGGACCTTCCCCCTCCCAATGCAAGTTCCTCTACATCCCTAATAATACATCCCAAACCCTGGCACCAGACAGGCAACACAGACGTCTGGAATCTTGCTCTCTTCTGCAGGGAACTGTGTCTAAACCCCTGGCTATACTCTCCTCTACTACCACTACATTCCTATTTACACCCCCTGCTTCAACGGCCTCCTTTACCATGGCCAGTTAGCTCATCAACCCTGTAGCCCCCGTTCTCAACCGAACAAACTGAAAGAACCTCAAACCTGTTGGACAATTGCAAGGGCAGAGACTCCTGCCTTCTGGGTCCCCATATCTGCCTCACTCGCAGGACACACCGTCCTGTCCCTGACCACAGGCCAAATCAATGAAGGTCATCAATGACCTTCCCTCCATCATAAGGTCAGAAGTAGGGATGTTCGCTGATGATTATGCAATATTCAGCACCATTCGCGACATCTCAGTTACTGAAGCAGTGTCTATATGCAGCAAGATCTAGCTTGGGTTGATAAGTGACAAGTGACATTCACGTAAGTGCCAGTCAGTGACCATCTCCAACAAAAGAGAATCTAATCATTTCCCCTTGACATTCAATGGCATTACTATCACTGAAGCCCTGACTATCAACATCCTGGTGGTTACAATTGACCAGACACTGAACTGGACCAGCCGTATAAATATCGTGGACACAAGAGCAGGTCAGAGGCTGGGAATTCTGCGGTGAGTAACTCAACTCCTGACTCCCTAAAGCCTTTTCACCATCTACAAGACACAAGTCAGGAGTGTGATGGAATACTCCCCAATTGCCTGGATGAGTGCAGCTCCAACAAAACTCAAGAAGTTTGACACCATCCAGAACAATAGAGCCTGCTTGATTGGCACCCCATCCACCATCTTCAGCGCTCACTCCTTCCATCAATGACATGCAGTGGCAGCAGTATGTACCATCTACAAGATGTACTGCAGCAACTCACCAAAGCTCCTTCAACAGTACCTTCCAAACCTGAGACCTCTACCATCTAGAAGGACATGGGTGGCAGGTACATGCGAACACCATCACCTGCAAGTTTCCCTCCAAGTCACAAACCATCCTGACTTGGAACTATATCACCGTTCCTTCACTGTTGCTGGGTCAAACCCTGGAACTCCCTTCCTAGCAGTACTATGGGTGTACCTACAACACATGGACTACAGCAGTTCAAGAAGCTGGCTCATCACCACCTTCTCAAGGGCAATTAGGGTTGCCAATAAATGCTGTCCTTGCCAGCTACACTCACATTCCCATGAATGACTAAAGAAATAAATAAGTTATCACTTTCTTGATTACTCCCATCTTTTCAAGCTCCTCTTATCTTGTCTTTCAGGCTGACTTGAAGGCAGCTGAAACTCTCCTTGGAAGATGTGTTGAGTTGGCCTTACACTCATCTATTTCAAGATGATATTCACAGGAAGACATCCAAGGCCTGTGAAAACTTCTTTGTAATTTGTCAGGATCTATACAGCAGTCAATGGCTTGGTGTCATAGGAAACACTACATATCTCTTCTGGTGTGTGGAGGGTTACCAGTGCAAGCTTTTGACTTGTTTCAGATGAGATAAGGGGATTTTGCTTACTGTCCGCTGTCTGGGACTGAAGATCTTCTTCCTTCCCATTGTATTGGACTCTCAGCTTGGTTTGCACTCATGGGCTATGCATCATTCCATCAAAGAGCCTCAACCTTACCCTCAACGGCTTCATATTCAAAACCTATTCTAGGGTGTAGGGTGATTCATCAGAAATATCGTCTCACATCTCTTGAGCATCTATATTTATAGGCTTGCTTTTCTTTTGTCTAGCAAACCATGTGCTTGAATAATGTTTCAGCTTCATGCAATGAGAGCACTGCTGTCCCCATGCTGCACATGCTTCCTTTTCCTCCTTATGGTGACCTCCACAGAATTGACATCCTCAATGTCCAGCACCATTTGTGGCTCCTCAGATGCTGAAAGCAGTCCATGTCCAAATGCAACAAGATCTGAACAATATCCAGGCTGGGGTTGACAAGTGGCAAGTGACATTCATGCCACACAAGTGCCAGGCAATGATCATCGCTAACAAGAGAGAATCTAACCATCACCCTTAACATTCAATGGCATTACCGTCGCTGAATCCCGTACTATTAACGTCCTGGGGGTTACCATTGATCGGAAACTGAACTGGATGAACCATATAAATACTGTGGCTACAAGAGTAGGTCAGAGGCTAGGAATCCTGCGGTGAGTAACTCACCTCCTGACTGCCCATAGTCTGTCCATCATCTACAAGGCACAAGTCAGGACTGTGATGGAATACGCTCCACTTGTCTGGGTGAGTGCAGCTCCTACAACTCTCAAGGAGCTGAACACCATCTAGGGCAAAGCAACCCATTAATTGGAACCCCATTAACAAATATTCACTCCCTCCATCACGAATGCACAGTGACCATCTACAAGATGCACTGCAACAACTCACCAACGCTCCTTAGACTGCACCTTCCAAACCCACAACCGCTACCATCTAGAAGGACAAGGGCAGTGGATACATGGGAACACCACCATCTGAAAGTTCCCCTTCAAGTCACTCATCATCCTGACTTGGAAATATATCGCCGTTCCTTCGCTGTCACTGGGTCAAAATCCTGGAACTCCCTCCCTAACAGCACTGTGGGTGTACCTACACCACATGGACTGCAGCAGTTCAAGAAGGCAGCTCACTGCCAGCTTCTCAAGGGCAATTAGGGATGGGCAATAAATGCTGGCCTAGCCAGTGACGCCAGTGACGCCCACATCCCATGAATGAATTTAAAAAAATCCTGTACTCTGACCTTGGTCTTTCTATTGGCCCTTCTGTGAGTTGTCCTTCATTTACTCATTGATTTGTGCTTGGAGCACTTCGACTGTCTCTCAGTATAGTGCACAGCCTCATCACTTCTCCCAACAGTACCCTTCATTGATGATTAGCCATTTTGGAGCTTCTGCAAATGTCAATAGCTTCCTTGAGTGAGTGAAGTGAACTTCTCTTCTCTCAGCAAAGGTGCTTTCATGGTGAGATTTATGTACCTAAGACAATCTTATCTCTGATGTGATCATCCTTCAATTGCTCAAGCTCACAAGATGCAGATGTTAATAAAATTATTTTAAAAATTTTCGAATGGCTACAGGCTGATGTGTAAATACAACAGAATCAAGTTGAGTACGAACAGTAATTTAAAAAACATGGGGCATGATTTCATGGTCTGCCGCTGGTAGGTTTGCAGGGAGGTGCCTGTAAAAGTTCCCCGCCCGCAAACTTGTCCATAATTTTACATTGGGCGTGCGAGGCCTAGGGCAGGCTACCTGCCCATAACCCCAATTGAGGCCCTTATGTAGCCAATTATTGGCCATTTAAAGGCTGCTTCCCACCGTGGCTTCAATTTTGAGACTGGCGGGAGGAGTTCAGGGGCAAGAGGAAAGCCCGGCCCGTCACCATGCTTGGGCTGTGGGTGTGAAGGGGAAGGTACCACCCTAAGGTGCCCCCAACTCAAGGTCTTCCCCCTGTGTGTGCTTCCTCCTTCCCGGACACTGCATCAAGACGTCCACCTGCTCTCCCAACCCCTCTTGGGCCACACTTCCCTTCCTCGCCATTAGCTAGCCATGAGACTTTCCGCGCTTGCCCGGTCCTGGACTCCGGGACTTGGGGGTAGATTTTACGGGGCAGTGTTGCGGGGTGGGTGGGGGGGTGCGGTTTGGTGGTGGCCAATCTGATTGGCTGGCAGCTCTACCAGTCCCTGCAGCGCTAGAGCTCGGTAGTGGATGATGCCGGTACTGCAAGGAGGAGCAGGCAGTAGAGCTATGGCTGCCGGGGACAGTTAAGTCAAGGGATTTAGGGCAGGGAAGGGTCTGAGCCCAAGGAGGGTGGACAGAACAGTGGAGCACTGGGTTTTGGAGGGCATGTGGAGAGGAAGGAAGGGGTGGGTGACATCTTGGGGGGTTGCCTGTAATGTGCACATAGCATCCCCCGAATTATTTGTCCCTCTACCATCCCAACTTTTTTCAATTTGGATTAAAAAGCTGCCTGCCCACTCCCACCCGCCTACCACGCCAACACAACGATGGCGTCGGCAGCATGCTAACCTGGTCAATTGGCTTGATAACAAGTTCAATTGACCTTTATTTATTTATTTAAATTTGGCAGGTGGGCTGCTGATTTCAGCACCTGTCCACCTAACATATTATAGGGCGCAGCTTGTGGGTGGGCATGAAGGTGGTGGGCTGGACACCCCTCATACTTTATGGTCCTCCCACAAAAACATACCCAGTGGGGAGCTCATAAAATCCAGTCCTTGGAACCCGGGGACTGCTTGTAGTCCCAGTCCTGGCTACTGCTGCCACTGGTGCTGTTGCAGAAATATTCACAATTATATCATGCAATGCAAAAACAGGTGTTAGCCTTGGCTCAGCGGCGCTCTTCAGCAAGTTTTGAGTTCGAGTCACATTTTAGAGACTTAATCCAGGCAGACATCAGTGCAATACTGAGCGAGTGCTACAATGTTGGAGGTGCTGTCTTTCAGATGAGACATTAAACCAAGGCCCCGTCTGCCCTCTCAGGTTGACACGAAAGATCCCATGGCATTATTTTGATATTGAGTCAATTAAGTGTTCTCTTCAATGTCCTACCAATATTTAGCCCTCAACCAACATCTCTAAAAATCATGCTGTTTGTGGAACTCGGGTTTGCCTGGAACTTACCTGAGTTTTTACATTGGTTTATTTAGGGCTTCTTCTAGCAGGCATAAAGCCTGCCCCAGGAGCGCAGCCCTTTAAATCAGGGGGAGTGTCAAAACACCCCCGAAATCCCTGCATCCCCGGCACCCCTGGCTCTGCTCAACTGTTCCCCCCATCACCCCTGGAACACTGGCACTGCTCTGGCATTGGTGGGACTAAGGAAATGTGGGTGCCGGTGGGTGGAGGTGAGAAGACCCAGGGCACTTGGAATGCGGGAAGTGGGGGGAGATTGTGAGCACAGCCAGGGAGAGGGTGCAAGAGGGGCAATGAGTAGAGTATCTGTCATTGAGTTGAAGGCAGACTTTAAAGGGCACTTCTTCAGCTCATAGCATCAAAAGGACCGCGGCTTTGCTGGAATTGTGCCCCAGCACATTGCCTCCTCCCGTCACCTCACCAATGGATCCGCACTGCAGCTGGGAGAGCAAGCTCCCAGGTTTTGCCTTCGCTCACAAGGTCCGGGCCAGTATATTGGCTGTCATTAGCCAGGCAGTTTAATGCCTGGGAATAGCATAGAAAGCATTTTTATGTCTTTGTCGTGATTTTAACTGCTGTCATCAGCAGGGAAACAGATGCTCGTGGATTGACTATCCATTTTAGACCCACTTGCTGCACAGTGGCAACAGGTAAATATTGACCAGGAGCAAATCCTGGTTGGGGTCAAGTATGGCCCAACAGTGGCTTGCAGTATTTTAGTGCAGCTAGGAGGCCAAGTACTACTAGTCCCACAAAACTTCTCTCAATAAGTTTTCTTGGACCTTTTCTGGAGTTCCCACCAGCTGTCCCTTTAAGATGCACTGGCTCGTTCACTTAAGGACTGGTACAAAAGGGCCAAGTGTGCGGGGTTTGAAATCTGCCCATTTGTACCCAACAATTGCAAACAGCATCCTACAGGATCACAATTTGCATATTAAACAACCTCCTGTCCCAAGCAGGCAGGTGGGTTACTCGCCCATCTCATGCCCACATGAAAATTTGATTAGATGGAGCTTAGGAATATAGGGGCCTGAATTTTACACACACCGTACGCAGGCGATCAGCGGGCTCGGAAGTGGATGTGTTATCTGCAACCCGGACGTGATTTTATGCTGGCTGGCCAATTAAGGGTCGGCCAGCGTGAAAAGCGTCTGGACATTGGCTCAACGCTGCCAGCAGGGGTGGGAGCATGGCGGGCACCAGGTCCAATGGGAACCCAGGAAGGGCTTTTAAAAGAGCACAGGCAGCTTCTTGGAGGCTGCCAGGTGTTGGTGAGGAGCCTCAGTATGAGACAGTATAAGATTTTCTACTTGGCAGGAGTTATGGCCTCAGCACTTGCTGGGCATGCCAGGTAGGAGGGCAATGGGCACTCTGCCCCCACCCCCCAGGTTCTCTGATGAGTGCCTGTGCACTCTCGTGGAGGCAGTGAGTCAGTGAGTGCCCGGCGTGACACGCTTATGGCACAGGATAGCAAGAGGAGGCCACCCCACTAGATGAAGAAGGCCTGGATGGAGGTGGCTGTCCAGGTGAGTGGACATGATGTTATGCATTGCTCATGGATCCAGTGCCGGAAAAGGTTCAATAATCTTCTGAGCTCAGCAAGGGTGAGTACCAACTTGGCATGGAACTGTGTATAGATACTTGGAGGTAGCAGTTCTTTGTTGAGCTAAGGGGTGTGAGATGCGGTGCCAAATGGTACATATCCCTGTGCCAGCCAAGGCTGGGTGATATGCCTGCTTGACTTGGGTGTATAGAGGGTGAGGTGTCCTAATCTGATGGGCACCTCAACCTGGGTCTCCTTAGGGGTCCGGGGAGGGAGGAAGGGGGGTGGGCTGCAAGGCTGGTATGATGTGGCAGGTAGAGAGTGCATGAGCACTGTGTTGACTCAGTGCTTCGAGTGCACTGCCTCCTCCATAGAGAGAATGGCAACTCTCACGCAGAGGCAGCTCTAGGAACAGAATCAGGGGTGTCTGTGGCTGTGCTAGGACCTGCAAGCCCACACACTGGCAATGATCTCAGCAGGTCACTGTCAGTGTGAGAGATGGATGAGGCACCTAGTTTCTCTGCTAGGTGCCCATCCATCAATGGTGAGCAGGGAGGTTCAAACCAACCTCATGCTGGTGGACAAGCTGCATGTTGCATCTGCAGCCTCCTCTCAGGGTGCTCCAGTCAAAGGCAGCAGCTCCTCAGTCCCTTTGCCAGTGCCTGTGCCATCTGATGAGGCCGCAATGATTAAGGAGTGCCCAGCCATGGCGCTGGATGCTCCCTCCCAGGCGGTGCCTGCACAGGCTGCTGCCAGGGAAGCTGGGGGACACCAGGTTGCAGCACTCACAAGCTTAAGTTTAAGGCACTACAAACACAAGAGGGGTTGTCACGGGTGATATAACTTAAGTTGATACGTGTTCCATGTTAAAATTGTATAAACATGACCTCCATTTAAAGATGTCATTATGTATCATGGTCTGAATGCGCTTCATGTGTTGGGCATGGGAGTGGCTTGTGACAGACGGGAAGGGCTGAAAACTTTATTTTAGAGGTTGTTACTTGACATAAGGGTCACAGGATAGCCTCATCAGGAATGATTAGTAAGGAGACGTCACTTTTGCTCTTACTTTCAAGCCATGCCTTGGATGCCTAGCTGAAAGAACGGAGAAGCAAGGCCTCCCAGGTCTCCCTGTGTCCTACAAGGTTCCTCATTTCTGCAGCCATGTCCTCATCCTGGGCCTCCTCCGGCTCCTCATCAGGCCCATCACTTGAGCTGCCTTCTGTAGCCTGTGGAGCTGCCTCGCTGCCATCATCTTCCAATGGGTCCCCCCTTGACAGAGTCAGATTGTGCAGTGCAACAGACAATGACAATAAATGAGTCGCAGTCTGGAGGACATTGCAGTGCTCCCCCTGACTGCTCCAGGCAACGGAACCTCATTTTGAGCAGCCCAGTGGTCCTTTCAGTTACTGCCCTTACAGAGGCATGACTTCGATTGTACCTATCCTCTGCTTCTGTCCTTGGGTGTCTGAGTGGCATCATGAGCCACCTTTTCAAGGGATAACCTTTGTCACCCAGGCGCCAACCATCCAACCGAGCTGGAGTGACGAAGAGCCTTGGCACTTGAGCGTCACAGGATGTACACCTCATGGTTGCTGCCAGGATACCTGGCACAGATTTGCAAAATCAGTGTCTTGCGGTCGCAAACAATTTGGACGTTTAGGGAATGGAAATCCTTCCTGTTGATGAAGGCACCCAGCCCACCCACTGGCATCTTTATGGCCACATGCGTGCAATCTATGGCTCCCTGGATGCGGGGAAACCCAGCAATAGCAGCGAACCCCCTGGCTCGCTCAGTCTGGCTGGCTTCGTCAGTCCAGAAATGAGTTAAGTTACTGACCCATCTGAACGCAGCGTCAGTGACAGCTTGGAGCAGCTGTGAGCAGCAGATTGGAAAACATCACATAAGACCTCCTACTGAACCCTGGAAAGAACCTGAGGCAGAAAAATTCAGGGCCACCGTAACTTTAAGAGTCACTGGCATAGGATGCCAACCTATGCAGTTTAAGGCGATCCCTGGGCCAATCATCTGGCATATGGAGGTCACAGTGTTGCTAGAGAGGCGGAGCCTCCTTCAGCATTGGACCTCAGGCATGTCCAGGTAGCTGGAGCGCTGCCAGTAAACTCTGGCTGCAGGATAATGGCGTCTTCTGCGATCCCTTCTGCCTTGCACTTTCTGCTGGCCCTGCCCCCTCTCTGGCTGCACCTCTCTTCCTACAGGTCGCACTCTGGGGCACTGCCTGCAAACACCACACCTTCTCCACCTTCTGGCCCTCTCCTCCTCTTCAGAGGAGGTCCATCCAGCAGCGTATATGATCCCCATTTGCTGGAATACAGATGGCACAGGATAGTGCACTGAAGGCAGCACTTGGCAGAAAGCCTCTAAGAAACCTTGTAAGCCAAAGAGTCCTCCAGAAAATACAGGAAATGCAATGAACTGTCAGAAAACCACCTACAACCAACTCTCACCTAAATTCCTACCTACTCACATTACCATGTGTCTGGTCAACTTTTATCCAGCCCTTGACTGAGTTTCAATTAAAAACAGGATGGCCGCCTTGGCCGCGTGGCCCATGCATCAATTGTGAAATCACATGGCCCACGTAAAATTTCATACGATTGCCTTTTTAAAGGGCTTAATTGCTTGTTTAATTATTGGCGGGTGTGCTTCCGACTCCTTTGTGCGACCGCCGACCGTACTATGGCGTGATGACGTGATAACGTTGGGACACACGCCCGATGTTTTCTCCCACAATTTCACGCGAGTTCAGGCCGGTTGCGTGCCCACTCCTAGAGTGTAAAACTCTGGGCAGAAAAACAGGAATAGGTGTAAGACATTAACCCCCTTGAGCCCTCTCCATCATTCAGTTAGATCGTGGCTGATCGCTACCTCAATTCCATTTACCAGTCTTTTTGCTAAATCCTTAATACCTTTACCTAACACAAATTTGCCAAACAAATAATTGACACAGCATCCATCAAGATGCCATCCCACTCTATTTCTAGCTGCCAGTCGCCCTATTTTCAGGCACGAAACTGATGACCGACATTTGAAAATTACCCCCCAAGGTGGCATGACTGAATTTATTTCATTATGGAACAAAGAGGCTTCAATGTGATCCAATATTATGCTTTTACCAAGCTGATGCAGCCTTCATAATGAATCTGTTTAATAGACATGATGGCCCTCATTCCACTCCTTGTGTAAAAGATATTTAACAGAATTAACTGTACGTACATAAACTAACATCCCTCCATCTGTCTCTAGTTACCCAAACATATCCACAATTAATTCAAACAGTAGGATCAGATTGCCTGATTCAAAAGCAGAGTTTTTACTTTTCTAAGCGTAGCAATTAAATGAAGAGCTTGAGAGTCTGCTATTTTTTTTTAATTTTTAAGAGTGCCCATTATTGTAATGCACAGAGCGCAATTGAATACAAGCTCTATCTTGATCTGTAAATTTTTCTTTTGTGACTTTATTACACGGTCTCCAGAGCATTTGATTTTGAGCACAGAAAATTTTGCCAATGGCTAATATTGGGAAGTTACTACAAGAGGCAGACAACCAGCAAAGTGGGTCTGCCAGGCAAGGAAAGGAAAAAAGAGAGAATCAACACAATGTCATACACCCATCCTGGTAAGGATGAATTGAGGAAGAATCCAAAGTCAGCAAGGAAGTTCATGGACTCCACAATGCCCTCTTTAGTAGTATCAGGCATAGATTTCTGACATTTTTATTACACCAACAATGCTTTACATTAGATTCCCAGTTGTACCAATCTATGTCATACTTAGAGAAAACAAAGAACTTTGGCCTGAATTTCTGTTAGCTTTTGTCCCCAGTTCTTTCGGTTCAAATCAGCCAAAACCTTTCAAAGCAGTGTAAATGATCAAGGAATTTCAATTGCAAATTACATTGAGCAGAAATCAAGTTTTTTGCATGAGTTTATAAGAAATAATTGTGCTGGAAGCTGTCCTCACTCACAAAATTGCCCCTGGAATGAAATGATGTGCGTGACGATTTTCTGCTAATTGTGCCTGTTTACAGGCCTTCAAAGAAGGTCCTAAATTAATGCAAAGACACGAATAGCCACTTTTTAAAACTCTTAAATATTGAAAAATATTTAATTTACTAAAAAACTGGCAACTTTACACTAATGAAACTAGTAAATGGCAGTTTTTTTAAAGTGTAGTTTTTTAATGTCATTTTCAATTATTTAAAATCAGATGACTCATGGGTAGTGCACTGGACACTTATTAAAATGAATACTTTTTGTAATAAATTCATTTTCAGCTATATTAATAAAACTGCACCCATTTTTAAACATGGTAGAATTGTAGAATGCTACAGCACAGAAGGCAGCCATTTGGTTTTTCAATTAATCTCACTCTCTCCCCTGACTCCCGTAAACATTTGCTCTTCAAGTGTTTGTTCAATTCTCTTTTGAAGGTTACAATTGAATCTTGTACGTTTTTGGGGTTTTGAGGTATATGCCCTTCTTCTTAAAAGATATAAGTTCTGAATTCTTAATTTCTAACAATGGGGTCTCAGTTGTGCCTGACCTAACAAGGTATGAATAATTAGTATTTATGAATCAAATAGAATTTATTAAGCAAGATGTTGCATATACTTAACAAAAGCACTGAAGACAACATGAAAGGTTCTCAGCCCTCAAGGCCCTAAGTTTCCTTGAGTGCTACCAGCACAGGCAATGCCTTTCTTCTGTCTCTGAAGTGATGTTATGTTGAACTGTATCTCATTGGAATCATACCACAGAAGCTACGGTAAAACTATGCCAATAAAGGCTCTGATTTTCCAACTTATCCCTAATTCTCACTGTTCCTCTTGCTTATTTGGACATAGTCCAAATTAATCTCTTTCATTGGCTTAGAGTGAGGGTCATCTGGTGCCACCTCTCCTCTGTCACTGGAATGATGCAGACTGAAGACAAATGTCCATCTCTTATTCCTTGGGCTCCCGGAGGTACATTCTATTGTGAACAAATGACACATCCATGTAGATACAATGCAGTTGTACAAACAATACTACATCCTCTTATCAATAACACAGCCTATTGTAAACAATTCACAACAACACATTGCCCAATTCCCACCGATACCAAGATAATTAAAAGTAATAATTTCCACCATAATGTCAGGAAAAGATGTATTTTTAAGATATAGATGTTCTGTCCTACAGATATGGTTAATCAATTAAGGCATTTAGTAAATTAAAACCTAATAATACATGGTTTTTGTTTAAAGGTAAGATCATACTAAGTTCAAGCTGCTGAGCTCAAACCTTCTGTTTATTTCTTTAAAGCTGACAAAGTAGCCCTGAATTGCACATTAAAGTCATTAAGTCATCAAGACCAGTTCGTTGTAAACAGCTGCCACCCTTTTCCCAGTCTGCCTTAACTGTTAATTATCCCACTAGCAGAAATTCAAACCCAACTGTTTAATAGCTGGTCAAGATATGGTGCTGGTTCTCGAGCTTGCGCTGAGCTTCCCTGGAACACTGTAGCAGGCAATGGACAGAAAGGTCAGAGTGGGAGCAAGGTGGAGAATTAAAATGACAAGCAACTGGAAGCTTTGGGTCCTGCTTGCGCACTGACCAGAGGCGTTCCACAAGGCAGTCACCAATCTGGGTTTGGTTTCCCCAATGTGGAGGAGACGCACATTGTGTGCAGCCTTTCTCAAATTTTCCTACTACCGTCAACAATTTGTGAATGTGTACCCCCAGGTCTCTCTGTTCCTGCACCCTCTTTAGAATTGCATCCTTTATTTTTTATCACTTCACCTTGTTTTTCCGACCAAAATGTGTCACTTCACATGGATAGATTTTTACCTCAAATGGGTGGATTGGAGAATCTGGCGTTGTTCACCTTAGAGAACAGAAGGGTAAGAGGAGATTTGATAGAGGTGTTCAAAATCATGACAGTTCTAGAAAGTCATAGAGAAAAACTGCATTAAATTTATATGCCATGTGTCTGCTGATTCCACCAGCCTGCTTATGGCCTCTTGAAATCTAACACTATCATCCTCACAGTTGATAATAGTTCCAAGATTCGTGTCATCTGCACGTTTTGAAATTGTGCCCTGTACACCTAAGTCTAGGTCATTAATGTCAAGAAATGTGGCGCTAATATCAACTCCTGAGGAACCCCACTGTATAACTTGCCTCAGTCTGAAAAACAGCCATTCACTACTACTGTTTGTTTTCTGTTGCTCAGCCAACTTTGTATCTATTTGCCGCTGTACTTTTTATTCCATGGGGTTTGTTTGCTAGGAAGTCTATTATGTGGCACTCTATCAAGTGCCATTCAGATGTCCATATACACCATAACAACTGCATTGCTGTCATCAACCCCTTCTATCACCTCATTTAAAATAAATCAATTCGGTTAGTTAAACACAATTTCCATTTAACATATCCATGCTGGCTTTTCGTAATTAATCCACACTTGACTGTGGCTGATAGTTTTGGTCCGGATATTAATGCTTAAAGCTTTCCCACCACTGAGGTTCAACTGACTGGCCTGTAGCTACTTGGTTTATCTTTGGTCCCTTTCAAGATCAAGGGAGTAACATTTGCAATTCTCCAGTCCTCTGGCACCACTGTTGTACCTAAGGAGGATTAGAAAATTATGGCCAGTGCCTCTGCATTCTCCTCCCTTAATTCCCTCAGCATTCTCGGTTGCATTCCATCCAGGCAATTTATGAACTTGAAGTACAAGAAGCCTATCGAATACATCCTCTTTTTCAATTTCTAGACCATTCAGTGTTTCAAATAACTCCTTTACCATTACAGAATTACCTGGAAAAAAGGGTCGTGTGGACCCAAAACATCGACTCTTTTCTTCTCCACCGATGCTTCCAGACCTGCTGAGTTTTTCCAGGTAATTCTGTTTTTGTTTTGGATTTCCAGCATCCGCAGTAGTTTTTTGTTTTTATCCTTTATCATTATGAGCTTAAGGTTGTGGAGATTTGCTTGTAGCAGGCATTGTGCACCAATGTGTACTGCAGGATGATAGAGTGACTTAGAGGGAGGTTAGCAGTTGAGGAATGTGTGCATGTGACATGAAAGCAATGAAGTAAGAGTTGTGGGACTATCAGGGCATTAAAGTGGAAGAAGGTCTCACTTAAGTAATTGCTGTGAGGATAGCCAGGCAGCTGAGATGCATGAAAGACTATCGGGGCATTAAAGTGGAAGAAGGTCTCACTTAAGTAATTGCTGTGAGGATAGCCAGGCAGCTGAGATGCATGAAAGTTTACTTGTGAAGCAAATATATGAAAAATGATGGAAAAAAGCCTACTGAACCATTTAGCCTGTCTCATTCAATTGTGAATATTTATGCAGCACAATACAGGCATCCTGCCTGACAATGCAATATCATGGGAAAAGCAAAGAAACAAATAAAAACTCAGTCTATAATTAGGCAAAGTATAACAAAAAATTGATAAGGCATGCAGAAGAATAATTGAAAGAGAAATGAGACAGCCAAATGATGGGTGGAATTCCACATTCCTGCCTCCTGATCTTCCTGACCCTTCCTAACCTACTGCCAATGGAGATCCTTAAATGGAAAATGAATGCAAACCTAAGGGCCTCATCCCACCACCACAGGTATTAAACCAACAGTGGTCGGGATTGTCATCAAGTAGAGAACCCAAATAGAAAACCCTGTGGGGTAGGGGTGGGGATTTCCCTCATTGTCAGTCCCCCAGTGCCTGATCGAAGGACCGATCATCAGAAAAGTGGGGCCCACTGAGAGCCACCCCCTTCCCTTTCTGCCGACCCCCCTTCCCTACCCTTGCTAGAGACCCTTTCCCGGCAACCCCCATCCTGCCCTCACTTATCTGTTGGCCTGGGACCCAGAGCTGATCCAAGGCCTCTCTGGTGCAGTGTCATCAGCAGCTACTACACCTCCAAGGCGCTGATGAATATTGAGGGCTGCTGGCCTCTGATTGACCGACAGCTCTCAGCGGGCCAGACTTAATACCAGGGAAAGCCTGCCATTGGCCAGTTAAGTGGCTGGGTGGCACTTCATTCGGCAGACCTTCACCTAAAGAGGTTAAGTGGGGCTGTCGTTAGCTCTCCTATAGATGGGTGAGGCTCCCTTCGCCTCCATTAAATAGTTCCCAGTGTTTCTGTCTTACTGAATTGTTCCTCAGTTGCCTGCTGAGTAGCACGGGTTAAATAGTGGTTTTACATAAAAGTGAGTGCAAAGTAACACTGCCAATGGCAGGTGTTGCACTTTTCAAAAAAATGCAATTGAGTTATAAATCACAGCAAGAAACAAAGACAATGGCTTCTGTCTTCCCAATATTCAGTTGGAGGGCATTTCTGCTCATCCAATACTGGATGTCAGACAAACACCATGAAAAATCAAAAGCATTGGAGAGGCCGTGGTGAGGTGGAGCTGAGTGTCACCAGTATACATGTGGAACTTAATTTTGTCTTTTCAGATGATGGTACTGTATAAGGGCAGAAACCTGATTGGAGGGATTCAAACATGGAGTTACAGGAAAGAAAGCACAGATTTTGGAGGTCGCAGCATGTTCAAGGACTTTGGAGAGTTTTGGGAGGTGGGAACTATCTGTAATAGTTTCAGAGGCAAAGGGGCCAAGGAGAAGGAGAATGATAATGCAGATTTGATGGGGAAGGGGAGAGTATCCGAGGAGAGGGATCCATGAAAAATATTAGCTAATATGAGGACCAAGAAGGGAGGTTGATTGGTCAAGATTTTGTGGGAGTAGGAGTGAGTCTCATCAACAAGATGAGCTCAGCAGTGGCAAGAGGGTGGATGGGGGGGAACTAGAGAAACATGCAAATTCAAGGTAAGGGCAGGGTAGAATCTTTTGGAAGGTTTGTGTCCGTAGGCATGGGGAAGAGAAATAATTGACACAAACAACTGGGGTTGAATTTTCCCACCCTGTGGAGACAGGTTTGGAGACAGAGCTAGTGTTGGGGGTGGGGGGGGGGGGGGGGGCGGGGGGGCAAGGTGGGGGGTGGGAGAGTTGTGAGAAACCCCATCGGGATGGCTAGGTGACTTACCTGGGGTCAGGTTGCCATGGAGGCAGGCAGGCAGTGAAACCAATTAAGGCCCCAATCAGGGGCCATTTTCCCCCAGCACTGCAACTTTTCCGGTGTCGCATGGGCTCCCTGCTGTGTCAGGAGCCCCGCAATCAATCGAAGTTGGCTTAGCAATGGGAAGCCTGAGCTGTGACTCAACTGAGGGTCTATATTTATTAGCCAACAGCAGTTGACAATGGGGATCTATCCTCAGACTGCAGACATTTCCTGGAGACCAATGCCTCCACTAATGCTTCCCCTGCTTCAATGGCAGCCTCCCACTGGAGGTACCTCCAGGGCACCACTGCCACTCCTACTGTTGGCCAGGCAATGCTCACATTGTAGAAGGGGACAACGGCCTTCTCCACAGGCCACGCTGATTGGACTTTCTGGTGTTGGAGCCTCTCCACTGTCCCTAAATGGACAGACTCCTGGAATTGGCTTCTAAATTGGTTGCCTCCGGGAAGATTTTGTCTTCGATTTTTCAGGTTCCTGAGCCGGAATTCACCCTGACATCAGGACTCAACAAATGGCAAAATTTAGCCTATGGTTTCGATCTTAGTGGCTAAGAAGCCCATAAGCTGCTTGCATTTGTCGTTGGAAGTGAGAGAGATTGGGCAGGGGAGGGGCTTTTAAGAAGACTTGAACATAGTCAAATATAACAATAATGTTAATGCTCATTTTGAGCTAACAGGACATGCTTTACAACAGTTGTGGTTAAAATACATTAGAATAGAATAAAGGGAGTTTTATCTTCCTTCTAAGTTTGGTCTATTAATGGTTGATGTTGAGATTGAGGGCGTAAAGGTAGCAAATGTCCCATTTCTTAGAACTGACAAGCTGACGTTGAAGAGAAGCCTGGAGAGAGATGAAATTGGACAATGGTGGAGATGGGGGGAAACAAACGTTTTATTCAGAGGCATTGGAACAATGCGGATCTGAATTCTGAGCTTTGTCAGGTGCATTGTTCCACACCTGTGCTTTTACTTTGAGAACTTACAGCTCATCTTCCCAAGTTCTTCAACTGTGTGAAGACTTAGGATTTTTACAAATGCTCCTCAGGCAATACTTATTAATTCACACTCTGATGACAGATCAACCTTGAATTTGACCGAAAAATAAAAGGGCTAGTTTGCATGTTGTAGTAAAGTTTCTTTTAATGGACTTCCTGTAGATACATTTCCCTTCAAAGAGGTCTCCGGAAAAAAGACGGCCTTCTTATCTTTGAAGGTCAGTAAAAGGAGCAATGTTGTTTTGCCTTGTCAGTTCTACCTACAAGAGAAAAGAACTTCGGTTAAAGGTCATTCATTAATGTCTTTCTAAACAACGAAAGTTCAAAAGATTGTCTCATAGGTAACTCTGATTATGCTGTGGCGCATAAAGGTGAATTCTATGAGTCATTGCAAATGTCCTGGATTATTCTGGCTATCACTTCCTATTGTGTGGAGGCCCGACTCTCTATTTAGCAGATAGCAGGTGTAGAGATTCTACCAATGGTTGCCTACTGTCAACCGATGTAGAATGATGAGACAAGCAAAGTGTATTGCTCTCCTGGGCAAAAAAAACTTTCTGTTAAAGAACTTGCATTTACATTGCACTTATCACAACCTCAGGATGAACCAAAGTGCTTCAGGGTCAATGAAATACTTCTGAGGTGTAGCCACTATGGTAATGTAGGAAATTGAGCAGCTTCTTCAGTGTTGTGGGAGCTGCACTCATCCAGGCAAGTGGAGAATATTCCATCACACTCCTGACTTGTGCATTGTAGATGGTGGAGAGGCCTTGGGGAGTCAGGAGGTGAGCTACTCGTCACAGAATTCCCAACCTCTGATCTGCTTTTGATGTCACAGCATTTGTATGGCTGGTCCAGTTGAAATCAGTGATGGTCTCTGCCTCTACCACCATCGATACACTGAGTTCCAGGACATTACCCCTAGCTGTGGGACAAGGATGGCCTTTCTCCAGGCCTCAGGCACCACCCCAGTAGCCAGAGATGGTTGGAACATGGTGGTCAGACCCTCCTCCATTTTTCCCTTGCTTGTCTGAGCAGCCTGGGATACATTTCATCCACGATTGGTGATTTATCCGCTTTGAAGAATGTTAAACACCGTAATATTTCCCCTCTCACTATGCTTATCCCATTCAATATTTCACACCCCTCCTCCAGTGTCTGCTCCGTTTCTCATCTTTTGTGAAAACAGACACAAAGTATTCTTTAAGAACCCTGCCCATGTCTTGTACTCCACACACAAGCTACCGTTTCAGGCCCCTAATCAGACCTACTCTTTCCTAGTTTTAGGATGAAATCCACTAGGATCCAAGGACTTGTCAACCCGCAGTTCCAACAATTTGCTAAGTACCACTTCTCTGGTGATTGTAATTTTCTTGAGTTCCTCCCTCCCTTCCATTTCCTGATTTATAGCTATTTCTGGGATGTTACTTGTATCCTCTATAGTGAAGACTGATGCAAAATACCTGTTCAATTCATCTGCCATCTCTTTATTTTCCATTATCTATACATCTTCCACTTTCTATACATCTCTAGGTTTTCTGTAGTACTGGGCTCTTGCCATCTGAAATAACCTTTCTTTTTTCTACTATCTTACCCTGTATGCTGTTTGACATCCAGGGGAGTCTAGAGTTAGATGGCCTGCCCTTTTTCTTTGAGAGAACAATTTTGTTTGGGGCCTCTTTATCTTCTCTTTGAATGCCTCCTACTGCTCTGACACTGATTTACCTTCAAGCAGCTGTTTCTAAATCAAGTTTGCCAAATCATACCTCAGTAAAAGGGCATTTAGACTGCAAAATACAGTTCCTTAACGTCTGTAGTTTTGGTGTTATGGTTGCTATTTTTGTACTAAAATGGCATCAGCATTGCACCTGAACTTCATGTACAATGTACACTGGACACCATTTTCATGATGGTGTTAGAGTGGGCATTAGGAGCCTGTATTGGGTGTCCAGAGTAGGCGGATCATGATGTCAGTTGGCCTGTACTACTGATTTGATGCCATCGCAGCCATTTTCGGCCTCACTGCTCCAGCTAATCCTCCCGCATAAACACACAGCTGCACATGCGTTTGTCAACAGGGAGAAAACTTGACCAGCGCTATTTAAAGGGATCATAAATGACTTTCAGCTTAGATGCTTGTTGATTTCCATTGGCTTCATCTGAGTTTGTAGAAGTGCTGTGAGTTTTCTAGTGCAATTTAAAATTGGTGAAGCTGACAGGGTTCCGACTTCAAAGGTTCTGGTCAGCCCACTTGCCCCCAGTCATGAGTGCTGTATTTACATAAGAAACATAAGAAATAGGAACAGGAGTAGGCCATTCGGCCCCTTGAGCATGCTCCGCCATTCAATAAGATCATGGCTGACCTGCTTGTGTTTCAAATTCCACATTTCCATCTACCCCCGATAACCTTTGATTCCCTTGCCTAACAAGAATCTATCTACCTCCGCCTTAAAATTATTCAGTGACCCCACCTCCACTGCCTTCTGAGGCAAAGAGTTCCAAAGTTGCACAGCCCTCTGACAGGAAAAATTTCTCCTCATCTCTGTCCTAAAAGGGTGATCCCTAATTTTAAAACATTGCCCCCTAGTTCTGGACTCGCCCACAAGAGGAAACATCCTTTCTACATCCACCTTGTCAAGACCATTCAGGACCTTGTATACATCAATAAAAATCACCCCTCACTCTTCTAAACTCCAGTGGAAAGAAGCCCAGCCTGTCCAGCCTTCCCTCATAAGGCAACCCGTTATCCTGCAGCATGACAGGGCGATTGTGCAGAGACAGGACAGTGGAGATGCTGCTCACACAGGGAGGAGGAAGAGGGGAACAAGGGCTCTCAGCAGGAAGATTTATTCACCAAGCGACTTCTGGGAGCATTACTCTTAAACTCAAGCTAAGCCAGGAACAGCGTTTGTCTCTGTTTCACAAAGGAGGTTCTCACTGAAATCAGCTGCCTCTTGCAAGCTGACCTGCAGCCTCAGAGCAGGACAATTGGCTGTGAAGGTGACTGTAGCTATGAATTCCTTTGCATTGGGAAACTTCCAGGCTGGAGCAGATGAGCTCTCAATCACCGCCCATTGTGCCATCCACTGCTTTATAAGAGAGGTGACCTATGGTCTTTATGCCAGGTGAGGGGAGTACTTTGTGTTCTCTCTGACCAGCGAGAAGCAAGCACACTGTGGATGTGGCTTCACCAAGATAGTGAGTTTCTCCAAGCTGAAGGGTGCCATTGACTGCACATGTGGTTTTGTGGGCGTCACATCTAAATGAGGAGATATACCACATCCATAAGGGGTTTCACTCCCTGAATGTACACTTGGTGTGCAACCATGCTGAGTATATCGTGAAGGTGAATGCTTGGTATCCTGCCAGCAGCTAAGATGCCTTTATGCTGTGCCAGTCTGGCTTTCCATCAATATTTGAGCCAACACATCCAACCAGTCAGGGGACTTTTGGGCAACAACCCTTGGTACATTACTCCGATGCATAATGCAATTTCACACAGCCAGCATGTATACAATGAGAGCCATACTGCCAAACAAACATCATCAAACAGACCATTGGGGTGAATATTGAATCACCGTCTTTGGGCCTTATCCAATTTTTTTACTCTTAATATCTTGCAGCTACAAGTAGCTTCCAATCCTAAGGTGAGCCTGTGAGTTTATCTAATGAGAAGTTTTGTTTTACTGACCAAATTCGTTCTGTGTTCAATCACTAGCTTGTGCCGATAGTTCATCACAGCATATTTAGTGCCAGAATGCTACAATTGGCCCCCGTACCTGGCAGGTGTGTTTGGGGGCAGTGGTGGAGGGATGTGCATCAGCCTGGGTTTCTGCTCCTGATCGCTGTTTTGAAAGCCTTGCTAGAAGTACATGAATTTGCTCTTTAGATGCATTTTAATAGCATATAACGCGTTTGTCCCCCTATAGACGCCAGGATAACTGATAAATTTATGTCTATCTGCTCCTTTAAATAGTTGATAACCCACAGCATACAGCTGTTAGGTTGGGTGAAGGCATCAGGGATGTACGAGGGCCCAGAGTTAAAAGGAATGCAGGTTTCTTGAACAGTTGTAAAGCTGGAGGGGATTACAATTTAGGGAAGGGTTTGGCAATGGAGGGATTTGATTTTAAATTCAAGGCATTGGTGAACCAGGTTTTGCTATCACACATGCTTTACTGACATCCAGCCGTAATTCCTCATCTATTATCTAGAATTTTAGGATAATCTTCATTTTTACCATTTGAAGAGGAGAATCTATCTAACGTATGGAAATATCAAAGGTGAGTAAAGGCTCATGGCTTATTGAGCTCCTCCCTCTGGTATTTTAGCTAACTAAGCCTGGCTTTCAGCTGAACCTTGAGCTGTCTTAATGGGTTTGATTCCATTAGCTTGTCTGCTGAATCATTCCAAATGATACCCTTTGAGTAAAGACATTTTCCCCTCTGAATTCTTTTAAATCTACTCTTCACTAATTTAATTTTTTTTCACTTGTTCAACTGGTTTGATTGAACTTAAAGTAATATTTTGGAATCATTTTAGTTTGCCAATTGTTATTTTGGATCCTCTAGAATCTCACTTCCTAACCATTTTCCCTCTAGGCTGGACAGCCGAAGCCACAACTTTTCCTCATAAATCATCCCCTTATACTTGGGAGCATACCTGTTGCTTATCTCTGCATTCTCTCCAAATCCAGCATACCTCTTTTGAAATGTATCATTTCAACAAAAACTTGCATTTATATAGTGCATTTAATGATGTAAAACACCCTAAGGTGCTTCAAGGGAGACACTGAGCCAAGAAAGAAGGTATTAGATAGGCAGCTAAGGAGCAGCTTAAAAGAAGTGAACAAATGATGATATAATGAGCTTTAGGGAGAGAATTCCAGAACTTAGAGCATGGACAGCTGAAGACACAGCTATGGCTGGGTGAAGCAGTCAGGGTTATACAAGGGGCCAAAGTTAAAGGAAAGCAGGTTCCTCGGATGGTTGTAAGGCTGGAGGAGATTTAGGGAAGGAGGGGTGTGACCATGAGGGACTTGAACACAAAGATTAGTGAACCAGCTGCTGAAGTAGGGCAGTGAGCACTGGGGCGATTGAAGGTGAATGGAGCTCCATCCAAGACAGGATATGGACAGCAGAGTTTTGGATGAGTTCAATCTTTATAAAGGGTGGAAGTTTTGAGGCAAGTATGCAGAACATTTGAATAGTCAAGTTTGAGGTAGCGAAGCATGGGCGAGGGTTTCAGTAGCAGATGGGGCATTGCAAGGGCAGAGATGGAAAATGTTATGGATGTGCAAGTAGACCATCTTTGTGATGGAGACAATATTCAGTCAGAATCTAAACTCAGCATTAAATGAGACAACAAGTTTGCCATGTCAAAATTTGGTTCAGCTTGAGGTGCTGGTGAGGGAAATAAGAAACTAAGAAACAGAGTTTGTGATAGGGCTTCAATCTTCCGAATGTTTAATTGAAGAGTCATCTACAGCCTATCTTCCCAACTTTTCAAGGGCTTTAACATGAGTAGGAGTATATAAACAGCACAGGGCAACCATAAGAGGTCATGCCTTAAAGTAAATGTAGAGCAAACAATAGTCTATGGTTTAATAACTACTGTAAGTCAGTTAACATACCGATTAGCTCCAATAGCTCATTGGCTAAATACAAAGCATTGATCTAGGCAAATAGAAAAGTTACCAGCCAGCAAGCACTACAAACATAGAAACATAGAAGCATCGAAAATAGGAACAGGAGTAGGCCATTCGGCCCTTTGAGCCTGCTCCACCATTCATTATGATCATGGCTGATCATCCAACTCAATAGCCTGCTCCCACTTTCTCACCATATCCTTTGATCCCTTTTCCTCCAAGAGCTATATCTAACTCCTTCTTGAAAACATACAATGTTTTGGCCTCAACTACTTTCTGTGGTAGCGAATTCCACAGGCTCATCGCTCTCTTGGTGAAGAAATTTCTCCTTTTCTCAGTCCTAAATGGTCGACCCTGTATCCTCAGGCTGTGACCCCTGGTTCTGGACTCCCTCACCATCGGCAACATCCTTCCTGCATCTACCCTGTCTAGTCCTGTTAGAATTTTATAGGCTTCTATGAGATCCCCCCTCATTCTTCTGAACTCCAGCAAATATAATCCTAACCGACTCAATCTCTCCTCATATGTCAGTCCCGCCATCCCAGAAATCAGTCTGGTAAACCTTCTCTGAACATCCTTCCTCAGATAAGGAGACCAAAACTGCACACAATATTCCAGGTGTGGTCTCATCAAGGCCCTGTATAATTGCAGTAAGACATCCCTGCTCCGGTACTCGAATCCTCTCGCTATGAAGGCCAATATACCATTTGCCTTCTTTACCGCCTGCTGCACCTGCATGCTTACCTTTAGCAACTGGTGTACGAGGACACCAAAGTCTCGTTGCACATTCCCCTCTCTCAATTGATAGTCATTCAGATAATAATCTGCCTTCCTGTTTTTGCTACTAAAGTGGATAGCCTCACATTTATCCACATTATACTGCATCTGCCGTGCATTTGCCCACTCACTCAGCTTGTCCAAATCACACCGAAGCACCTCTGCATCCTCCTCACAGCTCACCCTCCCACCCAGCTTTGTGTCATCTGCAAATCTGAAGATATTACATTTAATTCCCTAATTTAAATCATTTATATACCTTATGAATAGCTGGGATCCCAGCACCGATCCCTGCGGTACCCTACTAGTCACTGGCTGCCATTCGGAAAAAGGCCCGTTTATTCCTACTCTTTGTTTCCTGTCTGCCAACCAATTTTCTATCCTTCTCAATACGCTACCCCCAATCCCAAGTGCTTTAATTTTATACGCTAATCTCTTATGTAGGACTTTGTCGAAATCCTTCTGAAAGTCCAAATAAACCACATCCACTGGCTCCCCCCTCATCAACTCTACTAGTTAAATCCTTGAAAAATTCCAGTAGATTTGTCAAGCATGATTTCTCTTTTGTAAATCCATGCTGGCTCTGCCACTGCTTTCCAAGTGCTCAGCTATTAAATCTTTTATAATGGACTCTAGAATTTTCCCCACTACCAATGTCAGGCTGACTGGTCTATAATTCCCTGTTTTCTCTCTATCTCCCTTTTTAAATAGTAGGGTTACATTAGCTACCTTCTAATCTGTAGGAACTGTTCCATGGTCTCTAGAATCTCGGAAGATGACCGCCAATGCATCCACTATTTCTAGGACCACTTCCTTAAGTACTCTGGGATGTAGATTATCAGGCCCTGGGGATTTATCGGCCTTCAATCCCATCAATTTCCCCAACACCATTTCCTTACTAATACTGATTTCTTTCAGTTCCTCCTTCTCACTAAACCCTGTGTTCCCCAACATTTCTGGTATGTTATTTGTGTCCTCCTTTGTGAAGACAGAACCAAAGTATGTATTTAGTTGGTCAGCCATTTCTTTGTTCCCCATTATAAATTCCCCTGTTTCTGACTGTAAGCGACCTACATTTGTCTTCACCAATCTTTTTCTCTTCACATACCTATAGAAACTTTTGCAGTCAGTTTTTATGTTTCCGGGAAGCTTACTCTCGTACTCGATTTTCCCCTTCTTAATCAATCCCTTGGTCCTCCTTTGCTGAATTCTAAAGTGTTCCCAATCCTCAGGTCTGTTGTTTTTTCTGGCCAATTTGTATGCCTTTTCCTTGGATTTAATACTATCTCTAATTTTCCTTGTAAGCCATGGTTTGGCCACCTTTCCTATTTTATTTTTGTGCCAGACAGGAATAAACAATTGTTGCAGTTCACCCATGTGCTCTTTGAATGTTTGCCATTGCCTATCCACCGTCATCCCTTTAAGTAGCGTTTCCCAATCCATCATAGCCAACTTGTGCCTCACACCATCGTAGTTTCCTTTAATAAGATTCAGGACCCTAGTCTCAGAATCAACTACGTCACTCTCCATCTTGATGAAGAATTCTATCATATTATGGTCGATCATCCCCAAGGGGCCTCTCACAACTAGACTGCCAATTACTCCTTTCTCATTACACAATACCCAGTTTAGGATGACCTGTTCTCTAGTTGGTTCCTCAACGTATTGGTCCAGAAAACTATCCTGTATACACTCCAGGAATTCCTCCTCTATGGTATTGTTACTAATTTGATTTGCCCAATCTACATGCAGATTAAAGTCACCCATAATTACAGACGTTCCTTTATTACATGCGTCTCTAATTTCCTGTTTAATGCCATTCCCAACATCAGCACTACAGTTTGGGGGTCTATATACAACACCCACTAATGTTTTTGGGCCCTTAGTGTTTGTCAGCTCTACCCATACAGATTCCACATCGTCAGAGCTAATATCTTTCCTCACTATTGCGTTAATTTCCTCTTTAACCAGCAATGCAACTCCACCACCTTTTTCTTTTTGTCTGTCCTTCCTAAATACTGAGTACCTCAGGATGTTCAGTTCCCATCCCTGGTCACCCTGCAGCCATGTCTCCGTAATTCCGACTATATCATACCTGTTTACATCTATTTGCGCGATTAATTCATCCACTTTATTTCGAATGCTCCTTGTGTTAAGGCACAAAGCCTTAAGGCTTGTCTTTTTAACATTACTTGTCCTGTTCCCACTATTTTTTACTGAGGCCCTGTTTGATTCTTGCCCTTGATTTCTCTGCCTATCACTTTTCTTATTTCTTATTCCCCTTTCTGTCTCTTGTTCTTGTCCTTGATTCCTCCTCCTCTGACTCCTTGCATAGATTCCCATCCCCCTGCCATTTTAGTTTAAACCCTCCCCAACCACTCTAGCAAATATTCCCCCAAGGACTTCAGTCCCGGTCCTGCCCAGGTGTAGCCTGTGCAGTTTGTACTGGTCCCACCTCCCCCAGAACCGGTCCTAATGTCCCAGGAATCTGAAATCCTCCCCCTTACGCCATCTCGTCAACCACTTATTCATCCGATATATCTTGCTATTTCTACTCTGACTAGCACGTGGCACTGGTAGTAATCCTGAGATCACTACCTTTGAGGTCCTACTTTTCAACTTACTTCCTAACTCCCTATATTCTGCTTTTAGGACCTCATCCCTTTTTTTACGTATGTCGTTTGTACCAATGTGTACCACGACCACTGGCTGTTCACCCTCCCCCTTCAGAATGTCCTGTAGCCGCTCTGAGACATCCTTGACCCTAGCACCAGGGAGGCAACATACCATCCGGGAGTCTCATTTGCGTCCACAGAAATGCCTATCTATTCCCCTTACAATTGAATCCCCTATAACTTTTGCATTCCCACACTTTTTACTCCTCCCCTGTGCAGCAGAGCCAACCGCGGTGCAACGAATTTGCCTGTTGCTGCTTTCCCCTGAGAGGCCATTCCCCCCAACAGTATCCAAAGCGGTATATCTGTTTTGCAGGGGAATAGCCACAGGAGATTCCTGCACTGCCTGCCTAGTCCTCTTGCTCTATCTGGTGGTCACTTATTCCCTTCCTGCCTGTGGACTCTTAGCCTGCGGTGTGACCACCTCTCTATACGTGCTAACCACGATACTCTCCGCCTTGCGGATGCTCCACAGTGTCCCCAGCTACTGCTCCAGCTCCAAATCCCAAGCTTCCAGGAGCTGCAGCTGGAGACACTTCCTGCACACATGCTGGCCCCGGGCACTGGAAATGTTCCCAGCTTCCAACATAGAGCAGGAGGAGCACAACACGTCTTTGAACTCTCCTGCCGTGACTTACCCCTTTAAATTAAACTAAGCCTTTTGGAAGATACTTAATATCAAATAATATCAATTACTCTAGGGCCCTTCTTCCCTGCTCCCCATTGTTACAGAATAGCCCTTACAAATGATGAACCACAAATTAAGACCTTAAGAACTATAAGCGATAAAAGTAGTAAATACTTACCCGACCGTACTCACTGTACTCAAAGAATCACCTTGTTCCCTCGTCACCGAACTCCCTCAGTCACCACTCCAACTTAAGCACTCTACTGCAGTCCAAAGCAGTACTCCAGTGCAGACCGAACTAATCAAATGACTCACAATTTCTTTACAATGGTATCATTCAGGAACGAACAAAACCATTCAATCAAATTGCTCAAATGATTCTTAAAAAGTCATAAAATTGATCCTGCTATTTACTACCTCACTAAAACATATAAGATTAAATATTGGCCAGGGTTTTTCAAATGGCGGGGTTTACCGACCTGCCACCTGAAAAATCGATGGAAAATGCATCACCACCGATACTGGCTGACCTGCAGCCAATTAACGCTCCAAGGAAATCCTGCCTCAGAGCTGCTGGCCAATCTGATTGGCTGGCAGCTGTCTAGTCCCAACAGTACCAGAAGCAGCAGTGGACAGGATTTGAATTACAAGCTGACCCAGAGTCAGGGGTCTCAGGGGAGGGGGTGGGCAGATGGAGGGTGGGGATGTTGGTGAAGAGGCCTGTGGAGAGGAAGCACCCACGGAGGGCAGACCAAGAGGGGGCGCGGACCTGATATTGAAAGGAGGCCGTTGATGGAGATGCCACATCCTTCTCACCTTAGGCCTGAGCAGTGTCACTTTCTGCTCTTCCCCCTGCTGCTGAATTCTTCCCAGCAGCCTGAAAATTGAGGCTGGGCAGGTGTGGCCCTTAAGTGGTCATTAGTTGCCTACTTAAGGGCCTGAATTGAGGCAAGGGCAGGTGGACCTACCATAAAACTGTGGAAAGGTAGAAGCAGGTGGGAGGCCAGTAGGAATGCCATCCAAGGAATCTTACAGTCCCTTCCCGCCAGCAAACCCGATGGGTGGGGGGATGGTCCACCGGCAGCAACCCCATTTTCCCTACCCAATCCGTGCCACTTTGCCTCACCAATGCTAGCCTGTCCATTCAGTTGGCTAGGCACTACCTTCTCAAACTTCCTCCAAAAAACCCACCTCTTTGACTAAGCTTATCCCTTCTAATATCTCCTTCTTAAGTGCAACATCCACCTTTTTGGTTTTGCATCTGTGAAACATCTTGGGATGTTTTACCACGTTTAAAGGCAATATACAAATATATGTTGTTATTCTGAAGGGTAAATATGTGTGATGTTTTTCTCAGCCCTGATTGTAGGAGACAAGCTGCATGGCAACCTGGTCAGCTGCTGCTATTTTGCCTGTTTGGAACTGATATCCCTCAGCGAAAACATCCTCTGACAAACTCCACACCCATGACTGCTCTCTGCAATGATCAACAAGAGTTTGGCCCTGCCTTTCTATTCAGTTTTGAGGAGCAAAATGGAGACTTGCAAATCTCCACTTTTAAGAGCATTTTGAGAAGAATGGTGCTCTGTTCAGTTATTTCATGAAGTTTGTTTTGCACAATAAAAAAAATTGTACTTTAAATATGTGCTTCCTTGCACTTCAGATGTGCAATGAGAGGGGAGAAGGAGGATGTCGAATATAATTAAGGAAATAAAATCAGAAATGGGCATTAATTAATCCAGTTATAATATGGAAAATTATTTTGATATGATAAATATATTGTAAATGGACATTATGTTGATTTGATAAATTATAAAGTATTGGCAGCACTGTAGGAGAACCTCCAAGGAAATTCAACCTCTACATTATGGTTATGTTACCAAATTGATTGTTAACTGACTGTTTTATTCACATTACTAGATCATCTTTCTTAAGCTGCTCATTGCGATTTGTGTCTGATTATCCATGTCCAATGGTTGTGATTGTACATGACTATGTTAAAAGAATCTCTTTGCAAGTAAAATAATTATGAAAGTAATTACTGTGAGAGAGGAGACATAACATTTGGAAAAGGCGGAAGAAGTATGGAAAAAGGGAAATGTTTCAGAAGTAGTCCAAGAATGAGATAACACCAAAAGAGGATGTAGGAGATTGCGCTACACTAGGGAATAGAATGCTCAGAAGAATCAAAGCAGTAAGGGCAAATTGTGTAAACTTACAGGAGGTTCAGTTGGTAAGTCCAGAGCAAGATGAGGACGGGGGTGGTGTATCGAGTTTGCATTGTTGGAGACAGAAACTGGTGTTAATACCATAGAAGCAATAGCATCAAGAGAATGGATTTGATTTGCAATTGATACGGATTCTGGTGCAAAACCTTGTGAAGCATTTCTTGAGTTCATAAAGAGGATGTAGAGCTGCTCTTTCTTATATTCTTGAGGTATTTGAACTCCCAGAGCCATTAATTCTGCCTTTAGCTTCGCGGTAGACCAGTTCCTGGGCTCAGATATTTCTCTCTTGGTATGTGTTTGCGCAGAGGGTCGAGAATATGGATGCACGCCATGTGGTGTGGAATGAGGTAAATTAGATTCCTGTTCCTCCTCTTGTGATGGTGATTCAGGTGTAGGAGCTAGAGTAGAAGCTGGAACGGACAAGGGATCTTTAATACCTTTGCGTCCTTTGCGAGTCTTCATGGCTGCAGAGAATGGGTGAATCCGTCAAATAAAACAAAGCTTTAGCAAAGAAAACATGAAATAGGAACTGAATAACAGCAAAATAACTTGGATCTTCAGGGAAATACAGTGGGAAATCCACTGGGGCTGACAAGCCACTCACTAAAATGGCCTAAAAGTGTTAGGGACAGAAATGAGAGATGATTCAAATCATGGTAACTAGACAAAGTAGGTAATAATAATGAATTGATTGAATTACCTCTGATGAAATCATAAGAATAGTCTCTCAAGGTTACAATTCCAAGACAGTCACAATGTCATAAATATACAGTCACACATCATAATATCTTTGACCTCTGACCCTCAGACTTCATTCTCCTTTCTATAACTTGAGTAAATCAGGTGTTATATGTGGCTTGGTGCTGGCCAGGAGATTGTGGTTTCAAGTCCCACACCATAGACTTGAGCACAAAACCTAACTGGCACTTCAGTGCAGTACTAAGGGGGTGCTACGCTTTCATAATATTTCAATTTTTTTCAGGTGCAAAATATGCAAGTGACAGACAAAAGAAATTTCCTAAAGCTCTGTTCATTTTTTCTGCCAACAGGTGAAAGTTCCTTTAGTCATGTCTGCCTCCTGACTTTCACCAGCTGTGGTTGGTGGGTAGGACAGAAGGAGTTGCCGACGTTTAGGGATCATATTCCTCACTGTTTCATATGAACCCAATTTGCATCTCTGTATGAAGCTGAGGGGAGCTCTGTCTGTAACTCACTGCTGTGGTGAGTGAGCGAGACTAACCTGAGTTTGATATTGGTCCTGCTATCCACTTTTAAGCTTAAACAGGAATATAGCAACTCAAAAGAAAATGCTCAATTGTTAATGGTTCGACTATCTTTACCTACCCCCGCCCCACCCCCACCCCCCCACCCCCCCTCACCCTCCGGAGAAGTAAACTGTAATAAACTTAGGAGTGCAGGATGGGTTTCTTGTAAGAAACAGTAAACTTTATTTACAGACTCCAGATGAGGCTACATACTTGTTCCAAGACCAAGGCTAAAAAGCTCCGCCCCTAAGATTCCCCGTGCTTAGGGCTGATTCGTCTGTACAGTCACATGATCCCCATAACAGTAAGAAATGGTTTAACTTACAATCATTACATTCCTCCCCTTTAATTTTGTTTTATCCTCTTATTTACAAAAACATCTTAACTCATATCATATGGTTATGTACAGTTATGTACAATTATGTACAGTTCTTACCATTATGAACCTCTTTGAGGAGGTTTTCAGATTCGGGTAGAGCGACGCAACTCTACAACTGGAGGTTCTTCCATTGGTTCGACTTGAACAGGAACTGCAGCTTCAGGGATATCCCAAGACAATGACAGTTCATAATTATTTACTTCAACAGAGACATCTGGTATGTCTATTCTTTGTCATCTGCCACCTCAGGGATTGAAGTTTTGACTTTGATTTCAGGTGGATTAACTGGTTGTTGGAGGGTTTCTCAACTCCTGAGATGATCCACGTGTTTCCTAACAATCCTGTTTCCCACTTCAACTTGATAAGATGACGGTCCTGTTTCAGAGTCGAGTGTACCAAGGACCCATTTAGGTCCAGTTGCAAAATTTTGTATAAAATTTGTTTCTGCCCAGTGAACTCTTGACCTTTACTGTGAACATCATGATTCACTTTCTGATTACTCTGGTTTCTCTCCACCTTCCCATTTAAATTAGGGAATACTAGATTCAATCTTGTATGAAGCCGGCGCTTCATTAGCAATTCTGAAGGTATTAAACCAATGGTTGCAAGAGGAGTTGTGCGAAAGCTGAACAGAAATCTTGAAATTCATGTTTCCAACATTCCCTCTGTTAGTCTCCTCATACCTGTTTTAAAGATTTGTACTGCTTTTTCTGCAAACCCATTGGACAAGGGGTGATACGATGCTATTCTGATGTGTTTAATCCCATTTAGGTTCATGAATCTTTGGAATTCAGTGCTACTGAAAGCCGTACCATTATCTTTTTTTAAATTCATTTGTGGGCTTCCCTGGCTGGGCCAGCATTTATTGCCCATCCCCAATTTCCCTTGAGAAGGTGGTGTTGAACTGCCTTCTTGAACTGCTGCAGCCTATGTGGTGTAGGTACACCAACAGTGCTGTTAGCGGGGGGGAGTTCCAGGATTTTGACCCAGCGACAGTGAAGGAACGGTGATATATTTCCAACTCAGGGTGGTGAGTCCCTTGGAAGGGAACTTCCAGGGGCTGGTGTTCCCATCTATCTGCTACAGTTGTCCTTTTAGATGGTAGTGGTCGTGAGTTTGGAAGGTGCTGTCTAAGGAGCCTTGGTGAATTCCTGCAGTGCATCTGTCACAACAACTTCAGGTAAACCATGAACACTGAAACTCTAGCATAGATTTTCAATGGTTGCAGACGAAGTGGGTGATCTTGCTTCAAACACGTTCATCCATTTTGAATGTGCATCAATAATCACTAGAAACATGGTACCTAGAAATTGGCCTACATAGTCTATATGTAGTCTAACCCAGGGTCAATCTGGTCACTCCCACAGATGCGTTGGAGCTGAAATGGGCAACTCCTGCTGTTGTTGGCACTGGGAGACAGTGTTTAACCATTTTTTCTATATCGCTGTCTATACCTGACCACCAGATATAACTTCATGCAGACAGCTTCATTTTCGAAATACCAGGATGTGCACTATGAAGTCCTTCTAGCAATGGTTATCTTCCTTGCACAGGGATAACGACTCTTGCTTCCCATAACAAGATACCATCTTGACAACTCAGTTCAGGACTACATACAAAGAATGGTTTTAATTCTTCAGGGATTTAAGCATTTGACCATCCTTGTAATACCTGTTCACGGACTCTTGCTAAAATTGGGTCCCGATTTGTCCAATTCTTTATCTGTCTCGTGCAGACTGGTGAGGAGGCCAGGAAATTCAACACAAGTACTACCTCTTGACTGGCATGTTCATGATACTATCGGGCAAAGGGAGATGACGGGGGGCATCTGCATTTGTTATCTGCACACCCGGACAGTGCATAAAAGTGTACTCGTATGTCAACAAAATTAAAGCCCATTTTTGAATTCTAGCAGAGGCTACCAGTGGGATTGCCTTATCTTCACTAAACAACCCTAACAGTGGTTTGTGATCTGATGCTATGGTGAAGTGTCGACTATGCAAATATTGATAGAACCTTTTCCACTCCAAATACCATAGATAAGCTCTCTTTTTCAATTTGTCAGTAAGCTTTCTTGGCTGCAGCCAGGTTTCTGGATACATATCCTATTGGCCTTTCAGATTTGATTTCTTTTTCCTCTTTTTGTGTTTGCCACAGGGTTTCCTCTCATCCTTCATTTTGATTTCACAGTCGGCCAAATTTCTCTCTGGTGAAATCTTAACTTGGTTTTATGGGGGTTGAGCTACCCATTCGCATCTTGGAAAGTTCCATGGCTTTCCCTTCTAATGCCTCTTTTTTCTCAATCAACTGATTCTTCAGTTCTTCTTTGTGTTTTGTATCTTTTGGCTTCTTTTTGGAACATCGAACATTGTTGGGTTTTTTCTTCCAACTGTTTCCTCAGTTGGTTCAGAGTGGCACTGCATTCATTTAGCTTCTTTTCATAATTTTCCCGTGGAACCAACTCCGACCTGAGGGATCCTTGCTTCCTGTGAAGGTCCCTCGGTTCTTTTATCTCATTCCAAAAGACACCATCATATTCCCTCGTCAACTCAGGATTTCTACCTGCTCAGGCTTGAAAAATTTCTGACCAATTTAGTTTGATTTCTTTCAACCAATCATGGCCCAGAAAGCTAGGATCTCCACCTGTTACGACAATCACAGGCAGCTGGGCTGTCTGTTGCCTGCAAAGTTTGAATCCACCGTAATAAACAATTTGGATAAACAAACAAATATCGATTAAAGTTAATTATACTTACAATCCAGTATAATTTCTTAAGATTTTGAAATGTCTTTGCCTTAAATAAGGAACCCTGGAAAGGCCCACGACTCTACCTGGGTCTGCAAAGATGGCTGACTAAAGCGTTCCATAGCCATGTGTCTGTTTTAAAACCATCCTAGCTGAACTCAAAACAAGCTTTCATTGTGTATTGTATGCTTGTCAAATTTAAGAATTCTAAGGACCATGTATGTCCGATGTTTACAGTCTGAAACTCAGTTGCATGTCTGGTTTCTACAATAGAAAGTATCAATGATATTGAGATGCCTTTCCTTGGAGAGATCCAGCAATCACGTGGAAGCTACTGGAGTGCTAATATTCTAGTGGATGGAAACAAAACAAGCTTTAAGTTAGACACAGATGCAACAATTTTGGTTCTTTTTGATGCTGAACTATGGTTGGAAAAAGGTTCTCTTCAGTCATTATGCCAAAAACTATCTGGACCAGGAAATGAAGAACTCAAGATCATAGAGAGAGAAAAGAAATCACTGAAACCTTATATATGATCCTGAACCAGAGTTGTTCACTCTTAAGCAGGAAAGCCTGTATCAACTTCCATCTGATTTACAGAGTAGAGGAACTGGAAAGCTGAGGACAGCAGCCTAAAAGCTTCAGAGCTGAATTCCCCCAGCTGTTCACAGGACTAGGAGAGCTGAAGACAGCGTATCAGATCACTCTTCATCCTGAAATGAAGCCAGTGTGTCTGTTTACACCCAGAAAAAGTTACAACTCTTGCAAAAGGTAAAGTAGGAAATTGATACTATGTTGAAGCAAGGGGTTATTTCACCTGTGTCAGAGCCAACAAGCGTGCACTTGGCGATGGTCACACTGCTAAAACCCAGTGAATCGATCAGACTTTGCGTAGATCTTACCCAGCTGAAAAAAGCAATGGAACACAAAATTCATCCTATATTGTCTGTGGATGAGAGCTTAGCAAAATTGGAAAAGAGTTCAATCTTCATGAAGCTGGATGCAAATAGTAGCTTTTGGCAACTACCCCTTGATGAAGAGTCTAAGTTGCTCACAACCTTCATTACACCATTTGAGACTTTTTTTCAATAGATTACCCTTTGGCATCACATCAGCGCCAGAAATCTTGGTGTCCTTGTCAATGTCAAGTATCCTAGAAGGACTGGATGGAGTCGTATGTCACATGGATGATGTCCTGATTCATGGATCCACTCAGACAGAACATGACGCTGGAGTGCAAGCTGTGTTGCGATGCCTACAGGAAGCAGGACTTACACGCTACAGCAAATGCGAATTCCCACAGACAACTGTTAAGTTCCTTGGCCATATTGTGGATGCATCCAGCATCAGAGTTGATCCACAGAAGATGAGAGCAATCAAAGAGTTTCCAGTTCCTTGGAATGTGACTGAGTTCCAGAGATTCATAGGTATGGTAAACCAAGTCAGAAAGTTCCTGCCCAACCTAGCAGTCATCAATGCGCCACTACATCAGCTGTTACAACAAGACAATACCCAGTGCTGAGAGGAAACAAAACAGAGGTCTTTTGAGAGAGGGGTATTGATATCAACTGATACTTTAGCTCACAATGGGCCAGAGCTACTCCCTATCATTGCTGCAATTGCAACTTCTACAGGATTAGGAGCTATACTCTTTCAGATTCAGATGGATGGAAAGCGTAGACCAGTTTACTATGCATCCTGTTCACTGACAGAGACTGAACAGAAATATGCAGTGATAGTGAAACAAGCATTAGCTGCTACCTGGGATTGTAAAAAGTTTGCAGATTACGTTCTTGGTCTCCACCTCAAGATGGAGGCAAACCATTAACCCTTGGTGATACTCTTAAATTTTAAAAAGTTAGCGAAAATGCCTCCATGGGTTCAACAATTCAGACTGAGGATGTTGAGGCTTGAGGCAAAGGCAGAGTACGTTCTGGGAAAACAGAAGACAAAAGGAGTTGCTTTGTCCCATATCCCAGTGGCAAGACCTGAACAAGGTGATGCAGCCATTATTGAAGAGGTAGAGACTTTTGCATCAACAACAACCACAACTATACCAGCAACAACTCAGTGACTGAATGAAATCAGAGCTGCACTGAAATCTGATGAAGAACGTGCTCAGGTTTGAGAGTACTGTGTAAAAGGATGACCAGCATGCATGCCACACAATCTCATTCTCAGACAGTACTATTTGGAGAGAGGGCACCTCAGTGTAGTTGATGTCGAGCCAGAGCAAGATATTCTGTTTTGTGGCCAGGTCTCTCAAAAGCATTGGAAGAGGTGATATCAAACTGTATTACTGGTTCTATTCATTTTCAGGAGACAAGAGAACCATTGATGTCATCTTCCTTTCCATCATGACCAAGGGGAACATCAAGGGGTGGACCTCTTTAAACACAGAGGTAAGATATTCTTGATCAGAGTAGACTACTACTCAGGATAGGTAGAAGTCAAGCAACTGCAAGGTCACACTTCTGAAGCAGTGATTAAATCATTGAAAGAGATTTTTGCAATCCATGGAATCCCAGATCTTGGACAATGGACCGCTGTTTGCCAATGAATACTTTAATAAGTTCACAGCATCATATGGATTTGTCCGTACTATCAGCTCACCTAGTTATCCACAAGCCAACAATGAAGCCGAAAGAGATGAAAGCATTGCTGAAGAAGAACAATGACATCCAACTTACATGTTCTGAGCTATCATTGAACTCCACTCCAAAATGGTTTAGCACCATGTGAACTCCCATGGGAAGCAGAGTGAGAACTCGCCTACTCTATACATATACTCATGCCACGTATATAAGCTGATGACTTGGAAAAGGTGATGGAGAAAGAGGATGAGTGCTGTTGTAGCCAGATGTGGAACTATGACAAACATCACAAAGCATGCAACCTACCAGATCTCCAACCAGGAGAGCCAGTTTGGATCCAAGACCAAGCTTGCTATGAACAAGTGGTCAAACAGACATCGCATCCATGATCCTACCTCATTCAAATTGGAAATGGTACAGTAAGATGGAACAGATGTGCACTGTGTTCTGCACAGAAGCAATCTCCTGCATAGTTGGGGTAGTTATCTAACAAATTGAACAGACCAAAGGTGCTGCATTCATCTACCAACCCAGATGACTACCAGACTTGTGAACCTGAATCATTTATTAATTGTCCTTTTGATCAGAGTCTGAGAGGCCACCCACAGGATTCAAATCCCCAATCTCCTCCAAAGGAGCAAAGGACCAGTTCAGGTAGAATTGTGAAACCGCTACAGCAGTTGTCCCTATAAAAAAAGATGGAAATTAGAGACTTGGGGGAGATGTAGTATAACGGGAAGAATCAGAGGCTTGGGGGAGATGTAGTATAAAGGGAAGAATCAGAGACTTGGGGGAGATGAGATATAAGGGGTTAATCCTATCTGCGATATGCTAATGAGACAGTATACATCATCACAGGAAGTGATGCAATGGCACATGATTCTGCTCTCTCTCTTGTAGACCTCATGGCAAGATGAAGCCACAGTAAGATATTTTGAAATAAAGTTAGTGTTCTTATTAATTCAGCAGACTCTGTGAATATTCTGTGTTAGCACTCCATGACCAAGAGTATGGTAAATGTCAGTGGAAAAGTGACATTCATTACCCATCTCTAGTTGCCCCAAGAAGGTGGTGGTGAGCTTTTTTCTCAAACTGTTGCAGTTCACCTGGTATTTTTGGCAGCTGTTGATTTGCCAGGCCACCTTCAGGTGTAGGTGTAGGATTGGAGTCACATGTAGGCCAGACCAGGGCGTTAGTGAACCAGATCAGCTGGAATCAACAAGTTCATGGTCACTTTTACTGTTTTATTCATTTCTAGAGCTTTTAAACTGAATTCAAATTCTCAATATGCCATGGTGGGATTTGAACATATTCCAGTAACCAGTCTGATAACATAACTAGTGTCCGCTTCTGTTTATTATGTGACTAAGTGTTATTGCAACCTGTCACTGTGCCCTACAGCAGAATGCAATGCAGTCTCCATGACACTTAAACCACAATGATCAAACAAGGTTTAAAGCAAGGCTTAATGAAGCACTTCCATTGGGTAAACTAATAAAAATATCGTTCAGACCACGAAGTCCGAAGAAAGCTTTTGGCTAATGATTGGAAGCAGCTAAACACAGCCCTGTCTGCCTTTTCCCTTCCCTAAGCAGAGAGAAGCCACAGTAATAATTCAACACTTTCCTCCACAACAAAAGCAAATTATTGCAGATGCTGGAACTTTAGATCAAAACAAAAAACGCTGGAAAAACACAGTGGACAGGGTTTTTCAGATGGCAGGTTTTCCCACCCCACCACCTAAAGAATCAATGGGGAATGTATCCCAGCTGATTCCAGCTTCCCTGCAGACATTTAATATTCCACAGGGCATTAATTACCTATGTTCGAGACTTCTGCCCCCATCTGGAGAGGAAGTCGTCCCTTAGAGGGCTGTTGACTAATTCGATTGGCCGGCAGATCTGTAGTCCCAGCAGCACCAGGTTTGAACAGTGGTCACTGCTGGGACTACAGGCACGCCCTGAAGAAGAGAAGGTTTTGGATGCTGGAATTCAGGTAAATGCGGGTTAAGAGAGGGCATTGTGGGGGTTTGGGCGTTGCAGGTTTGAGAGGCCCCAGGGGCAGGTTAAAGCCAAAAGCTCTCTTCGGACTTCGTGGTCTGAAAGATATTTTTATTAGTTTACCCAATGGAAGTGCTTCATTAAGCCTTGCTTTAAACCTTGTTTGATCATTGTGGTTTAAGTGTCATGGAGACTGCATTGCATTCTGCTGTAGGGCACAGTGACAGGTTGCAATAACACTTAGTCACATAATAAATGTGCCTGTTGGGGGGAGCGGTGCCTCCAATGGACACAGGGGACCCCAAAGAAAAGCCCCCATCTTGCTTGACACCATCCCTCGCAGTAAAATCTGCCAGGCTACCCAACTGGCATAGGCCTCCCCAAGTCTTGGTTAATATAGTGGTGGAGGCAGGGTGAGGTACAGAAGCGGTCAGTAATAGGCCACTTAAGGGCCTCAGTAGGCCCAGGGTGGGTGAGCCACTCGACGCCTCCACCACTCCCCCATAAAATGGAAAACAGGTTGGAGCGAGTCAGTAGGCAGCGTCCAGGCTGGATGCTGGCCTAGCTAGCTAGCAATGCCTGCATTCCATGAATGATCTCCCCTTACCTTCACACCCATGGACAGGGGGCCACAGCATCTGTGGGAAGAGAAACAGACTTAAGAGATTAAAAGCTTTTAAGCCTGGAAAAGGGGCTGTGAAAGGACTAAAGGAAATGGTCTGTGATAGGGTGGAAAGTAGGATTGATTAAATTAAAAATATGATGATGGTGCAAAGCACGAGATGATCATGGGACAAATGTAGAAATGAAAGATAGGTCCAGAGGAAGCATAAATAATTAGAGAGGAGAGCAATGATGATGTTGGGATGTTGGGATGCAGGGGCGCATAGCATGGAAAATCTGAAGAGAAGACTCCCGTGGCCTGGGACTATTGTGGAACAAAGCCAGGTAAATTAAAGGGAAGCAGGTCACTCACTGACCACATATTGATAAGGAAACCCCAAGCCCTCCTTCACTCCCAGTACCTCAGAATCAGCCATCCTCCATTACTAGCACCTTCTGTCTGAGGCAAAGTAATAGTTAAGCTCTAAAGATCTGAAACTCATTGGCCCAGATGCTCCAGTTAGCTACACACATTGCCGCTGCCCACAAAGATTTCTGTGATCCAACCTTACAGCGATTTTTCAGCTGTGACTTCCGATGCTGGCTGAAGCAGTGATGTTGTCAGCACAGCCATCCGCATGGAAGACCAACAGCATAGAAGAAGATGGACAAAGAAAGGACTTGCCCCCTCCCCCACCTTTTTACAATATTAGCTGCTGTGTTCAAGTAAGCTTCTAAAGGTCTCAATTCTTTCAGTGGTTTGTGAGTGGGTGAGTGGGTGGCTGAGTCAGTGGGTGGGTGAGATTGGGTGGTTAAGTCAGTGGGTGAACAAATGAGTAAGCAGTCAGACCAGGTGTGGGGGGGTGGTGGTGGGAGAGAGAGTCAGGTTGTGTCAGGACGGAGAGTAGTGTGGTTGGGTCGGCGGGGTAGTTTTTTTAATTCATTCATAGGATGCGGGCATTGCTGCCTAGGCCGGAACTTATTGCCCTTGAGAAGGTGGTGGTGAGCTGCCTTCTTGAACAGGTGCAATCCATGTATCCATGTGGTGTAGGTACACCCACAGTGCTGTTAGGGAGAGAGTTCCAGGATTTTGGTCCAGCAACAGTGAAGGAACGGCGATACGTTTCCAAGTCAGGATGGTGAGTGGCTTGGAGGGGAACTTCCAGGTGGTGGTGTTCCCATGTGTCTGTTGCCCTTGTCCTTCTAGATTAGCAATCATGGGTTTGGAAGGTCCTGTCTAAGGAGCCTTGGTGGTTTCCTACAGTGCACCTTGTAGATGGCACACACTGTTGCTAATGTGTGCCCATGGTGGAGGGGGTAAATGTTTGTGGATGTGGTGCCAATCAAGCAGGCAGCTTTGTCCTGGATGGTGTCAAGCTTCTTGAGTGTTGTGGGAGCAAGTGGGGAGTATTTCATCACATTCCTGACTTGTGCCTTGTAGATGATGGATTGGCTTTGGGGAGTCAGGAGATGAGTTACTCGCCACAGGATTCCTAGCCTCTGACCTGTTCTTGTAGCCACAGTATTTATATGGCTTGCCCTGTTTAGTTTCTGGTCAATGGTAACCCCCAGGATGTTGATAGTGGGGTTTTCAGTGATGGTAATGCCATTGAACGTCAAGGGGCAATGTTTAGATTCTCTCTTGTTGGAGATGGTCATTGCCTGGCACTTGTGTGGCGCAAATGTTACTTGCTACTTGTTAGCCCAAGTCTGGATATTGTCCGGGTCTTGCTGCATTTGGACATAGACTGCTTCAGTTTCTGAGGAGTCACGAATGGTGCTGAACATTGTGCAAACATCAGTGAACATCCCCATTTCTGACCTTATGATGGAAGGAAGGTTATTGATGAAGCAGCTGAAGATGGTTGGGCCTGGGACACTATCCTGAGGAACTCCTGCAGTGATGCCCTGGAGCTTAGATGACTAACTTCCAATAACCACAACCATCTTCCTTTCTGTTGATATGATTCCAACCAATGGAGAATTTGCCCCCGATCCTCATTGACTCCAGTTTTGCTAGGGCTCCTTCTTGCCATACTTGGTCAAATGCTGCCTTGATGTTAAGGGCAGTTACTCTCACCTCACTCCTGGAGTTCAGCTCTTTTGCCTATGTTTGAACCAAGACTGCAATGAGGTCAGGAGCTGAGTGGTCCTGGCAGAACCCAAACTGAGTGTCAGAGAGCAGGTTATTGCAAAGCAACTGTCACTTGATAGCACTGTTGATGACTCCTTCCATCACTTTACTGATGTTTGAGAGTAGACTGAAGGGGTTTTAATTGGCCTGGTTGGATTTGTCCTGCTTTTTGTGTACAGGACATACCTGGGCAATTTTTCACATTGCAGGGTAGATGCCAGTGTTTTGGCTGTACTGGAACAGCTTGGCTAGGGGTGTGGCAAGTTCTGGAGCACAAATCTTCAGTACTATTGCTGGAGTATTTTCAGGGTCCATAGCCTTTGCAGTATCCAGTGCCTTCAGCCATTTCTTGATATCACGTGCAGTGAATCGAATTGGCTGAAGACTGACATCTGTGATGCTGGGGACCTCTGGGGGAGGCCGAGATGGATCATCTACTTGGCACTTCTGGCTGAAGATTATAGCAAATGCTTCAGCTTTATCTTTTGCACTGATGTGCTGGGCTCCCCCATCATTGAGGATGGGGATATTTGTGGAGCCTCATCCCCCAGTGAGTTGCTTAAGTGTCCACCACCATTCACGACTGGATGTGACAGGACTGCAGAGCTTAGATCTGATCTGCTGGTTGTGGGATCACTTAGCCATGTCTATCGCATGCTGCTTTTGCTGTTTGGCACACAAGTAGTCCTGTGTTGTAGCTTAACCAGGCTGACACCTCATTTTTTTATGCCGGGTGCTGCTCCTGGCATGCCCTCCTGCACTCTTCATTGAATAAAGGTTGATCCCTGGCTTAGTGGTAATTGTAGAGGTGGGGTATGCCAGGCCATGAGGTTATAGATTGTGGTTAAGTTCGATTCTGCTGCTGCTCATGGCCCACAGTGCCTCATGGACACCCAGTCTTGAGTTGCTAGTGGTGGGAGAGAGAGTAGGGTCAGGTTGGGTTGGGGGATGGAGGCGTGGGGTGGTGGTAATTGGATTGGAGTGTGATTGGGGGGGTCGGTTGTGGTGCTTTATTCAGTTAGGCCAGCTAATCACTGAGTTATACTAGGTATAACATTTCCAGGTTCATCATCCAGTTAAGTCCCACATACCTGGCCCAAGTCTCTGACATTGAGCTCAGTGGCAGAGACATTTGCTGAGGCTCCCGGACAGCAGAAATCACCTCATCGGATGTTTAATCTTCCCATACAATTTCAGCGTGTGTGAGAGTCAGGATGTCATTGGGGTCCCAACTTAAGGTCCGATTTAGATGATATAGATACCGGAAGATTTGGGCCTTTGTTACACCAGAAGGCTGTAAAGTGTCTTGTAGATAGATGAGAAGCTGTGCCCCAAGCTTCACATGATCAGTGTTGAGATGGATGGGGAATTAGGGTGACAAACTCAGGAACAGAGATTTTCAGCAAAGCGATCACCCAATCTGCATTTGTGTTCACTCAATCCCATTCACTACAGTTTAGATAGTGTCTGGGTCCACAACTATATCCTCGCACTTTGGGGCACTGAGTGTTAGTGTTTCAACACTGCTCTTGCTTTCATTAACAGAATTTTCTATTGTTAATAAAGGTATGCCGTTTCTCAGTTGTCTTGGTTAAATTCAAAATTGGCTGTCAAAATGAGTGAATCTGGCATAAACAGCTGTTAAATTGTCAGCCATTGCGAATTGGTTACACATCCCAGCTCCTTATCTGCATTCTGGAATTGAAGTTTCTGGAAAAGAAGTACAACTACATTCTAGGGAGCGCATTCCACTAAATGGTTGAGCAATCTTAGTCAAGAATGTCCCAAGTACAAAGACAATAAGATTGTAAAAGATCAGAGAAGGACAGGCCTTTGTAGGGAAATGTCATTGGAGAGATGTCAAACACAGAAAAAGCAACTAAATGTATGAGTAAGTTTAATCATTCTGTTGTGAATTACATCATTTTTTATTCAGCAAAAGATGCATGGAACTCCTGGAAATACTGTGCAGATGGAGTTTATGGCCTATTACAGTATTTCCGTGAATCCTCTGTCAAAGTTATTGCTGATGATGGGGACAAACTTTGCAGAAATTCACTCTGCCCCCTTATTTTGAGCAGTATGTTCTTGGGTGATGGAAGGAGTCATTAACAGTACAAATAATCTGTTCACTGATATTCATTTTGGGTTCTGTCTGGACCACTCGGCTTCAGAACTCCTTACACAACCTTGGCCAAATATGGACAAAGTGCAGAATCCTGGAATTGAGGGAGTAGCAATTGCTCTTAACGTTAAGGCAGCATTCAACTAGGTGTGGCACCAAGGAGTCCCAGTAAAACTTAAGTCAATGTGAATGAGGGGAAAATTTTCCAGGAATATTTTTGTACTTGTTGGAGGCCAATTAACTCAACTCTAGGACGTTGCAGCAGAATGGTGTCCCAGGTCCAGCTATCTTCAGCTGTTTCATTATTGACTTCATCCCCATCAACCCTTCTGCCCTTTCTTTCTCTCTGATCACCTTTTCTCTCTACCCATGTATCCCCTTCTCATTGTCCTTTTTTTTTACTAATGCTCTCCCATATCTTCCATTTTCCCTTCCCTTCCCTTTAATCAGCCACAGCTACTTGACTGTTGCTGCTATTGGAAGCAATTGCATTTGCTCTGAATGGTAGATGAAAAATTTCTCTGGAGAATTTTCATCCACTGCACATAACAGCCAAACCCATATCAATTAGCATCAGATCTTAGTAGGAACAGCACTTGAAGGGTGATGGTCCTTTATGTTCTTCCAGAAAGGCATTTGCTGAAGGATAGAACTGGAGCCAATCTTTATGCATTGTTATATTTATTCTGCCTCAGAGAGTGGAAGGCAATTGCAGACCACCACTGAAAAAAACTGCCAAGAAAACAGCTCAGGATGAAGCATCAGCAGACAATGAACCAAGGACCTGCCCTCATTCAAGCAGAGCACACATGAATGAATGAATGAATATCTATTTACAGATATGCACATTACAAGCTCAAATGAATCCCCGGTTAGTGCCCACAACCTGTTTACAATTTAACACAATGGGCCATAACTTCCAACTAGCATCGGAAAGTGCTGTCCTGCAGAAATTAGACGAAATAAATGCCAACTTACCTGGTCTTGAAAATTGTGTGGCCACTTCCGTTCACCAGAGCTGCTTGGGGCCTGCATCGAAAGAATCCTTGCAGGCCCCAGCGAAGTCTAAATCCAGCGCATTCAAGGAAGCCACACCCCTTTTTTACAACACTTGCTGCTATAAAGCGGGTAAGTTTAAAGGGTTAGGGAAATTGACAGGCTAGGGAGAAGGTAAGTGTCTAAAGTAAGTAGGTAGGATTTGGAGGTTGGGAGGGGTCCAGAGGTTGGGCGGTGGGGTCCAGAGGTCCGGGGAGGGGAGTGGGGTTGTCGGAGGTCGGGGTTGGGGGGGGGGCAGGGGGGTTTGGGGGGAAAGGGTAATGGCTGCATAAAGTGGCCTCAGCCAACATGTTACTCACCCTTCCCGAGCGCAGGAGGTCATTGAATTGCTTGCGGCACTCAACCCGTGTGCGCCGCACCACATCATGGGAGCTCATACTCTCGGCCACCTCCTCCCATGCACGTTTGGTCAGGCGGGGGGGCCTCCGCCTCCCGTCCCTTGGAACGAGGACCTCCCGCCGCACTGCCACCTCCTCCAGGAGGGCAGCTAGGCACTCATCCAAAAACCAAAAGGCACACTGCCCCGCTGGCCTACCCTCTGGCCTGGCCTGCCCCGCTGGCCAGCACCCCGGACTTTCCTGCTCACCAGGATCCCTCTGATGAGCCCTTGTACCAGCCATTGTGAGCAGTCTTGCAAAGGCTGCCAGCGCTTCAGTTAAACAGGCTGCCATTTCGACATTGGACCCAGCGGTTAGTGCACTCCCACCGCCGCCCGCCCGCTCCCGCTATTCTCGGGGATCGAGAAATACACGGAGCTGGCCTTAATTGGCTCATCCATGTAAAATGGCAGCATGGACCCGATCATGGGTGGTGATCGGTCTGTACCCGCCCGTGCCAGCTCGCGCCTGACATGGGGAAAATTCTCCCCTATAAGAAGAGAGTGCTGTTTGGTTGGCAAGTGGACTCTGATCGGTAGAGACATTTCCATGAAGGATGCACCAGTTGATGGTGACTGACACTTAACTGCCAAACTGTGCTTATCCCCTTGTTAGCAAAATAATAATGGAAGTAATTATTGTGTGAGAGAGGAGACATAGAATTTGGAAAAGGGGGGAATGTATAGAGAAAGGAAAATAGCTGCTTGGTAGTACAGAACTTGAGTATTGCTGAAAAACAGACAAGCTGTTGAAGCTTTTCGTCTTGCACTCATCAGGTCAGATGCAAGAATGCCAAATTTCAAAGGAAGCAACAATCTATATTGCATGAGAAAAGTGTGCTGATTGGTTGGCAAGTTGACTCCGATAGGTCAAGGCTTTGCCATGAAGAATACAGAAAGCTCAAGGCTAAAGCAATAGATGTAAATATTGTAGGGAACATCATACAAAAGAAAAGGAAACAGTTACAGCATGAGGAAAGCAGTGCTCCAACTGCAAGAAGCTGAATCATTTTCCATGCAGATGTTTTGCTGTAAAGAAGAAAAGCAAACCCGTAAAAATGGTTGCTGGAGTGATGAGAGACAATGATTCTGAAAAACCATTCTATACCCTAGAACAGGTTGGCACCATCAAATTTCATGGTAAAAAATCGTGACTGTTAGAGTGAAGGCTACAGAAGGAGAGCATCAAGTGAATGTGAGGTGTCAGATGGACAATGGTGCAACATGCAACATCATGAGCTTCGCAGACACGCATGAAATTTCTCAAAATGGTGACCCGAGAATGAAGCCATCCAAGTTAAAGTTGAGGCTTTATGACGGAATGACACTAAACACAAGAGGACAACCTGAGCTGAGAATCCAAGCAATAGGGACTAAGAAGATCTGCAGTTCCAGGTAATAGACACAAAGCAAAATCCCCACAAGTTAAAGCTTGGGCTGGTAACCCTCCAAATACCAGAAGAGGTTTACAGTATTTTGCATGACATCAACTTTGCCCTCCAGCAAGATGAGCAACAGAGGAAGTTGCTGGAGGGAAAAGTCAGCAAGTATGAGCAGCAGCTCATTAAGCTTCAGTCTAGTCAGCAGGAATCAGAGAGGACAATACTGTAGAGAAGCAACTTGATGATGTCAGTGAGGACCTTCACAAGTTCCATAGTAATTATTCCAGCCTTCTCACAGATACTGAGAAAATAAGAGAGGAACAGCACCCGACTCTCATTGCTTCACCGATCTTCAGGTTAAAATGGTGTCCGCGGAGGCTGACCTGAAGAGCAAGATGGAGGAGCTGGAGAAGCTGTACACTCAACTGATGGCAGCCAGCTCAGAGAAAGAATGACTGGAGGAGAGAATGAAGTTGATTGCGGCCAGTCAGAATAAAGAGATGGAGAAAGAATACCCAGTTCAGGCCATCCAACAGGTGGCAAACATGATGAAGGATAAAGATGTTCAGATCATACTTTGCAACAGGAGGTACTGCAGCTCAAAGAAACAGTGAAACAGCAATAGAACAGAAGCACCAATTGAGATTTGTCCAGACACAAACCAAAGAAATACCCTTCCCAGAGGTGTCTGTACCCTCAAAAGAGTTCTATAGCAATTGATTGCAAGAGTTCAAGCAGAAGGCTTTGGAATTCCTGAACCAACAGAGCAAAGGTCTCTCAGACCTTCCTTTAAGTTAAAGGAAGCCAAAGAAGTCCAAAACACTTTACAAGTGTTGTGACATGGCAGATGGTGTGTGCCAGGTGGACCAAATCCACAAGGGAAACTTGGCCACGCTATCACAACAGGTTTGCAATTTGTATTTATTACGAGAAGATGTGTGCACTGAATTCAGAAGTAATGAGTCCACTAAGACCTTTCGAGATTTAAAAAATTAAATTAAAATACTTATTAACAAAATAAAAGATTTCAAGCACATATGTAAAACTACAATTACTTAATACTATAACAACTCCTAAAATTCCTAATTAACCTGACTCCCAGTTACACACCCCCTTTAAAGCAACAGTCCAAAATAGATTTTAGATTAATAAAAAACAGCAGGTTAACACAGTACCCACTTGATAGTGGAATTTCAAATGGCTTTCTAGAGCTTTAGTTACTGGACATTATAGACTTACGCACAAATGGCTGGAGGCTTCTTCAAGTCTGTTTCACACAATTCTGTTAGATACATGGCCCCCAAAATAGCCTTTCATTCTCCTTTATATATGTTTCTCTCTCTTTAATATGTAAATTCTATTGTTCCTTATGTCTTTGGAACTGTACCTTTCCCATAATATAAAAACTTCCATGTTGCCAATATTGTCAGTAGCCTTTGGGGAAAATAACCATACTGCTTAGCCTTGCTTATCTAGCTAGTTGTAAACCTACTAATATCCCTTTGAAATCCAAACAGTCCCTTCACTTACCTAAAAATGGAAATTCCCTTCACACCTTACATGCTAAGACAGCATCCATGTTTATTCATTAGCATTTCAAGTACATTTCTACACCCAGCTTCTTTTGATAATTTCAAGCTTGCAGTCTACCTGACTCCAAATGTATTTAACTCTTACAGGCAGATCCATTTACATTGACACCCATAAACCTACTTTACAATAAACCAGAAAAATATTACGAAAATTATTATACTTTTGTAACACAAGCATATTCTGACCAGTACAGAATGGTTCTCACTAAGACAGAAGGGATGCTGAGGGGCTTTCAGAAAAGTGTGGAAGAGGAGCAGCGTGTATGAAAAGGGAAGATCATGGAGTCCAAGGCACAAGCACAAGTAAAAACATTAGAGGACACTGGAGAAAATGAAGCTAGAATCCCAAAACACAGAATAGATGAAGTAACCAGTTACTGAATTGGAGGCACAGTTACAACATCAATTAGAATCTGCACATACACAGTGTCAGAAATACTCTGTGAAATAAAAAGTTGAGCAATCTCCTAACAGAATCATAAGTTTGGAGGCAGCCACAGAGCTGCCAGGTGTGGCGGCGGGCTGTTTAAGAGGCCTGCCTCAGTGCTGTGGAACTTCATTCCAGTTATACTAAAAACAGAAAGGCCCTCCAGCCCTCAACCCCTCACACCCCCTCACCCCGCACACAATCCCCATGTCCCATCCATGCCACCTTATGCCACCCACCCATCTCCTATGATCCCTCATGCCTCCCATGCCAGGATATGCTCCCCAAACACCCCTATGGCTCCTCATGCCCAACATGGCAAGCTATGGCACTTCCATACCCATTTACACACTAGACATTGTATCAAGCCAATGAACACTGTAGTGACCATAGGATGTGTTAAAAAAGCTTTAAAAAAAGTAATTCATTGATTACTTTCCGCTTTCTTAAAAAAAAACACTTTTTTTACTACAGCCCAATGAAAGCGTCAATCATCCAGACCCTTTAAAATATCAATATCTGAAACTGCAAGCACTTGAGCCTTCTTAATTTTGTGTAAATAAACATTGTGATATTGATAGCATAGATCAGAGAGCCAGAGCTAATAATCAAGCAACATTTTCCCTGGGGCTCAAGTGTTTTAGTACTCTAATGGATTTCTGGGCTGTCAGCCAAGCATACATAATGAGGCTGAGGTATTAAAATAGTACTTTGCACCTGTGTTCACTAAAGATGATGCTACCAATGTTACAGAAAAGGATGAAGCAGTAGAGAAATAGGATAGGATAAAAACAAGAGATGTTAAAAAAGTTGACAGAGTCCTCAAGACAGAAAAGGACACCTGCCTGGATGGAAAGAATCATTGCTTACTGAATAAAGTAAGGCTGGAAATTGTGTTGATTCTGACTACAACCATAGAATCCGGCTTAGACTTAGATATCAGATGGTGCCAGAGGACTGGGGGATTGGAAATATTATACCACTGTTCAAGAAAGGGAAAATACAGCAATCATAGAACTGTTAACCTAATATTGGCGGTGGGGAAATCTTTACAGGTTATAGGCCAGGGCAAACATAATTGCCATTTGGAAAAGTATGGACTAATTAAGGAAAGAAAGAGGGAATTTGTTAAACTGTAAAATGGATGTGTTTGTCAAACTTGACTGACTACTTTGAAGAAGTCATGGAGATGGTTGATGAGCATAGTGCAGTTGGTGTTGTGTATATGGACTTTCAAAATTTCTTTGGCAAAGTACCATGTAATAGACTTGTTAGCAAAATTAACATCCATGGGATTAAAGAGATTGTAGTGATATGGATGCAAAATTGGCTATGGCACAAAATTCAGGGAATAGTGGCGAATGGTTGTTTGCCAGGCTGGAGGACAAAGTTATTCCCCAGGGGGAGGATTCTCCCCTCATCGGCCAGGCGGAGCAGGCTGGCCCGGGAGCAGCTGCGCAACGGTCCACCACCCACAATCGGGCCCCAACCGTGATTTCATGCTGGCTGGCCAATTAACAGCCAGCCAGTGTGATTCGCGTGCTGAAACGCTCAGCGCTGCCTGGTTGAGGGGGTGGGGGGCGGGTAAGCGTGGAAGTCAGCGCATACACGCGGGTGCACTCAGTGAAAGCTCCCTGAAGGCAGACAGCGGCCTCAGGGAGCTGAAGATTTCTAACGTTAAAAATAAAGATTTTAAAATTAAGGTAAACATGTCCCCTCATGTGCCTCTGTCACATGAGCAGGGACCTGTTAAAAATGAGATTTAAAAATTTTTATTTTGTTTTTAATTAACATCGGAAACCTCATCCCGCCCGTGGGTAAGGCTTCCTCAAAAATCCAAAGGCCGATTGGCCTCTTTGCCCACCCACCAACCACAAGGTTGGACGGGCAGGGAAACTTCACTTTAATTAATTTATTAATGGGCTGAACAGCACTCTTAATTGTCGGCGGGCGCACGTGGGAGTTGGCAGTGTGCCTGCCAACTGAAATATCGCACGAGTGCGCGATGATGTCGGGATGCTCGCCTGACATCATCACACGTTATTTCACGCTTGTGCGTGTCAGGCCCGCACCCGCAGGCTGAGCTGAAAATCCAGCCCCAGCGGTTATTTGTAGGACCATTGCTCTTTTCGATAGATAATAATAACCTGGTCTTGGACATACAAGGGCATAATTTCAAAGATGACAGAAAACTTGGAAATGTTGCAAACAATGAGGATAGTGACAGGTTTCAGGAAGACTTAGAGAAACTGGTGAAATGGGCAGACATATGGCAGATCAAATTTAATGCTGAGAAGTATGAAGTGATACTTTTGGTGGGCAGAATCAGGAGAGGCAACATAAACGGAATTATCCAGTTTTAAAGGGGAAACAAGAACAGAGCAGAACAATAGCAGAATGTAAATAAATAGCAGAACAAGTTGCGACAGCTGTTGAGCTTCCAACCACCCGTCATTTGGATATTCCGCTCCACTCCCACAGACTTTTCTGTCCTCAGCTTCCTGCAGTGTTCCAATGAATCTTAACATACGCTCAAGGAAGAACACCTCATCTTTTGACAGGGCACATATACTTTACAGCCCTCCGAACTCAACGTTGAGTTTAAAAGTTTTATATCGCAACCTCTGCCCCAATTTTCTTTCTTTTTTCTTTGTTGGTTTTGTTTTATTCTCTCTATTTCTCTCTTTTTTCCCTTTTTTGCTTTCGGGCATCAGTTAATCATGATTCAGTCATTCATTCTACCTCTAGACACATCCTTCATTTCATGTTCCATTTCCACTTCCTTTGGCCTTACATCGTGAACCCTTTTGCCATTTCGTCTCTCCGGCCCTTTGCCCTATCACAAGCCTTCCTTTTTCTTCTTTTCCCCACCCTCTTCCCTTTCACTGGCTTAAAACTATTACACCTCCAACTTTTTCCAGTTAAAAAAGGACATCTGGGCATGCAAGTGGAGAGAATGACTGAAGTACTAAATGAGTTCTTTGCATTTGTCTTTACCAAGGAAGAAGATGCTGCCCTAGTCATAGTCAAAGACGACACAGGGAGGGCTAAACATTGATTTTAAAAAGGCAGGTATTACAATGGCTGACTGCACTTAAAGTTGATATGTCACCAGAACCGGATGTGTTGCATCCGATGATGCTGACGGAAATAAGTGTGGAAATCGCAGAATTATTGGCCGTAATTTCCCAATCCTCCTAATAAACAGGGATAATGCCTGGGATCTGGAGAATTGCAAATGTTACACACTTGTTCAAAAAAAGGTCTAAGGATAACCCCAATAACTACAAGTCAGTCAGTTTAATCTTGATGGTCGGGAAGCTATTAGAAACAATAATCCAGGACAAAATTAACAGTCACTTGAGCAAGTGTGGATTAATAAAGGAGAGCCAGCACAGAGTGTCTAGGAAAAACCATGTTTCACCAGCTTGATTGATTTTTTTGATGAGGTAACTGAGATGGTTGAAGAGGGTAACGCAGCTGATGTGGTGTAGGGACTTCCAAAAAGCATTTGATAAAATGTCATATAAAATATTTGTCAGGAAAATTGAAACACACACGGAATAAAACGGAAAGTGGCAGCATAGATACCAAATTGCCTGACTGACAGGGAACCGAGAGTTATGGGGAACAGTTATTTTTCGGACCTTCAGAAGGTTTGCAGTGGGGTCATTGCTTTCCTTAATACATATTAATGACTTAGAGTTTGGCATGCAGAGTACAATTTCAAACTTTGCAGATGACAAAGCTTGAGAGTTTTGTTAACTGTGAGGATGTGAGGAGGATAGTGATAGACTTCAAAAAGACACAGGCAGGCTGGTGGAATGGGCAGACACATGGCAGATGAGACTTAATGCAGAAAAATGCGAAGTAGTACATTTTGGTGGGAAGAGCAAGGAGAAAAATGATCAAAATAGAAGTACAATTCTAAAGATGGTGCAGAACAGAGAGACATGGGGTTATATGTGCATAAATTTTTGAAGGTGGCAGGACAGGTTAAGAAAGTGGTTAAAAGGTATTGGGATGCTGGTCTTTAAAAATAGATGCATAGGGCTGGATTTTGCCATCTGATGCAGGGCAAACTCATATCGGGTAGGTGGAAAAGACGCAGAGAGACTGCAATTCCAAAATTGCCACCTGATTCTTGCCGGTTGCTCTTTGGACCAGCTCGGAAAACAAGGCAGGGCATGATTCAACGCTCATGAAAATGGACATTGGGACTTCCATGCTGTTGGCTATCTTAATTTTGTATTTCCTGGTGTTTGAAATTTTCAGCAAAGCAGGTAGGTTCCTGAGGCCTGTGAGAATATGTCAAGTCAGAAGGTTCATGAACCATGGACGGAAACCTGCTCTGGTGTTGGGAACATTTTGACAGGTAAGTTTATAAGTTGCTGCCAAGTACACATGTCATAATTAGATGCTGTATGATAATTTAAGTATGTTTTAAATGCAGTGATTGATAATAGGACTTGGTTCTTAAAAGATGTGACCCCATTAAATTGACCAGCATTGTAAAAATATTCACATGCATTAGAATAAATTTTCTATTGGATAAGGTGTTCTTCCACATCAACAATATTGTGATATACCATTTTGACCCTATGCTTTAATCTTTACATTGATTCACAATCCAGCCATCTGTTCAACTGTTTGAAACAGTAGAGCAGATGACCATCCGTTCCATAACTACAAATGCATTACTGTATTCATCGCTAGAGATTTGTTGACACAGTTGTGTTTTGGAAGCCCTTTATGAATTCTTTGTTGAGTTGTAAGCCCCACTAATGAATTAAGCTCAGCAGGGGTTGTCTATATAGTTGTGCAATTGAACCCTATTATGGTTGCTTGGCTGAGTTCCAATCCCACTAATGGATTTAGTTCAGTAGGAGTTGTTGCCACAGCTGTAAAGGGAGCCATGAACTTTGTTTTGATTGACAGTTTTATGAGCAATTAATAGGGTTAAAATTTTGAATGGCTGTTTGTTAATTTTGACAGTTTTATGAGTGCTTGGGGGGAAAACTTATTTTTCAAGTCACATTTGAATAGTCATGTATTTGATTGACAGTTCTATGTGTTCCTAAATGGATTAAAGGTTTTGAAGAGCTTTTTGAATACCTCTTTGTTTATTTCAACAGTTTCTTGAACATCTCAAGAACTTCCCTATGTTATTATAGGGCTCATGAATCCTGTCCATAGTGGATACTGGTTGACTGGGCATTGAGGTATGGAAGGAGCATGCGGGGTATGGGAGAGGTATGGGGATATTGAAGGCTCATCAGGGGTATTGAAGCAGCATGGGGGTTATGGAGAGGGCATGGGGTGGATGGGAAGGAAGGAGTAAGGGATGAGGGCTAGGGTGCCTAACACATGTACAGAAGAAGACTGTTGTCTCAGTGAATGGAGGTAAGCCTTCTAACTTGCTGCCTTAACATCCGCCTGCCTCTAATCTTGCCTTTGGCCTGCTCAGGAGGCAGTTGCCCCAACATCAGCCCACCACCAACTCCGCGAGATGAACATTTGCGGTGAATTAGGAGGTCCTGCCTCATAGGGAAAAATATGGCCCATAGAGTACAAAGCAAAGAAGTTATGATGAGCATTTATGAAACTCTGATTTGGTGTGAACTGGGGTATTGTGTAAAATTCTGGGCATTGCACTTTAGGAAAGAGATACAGGCTTAAGAGAGGATGCAGAAAAGATTCATGAGAATTGGATGAGGGACTTCAGTTGCATGAATAGATTGGAGAAGTTGGTGTTGTCCTCCCTAGAGAAGAGATGGTTGAGAGGATATTTGAATAATGTATTTAAAATCGAGAGGCATCCAGACAGAGTAGATTTAGAGAGACATTCCCATTGGTAGAAGGATCAAGATGCAAAGGGCACTGGTTTAAGGTGATTTGCAAAAGAACCAACAGCGACACGAGGCAAAGCCTTTTTACACAGCAAGTATAACCTGGAATGCACTACCTTTGATTGTGGTGGAGGCTGATTCAAGGGAGACTTTCAAAAGGAAATTCAATAAAAGCACCTGAAGGGAAAAATTTTACAGGGCTTCAGGAAAAAGGTGAAGATTGCTGAAGCATTCTTGCAGAAAATCAGAATGGACATGATGGCTGCATGGCCACCTTCTATGCCGTAACCATTCTATGATTCTATTCTAACGCAACATCATCAATCTGAGACATTGGGCTGGAATATACGCTGAGGGCGGTCTTCCTTGACCCCAGCATAAATGCCAGTGCAGAACCCACCTCCACTTAGCCGACTCGCCCCCTTTTAATTTTTTGGGCAACAGTCCTGTAGTTAATATGAGTCGAGACTTCCATCTGTCTCCAGGTGGAAATCTCACCTCATAGAGCTGCTGGCCAATCAGAAGTTAGCAGCTCTGCACACCTGCAGCACCAACAGGAGCAGTGTCCACTGGCAGAATTGCAGTCAGGCGGAGGAGCTGGTGGTGTTCGGTGATGGACCCAGACATTCAAGTACATCCGGGACCTGGCTGGGGCCAGGCTGACAGGTCCTGGTGAGGAGGTGTGGCGGGGACATGTTAGACAGGTCGGAGGGACTGAGAGTAGTTCGTGGGGAGGCAAAATTCCAGGAAAGGGCCTCCAATTGGCACCAGGGGCCCAGCAAGAGACAGTCCCAACTTTAATAGGCAACATGCAGCAAGGTTAAACTTGCCAGGCTGCACATTGAGCGCCAGCTTCTCCCTCTGCCCCTTAAATCAAAGCTCTGGTGAAATGAGGCCCTGAATTGGGCATTAATTGCCGACTTGAGGGCCTCAATTGGGCTACGGGTGGGCGACCCACCTGACACCTCCCTGCCGCTCGTAAAATCGTGATGGAGGCAGGCGGGCAGACGATGGGCACGCCCCCTGACTTATGGACCCATCTACCTGTGTTCCCACCCATGGGTGGCCCTTAAAATTCAACGTATTAACTCTGTTTCTCTCCCCACAGATGATTTCGGGCCTGCTGAGTGTTTCCAGTATTTTCTGTATTTATTTCTGATTCCCAGCATCTGCAATAATTTGCTTTTGATAAAGATTTAAGTTGATGGGGTAAAAGAACCAGGAACTTATTTTTAAGTTCAAAATGAAAGGATGGTGGAAGCAGATTCAATAATGCCTTTCAAAAAGGAATTGGACAAATACTTAAAAGGAAAACATTTACAGAACTGTGGGGTAATAGCAGGGGTGTGGAACTATTTGGAAAACTGTACTAAAGACCTAGCACAAGGGAAATCCGTTGGGACTGTGAAACCACCCACTAAAACAGCCTAAACGTGTTAGGGACAGAAATGGGAGACAAGTTAAATCATCATTATTTTGCACAATAGATAGTAATAATGAATTGTTTACAATCCCAGTGATGAGATCATAAGAATGGTTTCTCAAGGTCATAATTCAAGGGCAGTCACAATGTCATGAAAAGACAGTAAGTCGACATCATAATATCTTGACTTGTGACTCGCAGGCTTCATTCTCCTCTCTGTCAGATGTATAAATCATGAACTAGTTGTGGCTCAATTGTGGCCAGGAGGTTGCGAGTTCAAGTTCCACTCCACAGACTTGAACAAAAAAGTCCAAGCTAGCATTCCAGTGAAGTTTTGAAGGAGTGCTACATTTACATGACTTATCAAATCTTTGAAGGTGCAAAGCCTACAAGTGATTGACAAAAGAAGTCTCCAAAACCACCTTCCAGCTTTTTGTGCTAACAGGTGAGGAGCCTTTTGATCATAGCTGATTTCTGATTTGTACTGATTGTTGTCGGGGAGACTCCGTAGATGGGTGAAAATGGCAGCCGGGACCCAATTCTTGGATTCCTGGCCCCATTCTCAGGTTTCTGATTTTCTGCGTGCGGGCTCATTCAGGTGATGAGTCTGCACCCTGCACTCCTGACCTGGCCAGCGCCATTGTGGGGATAGGGATGTCCTAGTCCTCTGCAATTTTCATGAAGTTGGGCCAGCTTTTCAAAGAGTTGTGGTTCCTCACCTCACTGGCACCTCGGGGCTGTCGTGTACCACAGTCTGTATGAGGGAACCCTTTGAACTTTTCTTTCAAAAGGCTCCCTCATGCTTCCTTCCCATTCCAAGGTATGCCCTCCCATCCACCCCCTATGGCCTCTCATGCCCCCATGCCAATCTATGGTACTTCCATGTCTATTCACTCACTAAACACTGTATAGAAACAATGAATCCTATGGTGACAGTAGGGTGTGTAAAAAAAAAAGCTTAGAAAACAGTTAATCATTGATAACTTGCCACTTTCTTTAAAAAAAATTCATTTTTACAACAGGCCAATGAAAGTGTCCATCATCCAGACCATATACTATATCAATAGCAGAAACTGTAAGCACTTGAAGTCTCTTTATCTTGTGTAAACAAACATTGTACAATGAACAGAAGACATAAGAGAGCCAGAGCTGTCAATCAGGCAACATTTTCCCTGGGGCTCAGGTGTTTCAACAGTCTATTGGATTTCTGGGCTCTCAGCCGAGCCTCATTATGCATTCTTGGCTGAGAGCCCTGATATCCATTAAAGCATTGAAACAGCTTAGCTCCAGGGAAAACATCTTTTGGCTCACAGCTCTGGCTCTCTTATCTCTTCTGTCAATTGAACTGTGTTTATTTACATAAGATAAAGATGTTTCAAGTACTTTAAAGAGAATGATTGGCAAAGGTGACATTTGATGCCTACACCTAGTTGCCTTGTTTGGCCACCTTCTTGAACTGCTGCAGTACATGTGATATTCTTTGCAGCAATTGACTTACTAGATCACCTTCATGGGGCAGCAAGTGTCAACCACATTGGTGTGGGATAGGAGTCACTTATGCCAGAGCTGATAAGGTCAACAGAGGGAGTGTGGGAGTAGAACAGAGAATTAAAATAACAGGCATCCCACTCCTGCATTGTTCCAATGAAGCTCTGCATAAGCTCAAGAAATAGCACCTCACCCTTTTTTTGGCACTTTAGAGCTTCTGGGCTGAACAGTTAACTTCAACAATTTCAGGCTGTACCATCCACTCCATTTTGGACTGCAGCAATTGGTAATGATTCTGCTATTTCCATTTACACCTCCTCTAAGACCATCTTTTGTTTTCTAGCTTGTCCCATTACCATCTCCTTGCGTCTTGCACCATCATTTAATCTCACCTGCCTTCCACTCTAGCATAGAAGCTCCCTTTTGTGCTTTCCCCCTTCCCTCTTTCATTGCCTCTGTACTTGCTTAAACCCAGGGGTGGATTTACAATGAAACACACTGTGCCGTGGCACAGGGCCCCCTACGACAGGGGGCCCCAAAATGAATGAGTTTCAAAACATTCCCTTCTGCTAATTCCAAGAACCAAACAGGATTTCCTCCTCCTGAACCCGACCATGAGATATCAGCAAAAGCACGTGAGGTCTCTGAGTGTCAAATTAAACCGACATTTCAGGCTTTCCAGTGCAGCCACGATTGATTGACTGACTGAGTGATCTGCTGTTTGAAAAATACGAGTGAAGCTATTCAGCCAATTACAGGCTGATACTTTCCTGCGTTTGCTGCTAATAGGCTCACTAGTGAGCCCGTCACCAGCAAATGCAGGGAGGAATCAACCTGTGATTGGCAGAATAACTTCACTGTATTTTTCAAACAGCAGAGCAGTCAGTCAGTCAGTCGTGGTGGCATTGGAATGTCAGTTTAATTTGGCACTCAGACCTCGCGTTCTTTTGCCGAGATCTTGCAGCAAAGGGTGGGAAGGTAAATTTTTAAGAAGGAAAGTTAAAGCGGGAACAATTAGGGGCATCACATGGAGCCCCAGGCAAGGCAGCGGACCCCAGGTGAGGCTGCAGGGAGCCGTGGACCCGAGACAAGGCAGCAGAATCCAGGCGAGGCAGTGGTCCCCAGGTGAGGCAACAGAGATATTGCTGATCATGAAACTTCCAAAGCTCATATTAATGTTATCTGTAAGTTCGTTCAAAGTATAAATTATCTGGAAAAATTGATTCTCTGCTAGTGACTCAGTTTGAAAAGGAATGTTCTTTATTGGGGAAAGCGTTGTGACATGTTGTTGCCAGGGTCAAATTACTGTCTTCTTTGGGACTACCTCTAAGAGGATATGATGAGTCATCATTGTCAAATCGAAAAGGTAACTTTTTAAACAAAAACAAAAGTAGCTGGAAAAACTCAGCAGGTCTGACAGCATCTGCAGAGAGGAATACAGTTAACATTTCGAGTCCATATGACTCTTCATTAGAACTAAGAAATATAGAAATGAGGTGGAATATAAACTGGTTGAGGGGGGTGGGACAGGTACAGCTGGATAGAGGGCCAGTGATAGGTGGAGGCAAAGAAGAGATTGCCAAATATGTCATAGACAAAAGGACAAAGGGGTGTTGACGGTGTTGATATTAGCTGAGGAATGCGCTAATGATGACATTAAGGATAGAAAGCAGGATGAGCAAATAACAGATAGCCCTAGCGGGGCTGGGATGGGGGGAAGGGATCAAAATAGGCTAAAAGGTAGAGATAAAACAATGGATGGAAATACATTTAAAAATAATGGAAATAGGTGGGATAATGGCAGAGAGACTCAGAACCCAATTCACTGATGAATAAAGAATACCAAGTGCTACTCCATAATAGTCGATTCAACACCAGATGTGAGTGATGTAGACCGATTACCATTAATTTTAAGATCTATGATCAACGATGGTGAAATAGTAGAGTGATTGCTTTGTTATGTCCCGCTTAAATCCCACACTTCTGAATGCCTGGAGACAAGTGTTTTGGAAATCATTGCAAATTTAATTTTGGGCATTAAAAAATGTCTTGGGCAGAGCTTTGATAATGCTACAAATATGGCATGAAAATATTCAGGTCTACAGGCAAGACTGAGCAATGCAAGCCCCTCTGCTTTATTCACACCATGTTATAGCCAATCCTTAAATTTAATTTGCAATGCCTCAGGCGAATCTTGTGAGGGAGCAACACATTTTTTTGACTTTGTTCAAAACATGTATGCCTTTTATTCAGTTTCCACACATCGCAGTATGCTACAATTACTCTTGGAGCAAGCAAATGAAAAACATTTGACAGTCAAAAGAATTTGTGACAGCAGGTCGTCTATTCGTGCCGATGCTGTTTTGGCTTTGAAAATGAGCTATGATGATATAAAGAAAACCTGATTAGACATAGCCACATCAAATTCAGAAAAACTATGTGTGAAAACTGAAGCAAAATCCTTAACAGAAAAGTTTGCAAAGCACAATCTTGCTGTTTTTACTCTTTTGTGGAACAGTTTACTTCAAAGAATTCATGCCGTCAGCATATCACTGCAAAAGGTTGATGCAAATTTATTGAATGCTGTACAATTGTTAACCTCAGTTAAAAGTTCAAAATAACTATAGCACAGTGGAAGCAGAGGCATTAACATTAATGGGAAATATAGATTCCTCTAATATATCTGATGAGAAGCGTAAAAGAAGCAGGACATTACTATTCAATGAAACTAGGGACAATTAAATCAATTTACAAAGTAAAGGGAAGATCATCGTTGAGACTGTCAATGTTATTTGTGACACAATAATGGTGCAATTGCAGAGTAGAATTGAACTTCTAAAGAAAACTGTTGAGTTACTTTGCGTGTTTTTTGACAGAAGTATAGATAAAAATGCTAAAAGCCACCACAGTAAGAAATTAAGCGAATTCTGCTGAGAGGACATAGACACAAATAGTTTTGAAGTTGAAGTGAAACATTTCATTCACTCGCCAGTTGATTTGTATAAACTTGTATGTGACGGTTTGCAGCAACCTTTCCAAATGTAGAAAACTTTCTGAAAATGTTTTTAACAATACCTGTCATAAATGCTTCTGGTGAACGTTCTTTTTCTGTACTGAAACGAGTTAAAAATTATTTGTGAAATACGAAGAGTCAGGAATATTTGACAAGTTCAGCAATATTGCCAATTGAAAGTGCCTCTTTACAAAACATTACTTATGATGACGTAATTGACGATTTTGTAAAGAAAAAGAGTAGCAAAAAAGCTATCTAAATTGTTGTTCCAACAAGGCATGAAGAAAAAAATATCTTAAAAATCTTTATCTCTTCCATATTCTCTTGTTTAAATTCTGTTTTTCAAAATGGACAATTGCTGGGCTGACAAAATGGCTGCAGCAGGTCACTCTAAAGTCAGGCTCCAAAGTTGCCTGCTCAAAACACAATGGGTGGAATCATCCCAGATTTGCATTCAGGGCGATGGCGAGCTGGTAAAATGACATTTTACCTGCCAGCCACGATGGTGGGTTTTCACGCCGTATCGTCCCAATCCTGCCACATTATTTATGCATTCCCAGGAAACATGCCGCTTCGATGGCGGGTGGGATCTCATTCATCCGCCCGCCATCACCTTGCCGCTTCATCATGCCGGGCGCCATATTTAGAGTCCAGCCACACACACACATCTCAGTGCCTCTAGGACACGGGGAAGATGTCCACGAGAAACAAAAAGACTGCAGCCCCCAGGTTTAATGACACTTCACTGGGATGCCTTTAGGATGGCGTGGAGGCCTGCTGCGATGTTCTCTACCCCTCTCTGGCCGCAGGATGGGCAGCGGCATCACCAACCAGGCTTGGGAGGTGGTGATCAGCGCCAATGCCCAAAAGAGGACAGCCACCCAGTGCCACTACAGGATAATGATCTCATCTGTTCCGCCAGGTTAACTCTTTCTTCTCGTCATTCTCAACTCACACACTCACAAACACATCACACATCCACAGTGATCTTGCACCTCAAGGGACAATACCACTAACTCACACACACTCTCACATCTCCATCAGGCTCATATCCTCTCGAACTCACATCATCATTTCTGTCCATGGCGCCGCTCACCACACAAACATTCCACTCAGTGCCATGTATCCTGCTCACACTCTCTCCATCTGTTTTCATGAGGAGAAGCCTGCTCACATCAGCAGGGAGAGGTCCCAGATCGGTGGTAGAGTGACCCACATTAGGCCCCTCACTCACTTTGAGAAGCGTGCCATCGCGCTGACTAATGAGGGTGTGGACCCTATCTGCGGTGACAGTGAGGTCAGTGCCAAACGCCCACCTGAGGATCCTGCATCACATCATCCCTGTCTCTAAACAATTGTGAGTGCTCTCTCTCCTGCTTTTGACTCTGTTGTTGTGCACTACTTATCTCTACCTTGGTTCACAGGGATCTCTGCCAAGGGACCAACACCCTCAGCCAGCCAGCCCCTCAGCTCCATCCACATCCTCACCTACAACCAAGAGGACTCCACCTCTAGTGAAGAGGTGGTGATAAGCAGCCTGGAAGACCTGTCACTGCAGAGGGAGCTGCCGGCCCATGAGTGATTCCGGAGGGAGAAGAGTGTGTGTGACAAGGCATCTCGGAGACTCTTGCAAGCACTCACATATGCACGTGGATCCAACACATTTCACACTCACCTCAATGTCCTCAGCATTTTCAATGCAGCCTGCTGGAGTTCGCTTTCAGTTGTCCATCTGAACTGAGCTGCATCTCTGCCCACCCACTGATCACACTCCCATGCAGCACCTGATCTTGCCCACCACAGCTATTGTTTCACTTTCGATTTGGACAGCACGGTCTGGATTTAGTTCTTTGTGCGCTCCCTGTCTTTTCCCTTCTGCCAGTCACCCATTTCCTCCCCCCACCCATCACAGTTGACCCCCACCCCCCCCACATCTCCCCGGCATCACCTTCCACCTCCCTGCCGTTACTTTCCAGCCACAACTATTTTCCTTTGGGGATGTCCAGGTGAATGTGCACATTTCCTTCCTTCCTGAAAGTCCCATCCCCATCCACATTCACCTCCCCAACCTCCTCCTTCCCATCCCCAGGGTCCGTGTCTGTCTCTGTGTCCCCACCAACCACCTTCGCTGATTCTTCTATCGCTACTATCGAACCCTCACCCTCTCATCCTACCACCTCACTCTGACCTCGGTCATTCTCACCCTTCCTCCCACTCTCACCCTCAGTTGACTCCCACCCCCTCGACCGGCGCCTATTGTGAGCATCAACAGTGACTATCCACCTTCCGTGTGCTGCTCCGCAGCGGAACCATGTTCATGAGAATGACAGCATGCTACGGACATTCCTCCAGTGTGCCATTGCTGTCGGGCTCCAGCATCTTCTGCTCCTCGGATGTCCGTGATGTGAGCAAAGCTATAGCAGGTAAATCCTGACTTCTGCACGTCACAGTTGTCAAGGCGTGTTCTACACCGGCGTGTTTTCCCACCAATGTTCAGCGGAGGGGGGACGATTCCAGCGGGCAGGCCCAATAATGAGGTTCCTGATGTCCGATGGTGGAGAACGCAGCCTGCCATCGGTGGGCTGAACGGACGATCACAAACTGGCTTCACGCTATCGTGAAAGCGATCGTGCCATGTTGTCCGCTCATGCCACCCAATATGCCCTTGCCAGTGGGCACGGAAAATCCCAGTTAATGGGTTTTACCATGGGGGCCTCGTTAGCCGAACATTTCCACCTGCAACTACCCTTTCATATGACCAAGACTTGAGCTGTTTGAATTACTATAACTGTACAGCTTTCAAATTCCATTTTCAGTCTCTGTTTTAACCTCTGAAGAGAAGCAGGACTACACGTGATAGCAGCCTGCCTCTGACCACCATCTCTCTCCAAGACTGGTCTCCATAAAAGATCCTGGGGAGAATGTTCCCCATGTAGGGTGGGCTGTGCGGGGGCGGGCAGACGCGGACCCAGTCGCTGCCTGCGATTGGGTCCGCGCCGCCACATTACACGGGCTGGCTAACTAAGGCCCGCCCAGCGTAGTTCACAACTCCCGATGAAAGTGGGAGTGGATGGGCGGCTGCAGGTGTGCACAGACCGCCTTGTCCAATGGCGACCCGGCAGCCTGTTTATATGAAGGCTTGGCAGGCTTTGCAAGGCTGCTCACAATGGCTGGGAGAAGAGCACATCAGAGGGGCATTGTGCCTGACGCAAGTCCAGAGGGTAGGCCATCGGGGCAGGTCAGGCCGGAGGGTAGGCCATCGGGGCAGGCCAGGGCAGAGGGTTGGCCATCGGGGCAGGCCGGGCCAGAGGGTAGGTCAGCGGGGCAGGCCAGGGCAGAGGGTTGGCCATCGGGGCAGGCCGGGCCAGAGGGTAGGCCAGCGGGGCAGGCCAGGGCAGAGGGTAGGCCAGCGGGGCAGGCCAGGGCAGAGGGTTGGTCATCGGGGCAGGCCGGGCCAGAGGGTAGGCCAGCGGGGCAGGCCAGGGCAGAGGGTAGGCCATCGGGGCAGGTCAGGGCAGAGGGTAGGCCATCGGGGCAGGCCAGGGCAGAGGGTAGGCCATCGGGGCAGGCCAGGGCAGAGGGTAGGCCAGCGGGGCAGGCCAGGGCAGAGGGTTGGCCATCGGGGCAGGCCAGGGCGGAGGGTAGGCCATCGGGGCAGGCCAGGGCAGAGGATAGGCCATTGGGGCAGGCCAGGGCGGAGGGTAGGCCATCGGGGCAGTGTACCCCTCATTTTTCTGACGAATGCCTAGCTGCCCTCCTGGAGGAGGTGGCAGCGCGGCGGGAGGTTCTTCTTCCGAGGGACGGGAGTGGAGGCCCCCCAACCTGACCAAATTTGTGTGGGAGGAGGCGGCTGAGAGTGTGAGCTCCCATGATGTGGTGCGGCAAAAGTGCCACAAAAGATTCAACGATCTCCTGCGCTCAGGAAGGATGAGTACCATGTTGCCTCAAGTCACTTAATGCAGCCGTCACCATTTCCCCCCAGCCAACTACCCCCTACTCCCTGGCAACTCTCAGTACAGTAACAGCAATGAATCCTTCACAGCATGTATCCCTCATTGGGTAGGCCAGCAGAAACTGCCCATGCCCAGTTCACTCTGAGAGGGTTGAGCTAGGATGGGTTCTGCACCCGCAGCATGTGTGACACTGACACCCAGAGTATAGAATATGGGTGAAACTCAAGGATCTGCACATAGGCAGAGTGCTGGAACTGGGAAGCATGTCAAAGTCAGGGTGCTAACATTTTGGGAGGGGAGTTTCTAGGTGGCGGGGCACCAATCCATCTGCTGGTCTTTGCGCCCCATGTGCTTGTGCCTCCTTGCTTAGCAAAGTAACACCTTGTGGTGCCACATGTGAAGGAGGCAGCATTTGGGCAATGGTGGGGGGGATGGGTCAGCCCTGGCTTCTTTGTGTGAGTGTGCGGCAGCTGCGGGGTGAGGAAGAACTGGAGCCCTGCAATGTCCCACTCTGGCTGGGTTGGCAGGGATGCGATGGGAACCCAGGTACAAGCTGGATTAAGCTCTTCTCTCCTTTTCAGGAGAAGGCTGCACACAATTCCACCGAGTGGATGCAGACTGGCGGAGGCCAGGCCCAGTTGGTGATCCTAACAGTTTGCGAGCAGCAGGCCATGGATCTAGAGAGGCGCCATGCCCCCAGGTCCACCAGTGGCGATGAGGCTGGGCTGCCACAGGGAGGCATGTTTGGCGAGCACTCAGGACACCATGTGTGTCCCAGAAGCCATGGCACTGTTGAATGCTCAGAGATTGAAGTTTGCAACATGGGTTGACCATTGATTATGGAAGGTTGAGCACATAATGATCAGGGGAACGGCAAATTGACATTGTCTGCACTGTAGCTAATCAAATGTCTTTGTTCCTCCTTTCAGCATCACCGGAGCAAGGCCAGGACGGGGAGGCAGAGGGGCCACCTCTCACCCCTGGAGCCCCAAAGCAAATCCACTCACCAGCGTCACATCATCTCAACCATCAGGCACCAGTGCAGATACTAGCACCTCGGTGGGAATTAGATGTTCGGCTAGTGTATCAGAGCACGGTGGTGAGGGCACTTCACACTCACTTGAGGTGCGGGCAGAGACAGAGAGTGCCCAGGGCACCGGCAGTCGGGGGACTGCTGGGGACCAGCTACATGCTTGGTCGGTGGCTGATGATGTGCCTCAAGTCGTCCGTGAGGCAGCAAACGCTGGAAGTGCAGCCGAGTATGCGGGAGGATCTGGCGGAGATACATGAGGCTATGCGTGGCGTGGTGCCCGTGCTTGAAGTGTCCACGCGGAGCATCACCGATGCATTGAGCCTCATAGCCGAGCGCCATGCTTTCTCCATAGAAAGAGTGGCGACTCTCGTGGAGAGGCTCCTCCAGGAGACCAATCAGGGCCTCCTGGGGTTGCGCTTGGACCTGCAAACCCTCACAGCGCCTTTGACCTCAGCTGGTCATTGCCCGTGTGGGAGATGGTTTGCACACCAAGTATCCCAGTTCGGTGCCCATCCATCTACAGTGAGCAGGGAGGTCCGAAGCAACCTCACATCGGTGCAGCTGCCTGTCGTCACTGCGGGCTCTTCTCAGGGTACTCCGGGTGAGGGCCTCCACCACTCTGCCAGTGATCTTAGCATCCGATGAGGCTGCAGCGACTGGGGAGAAGCCAGCTGTGGAACTGGCCGCTCCCTCCCAGGCGAGGCCATCAAAGGCTCCACGGGCCAGAGGACATCCGCCAAGGTCATTGAGGTCAATATGACAGCACAGTGAACCATCTGTCTCAGATGCCAGTGCCAGCAAGGGGGCAGCACCTAGACGTAGCACCCGTAAGCATAAATTTAAGGCATCTTAGGCACACCACGGGTTTCTCACTGGTGCTTTTATGTTGGCCCATAATAGTTTCTGGAAGACTTGTTGTGATGTCCAACACCTTTTTTTTTGCTTTATGAAGTTACATTTGTTCCCTCAATAAATTTTGATATATTGCCATACCCCAGTGTAATCCCTTACTTCTGCAAGTAGATGGGAAACCATGATGTTATGAGTGATTTGTTTGACATTGAGCTTTACTGACAAGGGCCTTAGTTAATGTTATTATCCAGGCTGATTTAGCACTCAGGTATCGTGTGGAGCCTGCAGTCCTGGCATGTGTTGAAGATCCATCTGTGGTGTGCTAGCTGAAGGTTCTTTGGATTAAAGCCTCCTGGGTGTCCCTGCCTCCCTGGAGTATGCCCAGGTCAGCGTCTACCCCCTCAGCATTCTCCTGTGCGTGCTCATCCTTGGACTCACTGCTGAACTCATCGTGTGCAGCCGGAGCATCTGCGTCTACATCTTACTCGTCCACTGCGTCGCCCCTTTCCAACGCCAGATTGTGGAGAGCGCAGGATGCAACCACTATCACCGAGAGACAATCTGGGGGGTATTGGAGCACGCCCCCTGAGCGGTCCAGGCATGGGAAGCACATCTTGAGAGGACAGATAGTTCTCTCCAACACAGAACTTGTGGAGGCTCCTATTGTACCCATGCTCAGCTTCTGTTCTTGGATGCCGGAGAGGCGTCATGAGCCACCTTCTGAGGGGATAGCCCTTGTCACCCAGCAGCCATCCATCCAGCCAGGCTGGAGCACTGAGGAGCCCCGGCACCTGGGAGTGTCTGAGGATGTAGGCATCATGGGAGCTGCCTGGGTACCTTGCACAGACTTGCAGAATCAGCATCCTGTGGTCACACACTATCTGCACGTTCATGGAGTGGAAGCCCTTCCTGTTGACGAAGGCACCGGGCTCACCTGCTGGTGCCTTGAGAGCCACATGTGTACAGTCGATTGCACCCTGGACGCGGGGGAAGTCAGCAATGGCCGTGAAGCCTCTGGCTCGGTCTGTCTGACTGGCCTCGTCTGTGCGGTTGTGGATGAAAGTCAATGCACGCCTGAACAGAGCATCTGTCACCTGGTTGACACAAGTGTGGACAGCTGATTGGGAGACTCCGCAGGGATCACCCACCGACCCCTGGAAAGAGCCGGGGGCATAGAAGTTGAGGGCAGCTGTGGCCTTTAGAGCCACTGGCATGGGTGCCCACCCACACAGTCTGCGGAGATCTCAGGGCCTATCATCTGACAGATGGAGGTGACTGACTCCCTTGAGAGACAGAGCCTCCTTCAGCACTGCACCTCAGACATATTGAGGTAGCTGCTTCGCTGCCTGTATACCCTGGCAGCAAGATAATGGCATTTTTTGCGGCCTCTTCCACCTTGGACTTCCTGTTGACCCTGCGCCCCTTGTTCCTCCACCTGTCCTCCCAAAGGTGACTCCTCTGGAGGCTGAATGTGGACTCCTGGCCTCCTCCCCCTTCAGGCCCCCACTTCCTCAGAGGAGGTGGTGCCTCCAGTGTAGAGCACAACTCCCATTCCCAGGCTAAGGGAAGGCTTCCTGAAAGCTGCAGGCCCCAAAAATGATCTTTACTGTAGAGTCCTGACCAAGGTTTTTACTCCTGTCCAAGCAACTGGTATGAGTTTTGAAGTACTCCTGCTCACACAGGCAAGTGTCAGTAACTTTCACACTTAAATACCTGAAAGGTCAACTTACGACCCCACTCACCCCTGTTTTCCCGCCCGTGGATGAGGTTTATACAAATGTCTCCTAGCCACCTGCCCGTTGTGCCCGTGCGACATCCTGAAGATCGCATGGGCTACAAAAAATCATATTCAATTGCAGCCTCAAGGGCCTTAACTGGCCCATTAATTGATGGTGGGTGCGCATCCGAACTCATAGCGCGCCTGCCTTCTCAAATATCACAGTGACACGCGGTGATGCCGGGACGCACGCCTGACGTCACCGCGCATCATTTTACACGTCGGCTTGTGGGGCTTAATTGTGCCCCCTGTTTTTCTCCTACAAAGTGGATTAATTCCCAGAACACAAGAATACTTTGCTGCATCTTCAACTGCCTCAACCAAGGTCTTAGGACAAGGAAAAACTCAGCAGGTCTGGCAGCATCGGTGGAGAAGAAAAGAGTTGACGTTTCGAGTCCAACATGACCCTTCAACAGAACTGAAGTATAGTTAGGAGAGAGGTGAAATATAAGCTGGTTTATGGTGGGGGGCGGGGGGAGAGAGAAGTTGAGGGTGGGGTGGTTGTGGGGACAAGCAAGCAGTGATAGGAGCAGATAATCAAAAGATGTCACAGACAAAAAGGATCATCAGTTCTGTTGAAGGGTCATGTTGGACAGTTCTGTTGAAGGGTCATGTTGGACTCGAAACGTCAACTCTTTTCTTCTCCACCGATGCTGCCAGACCTGCTGAGTTTTTCCAGGTAATTCTGTTTTTGTTTTGGATTTCCAGCATCCACAGTAGCTTTTAGCTTTTTGTTTTTATCTTAGGACAAGGACCTGTAATTCTGCCAGACAAAGCTATCTGAAATTGGACTTGGACTGACTGCACTCTACTCACGTGAATTTACGCCAATGCCTTTTTTTGATTTCATCAAAAGAAGTTAACTTATATTTTTCAAACTAAATGAGAATCTGTGAAATGTAGTGAATGGCAGCCTATGTATCTTGCTGCTTGGAGTGTTTGCTCCTGCACAGGCTCATTCCCAAGAAATTTTAATTGTGATGGATGAATCTTTAAAAAACGGGTTGCAGGCAATGTTTTACCAGCTGTGCAGGTTGTTTATAGCATTTAATTAAAATTATCTAACAAAGGACTGGACCACTCCAAATGCCTCTATATGCATAGTCACATAGTTTTCATTTCCTTATAGATCATAAAAAGTGCTTATAGAATAAACTGTGAAAAATTAAGGGCATTTCCAGATTCCTGTGGTACCAGTTTTCTGTAACAATTTCGCCTCGCTACCTTAGAGCTGTCCGTGCTGCAGTGATGTCATCGGCTGATTTTTCCATTTCGTTTCTCGTCAGCAAGTTCCATGTTTGTTCACCTCGTGTTGCAATATTTACCAACTTTACCATCATTCAGGCAAGAGGTAAGCTTGGCAAGGCAATTATTCGTACAGGCACGTTTTTACAAGTGAAGAAGCACTGATCAATTTGTGTGTTTTCTTGGCTTTGTCCTTCAGGCCCCCAGGGTCGTGGGTGGGGGCGAGGTGCCCTGAAAATGAAGCTGAGGGTCCCATGGACTGTAAATCCACCACTGTTAAAACCTGTAACATGGCCTAGTTTTTCCAGCCCTGATGAAAGGACACCAATCTAATTGTTCACTCTGCTTATGTCTCCACTGCTGCTCTCAAAGTGGCATGGTGGGATTTCAACATATTCTGTGGATTAATAGTCCAATACATAAGCAGTACACTACTGTTCCCCTTTGAGGTTAGTATTTGATCAGATTCTGACTCAAACCTAATGATCATCTACATCGAGTGTCCACAAAAAAAACATTTCTATTTATTATATGATCAAGTGTTTTTGCAACCTGTCATTGTGCACTGCAGAAGAATGCAAGCAGTCTCCATGACACTGAGCCCACAGTGATCAAAACAAGATTTAAACCAAGGTTTAATGACGCACTTCTATTGGTGAAAGTAATAAAAACATCCTTCAGATCACTAAATCCAAAGAAAGCTTTTGGTGGATGATTAGAAGCAGCTAAACACAGCCCTGTCTGACTTTTCCCATCTCCGAGCTGAGAGAAGTCACAGTAAAATGACTAAACCTTCCTGTCCAGCAACAGCAAGTTATTGAAGATTATGGGCCTCTAAATAAAAACAGAAAATACTGGAAATATCCAGCAGGTCAGACAGCGTCCATGGGTAGAGAAATGGAGTTAACATTTCGGGGGGATTAACTTACATCCGAACTGGAAGGTGTTAGAAATTAAAAGCTTTCAGGCATGTTTGTTTCTTCTTTCAAGGGATGTGGGTGTCGCTGGCAAGGCCATCCCTAATTGCCCTTGGATTGCTAGGCCATTTCAGAGGGCAGTTAAGAGTCAACCACATTGCTGTGGGTCAAAAGTCACATGTAGGCCAGACCAAGTAAGGTTGGCAGACTTCCTGGTGAATCAGTGAATTAGATGGGTTTTCACAACGGTCAACGATAGTTTCATGGGGCAGGATTTTGCCCATGGTGGGGGTGCTTGGCGGGGGCGGGTGGGGGCGGTTGGGCAGCTGACTGTGATCAGCTCTGCCCCGCAATTTCACGCAGGTGGGCCAATTAAGGCCCCGCCCCGCCCTGCCTGTATTGCGAGCGGCAGCGCTGGGCGCTACCTGTGCAGGCAGGGGGAAGAGGGAGAGTCGGGTCCAGAGCTCTTTCGCGCATGCGCGCGGAGTGCTTCAATCTCCCTGAGGCAGCTCCGTGCCTCAGGGAGATTGAAGTGCTTTTAAAAAATATTAATAAAGACAGTAAAAATTTAATAAAACAGCACCCCTCATGTGACTCTGTCATATGAGATGGGTCATGTTTTTAATTCCAAAATAAAGTTTTTATTTAACGTTTATTTGCTTTAGGAAACCTCATCCCGCTGGTGGCACTTGGCCTTTTCGCCTGCCCGCCAACCGAAAGGCTAGATGGTCAGCGTAAATTTGAATTTAATTAGCTTGTTAATGGCCTTAATAGGCCTTTTAATTATCAGCGGGCATGCAGCCGACTCCGGTGTATTGCACGAGTGCCCGACATTTTGCGCTCGGGCATGCCGGGCACACGCCTGCATGCTGAGCGTAAAATTCTGCCCATGGTCACTATTATTGAGACTTGCTTTCAAATCCAGATTTTTTTTATGAATTGACTTTAAATTCCACCAGCCCACACTCCTCCATTCCCAGGAGCAATCTTGCAGCCATCTTACATTGTCTGTACCTTCTGTCTGAAAGAAAATGTAAAGAAAATGAAAAAGTGATGGTGTAAAGATAATAAATTCAGTATTAAGGCTGGAAGGCTATAAAGTGCTGAGTAGAAAGATCACAAGAAATCGAAGCAGGAGCAGGTCCTTCAGCCCCCTGAGCCTGCTCCGCTATTCTATAAGATCATGGATCATCTGATTGTGGCATGAACTCCTGCTTTCCCGCCACCCCTTGTAAATCAAAAATCTGTCTAACTCAGCCTTGAATATATTCAGTGACCCAGCCTCCATTGCTCTCTGGGGAAGAGAATTCTAAAGACTAACGATCCCCTGAGAGAAAGAATTCCTCCTCACCTTAAGAGTCCTTAATTGGGAGACCTCTTATTTTTAAAATGTCCTCCCCATTTTAGATTCCGCCACAAGGGGAAACATCCTCTCAGCATCTATCCTGTCAAGCCCCTCAGAATCTTATGTTACAATAAGATTATCTCTCATTCTACTAAACTCCGATGAACGTAGGCTCAACCTGCTCAACGTTTCCTAATAAGACAACCCCATTAACCCCATAAATAAGCCTAGTGAAACTTCTCTGAACTGCTTCCTGTGTTTGCCTTACTTAACGTATCTATATACCTTTGCATTCTCTTTGTATCCTCCTCGCAACTTACTTCACGACCTATGTAGCTAGACCAGCAATTATTGCCCAGCCCTAACTGCCCTTGAGGAGGTGGTGGTGAGCTGCCTTCTGGAATTGCTGCTGTCCCTGTGGTGTAGGTACACCCACAGCACTGTTAGGGAGAGAGATCCAGGATTTTGACCCAGCGACTGTGAAGGAACAGCAATATATTTCCAAGTCAAGATAGCGAGTGACTTGGAGGGGAACTTGCAGGTGGTGGTGTTCCCATCTATCTGCTGCCCTTGTCCTTCTGGGTGTAAAGGTCATGGGTTTGGAAAGTGCTGTCTAAGGAGCAGGGCATCTTGTAGATGGTATACACTGCTGCCACTGTTTGTCGGTGGTGGAGGGAGTGAATATTTGTGGAAGGAGTGCCAATCAAGCTTGCTGCTTTATCCTGGATGGTGTCAAACTTCTTGAGTGTTATTGGAGCTGCACTCATCCAGGCAAGTGGAGATTATTTCATCACACTCCTGACTTGTGCCTTGTAGATGGTGGATTGGTTTTGGGGTGAGTTACTCGCCACAGGATTCCCAGCCTCTGACCTGCTTTTGTAGCCACAGTATTTATATGGCTAGTCAGTTCAGTTTCTGGACAATGGTAACCCCCAGGATGTTGATAGTGGGGGTTCAGCAATGGTAATGCCATTGAATGTCAAGGGGTGATGTTTAGATTCTCTCTTGTTAGAGATGGTCATTGCCTGGCAATTGTGTGGCATGAATGTTATGTGCTACTTGTGAGCCCAAGACTGGATATTGTCCAGGTCTTGCTGCATGTGGACATTGACGGCTTCAGTATCTGAGGAGTTGCAAATGGTGCTGAGCATTGTGCAATCATCAGCGAACATCCCCACTTCTGACCTTATGATGGAAGGAAGGTCATTGATGAAGCAGCTAAGGATGGTGGGCCTAGGACACTACCCTGAGGAACTCTTGCAGTGATGTCCTGGAACTTCTATTATTTTGTTGGAATTGTATAAATATTTAAATTCCAACATTATATCCTTACTTTTATATTCTATACCTCTGCCAATGAAGGAGAGCTTTCCATATGCCTTCTTTACAACCTTGTCTACTTGAACTGCTGCCTTCAGGGACCTGTGTACTTGTACACCAAGATCTCTCGCTTCATCTACCCCTCTTAGTATATTTCCATTTATTTTGTAATCCCTGTAACTGTTTGACCTCCCTAAGGAAGGAATTTAAGGAAAAATTTAATAACGCTCAGCAAAGATTTATCCCAGTAAGAAAGATTCTTTGAGAAGGATGGCTAAATAAAGAAGTTAAGGATTGTCTCAAATTGAAAGAAACCCTGTACAACTCTGCAAGGATTAGTGGTAGGCCAGAAGATTGCTCAGATTTTAAGAATCAGCAAAAAATGACTAAAGAAAAATAAAGAGGGGGAATGCTGAGTATGTGAGAAAGTTAGCTAGTAATTTAAAAACAGACACTAAGAGTTTCTACAAGCATTCAAATAGGAAAAGACTAACTAAAGCTAGTGTTGGTCCTCTTGAGAATGAGTCTGGGGAATTGATAATGGAAAACAAGGAAGTGGCGGAGGCGTTGAACAGGTATTTTGTATTTTGCCTTCACTGTGGAAGACTTAGAAAACTTCCCAAAGATATTTGAAAATCAATAGGTGAATGGGAGGGGGGATCTTAAAACAATCAACATCAGTAGGGAAAAGGTGCTAGGAAAACTGTTAGACCTAAATGCTGACAAGTCCCTAGGACCGGATGGCCTGTATCCTAGGATCTTAAAAGAAGTGACTGCAGAGTTAGTCGATGCATTGGTTATAATCTATCAAAATTCCTTAGATTCTGGAAGGGTCCCAGTGGATTGGAAAAAAGCTAAGATAGCACATTTATTCAAGAAAGGAGGGAGATAGAAAGCAGGAAACTACAGGCCTGTTGGCCTAACTTCTGTCATTGGGAAATTGCTAGAATCCATTATTAAGGAGGTTATATCAGGATCCTTAGAAAATCATAATGTGAAGAGGCAGAGTCAACATGGCTATTTGAAAGGGAAAACATGTTTAACTAATTTATTAGAGTTTTTGAGGAAGTAACAAGCAGGGTAGACAAAGGGGAACCTGTAGATCTATTGTACTTGGATTTCCGAAAGACATTTGATAAGGTGCCACCTCAAAGGTTACTGCGCAAGATGAGAGCACATGGTGTAAGGAGTAAAATTTTAGCTTGAATAAAGGATTGGTTAGCTGATACGAAGCAGAGAGTAGGGATAAATGGGTCTTTTTCAGGTTGGCAAGCTGCAAATAGTGGAGTGCCACAGAGATCAGTGCTGGGGCCTCAGCTATTATTAATATATATCAATGATTTGGATGAAGGGACTGAATATATGGTAGCCAAATTTGCCTATGATACAAAGATAGGTAGGAAAGTAAGTTGTCAAGAGGAGGTAGAGAGTCTGCAAATGGATAAAGATAGGTTAAGTGACTGGGCTGCATGTTAAGTGACTGTATAATGTGTGAAAATGTGAACTTGTCTACTTTGGCAGGAATACTGCAAAAGCAATATACTATTTAAATGGAGAGAGATTGCAGAACTCTTTGGACAGAGGGATCTGGGTGGCCTGGTAAATGAATCACAAAAAGTTCATGAAGTACAGCAGATGATTAGGAAGGCATATGGAATGTTGGTGCTTATTGCAAGGGGAATGGAATGTAAAAATAGGTAAGTTTTACTGCAGCTGTACAGGGCATTGGTGAGACCACATCAGGAATTTGCATATCGCTTTGGTCTTCTTATTTGAAAAAGGTTGTATTTGCATTCGAAACAGTACAGAAAAGGTTTATTTTACTCATTTCTGGGATGAAGGGCTTATCCTATGAAGGGAGGTTGAACAGATTAGGCCTGTGCCCATTGGAGTTCAGAAAAATGAGAGGTGATCTTAATGAAACATTTAAGATCCTGAGGGGACTTGCCAAGGTAGATACCAGGAGGATGTTTCCACTCGTAAGGGACACCAGAAATAGGGGAAACTGTTTAAGGATAAGAGGTTTCCCTTATAAGTCTGAGCTGGAGAGAATTTTTTTTCTCTCAGAATGTTGCCAGTATTTGGAATTCTCGTCCCAAAAGAGCAGTGGGGACTGGGTCATTGAATTCAATCAAGGCAGAAATAGACAGATTTTTGTTAGACAAGGGAATCAAGGGTTATCAGGGCAGACAGGGAAGTGGAGTTGCGTCCACAACCAGATCAGCCATGATCTTATTGAATGGTGGAGAAGGCTCAAAGAGCTGAATGGCCTATTCCTGACCCTATGCCCTATGTTCCTATGTACCCTGTTGCTCAGATCATGTGTCTTGCTTAAATTCATGCTATCAATTAATGCATCTAGCATAAATTGTTAGTAAATTGTCATCATGTTTCATGATGAAGGCATTATGAATTGGTTACAAGAAGCAAGTGATAAACAGAGCTAAGCGATTCCACAAACATCAGGTCAGATCTAAGCTCTGCAGTCCTGCTGCATCCACTCATGAATAGTGGTGGGCAATTGAACACCTCAGAGGAGGAGGTATTTGTGGAGCAGAAATATCCCTATCCTCAATAATGGGAGAGCACAGCATATCAATGCAAAAGATAAAGCTGAAGCATTTGCAACAATCATCAGTCAGAAGTGCCAAGTGGGTGATCCATCTTGGCCTCCTTCTGAGGTCCCCAAAATCACAGATGCCAGTCTCCAGCCAATTCGATTCACTCTGTGATATCAAGAAACGGCTGAAACGGATGCTGCAAAGGCTGACGATAATCCGGCAATACCACTGAAGACTTGTGCTCCAGAACTTGTTGCATCATTAGCCAAGCTGCTCCAGTACAGCTTCAACACTGGCATCTACCCGGCTATGTGGAAAATTGCCCAGGTATGTCCTGTACAGAAAAAAAAAGACAAATCCAACCCGGCCAATTACTGCCCCATCAGTCTATCCATGATCATCAGTCAAGTGATGGAAGGGATCATCAACAGTGCTATCAAGCAGCACTTGCTTAGCAATAGCCTGCTCACTGATGCTCAGCTTGGGCTCCGCCAGGTCACTCAGCTTTTGACCTCATTGCAGCCTTGGTCCAAACAAGGACAAAAGAGCTGAACTCCTGTTGTGAGGTGAGAATGGCTGCTCTTGACATTGAGGAAGCATTTGACAAAGTGTGGCATCAAGGATTCCTAGCAAAACTGAAGTCAATGGGAATCAGGTGGAAAACTCTCCACTGGTTGGAGTCATACCTAGCACAAAGGAAGATGGTTGTGATTGTTGGAGGCCAATCATATCAGTTCCCAGGTATTGCTGCTAGAGTTTCTCAGAGTAATGTCTGAGGCCCAGCCATCTTCAGCTGCTTCATCAATGACCTTCCTTCCACCATAAGGTCAGAAATGGGGATTGCACAATGCTCAGCACCATTCATGATTCCTCAGATACTGAAGAAGTCCCTGTCCAAATGCAGCAAGACATGGACAATATCCAGGCTTGGGCTGACTAGTGGCAAGTGACATTCGTGCCACACAAGTGCCAGGCAATGACCATCTCCAACAAGAGAGAATCTAACCATCGCCCCTTGACATTCAATGGCATTACCATCACTGAATTCCCCAATATTAACATCCGAGGGATTACCATTGAACAGAAAGTGAACAGAACTAGCCATATAAATACTGTGGCTACAAGAGCAGGTCAGGGGCTAGGAATCCTGTGGCGAGTAACTCACCTCCTGAAACCCCAAAGCCAGTCCACTATCTACAAGGCACAAGTCAGGAGTGTGATGGAATACTCTCCACTTGCCTGGATGAGTGCAGCTTCAAAAACACTCAGGGAGCTGGACACCATCCAGGACAAAGCAGCCCGCTTGATTGGCACCCCATCCACAAACATTCACTCCTTCAACCACCGACGCACAGTGGCATCTATGTGCACCGTCTATAAGATGCACTGCAGGAACTCACCAGGGCACCTTACACAGCACCTTCCAAGCCCACGACCACTACCATCTAAAAGGTCAAGGACAGCAGACACATGGAAACACTACCATCTGCAAGTTCCCCTCCAAGCCACTCACCATCCTAACTTGGAAATATATCGCCGTTCCTTCACTGTCGCTGGGTCAAAATGCTGGAACTCCCTCCCTAACAGCACTGTGGGTGTACCTACACCACATGGACTGCAGCAGTTCAAGAAGGTAGCTCACCACCACCATCTTCTCAAGGGCAATTAGGAATGGGCATTAAATGCCGGCCTAGCCAGCAGACGCCCACATCCCATGAATGAATAAAAAAAATCCCAGCTCCTTATCTGCATCCTGGCAAAGAAGTACAGCTACATTCTAGGAAGCATATTCCACTGAGCAATGTTCTTCATGAATGTGCCAAGTTCAAAGACAGTAAAACTGTAAAAGATCAGAGAAGGACAAGCCTTTGAAGGGAAATGTAACTGGAAAAATTTCAAACACAGGAAAGGTGACTGAATGCATGAGTAAGTTTAATTAAGATCTGCTGGTTTCTCCCACTCGACCAGTGTATCCTCATCAGAAGATGCATGGAACTCCTAGAAAACTGTGTAAACAGGCTTTATGGCCCATTTATGCTATTTCTCTGATTCTTTTGCCAAAGTTGTTGCAGATAATAGGGAGAAATCTCACAGAAGTTCATTTACCTTATTTTAGGTAATATGTTTTTGGGAGATGGAAGATGTCATTAAAAGTACTATCAAGCAGCACTTACTCACCAAGTTGAACATTCAGCAATACCTTCTCAAGGATAACTAGGTCATAAATGACAGTCTTGCCAGCGACACAAACATTGCAACTAATTATTTAAAAAATAGTATTGACGCTGCCTTGGTCAGTTTGATGTTTCAGTGTTATGTTCAAATTTAACTCTATTCTTTATTGATACAGTAACTCCATATGTTCTATATTCTAAGGCTTCAACTCAACGATAATTTTAACCTTTTCAACAACCATCCACTTGCACAGTGTAAAAATCAGGCCCATTATACAGATACATTAGCACATTAACCATATATTTAAAATGACCCACTGGTTGCAGAATATCTAGCTTATGACCTACTCTTACAGTCAAAGAATGGATATGGACATACAAACCCATATAATGTTGAATTCTTACAACAAAACCCATTATTTATGACTTATTTTAAGCAACGTAGTGTTTGCAACTGATCTTTAATCTTTGTTTATTTTTTTTAAATGTGGTAGAATTTCTGTGGGAATTCTCCTGATCTCTAAACTTTAGCCACAATCATTTTTACTATCTCCTCTAGTTCCCTCAGTTCATAATGGGTTTTTGTCCTCTTATCCCTCAGCTTAACTTCACACTCTGCCCTTCCCCCCAACTCTCACCCCTCAATTTAACCTGGCAATCTTGTACTTCCCTTTCAAACCAACCTCACACACTTATTCTAACTCACTGATCAAGCCTCCATTCCATGATGCATGTTATACCTTGTAGTTCGTACTGGTATTCTCCTTCCAGGGAAGCTTGCTGTGGAGTCGGGAATCTTTTGACATGTATGTATAAAAGGTCTTGCCAATTTCAACTGTCATAATTAGATGCTGTTTGGAAAGTTAAATATGTTATCAATGCAGTCATTGATCATAGGGTGCTGTCCTTAAGAGGTAAGAAGCCAATAAGTTATGTAAGGGTTCAGATACATTGGAGTAATTTATTCCTTGGATAAATTCCTGCATTCTATAGTAAAGAGAATCAGATATTAACATATGTAGGGAACACTGTGGTTTGATATTCATATTGATTTAATATCCTTACATCTGCTCAGCCTTTGAAGCACTCTTCCAGTATCCACTAAGTACAGAATCAATAAGCACTAAACACTGGCAAGTCTTTTAAATGCTCAAAGTAGTATTTTGCAAAGTATAAAAAAACACAATCAGCCATTCAAAATTCCCTTTAAAAGTTGCTCCATTATAAGCTCATAAAACTGTTAATCAAGCATAGCCAGTGAAAGTTCCATTGAAATACTTTCATTTCACTTAACATCTCCTAATCTTATCTTAATAAATAAAGTAATTGAAAAACCACATCAAAGAAAGATAAATGTATTACAAGCTCACAAAACTAGCAATCAACAAATCTAGCAGTCTTCTTTGCAGTTGTGTAAACAACCCCCTAGAGGCTGAATGTATTTGTGAGCCTTGAAGCTCAGCTAAGCATTCATAATGAGGCCATCTGGCAAAACAGATGTCAGGCTATTTGTTTGGTCTGCTTTGTCAATACAGTTGCCAGATGAGGGGTGGGAGCTAAAGGGCTTAAAAACCATGAATAGAAGTAAGAAATATCCCAGTAAACAGAGGCAGGCCTTCTAACCTGGCCTCAGCATCTACCTGCCTCCATTGCCTCCTTGGACCGGCCTTGGGAGGTGGCGGTCCCAACTCCAGCCCATATGCAACTCTCAGAGACCAGAATACCAGCTAAATGGGCTGGCTTTCTGAATTTAGGAATGCAACACCGGGAAATGGCCCAACACACACTTACCGAAGCCAAACAGCTCAAATTCAGGTCAAGGACCATTCATCAAAATGGTATAATGGCTTACTGAGGAAGGTAGACAATGTTATAAATTTCCAGGGTATTATGTATAATACTTTGGAAGCAGGGCTTTTGAAGGGATGAAATGAAATTAGATGTTTATAGGACTGGCTCTATTAACGGAATTGGAACCTATACATTCCTAAGTTCCTAAAGACACCAGGATAGACTCACTTGGGAGGGTGTGTTAATTAAGTATGTCCAGTGGTAAGTAAGGATTCTTGGAACTTAATTGATATCATTCAAGAATCAGGGAGTAATTTTCCAAGAGTCTCCTTGAAATTGATCACATGTTGTCAAACTCTCTGTATACTTTTTCATTCTCTGTGCTTTTGACTCCCCCAGGAGTTTGCATTGCTAACCATTGAGAGTGAAGTGAAATTTTGCTCAGTCAAACATTGAGTGAGTATGGATGGGCGAGACCATCTTTCCTTGCTCTTTTCATGTTTGTACCTTTATTAGACATAAAACACTTACAGTTACAACTACTCAGATGCGTTTCATTATCCAAATTCATGCTTTAACAGCTGTAGAATGGAGAAAATCCTTCAGAAATATTTGGCCAGTTTGTCACAATGATAAACGCCTTCTTCAAAGCTTGTGTCTTCCCAGTAATAGAGGCTAGTAATGCAGTTCCACAGCCGTAATATATTTTCAGGTGGCACCAAATTAAGTGCAACGGTCATTTATTTTGCAAACAAGCAACTATTAATATATTACAGGATTTAAGCAATAATTTACAGAGAGGCAAAACAGTATCTCCCGATTCCTTCCCTGGTTAGCACACATAATCCAGTTATCCTTCCCACTGTGGCATCTCGACCTCTACAACTAGAAACTACTTCATCTGTGGTCTTATACCCCTCAAAACTGTCATGGCATGATGTTAAACTAGGTAGCAAAAAAAATCTAAGTTATTACATAGATCAGGGGAAAACCGAATTGCTGACTAATACAGCTCACAACCAAAACTACCTGTGTCATTGAATAACAAGCAGCAGCAAATTCATGCAAAGTTTTCTGCTCCTCATTTCATGCAGTTCCTTCTTATTGTGCAATCCTGCATAACACGCACACATAGACATGTTAAATGACGCTTCTGAAATGACTCATTATCTGTCTAGCTTCGATCAGTTACTTCCATACCTTTCATTCTTGATCGCCTGTCCAGGATAAAGAGTGTGGATTTCAAGGATCATCATTTCTAATTATCACAACATTGTTGTGTACGAGGTAAGGTTGCATCTTCATTTACCTTTCCCTAGTTCTATGCTTTCTTTGTTTAAAAAAAGAAAAAAAAACATTTTGCTGAACTTTCAAAGCAGGCAAGAAGCCCCAGGATTCAGAAGCTGTGACAAGTTTGGTTTAATATTTCTGATACTAAACCACAAGTTCACCGAAGAACATTCAGAAAAAAGCACTTTGGATGGAAGCACCTGATAGAATTGAAGTATAAACTGTTGTAAATATGATTGCTGGAGGGGTTAGAAGTACAAGCATTCTTTAAAAATTGAACCTATTCAATGTTCTGCCGTCTGGTAACTGAATCACCTATTAACTTAAAGCGCAGCTAGTGAAATTTTAACCAACTTAGGAAAGCAAATTCACAGGATATTTTCTATTTAGTAGCTCCACTCTTAAATTTAGCATAAATGGCATTTTCAACAACAATTTATATTTATATAGCACCTTTAACACAATATAACTTTCCAAGGTGATTCACATGTTGTAAAACCAAATTATACATCAAGCCACAGAACGAAATATTAGGACAAATGCTCAAAAGCTGAGTCAAATAGGCAAGTTACAAGGAGTGCCTCAAAGGAAGAAATAGAAGTAGAGAGTTGGAGAGGTTTAGGAAGTCAATTCCAGAGATTAGGGCCAGAATTTTCCAGCCTAGTTGGCATCGGGCATCATGGCAGGCAGTGGGTACAATATTGCAAGAAGGCCAAAAATCGGTTTCACGCTGCCGTGAAAGCACAGCGGGATCATCCGATGGTGTCAATCCCACTGGAGGCTGGTGTGAACCCGCTTTGCATTTCGCTAATGGGGTGCAAAGTAAGGCCTGACAGGAATCGTTCCCCCGTGTCAGATTTACTGTTACGCTGGCGGGAAACAAGCTGGTCCAGAACACGTCTGGACAAGTGTGACGTGTAGAAGTCAGGACTTACTATTAGGGCCTTGCTCAGATCACGGACATCAGAGGAGCAGAAGGTGCTGGAGCCCTACAGCTACCGGACCCTGGAGGAACACGTGCAATGCATGCTGGGTGGATTCTCATGGGCGTGGCTCTGCTGCGAAGCAGCTCATGGAAGGTGGGAGGTCCCCATTGATGTCTGTGGTCCGCTTCGGAACATCACAATCTTGGCCATGGGCTGTTACAGGTGATCAGCGAGGGGGTAAGAGGAAGGATTAGGTTTGACTTGAGGAAGAAGGAATACCGGTGGTGGGGTGGGGGTGGGGGTTAACTTGGGAGGGGGAGGCAAAGGTATCAGGGGGTGAGCTTGTGAGGAGGGAGGAAGGAGTATAATGGGAGGAGGGTGTAAGGGGGGAGAATGTGTCAACTGAGGAGGTAGGTGTAAGGGGAGAGGAAGGTGTAAGGGAGGGAGTTCAGAGTGGGGAAAGTGTTCGGAGGGGGCACGGACTTCAGAGGGATGAATGAATCCGGAGGGAGGAAGGTAGTCGGAGGGGGGAAGGTGTCCAGGGGAAGGAAGGAGTCCGAGGGAGAAGGAGGGGGAGGGGAGAAGGAGTAAGGGTGGAGGAAAGAGTAAGGGTGGGATGTCCAGGTGAACGTGCAAGGCAGGGGTCTGTGGAGTTAATGATGCCTCCTAGGGAGTGAACTGAGGGTGGACATGGTAGGAGAGAATGGTGAAAATGAGAGGAGCCAGAGTGCGACGGAAGGGTGGGAGGGTAAGGGTGTGCCAGTAGCAGAAGGGATGGTGAGGGTGGTTAGTGGCGACTCAGAGGCTGACACTCACTCTGGGGGTGGGAAAGAGGAGGTTGGGGAGGTCAATGTGGATGGGGGTGGGATTCTCAGGAAGGTATGGAACATGCACGCTCACCTGGATATCCTGGAAAGAAAAGGGTTCTGGTTGGTTGGTGAGGGTGGGGTGGTCAACAGTGATGGGAAAAGGGACATGGGTGACTGGTGGAGGGGAAAGGATGGGAGAGATAACGAGAAAGTTGACTACAACGATGTTTTTCAAATTGTAAGTAAGGGGAGCCTCGTGTTGGAGTGGCACAAGTGCTGCAGGGGAGTGCTGCCCTGCCATCCACACAGGGGTGGAGACAGCCAATGCAATGGTTGGCCCTGTTGCTTCTAATGACTTTGGTGTGCATCCCTTGGAGAGCCGAGGTCTTGAGGTCCCTGGCTTGCTTTGGCTGTCCTCCTGTGGGCCAGCAGCTCCCTCTGGGGTGACAGAGGATGAGATTGAGGGGGTCACAGGCAAAGGGGACTCAGGCAGAGAGGCCAGCCTCTGAGATTCCTGAAAGGATGGCCTAGGAATGTCCATCTGCTGTTCCTCCTTCCTTTGGGTGTCAGAGGGTCCTGGCCCTGAGGGGAAGGAGCACCTGGAGGGACCTTAAGGTGCCCTGTTTCCCTCTCGCATTGCTACTGCAGGAACTCACCCATGGCTATCACAATGGAGTGCAGGCCTGCATGCATCTCTGTGTTCTACTGGACCAGGGTCTCCATGGCGTCTGCCATCTTTCCCATGGAGACTGCCATGTGAGTACATGTGGGCACCACTTCATCGGAGAGCAGGAGAATGCACTCGTCCGACACGCGTGCCACTCTGTTGAGGGCTTCCAACTGCTCTGTATAATATTCTCCTGCCTTATGCTGACTCTCCACGATGAGTTGAAAGGCCAAACCCAGAGGCTGGTCATCTGACTCGGGCCTCACAGATGTCTTTTCCCCAGTAGCCCTCTGAGTGCTGGGGAGCTCAACTGAACCTGCCTCCTCCTGTTGCGGACATGTATCCGTGTGGTGACAACCAGATTTTGAACTTGAGCCTGCTCTAGATCTAGATCCCATTGAGGTGTGTGTCTCTGTGCTGGTGGAGGGTGTGGGTAAGCGCTGTGATGCATCTTCCAGGCTGCTTATTTCCAGCTCTATAATGGAGAAAGTGTCCTTTTAGCTGGAGGTGAGGACCTGGATGGAGCTGAGGGACTGGCTGGCTGGCTGAGGACATTGGTCGCTTGGCAGAGCTCCCTGTGAACCATAGTAGAGATAATTAATGCTTGGCAGCACAGTCAAAAGCAGGAGAGAGAGCACTCACAGTTATGTTGAGGAAGGGATGAAGTGGTGCAGGATCCTCACGAGAGTGTTCACCACCAACCTCACTGTTGCCACAGGCATGGTCAATATCCTCACCAGTCTGCGCGATGGCACACTGCTCAAAGTGAGTGAGGGGCCTAATGTGGGCCACTCCACCCCCAGTCTGGGACCTCTCCCTGCTGTTGTGAGCCAGCTTCTCCTGCACGAAAACAGATGGGGAGAGTGTGAGCAGGACACATGGCACTGTGCGTAATGTTTGTGTGGTGAGCGGAGCCATGGACAGGATGAGCAGGTGAGCTGCAGAGGATATGAGCCTGATGGAGATGTGAGGGTGTGTGTGAGAATCAGTGGTGTTTTCCATTGAGGTGTGAGATCCCTGTGGATGTGTGATGGGTTTGTGAGTGTGTGAGTTGAGTGTGATGAGGTGGTTGCCTTACCCTGGTGGAACAGATGAGAGCATCCATTCTCTTTCTGCACTGGATGGCTGGCCTCCTCTGTGCTCCGTGGCACTGACTGCCACCGCCACCAACTCCAGGCCGGATTGGTGGCTCTTGTGGACCTCCGGAGGCCAGAACGGGGATTGAGGATGTTGCAGTGACCTTCCACTGCATCCAGCAGGCACCCCAGAGAGGCTTCAGGTATCACTAAATTTGGGGGCTGTTGTCTTCTTTGCTTTTGAGGCCATCTGTCACCCGGAGCAGCCCTGGTCTGAAGACATGAAGTAGGCTACACTCTGGTGCGCTTTAAATATGGTGCCTGGAGCGAGGAAGTGCTAAGGTCATGCTGCGGCAGGCAAATCCAAACCAGCCTACCGGCGATCTGGCGTGTTCCCCATGAATGCATAATTAATGAGGTGGGATGGGAAGGGATTGGGACAATACGGTGCGAAAAGCCGCCGTTGCAGCTGGCAGGTAAAACGTCCTTTTTCCCACTTGCTACTGCACTTAGTGCAAACCTGGAATGATTCTGCCCTAGGGCCTAGACAGCTGAAGCCACTGTCCCAATGGTGGAGCAATTAAAATCGAGGATACCCTAGAGAGCAGAGCCAGGGCTGAGGGGCCCCACAAATCTGCAGCCCAACCTATGCAAACAAAGGAGAGATAGAGAGAGAGAGACACACATGCGAGATACATGATAGCAACTCTGACACTTCGCATGTACAGCACATGAAAACTGCATTACTTTTGTGTGATCAATATTGAAGATACATGTCAGAGGACTGAGCTTGTGGATTAGTGAAATCTATTGTAAATTAAATTTTCCTGTGCTGAATTTAATGGGGGTACCAGGATCAGTTTTCTGACTTTGTGCTCCCATTATTCTACTGGAGGCCGTACACATGTGAATTTCCCATATGTGCTTTCACAAGGCACCCCAGCCAGGATGTGAAAACTATTATCTTTTCGGCTAATTTCTAATTTAATTCAAGATCCTCAACAAAACACTGCACACATCTTAATTCCCCTGTGGACAGACTTTATTTTTCATACATAGACCCCATAATAATACAACGAACAGGCTTTTACCTGCCCGCCGACGTCGGGTGTGTTTGGTGGCGTGAGTGAACAATATGGCGCAATCGGTTTCACAATGGCATGAACCCAGTTTGCGATCATCCACTTAGCCCACTGATGGTGGGCTGCGTTTCCCTCCATCGGACGTCAGGAACCTCATTGTAATGCATCAGCATATCATTATAAGTCCAGCCCGCCAGAATTGCTCCCCCCACCCGCTGGATCGTCCGCCCATGTCAGCGGGAAAACGCCAATGTATTTCACAACAGCATAAATAAAGCCTGCACCTGGTGGGCTGCACTTTGCTCGGACTTCAAGGTTTGTTTGCCTACCTTGCTTCGGTGAGCACTTGCAGTCATCAGCGCCAAGCTTCACAGATAGCACCACACCACACTTCAGGGGGGCTGACAGGTGGGTCTCTACCTACCAGATCAGACTAACTTTTCAATGGCTGCAGGGCAAGGTCTTGCTTGGAGAAAGGGGAGAAGTGGCCTCAGGCAAGGAAAGAGGCTGCAAGATGAGAGCTGTACTGGGGAAGGGGGTATCCCAGGGTGAGTGTGGGGGCACATGTTGATCTGTGCAAGTGGCCTCAAGATGGTGAGGGCTGAGGAGGCAGCCTCCAGAAGAAATGAAGCCGGATGGACATGTGAGGGTATGTGTGTGAGAATGGGTGGTGCTGTCCCTTGAGCTGGCAATGAGTGAGATGCCAGTGAATGTGCGATGGGCTTGAGTGTGTGAGTTTAGAGTGATGGGATGGTTGCCATACCCTGGCTGCACAGATGAGATCATTCATCCTCTATCTGCATTGGATGGCCAACCTCTTCTATGCAGCATTGGCACTGATCACCACTGCCTTCACCTACCAAGCCAGAGTGGTAATGTAGCTGCCCCTCCTGCGGCCAGAGCGGAGATAGAGGACATCAAAGCGAGCCTCCATGGCGACCAAAAGGTGCTTGAGGGCTGGAATCTTCTTGCCTTTCAGAGCCATATCTTATTTGCTGCAGTCCTGGGCTGGAAGCACTAAGCGTGGCTGTACTTTAAATGTGGTGCCTGTCATGATGAAGTGGCAAGGTGACAGTGTGGCAGGCGAAACGGAGCCCACACACCATGGATTTCCTAGGAATGCATAATTAATATGGCGAATTTGGGACGATACGGCATGAAAACCTGCATCGCGGCCAGCAGCTAAAATGTCGTTTTACCCGCCCGCTACCGCGCTTAGTGCAAATCTGGGACAATTCTGCCCAACATATACTAAATGAATACAAACTATTTGACATATAAACAACTGTAAAAAGGGAATATTTATTACAACGTTCATACCATATTATAGGTATTAGGTAAAATTCATAACCTTACAAGCCATCTCCATAAACCAACATATTTAATAATTACCAAATCTGGTAAACACCATGAGATGTTCTAGCTTGGTGATAGCTGTCAGCTTTCTTCTTCCTGTATGCTTTCTGACTGCAGTTGTAAACTGCTGCCACATATAAAGCCAAAAAGATGCAGCCCATTTGACTTTTGTTACATTTGGTAACCAAATCATTGTACAGAGCAACGTTCCAGAGTGACAGAACATTCTATTTAAAGGTAGTTCCAGTTTTATTAGTTCACCTCTTTTCACCTTGTTAGAGCTAACAGGCATCTGACAGTCACAGCAATAGAACAGTTTGCTTCCACTCGTGCACTTAAACAAATAGGCCTGAACCTTCTGAGCATCAGCATTGCTGCGTATTACCGCTGTGCACAAAGATTCTCCTGACCCGATGCTGTTGTGCATTTCTTCTGGGATCTTCTGCTCCCGACTATCAAATAAATGCCCCCTTATGGCATTTAATTGTCCAGTCTTTTAATGAATGTTAGTGAATGGGTGAGTGGATGAAGGAGTGAATGGGTAGGTGGGTGTCTGGGTAGGTGTGCGAGGCGGGGAGGAGGGTGAGGTGGGGAGGTGGGTGAATGGGTAGGGTAGTTGGGTAGGTGGGTGAGGTGGGTAAGGTAGATAGATAGGTGAGGTGGGCCTGTGGGGGAGATTGGTCAGTTGGTGAGATGGGTAGGTGGGTGAAGTGGGTGAGTAGGTGGGGTGGAGATTTAGGTAGGTGGGTAGGTAGGTGAGATGGTGGATGGGGAAGGTGGATAGGTGGGTGAGGTTGGTGAGGTGGGTGGGTAGGTGAGGTGGGTAGGTGGGTGTGGATAGTTGGGTCAGGGGTAATTGGGTGGTTGGGGAGTGTAATCAGGTCAGGGGGATAGTTGGATCTAATTGGGGGTGGTCAGGTGGTCAGGAGATAGTTGGGTCAAGTCGGGAGGGCCAATCGGGTGATCGGGGCTCAATCAGCTCTGGTCGGGGATTAGTCAGGTGGTTGTGGGTAGTCATATTGGGCCAGGGTGGTAGTCAGGTGGTCGGGGGTAGTTGGGTCTGGCTGGGGGTGTAATTGGGTGATTGGGGGGTTAGTAGTCGGGTCCAGTCGGGGGCTAGTCGGGTAGTCAGGGGGCAATTAATGGGGTTGGATCAGGGGTGTAGTTGGCTGGTCAGGGGGTAGTTGTGTCAGGTCAGGGGGATAGTCAGGTGATTGAGGGTAGCTGGGTCTGGTCGGAGATTAGTCGAGTTAGGGGTTTGTCAAGTGGTCAGGGATTAGTTGGGAGATTGGGGGTAGTCAGGTGCTCAGAGGGGTGGTGGGGTGGTCAGGGAACTGACTGTGGGGGGCATCAGATGTGGAGTTACCTTGGTGTTAGACTAGATTTTAATCTGTCTAATATTTGCAGGGTAGCTGTCCAGGTAAGTACCATGGATCTGTCCTAAGTCTCCGACTCCAGATTATAGATCTAGACTCCATAAATTCTACAGACTGTATTAACACTCTATATACAAATCAAAGTAAAAGTTTAAATTTAATTCATTTTTATGCATGTTAAATCGGACTTACTAACAAGATGTTTTATAACATTTAGTTACTTGTTATATGAACAGAGGGAATTTATTCAAGTTTTCCTTTCATCCTCAACAAATGTCCACAATAAAAAGGAAAACTTGCATTTGTATAGCATTATTTACAACCTCAGGATGTCCCAATTAATTTACAGCCAATTTCCAGTTCTTTCTGAAGTGTAGTTACTGTTTTAACGTAGGACAAATGGTAGCCAATTTGCACGCAGCAAGGTCCCACAAAGAGCAATGTGACAATGACCAGATAATCTGTTTTGTATTAGTGATGTTGGTTAAGGGATAAATATTGGCCAGGACACTTATGAGAACTTTGCTGCTCTTTTTCAAAATACGATCTTTCCCATCCTTGAGACAGTAGACAGGGCCTCAGTTTAATGTCTCAACCAAAAGACAGCACCTTTGACAGTGCAACACTCCCTCAGTACTGCACTAGAGCATTAGCCCAGAATTTGTGGTCAAGGCTCTAAATTGGGACTTGAACCTACATTTTTCTGACTCAGAAGAGAGAGGGTTGACACGCAGCCACAGCTAATTCTCAACAAAAGCATTTTTTTAAAAGCTTCATCCATTGACGAACATAATTAACAAATGAATATTAGGTGCAAGAGCGAATAAATTGCCTCAATGAAAAAGGATGATGAGGAAAATTGGGTCCCTGTGAAAGTTGAGAACATTTTGGAATTTAGCCATAGTCACATAATGGTCACAGCGAAAGAGAGAAGCCACAAGATTTTGTAACGAGGACCCTAGTGTAATAAAGTTTGATCATCAGTGAGTCATGATTAAAGCTTTCATTAAAAGTAACTAAGAAACAGGCACAAGTCTTTGGCACAGCCAAAATATGTAAATGTACAAAAGTTTAAATTTAATTGACTTTTATGCATGTTAAATCGGACTTTCTAACAAGATGGAAAGTTGAGTGACCTCAAAAACAATTTAACTTTATCTTCAATTGGCATGAGTAGTTGAGAGGAAAATAAATGTCATAATGAAGGCATTTCTTGCGTTTAGAAGAAGAAGTAGAGGTAGTTAATATTTCCAGAAGCTATTTGAGATTTAATGCAGCTAATTAGTCAATGATTGTATTTGAATATGCACAGTGCTTCAACATATACATGTTTAATATTTTTACATCAGGCTCATTGTGCAGCACTGATTTTGCGACCTTTGTTGCAGTGTATTCAAGGCACCATTAATTGTAAACAATTAGGCTACTTCTGATCAGAACCAAAACAAAGGTAGGATTTATTTTAGAACTTCAATATGCTATAGATTTATATCTGAGTTTAAAGTTCATCTCTCTGACAGGAGTACAACATTCTACATGCACAGCAGAGAGAGATTCATGTTTAAACTTGGAGCACAGTTTCATGTTATGGTATTGCAGATTGAAACCTGCTTGAGGCTGCGATTCATTATTGTGGAATATGCAAAAACAATGAACTTGTGATGGGTTAAAACATTGGTCAAGGTTACCCAACAATGTATCCAAGTTAACTTTGTCAATTTAATATGATTCCACTTCATTCCCCTTGTCCTTTCCATGATCTATAAAACAGTTGATGATTCCATCCTCCTCTGGGGAAGGATTATTACATTGGCCTAAAAACTCTGCTCCCCCCACCCCCCCAGACCACCTCCACCCCCTGCCCACCCCCCCCCCCCCCCCCCCCCCCACCGCCCTGAACCAACATGAAGACAGCAGCTCATCATAGAATGCAGCTTGTCACAGAGTGTGAAATTGAGAATTTGTTGAGTAAGGGGATTTTAAGGGTTAAATTTAAGGGTTAATCTCTTTCTAGAATCTGGTCTAGTTTGAATTTAGAATTTAACTACAATTTTCTGTTAAAGTTAAGTTTCTTTCAGCCTTAGTCAAGATAAACAAGCTCCCTGCAGGAGAGGCAGCTGCAGTTAGTTAATTAGGTTGCTAGTTTGAACCTGTTTATCTAGCCAGCAGAGCTGACTCATCTCTGTGGAATTTCAGCTAGCATAAATATAGGGGACCTTGCTAAGTGCACAAAATAAGCCAGCATGAAGTGAACAGTTCATCACAGCTAGTCACAGAGTGTGAACTTGGGAATTTAATGAGTAAGAGCATTTGGTGCAGTGAGGGAGGAAGGAAGCAAGTAAGTGATTGGTTGGCAAGTATTCTGCTCATTTATCTTACAATAACTCAGGTAAGTTAGCAGTAATTATAACGTTTTATTAGTAGTAGTAAGGTTTACTGGCAGTAGTAAAGCTCATTGGGAATAGTAAGGTTTATTAATTGAAAATAATTAAGAAAATAATAATTAATTAATTAAAACATAATAAAGATGGCAGGGCAGGTGATGTGTTGTGACTGCAGAATGTTCCTGGACACCAGTGTGATCCAGGGCAAATATGTCTGTAGTAAGTGTCAGCAGCTTGAGGAACTTCGGCTCAGAATTATTGAACTGGAGGCCGAACTGCATCCAGAAGGGGAAAGTTTCCTGGACACTTTGTTCCAGGAGGTGGTTACACCCTTGAGGTTAGGGTCTTCTGATTTGGCCAGTGATCAGGGACAAGAAGGTATGACTGCGAGTGAGGAGGGTAAGAGGATTGAGAAGATAGAAGTGGAGGAGCCTCATCCCTTGCAAGTGTCTAATAGGCTTGAGGTTTTTGCATCTTGTGGGGATGAAAGTGGGGGCTGTAGGAATGAGCAACCTGACCGTGGCACCGTGGTACAGGAAGCCATTCAAAGGTGGGGAGTTAATAGTAATGCGGTGGTTCTATGGGACAGTACAATCAGGGGGATTGACACAGTTCTTAGCAATTGAAAGTGCGAATCCAGATGTCTGCGTTGCCTGCCTGGTGCCAGGGTTCAGGACTGGAGAGGTACTGGCACTGGGAGAGGGACGATCCAGTTGTCATGGTCCATGTTGTTACCAACAACATAGACAGGACTAGGAAAGAAATTCTGCTTTGGGATTATGAGCAGCTAGGGTCGAAATTAAAAAGCAGAATCTCAAAGGTAATAATTGATTATTTCCTGAGCCATGAGCAAATTGGCATAGGGTAAATAAGATTAGAGAGATGAATGCATGGCTCAAATACTGGGGTGGGAGAAATGGGATTTAATTCATGAGGCACTGGCACCAGTATTGGGGAAAGTGGGTACTGCACTGTTGGGACGGGCTTCACCTGAACCACGCTGGGATCAGTGTTCAGGCGAGTCAGATAACTAGACCGGTAGAGAGGGCTTTAAACTATATAATGGGGGGGAGGGATCATGTGAAAGGCGATGTACATAGGGACATAGGAGCAGGAATAGGTCAATCGGCCCGTCAAGCCTGCTCCGCCATTTAAACAGATCATGGCTGGTTATTAACCTCAAACCATTTCTCCCCACAATCCCCATATCCTTGATATCATTAGTATCCTGAAGCCATTGATTTCTGTCTTGAACATGCTCAATGATTGAGCTTCCACAGCCATCTGGGGTAGAGAATTCCAAAGATTCACCATCCTCTGAGTGAAGAAATTCCTCCTCATCTCAGTCTTAAATGGCCTACCCCTTATTCTGAGACTGTGTCCCCCGTTTCTGGACTTACCAACCAGGGAAAACATCTGATCCACATCTACTCTGTCACGCCCAGTAAGAATTTTGTATGTTTCAATGAGATCACCCCTCATTCCTCGAAACTCCAGAGAAAATAGGCCCAGTTTCCTCAATCTCTCCTCATACGACAATCCTGCCATCCCAGGGATTATTCTGGTGAACCCCTGGCAAGTATATCCTTCCTTAGATAAGGGGTGACATGTAGGTCTAAGACTAGTGTTTTAAGCCTGAATAAAGGGAATTATATGGGAATGAAAACAGAGCTAGCTAAAGTGAGCTGGGAATCTACTTTAGAAGGTAGAACAGGAGAGATGCAGTGGCTGACTTTTAAGGAAATATTTTAATAACTCTCGGCAAAGATTTATCCCAATAAGAAAGAAAGACTCTTGACAAGGATGGCTGAATAAAGAAGTTATGGATTGTATCAAATTGACAGAAACACTAAAAATTTGTAAAAGTTAGTGGCGGGTCAAAAGATTGGTCAGATTTTAAGAACCAGTAAGGAATGATTTTAAAAATAATGAAGAGGGTGAAAGTTGAGTATAAGAGAGAGCTAGCTAGTAACATAAAAACAGATAGTAAGAGTTTCTATAAAGATTTATATTGGGAAAGAATAATTACAGCTAGTGTTGGCCCTCCACAGAGTGAGTCTCGGGAATTGATAATGGAAAACAAGAAAATGTCAAAGTAGAAATGGCGGAGGCGTTCAACAGGTACTGTGTTTGTCTTCATTTATGAAGCCACCTGCCAAAGATACTTGAAAATCAGGAGATGAATGGGAGGGAGGAATGTAAAACAATCACCATCACTAGGGAAAATGCTGACAAGTCCCCAGGACCAGTGGGCCTACATCCTAGGCTCTTAGAAGTGGCTGCAGAGGTAGTTGATGCATTGGTTAAAATCTTCAAAAATTCCTTAGACTCTGGAAGGGTTCTAGTGAATTAAAACTAGCTAATGTAACACATTTATTCAGGAAAGTAGGGAGACAGAAAGCAGAAAACTGCCAATCAGTTAGCCTAACTTCCGTTATTGGGAAATTGTTAGAATCCATTATTAAGGAGGTTATATCAGGAGACTTAGAAAATCATAATGTGATCAGGTGGAGTCTACATGGCTATTTGAAAGGGAAAACGTGTTTAACTAATTTATCTGATTTTTTGAGGAAATAGCAAGCAAGGCAGATCAAGTGGAATCTGTAGATGTGGTGTACTTGGATTTCCAAAAAGTATTTGGTAAGATCCCATATCAAAGCTTACTACACAAGTTAAGGGAACATGGTGTAGGGGATAACATTTTTGCATGAATAAAGGATTGGTTAGCTAACAGGATGCAGAGAGTATGGGTGAATGGGTCTTTTTTGGATTGCCAAGCTGTAAATAGTGGAGTGCCACACGGATCCGTGCTGGAGCCTCAACTAGTTACAATCTACATGAATGATTTGGATGAAGGGACCAAATGTATACCAAAGATAGGTAGGAAAATAAATTGTCAAGAGGAGGTAGAGAGTCTGCAAATGGATATAGACAGGTTAAGTGAGTGGGCAAAAACCCAGTAGTGAGGTGTTTAAATTTGTGCAAGCTCTCCCAAAGTTTGAGGAAAGGGCTGTAGAGGCATTCTTTAATTCATTTGAAAAGGTGGCTAAGCAAATGAAGTGGCCAAAATAAACCTGGACATTGCTCTTACATAGTAGATTGGTAGGTAGAGCTCATGAGGTTTATGCTTCACTTTCAGAAGAGGTATTGGTGGATTATGATGCAGTAAAAAAAAAAGGCTATTGTGAGTGCATATGAGTTAGTCCCTGAGGCATACAGGCAGAAATTTAGGAATATAAGGAAACAGCCTGGGCAGACCTATATTGAGTTTAAAAGGATAAAGCAAAGTAATTTTGACCATTGGATAGAGACAACATTTGAAGCTCTTAGGGAAATAATTATCTCGGAAGAATTTAAAGATTCACTTCCTCTTGCAGTTAGAACCCATGTTGAAGACCAGAAGGTTAAAACAACTAGACAGGCAGTGGAGATGGAAGATGATTATGAACCGGTCCATAAACCTGAACCTTTTTTCCATCATCCCCATAAACCCGAGAAGGATAGAAGATGGGAAGGTGAAAGGAAGGCAAGTAGTCAGGGAACAGAAAGGACAGTTGGGAATTCTCAGGAAATTTCTCCTCAGACCAGAAGGGAAGGTACTGAGGGTGGAAGTGGCATTCAAAAGCCTAAGTGTTTTCATTGTAACAAGATGGGATATGTTGGGGCAGATTGCTGGAGATTAAATGGTAGATCTATTGCAGTAGTAGGAACACCTAAGGAATCTGCAGGAAAGGTAGCATCAGAAAAGGAAATGGTTGTTAAAACTGTAGCAGTAGTACAGGTGAAACGTGTTTCCTCAGAACACACAGGAAAGGGGGACATGGTGCAGGATAGTCCAAAAAATTCTTCTTTGATTACTGGTGAAGGAAGTCAGGCTATTGGAGGGTCTGGATGTTTTGCTTTGAAGAGAGAAGTGTTCCCTTACTCCTCCAAAAAAAAGTAAATAGATAAAAATTTTGAGAGATACCGGGGCAGATCAATCATTGATGATGCTGATGATGCAATTTGTGTTCCAGGTAGTTTTATGAAAGAAAAAGTATTGATAAGAGATATTAATGGGATTTTTGAACCTGTTTCTTTGCATAAAGTTAACTTACAAAGTCACTTTATAAATGGAATTGTTATGGTGGGAATTATTCCTAAATCACATATTGAAGGTGTGGATTTTATTCTGGCTAATGATTTGGCTAGTGGAGACTAATGTGGTAATGATTGTATCGCAGTAGGTGGTTGATCATGTTGATCTTAACCAACTTCAGAAAACTACTGTGTCCAAAAATGAGATACTTATTGCAGATAACAAGCAATTGAAGGAATACTTAATTATGGTAGAAAATCAACTTTCATGAATGAAAGAGGAGTTTGTTAATGACAGAAGAGAATTGGTGAGAACAACTGAGAATCAGTCAGAAAGTAGAACATTTGATTGAGGGCTTGAAATGTCTAAATGATAAACTTGTAGAAGCAAACTTAACAACGGTCAATTTTCAGTTAAAACTTGATGAACTTCAGGCATTAGAAGTTGCTATGAGCAAGAAAATAAATTGTTGGTAAGTCAGAATAATTGGTTGAAAGCAGAATTAAAAAACAAAAGTAACAAACTGTTAGAACTTCGTTGGGAAAAGAGCAATGAGATTCTTGAACTTCTGTGCAATCTGGAGAAAATGAAAGAGGAGATGTGTGGTATGGGGTGTCACAGTCCAAAGTTGTCCCTGTGAAAAACTTTTTGCTGAATTGTGGTCCAGTTGAGCAGAGAACTGATCCAAGTAAAATTACTGATATATCATCTTCAGTAATGGACAATATGAAAGCAACTAAAGTGCATGCAGAATTGGAAATTAAGAATGGCCAACAAAAAGGACTGATAGTGCAAAATGGTCTGGAAAAGTCAATGACCACAGACTCTGATTTACAAGTGATTGCCGGTGCTAATATACCAAATATAGCAGCTGGAATCCAGGCAAGTGGACAGGCTGCAAAAGACCATCTAAAACCTGGAAAGGAGTGGCATGATATAGTTCATGAATTATGCAAAAGAATTGAAGGGTTGGAATGAATTATGAAACTCCACAAGGAGAACATAATTGACACTGCTCAAAGAGAAGTGGAAAAGACCTGTTTGAAACAAGATCTGGTGAAACACAATATCATAAAAAGTTTAAAGATCAAACCAAGCAGGAATACAAAACGTTTTTGTGTGAACGTAAGAAGCACCTCAACAACATCCTTGAAAGGCAAAAAGAGATTTTGACCAGAGAAGGAATGAGATGTTAATGCACAAAAATGCCATTTTTACTTTGCTAAATCGAAATGAGAATTTACTACATTTGAGTTCAGAAAATGAGTTTGAAGATGGAATTATGCCTAAAGGGAACGGAAAGGATGATCGGGCTGTAGACATAAACAAAACGTTCTTTGCTGAGAGACTGGGAATAAGAGAAAAAAGAAACATAAGAGTTGAATTATGATAATGCTAAGATGTATAAATTCTGCTAATCTTGTTACATTTATTGACTTTGTTTAAGTACATTTTTGTAATTGTACCATATGTTGTGTAATTATGATGAAATGGAAAATTTATTTGTATAGTATGTAATAAGCCATTGTTAGAGGTTTATGTTGTTAAGTTTGTGTGAGGCGGATATAAGGCCATTGTAAAGAAACCTTCACTGTTGTGAAGCTTTCTTTTCTCCAATGGTGTCAGGAAATAGAGACCATTTAAGTAAGTTATATTTGTAGTTGTGAATGTTAGGAATGAGTTTTAACTTTAATGTTTAAGTTTGATTTGTATTTCTGTATCTGTGTGTTAAGAACGGTCAAATAGAGTTTTAGTTTCAGTTTTAAAAGATGCTTGCATTTGTAATGAGAGTTTATGACTTAAGAAGTTAAGCAAACACAAGAGTAGAAAGACAGTGCTGTTGCCTAGCAACAGGGGTCCAGAGAGGCAGGCCCCTCCCACATACACACTCCGAAAAGCTAGAAACAGCCGTTTGTTTTGGAAGCTGTTTGAGTTCAGTTGGTTTGAAGACAACTGTGAAGCAGAAGCAACCTAGAAGGGGACAGATAGCAAGTCCCAAGCTAAAGGAAAAACCCCAAAAATCCAGGGGAAAGTCCTAATCAAACCTTCTAGTCAAAGGAGGGACAGAAACCTGGAGAAGGTCCTGTTAAGTGAAGTTAAGAGTGAGGGGCAGAGAGAAAGGCTCCAAGCTTCAGATTTAAAGAGACAAAAGCTGCAGAAAGCAGATTTAAAGTGAGAACAGCTTGTAAGAGTCAAGTAGGTCCAAAGAGACAGCTTAAGGTCTGTAACTCTTTGCAATGGGCATGTGAAGCAGTGGTGTACTGTTGACGGCTGAGTTGGTGAGAGAGAGTGCGGGCAAGACGGCTTGAATGCACGTGATGACCTAGGGGAGAGGAATTCCGGGAGGAGAGTTTGAAACCCTGGAGATGAACTTGCGGAAGGCATCTGAGAGAAAGCGTTAGTTTGCGAGAAGATTCCAAAGCGAGTTCTTGGAGAGTAGACATTGGAAACCCTTGTGTGAAAGACGGAGTTCAGTGAGACTGGTTGGCTCACGGTGTGACAAGCGTCTGGGGAGGGGTTGAGGAGAGATCCATAGCATCTGGTTGAGGTGGCACCGGGCACTAGGGCCGTGATTTTCCGGCCCTGTTGTGGGCAGGACCCGCCACGGATGAGGTGGTGCCCCAGCCAGAAGTCCATTGACTTGCGGCGGGACCGGAAGATCATGGCGGCGGGCGTATGCGGAAAGTCCTGCCATTGGTTTCAGAGTGTGGTGTGTCTAACCACAGGGTGCCTATTGGCACGTGGACTGGGTACTTACTATGGACATTAGGATATAAGATAGCTATTGTAACTTGTATTATCCTTACAAATCTGTGTATATCTGTAAAGGTATAGTTATGTGTGAAGGAGTATTGTAGTATAGTTAATCTTTTCTCGTTTAATAAATGTTTTATTATTTTGTTACAAGTTTATCAGCAGACTCCTGTGACTCTGTTCAGTAGCTACTCTCCATGTATCTAAACAAACAAATAAAAGTTAGGATCTTTCAAGCTGGGATCAAGCTTGTCCAGGGGTAATCTCAGCTGGGATTATAAAAAGTATAATGTGGGAAAATGTGAACTTATCCACTTTGGGATAAAGAATGAAAAAGCAATATACTTTTTAAATGAAGAGAGATTGCACACCTCAGTAGTACAGAAGGATCTGGGTGTCTTGGCACATGAATCACAAAAAATTATTAGGAAAGCAAATGGAAGGTTGGCATTGGAATCTCATTGCTGGAAAAATAGCCCACCGCATCTTCCATAGCTCCAGCATGTTCCAAAGCATTTCACACTCCATGGAGTATTTTTGAAGTGTCATCACTATTGTAATGTAGGAAATGTGGCAGAAAATTTGCAAACAGCAAGGTCCCACAAAGTGCAGTGAAATAAATGACCAGATATTTTGTCCTAGGCGTTAGTGGAAGGATAACTGTCGACAAGGACACTGGGAGGACTCCCCTGCTCTTCTCCAAAGTAGCATCATGGGATCATGTACATCCATTTGAGAGTGCTGACAAGGCCTTGGTTTAAAAAGTCTTTAGCACCTCTGACAGTGCAGCACTCCCTCAATACTGCACTGAAGTTTCAGTCTAGATTATGTGATAAAGCCTCTGGACTGGGCCCTGAACTCACCACCTTCTGACTAAATAAAGGAGAGACCAAATAGACTGCAATGAAAGAAAATGATATTCCTTAGTAAATACTTCATATACTCCAGTTAGTAGACCTTTGCCAATGCCCATCAAATAGACCGCTCCAAAAAACATAAAACTAAATGCTGATGTATGACAATGGCCAAATGTCAGAACTGTACATACCCCAAATTTTTGTATTAATAGAAAACTAAATAAGCAATTTTACATTTTTTTCTTCACAGGGAAACTGAGGATTATAAGAATTTAAAATTTGCTCTGGAAAATGAAATATTCAAAAGGATTAATATTGGTGTTTGCAGTCTTGGGTATTATTCTGATTATGTTAATGGCAGCAGCTATTATTCTGGCAAAACTTCTGATAGGAGGTAAGAACAAAGTCTGTCATTTGATGTATATTTCATGCCGCTGAAGTTTGAGGGAATTTGAAATTTAAAGTGAATCACTAAAATAATGGCATGCATTTGGGGTCAATAACAACTTGCATTTATATAGTGCTTTTAATCAAGTAAAATTTCCCACAATGATTCACAGGAGCATAATTGGACAAATAACAACACTTAACCAAAGAAGGAGACATTAGGATGAATGACTAAAGGCTTGGTTAAAGAGGCACGAGGCTTAGTGGGGAATTCCAGAGTTTAGAATCCACATAGTTGAAGGCACAACAATGGTGCACCAAAGGCAAGGGATTGCACAAGAGGCCAGATTTTGAGGAATGCAAGGAGGTTGCAGGGAAAATAAGGAGAGGCCATGGAAGAATTTGAGCATAAAACTTGAATATTTTTAAATCGAGGCATTGATGGAAAGGAGTTATCATGGCTTAGCAAACACAGGGATGATTGGTAAATGGAACTTGTTATGGACTAGGGTACAAGCAGCAGAATTTACATGCGTTCAAATTTATGGAAGGTAGCAGATGGGATGCCAGCCAGGAGAGCGTTGGAACAGTTTATTTTGCAGATAACAAAAGAATAGATGACAATTTCAGCAGCGGATAATACAAAGCAAGAGTGGATACTAGTAATGTTATCTTTATGGAATTAGACAATCTTTGTGATGAAAAGAATATAGGGTCAGAAGCTCAGCTCAGGGTCAACTGCAATATTAAGGCTATCAAATTAGATCCATAATTAAATTACAGAGCTCGCACTATGATTTTTACATTCTATTGTTCTCAATCAAACTGCTCCATTGAATTATCTTATTAGGTTGACATGTTCTCCAATATCCAATTATGCTATTCTATCATCTCTCACAAACTCTTGGAGAAGATATAGACTTGCCACCTGATATATGATCTTCTATGGCACCTACTCTGACAATCTTTCTCTCTATCTCTCAATTTCTATATCTCTGTCTCTCTTTCTCTCTCTTTGTTGCAAGGTTCATTGCCTCTCATGTTGATTCTATTATGGGCTAATATTTCTCTGAACTGCCTTATCTCATTCCTCCTAAGTAAAAATATGAATTTGTTAAAGACAAATTATGTTTGACTAACTTGGTTGAATTCTTTGAAGAAGTAACAGAGAGGGTTGATGAGGGTAAAGTAATACAATTCATGTGTATATAGACTTGAAAAAAGTTTTTGATAAAATGCCACATAATAGATTTGTTGGCGAAATTGAAGCCCATGAGATTAAAAGGGGAATGCCTGCATGGATACGGCATCAGCTAAGCGACAGGAAACAGGAAAAGTAGTGTGCAATGTTTTTCTGACAGGAGGCAAGTATAAGGTATCTGCCAGAGATCGGTATTCAGATCACTGCTCATTTTGAGATATATTAATAACCTGAACTTGGGTTTAAAGGGAAATGTTTCAAAGTCTGCAGATGATTCAAACCATGTTTTTATTCATTCATGGGGTGGGGCATCAGTGGTAAGGCAAACATTTATTGCCCATCCTTAAAATTCCTTGAGAAGGTGGTGGGCTGGCTTTTTGAACCATTGCAGTCAGTGTTATGATGATTTTATATTGGCTCCAGTCTTCCATGGACGAGACATAAGGGTCAATTCTGCTGTTAAGTGGCATGACTGGTGAGTATACCTTTCTTTCTTTCCTTAAGAATTGATATACTCACATTCACCAATTAACTCCCCTCCAAGCATTAAATAGCAGTGGGAAACCAAGGGAGTGGGGGCAAGCTCTCCATTGATTTTTCACCAGGGAATGTAAAACTCTAATTTATGCTTAAGATGGTGGATTGTCAAGTGGGCTGCATTGTCTTGGATGGTGTTGAGCTTCTTAAATGTTTTTAGAGCTGCACTCATCCAGGCAAGTGGGGAGCATTCCATCACAGAACTTACTTGTGCCTTGTAGATGGTGGACAGGCATTGGGAAGTCAGGAGGTGATGCTGAATGCCCAGCTTTTGACCTATTATTGCAACCCTAGTGTTTATGTAGCTGGTCTGTTCAATTTCTGGTCAATGGTGACCCCAGAATGTTGATAGTGGAGAATTTGATAATGGTAATACCATTGAATGTCAAGACAAGGTGGTTAGATTCTCTCTTTTTGGAGATGTTGCATGGCAATTTTGTAGCACAAATGTTACTTGCCACTTATCAACACAAGCTTGAACGTTGTCCAGGTCTTGCTGCATGCAGTAGGGACTGTTCCATTATCTGAAGAGTTGTGAGTGGAATTGAACGCTGTGCAATCATCAATGAGTATCCCCATTTCTGACTTCATGATGGAGGGAAAGTCATTAATGAAGGGTTGAAGATGGTTGGGCCTACAATACTACCCTGAGGAACTCCTGCAACAATGTTCTGGGGCTGGGATGATTGGCATCCCACAACCATAGTTACCTTCCTTTGTGCTAAGCATGACTTCAACCAGTGGGGAGCTTTCCCCCTAGCAAATGTTTTTGTAAAATGCTTTTGAGCAGGGCTCTGAGGCCAAGCTTGGGGGCAAATCCAATAGATATGAGTTTTGCATAGGCCATTAAGAACAGCGTGCATTTTGTCAATATCATAGCGTTTGTTTAGGATGACAACTCCAGTCCCTTTGTCAGGCTTGCAAATATGTTAGGCTTGTGTAAGAATAATGAGCAACATATCTGATAGGATTCATCCTCATGGCTCACTATGTCCACACATGTATGGGCTGCTGGAGACACACAAAAGTGATGTCATTATGCCCTATTTCATCAATGACCGGTTCTGCACAGCATGAATTGGTCAAATGGGTGAGTGAATTACTACAGCAAGTTCTTAGTGAATTTACCATGTACACAGTGAAGGATTCCTTCACCATCGCTAAGACTATAATGGCCTACATATTTATAATAATGCCTTGTCTATGTGCTCGTTCAACATTGTGAACTTATTTACAAATGAGCTGCTGAAGGAAGCCATCGACATTTGCGCCATGTCGCTATATTACAGCATTATAGCTACGCCGCCATTTTCTGAATCAGTATTCATTGAACTTATGAACTGAGCAACTTGCACAGTCGAGTGCAGTTTTAATGGCAGCTTGTATGCCCAAATAGATAGTGTAGCAATGGGATCCCCTCTAGGCCCAGTGCTCGCTAACATTTTCACAGTTTCCACAAGTTGATAGAATGAACCCCAACCTCTTACCCCTTGCATATTTCCAATACGTAAATGATAAGTTTGCGATCTTTGAATTTACAGCCACATGTAAGGATTTACTTACACATCTTAATACACTCCAACCCAGACTTAAAATTACTTTTGAGATGGAGCACTCTAATGTGCTCCCTTCCCTTGACATGCTGGTTAAGAAATTCACTAATGGGTTCTCCAAGCTTACCTTCACTGATCAAAACAGCCCCACACACTATAAGATTTGCCTTATAAGCAATCTTGTAAATAGGGCCCTAGCCATTTACTCACTTTGCAAACTTCACAGCAAACTTAAGCGCATCAAACTAGCTGTGGGATAATGGTTATCCTAATCAGATTATTGCTCATTGTGTATCATGCAATCTTGCAAATGGGGCCAAAGACTGCTGCTTTCAGACCTGAACAGTGCCTAGTCTACCCAAATTATCCTGGAAAGGTGAATTATCTCAAAAATTTGAACAACAGGTTAAGCAAGCTGTTTCACACTGCTATAATACACAAGTGGTATTTTCCAATAACAGGTTGTTGCCAGCAGTCCAGAAAGGTGTTTTGCCTACCACACAATTGAGCAATTGTGAACAATAGGCTCCCCAAGCTCCCAGTCAATTTAGAAAAGGCGCAAGCCATTTCCATAGTAATGCCTTAGCCAATCAGAATTGACTGGCCAATCAATCATCACCATTTTCTCCTGCAGTATAAATTGTTGTGATCATTTGAAATTTGGCATTTTTGTGTATGTCCCGATGAGTACAAGATGAAAAGCCTTGGCAACATGTCTCCCTTTGTAGCAACACTCAAGATGCTCAGCACCATTCAGAACAAAGCTTGATTGGCACCCCATCCACTACCTTAAACATTCACTTCCTCAACCATTGGCACCCAGTGACAGCAGTGTTTACCATATACACTATGCACTGAAGCAACTCACCAAGCTCCTTTAACCCACGAACTCTACCATCCAGAAGGATAAGGGCAACAGAACACTGCTTCCTGCAAGCTTCCCTCCAAGTCACACACCATCCTAACTTGGAACTATATCATTGCTCCTTCACTGTCACTGCATTAAAGTCCTGAAACTCCCTTCCTAACAGCACTTTGAGTGTACCTACACCAGATAGACTGCATCAGTTCAAGAACGTGGTTCACCACCACCTTCACAATAGCAATTAGGGATGGACAACAAATGCTGGCTTATCCATCTCATAAGGAATGTAAAAAAAAAAAGAAGCATAGAGTGCAAAAGCAAACATTTGTGCTGAACTTTTATAAACCGCTGATAACGCTTCACAAGAGTATTGTGATTAATTCTGCAAACACATTTTAGGAAGGATGCAAGGCCATGGAGAAGTTAGAGAGGAGATTTGCCGGAATTATATCAGGGATGCAAGACTTCAGTTATGTGGAGAGACTAAAGAAGCTGGGATTTGTTGCATTTCCTTTTCTTACTGCTGAACACAAACGCACCAACAGCTCAAATAGAAATTAGTAAACTCAAATGTGGGTTCTTTGTTCATGAAGTTGAGGTAGCATATGTACAATCTTGGAGAGCTCTTGATAGCACGTCTTACTTGGATAATTACACAAAACAGACAGCCTCTCATATGGTACCTTACATCATTTCCTATCTGGTGATATACAAAGATCAGAGCCACACCTAATTAAAGGTATACCTCAACATCCCCTTTTTTTCTAACTTAAAATTATCCCCTATAACAAACAACCAATAACTATTCACATTACAGCAACTCTTATACAATATAAATTTATAACTTTACAAGATTGTGAGCTTATGAGCCTATGAAGTGTAAAGGTAGTTTGCTGCTATGTTCTGATCTGGTCACTGTAAATCTGGGCTGAGATTACTGATTGTTCTCACAATGATTTGTAAATGTAGGAGCGTTGTGCTTTGATTTTGTCTTTGACCTTGTTCTGCGTGCAATAGAATTGCTTGTTGTTTCATAATTAGGAACTTCCCTAATTTGAGGCAGACTCCATTCGTGTCCTTTGGTGTGAGTACCTCGTAAGAACTTGGTTCAGGACCTATTCTATCTACCTCAGCTGGATTCCAATTTCCATCAGTGGGATGTAAAATCCGAACTTTCTGCCTAACCCTTAAGCTTGGTAGTTCTTTGCCTGCATGCTATTTATGCACATCCTTCACCTTCCCCATACCATATCTCTGAAGCGTAGATGGATGTTCACTCAGTAGAGTCATTTGCAACTGTCTGCCAAACATCAGCTCTGCCTGTGAAGGAATAGTTGCATTTAGTGGTGTTTCTGTGAGGTGTAACATGGCCACATGCTAGTCTTGCTTGGCCTGCCGGCATCTGGCGATTAAGGATTTTGCAGAGTCACAGAATTGTTGCAGTGCAGAAGGAGGGCATTTGGCCCATTGTGTCTGCACTGACCAAATGAGCAATTCACTTAGTGCTATTCTCCTGCCTTTTCCCAATAACTCTGCACATCCTTCCTCTTCAAATAACAGTCTAGTTCCCTTTTGAATGTCTCGAATGAACTTGCATCCACCACATACTTGGCAGTGCATTCCACACCTTAACCACTCGCTGCATGAAAAAGTTTTTGCTCATATCGCTTTTGCCTCTTTTGCAAATTACTTTAAATCTGTGCCCTCTCATTCTCAATCCTGTCATGAGTGGGAACAGTTTCTCCATATCTACTCTGCCCAGACATCTCTTGATTTTGAATGCCTCTATCAAATCTCCTCTCAACATTCTCTTCTCCAAGGAAAACAGTCCTAACTTCTCCAATCCATCTTCATACCTGAAGATCCTCATCCCTGGAGTCATTCTCATGAATCTTTTCTGCCCTTTCTCCAATGCCTTCACATCCTTCCTAAAGGGTGGTGCCCAGAACTGGACACAATACTCCAGCTGAGAATGGACCAGTACCCGATATAAGTTCAACATTACCTCCTTGCTCTTGTACTCAATGCCCCTATCAATAAAGCCTACGATATTATAGCTTTATTAACTGCTCTCTCAACCCCACTGCTGATGTTAAACTGACTGGCCTGTAGTTGCTGGCCTTATCTTTACGCCCTTTTTTGAACAAAGGTGTAACTTTTGCAATTCTCCAGTCCTTTGGCACCACCCCTGAGTCTAAGGAAGACTGAAAAATTATGGCCAGTGCCAATTTTCACTCTCACTCTCCTCAGTAACCTTGGATGCATCTCACCCAGTCTTAGTGCCTTATCAACTTTGAGTACAGATAACTTATCAAGTACCTCCTCCTTATCAATTTAATATGCTTCTTGTGTCTAAATTACCTCCTCTTTCACTATGGCCTGGGTAGCACCTTTTCCCTTGGTAAAGACAGGCGTAAAGTATTAATTTAATACCTCAGCCATGCCCTCTGCCTCCATGTGTAAATTCCCTTTTTCGGACCCTAATCAGCCCTACTCCTGTTTTTACTACCCTTTTTCTATTTATACGCCTATAGCAGACTTTAGGATTCCCTTTTATGTTAACTGAAAGTCTCTTTTCATACTCCCTCTTTGCTTCCTTTATTTGTTTTTCACCTCCCCCCTAAATCTCTATATTCAGCCAGATTTTCAATTATATATTCTATCTGACGTCTGTCCTAAGCACACTTTTTCTTCTTTATCTTAATGTCTATATCTTTTGTCATCCAGGGAGCTCTGGATTTGTCTGCCCTACCTTTCCCATTCAAGGGAAAATACATTGACTGTGCCTGAACTATTTCTTCGTCGAAGGTCGCCCATTGTTCAGCTACTGTTTTTCCTGCCAAGCTTTGACTCCAGTTTATTTGGAGTCCAGATCCCTTCTTGCTCCATTGAAGTTGGCTTTTCTGCAGTTAATTATTTTTACTCTGGATTGTTCTTTGCCCTTTTCCATAGCCAGCTTAAACCTTATGATAAAATGATTGCTATCCTCTAAATGCTTTCCTACTGACACTTGAACCACTTGGCCCACCTCATTCCCAAGAACCATGTCTAGCAATGCCTCCTTTCTCTTTGGACTGGAAACATAATGCTGTAGAAAATTTTAATGAATACTTCTACCCTTCAGAACTACTACTATCCCAGTCTGTATGTAATTAAAGTCCCCCATTATAAGTACTGTCATTTTTGCCCCTCTCTGTAAATTCCTTGCAAATTTGTTCCTCTACATCCTTCCCACTAGGTGGCGGCGTATAGACTACACCAAGCAATGTAATTGCACCTTTTTTGCTCCTTAGCTCAAACCAAATAGATTCTGTCTTTGACCCTTCTAGGACATCCTCTTTCCCCAGCATTGCTATACTCTCCTTAATCAATACTGCCACTCCCCACCCAATTTTCTACCTTTCCTGAACACCTTGTATCCAAAAATATTTAACACAATCCTGCCCTTCTTTGAACCAGGTCTCTGATATAGCCACAACATCATATTTCCACATGGCAATCTGCACCTGTAATTCTTCAATCTTATTTGCCACACTCCATGCATTCACATACATGCACAGTAACCCTGATGTAGACTTCATTACTTTCTCCCTTACCCTGACCCCACCTCTTAACTTACTATTCTCTTTTTTAGTGCTATCTATCTCTCCCAGCATGCTGGGCACCTTGGTATTCCTCTCTGATATTATCTTCTAGTTCCCACACCCCTGACATTTTAGTTTAAACCCTCTCCAATGCACTAGCAAACCAAGCAAGCAACTTGTTACTTGCTATTAATAGTTAATGTTTTTAACGTTTGTTAAACTCCTAGTTGTTTAGACTCGGTCCCTAAGCAGCAACACTCACCAGCCAATCAAGTTATGACTTTCCAGTGATGTCGCTGTTTGTTTTTTTTCTCTCTCAAACCCGACATTCTCCTGCAGTTGTAACTATAGTCCAGGTCTGCTCCTATCTCCGCTCCCACTACTGTCTTCAGGTGAGTCAGAACACACCATACACTCCACCTAGCCGTTCGGCGTAGGATATTGTGGTGGTGAAGTAATGTGATCAACTCCCCACTTCTCATATATGTTCAGGAATGGCTTACCCATATATTTAGGTCTGCTGTCTGAAATAATCTCCTGCAATGCTCAAAACAAGTTAAAAGTAGCACTCAATATATATGCTAAGATAAAAACAAAATACTGCAGATGCTGGAAATCTGAAACAAAAACAAAAATTGCTGGAAAAACTCAGCAGGTCTGACAGCATCTGCGGAGAGGAAGACAGAGTTAACGTTTCGAGTCCGTATGACTCTTCATCAGAACTAAAGAGAAATAGAAATGTGGTGAAATACAAGCTGTTTAAGGCAGGTTGGACAAGTGGAGCTGGATAGAGGGCCAGTGATAGGTGCAGGCAAAGGAGAGATTGCCAAAGATGTCATAAACAAAAGGTCAAAGGGTGTTGACGGTGGTGATATTAGCTAAAGGATGTGCTAATAGTGACATTAAGGGTAGAAAGCAGGTTGAGCAAGTGACAGATGGCCTTAGTGGAGGTGGGGTAGGGGGAAGGGATCGAAATAGGCCAAAAGGTGGGGATAAAACAATAAATGGAAATAAGTTTTAAAAATAATAATAGAACTAGGTGGGAAAAGAAAAATTTATACATTAAAAAATATATAATAATTATTAGAAAAAAGGGGATCAAAAAGGGGTGAGGATGGAGGAGAGGGTTCATGATCTGAAGTTGTTGAACTCAATGTTAAGTCCGGAAGGCTATAAAGTGCCTAATCGGAAGATGAGGTGTTGTTCCTCCAGTTTGCGTTGAGCTTCACTGGAACATTGCAGCAGGCCAAGGACATATACGTGGGCGTGAGAGCAGGGTGGGGTGTTGAAATGGCAAGTGACAGGGAGGTCTGGGTCATGCTTGCAGACAGACCGAAGGTGTTCCACAAAGCAGTCACCCAGTCTGCGTTTGGTCACTCCAATGTAGAGGAGGCCACATTGGGAGCAGCGAATGCAGTAGACTAATTTGAGGGAAGTGCAAGTGAAGTGCTGCTTCACTTGAAAGGAATGTTTGGGCCCTCGGACGGTAAGGAGGGGGGAAGTAAAGGGGCAGGTGTTGTACCTTCTGCGGTTGCATGGGAAGGTGCCGTGGGAGGGGGTTGAGGTGTAGGGGGTGATGGAGGAGTGGGCCAGGGTGTCCCGGAGGGAACGATCCCTGTGGAATGCTGCCAGGGGGGGTGAAGGGAAGATGTGTTTGGTGGTGGCATCATGCTGGAGTTGGCAGAAATGGTGGAGGATGATCCTTTGAATGCGGAGGCTGGTGGGGTGATAAGTGAGGACAAGGGGGACCCTATCATGGTTCTGGGAGGGAGAGGAAGGTGTGAGGGCGGATGCACGGGAGATGGGCCGGACATGGTTGAGGGCCCTATCAACCACTGTGGGTGGAAAACCTCGGTTAAGGAAGAAGGAAGACATGTCAGAGGAACTGCTTTGGAAGTGGCATCATAGGAACAGATGCGACGGAGGCGAAAGAACTGAGAGAATGGGATGGAGTCCTTACAGGAAGCGGGCTGTGAGGAGCTGTAGCCGAGGTAGCTGTGGGAGTCGGTGAGCTTTGGTTGATAGTATATCAGCAGAAATTGAGACAGCGAGGTCAAGGAAGGGAAGGGAAGTGTCAGTGATGGACCGCGTGAAAGTGATGGAGGGGTGGAAATTGGAAGAAAAATTAATAAATTTTTCCAGATCCAGAGGAGAGCATGAAGCGGCACCGAAGTAATCATCGATGTACCGGAGAAAGAGTTGTGCGGGGGGGGGGGCCTAAGTAGGACTGGAACAAGGAATGTTCCATATACCCCATAAAGAGACAGGCATAACTGGGGCCCATGTGGGTACCCATGGTCACACCTTTTATTTGGAGTAAGTGAGATGAGTTTAAGGAGAAATTGTTCAGTGAGAGAACAAGTTCAGCCAGACAGAGGAGAGTAGTGGTGGATGGGGATTGTTCGGGCCTCTGTTCAAGGAAGAAGCGGAGAGCCCTCAGACCATCCCGGTGGGGATGGAGGTGTAGAGGGATTGGACGTCCATGGTGAAGAGGAGGTGGTTGGGGCCAGGGAACTGGAAATTGTTGATAAGATGTAGGGCATCAGAGGAATTGCGGATATAGATGGACAAGGGGAGAGAGAATGGAGTTAAGATAGCAAGAAATGAGTTCCGTGAGGCAGGAACAGGCTGATACGATTGGTCTGCCAGGACAGTTCTGTTTGTGGATTTTGGGTAGGAGGTAGAGGCGGGCCGTCCGAGGTTGGGAGATTATGAGATTGGAAGCTGTGGAGGCAAGATCTCCAGAGGAGATGAGGTCAGTGACAGTCCTGGAAACAATGGCTTGATGTTCAGTGGTGGGGTCATGGTCCAGGGGAAGGTAGGAGGAAGTGTTTGCAAGTTGACGCTCAGCCTCTGCGAGGTAGAGGTCAATGTGCCAGACAACAACAGCACCACCCTTGTCAGCAGGTTTGATGACAATGTCAGGGTTGGACCTGAAAGAATGGAGTGTGGCAGGTTCAGAAGGAGACAGGTTAGAGTGGATGAGAGGAGCAGAGAAATTGAGATCGCCGATGTGACGCTGACAGTTCTCAGTGAAAAGATCAAGAGCAAGTGAGAGGCCAGAGGGAGGGGTCCAGGTGGCTGGAGAATATTGGAGGCGGGTAAAAGGATCCATTGAACCGGGGAAGGACTCCTGGCCAAAGAAGTGAGCACAGAGATGAAGGCGGCGAAAGAAGAGTTCATCATTGTACCGAGCCCAGAATTCATTGAGGTGAGGGTGTAAGGGTATGAAACTGAGTCCTTTGTTGAGCACTGAACATTCAGCATCAGAGAGGGGAAGGTCAGGAGGTATGGTGAATACACGGCCGGGGCTGGGATTAGAAGAAGGGATGGGGTCAGAGGGACGGGCAGGGGTGGAGGGTCCTGGATGGGCATTGGTGTCGATGAGTTGTTGGAGCTTGCATTCCTTAGCACCGTAACATCTCACTTTCTCCAAATAAAAGGTGTGGCTATGGGTACCTGCATGGGTCCCAGTTATGCCTGTCTCTTTATGGGGTACGTGGAACATTACTTGTTCTAGTCCCACTGAGGCCCCCTCCCACAACTCTTTCTCCGGTACATCGATGATTACTTTGGTGCTACTTCATGCTCTCGTTGGCCATGGAAAAAATTGTTAATTTTGCTTCCAATTCCACCCCTCCATCACTTTCACGTGGTCCATCACTGACACTTCCCTTCCCTTCCTTGACCTCTCTGTCTCAATTTCTGGTGATAGACTGTTCACCAATATCCATTACAAGCCTACCGACTCCCACAGCTACCTCGACTACAGCTCCTCACACCCCTTTTCCTGTAAGGACTCCATCCCATTTTCTCAGTTCTTTCGCCTCCATCACATCTGTTCTGATGATGCCACTTTCGAAAACAGTTCCTCTGACATGTCTTCCTTCTTCCTTAACCGAGGTTTTCCACCCACAGTGGTTGACAGGGCTCTCAACCATGTCCGGCCCATCTCCCATGCATCCGCCCTCACACCTTCCTCTCCCTCCCAGAACCATGATAGGGTCCCCCTTGTCCTCACTTATCACCCCACCAGCCCCCGCATTCAAAGGATCATCCTCCGCCATTTCTGCCAACTCCAGCATGATGCCACCACCAAACATATCTTCCCTTCACCCCCACTGTCAGCATTCCGTCGGGACCATTCCCTCCGGGACACCCTGGTCCACTCCTCCATCACCCCCTACACCTCAACCCCCTCCCATGGCACCTTCCCATGCAACCACAGAAGGTGCAACACCTGCACCTTTACTTCCCCCCTCCTCACCGTCCGAGGGCCCAAACAATCCTTCCAAGTGAAGCAGCACTTCACTTGCACTTCCCTCAATTTAGTCTACTGCATTCGCGGCTCCCAATGTGGTCTCCTCTACATTGGAGAGACCAAACACAGACTGGGTGACTGCTTTGCAGAACACCTTCGGTCTGTCCGCAAGCATGACAACACACCACCCTGTTCTCATGCCCACATGTTTGTCCTTGGCCTGCTGCAATGTTCCAGTGAAGCTCAACGCAAACTGGAGGAACAGCACCTCATCTTCCGACTAGGCACTTTACAGCCTTCCGGACTTAACATTGAGTTCAACAACTTCAGATCATGAACTCTCTCCTCCATCCTCACCCCTTTTTGATCCCCTTTTTTCTAATAATTATTATATATTTTTTAATATATATATTTTTCTTTTCCCAACAGTTTCGATTATTATTTTAAAAACTTATTTCCATTCATTGTTTTATCCCCACCTTTTAGCCTATTTCGATCCCCTCCCCTCACCCCACCCCACTAGGGCTATCTGTCACTTTCTCATCCTGCTTTCTACCCTTAGCACATCCTTTAGCTAATATCACCACCATCAACATCCTTTTCACCTTTTGTTTATGACATATTTGGCAATCTCTCCTTTGCCTCCACCTATCACTGGCCCTCTATCCAGCTTCACCTGTCCAACCCGCCTTAAACAGCTTATATTTCACCACATTTTTATTCCTCTTTAGTTCTGATGAAGAGTCATACGGACTCGAAACGTTAACTCTGTCTTCCTCTCCACAGACGTTGTCAGGCCTGCTGAGTTTTTCCAGCAATTTTTGTTTTTGGCTCAACTTATATGCAATGGTTACGCTGGAGATATCCTGTAAGTGAGATATGACTGGAAATTTAGGATAAGAATCTCTCACGACTAGGAAATCATCATCATGGACATGAAAAAGGTCAGTGGCAATCCTAGGCCACAGGTGTGCAAGAATTTTGTGGTGGTAATGGTTCCCTGTGTTGGTTGGTCATATGTTCTTGAAGTGCCTTGCCACCCTTGACAGTTGTCACAATGTCACTGCTAATCCCTGGCCAATACATTTTTTCTCATGCTAGCCTTCTAGTATGGTCTATGCCCATTTGTGTTTGGTGTAATTATTGCAAAATATCCATTCACAGTGATTTAGAAATGAGAATCTGTTTTCCATTTTACTTGGATGACTACACACTGTTGACTACCTATCATGTTGTAGCTTACATCATTTCCTATCTGGTGATGTAAAGATCATTGTCATGCCTACTTAAAGGTGTATCAATGCAGGATTGTTCTCCTTAGAGCAGAGAAGGTTAAGTAGAGAATTGGTAGAGATGTTCAAAATTATGAAGGATTTGAAAGAGTAAGTAAAGATAAACCATTTCAGTAGTAAAGTGGTCAGTGACCATAGGGCATATAATTAAGCTGATTGGCAAAAAGAACTAGAGATTAAATGAGGAAAAATGATAAATTTGCATCCAGTTATTATGATCTGGAATGCATTGCATGAAAGGGTTGTGAAAACAAATTCACAAGTGATTTTTGATAAGGACTGGATAAATACTTGAATGGAAATAATTTGTAGAACCATGAGGAAAGAGCAGGGGAGTGAGACTAATTGGACAGTTCTTTCAAAGAGCTGGCAAAAACAGACTGGGATGAATGCCCTGGTACTGTTCTGTATTATTCTATTATTCTAAGCTTCAGATACATAGTTCTACATATCTTAATCATTTCTGACTGATCACTGCTTTAATTGAGGCTTGCCCTATGCAATTTTTTCTTCTGAGTCCTGAAAACTGAAGGCTTTTGCCTCTCTCACTCTTCTCTAGCAAATCCTGGAGCCTGACTCAGATCTGCCAGAGTGTTAACCAAGACATAAAAACAAAAAGCTAAAAGCTACTGCGGATGCTGGAAATCCAAAACAAAAACAGAATTACCTGGAAAAACTCAGCAGGTCTGGCAGCATCGGTGGAGAAGAAATCAGTTAACATTTCGAGTCTTCATGACCCTTCGGCAGAACTCAGTTCTGCCGAAGGGTCATGAAGACTCAAAATGTTAACTGATTTCTTCTCCACCAATGCTGCCTGACCTGCTGAGTTTTTCCAGGTAATTCTGTTTTTGTTAACCAAGACAAGCTGGCACACACTGGTTGCCAAAAGGAAAAAAATTGCTTCCTTTTCCAGTAAGGATTGTCACAATGTGATCAGTATAAGAGTTCACAAAGATTACCCTATCTTCTTGTTTAGTATTGCAATTTGAAGATTCTCCATAAGCAGGATTTTTCGACAGGAAAGGATCCCTGCTGATGCCTGCAGCCCCGCAGCCATTTAACTCCCTGTTAACTGTCTGGAGGCGGGATTTCTGTCCCTCATTTGAGAGTGTCCTGCCTCAGAAAGCTTTCAGCCGGGCAGCTCTGTAGTCCCAGCAGTGTCCTTGGGAGCGAATTGGAAAGACTGGGTGAGGGCAAGAGAGCACTCCGACAGGAGGGCAGACCTTGGGGTGACACCGCTATTAGGAAAGGGGGCCTCTAAAAGAGGTGCCCCTCTCCCTTTTCTGCCTGGCATCCCACCATCCCTGACCTCCTCCCACCAGCCACAAAATTGCAACCAGGCAGGAAATTGCCATTAATTGGCTACTTTGAGGGTAGGCAGACCATCCTACTCCTCACCCCTGCAGACAGAATGGAGGCAGATATGGGGGTGACAGGAAGGCCACTGGGTGAATCTTACGGGTTCCCAGGTTGCAAACCCACCGACAGGGCCCCTTTAGTGTCTATTCCATAAGTAATAAACTCTATTTTTTTCATGGGGCATGGGGCTTGCTGTCAAGGCTAGCATTTGTTGCCCATCTCTAATTCCCCTTGAGAGGGTGATACTTTTTAAAAATTCATTTACAGGATGTGTGTATTTATCATCCATCCCTAATTGCCCGTGAGAAGGTGGTGGTGAGCTGCCTTCTTGAACTGCTGCAATCCATGTGGTGTAGGTACACCCACTGTGCTATTAGGAAGGGAGTTCCAGGATTTTGACCCAGCGACAGTGAAGGAACGGTGATATATTTCCACGTCAGGATGATGAGTGACTTGGAAGGGAAGTTGCAGGTGGTGGTGTTCCCATCTATCTGCTGCCCTTGTCCTTCTAGATGGTAGCGGTCCTGGGCTTGGAAGATGCTGTCTAAGGAGCCTTGGTGAATTCTTGCAGTACATCTTGTAGATGGTACACACTGCTGATCGGTGGTGGAGAAAGTGAATGTTTGTGGAAGGGGTGCCAATCAAGCGGGCTGCTTTGTCCTGGAATGTGTCAAGTTTCTAGAATGTTGTTGGAGCTGCACTCATCCAGACAAGTGGCGAGTATTCCATCACACTCCTGACTTGTGCTTTGTAGATGGTGGACAGGCTATGGGGAGTCAGGAGGTGAGTTACTCACCACAGGGTTCCTAGCCTCTGACCTACTTTTGTAGCCACAGTATTTATACAGCTAGTCCAGTTCAGCTGCCTTCTGGAACTGCTGCAGTGCGCATAGTGTAGATACATCCACTGTGCTGTTAGAGAGGGATCTTCAGATTTTTGACCCAATGACAATGAAGGAATGGTGAATTTCCCCCTCCCCCCAATATTTCCAAGTCAGGATGGTGTGTGACTTGGAGAGGAACTTGCAGGTGGTGGTGGTGTTCCCATGCATCTGCTGTACTTGCCCTTCTAGGTGGTAGAGTTCGCAGCTTTTGAAGTTTCAATCGAAAGAACCTTGGCAATTTGTTGTTGTGCATCCTGTAGATGGCACACACTGCGGCCACTGTGCATCGGTGGTAGAGGGAGTGAAAATTTAAGTTGGTGGGATAGGGCTGCTTTGTTCTGTATGGTGTTGAGCTTCTTAAGAGTTGGAGCTGCACTCAGCCAAGCAAGTGGAGAGTGTTCCATTACACTCCTGAATTGTGCCTTGTAGTTAATGGCCAGACTTTGGGGAGTCAGAGGTGAGTTACATGTTGCAAACTTCTAAGTCTCTGCCCTGCTCTTTTAGCTGCAATATTTGTAAGGCTAATCCAGTTAAGTTTCAGATCAAAGGTAAGCCCCAGGATGTTGATGGTTGGGAATTCAACGAAGGCAATACCATTGAACAGCAAGGGGAAATGATTAGATTCTCTCTTGTTGGAGGTGGTCATTGCCAGGCAATTTGTGGCGTGAATGTCACTTTCCACTTATCAACCCAAACCTGTCAAGTTGCAGTAAGTTTTAAACCTTAAAGCATATTCGGATTGTATTTTCTTAAATAAACATTCTTTTTTTTCCTTTGTTCTTGTTAATGCTGTAAAGTCAATGCCAAGGTCTAAGGGACATGATTTGTGTGTTCTTATTCAATTGGTCTGTCAAATGAGACAATAAACTAAGTGCCTGCTGGCCTTCTCTAGGGGGAGCAAGGGTGTTATCCCTCAACCAGCAATACTATAACAATTTATCTAGCCATTTATCTCATTTCTATTTATGAAAGCATGCTGTGCACAATTTGGCTGCTACATTTCCTTAGATTACAATAATTGCTACACATCAAAATTAATTGGTTGTGAGGTGTTTCGGGACATTCCGAGGCCATGAAAGGCTCTATATAAATGCAAATTCCTTTTTTAAAAGAAAGAAAGCTTTTCTCCTTCTGCTTCACTTCTCTGTTGTTTGTTGCCAGTACAGTTGCAATAATCTTGTTCAAACACAATCTCTTTACCTTCCGGGCAATTTAGCAAAGCCAACTTCAGAATATCTACACCATGGGACAACAAACAAGACTTCAGTAAATGGAAGTAAGTTGAAACTGTTCATTAGCAATTTTATTTGGGGCAGAATACAAACTATTTATTCATCATCCCTGTGCTCACTGACTGCATTAGTTCCTGGTCCACCAAAACCTTGATTTTGAAACTTTCACCCTGGTGTCCAAATCCCTCCATGACCTCACCCCACCCTGTGTCTGTAACCTCTTCTAGCCCTACAACCCCCAGAGAACTGTGCACTCCTCCAACTCTGGCCTCTTGTGCATCCCCACTTCCGATGCTCCACCACTGATGACACTGCCTTCAGCCATTTAGGCCCTAAATTCTGGAATTCCTTCCAAATAACATTGTATCTTTCTACCTCATTCTCCTATTTGAAGGTGCGCGTTAAAACCTACCTCTTTTCCAAGCTTTTTGTCACCTGTGCTAATGGATACCTGCCTTTGCCTCGATTTCAATTTGTGTCTGATTACACATCTGTGAAGCATCTTGGGGTATGAAAGACATTATATAAATGCATGTTCACGTTGTTTATGAAAACTAGGTAACTACTTTCCACATTGACCCCTTGCCTATGATTCATGCTAACTCAGTCAGACTCCCAGCATGAATAGTCACTTGCCCACAGTACAAGAGAGTGAGAAGCACCATGAAACTCAATGGACGTAATATCTTCAGAGAGGAGGGGAGAAAACTGTGGAGATAAAATAATGAGATAAAGAATAGTCTCTCAAACACTGCTAAACCTTCAAGAAAAGAAAGCATGGATTGGAAAAAGGCTATTGGTCCATCAAGCTTGTACTTTTCATAGAATCGTAGAATGGTTGCAGCACAGGAGGCCATTTGGCCCATCATGTCTGTGCCAGCTTTCTGAGCAATTCACCTAGTCTTACCCTCACTTTCCCCATAGCCCGGCAAAATTTTTCAGTTCAGCTAATTATCTAAATCTCTTTTGAAATCTTTGATTGAATCTGCCTCCAACACACTCTAAAGGCTGTGCATCCCGGATCCTAACCACTTACACTTTGTAAAAGATTTTCCGCATGTCGCTATTGATTCTTCTTCACCTTAAATCAGTATCCTCTGATTATCAATCCTTCCACCAATAAGAACAGTTTCTTCCTATAAACTTTGTCAAGACCCCTCATGATTTTGAACCCCTCTATGAAATTTCCTTGGAGAACAGATCTAGCTTCTCCAATCTATCCAAGCAAATTGAAGTTCCTCATCCCTGGAACCATGCTTGTGAATGTATTCAGCACCTCTCTAATGCCTTCACATCCTTCCTAAAGCCTGGTGTCCAGAACTGGATACAATACTCCAGTTAGGGCCAAACTAATGTTTGATACAAGTTTATCATAACTTCCTTGCTTTTGTACTCTATGCGCCTATTTATAAAGTCTAGCATCCCGTATGCTTTATTTTCTAAGCCTGCCCTGCCACCTTCAATGATTTGTGCACAAAAACTCCCAGGTCTTTTACTCCGACGCCATGTTAAGAATTATAGACTTTATTCTATACTGCCTTCCCTCATTCTTCCTATCCAAATGTATCACTTCACACTTCCCTGCATTAAATTGAATCTTCCACCTGCCTGCCAATCCATCAGCCTATGTCCTCTTGATGTCTAACTCCAGGATCCTCACAATTTTCAATACTTCCAAGTTCTGTGTCATCCTCAGGGTAATGAAATTTTGCCCTGCACACCAAAGTCTAGGTTATTAATATAGAGCAAGAAAAGCAGTGGTCCTTTTATGGATCCCTGGAGAACCCTACTATATAACCTGCCTCCAGTCTAAAGAAACAACCATTCATCACTACTCTCTGTTTCCTGTCACTCAGCCAACTTCATATCCGTGCTGCCATAGTTCATTTTATTCCATGGGTTTTAACTTTGCTGACAAGCCTGTTATATGGTACTTTATCAAATGCCTTTCGGAAGTCCATGTACACCATGTCAACCACATTACCTTCATCAATGTTCTCTGTCACCTCACCAAAAAACTCAATCAAGTTAGTTAAACAAAATTTTTCCTTAACAAAGCCATGATGGCTTTAATTAATTGATCCACATTTGTCCAAGTGACTATTAATTTTGTCCCAGATTATTATATCTAAAAGCTTTCCCACCAGCAACGATAAACTGACTGGCCTGTGATTTCTGGGCCTATCCTTACATCCTTTTTTGAACAAGGGCGTAAAATTTTCAATTCTCCACCTCTCTGGCACCACCCATGTATCCAAAGAGGATTGGAAGATTTTGGCCAGTGTCTCTGCATCCGATCTGCTCCTGGTGACTTATCAACTTTAAGTGTAGGCAGCCTTTCTAATTAGCTCCTCTTTTATCAATTTTTAGTTCACCCAGTGTCTCAATCACATCCTATGTCACTTTGGCCTGGTGGTAGCATCTTCTGCCTTGATAAAGACGATACAAAGTTCTCATTTAGAACATCAGCAATGGCCTTTGCCTCAATGTGTGAAAGTTCTTTTTAGCCCCTAATCAGCCCCACTTCTCCTTTCACTACCTTTTTACTATTTATATGCTTATAGAATTGGATTTCCTTTTATGTTAGGGGAGATGGTGGCATACTGGTACCATCACTGGACTAGTAATCCAGAGGCCAAGGGGACTTGAGTTCGAATCCATGACAGGTGGTTGAATTTAATTCAATAAAAATCTGGAATTAAAAGTCTAATGATGACCATTTTTGATTGTTTTATGCGTGACTCCAGGCCCAAAGCAATGTGGTTGACTCTTAAATGCTCTCTGAAATGGCCTAGCAAGCCGTTCAGTTGTATCAAACCACTCTGAAGTCTATGAGGAATGAAACTGGATGGACCATTCAGCATCGACCTAGGCATCGGCAATGACAACAGCAAACTCAGCCCTGTTAACCCTGCAAAGTCCGCCTTACTAACATCTGGGGGCTTGTGCCAAAATTGGGAGAGCTGTCTCACAGACTAGGCAAGCAACAGCCTGACATAGTCATACTCACGGAATCATACTTTACAGACAATGTCCCAGACCACCATCACCATCCCTTGGTATCACCTGTCCCACTGACAGGACAGACCCAGCAGAGATAGCAGCACAGTGGTATACAGTCGGGAGGGAGTTGCCCTGGGAGTCATCAACATCGACTCCGGACCTCATGAAGTCTCATGGCATCAGGTCAAACACGGGCAAGGAAACCTCCTGCTGATTACAACCTACCTCAGCTAATGAATCAACGCTCCTCCATGGTGAACACCACTTGGAGGAAGCACTGAGGGTGACAAGGGCGCAGAATGCACTCTGGTTGGGGGACTTCAATGTCCATCACCAAGAGTGGCTCGGTTGCACCACTGCTGACTGAGCAGGCCGAGTCCTAAAGGACATAACTGCTAGACTATGTCAGTGGCAAGTGGTGAGGGAACCAACCAGAGAGAAAAAGATACTTTTTATTTTATTAATTGGATGTGGGCATCACTGGCCAGGCCAGCATTTATTACCCATCCTTAGTTCAGAGGGCATTTAAGAGTCAACCACATCTGGAGTCACATGTAGGCTAGACCAGGTAAGGACAGCAGGATTCTTTCCCTAAAGGACATTAGTGAACCAGATGGGTTTTTACAACAATTGACAATGGTTTCATGGGCATCATTAGACTTTTAATTCCAGATTTTTAATGAATTCAAATTCCACCATCTGCTTGGATTCAAGCCCAGGTTCCCAGATCATTACCCTGGGTCTCTGATTATGAGTTCAGCGACAATACCACTACGCCATCGCCTCCCCCTTGACTGCATCCTCACCAGGTGCATTTGTCCATGATAGTATCGGTATGAGTGACCACTGCACAGTCCTTGTGGAGATCCGTCTTCACATTGAGGATACCCTGCATCGTGTTGCACCACCACCATTCTAAGAGGGATAGACTTCGAACAGGTCTAGCAACTCAAGAATGGGCATCCATGAGGCTCTGTGGGCCATCAGCAGCAGCAGAATTGTGCTCAATCACAATCTGTAACTTCATAGCCCGGCATATCCCCCACTCTACCATTACCACCAAGCCAGGGGATCAACCCTGGTTCAATGAAGAGTGCAGGAGGGCATGACAGGAGTAGTACCAGGCATACCTAAAAATGAGGTGTCAACCTGGTGAAGCTACCAAACAGCGTAAGCAGCATGTGATAGACAGAGCTAAGCAATTCCATAGCCAATGGATCAGATCTAAGCTCTGCAATCCTGCCACATACAAGCTCTGCAGTCCTGCCACATCCAGTCATGAATGGTGGTGGACAATTAAACAACCCACTGGAGGAGGAGGCTCCACAAATATCCCCATCCTCAATGATGGGGGAGCCCAGCACATCAGTGCAAAAGATAAGGCTGAAGCACTTGCAACAATCTTCAGCCAGGAGTGCCAAGTGTATGATCCATTTCGGCCTCCTCCACAGGTCCCCAGCATCACAGATGCCAGTCTTCAGCCAATTTGATTCACTTCACGTGATATGAAGAAATGTCTGAAGGTACTGGATACTGCAAAGGCTATTGGCCCTGACAATATTCCGGCAATAGTACTGAAGGCTTGTGCTCCAGAACTTGCCGCACCCCTAGCCAAGCTGTTCCAGTACAGCTACAACACTGGCATCTACCCTGCTATGTGGAAAATTGCCCAGGTATGTTCTGTACACAAAAAGCAGGACAAATCCAACCGGGTCAATTACCGCCTTATCAGTCTACTTGTGATCATCAGTCAAGTGATAGAAAGGATCATTCACAGTGCTGTCAAGCAGCACTTGCTTAGCAATAACCTTCTCGCTGACATTCAGTTTGGGTTCCACCAGGATCACTCAGCTCCTGACCTCATTACAGCCTTGGTTCAAACATGGACAAAAAAGCTGAACTCCAGAAGTGAGGTGAGAATGACTGCCCTTGAATCAAGGCAGCATTTGACCGAGTGTGGCATCAAGGAGCCCTAGCAAGGCTGGAGTCAATGGGAATAATCAGAAATACTCTCCACTGGTTGGAGTCATACCTAGCACAAAGAAAGATGGTTGTTGTTGTTGGAGGTCAATCATCTCAGTCCCAGGACATCACTGCATGGGTTCCCCAAGGTAGTGTCTTAGGCCCAACCATCTTTGGCATCTTCATCAATGTCCTTCCTTCCATCATAAAGTCAGAAGTAGGGATGTTCACTGATGATTGCATAATGTTCAGCATGATTCGCAACTCCTCAGATAATGAGGCAGTCCATGTCCAAATGCAGCAAGACCTGGACAATATCCAGGCTTGGGCTGACAAATGACAAGTAACATTTGTGCCACACAGGTGCCCGGCAATGACCATCTCCAACAAGAGAGAGTCTAACCATCGCCCCTTCACATTCAATGGCATTACCATCGCTGAACCCCCCACTGTCAACATCCTGGGGGTTACCATTGACCAGAAACTGAACTGACTAGCCATATAAATACTGTGGCTACAAAAGCAGGTCAGAGGCTAGGAATAGTGCGACGAGTAACCCACCTCCTGACTCCCCAAAGCCTGTCCACCATCTACAAGGCACAAGTCGGGAGTGTGATGGAATATTCTCCACTTGCCTGGATGAATGCAGCTCCAACAACACTCAAGAAGCTCAACACCATCCAGGACAAAACAGTCTGCTTGGTTGGCACCATATCCACAAACATTCACTCCCTGTAACATCGACCAACAGTGGCAGCAGTGTGTACCATCTACAAGATGCACTGCTGTAACTCACCAAGGCTCCTTAGTCAGCACCTTCCAAACCCACAACTGCTACTATCTAGAAGGACAAGGGCAGCAGATGCATGGGTACACCAACACCTGGAAGTTCCCTTCCAAGCCACTCACCACCCTGACTTGCAAATGTATCTCTGTTCCTTCACTGTCACTGGGTCAAAATCCTGGAACTCCCTAACAGCACTGTGGGTGTACCTCACCACATGGACTGCAGCGGTTCAAGAAGGCAACTCACCACCACCTTCTCAAGGGCAGTTAGGATGGACAATAATGCTGGCCTAGCCAGCAATAAACACATCCCACGACTGAATAATAAAAAAGTTACCAGTTTCTTCTCATACTCTCTCTTTTCTTCTCTTATTTCTTTTTTCATTTCCCCTCTGAAGTTTCTGAAGGTTCTGTATTCAGCCTGGTTCTCATTGATATTTTCAGCCTGACGTCTGTCATTTGCATCCTTTTTCTACTTCATCTTACTCTCTACCTCTTTTGTCACCCAGGGAGATCAGGCTCTGTTTGTCCTGCCTTTTCCCCTTGTGGGAATGTACCCCAGCACTATTTGAACTATCTCTCCTCTTCAAAGGCAGCCCATTGTTCCACTGTAGTTTTTCTTGCCAAACTTTGATTCCAATTTATCTGGACCAGAGTCATTCTCACCCCATTGAAATTGTCCTTCCTATCATAAGATCATAAGAAATAGGAGGAGGAGTGTGCCATGCGGCTCCTTGAGCCTACTCCACCTTTCAATAAGATAATGGCTGATCTGATTGTGGCCTTAACATCACTTAACTGCCAGCCCCCATTAACACTTGACTCCCTTGTAGATCAAAAATCTGTCTAACTCAAACTTGCATATATTCAATGACCCAGCCATCCCTGCTCTCTGGAGAAGAGAATTTCAAAAATTAATGACCCCCTGAGAGAAGAAATTCCTCTTTATCTTTGTATTAATTAGGAGACCTTGTATTTTTAAACTGTGCTCCCTAGTTCTAGATTCCCCACAGCATCTACTGTCAAGAATATTTTGTGTTTCAATAAGATCACTCTTCATTCTTCTAAACTCCAATGGGTATAGGCCTAGCTTGCTCAACATTTCCTCCTAAGGCAACCCTTTCATCTCAGTAATTAACCTAGTCAACCTTGCCTGAGCTGCTTCCAATGCAAGCTCCCTCAAGAATCACAGAAAAAAGACTCATGTCAAAGCTTCATGCAGAGAATGGCTGTTGCCTACTTTGTTCAGTTGAAACAGGCACAACGTGTGTACATGGTCTTCCTGTTTGCAAAGAACAGGGCCCTGTGTATTAATATATGTAGCTTCCAGCACATGTAAGTGAGCCACACTGCGAGCTGAACTGATAATCTTAAATTGGTTGTCAGTGTAATTCTTAGCACTCAAGATTGTTTAGCAATATTTTCCAATCACGGAAACACACCTAATGTTGGACACTGTGTTTTGAGTTTTGCAAGCATGGGCTGGTTGGGTATGGTCAGTACTTTGTCTGTTGTGAACAGCTGACGGGACATGCTGTTTGATACGATCTGCCAGTCTTTGGGACATACAGCCTACCTAGCGTCGCACTGGCACTGAAAGCTCCCTCCTTAAGTAAGGAGACCAAAACTGTACATTACTAATTATTTTTCCTCTGAATTCCTCTTTGTTTCCAAAGCTAAACTAACTCTTATGGTACTATGATCGTGCTAATTTTAACTTTGGAATATGAATGCCTACATAAAATAATTTCAAGGAAGATACCAGACCCTAAACATTTCCATATTTTATACAGCTTGTGGCTGCAGATCGTTATTCTCCGGTAGAATTGTTGGTGGGACAAACTCCATGAAAGGTGAATGGCCTTGGCAGGTTAGCCTCATGCTTCGTGGATCACACGTCTGTGGTGCCTCCATCATCTCTGACAGATGGCTCATCTCTGCAGCTCATTGCTTTACGAAGTAATTATTAAGGTTTTTATTTATACATGCTTATACGCACAAAGGGCAGGTTTTGTACAGATAATTGAGCCTCATCTTAATTATGAAGAGGTTCTCCCTGCCTTGCACCATAATTTTGGAAGATCATTATTGGAAAAACTCTGTATATGCCAGTGAAAGGTCATTTGCACTACTTCTCTGCCATTTCTGTCAATGTCCAATTGAAGTTAGAGCAGGAAACCAGGAGAACTCCCTGTAATATTTCCAGGTCAACATGCCTAATTGTTGTTTTGGTGCGGTCATTGACAGTATAGTCTAGATGAACTGAGACAATGGGCTAGTCAGATTCAGGAAATAAACTTTGCACTGGTTTTCCCAGTGAAGTAGGCCCTTTAGCTTTGTTGAAACTAAATGTTGACTAAAACTGCAACCAAGACACAATTAACCTGTACTTTCATCACAGAATGTCGATGTACTGCTGAGATAAAAGGAAAATAAATTAGAAAAGTGGTTTTACTGTCCATCCATCCAAGGCACTTCTTTATTGTGACCAACTCTTTCATTTTCATTTGCAAGTGTCTGAATTCCACTTGGTCCTGGTTAAGGGTATAAAATCTTAAGATTGGGAAGGTGACTAGAAAATTTGATTGTAAATACATAAGAACCTAAAATATGGTACATAAAAAGCTTCCTGTTTTATTTTGGCATTGTAATATCCTAACTATTAAATGAATTCATGCTAAAATATTAGCAACCAAAGTTTTTGGCCTCAGTCTAGACTTTTCTATTTTTCTTTCTACAAGGATTTTTTAAATTATTAGAATTTTAAAGCATAGCCTGAAGTCATGGGTGGAATCGGCACGGGTTTGCATTCAGTGTGCTGGTGGGTGGGACAAAGAATGTTTTTCCCTTCGGCTGCAATGGCGGCTTTTCACACTATATCGTCCCAATCCCACTTCAGTAATCACGCATTCTGCCGTCATCTCAGGCCTTCAGTAAACTGGGTGTCATATTTACAAGCCACCCCTGCAAAAAACTAACACTCTTCAAGGGATAAGAAGCTGCTGCAAAGTCATGGCTGCCAAAGGGAGGAAACATGCTGCGCCCAGATTTAGCGACACCTCCCTCAAGCGTCTACTGGATGCAGTGGAGGCCCGCTGTGAAATCCTTTACCTCCACTCTGGGCAAAGGCCAGCAAGCAAGATCACCAATTCAGCATGGGAGATGGCGGCAGCAGTGGTCAGTGCCAATGCCCTGCAAAGGAGGACAGCCAGCCAGGGTTGAAAGAGGATGAATGGTCTCACCCGTTCCGCCAGGATGAGCCACTCTTCTCATCATTCTCAACTCACACACTCTCAAACCCATCACACATCCATAAATATCTCACACCTCAAGGGACACTCCGCTAACTCTCACACACACCCTCACATCTCCATCAGGCTCATACCCTCTCGAGCTTGTGTCCTCATCGCATCCATGGCTACACTCACCACACAAACATTCCACGCAGTGCCATGTGTCCTGCTCACATTCTCTCTATCCGTTTTCATGCAGGAGAAGCTGGCTCACAACAGCAGGGAGACATCACAAACTGGTGGTGGAGTGGCCCATATTAGACCCCTCACTCGCTTTGAGGAGCATGCCATCGCGCTGATTGGTGAGGACGTGGACCCTGCCTGCGGCGACATTGAGGTCAGCAGCGAACATCCACATGAGGATCCTGCACCACATCATCCATCTTTCTAAATAAATGTGGGTGCTCTCTCTCTCCTGCTTTTGACTCTGCTGCCATGCACTAATCATTTCTACTTTGGTTCATGACGAGCTCTATCACACGACCGACACCCTCAGCCAGCCAGTCCTTCAACTTCATCTAGGTCCTCACCTCTAGCCAAGAGGACACATTCTCCATTGAAGAGCTGGAAATAAGCAACCTGGTAGACCCGTCACAGCGCTTACCCACACCCTGCACCAGCGCAGAGACACACACCTCGGTGGGACCTGGATCTAGAGCAGGCTTGGGTTCACAATCTGGTGGTGACCACACGGACACATGTCCGCAGCGGAAGGAGGCAGGTTCATGCGAACTCCCCGGAACTCGGAAGGCTCCTGGGGAAGAGACATCTGTGAGTTCCGAGTCAGATGACGAGCCTCTGGATTCGGCCTTCCAATTCACTGTGGAGAGTTAGCAGAAGGTAGGTGAATATCACGCAGAGCTGCTGAAGCCCTCAACAGAGTGGCACGCGAGTTGGAGGAGTGTGTCTGTCTGTTCCCTGATGAAGTGGTGCCCACATATGTGCGTATCGAGGTCTCCATGGGAAGGATGGCAGACACCATAGAGACCCTGGCCCAGCAGAATGTGGGGATGTGCACGGACCTGCATTCCATCATGGTAGCCATGGGTGAGTTCCTGCAGTGGCAACGCGAGAGGGGAACGGGGCACCTCGACATCCATCCAGGTGTTCCTTCTCCTCAAGGAGTCAGGCCAAGGCCTTTGGGCACCCGAAGGGAGGAGGAGCGGGTATACAGGCGGCGATGCAGCTACCTCAATATGTCTGAGGTACAATGCCGAAGGAGGCTCCCCCTCTCAAGGGAGACCATGAGCTCCATCTGTCAGATGATCGGGCCTGAGATCAGCTCCGACTGTGTGGGTGGACACCCCATGCCAGTGGATCTGAAGGTCACGGCTGCCCTCAACTTCTTTGCCTCCGGCTCTTTCCAGGGGTCAGTGGGGGATCTGTGTGGACTCTCCCAATCAGCTGTCCACAGTTGCTTGAAGCTGGTGACAGAAGTTCTGTTCAGACGAGTGCTGATCTTTATTCTTTACCGTATGGATGAGGCCAGCCAGATTGAGCAGCCAGAGGCATTGCAGCAATTGCTGGGATCCCCCGCATCCAGAGTGTATTCAACTGCACACCTGTGGCCATCAAGGTGCCAGCGGGTCAGCCGGGTGCCTTCATCAACAGGAAGGGATTCCACTCCATGAACGTGCAGATAGTGTGTGACCACAGGGTACATATTCTGCAAGTCTGTGTAAGGTACCCTGGCAGCTCCCATGACGCGTACATCCTGAAACGCTCCCAGTGCTCCAGCCCGAATGGATGGATGGCTGCTGGGTGACAAGGGCTATCCATTGAAAAGGTGGCTCATGACGCCTCTCGGCTACCCAAGAACAGAGTCAGAGTAGCGTTATAATAGGAGTCATGCCTCCACAAGGGCGGTGATAGAGAGGACCATAGGGCTTCTCAAGATGCGCTTCCGATGCTTGGACTGTTCAGGGGGTGCACTAAAATACCCACCAGAGTGGGTGTCACTGATAGTGATTGCATGCTGCGCTCTCCACAATCTGGCACTGGCAAGAGGGGACCCACTGAAGGAAGAGGATCTTGACACAGCTGCAAAGGCCACAGATGGTGAGTCAGAAGAGGAGCACGGTGAGGAGAACACTGAGGGTGTGAAGGCAGACCTTGGCAACCTCCAGGGAGGCAGGGACACCAGGGACCCCTTGATCCAAAGCTCCTTCAATTAGGCTAACAATGATCTGCTTCCACCTCATGCCAAGGCTGCCACCCCCATCTTGGATATCTGAAATGACCCTTTCATTTGCACCCAAAGTCCACTCAATGCCTGTGCAATAAAGTATCCAGCCACTCACGTCCAGGATTACAGACTGGCGTACCCTGCATCAGAAAGAAAAAAGATGAAGCATACTCAGGCCATCAGAACCAAAGTAAATTTAATGTTATTGTCACATTGAAAGCATAATGATATTCCCATTACTGGTGTTGCTGTCCACAACAGCAAACATATAAGCCAAAAATGAATGAACAGAAAATCACCCGTGAACTGTCCCAAGTGCTACGTCTTGGTGTTCCCCCTCACTGGCGCCGGCATTGGAGACAGATTGATGACTCTGCTATCTTGTTAGCCTTGATGACCTTGGCGGTTGTCCTCTGGCCAGTGGATCCTGTGCTGGCCCCACGGCTGGCATCTCCCTAGTCATCGCAGCCTCATCAGATGCCACAGTCATTGGTGGAGGGGCAGAGGAGCTGCCGACATCATCCAGAGCGCCCTGAGAGGAGCCCGCAGAGACGACAAACAACTCATGTGTCAACGTGAGTTCGCTCTGGACCTCCCTGCTCACTATTGATAGATAGGTGCCTGGCTGGGATACTGGGTGCCTCATCAATCTCCCACACTGGCGCTGACCACCTGAGGTCATTGCCTCTGTGAGGCCTTGCAGGTCCGAGTGCAACCCCAGGAACACCTGATTCTGTCCCTGGAGCTGCCTGTCCATGAGAGTCGCCACTCTCTCAATGGAGGAGGCAGTGCGCTCGGTCATGAGGGTCAACGCAGTGCTCATGCTCCATATGGACTCCTCCACAACGGAGACCATGGCACGCATACCCTCATGGATCTCTGCCAGATCCTCCCGCACATCTCACCAGACATCCAGCATCTGCCGCCTAATGGTTGACTCCAGAGGCTCATCATCTGCCTTTGACTCGGCATCATCCTGATCCCCAATAGTCCTCCGACTGCTGGTGCCCTGGGCACGCTCTGACTCCGCCTGCACCTCAAGCGAGTGTGAAGTGGCCTCACCAATGTGCACTGACATTTTAGCCGTTGATCTAATGCCCACCGAGATGCTGGTATTTGCACTGGTGCCTGGTTCAGAGAGTGGATGTGACACAGGTGCATATGAAGCTCCGGCGTTAGGGGTGGCTATTCGGGGTCCAGGGAGTGCGTGTGTGCTGGTGAATCTAAGGCAGAACAAGGCTGTGTCATTAGTTAAAGTAATCACACTGTCACTGTGCATGCCAGGCACCCTGGTGAGACAATGGCGATCTGTATCATGGTGCCATTGTCTTTCAATGTTGAATGGGGTCTCCAGGTTTGAGGCTCACATCAATGACGAGATTACACAAGAATGGTTGCACAATCTGAAACTCTCACCTCTGTGCACTGCGCTCTTACCATCGCCTGGCACCCCTGCCTCTCCACGCCCGGTTACACATGGAGTGTGCCGGCTTTCCAGCTCAGGGGCGTTCTGCTCAAACCTGGTGAGCAGCAGCAGGTTGGGCATGCCTCCGGCTGTCTGTGACCTCGCTGATTGGTTATGGCTTGTCTTCTCCTGAAATAATAAAGGAGCATTGATTAGGGATGCCATGGCATAGTGGTATTGTCGCTAGTGGTATTGTTGCTGGACTAGTAACCCAGAGACCCAGGGTAATGCTCCGGGGTTCCGGGTTTGAATCCCACCCCAGAAGATGGTGGAATTTGAATTCAATAAATATCTGGAATTAAAAGTCTAATGATCAACATTGTAAAAACCCATCTGGTTCACTAATGCCCTTAAGGGAAGGAAATCTGTTGTCCTTATCTGGTCTGGCCTACATGTGAGTCCAGATCCACAACAGTGTGGTTTTCTCTTAAATGCCCTCTGAAATGGCATGGCAAGCCACCTGTTGCACTGGAAACGTCAAGGGCATTCTCAGCCCTGCCAACCCTGCAAAGTCCTCCTTACTAACATCTGGGGGCTAGTGCCAAATTTGGGAGAGCTGTCTCACAGACTAGACAAGCAATATCCTGACATAGTCATCCTCACGGAATCATATCTTATAGAAAGTGTCCCAGACACCACCATCACTTTCCCTGGGTATGTCCTGTCCCACCAGCAGGATAGACCCAGCAGAGGTGGCGGCACAGTGGTAAACTCGGGAGGGAGTTTCCTTAAGAGTCCTCAAAATCAACTCTGGACCCCATGGAGTCTTATGGCATCAGGTCAAACATGGGCAAGGAAACTGCCTGTTGATTACCACATACCACCACCCCCCTCAGCTGATGAATCAGTGCTCCTCCATGTTGAACACCATTTGGAGGAAGCACTGAGGGTGGCAAGGGCTTAAAATGCACTCTGGGTGGGGGATTTCAACATCCATCACCAAGAGTGACTCAGTAGCACCACTACTGACCGAGCTGTCCGAGTCCTGAAGGACATAACTGCCAGACTGGGCCTGCGGCAGGTGGTGAGGGAACCAAGAAGATACTTGATCTTATCCTCACCAACCACCCTGTTGTAAATGCATCTGTCCATGACAGTATCAGTAGGTGTGACCACCACACAGTCATTGTGGAGACGAAGTCCCGCCTTCACATTGAAGATACCCTCCATCGTGTTGTGTAACACTACTACCGTGCTAAATGGGATAGATTTCGAACAGATCTAGCAACTCAAGACCGAGCATCCATGAGGCGCTGTGGGCCATCAGCAGCAGCAGAACTGTATACAACCACAATCTGTAACCTCATGACCCGGCATATCCCCCACTCTATCATTACCATCAAGCCAGGGGATCAACCCTGGTTCAATGAAGAGTGCAGGAGGGCATGTCAGGAGCAGCACCAGGCAGATCTAAAAATGAGATGTCAACTTGGTGAAGCTATAACACAGGACTACTTGCGTGCCAAACATCATAAGCAGCAAATGATAGACAGAGCCAAGCGATCCACAACCAATGGATCAGATCTAAGTTCTGCAATCCTGCCACATCTAGTCGTGAATGGTGGTGGACAATTAAACAACTCACTGGAGGGGGAGGCTCCACAAAATATCTCCATCCTCAATGATGGAGGAGCCAAGCACATCAGTGCATTTGCTACAACCTTCAGCCAGAAGTGATGAGTAGATGATCCATCTCGGCCTCCTCTGGAGGTCCGCAGCATCACCGATGCCAGTCTTCAGCCAATTCGATTCGCTCCACGTAGCATCAAGAAATGGTGGAAGGCACTGGATACTGCAAAGGCCATGTGGCCTGACAATATTCTGGCAATAGTACTGAAGACTTGTGCTCCAGAACTTGCCACGTCCTTGGCCAAGCTGTTCCAGTGCAGCTGCAACACTGGCATCTACCCGGCTATGTGGAAAATTGCCCAGGTATGTCCTGTACACAAAAAGCAGGACAAATCCAACCCAGTCAATTACCGCCCCATCAGTCTACTCTTGATCATCTGTAAAGTAGTGGAAGGGGTCATCAACACCGCTATCAGGCGGCACTTGCTTAGCAATAACTTGTTCACTGACGTCCAGTTTGGGTTCCACCAGGGCGACTTAGTTCCTGACCTCATTACAGCCTCAGTTCAAACATGGACAAAAGAGCTGAACTCCCGAGGTGAGGTGAGAGTGACTGCCCCTGACATCAAGGCAGCATTTGACCAAGTGTGGCAGCAAGGAGCCTGAGGAAAACTGGAGTCAGTGGGAATCAGGGGGAAAATTCTCCGCTGGTTGGAGTCATGCCTAGGACAAAGGAAGATGGTTGTGGTTGTTGGAGGTCAGTCATCAGCTCCAGGACATCAATGCAGGAGTTCTTCAGGGTAGTGTCCTCGGCCAAGCCATCTTCAGCTGCTTCATCAATGACCTTCCTTCCATCATAAGGTTAGAAGTGGGGATGTTCGCTGATGATTGCACAATGTTCAGCACCATTCGCGACTCCTCAAATACTGAAGCAGTCCCTGTCCAAATGCAGCAAGACCTGGACAATATCCAGGCTTGGGCTGAAAAGTGGCAAGTAACATTCACGCTACAAAAGTGCCAGACCATCTCCAACAAGAGAAAATCCAGCCATCGCCCATTGATATTTAATGGCATCAACATCACTGAATCCCCCGCTAGCAACATCCTGGAGGTTGCCATTGACCAGAAATTGAACTGGACTAGTCATATAAATACTGTGGCCACAAGAGCAGGCTAGGAATCATGTGACAGGTGACTCACCTCCTGACTCCCCAAAGCCTGTCCACCATCTACAAGGCACAAGTCAGGAGTGTGACGGAATCCTCCCCACTTGCCTGGATGAGTGCAGCTCCCACAACACTCAAGAAGCTTGACACCGTCCAGGAAAAAGCAGCCCGCTTGATTGACACCAAATCCACAAACATTCACTCCCTCTACCACCGATGCACAGTGGCAGCAGTGTGTAACACCTACAAGATGCACTGTGGGAATTCACCAAGGTTCCTTAGACAGCACCTTCCAAACCCACGACCACTACCATCTAGAAGGACAAGGGCAGTACCACTACCTGGAAATTCGCCTCCAAATCACTCACCATCCTGACTTGGAAATATATCGCCATTCCTTCACTGTCGCTGGGTAAAAGTCCTGGAACTCCCTTCCTAACAGCACTGTGGGTGTACCTACATCACATGGACTGCAGTGGTTCAAGAAGGCAGCTCACCATCACCTTGTCAAGGGCAACTAGAGATGGGCAATTATTACTGGTCCAGCCAGCGAAGCCCACATCCCGTGAATGAATAAGTTAAAAGAGAAACTCTACCTGCAGCGCCATTGCGCTCTACCTGAGGCCTGGCCAACCTCAGCTGAGGAACACCTTGCAGGACACATCCGGGTCATGGTCCTCGAGCTACAAGGCACTCAGTCCAAGCAGCCAGGGCTCACACCCTTGGCCAGCTCTGGCATCATTGACAGTTGGCACTCAGACTCTAACACCCCTGGGGTCCACAGGGGGATGGCCGGACCTTAATACTTCTGCACACTGACCCATGCCAACACGGTACACACCTTTCCTGAGCGCAGCAGGTTATTGAGCCTCTTCTGACATTGCATCCATGTGCACCGCACCACATCATGGTTTCTAACCACTGCTGCAACCTCCTCCCATGCCCTCTTTGTGAGGAGGTGTGATGGCCTCCTCCACCCATCTCTGGGGGCAAGGAGGTCCCTCCTGGCAGCCACCTCCTCCAGGAGGACCGCGAGGCACTCACCCGAAAAGCGAGGAGTCGAGTGCCCACCCAACCTGCCCTCCTGCCTGCGTGTCCAGCCACACTTGACTCCATTACTTGGATGTTAAAGACACAGAGAAGACGTTGTTCTGTGGCAGCCTTTCAGAGGCTGCCTAGGCCATTTTTAAACCAGCCGATGGGCACCTGTCCTGCCCACTCCTTCCCGACCAGTGGCCTGCCAGCGTGAAATCGCGGTCGAGGGCTGATTATGGGCAGCGGGCCGTTTCCTGGCCTCTCCCGGGCTCGCCAACCATGCCCATCCGCTGACCTCAAAATTCTGGCCAGAAAGTGGAGCCTAGACAGCTGAATGCCTAGGCAGTGGTGAGGTCAATGGGATGGATATGGAATAGGATGGTTCAAAGTAATGGAGGCAGAGAAACAGAGAGGGAGTTGTAGTTAGGAAAAGGTGAAGCTAAGGAGCAGCTTAAACACAAGGCTGAGAACTTAAATTTGAGGTAGGGGAGGATTTGAAAACCTATAAAGCTATAGGGTTGGGTCGGTAACCAGAGGACACTGGTCAGGTGAGCAGGAAAGTAACAAAAGGAGTTCAGTCCAGAAGTGTGAGGTAAATATTTTGGGAAGTGCAAACAATGAATGGTAGGTTACTGAAAAGGAAAGATTAGATAGGCAGGAGTTGTTTCTTTGGAGTAGGAGAGAGGTGATTTAATTGAGGTGCATAAAATTTTGAGGGCTGAGATAGAGTACAGGAAGGACTGATTTCCATTCACAATGAAGTCAACAGCCAGGGAATAATTTAAAGTAAAAACAGAAAATGCTGGAAAAACTCAGCAGGTCTGACAGCATCTGTGGAGAGAGAAACAGAGTTAACGTTTCGAGTCTGTGTGACTCTTCTTCAGAGCAAAAGAGAAGTAGAAATGTGATGGAATTTATACTGTTTAAGGGGGGTGGAGCAGGTAAAGCAGGACAGAAGGCCAGCGATAGATCGGGGCTAAGGAGAGATTGACAAAGATGCCATGGACACAAGACAAAGGGGGTGTTAATGGTAGTGGTGATGACTAAAGAAGGTGCTAATAGTGGCATAAAGGTAAGAAAGCAGAATGTGTTAATAGCAGAACAAGGGTCAGCACTCTGAAAGAAAAACATAGAACAAGTGACAGATGGCCCTTTTGGGGATGAGGGTGGGGGGAGGAGGTGGTGGTTGGGTAAAAAGGTTAGAAAAAGGGATAAAAAAAGGGATAGAACAATGAATAAATGAATAAAAATAAAAATAAGTGAATAAAAAAATAAAAATAAATTTTAAAAATGGGATTAAAAAAGGGGTGAAAATAGAAGTGAGAGTTCATGGTTTGAGGTTGTTGAACACAATGTTAAGTCCGGAAGGCTGTAAAGTGCCTAGTCGGAAGATGAGGTGCTGTTCCTGCAGTTTGCGTTGAGCTTCACTGGAACAATGCAGCAGGCCAAGGACGGACATGTGGGCATGAGAACAGGGTGGAGTGTTGAAATGGCAAGCGACAGGGAGGTCTGGATCATGCTTGCGGACAGACCGAAGGTGTCCCGCAAAGCGGTCACCCAGTCTGAGTTTGGTCTCCCCGGTGTAGAGGAGACCACATTGGGAGCAGCGAATGCAGTAGACTAAATTGAAGGAGGTGCAAGTGAAACGCTGCTTCACCTGAAAGGAGTGTTTGGGATCTTGGACGGTGAGGAGGGAGGAGGTAAAGGGGCATGTATTGCACCTTCTGCGATTGCATGGGAAGGTGCCGTGGGAAGGGGATGAGGTGTTGGTGGTAATGGAGGAGTGGACCAGGGTGTCTCGGAGGGAATGGTCCCTATGGAATGCTGACCGTGGGGGGTGAGGGGAAGATGTGTTCAGTGGTGGCATCATGCTGGATTTGGCGGAAATGGTGGAGGATGATTCTTCGAATGCGGAGGCTGGTGGGGTGAAAAGTGAGGGCAAGGGGGTCCCTATCATGGTTCTGGGAGGGAGGGGAAGGGGTGAGGGCAGAGGCATGGGACATGGGTTAGACATGATTGAGGGTTGTCAATCACAGTGTGGGGGAACCTCGGCTAAGGAAGAAGGAAGACATGTCAGCAGCGCCATTTTGGAAAGTGGCATCATCGGAACAGATGCGACGGAGATAAAGAAACTGAGAGAATGGGATGGAGTCCTTACAGGAAGCAGAGTGTGAGGAGCTGTAGTCGAGGTAGCTGTGGGAGTCGGTAGGCTTGTAATGATTATTGGTGGACAGTCTATCACCGGAAATGGAGACAGAGCGGTCAAGGAAGGGAAGGGAAGTGTCAGAGATGGACCATGTGACGGTGATAGAAGGGTGGAAATTGAAAGCAAAATTGATAAATTTTTTCAGGTCCCGACAAAAGCATGAAGCAGCAGCGAAACAGTCATCAATAGTTCTAGGAGGGGGCCTGAGTAGGACTGGACCAAGGAATATTCCACATATCCCATAAAGAGACAGGCATAGCTGGGACCCTCCATAAAGAGACAGGCATAACTAGGATTTAAAGTAATTGGCAGAAGGATTAGAGGTGACTTGGGGAGAATATTTTTCACCTGAAGGGCTGTGGGGATCTGGAAATCACTGTCTGTAAGTGTGGTAGGAGAAGAATCCCTCATTGCAATTTAAAAATTCTTGGATATGCAGTTAACATACTGGGCTATGGACCAAGAGCTGGAAAGTGGGATTCAGCTGAATAACTCTCCTTTTGGACAACACAAATACAATGGGCCAAATGGCCTCCTTTCATGTTGGAAAATTTCTGTGGGCAGAATTTTGCCCTTGGCAGGTGGGCTCGGTGGGGGTGGTCGGGAAGCCGACCACCACCAGCGATCGGGACCAGGCCACAGTTTCACACTGGCAGGCCAACTAAGGCCCACCCAGCGTGAAACACGAGTGGCAGCCCTGAGCTGCCTGTGCAGGTGGGGGATGAAGGCTAGCGGGCCGAGCCTGAACTTTCCGCATGCGTGCGAGTGAGCACTGCATAACCTCCCTGAGGCATGGAGCTGCCCCAGGGAGATGAAGCGTTTTTAAAAAAGAAAATGAAGAAAATAAAAATATAATAAAACATGTCCCCTCATGAGCAGGGACATGTTATTAATTACATTTTAGAACTTTTATTTTATTATTATTTGCTTTTGGAAACCTGATCCACAGATGGGGTGAGGTTTCCAAAAAGCATGCAAAGGCCGCTTGGACTTTTCACCTGCCCAGGTTGGATGGGCAGTGAAAAAATTAATTTAATTGATTATTTAATGGCCTTAACAGGCCTTTTAATTGTCGGCAGGTGCACTGCTGACCCCGCCGCGCGCCCGCCGACCAAACTACCGCGTGACTGCGCATTGACGTCGGCACGCTCTATCGATGTCAATACGCGTCATTTCACTGCCCAATGCGTCTATAATGATCAGGAATGCGCTCCTGAAAAGATATTGGAAGCAGGTTCAATGGTATCTTTCAAAAGGGAATTGCATATAAACCAGCAAAGGGAACCTTTACAGGGTTATGGAAAAAGTGAGGAAAGGAAGCAATTAGGCCATTCTTTCAAAAAGACACAATGGACTGAAAGGCCTCCTCCTGTGCTGTAAGATTCTGTAATTCTCAAGAGCCAGTATAGGTGAGTTGACATTTATATAGCGTAGAGGTGGGAACGAGGATGTTGGTGTAATTGAGTTTGGTCCTATAACAAAGGCATAAATGAGGGTGTCAGCAGTAAATGGACTTTGGTAAGGTAAGAGGTGAGCAACCTTATAGAGATGGCTATTAGCAGCCTTTGTGGTGTAGAGGATATAGAGTCAGAAGGTCAGCTCAAGATTAAACAGGAAATACAGATTGAACGGAAATTTTTTCTGTGTGATTGACATTATGTTTATTCATGTTTGTTTAAAGTTCATATGCCAATCCTTCAGCCTGGAAAGCTTTAATGGGATCACGTATTATTGGACAAGGTATATCCAGAAACATCAGAAGAATCCATACCCACCCCAACTACAGCATTCCAATTCACTCTAACAATGACATTGCAGTTCTGGAGCTTTCCTTCCCCCTCATCTTCAATGACTTCATCCAGCCAGTTTGTCTCCCCTTGAATAGTACAGTCTTCCCTGTTGGTCAAAGCTGCACAATCACAGGATGGGGGACGCTTGCCTATCAAGGTTAGATATTGGCTTTATTCTGACATCAGTTGAATCATTCAACTTTTTTGCAATGTAGCTGGAACTGCTGTTTTCCTAACTGTTCATATTTTAGTGTTTATTTCTTGCTTCAAGTACAGCAAATGTGTCTGATACAATAAATCATCACCTTTGTCCCTGTTAATCTTACCAGCTAACAGTCCATGGCGTTGCCTGTAGTCAATTGACCAGTATGTTTTTTTTCAGAAACGGTAGCATCGTGGTTATGCTACTGGACTAGTAATCCTGAGGCCTGGACTAATGCTGCAGAGACACCGGCCAGAATGTTTCCCTCGTTGGGCGGGCTCCGCGGGAGTGGTCGGCGGCCTGTGATCGGCTCCGCTCCACGATTTCATGCGGGGAGGCCAATTAAGGCCCGCCCTGCATGGATCGCGAGCGGCAGCGCTGAGCACTACCTGTGCGGGTTGGGGGGAGAAGGGAGAGCGGGCCAAGCTCGCAGTTCGCGCATGCACGCGATAGAGCGCTTCAATCTCCCTGAGGCAAGGAACAGCCTCAGGGAGATTGAAGCGCTTTTTAAAAAAATCAATGAAGGCAGTAAAAATGTTAAAAAAACATGTCCCCTCATGTGACTCTGTCATGAGCTGGGACATTTTTTAATTCAAAAATAAAGTTTTCAGTTAATGTTTATTTGCTTTAGGAAACCTCATCCCAGGTTTTTGTGACAATCCATGGATGAGGTTTCCTAAAAAACGTAAAGGCTGATTGGCCTTTTCGCCTGCCCGCCAACCGTAATGTTGAACGGGCAACGTAAATTTGATTTTAATAAGCCTGTTAATGGCCTTAATGGGCCTTTTAATTATTAGTGGGCGCGCAGCCAACTCCGGCGCACTTGCCGAACGAAATATCGTGTGAGTGCGCGATGATATTGGGACGTATGCCTGACGTCATCGTGCATCATATTACTTTCAGGCGTGTCGGGCGCAAAATTCTGCCCATGAGTTCAAAACCGACCATGGCATCTAAATTGTATTGATTGATTTAATCTAGAATAAAAAGATAGTTTCAGAAATAGAGACTATATTGCTACTGGATTGTCACAAAAACCTGTCTGATTTACTTACATCCTAAAGTGAAGGAAAGCTACCATCCTTACCAGGCCTATCCAAATGTGACTCCAGACCCATGGCACTGTTGTAGACTCTTAACTGCACCCTGAAATGGCCACTCAGTTGTATTAAACCGTTACAAAAAGCAATCAAGTAACAATAAAACCAGAAGGACCACCCTGGGATTTATATTTATGGAATAACAAAAGCACATTCAGGCCCAGTTAACCTCCAAATTCACTAACATCGGTGACTTGTGGCTAAAGTTAGAAGAGCTGTCCCACTGACTAGTCAAGCAACAACCTGACATAGTCATACTTACAGAATTATACCTTTCAGCTAGTGTCCCAGACTCTTCCTTCACCATCCCTTGGTATGTCCTGTCCACCAACAGCACAAATCCACCAGAAGTGGTGCACAATGTGTGCGGGAGGGAGGGAGTGGCCCTGGGAGTCCTCAACATTGACTCTGGACCCCATGACGTATCATGGCACCACGTCAAATATGAGAAAGGGAATCTCCAAATGATTACCACCTACTGCCCTTAACTGATGAATCAGTACTCCTCTGTGCTGAACACCACTTGGAAGAAGCACTGTGGGTAGCAAAGGTGCAGAATATGCTCTGGGTGGGGAATTTCAATGCTGTTGCAAGAACATAGGAAATAGGAGCAGGAGTAGGCCATACAGCTCCTCAAGCCTGCTCCACCATTCAATAAGATTAGGGCTGATTTGATCTTGTCTTCAACACCATTTTTTCCATAATCCTTGACTTCCAAAGAGTTCAAAAATCTGTCTAACTTAGCCTTGAATATATTCAATGGTCTGAATCCTCTAGTCAGCGCGAGGGGGTGGGCCCCACTTGCCGATGTGTAAAATAATGTGCGGTGACATCAGGCGTGCGTCCCGATGTCACCGCGCGTCATTCCTATCTTCAGTTCAGTGGGTGCGCACCGGAGTTGACTGCGCACCCGCCAAATTGTCAAAGGCCTATAAAAGCCATTTATCAACTAATTGAGCTGATTGTCTGGGCTGCCCATCCAACCTTTAGGTTGGCGGGCAGGCGAAGAGCCCAGGCGGCCTTCGCATTTCTCATGAAACCTCATCCACAGGCGGGATAAGGTTTCATGAAGAGTTTATAAATTTTTAAAAAATTTTATTGAAATACAGAAACATGTCCCAGCTCATGTGATACTGTCACATGAGGGGACATGTCTGAGTAATTTTTAAAATTTTTTTTCCATTTTTCATAATGAAATTAATCTCCCTGAGGCAGCTTCATGCCTCAGGGAGATTTTTGTGGCGCAGGTCCCGACTCTCCCTCCTGCCCCCGCCCGCACAGGTAGTGCTGAGCGCTTCTGGGTGCACATCACGCTGGGCGGGCCTTAATTGGCCTGCCACGTAAAATGGCGGTGCACAGCCGATGGCCCGCACTCCCCACCACCCGCCACCGCCCTAGGGAGTCAGAGTTGGGCTGGAGTCAGGTCCACTACTTCCTGAAGCAAGCCCAAGGCGGGAACAAAGGTGAGTGGTGCCATGGCGGGCAGGCTGGAAAGCCCGCCACCATTCACTGGGACATTGGCCCAGTTCTAATCATGACTGTTAGGCCCCCAGCCCTTACCCCTCACCCTCCTATCCACCCCTATGATCTGTCATATCTCCAATGCCCTCTCCACACCCTCCATACCCGCTACATATCCCCATGTCTCTTCATGTCACCCCACATCCCCCAGGCTCTCTCCATACTCCCATACCCCTGCATGCCCCCATGCAACCTCCATACCCACTTACCCAGTATCCACTATGACAGAACACACAAGCCCTATGATAACACTGGGAAGTCTCTGAAATGACATAAAACAAGTAACCAATAATCCATTCAAACTCCACTTAAAAAAATGCTCCTCTTAGTAGCTCACAAAACTGTCAAAATGAACAATAGAATTCAGAAACCTCTTCAAATTACTTAAATCCTATTAACTGCTTTTAAAACTATCAGTCCCCTTCACAGCTATGTAAATAAACCCTGCTAAGTTAAGTCCATTAGTAGGGTTTGGAGCTTAGCCAAGCTATATAAACAAACACTCAAAAGCTCAATATAATTGAGCCTTTGAAGTTACCTGAACAGATGGTTAGCCACATGTTCATGTTTTCAAAGGTTCAACAGAAGGACTTACAAGTAAAGAAGTCAGGCATCTGTTCAGCTATTCCAAAGGCCCAACAAATGCATGGACTTTAAATTGTTGTAAAAATCAAAGCACAGGATCCAGATGACACATTAATATCTGATTCTCAATACCTTTGAATGCAGAAGAGCACTTTATCCAGTGGAGAATGCATCTGAACACTTACATAATGCTGGTCAATTTAATGGCCAATTACCTTCTAAGGAAAGAGGCCTATGATCAATCACTGCATTAAAACATACTTACCTTACCAGCATCTAATTATGTTATTTGGACTTGGCAAGACTTTTTAAACTTGCCTGACTCCACAACAGACTTCCCCTATAGTTCATGAACTGATTGACAGATGGTTCATCCTCTAATAGAGCCTTTCTTTCTCAATAGAGTAAATTTTTGTTGAGAATTAGAAAATATCTCCTTGAATATCTTCCACTGATTATCTACTGTCTTACCTTTTAACCTTTCTTCCCCAATTCACTGTAGCAAACTCTGTCTTCATACCTTTGTAATTGCCTTTATTTAAGCTTATGACACTAATTTCAGACAAGTGTTTCTCATTCTCAAACTAAATGTGAAATTTTATCATGTTATGATCACTCTCCAACAGAAGAATCATACTATGAGATCATTAATTAATCCTGTCTTATTATACATTACTAGGTGTAAAATAGACTGTTTCCAGGTTGGTTCCACAATGTATTTTTCTAGGAAGCTATCCGAATACATTCTTTGAATTTGACCTCAAATCTTTGCCAGTTTGATTTGTCCAGTCTATGTGAAGATTAAAGCCGTCCACGATTATTGCAGTAGCAGTCTTATGAGCCCCCGTTATTTAATGATTATATGCTGTCCTACAGTGTAGCTATGGTTAGGAGGCCTGTAGACTGCTCCCACCAGTGACTTCTTTCCCTTGCTATTACTTAGCTCCACCCAAACTGATTCTACATCTTGGTCTTCTGAGCCAAGATCATTTCTCACTACTGTATTGATCTTATCCTTTATTGACAGAGCTACCCACCTCCTTTTCCTTTCTTCCTATCCTTCCAAAATGTCAAGAACATCTCAATATTCAATTCCCAGCACTAGCCATCTTGCAACCATGTCTCTGTAATGGCTATCAGATCATACCCATTTATTTCTATCTGTGTCATCAATTCATCTATCTTTATGAATGCTGTGTGCATTCAGATAAAGAGCCTTTAATTTTGTCTTTTACTATTTTTCCCTCCTCTGACCCTGGTGCACTCTTATGTCTATATGCTCTGTCATTCCCTGTTATACAGCCTGTGTATCATTACCTGTATCACTATCCTACACTATTGCATAGTCCTTTTTCTTTAACTTTCTAAATTTCACCTCACTTCAAATCCACCCACCCACCCCACCACCCCCTACTCCTCCCCACCAACCCAGTATTTAGCTTAAAGTCCCATCTACAACCCTAGTTATTTGGTTTGTCAGGGTACTGCTCACAGCACTGTTCAAGTGAAGTCTTTGCCAATGGAACAGCTCCCTTTTCCCCAGTAATGATGCCAGTGCCCCATGAATCAAAACTCATTTCTCCCACACCCACCTTTCAGCCACACATTCAGCTCCCTGATCTTGTTTAACTTATGCCAATTTGCACATGGTTTAGGTAGTAATTCAGAGATTATTACCTTTGTGGGTTCCACTTATAATTTAATACATAGATGCTCATCCTCCCTCAAGAGAACCTATTTCATAGCTCTACCTATGTCATTTGTAACTATGAAGACCATGACAATATCACTCAATTGCCTATTTAAAGTTCATAAGATAAATAATAACCTTGTTGACTTAGGTCTTTAGTCTAACTTAACCCTCAGTCCTAATTTCACCTATTTCTTTATTGTTTTTATATATATCAAGAAGTACTTCTTACTCTGACCTCACCAAATCCCGCACCAATTCCTTTGCAGTCTGGTGAAATCTGCGATCAGGCGAAGCTGCTCTGTGCTAATACGCATATTATTAATTACTTACCCCAATTGATTCTATTTTTAAAATTTCTAGCTCTTAATTTAAACCAATGTCCTAGATTAGCAAAAGAAAGAAAAGAGAAAAAAGTGAAATATTCACCAGCCAATCACTTACCTGCTTTCCTTTGAATATTTTTAAAACTCTTGGTTCTTTATATCCATATCCGGTCTCCCTCCGATCCCACAGAATAGTATTCAACCACAATCTGTAACTTCATGGCTCAGCAAATCCCTCACTCTACAATTACCATCAAGCCAGAGGATCAACTCTGGTTCAATGAGAAATGTAGGGGGCATGCCAGGAGCAGCACCAGGAATATTTACAAATGAGGATTACATGCATGCTATGCAATGGAAGCTATGAATTAAGCGATCCCACAATCAATGGATCAGATCAGAGCTCTGCAGCTCTGCCACATTAATTCATGAATGGTGGTGGACAACTAAACAACTAAATGGAGGAAGAAGCTCCTAAAACATCCCCCTTCTCAATGTTGTGGGAGTTCAGCAAGGCTGAAGCATTTGTAGCCATCTTCAGCCAGAAGTGCTGAGTGAATGATTCATCTTCTAAGGTCCCCAGCATCATTGATGCCAGTCTTCAGCTAATTCAATTTATTCCATGCAATGTCAAAGCATACCAGATACACAGCAGGCCCTGGGCCCCGACAGCAACCTGGCTACAGCGCTGAAGACTTGTGCTCCAGAACTAGCCATGCCCTTGCCAAGCTCTGTTCCTATAGAACTAAATGCAAAAGTCAGAACAAATCCAATCTAGCCAATTGCCTCTCTATCATTCTGTTCTCAATCATAAGAAAACTGAAAGAAGGTGTTGCCAACAGTGATAATGACACAGCACTTACTTCACCAATTACCTGCTCACCGTCAGTTTGGGTTCCACCAGGGCCACTCAGCTCTAGACCTCATTGCAGCCTTGGCCCAAACAGTGACAAGAGCTAAATGTCAGAGTTGCGGTCAGAGTGACTGCCCTTGCCATCAAGACAGCATTTGACTGAATATGGTATCACGGAGCCTAAACAAAATTAAAACCAATGGGAATCGGAAGGGGGGTGAGGGGGGAGGGGGAAGGGGGGTGGGCAAGAACTCTCCATTGGTTGGAGTCAAACCCTGCACAAAGGAAGATGGTTGTGGTTGTTGAAGGTCGATCATCTCAGTCCCAGGACATCGCTGCAGGAGTTCCTCAGGGTAGCATTCAAGGCCCAACCATCTTCAGTTGCCTCATCAAAGACCTTCCCTCCATCATAAGGGCAGAAGGAGGGATCTTTGCTGATGATTGCACAGTGTTTAAAACCCCTCACAGCTGTCCTGGCTGGCCTCTCATCTTCCACTCTCCATAAATTTATGCTCAGTCAAAACTCTATCTTGCAGCAAGTCCCATTCACCCATTAGTTCAATGCTTGCTGATCTATAATGCCTCCTCATGTTCAAATCCCTCCATGGTCTCACTCCTTTCCACCTCCATAACCTCCTGAAGCCTTATAGCCCTCTGACAATATTCCTTTCTTCCAATTCTAGTCTCTTGCGCATTCCCCTACTTTATTTGAAACACCATTGGCAGCTGTGCCTTTAATTCTCTAGGCCTTAGGCACTGGAATTCCCTTCATACACCTTTCTACCTTTGCACCTCTTTCCCCTTCTTTAAGATGTCCCTTTTGTACAGGAAGTACATCACTTCCTGTATCAGCACAGGTTGTGGTGCAGGACTTCATGCCTGGATCTGACAGCTCTTTCGGCTATGCAAATTGATGGCTTAACAACCATTTCAGGACTTCTTCCAGAAATGGAGCTGCTCTCAATGCCATTGGTGCCAGTGCTGAGATCAACTGCATTCACGATAAGCAAGTTTACTCACGACTGATAGTTTGTAAAGGGTCTGCTGCATAACGTCACCAAAAATGTAAAATAAAATTAACTAAATATTGAGCAAGGAGTAACAGGGATGCTGCTATAATGGAACAGGGATGCTGCTCCCAACTCCACAATGGTCCCGAAGCCTGTTGCTGCTTCACATTTCTTTCTGGGCAACAGGAGGAGTATTTCAGAGCAGCACAACATCACTTCCAAGAATGAATAGCCCGCTATTATTATGAAGACACCAGGTCAAAAACCTGATTGTTTCTAAAAAAGAGACTTGCAATTATATCACACTTATCATGACCACTGGACATCTCAAAGTACTTTACAGCCAATGAAGTACTTTTCTCAGTGCAGTCACTAAAACGCAGCAGCAAACACGTGAACAGCAAGGTCCGAGAAACAGCAATAAGATAACCAGATAATTTGTTTTTGCGATGTCGAGGGACAAACATTGGCCAAGACACCAGGGATATTTCCCCTGATCTCTTCAAAATAATGCCATGGGATATATTAACTCCACTTGAGAGGGCAGACAGGGCCTCAGTTTATTGTCCAGTCTGAAAGACAGCACCTCCGACAATGTACCACTCCTTCAATACCGCATTGAAAAGTCAGCCTTGTTTTTGTGCTCAAGTCCTGGAGTAAGTCTTGAACCTGAAAACTAATGCACACGAGGGAAAAAGTGTAATTTCTGGTCTTTTTCTCCAGGCTGGACTCCAAGAATCCTTCAAAAGGCAGAAGTGAAAATCATCAGTGACAACAGATGCAGGCGTACCTATGGATATCGTGTTAGTGATAAGATGCTGTGTGCTGGTATCTTAGAAGGAGGAGTTGATGCCTGTCAGGTAGCCTTTTGACCGAAACAGAATGCTGATACGCATTTACTTATACTTATAATCAAGATATTAGTTCTATCCTTTGAAGAAAGTGTATTATGTCACACTCATTTGAATGTAATACAATAGACAATAAGTATCTTCCTATGAACATACGAATATATGAGCTAGGAGCAGGAATAGGCCACTTGGCCCTTCAAATCTGCTCCGCCATTCAATAAGATCATGGCTGATCTGACTGTAACCTTCTGCCTACCCCTGATAACCCTTCACTGCCTTGTTTATCAAGAATCTATCTAGCTCTGCCTTGAAAACATTTAAAGACTCTGCTTCCACCGCCTTTTGAGGAAGAGAGTTCCAAAGGTTCACTGCTCTCTGAGAGAAAAAAAATTCTTCTCATCTCTGTCTTAGATGGATGGCCCCTTATTTTTAAACAGTGACCCCTGGTTCTAGATTCTCCCACAAGAGGAAACATCATCTCCACATCCACCCTGTCAAGACCCTTCAGGATCTTATGTTTCAATCAAGTCACCTCTTACTCTTCTAAACTCTAGCGGATACAAGCCTAGCCTGTCCAACCTTTCCTCATAAGGCAACCTGCCTATTCCTGGCATTAGTTTAGTAAACCTTCTCTGAACAGCTTCAAATGTATTTTCATCCTTTCTTAAATAAGGAGTCCAGTACTGTGCACATCACTCCAGATGTGGTCTCACCAGTGACCTGTATAACTGAAGCACAAACTCCCTACTTTTATATTCAATCCCCCTCGCAATAAATGATAACATTCTATTTTCTTTCCTAATTACTTGCTGTATCTGCATATTAGTCTTTTGCGATTTATGCACTAGGACACCCAGATCTCTCTGCATCTCAAAACTCTGCAATCTCTCACCATTTAGATAATATGCTTCTTTTTTATTCTTCCTGCCAAAATGGACAATACCACATTTTCTCATGTTCTTCCATTTGCCAGATCTTTGCCCACTCACTTAACCTACCTATGTCACTTTGTAGCTTCCTTTACAACTTACTTTCCACAGCACATGTGACTCCTTCAACGAACTCCAAGAAATTGGTAAATTACTATTTCCCTTTCACAAAACCAGGTTGACTGCCCGATTATCTTGAATTTATCTAAGTGTCCTAAGTGTTATGACGTCTTTAATAATAGATTCTAACATTTTCACTGACAGATGTTAAGCAACCTGGCCTATAGTTTTCTATTTTATGTCTCCCTCCCTTTTTGAATAAAGGAGTTACATTAGCTATTTTCCAATCTAATGGCACTTCCCCGAAGCCAGGGAATTTTGGAAAATTAAAACCAGTGCATCAACTATTTCAATAGCCACTTCTTTTAAGATCCTAGGATGAAGTCCATCAGGACCCGGGGATTTGTCAGCCCGCAGCTCCAACAATTTGCTAAGTATCTCTTCCTCATAAGGCAACCTGCCCTTCCTGGTATTAGTTTAGTAAACCTTCTCTGAACTGCTTCAAATTCATTTACATCCTTTCTTACATAAGGAGACCAGTACTGTACACATCACTCCAGATGTGGTCTCACCAGTGATTGTAATTTTCCTGAGTCCGTCCCTCCCTGCCAATTCCTGATTTACAGCTATTTCTGGGATGTTACTTGTATCCTCTATAGTGAAGACAAATATAAAATGCCTGTTCAATTCATCTGCTGTCTCTTTATTTTCCGTCATTAATTCCACAAACTCACTTTCCAAAGGAAAGTTTGTTAACTTTTTTCTTTTTTAAATCTCTAAAGAAACTCTTACTATCCATCTTTATATTTCTAGCTATCTTTCTTTCATACTCTAATTTTCCCTCCTTAGTAATCTTTTTGTCATTCTTTGCTGTTCTTTATATTCTGTCCAATCTCCTGATCAATGACCCGTCATTGCACAATTATATGCTTTTTCTTAAAGCTTGATCCTGTCTTTAACTTTTTAGTTAATCACGAATCATGCGTCCTCCCCTTGAAATTTTTCTTTCTCATTGGGGAATGTATCTATTCTGTGAATTCTGAAATATCCCTTTAACATTCGACAAGTCAATTTACTGTTGCAAACTATAGGTCCCAAATAGCTTTAAGCTGAATCTAAATTAATAGTCACAACAGGAAACAAGTGCACCATCCCTAGGACAGGCAGATTGTAAATGCCACAAAGATTCCATTCCAAGATGACTTCCAATGCATTTGAAAGTATAGAGAATAATATTAAATGTTTTATAGTGGAAACAAGTCCTTCTGTCATTTCAGCAACTTTAAGGCTGTTACTAACTAGCAACAGGTTACAGCTTGTTCTTTTTCAATCCAAGATCTGGGCCCTGCCTCCTAGTTTACAGCCTTATCAGAAAAAACAAGTAGCAATTGCTGAATGCAAATTCCACATTAGCAGTGGGCGGAGAAGTGGCAAATAAAATTCAAACTGGAAAATCGTGGGGCAATGCATTTGGGGAGGGCGCATAAAGCTAGGAAATACCCAATAAACGGGAAGTTATTGAGAGGGGTTGAGGAAGTGAGAGACCTTGGAGTGCATGTCCACAGGTCCTTGAAGGTGGAAAGACAAGGTAGTCAAGGAAGCATATGGAATGCTTTCCTTTATTGGGTGAGATATTGAATACAAAAGCAGGGAAGTAATGATTTAACTATATAAACCGCTGGTTAGGCCACAGCTGGAATTTTGTGTACAGTTCTGGTCACTACATTACAGGAAGGACATAATTGCCCTGGAGAGAGAGCAGAGGGCTTGAAAATTGTAGCTATGAGAAGAGATTGGATAGGCTAGGGTTCTATTCCTTGGAACAGAGGAGGCTAAGGGCTGACCTAATTGAAGTGTACAAAATTATGAGGGGCCTAGATAGGGTATAGACAGGAAAGACTTGTTTGCCCTAGCTGAGGGGTCAATTGCCAGAGGGCATAGATTTAAGGTGACTGATAGACAGATTAAAGGGGATATGAGGAAAAACCTTTTCACCCAGAGGGTGGCGGCATCTGGAATTCACTGCCTAAGTTGGCAGTTGAGGCTGAAATGCTCAGCTCATTTAAAAGGTACCTGGATCTGCATCTGAAGTGCTGTAACTTGCAAGACTATGGACCAGGTGCTGGAAAGTGGGATTAAAATGAGCAGTTAGTTTCTTTTTTGGCTGGCACAGACATGATGGGCTGAATGGCCTCTTTCTGCACCATAAATTTTCTATAATTCTATGGTTCTATGGAATAAAAACAACAACTTGCATTTCTGTAGCACCTTTGATGTAGTAAAATATCCCAAGGCACTTCAGCGGAGTGTAATCACACAAAAGTTAATAGCCAAAGAAGGAGATATAAAGACAAATAACCAAACACTTACTCAGAGGTGAGTTTAAGCAGCCTGTGCCTCCAGCCAGATAGTGGGGCTGAATAGTTTCCAATGGGAGTTTGATGAAAATTATGGAAAATGTCCATTGTTCTGGGACTCACGTGTGCCAGTCTGGCCCTGCTCCTTGTTAAAATCAGGGCCTATAACTTGGAAATACCACTCAGTTTAAGCATCCTGTGAGGGCATTTCAAAATTCTGCCCCATTTACATTGCCAAGTGGTTTAACACATCACCACGGTAATGCCAATACATAGTCTACATTTGCATGCAATGAGGCAACTGTCTTCCAGGTGGGACAAGTCAGTGAATAAGAAATGGAAGCTCAAACTACTTGAGCTTTGGGATGAAGGTTGACGGGATTCATAGGCCACATGTGCCATTACTTCTGATAAAGTGATATAGTGCCACCTTGTCCACTGCTGGACGTGCACTCCTGTGAAGGCACCGAAATTAAACTTTCTTTCATGTATTCATTCTCATTTAGTCAAAAAGCTAGATCCCAGCTCATGACATTACAATTCAATTTTCACTGCTGCTGTTTTTTTCTATCTCTCCTATTTTCCTTGATTTTCTCTCTCTTTTTTGCTTTGCAACTCTTTTCCTCCCTGTCTTTCCTTTCTCTCTGTTGTTTTCCTCCATCTCTTTTTTGTACTTCTTCCCCTCGCAGCCTTTGTTCCTGAGGGGCAGTTGAGCAATAAAGAATTCATGACGCAGATTTAAATTTAGCGGGCCATGCTAGTATAGATTCATTTGGCCCTGGAATTTGAAATGTCACAATAGGGAACAAAGGTGTCACAAGAACTATTTTGTTTATGTGCAGAATTTCCCACCAGTATCTATATTTCTGTCGAGTAAACTATACTAACAGGAACACATGCTATTTTGTAACATAATAGGTTTAAGTAACATCTTATAACTATACTATTTTCCTTCTTCTTCTTATTACAGGGTGATTCAGGAGGTCCACTTGTTTGTCAGAGTCCAGATAAGCCTTGGCTTCTTGCTGGGATTGTGAGCTTTGGTATTAAATGTGCCAGGCCTAATATACCCGGAGTCTATACTCGTGTTACAGCTCTGAGAGACTGGGTGCAGCAGGAGACTGGGTTGTAGGCAGAAATAGTTCACAAGATGTGATGTTGTCCTCGGATATTTCATTTCTACTGAATGAACAAATTGTCTTCGAGAAAGCTATCCCTGGTGCTACACTGAAGCCACAACTGACGTTTATATCTCCATTCAGCCCACAAGTTTCTACATTTTTTTCAGGGAGGGTGGGTGAGGAAGATCTGACATTGCTAATGATTCAGTTCTATTGTTGGTTCATGAATATGAATGATCCTGCAGGAACTCAAAGAATTCACTCAGGGACCTGAGCTGAATATGTGGTCTCTGATAAAACTCATTGTAAAACTGAAAGGCTCCATATAACTGCTGAATTTGTTTAATTTAAGAGTCAGATATTGTAATATGACTTCCTGGATTACTAAAACAGTATGTAAAGACCCACTTCTTCATGTGATTTACTACAGGTTTGTGTTTTAATCTATTGGTGGGGTGGGGGGCAGGTGAAGAGATGAGATTATGCAAGGACCTGGAGAGACCCTGAATGTTTTTGATGACATGAATAGAAGGACTCTGAATAAAAAATGTTGGAAAAAGAAGATCAGGCATCATCCATAGAGAGAGAAATAGAGTTAACACTTCAGATCGATGACCTGTTGTTAGAACTGTGTCTGGCTCCCAGCAGTTATATTTTCAATTCGATAGAGGTTTTGCATGGGATAATTTTGACTTTGGGAAAACTCGAATTAGCTGCTGGTTATATGAAGTGAAAATGGAAATATGAGGAAAGGAAAATCAGGAGAAGCAAATATTCAGGTCGCCAATCTCAGCTCTCCAATTTACGCTATCATGAAAAGTCAATGTATCCCTTCATATCTAAAATGAATAAATAGCAGTTAACTTATGAAGGGATTTTTCATCGTGAGGAAAGATATCGTGGATAACAACCATCCTTCAACACAATACTTAATTGTTTTCTGTTGATTAGAATATAGAATCAACCTAGTATACAGTGTATGTTTAGTGTGCAGAATTTTATATTTTTATTTAATGCTTAATCTGTCAGCAACACTCAGAATGCTGTCAATGTGCATACTATCAAGGGTACAGTGCAGCAGTGTGTTAAATTAATACCTTTTGCTGCTGTTTGAAAATCAACTCTATGTTTCATGGTGAATAAATCTGAGATGTAATCATGTGATGCAGAGGAATATATGTGTTTTAGCTTGGGTCCAAATTCAAATCAGACTGCCCACACGAAAGTCTTGTCTGTCTGCTAGGTGTAAGGACCATCTGTAAGTTAATTTTTGACATTTTTCAATTCATAGAAACAGGAAGAGACCATTCCACCCCTGAAGCCTGTTTCGCCATTTAGTTAGATCATGGCTCAGCTGTAGCCCAACTCCATTTACCCACCTTAACTCTATCTGACTTGATAAAATTTCCTAACAATTTATTGAACCCAGCCATGAAAATTTCAATTGACCCAGCATTCATAGCCTTTAGTGGGAGAGAGTTTAACATTGCCACTAAGCTTTGGGTGGAAAAGTACTTCTTGATTTCACTCCTGAATGTCCTAGCTCTAATTTCAAGACTGTGTCTCCTTTTTCTGGACTCCAAATTCAAAGTGGGCATAGACCTAAAGCGCAATTTGGCACTAACTAACAATATTGTCCACATAGACCTTAGGACAACCGGTCTGGGAAATGGAAAAATATCAGAGTGACGTAGGAGGGAGTGAACATTGGAGAATTGCACAATCATCCCAGAATGGCAGAGTAGAGGGAGCTTTATTCTGCGCCTGGTTGTGTTGTGCCTGATCTTGGACTGATGGTTGCTGATTGCTCCAAGGTTGCTGATTTCTCCAAGGTTGCTGACTGCTCAACATTGTGAACGCTGGAAATCTGAAATGAAAACAGAATACGCTGGAAATAATCAGGTCTGGCAGCATCTGTGGAAAGAGAAAGAGTTAATGTTTCAGATCAAAGACCTTTCATTGGAATAAATCTGACAGAACGTGATACCTGAATGCTAACTCTGTTTCTCTCTCCACATCTGTTATCAGACCTGTTGAGAATTTCCAGCATTTTCTGTTTTTAGATTTCCAGCACCCACATTATTTTACATCTCTCACATTGATGAGCATTGAATTAATTTTAAACACTTTGCGCTGCCTTAAGTAGTTCCCAACTTCTGCAAACCCACCCTAAATAGACAATCTTGTTCAACAAGGCCCTAAAGGTCAACTGAATGATAATGGGTCTTGGAAGCTTCAATTATGAGGATTGTTTGCATAAACATGGCTTGTATTCCCATGAGTATCGAAGATTCAGGGAGTGATCTAATTGAGGTGCTTAAGATGTTAAAATGGTAGGTATGAAGAAACTAGTTCCACTGGTGGGGCAATTAAGAACAAGGGGACATAATCTTAAAATTGGAGCTAGGCCATTTAGGAGTGAAATCAACTCCTTTTCACAAAGTGTGGTCGAAATCAGGAGCTCTCCCCCTAAAAGACTGTGGATGCTGGGTCAATGGGAGCTTTTCAGACTGAGATGGATAGATTTTTGTTCGCTTGTGGTACAAAGGACTATGAAGTAAAGGCAGGCCTTTGGGGTAGAGGTACAGGTCAGCTGTGATCTAATTGGTGGAACAGGCTTGACAGATTGAATGGCTTTCTCAAATGGTCCAATGTTTTTAAATTAGAAAATTCTCCTTGGTGCTTTCTGAACTATTCTTATGAGGTTAAGGTTAAATGCTAGAACACAATAAAGAAAGTTTAGCTCGCAGCTTGGTGTCCATGCTTGGTTTAGTCTGATAGTTTTGATGTTAATACCTCTGGGAAAAGTGCTTAATTCACTTGTACAGACATCCCCTTTCCATCAATGAACATAGAACTTCAGCTATTTTATTTTTAAAATGTATCAGTAAAAGTTCTCAGTGAGGCTGACAGGTTTTCCAACATGAAGACTGATTCTGGCTCTGTTGTATACATATCATTTTTTTTAATAATTGATTTAAAATTTTACATGTCCAAAACAAATTAATACCTAATGTGCAATAAATATTTGTGATTCTGAACACTGAGTATACGAATTTTATACACAGGCACTAGCTTTCTTCTACAACCCTACATTTTACTCACACTTTACGAAACTGTAAACTGTCAAAATTTAAAAACATGCAATCTTAATTTGGTTTCGCTGTTGTTGCACTTCTTTGTGAGGACTGGGACAGTAACAAAGACCAAGAGACAAAGATAAACCTTGCCCTCTCTCAGTGCCCAGCAATTTTCTTGCCCCTCTACTTGCCCATTCATGCTCTGTATTTCACTTAGTGCCCCCCTTCACACATTTTAAATCCCCTTGAAATAGATGAACCTTGCTAGTACCTAGTGGAGTGATTGCATGCTGTGCACTGTTGGCAGTGCCATTTTTTGGGTGAGGTGCTGAACTGAGGCTACCTCACTCTTCCTAGGTCAATGTAAAAGATCCCAAGGCAAAATCCAAAGAAGAGCAATAGAGTTCTTCTTGGTCAATATTTATCCTTGAATCAACATCACTAAAAAATGACTTGCTGTGCGCAAATTCCTTACATTACATTAGTGGCAAAACCTCAAAAGTACTTCACTGGCACCCATTGTGGCATCCTGAGGTTGTAACAGTCACTACATAACTGCAGTTTATTCCTTTCAATATGAAGATTATTCCCACCAGAGTAAAGTTTCAGAGGATGTTTAAAAGAGGTTTTTACAATTGTGAGAAGTTGGGTTGGGCAGTGTGATTCAGACAGAAACTACAGCATTATTTAATGGAAAAAATATTTGAAACAGAGGAAGGCACAGGTAGAGAATGAGGTAATTGGATTAATTTAAAATTATTCTAGGAAAAGCTGGTACAGACAAGATAATCCAAATGGCCTGTTTCTGTGCTATAAATTTCTACAGTTCCTGTAACATCACGTGAGAATCCTTCTCTGTAATGGGATGAGTCCTTCTCTGCCCTGCTCTCTTAATTGCTCCAGACGTGTCTTCCTTTCAGATTTGGCTGATTAATTCCCTTTCTAAGACACATAGTGGCTGAGACAGATAACCCAGCCACTGTGGAAACCACATTTGCTGTTGCAAAATCCAATCTATGTAGGAACGCATTTAAATGAGGGGACCTCGCAAGATGGAATGTGCAGTTTAACTATGGCTGGGATTTTCCATTCCTGCTGGTGTCGGGTGTGTTTGGTGGCGTGAGCAGACAATATGGGGCGATCAATTTCACAACGGTGTGAAACCAGGTGGCAATCATCCGCTCAGCCCACCAATAGTGGGCTGCTTCTCTGCCATTGGACGTCGAGAACCTAATTTTAATACATCAGTGTATCATTATTAGGCCTCGCTCGCCGGAATCGTCCCCCCCCGCTGGATTGTCCACCCACGTTGGCGGGAAAACACACTGGTGTAAAACACGACTTGACAAGCGTGACGTGCAGAAGTTGGGATTTACCCACCAGAGCCTTGCTCACATCATGGACAACCAAGGAGCAGAAGGTGTTGGAGCCCGACACCAACAGGATCCTGGAGGAACGTCCATGGCATGTTGGGTGGATTCTCATGGACATGGCTCTGCTGTGAAGCAGCTCACGGAAGTTGGAAAGTCACTGTTGATGCTCACAATGGATGATGGTCGAGGGGGTGGGAGAGGAAGGTCTAGGATTGGCTGGGAGAGGAAGAGGTGTCAGGGGGTGAGGTTGGGGAGGGAATGAAGATGTCAGAGGGGTGGGGTTGAGAGGAGGGAGGGGGAACAGGAGGAGGAGGGGGTAATGCAGGAGAAGACTGGGGAGGTAGGTGTAAGGGGGGTGGAGGGTGTAAGGGAAGGAGTGCAGAGAGGGGAAGGAGTGCGGAGAAGGGATAGTGTCAGGGGAGGAAGAGGCGCACAGAGGGGGGGTGTCCAGGGGGAGGAAGGGGTGCGGAGAGGGGAGGGAGTAAGAGTGGAAGAAGAAGTAAGGGTGGAGGAAGGAGTCAGGAAGGGGGTAGGAGTATGGCTGGAGGAAGAAGTGAGGCTGGAGGAAGAGGTAATGTTGGAGGAAGGAGTCGGGGAAGGGGCTAAGGGTGGCGGAAGAGGTAAGGATGGAGGAAGGAGTCAGAAAGGGGGACTAGGTGGGGGGGGCAGTCCATGGGGGGGGGTGGTGGGAGGACTTGAGGGAAGGGGTTTTGGGGGGAAGGGTTCCAGAGGGGGGAAGGGTTTCAGAGGGAAGGGGTCTGGTGGGGGAAGGGGTTCCATGGGCGCGAAGCAGTGCAAAGGGGGGGGATGTGTAGGTGAATGTGCATGGGTGGGGTCAGATAGTTCCACGTCTGCCTCCTGGGGAGTGAACTGAGGGTGGGCATTTTATGAGCAAATGGTGAGAATGACCAAGGGCAGAGTGAGGCAGTAGGGTGGGAGGGTGAGAGTTCGACCGTAGGGATAGAAGGGATAGCAAGGGTGTTTGGTGGGGAGCTGGAGGCAGAAACGGACCCTGGGGGTTGGAAAGAGGAGGCCGGGGAGGTGAGAGTGGACGGGGGTGGGAATTTCAGGAAGGAAGGGAACATGGGGTCAACTGTGATGGGGAAAGAAATGGGTGACTGGGGGAGAGGAAAAGACAGGAGAGCGCACAATGCTGGCTAAATCAAAAGTGAAACGAGAGTCATGGTGGGCAAGATCAGGTGCTGCATTGGGAGTGTGATCGGTGGGTAGGCAGAGATGCAGGTCAGCTCAGATGGACAACTGAAAGTGAACCCGAGCAGGCAGCATTGAAAATGCTCAGGACAGTGAGGTGAGTGTGCTACGTGATGGGTTCCCGTGCGTGGGAGCGTGTTTGCAGGAGTATCTGAAAGGCCCTGCCACACACACACTTCTCCCTCCAGAATCACTCATGGGCTGGCAGCTCCCACTGCGGTGACAGAGGATGAGGTTGAGGGGGGAGTCACAAACAAAGGGGACTCGGAGGAAGAGGACAGCCTCTGAGATTCCTGAGTGGATGACCCAGGGGTGTCCAGCTGCCGCTTCTCCTCCCTTTGGGTGCCTGGGGCCCTCAGCCTGGCTCCTTGAGTGAAAGGAGCACCTGGAAGGACGTCGAGGTGTCCTGTTTCCCTATCGCGTTGCCACTGCAGAATCTCCCATGGATCCAATGATGGTGTGCACACATCTCCGCGTTCTGCTGGACCAGGGTCTCCACGGGGTCCGCCATCATCCCCATGGAGACCTCCGTACATGCACATGCGGGCACCACTTCATCAGAGAACAGGCAGACGCACTCCTCCGACTCGCCTGCCACTCTGTCGAGGCCTTTCAACAGTTCTGTGTGATGTTCCCCTGCCTTCTGCTGACTCTCTATGATGAGTTGGAAGGCCAAATCCAGAGGTTCATCATCGAACTTGGGCATTACAGATGCCTCTTCCCCAGCAGTCCTCCGCGTGCCGGGAACTCAGTTGAACTTCCCTCCTCCTGCTTCGGACACGTGTCCACCAGATTGGGAACCCAAACCTGCTCTAGATCTAGGTCCCAATGATGTATACATCTCTGCGCTGGTGCAAGGTGTGGGTAAATGCTGTGATGGTTCTTCCGAGCTGTTTATTTCAAGCTCTTCACTGGTGGAGGAGTCCTCTTGGCTGAAGGTGAGGATGTGGATGGAGCTGAGGGACTGGCTGGCTGAGGGTGTCGGTCTTTTGGCTGAGCTCCCTATGAACCAAAGTAGAGATAATCAGTGCACGTCAGCAGTCACAAACAGGAGAGAGAGAGCACAGAGTAGTGTTGAGGGAGGGATGATGTGGTGTGGGATCCTCAGATGGGTGTTTGCCACCGACCTCACCATCGCCGCAAGCATGATCCTCATCCTCACTAGTCAGTACAATGGCACAGTCCTCAAAGTGAGTGAGAGGCCTAATGTGGGCCACTCGACCCCCAGTCTGGGATCTGCTGATGTGAACCAGCTTCTCTTGCATGGAAACAGATGGGGAGAATGTGAGCAGGACACATGGCACTGCGTGGAATGTTTGTGTGGTGAATGGCGACATGGGCAGGAATGAGGATGTGAGCTCGAGAGGATATGATCCTGATGGAGATGTTGAGGTGTGAAATCCCTGTGGATGTGTGATGGGTTTGTGAGTGTGTGAGTTAAGAGTGATGAAAAGAGTGAGTTACCCTGGCAGAACGGATGAGACCATTCATCCTGTAACGGCACTGAGTGGCTGTCCTCTTTTGCAGGGCATTGGCACTGACCACCACTGCCACTGCCTGCCATGCTGGATTGGTGATACTGCTGTGCAACCTGTGGCCAGAACGGAGGTAGAGGACAACAGAGCGGGCCTCCACGGCATCAAAAGAGATGTTCCAGTGACACGTCATTAAACCTGGGGACTGAAGTCTTTTTGCCTTTCGTGGACATTGTGCAGTGGTCATGGGCTGGAAGCACTGAGATGTCTGCACACTACTGGACTTTAAATATGGCGCCCAGCATGATGAAGTGGCGAGGTGATGGCGTGGCGGGCGAATGAGGGCCTGTCCATCATGGAAACGGCGTGTTTCCCAGGAATGCATAAATAATGCGGCAGATTTGGGACGTTATGGCGTGAAAACCTGCCATCGCGGCTGGCGGGTAAAATGGCATTTTACCTGCCTGCTACCGCACTTAGTGCAAATCTGGGATGATTCCGCCCTATGGGTGCTTATCAGCAGTTCAGTATGTTGGGTTCTGAAAGTTTGTCCTAAGAAATGGACCAGAATTTGGACACGAAGAGTAGCTGGGTAACTAATGTTTCATACCTACAAAAATGTGGCTCCCAATCTGTACAAGCTGGTTAGATGAGAGGTCAGCTAGAGGCATAATTAACAAAATCAGGGGACAATTGCAAAGAAAACTAGGCTACTGACCGGGCTTGTGCTTTGCAAAACTGTTAGCATGAGCAGGTAAACTCCAGTAAAGAAACTGTCTAGAACTGACTTTCAGTTAAGGGGAGAATGTGAATCTAGGGTTAAAAAGAAAGAATCAGAGTAACATCAGTTTGATCAAATTGAGGAGGGCCTGTTTCTGTGTCCACTTCCAGAACAGCCACAATCAGATCTAGATTATGTTACGACCAGGGGAGAACGAGTGCAAGAACTCCCCCTTTTTTTTCCCAATCCTCGGTTACACAATTTTAAAAAATTTATGAGGATGAATGTGTCAGTTCAGAGTACGCACTCAACCATTTACGTGCCGATTGCAAAGAACTCAGTCTGGCAGGCTTTCTGGAGTTTAAAAACCCAACCAAGTAAAGATATTGAAATAGTCAAAAAGAGAAACACACACCATCGCAACACACAGACACAGAGACACATGCACACACACCTATGCAAAATTACCAGTTACAAAGCAGAGGAGGTTAACTTTAGGCCAAATTAAGATTCAATAATAAAAGACAAATATATAGTAAGTTCACTGATTACGAGTCCTTTGCTTTTGTTTGTGGCTGAGGCAGTACTTTCAACGGTAGTCCTTGGTATTTTTTTCCTGGAAATGCTGCTTTGGAAATTGATGTCTTCCTTTAAAAACTCTGTTTTGCAGCAAAGCTTCCAGTTGGTTACAGCAAGCAGGGGACATTTTTGGGGAGAGGAGGAGTATAATTGGCTGTTGCCTCTTCAGTCCTTGGATCAATCTCTCATGATGTTTCAAGATGGTTTTCTGAGAGTGCAGTGTTGGTTCTTTGGAGAGCTGTGAAGGTTCCTCTCGCCCCTCTCTCTAAATTTTGCAGCTTGTGCTGCCTTTTTCTACAATTGGCAGTAAAGATGGTTTTCACCCTGCACAGTCATTGCACCCTCTGGCAGTGGGATCCTCCCTCACCTGTTAGCTCTATAGATCAAAAGTGGCCTCCAACAGGTCAGTTGATTAATTCCTTGTATCCCAGTAGCCAGAGGTGATTGAATAATAATGGGCGGAATTTTTCGTGCCCACTGACGTCAGGCGTGTTCGACGGCGTGAGTGAACAGTATGGCGAGAAAGCCAAAAATCGGTTTCATGGCGTCTGAAATCAGTTTGCAATCGTCCGCTCTGCCCATCAATGCCCGGCTGCGTTTCCCACTGTCAGATACCAGGAACCTCATTGTAATACATCTGCGTATTATTATAAGGCCAGCCCACCGAATCATCACCCCACACTGGAACATCCACCCACGTCGGCCTGATTTTACGTCGACTTGTTTCACAACTGAACATAAGCGGCATGCACCTGGCGAGCTGCACTTTGCTCGGGACTTCACGGTTTGTTTGCCTACCTTGCTTCGGGCAGCACTTACAGTCATCAGCACCAGGCTTTGCAGGCAGCACCACATCACTTTTAGGGGGAGCTCATGGGTAGGTCACTACCTGCCAGACCAGCTGTGAGGCTGGGTGGCTTCTCAGTGACTGCAGCTCTAGGGCTTGCTTGGGGAAGGGGGAGAAGTGGCCTCAGGCAAGGGAAGAAGCTGCAGGACGAGGGCTGTACTGGGGAAGCGGGATATCCCAGGGTGTGTGTAGGAGCAAAAGTTCATCTGTGCAAGTGGCCTCAAGAGGGTGAGGGCTGTGGAGGCAGTCTCCAGAGATCAGGCCAGGTGGAGATGTGAGGGTGTGTGTGAGAATGGGTGGTGATGTACCTTGAGCTGGCAGTCAGTGGGATGCCAGTGAATGTGTGATGGGCTTGAATGTATGAGTTTAGAGTGATGAGATGGTTGCCATACCCTGGCGGCATGGATAAGACTATTGAAAAACAACAGTACTGCAGTGAAAACCCACAAAATGAATGAGAGAAATACATCCAGGCCTCCAGTGAGCGAACGACAACTCAAACAAGTCGAGTGCTTTTTCTGCCACCACTATGGTTACATAAGGCGGCACTGCAGAGAAAGGTTAAAACAACACGATAAAGGCAGAAGGAAAAATCATGAAATATGCCTCATGGAAGAGCCAGAAGAAATAGAATCAAACATCCATTCATTATATAACCTCAAAGTGGGTAGAACCGAGCCAATCCAAGTAGCCATAATGATCAATGGACAACCCATTAAGATGAAAGTTGATACGGGAGCGTCGATGTCCATCATTGGAGAGCATACATTTAGATATCTGATTAAGGAACCCATCCTTTGGAGTTAGAAGTTTTGGACACAAAGCTGAGGACATACATGGGCAAAGAAATAAATGTGAAAGGGGCATGTCAAGTCAAGGTGCAGTATGAGGAACAGTCTGCAAAATTACCCCTATTTGTGATGTCAGGCAGAGGACCAAGTCTCCTCAGAAAGAATTGGCTGGGAGAGATAGAACTTGAGGGTCCGCTAAATTCCTAATTCGAAACCAGAAGTGTTGTTGCAAGAAAAAATGAGTACGCAATGACCCATTGGAAGAAGCTGGTAGAAGTGTTACATCGGGACAGTGTTCAAACTGAAGTCAGCATCCTTCGAAAGGAAATGGAAAATATATTAAAGGACTTTCACGTGCTACAAAATTCAATGAGCTCCCAATTTGTGCCACCAAAATGATACGAAGAAGAAAAGGACAATTTAAGCCTGTCTCTAGCCGAGTTAAGGAACGAATTAGCTGCGAAGGGGCAATGATATGCGATTTTGCAGGAAATTATTAATGAGAATAGGAAATAATTGGAAGAGCTGAAGCAGCAGTTGTGTAAAAGCCCTGAAGTTTTAAAGCTGGATGACCCTGAATTCTCAGAAGAGCTGTTGGAAAACCCAAATACTGATTTCATTCACGTTCTGCTCGCGCCTGAGTCTAGTCCAGCCAACAGCGAAATTAAAGAGAAGACAGAGATACGGGTCAGTGCTACCAAGAAAAGGACAGGCAGGAAGAAAAAGAGAAATTATTGACAGTCTTCGGAAAGAAAAACAAAAATTTTTTTTTTCCTTTTCGTCTTTCTCCTCACACATGATGTAGCTCATCGCTGTATTGCTTTGTGCTTGTTGCCCTTTATCTGTTTCAGCTTGGAGGGGAGGGGCAGCAGGAGTGAACATGACTGCACCCGGAAGATGATGAAACCATCCACTGAGGGACATAGTGGGCAACTGCCCCTGAAAAAGAGGTCTCGGAAGCAGCAGCCAAGGTTGTTGGGCTACAACGTTCAACCCATCAAAGAAAGCCTCCTGAGAGGTTTGACCTGTAATTAGTTATTGTGGAAATAGTTAATCTGTTTTAAGCTTGTTAGCTGTACTTTTAAGTAAAGGGGGAGGGATGTGGTAAAGTGAGAAACCCTGTCCCTTTAAGAGAATGCAAGTGTACTGATCATGTGACAGTACTGACGAATCATTGTACAGCGCAGGCAACTGGGAACTGTAAGTCTAGTTCTGGAGGTTTCTGAGTGAGCACGTATGATCTGGTGCTCTGCCCTGTGTCTCAATAAATCATCACTGTTTATTCTCACATCAGTCATTATTGATTGCAAACAGCAATTGAGGAGAACATAGGAAGGCATGCAGTTAGAGTTCGGTTGGCCAACAAACTCACTTACCAAAGACATAAAAGATGGCAAAATAGAGAGTTTAGTGAAGAATTGTGTGCAATGTCAGCAACTGCAAAAATTGCCATCGACAGCTCCGTTACACCCTTGGAAGTGGCCAGGTAGACCCTGGGTGCTGCTATACATTGACTATGTGGGATCTTTCTTGGGAACAATGTTTCTGCTCATTGTCGATGCCCATTCAAAATGATTGGGCATATATGAGGTGAAGTCACCAAGATCGACTGCTACAATTGTGAAACTACGTCAAAGTTTTACCATTCACGGACTAGCAGAAGTAATTGTTTCTGATAACCACACAGCATTTATGAGTGCTGAGTTTCAATGGTTTATCAGCCTCAACGGTGTCACTCATGTAAAAACTTCACCGTACCACCCTTCTTCAAATGTACTGGCCAAAAAGACGGTTCAAACGTTCAAGACAGGCATGAAGAAGCTAACTGGAGATTCCTTAGCAACCAAGCTGGCACACTTTCTTTTCCATTATAGGACCACCCCTCACACAGCAACATGTGTCACACCTGTGGAGTTATTGTTGAAACGCCGTCTCAGGACGAGATTGATCTTAATAATGCCGAATTTAGAGGGGAAGGTGGAAAGAAGTCAGGGAAGCCGGAAAACTCAACACGACTGGCATTGTTATGAGAGGAAATTTACCGTGGGAGAGACGGTATACGTGAAGAACTTCGGAGAAGGACCAAAGTGGTTACCGGGTGAAATAAGTATGGTGACTGGACCTCTATCTTACCAAGTGGTAGTGGAAGGTCGGTTCATATGAAAACAACAGGATCACTTAAGGAAGAGAGAGACAAATCACCAAGAATTGGTTCCACCAGCGACCATGGCCGGGTTTGCGTTTCCTGTTGGGGATACGCAGCCCAGGACAGACATGTCTCATGTTCCTGTAAGAGTTGAGGATACAGAACAGCAAGTACCCACCGAAGCACCTGATGTTCAGGTAATTCTGGGAAAGGAGGTACCTGAAAAAACATCTGAAGTTGTGGAGCTGCAACATTCCACACATACCAGGAAACCACCTGAAAGACTGAACTTGTAAATTCCTTACCCAGTGTAAATATTATGTTGCCTTGAAAAATATGTACTTTTAAATATAATATGTATATCTGAGTTAAAGGGGCAGAGATGTAGTAATTATGGTGTTAGTTAGTGTGTAAGGTACTTTTAAATAATAATGCTTGTTAAGGAAGACCACATGGTCTGTAGTAACCAATAGGAGAATAGTGTGGTCTACTTCAAAAGTTAGTAGCGTAGAGATAGATTTGGAGTTGAAAGTACACATGTGGTTGCTTGTAAATGAACTTTTAAGTTTCCAAAGAAGCGTCTGCAGATCAACTCTATCAATAGAAACAACTCAGCCACCACTCACAGCACAGCGGGATGTAATTTGATTTTGAGCCCCGGTACGGTGTTTGGACTTGCTTCCTCACCTCACCTGTAGTGGACCTTATCTCTCCCTGCTGGGTTTGTTGAGGTTTAAAACTTGAGCCTGTTCATTTGACTTACCAGCCAATAACTCCACATGGAGTTCGCTGGTACCTCTTGTGGTCTCCATTTTGGGGTAAGTTCACTTCCCTTTCTCTTTTGTCTTGGGAATGGGTTTTCTCCTAACCTGTCCCTTATCTTCAAGAACAGTACTGCTCCCAGGTGGCTGTTCAGCTCCTGATGCACTCCCCTGTGGCTTTTCAACTAAGTGGAGCATCTCCCTCAATGTCTCCTTGCCTGCTTGGGAACCCCCCTGATCCCCATTTAAATCTGAAAAGAAATTGCTTGGCAACTCAACTTCTGGGTCACTTCCCTCATTTTTTTAAGCTCCACGGGTCCTTCCTGGACCTCTTTTAACTCTACTGGCCTGTTGTCGGGACTTATAACTTCCTTGGGTTCTATCTTAACCCTTCCTAACACAGTTGCCCCGATTTCAACCGTTTTTAACTCAACAGGTTCAGTTCTGTTTCTTTCTAGCACTATTGGCCGAGTCCTGACCTCTCATGACTCAAGTCTCTTTTCCTTAGTCACTTCAACCCTCGAGGCTTCTATCGCCCCCTGCAGGGTTTCTGAACATTTTTCAGCTTTCCGTGCCCCTGCAGAACTCTGTGGCTTCCTCCAGCATTTTCAGCCTCTCTGGACTGTCTTTGAATTTTCGGGGGTATTACCCTCCAGCCTGCCAGGTCATTTGCCATCAAAATGTCTATCCCTTGCACGGGTGAGCTTGGGATTACACCCACTGTAACTTGTCCCATAACAAGCTCACACTGTAAGTAAATTTTCGCCAATGGCATCTCTCCCATGAATCCCTTGATTAATACATTGAAATATTCCTTGCTTTCGGGTGGAAATTCCTCAATGTTCCACATTAGCAAAGTCTGTAAACAGCCAGAGTCTCAGATGATGCTGATCTACTTTTCCAGCTCTTCTAGCCAGTTAAGGGTCATCTTTCCCTTAAATACAACTCCAAGTAATTACACTGACCAGCAGCCATGCCTGAACACAAGCTGACCACTCTAATGGTCACTGATATCAGTTTGGCAGTAGGATTCCCTGGGGTGTGAGAAGAAAGTAGCAGCTGATTTAAAAAGGAATCCAAAATCTTCTATTTGTATATAAACAGTAAACGGGTGGTAAAAGGAGAAGTGAGGCTAAATAGGGACCTAAAAGGACATTTAAGCATGGAAACAGAGCAAGGCTGAGGTACTAAGTGAATATTTTCAATCTATCTTTACCAAGGAAGAAGATGCTGCCTAAGTCATAATGAAAGATAAGGTCATTACGGCATTTGATGGGCTAAAAATTGATAAAGAGGCGGTATTAGATAGGCTGGCTGTATTGGAAGTGTTGGTTTTCAGATGAATTATTAAACCGAGGCCCTCTCTGGCTGCTTGGGTGGATGTAAAATATCCCATGGCACTATTTTGATGAAGAGCAGGGCAGTTATTTCTGATGTTCTGGCCAATACTTAATCAACATCATAAAACATCATAAATCAACATCACAAAAACAGATTATCTGGTCGCTATCAGATTGCTGCTTGTGGGAGTTTGCTGTGCACATATTGGCTGCCATGTTTCCCTCATTACAACAGTGACTACACTTCAAAAGTATTTCATTGGCTGAAAAGCACATTGAGGTGTCTGGTGATTGTGAAAAGTGCTATGTAAATGCAAATCTTTCTTTCTTTAATTTGGTTTTCGATGAGGTAACAGAGAGGGTTGATGAGGGTAATGCAGTTATTGTGATATACATGGACTTCCAAAAGGCATTTGCTGAAGTGCCACATAACAGGCTTGTGAGAAAGGTTAGAGCTCATGGAATAAAAGACAGTAGCAGCATGGATACAAAACTGGCTGAGTGACAGGAAACAGAGAGTAATGGCAAATGATGATTTTTTGAACTGAAAGAAGGTTAATAGTGGGATTCCCCAGGGGTTGGTGTTAGGAGCCCCTCCTTTTCTTGGTATAGATTAATGACCTATACTTGGGTGCACAGGACACAATTTCAAAATTTGCAGATGACACAAAACTTGGAAGTATTGTGAACTGTGAGGAGGGTAATGATAAATTTCAAGAGAATATAGGCAGACTATTGGAATAGGCAGACAAATTGCTGCGTTCTAACTTCCTGAAACAGATAACGAAAACAATGTAAAACTGTTGCTTAACCACCACCCCCCAAGTCATGCCTCCATCTTACCCCCTTCCCTCCTGTGTTCCACTCGTTCTCCCCACAGTGATGCCTCTGCCTTCCCCCTTCCTTCCCATGTTCCACGAGCCCACCCCCGCTCATGCCTCCGTCTTCCCCCTCCCCACTGGTATTGCTGTCCATGCACCAGCCTTGGTGCAGCTTCAGGCAAGCACTGAAATCTCGTAGCAGAAACAGACAGACAAGCCGACCATTCTAATTATCCACTGGAGGGGCAATTAACTTCAGAGGGAGAACATGATCCTGGCCAGTTGTATTTTTATTGAGCATTCATTAGATGCAAATGGATCCAAATGTGGTTCCCGACATCAATCAGTGGGAAAGTCGACCTGCCTTAAACCCACAGGAAAGAGAACAAAATTTCAAAGTAATTTCCCGCCGGTGAGAAACTGACTTTTGCCGTCACTCCAGATTTTGTGCCCCTGCCCGCCACAATTCCTACTGCTGGCAGGAGCGGAAAATTCTGGCCGATTATCTTCAATTATGGAGGAATTACAATTTTCTAGTGAATACTTGGAAGAAGCAATCATTAAATATATTAACTATTTCACATTCATGCTCAGTTGTGGTCCATTGTTTTTCACCAGTCCACCTTTGTCTAATAGTGAAACTTGTATGATAACTCCTGAGAAAAGAGTAGTGAGAGGAATGGGTCTACCAATAACTATTCTCCATCTATAAGAAAACTTAAATGCAAAATAGGACAATGTTACTTGTGCCAAGGAACTTGGCTGTGATGGTTTCCTTTGCTGATCTCAATGTGCTCAGAGATAAAAATAGAGTTTTTCATAGTCAGGTGATTGTCTCCCGGAACTTGTGTCATTTTGTTTTTAAATTGAAGCTTGTAACTTGATTGTAAGGTCGATTATGTTCTTGACAGATTTTAATCTGATTCATCCTGAAGCTTTCTAATGGGGTAGATTCTTTGCTCACTATGAGCAGTGAAACCAGAGGTCAAATGGTCTAAGTGTAGTAATGAGAAATCACAATGCAATAAATAAACAAAAATAAGCACAGATTTTATGCTTTTCACCTAAAATGTCAGCAGTAACTTAAAACACAGTGGATAGAAAAAACTTATTTGAGAAGTACTCATTAGCCTCCCTTTTAGCCATCAGTCAGAAATCATTTGGCAGAACAAGTTTAACTTGTTCTTTATCATTGGACGAGTTGCTCAGTCTTAAATTCTCCCCAGCTGCCTAAGAGGAAACACTATTTAACTGACTTCATGCTTTCCACACCATTTCTATCCACAGCTCAATGTGGTCTCAGGTAAGACTATCTTATTATGTTAAGACTATCTTATTATGTTTTCTAATGATTTCTCACCATCTTTTCAAATGCCTTTATTGCATTAACACTACTGATGCTTATAAAGGAAATATACTTAATTTAAAATGCTGAAGGGTTTGAGAAAGAGTGGATAGAAATAAATTGTTTCTACAGATTGAAGGGTCTAGAACAAGGGCATAGATGTAAGGTTCAACGTAAGCAATTTAAGACAGACAGTAGAAGAAAGATTTTTTTATACAGGGGGTTGAGGTTGTAGAATGCGCAGGTACATTATTAATTTCTGAACAATTAAAATTGTTTGCTTAAATAATCTTGCTGTGTGTTCATCATGGCTTACTGTCCTTATTATTACTCAGTCACATGAATTTTCTTTGGGAGAGGAATTTCAATTCGCCTCAAGTTTCTGCTGTTGATTTTCCTAATTCTGTTTGATACACGTCATATGCTCTGTTTTATCTTTAGCCATCACTTGGATTTCAACCATTCCGGCGTCTGTGGGATCATTTTAAACTGAATCAGTATTGGCACTGGGACAACAGATTAAAGGCTTAAATGTGTGTTTGAAAGATTGATGTGGGTGATGGAAATTTCAATTCATGGTACACTAACTTCTGCACTGAGGAAAAGAGAGCTTTTCCATGGGATGGGTTCCACTTAAATCGAGCTGGGACCAGTGTCTTGGTCGATCAAATATCTAAGATGGTAGATAGGGCTTTAAGCTAAGAAAGTGAAGGGATGCTCAGGTAAAGGTAAATCATTAAGCCTCAGGAGAAACATCAAAGCTATGCAGCAGTGTTGTGATTTGGGTAAAGCCAAACAGAGTGTGTCAGGAAGGAACAGAGAGATTAGCAATGATAATACGATATTATGAACTAAAATATCCAGGAAAAATAATAAAAGGTTAAAATTAAAGATGTTACATATGAATGCACGTGGCATTTGTGACCAGATAGATGAATTAATGGCGCAGATTGAGGAGATAAATGGGTTTGATATAGTAGCTATTACTGAGGGTTGCAAGATGACCAAAGTTGGGAACTAAATATTGTGGGATACCTGACTTTTAGAAAAAATAAACAAAATGAAAAAGTAGGGGTGGGGGGGAAGCCCTGATGATATAGGATGAGATAAAGACAGCCATGAGGAACATAGAAACATAGGGAAAAATCTTCCCCCCGTCCGCGGGGTTGTGCGGGGGCGGGCGTGAACCTGATCGGTGCCCCCGAGTGGGGCCACGCCGCTATTTTACGTGGGCAGGCCAATTAAGGCCCGCCCAGCATGACGGTCGCCTGGAAGCGCTGATCGCTTCCTTTGGGGGAGGGGGGGTGGGATTACCTGAGTCGTTCCCTGCGCTGTTTTGTGCATGTGCGAATAGTTTGGCATGTGTTTATTTAAATAAAGGTGGAAAAAAACTTTTAAAACATGTCCCCTCATGTGACACTGTCACATGAGCTGGGACATGTCAAAGAAGAAATGTTAAAATTTTTATTAGATTGTAAAACACTTCATGAAACCTCATCCCGCTTGTGGATGAGGTTTCATGAAAAATGTGAAGGCCGCCTGGGCTCTTTGACTGCCCACCAACCTTAAGGTTAGACGGACAGCTCAGCTAATTGAATGAATTACTATTTAAATGGCTTTAATAGGCCTTTGCGTGCCCGCCGAACTGAAAATCTAAATGGTGTACGATGACATCGGGACACCCGCCTGCCATCACTGCGCGTCATTTTGCGTGTCGGCGAGCGGGCCCCACTCCCACTCCCACTCACCGACCAGAGAATTCTGCCCATAGAAAATAGGATTGGGAGTATGTCATTCAGTCCTTTGAGCCTGCTCCGCCATTCAATAGGATCATGTCTGATCCTCTATCAACGCTATACTCCTGTTCTCTCCCTATACCCCCTGACGCCTTTGGAGTCCAGAAATCTTATCTATTTCCTTCTTAAATATATTCAGTAATTTGGCCTGTAGAGAATTCCACAGGTTCACCATCCTCTGAGTGAAGAAATTTCTCCTTTTCTCAGTCCTAAATGGCCTTCCCTGTATCCTAAGACTGTGACCCCTTGTTCTAGACCCCCCTCCCAGAGGAAACATCATCCCTATATCCAGTCTGTTCATCCCTGTCAGCATTTCATACGTTTCAATGAGATCGCTTCTCATTCTTCTAAACTCCAGTGAATACAGGTCTAGTCGGCCCAATCTCTCCTCATATGACTATCCTGCCATGCCAGTAATCAGTTTGGTGAACCTTCGCTGCAATCCCTCTATGGCAAATATACCGTTTCTTAGATAAGGAGACCAAAGCTGCACACAATACTCCAGGTTTGGTCTCATCGAGGCCTTGTAAAGCTGCAGTAAGACATCCTTGCTCTTGTACTCAAGTCCTCTCACAATGGAGGCCAGCATACCATTTACCTTCTTTACTACTTGCTGCACCTGCATGCTTGCTTTCAGTGATTGGTGTACAAGGACACCCAGGTCCCTTTGTACATCAACATTTCCCAATCTATCAACGTTTAAATAACACTCTGCCATTCTGTTTTTCCTGCCAAAGGTGATAACTTCACACTTATCCATGTTATACTGCATCTGCCATGTATTTGCCCAATCACTCAACCTGACTAAATCACCATGAACCCTCTTAACAGTCTCCTCACCACTCACATTCCCACCAAGTTTCGTGTCATCAGCAAATGGAAATATGGAAATATTACATGTTATTCCCTCAACCAAATCATTGATGTATATTGTGAATAGCTGGGGCCCAAGCACTGATCCCTGTGGTACCCCACTAGTCACCGCCTGCCATTCCAAAAAAGACCCATTTATTTTTATTCTCTGTTTCCTGTCTGCTAACCAATTCTCAATCCATGTCAATATATTACCCCAATCCCATGTGCTTTAATTTTGCATGCTAAACTCTTATGTAGGACTTTATCAAAAACTTTCTGAAAATCCAAATACACCACATCCACTGGTTCTTCCTTATCTATTCTGCTAGTTACCGCCTCAAAAAAACTCCAGTAGGTTTGATTTCAATCATGATTTCCCTTTCATAAATCCATGTTGACTTAGAAAATATCAACAGAATTAGACTAAGTGTCCTGTAATCACATCCTTTAGAATAGACTCTAGCATTTTCCTTACAACTGATGTTAGGCTAACCAGTCTGTAATTTGCTGTTTTCTCCCTCCTTCCTTTTTTAAATAGTGGGGTTACATTTTCCGCTCTCCAATTTGCCAGGATTATTCCAGAATCTACAGCATTTTGGAAGATGGCAATCAATGCATCCACTATTTCCATGGCCACCTCCTTTAGTACCCTGGGATGTAGAATATCAGGCCCTGGGGATTTATTGGCTTTCAGTCCCATTAATTTCCCTAGCACTATTTTTTTAGTAATACTAATTTCCTTCAATTCCTCCTTCTCACTAGACCCTTGCTTCCTTAGCACTTCTGGGAAGTTATTTGTGTCTTCCTCCATGAAGACAGAACTAAAGTAATTGTTTAATTGCTCTGCCATTTCCTTATTCTCTATTATAAATTCTCCCCTTCTGGACTGTAAGGGACCTACATTTGTCTTCACTATTTCTTTTTCTTTTCACACACTTATAGAAGCTTTTACAGTCCACCTTTATGCTCCTTGCAAGTTTACTCTCACATTCTATTTTTCCCCTCTTAATCAATCTCTTGGTCCTTCTTTACTGAATTCTAAACTGCTCCCAATCCTTAGGCTTGCTACTTTTTCTAACAACTTTATATTACTCCTCTTTGGATCTAAAACTATCCTTAATTTCTTTTGTTAGCCATGATTGGGCCACTTTTCGTGTTGTGTTTTGCGCCAGAAAGAAATATATAACTGTTGCAATGCATACATCAGTTCCTCAGGTATTAGCCATTGCTCTCCCACTGTCATGCCTTGTAATGAAGTTCCCCAATCTATCTTAGCCAATTCATGCCTCATACCTTAGTAGTTTCCTTTGTTTAGATTTAAGACCCAAGCTTTGGATTGGACTACTTCACTTTCTATCCTAATGAAGAATTCTAACATGTTATGGTCATTGTGCCCTAAAGGACCCGAACAACTAGATTATTAATTAACCCCTTCTCATTGCACAATACCAAATCTAGGATAGCCTGTTCCCTAGTTGTTTCCTTGATGTACTGGTTTAAAAAGCTATCTCATATACACTCCAGGAATTCATTTGCCACAGTATTATTGCTAATTTGGTTTGTCCAGTCTATATGTAGATTAAAGTCACCCATGATTACTGTAGCACCCTTGTTACATGCATCTCCAATTTCCTGTTTAATGCTGCCCCCTACCTTACCACTACTGTTTGGAGGCCTGTAGACAACTCCCACTAATGTTTTCTGCCCCTTGTTGCTTCTTAGCTCCACCCAGACTGATTCTACATCTAGATTTTCTGAGCCAATATCCTCTCTCACTATTGTACTGATTTCATCCTTAACCAGCAATGCCACTCCACCTCCTTTTCCTTCTTTTTGCCTATCTTTCCTAAATAGTAAGTACCCTTGGATATTCAGTTTCCAGCCTTGGTCACCCTGCAGCCATAATCACAATCATATCATACCCGTTTCTATCTATTTGCGCTGTTAATTCATCTACCTTATTGTGACTGCTCTGTGCATTCAGGTACAGTGCCTTTAGAGTTGTCATTTTAGCATTTTTACACATTTTTTTTGTACTATGGCCCTATTTGTTGCCAGCCCTTGTTTCTCCTGCCTTCCACTTTTGCTTTCTACTTTTCTGTCTTTCATTCCTATCTTTGTTTTCCTCTCTTGTATCTCCCCAGTCAGGTTCCCATCCCCCGCCAATCTAGTTTAAACCCTCCTCCACAAGTACTCGCAAATACCCCTGCGAGGGTATTTATATATTTATATAAGGATCTTAGCTCAGAAAATCAGGATGTAGAATTGGTATGGGTGCAGCTAAGAAATAACTAAGGGCAGTAAAGTCTGGTAGGAGTAGTTTATTGGCTGCTTGTAGTAATCATAGTGTTGCACAATGAATAATAAGCAAATTAGTGGAGAATGTAACAATGGTAATGCAAGAATGAGTTCATGGAATGCATTTGAGACATTGTTCTAGAACAGTGTGTTAAGAATCAACTAGAGAACAGGCTATTTTAGATCTAGGGCAGAATTTTGCTGTCGGCGAGCAGGGGGTGGGGCCCGCTCGCCGACGTGTAAAATGACGCGGGATGACATTGGGCGGAACCCCCAATGTCATCCCCCACCATTTAAATTTTCAGGAAGGCGGGGGTGCAGCAAAATCAGCTGCGGGCCCGCCAACCTGTCAATGGCCAATTGAGGCCATTGACAGGATCAATTATGCAATTAAAGGACCTGCCCATCCAATCTTAAGATTGGCGGGCAGGCCAGGAGCCCCGGCGGGCAATAGGAAAAACATGAAACCTCATCCACCGGCGGGATGAGGTTTCATGTAGGGATTTAAAAAGTTTAATAAAGTTATTATGTAAATTATGAACATGTCCCATCTCATGTGACATGGCCACATGAGGGGGACATGTTAGGGAATTTTTTTTCTTCTATTTTTAATATTTTTCAAAGCGGAAGCGATCTCCCTGAGGCAGCACTTTGCCTCAGGGAGATGTGCGCTCCTTCATGCGCATGTGTGAAAAACGCACTCTCGCTTTTGGGGAATTCCCCCCCACCAGCACACGGAGCGCATAGCGCTTCCCGCCGGTCATCACACTGGGCGAGCCTTAATTGGCCCGCCCACGTAAAATGACGGCGGTACCCGCTTCTCCGGCGGGGATCGGCTCCCCACCCGCCAGAGATTGGGTCAGGCCCGCCCACCCGACAGGCAGAAAATTCTGCCTCTAGTCTTGAATAGTGAGACAAGGCTTAATATGTTATGTTGCCAGTTTTCACAATAAATGACACAAAGACTGTACCAAAGATTGTGGGGAACCAAGCGCTTAATGGGAGTGAAAAACTTGAAGTAATTTACTTTAGTAAAGAAAAAGTACAGGGGAAATTAATAGGACTAAAAATCAACAAATCCCCTGGATCTGATTGCCTATATTCTGGGACCTGGGTTTTAATAAAGATGGCTGCAGTGATGGTGGATGCAATGAATCACAGAATCACAGAATCCCAGTGCAGAAGAGGCCCTTCGGCCCATCGAGTCTGCACTGACACATGAGAAACAGCCCTTTTGATCTTCCAGAATTTCCTAGGTTCTGGAATGATCCTTATGGATTAGAAGGCAGCAAATGTAACTCTACTATTCAAGAAAGGAGAGCAAGAGAAAACAGGGAACCCTTGGCCAGTTAACCTAACATCAGTAGTAAGAAAAATGCTAGCATCTACTGCAGGGTCCTCGGAAAGTCATAATATGATTAAGCAGAATAAACACGGTATTCGGAAAGGGAAATTGGATTTGATAAATCTATTAGAATTTATGTGGTTTTAATTAGCAGGATAGATGAAGGAGAACCATAGAATGTAGCAGATTTGGATTGTCAAAGGCATTCAGTAAGGTGCCAACAATAGTTTATTGAACAAACTTAGATCTCATGGTATTGGGGTAATATATTAGCATGGATTGAGGATTGATAAATGGACACAATAAAGAAATTAGGAATAAATGGATCAATTTCAGGATGGCAGCATGCAACCTTATCTTGAATTGTTACAGGTGTGTGTGTGTGTGTGTGTGTGTGTGTGTGTGTGTGTGTGCGGTTAAAGCAACTAGACAAATTTAAATGAGAAAACAGTCCAACATTGTGCACTCAATATAACTCACTGTAACTCAGATGTAACTGACTATTTTTGCTTTTAGGTGATGTTGCTTCTGCTCCATCTCCCTATTGTCCTGCAGCCAGAGGCACTGCAACCTTCAGTCCCCACAGCTGTTGCAGCCTTTGTGTGGACAGGTCACCAAATCCTCTGTTCTCCCTGTGAGGATGCAGTAACATGGAGTTGCGTGATCCAATTTGCAGCAGAGTATCACATCAGCCAGTAGGGCTGAATGATATCACGACAGCACCAGTTTAAATGCTTCTGGTACATGTAGAGGACGCCTGCGTGACCTTCCTTTTCAGCATGGGGCATCATACAGGCCATGGTAGAAGTGGCTGGAGGCACAGTACACACCAATCACAGGGCCTTCAGTTGCTGTGGAGCATCTTCCTACCAAAGTGGACAATTTCACATTTCCCCTCCTTATATTCCATCTGCCACTTTCTTGCCCGATCAATCTATATCCCTTTGTGACCTCTTTCCATCCTCCTAGCTTTATATCATCAATGAAGTTGGATACATTCCTCTCTGTCACTTCACTTAAGCCATTAATATAAATTGTAAAACCTGAGGACCCAGCATTGATCTCCACCAGATGCTGTTGCACACCTGGCCGCATTTCCTGCGTTTGCTGCATCGCGGACGACTCCAGAGGCACATCATCAGCCACCAACTGAGCATGTGCCTGGTCCCCTGCAGTCCTTTGACTGCTGGCGCCATGGGCACTCTCTGTCTCCTGCAACTCCTCTAGCGACTGTGAAGTGCCCTCACCGCTGTGCCCCGGGACACTAGCTGATGTTCTAATTTCCACCGAGGTGCCAGTATCTGCACTGGTTCCTGCCTCGTAGAGATGGTGTGACGCTGGTGAGTCTGAGACTTCAGGGCCATCAGGTGTGAGAGGGGGCCTCTGCTGCTCCTCCTCCGGGCCCTGCTCCACTGATGCTGAAAGGAAGAACAAGGACATTTGATTAGTTAATGTGGAGACAATGTCAATGTGCATCCCTGCCCCCCGGGTCATTATGCGCTCATCCTTCCATAAGCAATGGTCAAGTCATGTTGCAAACTTCAATCATTGAACATTCAGTACTGCCATGGCTGTTGGGAGAACAATGTTGACCTCAGTGCTGGGCAAACATACCTGCCCATACCTACCTGCACATACCTACCTGCTTCACCGACACCGGTGGACCTGGGCACATGGTGCCTCTCCAGATCTAGGGCCTCCTGCTCAAACCGGCTAAGCATCGCCACGTGGGCCGGCCCTCCGCCAGTCCTCACCCGCTCAGGGGCATTATGTACATTCTTCTCCTGAAAAGGAGAGAAGAGATTAGTGCTACTTGTACCTGGATTATCTTTGCGCATGGCCCACCCCAACCAGAGTGAGACATTGCAGGGCTCCAGTGCCTCCTCACCCCGTTGCTGCTGAACACTCACACAAAGATGACAGGCCTGTCTCCCCACCCACCCCCCCTTGGCCAAATGCTGCCTACATCACATTTGGCAACACACAGTCTAACCTTCCATAGCAAGGAGATGCAAGCATGTGGAGCGCAGAGGGCAGTAGATCGATCGGTGCCATGCCACCTTGAAGCTCCCCTCCCAGCATGTCATCACCCTGACTTTGACATGTCTTGGATTTCCAGCACAATGCCTAGGTGCAGATCCTCCAGGTTGCCCCCAAAACAGCAATGTGGGTCTCAATGTACCACATGCTGCAGGTGCAGAACCCATCTCTTCACCACCCTCTCATGGTGACCTCGGCATGGGCAATATCTGATCGCCCACCCAGCGAAGGACACACATGCCATCAATGATTCAATTCATTATACTCAGACTTGGGGGAGGTGGGGGGCCGCTAGGGGGAAAAGTCTATCTGCTGGGTTAAGTGACCAATGCAACATGGTACTCACCCTTCCTGAGCGCAAGAGGTCATTGAAGTGCTTGCGGTCCTGTGTCCAGGTGCGCCGCACCACGTCGCGGGAGCTCACCACCTCCGCCACCTCCTCCCAGGCATGTTTGGTTATGTGGGGGGGGGCTTCCTCCTCCCATCCTGGGGTGCGAGGACCCCCCCGCCCGAGCTGCCAGCTCCTCGAGGAGGGCAACAAGGTAATCATCCGAAAAATGAGGGGCACAGTGCCCCCCTGCCTTACCCGACTGCCTGGCCTGCTCACCAGCAGCGCTCTGGGGAGCTCTTCCACTGGCCATCATTCAGTGCCTTTGAAAGGCTGCAGCAGCTTTTTTAAACAGGCTGCCACGATTTACGCTGGGTGGACCTTAATTGGCCTGCCCATGTAAAATGGTAGGGCCCTAGGAAGTACTGAGGATCAGAGGGACCTTGTGTACATGTCCACCGGTCCCTTAAGGTAGCGGGACAGGTAGATAAGGTGGTTAAGAAGGCACATGGGATCCTTGCCTTTATTAGCCGAGGCAAGAATATAAGAGCAGGGAGGTTATGCTGGAATTGTATAAAACGCTGGTTAGGCCACAGCTAGAGTATTGCGTGCAGTTCTGGAATCCGCATTAAAGGAAGGGTATGATTACACTAGAGAGAGTGCAGAGGAGATTTACCAGGATGTTGCCTGGGCTGGAGAGTTTTAGTTATGAGGAGAGATTGGATAGATTGGATATTTTCCCTGGAGCAGAGGAGATTGGGGGGGGACATGATTGGGGTATAAAATTATGAGGGGCATAGATAGGGTAGACAGAAAGGAACTTTTCTCCTTGGTGGAGGGATCAATAACCAGGGGGCATGGATTTAAGTTAAGGGGCAGGAGGTTTAGAGGAGATGTGAGGAAAAAATTTTTCACCCAGAGGGCGGTGGGAATCTGGAACTCACTGCCTGAAAGGGTGGTAGAGGCAGAAACCCTCATAACATTTAAGAAGTATTTGGGTGTGCACTTGCGATGCCATGGCATACAAGGCTATGGGCCTAGTGCTGGAAAATCGGATTAGGTTAGGTACTTGTTTGACAGGCACAGATTTGATGGGCCGAAGGGCCTTTTTCTGTGCTGTAGATCTCTATGACTCTATGACATCGTGAGGTCTATCCATAATGGACACTGATGAGTGGCTATGTAGGATACATGGGGGTCATGGTGCGGGAATGTAGGTATGTAGGGGCGTGGGGGATATGAAGGAGCATGAGGGCCATGGGGAGTGTGTGGGGGCATGGAGGGGGCATGGAGAGTGGGTGAGGGGCAAGGGTTTGAGGACATGACATTCACCATTAACATTAACTGGGCCGATGTCCCAGTAAAGAAAGGCAGATGTTTTAGCCTGCTGGCCTGGCCATCTTCCCACTTCAGTTGCTACCTCGGCTTGCCTCCAGAAGCAACAGGCCCAGCTCCATCTCACCCCACCTGTCTGGAACATTATGGTGGGCAGGGGTCTTTTTAAGGGAAAGGGATCTGCCAAGTTGAGAAATTTCCTGACTCGATTTTCCACCTTCTCCACAAAAATCAGGCTCTGTCCACTTGCCTGATGAGTGCAGCTCCAACAACACTCTAGAAGCCCGACACCATCCAGGACAAAGCAGCATGCTTATTGGCACCCCATCCACCATCCTAAATATTCACTCCCTCAGTCACCAGCAGACAATGGCTGCAATAGATACCTTCGACAAAATGCGCTGCAGCAACTCACCAAGCCTCCTTCAACAGCACCTTCCAAACCCATGACCTCAACCACCCAGGAGGACAAGGGCTGCAGATGCATGGGAACACCACCACCTGCAAGTTCCCCTCCAAGTCACATGCCATCCTGACTTGGAACTACGTTGCCATTCCTTCAGTTGCTGGAACAAAATCTTGGAACTCCCTTCCAGCACTATTGCTGTATCTACAACAAATGGACTACGGCAGTTCAAGAAGGAGGTTCACCACCACCTTCTCCAGGGCAATTAGGGATGGGCAACAAATGCTGACCTTGCCTACGATGCCCGTAAATATTGTAAGTATTTTCTTAACCTGACAAAGTGTAAAGCAAGCTACTTTTCTTTTCTTCACAGAGAAACTGAAGGTTGCAAATATTTAAAAATTTCAGTTATTCAAAATGAATAAGTCCAAAAGTCTTGTGATCATCATTGTGGTTACTTCCGCTGTTCTGATTCTTGCAGCAGTTGCAGCATTTCTTCTAGGAGTCTTTCTGACACAAGGTAAGAATCAGGTTTACCAGTCAGTAATTGGTTAATGTATTGGTTAACTGGTAATTTCTTATTGGGAATCTCTTGAGATAGTTTTTTCTTATATTTTCTTAATTCAAATCCCAAATTTGCACTAGGTAGATATTGATAAGTATATTGATAGATAGATAAGTTAAAAGCAAAATACTGCGGATGCTGGAAATCTGAAACAAAAACAGAATTTTTTCTGTTTTAGATAGATAAGTTAATAAACAAATAAGGAGTTAGGCGGGAGAAGGGACTTTTTAAAGCATGTTTCCCAATTTGAATCCCTTAATGTGATTGAGGGCCCTTACAGAGAACATTGTACTGTTACTACTTGCTGATTTTTGGCTCAGATTCACAGTACAATATAACAACAGCAATAACTTATGTTTCTTTTCTTTCAAAGCTGCAGCTTCCAGATCAAGTGATGTTTTCTTCAGCGTAAATTTCAGAATATTAAATATTGCTTACCATGATGCCTTGGCAACACCCAGTTCAACTGAGTTCTCTCAATTAGCGAATGACATTGAGACACAAGTAAGAGTTCATTTGTTCCCTCGAAAGCCATTATCCTCCAACATTGTTTTGTTGGAGTTAGGAGGTTCAGAATTGACCTTTGAATCGCTTCACTCTCAAGTTCCAGAATGATTCAAAGTGATCACCCTTATTGATGACAGTGGTTATGTTTTATTCAGTATAAGTAAAACTTGAGACATACTAATGTCTTAGCGCTAGTATCAAAGCGCAACAACATTATTGTTACATTTTGGGTAGAAGTGCAATCTCCATGTGACAATGCCAAATGGCAATGCCCTAGGCACCATTGTGCCAGTCAATGTGGCATGTATACGTGAGTCCCTCCGTGAGCTGATCCTCCTGCAAGGGTTCATCTGCGATATGGTCTCAAACCTTGTCTGGCTGAATATCTCTAATCTCTGCTCAGAGAATCCCTCCTTATAATTTCCTTACACAGCCAAGCCAATGGAGACACACTTAACCCAATCATTACCTCACTATTATTTGTACGGCCCATGACCCAGAAGGAACAAACAGTTGGCATCAGTACTTTTATTTCCCAGTTTTAACTGGTGTTCCATTTTAAGGTATACAAGACCAGTTCAGGCCAGTGTTCTTATGTTTTATCATGCTATTATAAAATATATCATGTATCCATTTGCCCGCCCAAGCCAGGTCAGAGTTCCAGGATCTCTGGCTTCCAGCATTCATCAAGCTATCAGCTTGTAAACATTCAATTGCCAACACTGACCAAAGCAAGAGAAATATGGTGATGTTGGTACTCGGTTATTTTGGCTCTTTTCTGCCAATATCTGGGCCTGGGATTCCACTAACATGTCAAACTTTTAGTTCTCATTCAGCGCATTGTCTATTTTCACATCCTGCTAGATTTTTGCTAAGGTTTACTTTTTGACCATTTGGTTCCTTTCAAAATCTTGGGGACCAGTTAAACATTCAATCAACAAAGGCCCAAGCCAAAGTTTCCAATCCAGTCACCTCTCAAACTGCTTTTACCTATGGCGTATTACCAGCAGGAATATTTTTAATAAGTTCAGTGTAAGTATTGCCATATCGCTGCCAGTGTAGGTTCTAATTTATAATGTAATTAAAGTCATTTCAGAGAGGAGTGTGAAGTCACTTACAATAAAATTAAAGAAGCATTAGAGCAAGTCATAGTATTTAAGTTATTGTCATTATTTAGCAAGAAAACCTGACTCAGGGATTTCCCAGGATTCTTACAGTCTACATCTTTGAAAAGGAGCACTCTCCAATCCCTCAATTTCAATTGTTATTTTCCTTTCTGATCCTGCTCCGCCTGGGGTAACATCTGCTTGATCTTTTTATCTTGATTGTAGCTGTTAGTATTTATTAAAATGTAGGCCTTGTGTGGCTCAAGTCTCAGAGGAGGAAGGTCTTTATTTAATTTCCCTCCAGATCTGGGCCTTTGCTACCATCCCAAGACCGCACTTAAGCTTCCTTAATTAAGTTAGTTACATGCAATAGATAAACGGCTACTACCAATTGAACTATTACCAGACTGTGTTCAATAATACAAACCCAAAGATGAGCTGATATGTTAAATCTTCACCATTGTGAGTTATACTCTAAGCTATTAATTTCAACAACAACTTTTGCATTGTCTTGCTTCAGCAACAGAGATGTTTCGGGAGGATTTTAGATGTGGCATGAGTTCAATGAAGTCCTCAGATAGAAACAGAATACTATATCCAAATCATGCCATATAATTGTATAATTCATATTGAAGCGTGTTGTTTATTATTACTTTTCTTGTGTATGGGGTTTGATGTTTAATAACATATGTTGCTAGTTGTGGGCAGCTTCAGTGTGAAGCAAAAGCTGGGATGTTTAATAGGGCACGCTGTGTTACCCCCATAAATCATGACAGTCACCATAGTGGTGACACAGTATGTTCCTTTCTCCTGATAGCTAAGAGTGAATGGGTAATGCCAGCCTGACTGTGCTGACATAGTTCAATTGAAGCCACCAGGATCCTAACTGAACCCACAAGCAGTGACATTGGTTATGTTATGGGGGTGTCCAGGTGTCCCATGTGCGCATACAACCTGATAGGTCTGAGACCACCCAGGTGTAATTATTGATCACAGTGACGTCAGCAGGGGAATAGTCATGTTGTATTAACACGGGGCCTTACTTCGCCCCTATGTTCTTCACCCTGGATACAAGCCTGGCTAGTTTTCCTTGCCTGACAATGGGTACTCTTCAGTATCAACCCCGTGTAAACTTGATTGGTTTGTACATTCTCATAGTGGATGCTACGGGCATGGGGAATCAGCAGCATCTTTGTAAGTCTGTGGATTGGACATGTGCAAGGCGGTTGGGCATCATGCTTTATATTCCACTTTCTTAAATCTGCTTTCATGATCCAATGCAGCACTTTTCCATGATCTATCAGCTGGAGAGGTTCACTAGCTTGCCCTATCATCCAGGCCCCATGTAACATGCAGGTGATCCTCTGAAAGACCTCCACCGAGGTGCTTTCAGTTTCCCTTATAGCTGTGTGTGCAATTTGCTTGACCCACATGTTCATGGGCAGATTTTAAAAAATATTTCTCAATCTCATCGTAACTATTGCTCTGTGTGCATGGGTGAAATTTTACAGCCCTTTTCAGCTGAGGCGGGCGGTAAAATGCAACAAGCCATTTAAACATCTATTGACTTCGGCGGGACCGCAAAATCCCACCGGCATAAAGTTCCGCCCCATATCTAATTCTTACTGCCAATTTTTTCCACTTTCATGACATGTGGGCATCGCTGACAAGGCCAACAATTTTTGCCCATTCCTAATTGCCCTTGATAAGGTGGTGGTGAGCAGCCTCCTTGAAACGCTGCAGTTCATCTGTTGCAGCTATAATGCTGTTAGGGAGAGAGTTCCTAGGTCAATGCTGGGCAGTCTGTTTGGTTTTATTCCCTTTCCACAGTGTTTTGATACAACTGAGTGGCTAGCAAGCCCATTTCAGAGGGCAGTTAGGAGTCAATGACATTACTGAGGGCCTGAAATGACATGTAGGTCAGACCAGGTGAGGATGTCAGACTTCCTTTCCTAGAGGATATTAATTAAGGACATTAGGGTTTTTGCAACAATCAATGATAGTTTCATGGTCACCATTACTGAGACTAGCTTTCAATTCCAGATTTATTCATTAATTGAATTCCGCCAGCTGCCATGGTGGGACCTGAACCCGTGTTCCCAGAGCATTAGCCTGGGCCTTTGAATTGCTAATCCAGTGACATTACCACTACAATACATGACCAAAGGAAGTAGAAAAAATTTGCACAAGTACTCAAACAATAGTGTGGTTTGGTGTTAATTTGCATTCCATTTAAACAGTTGCACCATCCTCCGTTGCAGTCAGGTGCACGTATTGACAAAGAGATGAAGAGATTATCACCCATCTTTCCTCTACATTACTGTGGTGCATTCAGGAGAAGAAAGGAGAGAAATGTCCCCTAATTTGTTGTGCAGTGTCAGGAAGGAAAGGCTAAAAGCCATTCTCTCTCTATCTCTCTGTCTGTCCCTCTTTCTCTCCTTTTACCTGTCTCTGTTACTCTCTATTTCTCTGTCTTGCTATCTCTGTCTCCATCCATTTCTCTCAATCTCTCTCTCTCTCCCTCTCTCTCTTTTAGATTATGCTGAGGTGGACAGAATTGGCTGGAATGAAGGATAACTTCAAACTCCAAAATCATTTTAAAGTTAAAATAACTTAGTACAATTTTTATTGCCAAAGTATTTGAAACTCATTTAAAATAACAATGAGATGTGTGCAAATGGTTTAGCCTAAGGGTATAAATGATGAATGAATTAGATATTTTCTGACCACCCCGATCTTCTGTTAGTACTTATGTGTTAGACGTCATTTTTGCATTCTCAAAGTGCTACAGAAAATGAAATCTCTTCTCATCCTTTTGGTTACAGATAAAAACCCTGTATTCAACATCAAACTTGTCCATGCAATTTGACAATTCACAGATTGTAGAATTCAGGTATGTCCCTTGCAATTTTCCTATTTAATACTTGTAAAATAATTACAAAGCTGAAGCTTCAACAGATTACATAATTCTACTTTCAGAACTTAATCTGCAAAGGTCACTTGCTGATCCCAACCTCCATAGATGTTGTGCATGGTAAAGGATAGATATTTAACCATTCATGACAGCCATTCTACTCACTATGGCTCGAGAATCTTTTGAAATCTACAAAGTCCGATCAGGAATAGCACAGTGTAGGAAGGGAATTATAATTTTCTCAAAGTCTGAGTGCATGTGACAAGTTGAATTAAATTCTAGGTTTCTTTAAATAAACTGAAACGTAGGAAACACTACCCTTAGTAGGAGGTAAAAGGCAGGGAATGTAATAACTAATACTGGACACAGGTATTGTTTAGACCTGCAAATTTTAAAGACAATTTAAAATTAAAAGAGTTACCGATCACATAATGAGGAAACCTGCAAGAAATTTTAACTTAGCTCACTCGGCAGAAAACAGACAAGATCAGATCAAACGCCAGGTTGGATTTTACCAGACCTCTGGAGAGGGGCTGAGAGGCAGAGGGGCCAGTAAAATGGCGAGGGAAAGTGGGGAATGTGTGGAGTGCCTGTTGCCTTCCTGATGCCATGCCATTTTAAAAGAGGCAGGAAAGCTCCTGCCCAAAGTCCAATTGAGCCACTTAAATGGCCAATTAAGAGCCTCTTTTTGCCACCACAGGCAATTTACCAGCAGCATGGTGAATACTGGTGGCCTCCCTGCAGGCTCAGTCTGGGGGCACACCTAATCCAGCACTCTGCAGCCCATGGAGTGCCCACCCACTGGCAATGGCTGCCTCTGCAGCAATGGCGCTTCCTGCCCTCACCAATGCCCCCATTTCTTGCAGCAGTGCCTAACTGGCTAGATACCCAAGACTCCATTTGCCTGCTTGGGAGGGTGGCGCCTTTTCATGGCATCCTCACTGTTCAGGCGCAGTCCCAGCAGTGGTCACTGCTCCAGGTGGCAAGGCTGGGTTTGCGGAGCTGTCAGCCTTCAGATTGGCTGGCAGCTCTTGGGGTTGGGTGCCCATTCTTTAAAGGGACGAGATTCCTGACAGCAACTAATTCATTGCCAAACAGCCAAAAAGTGCATCTGGGAGTCCCATAACTGTCCAAAGCAACATTGTCCCTGGCTTTCAGGCCAGTCATCGGGGGCCCCACTCTGCCAGTAAAATTCCAACCACTGGGTTTACATCCCACTGGATTTTACTCTCTTCTGTTCCATATACTGGCAGTGTGCCTGCCTTATCGAGAGACGCTGTAGTCTGGCGCTGGTAATTACTTCAAACTGGTTTATTTACACTATGTACACTATATACATGATGAGCTACTAAGTAGGCACATTTCTCCTGAGTGCTGACTGCTCGATCTGCTGGGCAGAGTCTCTAGAACATGACTGCTGATGTCAGTGTTACATTGCAGTCTACATCGCTCATTCCCATGACTATTCTATTAACCCATTACACTACACTTCTCCCCAAGTATATGATCAACTCCTTTAATAACCATGTTAACTACTTATTCAGCTGCTTACATTGCATTTGCTCTACCACCTCCTCCCCCCAAAGTCCACCAATCAAAGGCTGAGTCTTTGTGGTGCCTTCACCACTCGTCCTCACTGCGCTGTTTGACTGCTAAGCGGGGCAAATGGTCTTGAACTGGATCCTGAGATGGATCAGCATCTGCATGCTGCTCAAAGTATCCTTGGGGTCTGCATTCTACATCGTGTGGTAATCGAAGGCCTCTGTTTTCGTGAGCGCCAATGAAATCAGAGCTCTTCAGTTGCATCTGAAAGTACCAGATGGTGTTTGGACCAGGTATGACATTGGATGCTCTGTCCTTTGAAGGATCACTCCTTCTGATTTACAATCCCGATCCAAAACCTCTGTCTAGAGTTTTGGCCCTATGCCTGGAGTTGTATCAATGCTGCTGCTTCTGATGGAGACCAGTCTCCCTGTTCCTCACCCTCTTGTGGTCAGCAGACTTAATGTTAGTTTGGAGGCTCTTTGGCAGCAGAGGGACTTGTGTCTTCAGATGTCAGCCCATGAGCACTTCCACTGGTGAGAAACCGCTAGTTAAAGATGTAGCTCTGTGGCACAGCAAGGCTGAATTCCAGTCAGAATTCTTGGTCATTGGGCTCTTGGTGGTTCTCACTGCTCTTTCAGCCTCTCTGTTGGCTTGTGGGCGGAGAGGAGAGCTGGTGACATGGCTGACCCCATTGTCATAGGTAAATTTTCTAAAGCGATCATTGATAAATTGTAGGCCATTATCTGAGGTGATTTTGTCTGGAAACCCATATGTGTAGAACATGGTCTGCAGCACCCTGATCACAGACTCAGCTGTAGTGGTGTGGAATCTGACAGCTTACAACCATCTGGAGTAGCAATCTATAGCAACGAGGCATGATTTGCCCCGAAAATAGAAGAGGTCGAGCACCAATTTCTGTCAAGGTCTGTCTGGGGAGTGGGATAGTACGAGGGGCTCTGTGGGTGAATTTCTTTTAATTTTGCAGATGTGGCAGGAGAGAATGAAATCTTGGCTAGCCTGCGTAATGCTTGGCTACCACACAGATCGCTGTGCATGTGCTCTGCACTTTGTAATACCCAGGTGGCCTCCATAGAGCCTATTGAGGATCTCTTCCCGCATCAACTTAGAAATGACCAGGCAGTGATCGAAGACCAAGAGATTGTCCACTATGATTAGGTGCCTATGTTGTTCATGATATTTACAGAAAATTGGTCAGCAGGGCTATATTTAGACCAACCTTCTTGCAGAGTTTTTCGACTTGGGCACATTCCAAGTTCTCTTTCTGTGCTCTTTGGACATCTTGCAGCTTTGTAGCCGAGATTGGCAAGAAGTTCATTATGGCCAATGAGAATGCTTCCACCTCGGAGATAAGTATGAAGTCCTGGGTAACAGCTTCGTCCACCGTAGCTCTGGATAGGGGATCAGCCATGGTCTGTGACTTTCCCCTGGAATGTACAGTTATATACTGTCAACTGAAGCCTGAACCTTTGAATGCGTAGGGGCATTTTGACGACCTCTTGTGGAATTTAAGAGGGTAGTTAGTGGTTTGTGGTCGGTCTCAATGTGGAAAGGTAAACCCATCAGAGAACCTCTAATGGCCCAAGTGACAGCCAGTGCTTCCTTCTCTATGGTTGCATAGCGTTGCTCCATTTCTATCAGTGCTTTGGAGGCAAAGTATACAGGCTTTCTGGTGTCATTCTTCTGGACTTGAATGAGAACAAATCCAAGGCCTGTGTGGATGCATTGGCAGCCACCACTGTGGGAAATATTTGATCGTAATGTGCTAGCACACCTGAAGAGACCAGCCTTTCCTTGATACATTGAAATGCATTGGTTTATTCAATGCCCCAGAACCACTGTTGGCCCTTTCGTAGAGGATTTCTTAAAGGTTCGGTGATGGTGACTAGGTTTGGAATAAATTTGCCAACGTGATTGACTATTCCAAGGAACCTCTGGACATCAGTGACACACTCGGTTGTGGGAAGTTGCTGATGGCTTTCGTTCTTTGAGGGTCTACCATGATACCCTGCCTTTGAATGATGTGCCCTAGAAATTTGATAGTGGTTTTGGTGAATTCACATTTCTCATTTAAGGTGAGACTGGTCTCTTGTAGGGCCTTGAGAATCCCCCAAAGCCTGATCATGCTGTTATCTTGTGGGCCCATGGATAAGAATGTCATCCATGTGACAAATGGCTCCTTGTTTACCTTCTAAGATACCGGACATGATTCCCTGGAATATCTCTGGAGCTGATGAGATCCCGAAGGGAAAACGTGATAAATGCTGTAAGCAGCTTGGACTCCTGGTCGAGGAGTATTTGCCAAAACCCACTATTAGCGTCAAGTTTGGTGAAGACGATGCTATTGGCAAGCTTTGCCAGGCTGACATTCACTGATGCCATCAAGTGGATTTCCCTCTTGGACTGCTTTGTTTAATTGCATGAGATGAACGCAAAGCCTGAGCTGATGATTCAGTCTGGGGGCTGTACAAGCCCAGAACACCACCGGGCTGGTTCAATCACAGGTAATATGACACCTCTGTGCAGCATTCAGTCAAGTTCCTCTTTGACTTTTGGCAACAGTAGATGTGGTACCCTCCTGAGGCTAAATACGCAAACTGGCATGGCATCGGGAAGCAATGTAACACTGTATTTATGTTTGAGCTTACCGAGCCCCTGGTAAAGCTGTGGGAATTCTTGGTGGAATTCAGTCCTGTTGTCTGGTTGAAGGACTTCATCCACTTTTGTAGGATGCCCAGTTGCCTGTGTGCATTCCTGCTGAGTAAAAAGAGACCTTGTGCAGAATATAGGAGGGCCTCTGTGATCTGTCAACCCCTGTGGCAAAGAGTGGCTGTGATCTGACCTTTCACTTGTGGATTCGTTTTCCCTGGACATTGAGATTTTAATGTTTGATGGCTGGACAGGAACTGTGTTGATCCATGCAAAATGATCAGCCTGCATGGAAATACCAGCGCCAGTATCAAGAGTAAAGCGGTTTTTAAAACCTTTAACTTGTACAGTGACAGGCCAGAAGTCTTGTTGATGATGGTTCTTTACTTCTCCCAGGAAAGCTCTAATGGATAGAGGAGAATCTCTAATGGCATTTGTTTATTTATGGTCTATGTTTGAAATGATCTGTGTGCCATATTTATTTGGCTGTGTTCTTCTCTTAGTGGAGTTGTTAAATGTACAGAACTGCTGGCAGCGTCCTGTTCTCCCACATCAGGAAGCACAGTACTAGATAAGCAGAAATTTCCTCCAATTAAATATTGGGAAGACACAAGCCATTGTTTTTGGTCCCTGCCCCAAACTCCATTCCCTAGCTAGCAACTCCATCACTCTCCCTGGCAACAGTATGAGACTAAGCCAGTTTTTTCACACCCTAGGTGTCACATTTGACCCAAGATGAGCTTCTGACCTCACATTCGTGCCATCACTAAGGCACCCTATTTCCAATTTCATAACATCGCCCAATTTCACCTCTGCCACAGCTCAACTACCGGTGAAACCCTTTGTTACCTCTAGACTTGACTGTTCCAATGTGCTCCTGGCTGTTTTGCCACATTAAACCCTCTGTAAACTATCCAAAGTTCTGCTGCCAGTGTCTTGACTTCAGCAAGTCCTGTTCACCTATTACCCCTGTTCTCACTGGTCAAGCAGTGTCTTGATTGTAAAATTCTTATCCTTGCTTTCAAGTCCCTCCATGGCCTCACACCTCCATATCTCTGTAATCTCCTATAGCCCCACAACCCTCCGAGATACCTGTGCAACTCTAATTCTGGCCCCTTGAGCATCCCGATTTTAATTGCTCCACCATTGGTGCCCATGCCTTCAGTTGCCAAGGCCCTAAGCTCTCGAATTCCCTCTCTACAACTCTCAGCCTTTGTATCTTGCTTTCCTCCTTTAAGGAACTCCTTAAAATTTCTTTGAACAAACTTTGGCTATCTGACCTATTATCTTTTTACGTGATTTGGTGACATATTTGTTTTCTAATACTCCTGTGAAGGGACATTTTATTACATTAAAGGCACTATATAAATATAAATTATTGTTGTTGATTCCCTTTGAGCAACAGGAGGCGGAATTTCCCGTGCCCACTGGCGCGGGCATGTTCGCCAGCATCAGCGGACAACATGGCAAAAAGACCACAAATCGGTTTCACGATGTCGCGAAACCAGTTTGCAATCGTCTGCTCTGCCCATCAATGGGAGGCCACATTTCCCACTGTCAGACGTCGGGGAGCTCATTGTAATACATTTACATACCATTATAAGACCAGCTCTCCTGAGTCATCCCCCCACAGCTGAATCGTCCAAGCACGTCAGCCTGATTGCATGCCGATGTATTTCACAACAGTTTACATAAGGTGTGCACTTGGCTGGCTGAACTTCACTCAGGATTTCAAAGTTTGTTTGCCTACCTTGCTTCGGGCAGCACTCAGTCATCAGGCTTTGCAGGCAGCACCACATCACTCACGGGCAGGTCTCTACCTACCAGACCAGCCGTAAGGCGGGGGTGGCTTTTCAATGGCTGCAGCTCTAGGGCTTGCTTGGGGAAGGGGTGAAGTGGCCTCAGGCAAGGGAAGAGGCTACAGGACGAGGACTGTATGGGGGAAGAGGTGTATGTCAGGGTGTGCGCGGGTGCACATGTTGATCTGTGCAAATGGCCTCAAGGTGGTGAGGGCTGAGGAGGCAGTTTCCAGAAGAGATGAGGCCAGATGGACATGTGAGGGTCTGTGTGTGAGAATGGATGGTGATATCCCTTGAGCTGACAGTGAGTGAGATGCCAGTGAATGTATGATGGTCTTGAGTGTGTAAGTTTAGATTGGTGAGATGATTGCCTTACCCCGGCGGCATGGATGAGATCATTCATCCTCTACCTACATTGGATGGCCAACTTCTTCTATGCAGCATTGGTACTGATCACCACTGCCATCGCCTACCAAGCCGTAGTGGTAATGTTGCTGCCCCTCCTGCGGCCAGAGCGGGGGTGGAGGATATCACAGAGAGCCTCCACAGTGTCTAAAAGGTGCTTGAAGGATGTGTCAGTCTTCTTTCCTTTTGGGGCCATGTCTTCTCTGCAGCAGTCCTGGACTGGAAGCACTGAGATGTGTACGTGCAGCTGTACTTTAAATGTGGCGCTCAGCGTGATGAAGTGGCGGGTGACAGCCTGGCAGCGAATCGGAGTCTGCCCACCATCCAAACAGTGTGTTTCCTGGGAATACATAATTAATGTGGCGGGATTGGGATGATACTGCATGAGAAGCTGCCATTGCGGCCGGCAGATTTTTCCCTACCGCATTTAGTGCAAATCTGGGATGATTCTGCCCAGGAGTATTTAAGTGGAACTTTTCCCTTAAAAATTAAAGGGTTTCATCAGATTAAGTGAGTGGGATCAAGTCCATGACAGGTGACATGATCTATAGAAAGAGGGGGTTTCAGAAACCAAATGGTCATTTCTCATAGTTTCTTAAGCTCTTAAATACCAATGATGCAATTTATAAGGTTAGACAACTTGGACTGGTGTTTTCCATGTTTTTCTCCATGACAGGAATAAAATCTAGAAGGTACATCCAAACAATAACAGGCATCTCTTTACTAACAGTGTTTTGCAATAAACTGCAATATGCTCTCTGGAAAGCTGAAATCTTTTTCTGTTTTTGTGTGTCTGATGTGGCCCAGAAGAAACCCATTCGCTTCTATCAGAAGGTGTGGATTCAAGTTCCACTCCAGACAATTGAGCACAGAATCTAGGCTGAATATGCATTGTTGTACCATGGGTGTGCTGCACCAGCAAATGTTCTGTCTTTCAGATGAGATTAAACCAAGGCCCTGTGTACCCCCTTAGATGGATGTAAAAAATCCTATGGAACTATTTTGAAGACTCAGGGAGTTCTCCCCGATGTCCTGACCAAATTTATCCCTCAACGACCATTATAGTTAAACAAATTATCTGGTCATTATCACATTGCTGTTTATGGCATTTTGCAACACACAAATTATCCGCCAATTTGTCCCACATTACCACAGTGATTACACTTCAAAAGTCCTTCATTGGCTGTAATATGCTTTTGGATGTCCTTAGATTATGAAACACATAAATTGCAAGTTTCCTTTTCTTTTTTGTATGTTTGTTTAGCTTTAATTAATGCAGATGAGCAGAAGCTACAGAATCTTTGCAAAGCATCTTGTTACTCATGGTAAAAACACTTATTCAATCATCATCAACAACAAGATGAAAACCAAATATTGTGGATGCTGGAAATCTAAAATAGAAACAGAAAATGCTGGAAAAACTCAGCAAGTCTGGCAGCATCTGTGGAGAGAGAAACAGAGTTAACATTTCGAATCTGTATGGCTTCTTCAGAGCTGAAGAGTAGGATTCACAGAAAGAGGAGACAATTTACATGCATATTTCAGAAAGATGCAAGAATTATGGAGCAGTGATGATGGGAGACTTCAATTATTCTCATATAGATTGGCAAAATAACAGTGTTAAGGACAAAGAGCTGGAGGAATTTCTGAAATGTGTGCAAAAGAACTTTTTTGATCAGTATGTTTCCAGCCCAATAAGGAAGGGAGCAGTGCTAGGTCTGGTTCTAGGCAATGAAGAGGCAAGTGGAGCATGTTTCAATGCGGCTGGGGGGGAAGCACTTGTGAAACAGTGATCACAATATCGTCAAGTTTAGAATAGCTATGGAACAGGACAAGGAACAAGCAAATGTAAAAATACTCAACTGGAGGAGGGCTAATTTCAATGATTTGAAGGGGGATTGGAATCAAATGTTGGCAGTTAATTGAGCAATAGGATGCCTTCAAAGAGCAAATGGTTTGGGTATAGACTAATTATTTCCACTTTGGGAAAAGGTAGGGCATCCAAAGCTAGAGCTCCCTGGGTGATAAAATATAAAGAGATTTGAATCAAATAGGAAAAGGGGGCTTACGTTAGCTTCATAATGCAGTAGAAAACCAAGAGGAATGCAGAAGGCACAGTGGAGAACTGTAAGAGGAAATAAGAGTAAACAAAGTATTTGAGAATAGTTTAGTGGGCAACATGAAATGATTCTAAAAGTCGTTTATAAAGATGCAACTAGTAACTTTAAAAAGGGAAAGGAATCAACCTGGCAACTACAGGCCAGATGGTGTAAAGCAGTGGCAGGCAGCCTACAACCTGCGGGCCGCAAGCGACCCATCAGGGTTCTGAATTCAGCTGCAAGACATTTTGTTGACCATTGCCATGCGCAGGGTTGCCAGATTCCGCTGGTTTCTGTCCGTGTAGTTTTTTTTTCCTACCAGTATTACTAAAGTGTTATACATGCAAAGCAAGGACACGTGCTGATTGCTCACAATATTGACTGTGAGAGCCATGCACTCCCTCTGTGTCCAATCAAAGCGCTGCTACGGTTTAATCAGTTTAATCAAATTCTTATTCAAGGGGTCATGGTTTGTGCACGTGCCCGATTTCAGTCTTGCGGCCCATTGAGGTGAAGGAGGGCCACTCATGCGGCCCACTCACTAGCCTAGGTTGCCCATCACTGGTCTAAAGTCAGTGGTGGGGGAACTTATAGATACAATAATCAGCAACAAAATAAATTGGCACTGGGAAACATGTCGGTTAGTAAATGAAAAACAGCACAGATTTGTTGAAGGCAAATTTTTTTTGACTAACATGATTGGGTTCTTTGATAAAGTAATGGATTTGGGTGATGAAGGGAGTGTGATTAATGTTATATACATGAAATTTCAAAAACCATTTGAAGTACTTCATAATAGACTTGTAAGCAAAATTGAAGGGATTAAAGAGGCAATGATAGTATGGATAACAAATTGGCTAAGGGACAGAAAGCAGAGATTCTTGGTGAGCTAGAAACAGAAAATACAGAAAATACCGGAAAACCTCAGCAGATCAGGCAACATTTGTGGACAGTGAAATAGAGTTAATGGGCAGGATATTCCTGAAGGCTTCAGGACCCCACCATCAGGCTCAAATGGGGATCAGAAGTCCACACAGTGTGGGAAACAGTCACTCATCTGTGATTTTCCTTGAATTGGCCAATTAAGGCCCAGAGGGTGGGCCTGCCATCCAATTAAGAATGGCGGATGAATCCTTGAAGGGTCAATAGGAGAACTTCACTAATATATCCATTGGACTGTAAATTACTTTTTACTTAAGTTGTACAAAACATTGAATTTAATGCTTCCTTGCCTCTTTTTCTGACAGGGCAGGCAGTGTTATAGTGACACTTATCCAACAGTTCAAGGGAGATGGAAGCGCCTCTTTACCAGCAGGAACCGTTGAAAAGACATTTCAGCAAAGTCTGACACAAGTCAATATGTCTAGTCAATCTGGTTCCTTGGACCACTTCATTATAGACTTAAAGTCAATTCAGTTCACTGGTACGTTTTCTGCAATCTAACATACTTATTCTAGGATCTATAGTGGATAATCTGTATTACATTGAAATAATATAATGGATATGTGGTTGACAGGAAGTAGTAATTGAGTTTTTCCACATCGGTGTTCACAAATGAAGGCTGCAGGCAAACCCAATATCAGGTTAATTTAGTTTGATTCTCTGTAACACTCTAACATCCGTAAAATTAGTATTATGAAGAAATTCAAAACATTAAAGAGGTGGGGCAGTGTATTTGGAGTTTTTGTATAAAGTAATCCATTTTTAAAGGATAATATTAGTGCCTAATAATTTTCCTTGATAGCTTTTTTATTCCCTCAATGGAATGGAAACTTCCGAGTTGACCAGATTAGCTCCACAATCTATCCTGAGGCTGGTTACTCAAGCTCTGTCAGCTCAGGAATGGCTTCTACTGTAGATCTAGTTCGCATTGTATCACCCACCGCTTCCAATGATGTGTCAGTAATTGCATTTAACAGAATCAGGACTAGACAACACAAGATGTAAAATGAGGCTAAGAGCTTCAAAAATTTGCCCAGAAGCCTTTTTGGGGTCAGGGAGGAATTTCCTACACTAGAGCTCTGCAATAGCGTAGAACTCGGTAAAAAATGGGTCCATCTTGGGCCCTGAAATTGTCATTTAAAATGAAAAACTGCACTTGTCATGGCTACAAAACCAATCTTTTAAAGAGAATGGCCATTAAGTTAAAGTACGTTTTATTCACTTCTTCCCCATAAAAGTACAATTTTGTATACTTTAAGAGTTCCTAGAAAATTTCCCTCCAGGGATGACTCACTGCTATCAAAGGAATCTTGTTGTTTTGCACCAGAGGCTGGGCCATCCTGCCAGCGATCTGCATATACAAATATTTGTTAAAGGCATTATTGTCTGATTTATAACAAAAAGCAATTAAAGTTTTGATGTACCTGACAATTAATATTCCCACCCTACTTCCCTTGTATTAAGGTGTCATTACAAAGAATCAACCTTTGTGATTAATACAACAATGAGCTTGAACACAATATTGAAAAAAGATGAATTAAATGAAGCGAGACTACTTTTTGCTGTCCCTGTGACCAAGTAACTTCAGAGTATACCAAATAGTGGTACAGACTCATCATAAACCATCTAACTTACTAACAGGTGCTGACACTGATTCCATTCCTGTTCGGCAGATAATCTAGAGGAGTGAACACTCCAATTCAATTAGATGAGCAGAAATGTTTTCTATCTGAGGCTCATTAGTCGGAATGCTCTTCCCCAGAGAGTGGAGGTTGGGTCATTGAATATGTTCAAGGCTGAGTTAGACTTTTGATAGACAAGGGAATCAAGTATTATGGGAAGTAACATTTGAGCCACACAAGTGTCAGGCAATGGCCATCTCCAACAAGAGAGAATCCAACCATCGCCCCTTCATGTTCAATGGCATTACCATCACTGAATCTCCCACTATCAACATCCTTAGGGTTACCATTGACCAGAAACTGAGCTGGGCTAGCCATATAAATACTGTGACTACAAGAGCAGGTCAGAGGCTAGGAATTTTGCGACAGGTAACCCACCTCCTACCTCCCCAAAACCTGTCCACCATCTACAAGGCACAAGTCAGGAGTGTGTTGGAATACTCCCCACTTGCCTGGATGAGTGCAGCCCCCACAACACTCATGAAGCTTGACACCATCCAGGACAAAGCAGCCCACTTGATTGGTGCCACATCCACAAACAGTCACTCCCTCCACCATCGACGCACAGTAGCAGTAGTGTGTGCCATCTACAAGATGTGCTGCAGGAATTCACCATGGCTCCTTCGATAGCACCTCCAAAACCCATGATCACTACCATCTAGAAGGACAAGGGCAGCAGATAGATGGGAACACCACCACCTGGAAGTTCCCCTCCAAGTCACTCACCATCCTGACTTGGAAATATATCACTGTTCCTTCACTGTTGCTGGGTCAAAATCCTACAATTCCCTCCCTAACAACACCTACACCACATGGACTGCAGCGGTTCAAGAAGCAGCTCACCACCACCTTCTCAAGGGCAATTAGGGATGGGCAATAAATGCTGGCCCAGCCAGCGAAGCCCACATCCCGTAGATGAATTTTTAAAAAATGGGGGTGCAAGCTGGAAAATGGAGTTGAAGCCACAAACAGATCAACCATGATCTTATCGAATGGCAGAGCAGGCTTGAGGGGCAGAATGGCCTACTCCTGCTCCTAATTCTTGTGTTCTTGTTCTTGTCTCACTTGATGGAAAAGTAAATGGAATAATCTCCCTTCAGGTATGCTTTTATTGGTGTGTGTTTGATTAATTTAGTTATGAAAAGTGGAAATGGGACTTTGTTATTAAATATAGCTGGCCAAACTTTCCGGTCTCAGGATCGGCACAGGCTGGACATACAACCCAGGATGCGCATCGAGACCCTGTGAAAGTCCTGACATGTGGACCTATGTGGGAACTGCCCAGGAAGTTTAAACTGCTGAAGGGCTATTCCCCTTCTTCCCATGACCCTCTGCAAATGTCCCAACTCTGAGTTAGACTTGGAGACTTTGGACAGTTCCAACTCAGTTAATTGTATAGTTACCTAGGAAAAATTACACAGGTTAAAACCTAGTCTAGCATCTGGGTAACTGCACAACTGACCCAGCCCCCAATCACACTCCCACCCCCCCTCCAACCACCCGACTTCCTCCCTAACCACCCGGCTACACCCCCTGACCGCATGACTCCCCCTCCAACCAACTGACAACCCCCAACCTCTGCTACCACCCCCCAACAACCTGATTACTCCCCTGACCACCTAACTACAGCTCCTGACCACCTGGCACCACGCACCCCCTATCCCCACCCCCCAGACCACCTGACCACACCCCCAACCCCCCCCCCCCCCCCCCGACTAACTCCAAAAACCCCACTACCCTCTGACCCAACCTGGATTAACCCCCAAAACTGACTACCCACCCCACCGGACCCAACTACCCCCTGATACCCGACTGCTCTCTGACCTGACCCGACTATCCCCCAACCAATCCCAGCTACCCACCGGACCTGATCCCCCCACTCACCCACCTACCCGTTCACCCACCTATTCGTCTACCCACTCAACCACCTATCCCCTCAGCCACCTCAACCAACTCGCCCGCTCACCCACTACACCCAACCCACCCACCTATCCACTCATCCATTCACTGACATTCAAAGACTGGACCTTTAAATTTACCATAGGGCAGCTAGTGCTGTAAAAAGGGGCCGTGTCCTGTCTTCTCCCGACTCTACTCCGATGGAATTGCCTGGCAGATGTTTCGCCGCGCATTCCTCTGACAGCCCTGATTGGAATCTGAGGGCAGCGGCCTTCCGCTCAGCATTGCCGCTGCTCGGAAGTTTGGAGGGAAATCTGTGCTGGCAATTCAAGTTATTTGAAGGCATTTTCAGTCAGGCAGCCTCGTTTGCTAGAACAACTGTGAACAATCGCTCTTAAAAAAAAACACCCAGAAGAAGGGAAGTTAGAAGGGAAAATGACAATTTAAACATTCTTAATTGAGGGTAAAAGTAGAAGAGGAAGAGGAAAAATTGGATGGAGAGATAACATTGAGACGCGGACAGAGAGAGGCATGAAGAAAGCCAGGGAAGCAAAATCATGCATACAATCGACTAAGGCGAGAGTGACAATGAATGATGAAAGCAAAACACTGTGGATGCTGGAAATCTAGAACAAAAACAAAAATACCTGGAAAAACCTGCTGAGTTTTTCCGGGTATTTTTGTTTTTGTTGTGACAAAGAATGAATTGCCCAGCTTAAAATTCCTTTCTAAAAAATTAATCTCCATGTGTTTAATTTTTTTTTCCCAGAACTTCGTTTCTTGAGACCCAATGACATATTGATTGTCTTATGCTGCAGCGTCTCAAAAGTAATATATGTTTTCTAGGGTGTGGTGACCAATATGGTAAACACAGTAAAGAAGATTAGCTCTATTCAGTGTGTACTAGGGTAGTGCCACTATTGAGCAGCTCAGCCAAGAAATTCTCAAAATCCTCGATCCTAGTCCGTTGTGATCATCTTTTATCCCTTTACTCATTTCAGAAATCAGCCAGGCGGAAGCAAAAGTTTTTATCAACAGTGGTAAGCCATGTATCTTAATGCTGATTAATTTCTATCTTCTTGTTTCCAAATGACAACGTACAATTATAAGCCTCTATTCTTGAAATGCTTCTTGAAGTTTCGTGTTGTTCCCTTACCGTGGGAGTTCAGTTCTGAGCTGCTGACCTGGATTTTGAGGCCCCAACAGCGGGGAACGCTGAGGCATTTGTCCCTATTGAGGGCGATAACGGGCGCCGCAATTTGCGAGGCCTCACATGCGCCGAAAACCAGCAGAAGTTGCAGTGAACCTCAACGGGCTCCAGAGGAGTGCACACTAATGGTCCCGGCGGGCCGTTTTAGCAACAGGGATCCATCATTCGCCAATTTGGGCTGATTGTCCACGCAGATTTATCTAGAGCTGGTATCTACATGGGGGCGCATTCATACCTGTAAACACCATTGACAGGAAAATACCTCCCCTCTTCATTTGTTACTTTGCGCCTTCGCCTGATTGCCGCTCTTCAAAATGTAACTGCAAGATTTTGTTAAAATCCTTCAAAACTAACTAGAAGTGGGCAAGCCTTGGGTACGAGAGAGGAAAAGTGGCGAATGAAATAGAGGGAGGTTCGGGAATGTTTGGGGAGTTATGAAGACATGAAATTATTTTGGCAGCCTTTAATAACACTGCCCTTGAAATCTGGATCAGTATCAAAAACGTCAGAATTTTGTGATTGATGACAATCTACATCTCTGTCTCTCTGGAAAGGTGTTAGAAAGATTGCTGGCTGGATGGCAAAGCGCTTCCACATCAGTGCCGTTGTGTTTATTAAAATTTCAGATTTCTAGTGTGTTGTGCTCTCTCAGCAGCCAAGTATTTGAAACTTATTATGCAAATTATGGACATTTTACTTGGGTATAGCTGAGGACTGGTTAGGAAATTACCACAGTGTCCAATTAGTATCAGTGAACATATTTTCCAAACAAATTCCCCGTTGCTCGGTAACGATTCTATTGTTTGACCTTCTTATGAAGAAGGTATTGTTGTCCCATCTTGGTTCAATCTGTGAGGGCGTTTATTGATTCGGTTTGAAAAAGCACTTCATTTTAAAAAGATATAATGCCACAATGGCAGCTGGCAGACTTTAACATTTCATATTTATGCACCAAGCCCTGATGTTGTGGTTAGCATAGCCTAATTGCTGTAATTTGTTAATAGTTCTGCATTAAGGAAATCATCGGCTCAAGTTTGATTTTTTTTTTAGAGCAATTGTGTATTTATCATAACAGTAATGATTGATACAGATTTTTTTTAAACTCCAAATGGTGACATTTTGAGGCTCTGATGAGGAAAGGACAGATGTGCAGTGGGGGTAATGATCCCATGTATTATCGTTTTATAAATTAGGAAACCTGAAACAGAATTGAGAAGCATTTCTGTTTCACTTGGTAGACTTTGTCTGAACAATTCTTCTTTCACGTTGTGTTGGCACACGCCTTTTTCTCTCAGCTAATGATAATTCTGTTTGGTCACTCTTCTACAAATGTGCCTTAAACAGCATTGGAAGAGATTCCATTTCAGCCTTAATTAAGGATGTAATTAATGTTCTGCTGATAAAGGGGAAAATGCTAACTACAACACATAAATATGTAATGAAGTCTGCCAGCTGCCATTGTGGCATTATATCTTTTTAAAATGAAGTGCTTTTTAAGACCGAATCAAAAAACACCCTCACAACTGCAACAGCTAGTACCATGCCTTGTGTTGTTGCTAGACTGTCACCATGTGGTTTATAGACTGTCACTGAGGCTGGTAGGCTATCACTGTGTGGTTGGGTGACTGTCACTGACATTGGTAGAATGTCACTGTGAGGTTTGGCAAACTGTCATTGTATGGTTGGTAGACTGTCACTGTATAGTTGGTGGACTGTTGGTAGGCTGGCTGATGAGCAATGGCAACAGCACTGATGGATTGGCAGTGTTGGGAGGATGAATGCTGTCATCCAGTAGGTTCATGCTCCAAGGAGCCAGTACCTTTCACAGGAGCAGTGCAACAGCAATCCCAGTAATGTAAGTGGTTTGGGTTGAGGTGAGAAATGAAAAAGGCAAGAAGTCACTAGGAAAATAGAGCAGCTCCAAGGAAAGAAGAACATAGTAAATGAAAGGCTTAAGATTGAGTGGTGATCTTTACCTCACCACACACTTCCCTCCACCCTGACATTCTATTTATCAAAGTGAATATGGCAGTGGTGAGGCAAAAACCTTTTAAAACTTGCTTTGACCCCCTCACCAAAGAACCTCAACATGATTTTTCAGCAGGATATAAGTATCTCCAGCACACTCGCCCAAAACATAATTAGCATTTGTTGGAATATATTAACATAGGTCCTATGCTTCTTCCTGGCCAGATGTATGACTTCCTGTAAGTTTAGCTACTCTATTAGGAATTTCCTAACATTCTTCTCAAGCATTTTCTCATGACTTATTAGAGTTTTTTCTTAATGAGCTGATACTTTCAATTCAACACATAAACCACTAGCTTGCTTATTTCATTTGAGAAGACTTGGATGTACTTTGGGACGTCTGCTGGGGAGTACCACACCGGCCTGAAATTAGTTGCCTCTGAAATATTGGTGTCTATTCTGAACTAGTAGACTCAGAGATTTTATATGAACATATTAATTTGCTGATACTGAACAGCAGGTTTCATGTCATGTGTATTGTGAAGTTTGCAAAAAGGATAAATGAGAAAATACCCAGCTATTTATTAGAGGGCGGATTAATTTTATACTGAAAAATGATATCCCTTGGTACAATGTCAAGGATGTGCATTCTTACTCAAGACCACTGTAGAAACACACTCTGGGAAGCTTCTTAGTCAAACAAAACAAATTTTATTTACACAAGAGCTTCTGTGGCTGCTTGTATCTAGCCAGCCCCTCATACAAACATTTTCTAGGGAACTCCTCCCCTAGAATTTATTTCCCCCGTGCGAGCTACACATTGGTTGAGCAAATCACGAGACTCCTTCTCAGCAGAACTGATCTTAAAGTGACAGTCAACACATCCACCTGAAAGAATATTGGGAACAGTTTCAATAGTAACTTACAAAAGGGAATTGGGTAAATTTTTGCAAAGGAAATATTTGCACGACTATGGGGAAAGAACAGGGGCATGTTTCTAATGGACAGTCCCTTCAAAGAGACACGATGGGCTTCAATGGTCTCACCATGTTGTATGATTTTATAATTGATCCATTATGCTGCTATTCTTCCATAGCCCTGTTAACAAGTGTGTGTGTGTGTGAGTGTGTGTCTTTTGTCCTGTTTGTTTGTTTAGTTTCTACAACCGTATTGGTCACATCAAATCCAAGCACTACAGCTGCACCAGATACTCCTATCACAGTTAGCTCAACTGACAAGCCTACAAGTAAGATATTTCTTTATGACTTATCATATTTCAGCAAGGCTAGCTGTTAAAAGGAACCAGCATTTATATAGCAGAATGTTGTGATGCACATCAAAGCTAATTAATTACTATGGAAGCTTAATCACTGCTATGCAAGAAAATGCAGCAGCCAATTTGCACAAGGTCCCACAAACAGCAATGAGTTAATGACTAGCTAAAAGGATGTAGGGACACTGGCTAGAATATTCCCTTTGGTGTGCGGGGGCAGGACCCGCACCCCGATGCGTAAAGTGACACGCAGTGATGTCGGGCGAGCATCCCGATGTCACCACGTGCTATCGCGATATTTCGGCCAGCAGCCATGTGATGATCTCCGGTACCTGTCCGCCATTAATTTACAGGCCACTTAAGGCACTTGAGGTGCCAATTGATGGCAATTTTTTGGCACATGTGCGATCTTCGGGTCGTTGCATGGGCGCAACTGGCAGGCGGGTAGGAGACATTTGTATAAACCTCATCCACGGGCAGGATAAGAGGGCTCACTGGGGTTGCGAGTGTGCTCTGTCAAATATTTAATTTGCAAAGTAACTGATACTTGTCTGTGTGAGCTGCAATACTTTAAAACGCATACCAGCTGCTTGGTCTGGACTCACAACCTTCAGGTCAGCACTCTGCAGTGAAGAATCATTTATGGGCCTGCAGGTTTCAGGAAGCCTTCCCTTAGCCTAGGAATGGGAATTGAACTCTCCACTGGAGGCACCTCCTTTGAGGAGGAAGAGAAGGCTAGAAGGGGGAGGAGGCCAGAAGTTCACATTCAGCTACCATGGGAACCAGCTTTGAGAGGACAGATGCAGGCACAAGGGGTGCAGGGCCAAGAGGTGGTCCAAGGTGGAAGAGGCCGCAGAAGACACCACTATCCTGATGCCAGGGTATACAGGCGGTGAAGCAGCTACCTCAATATGTCTGAGGTGCAGTGCCGAAGGAGGCTCCGACTGTCAAGGGAGACAGTCAACGATATCTGTCAGATGATTGGGCCTGAGATCTCCGCGAACTGTGTGGGTGGACACCCCATGCCAGTGGCTCTGAAGGTCACAGCTGCCCTCAACGTCTATGCCTCTGGCTCCTTCCAGGGCTCGGTGGGTGATCTTTGCGGTGTCTCCCAATCAGCTGTCCACACTTGTGTCAAGCAGGTTACAGACGCTCTGTTCAGACGTGCATTGACCTTCATCCACTACCGCTGGGACCAGGCAAGCCAGACACAGTGAGCCAGGGGCTTTGCAGCGATTGCTGGCTTCCCCCACGTCCAGGGTGCAATAGACTGTACACATGTGGCCATCAAGGCGCCAGCAGGTGAGCCCTTTGTCAACAGGAAGGGCTTCCATTCCATGAACGTACAGATAGTGTGTGATCACAGGATGTTGATTCTATAAGTCTGTGCAAGGTACCCAGGCAGCTCCCACGACGCCTACATCCTCAGACACACCCAGGTGCCGAGGCTCTTCAGTGCTCCAGCCCGGCTGGATGGATGGCTGCTGGGTGACAAGGGCTATCCCCTCAGAAGGTGGCTCATGACGCCGCTCCGCCATCCAAGAACAGAAGCTGAGCAGCGGTACAATAGGAGCCACGCCTCCACAAGGGCTGTGGTGGAGAGAACCATCAGTCTTCTCAAAATGCGCTTCCGGTGCCTGGACAGCTCAGGGGGTGCACTCCAGTATCCCCCAGATCGTGTGTCGCTGATAGTGGTTGCACGCTGCATTCTCCACAATCTTGCGCTGGAAAGGGGGGATGCTGTGGATGAAGAAGATGTAGACGCAGTGGCTGTGGCTGCACACGATAAGTTCAGCCGTGAGTCGGAGGATGAGCGCGCACAGGAATATGTTGAGGGGATAGACGCTGGCCCGGGCATACTCCAGGGAGGCAGGGACACCCGGGAGGCTTTAATCCAATGAACCTTTAGCTAGCCCACCACAGATGGACCTCCAGGACAAGCCTGGGCTTCAGGCTCCATACTTGATACCTGAGTGCAAAATCTGCCAGGTTAGGAACATTAACTAAGGGCCTAGTCAATAAAGCTCAATGTCCCACAAATCACTCGGAACATTATTGGTAACCATCCACCTGCAGAAGAAAAGAAGCTCCCTCAGCCATGGTGACATGTCTGAATTTAATGGTACAACAAAAGGAACTTAAGAGAACAAAATGACAAAGGTGATCAACATCACACCAACTCATAAAGACCTCATTGCAGGCCAACACAAAAGCACCAGTGATAAAACTGTGGTGTGCCTAAGGTGCCTTATGCTTACGCTTTCGGTTGCTATGTCTTGGTGCTGCCCCCTTGCTGGGACTGGCATCAGAGACAGCCTGCTCACTGAGCTGTCCTGTTGGCCTCGATGACCTCGGCGGATGTCCTCTGGCCCGTGGAGCCTGTGCTGGTCCCGCCTGTTCCACAGCTGACATTTCCCCAGTCACCTTAGTTGCGTCGGATGCTACGGTCACTGGCAGAGGTGCGGAGGAGTTGTTACTCTCATCCAGAGCGCCCTGAGAGGAGCCCGCAGAGACGTCAGGCAGCTGCTGCGCCGATGTGAGGTCGCTTCGGGCCTCCCTGCTCATTGTGGATGAATGGGCACCGAGCTGGGAAACTTGATGCCCAGGCCATCTCCCACACTGGCACTAACCAGTTGAGGTCAATGCCGATGTGAGGGTTTGCTAGTCAGAGCGCATCCCCAGGAAGCCCTGATTGGTCTCCTGGAGGAGCCTCTCCACGAGAGTCGCCACTCTCTCCATGAAGGATGCATGGCGCTCGGCCATGAGGCTCATTGAATCGGCAATGGTCCGTGTAGACTCCTCCACCACGGACACCAAGCCAAGCATAGCCTCATGTATCTCCACCAAATGCTACCGCACACCCGGCCGCATTTCCTGCGTTTGCTGTGTCACGGACGACTCCAGAGGCACATCATCAGCCACCGACTGAGCATGTGCCTGGTCCCCTGCTGTCCTCCGGCTACTGGCGCCATGGGCACTCTGTCTCCAGCAATGGTGATGTGTCCTCACCGCTGTGCCCTGGGACACTAGCTGATGTTTTAATTCCCACCGAGGTGCTAGTGTCTGTGCTGGTGCTTGCCTCGCAGGGATGGTGTGACGCTGGAGGAGCTTCAGGGCCCTCAGGTGTGAGAGGGGCCCTCTGCTGCTCCTCCTCCCGGCTCTGCTCTGCTGATGCCGAAAGGAAGAACAAGGACATTTGATCAGTTAACATGGAGACAATGTCAATGTGCATCCCTGTCCCTCGGATCATTATGCACTCATCCTTCCATAAGCAATGGTCAAGCCATGTTGCAAACTTCAATCACTGAACATTCAGCACTGCCATTGGCTGTTGGGAGAACAATGGTGACCTCACTGCTGGGCAAACATACCTGCCTTTGGCACCCCAGCTTCACCGACACCAGTGGACCTGGGCACATGGTGCCTCTCCAGATCTAGGGCCTCCTGCTCGAACCGGATAAGCATCGCCACCTAGGCCGGCCCTCCGCCAGTCCTCACCTGCTCAGCGGCATTATGTACATTCTTCTCCTGAAAAGGAGAGAAGAGCATTGATTAGTGCTACTTGTACCTGGATTCTCTTCACGGACGGCCCACCCCAACCAGAGTGGGACATATCAGGTCTCCAGTGCCACCTCATTCTGCTGCTGCCGAACATTCACACAAAGATGCCAGGCCTGTACCCCCACCCACCCCTCCTTGGACACATGCTGCCTGCATCACATTTGGCACCACACGATCTAACCTTCCATAGCAAGGAGGCACAAGCACATGGAGTGCAGAGGGCAGCAGATCGATCGGTGCCGCCCAGCATGTCATCACCCTGACTTTGACATGTCCAGGAATTCCAGCATTATGCCTAGGTGCAGCTCCTCCAGGTTGCCCCCAAAACAGTCATGTGGGTCTCAGTGTACCACATGCTGTGGGTGCAGAACTCATTTCATCACCATCCTCTCAGGATGACCTAGGCATGGGCAATATCAGCTGGCCCACCCAGCGAAGGACACCTGCTGCCAATGATTCAGTGCAGTTACTACATTCAGACTTGGGGGTGGTGGAGGGCCGCTGGGTGGAAAACCTATCTTCTGGGTTAAGTGATCAATGCCAACATGGTACTCACCCTTCCCAAGTGCAAGAGGTCATTGAAGCGCTTGCGGCCCTGTGTCCACGTGCACCGCACCACGTCGCGGGAGCTCACCACCTCCGCCACCTCCTCCCAGGCACGTTTGGTTATGTAGGGGGGCCTCCTCCTTCTGTCCTGGGGTGCGAGCACCTCCCACTGTACTGCCACGTCCTCGAGGAGGGCAGCAAGGTAATCATCCGAAAAATGAGGGGCACAGTGCCCCCCTGCCTTACCCACCTGCCTGGCCTGCTCACCAGCAGCGCTCTGAGGAGCCCTTCCACTGGCCATGACTCGCAGCCTTTGGAAGGCTGCAGCAACTTTTTTAAACAGGCCGCCGGGTCGCCATTGGACCCGATGGTCATTGCGTTCCCGCCGCCACCGCCCGCCCACTCCCGCTGACCTCGGGAGCCATGATTCACACTGGGCAGGCCTTAATTGGCCCACCCGCTTAAAATGGCGGCGCAGACTCGATTGTGGGCGGCGATCGGGTCTGCGCCCACTCCCACTCCACCCGCCCGCCCGCCAGCCAGAAAATTCTGCCCACTAGACAGGGTGCAGAGAAGACTTACCATGATAATACCAGAAATGTTTGGGTATACATATCAGAAAAGATATGGGTCTCTTCTCTCTTGGGGAAAGAAGGCTGAGGGGTGACCTAATAGAAGGTTTTAAAATTATGAAAGGTTTTGATAGAGTGGATATGAGGGAGAAGGGAATAGGTGAATACCATGGTAGATTTAGATGAGAAAAGATGGGAGGAGGCTCGATGGAGTATAAACACTGGCATGGACTGTTTGGGCCGAATGGTTTGTTTTTGTGCCGTATATCCTACGTAATCTTAAGCTAACGTGTCTATGATAGTCAAGGGATGGGTGCTAGTCATGACATCAGGAGAGCCATTCTGCCACATATACCTGTTAACAGTTGTGTTTTTTTTACAGTGCCTTTAGCTGTTCTAACCACATTGGGCATGTCAAATACAAAGGCTACAACTGTCACCACAGACACCCCCACCACACTTCACTCAAGTTGGAAGCCTACAAGTAAGATAACGCTTCCTGAGTTATGATAGTTCAGCTTTTCTTCAAATACTGCCTTGGGATCAAAGGGAATTTGATATATATTGTATATATATACTTCAACAGGAAAACCCTAAAGAAGAATTTGCGGGGTTATGTGCATTTATAGAGCATCTTTCGCAATCACACAATGTCCCAAAGCACTTTACAATCAATGAACTAATTTTGAAATATACTCACTGTGGTAACGTAAGGCACGTGGCAGCGAATTTACATGCAATGCGACAATGTCTAGATAACCTGTTTTGGTGGATTTGATTGAGGGATCCTGTCAGGATCCTGGGAATAACTTCCTCTCTTTTCTATAAAATAGTGCCTGTTGTTTTTACAATTCTGTCACCACTGTCTCTCCTGCCACCTCACTAGAACAGGAACTCGGTGCCACTGACATCATCATTGTGCGCTTGCAGAAGTCGGCATCCACTCCACCGCGAGCTGCATGCACAGCACCGCTGATGTTATCATGTGCGCCTGTTGAACGTTTGCCAACCACTTGCTCACATCGCCCCCGGCCCTGCTCACCCCTTCGCCCCCGGCCCCAATCACCCCTTCGCCCCCAGTCCCGCTCGCCCCTTCGCCCCCGCTCGCCCCTTTGTCCCCGGCCCCGCTCGCCCCTTCACCCCCGCCCCCGCTCGCCCCTTCAGCCCGGTTGCTCCTTTGCCCCCGGCCGCGCCCGCCCCTTCGCCCCCGCTCACCCCTTCGCCCCCGCCCCCGCCCCGCTCGCCCCTTCACTGCTTTGCCCCCGGCCCCGCTCGCCCCTTCGCCCCTTTGCCCCCGGCCCCGCTCGCCGTTTCGCCCCCGGCCCCGCTTGTCCCTTCGCCCCCGGCCCCGCTCGCCCCTTCGCCCCCGGCCCCGCTTGTCCCTTCGCCACCGGCCCCGCTCGCCCCTTTGCCCCCGCTCGCCCCTTTGCCCCCGGCCCCGCTCGCCACTTCGCCCCCGCTCGACCCTTCGCCCCTGGCCCCACTCGCTCCTTCACCCCCGCTCGCCCCTTTGCCCCCGGCCCCACTCGCCCCTTTGTCCCCAGCCCCGCTCGCCCCTTTGCCCCCGGCCCCGCTTGCCCCTTCACCACCCGCCCCCGCTCGCCCCTTCAGCCTGGTTGCCCCTTCGCCCCCAGCCCCGCTCGCCCCTTCGCCCCCACTCACCCCTTCACCCCTTTGCCCCCGGCCCCGCTCGCCCCTTCGCCCCCACTCGCCCCTTTGCCCCCGGCCCCGCTCGCCGTTTCGCCCCCGGCCCCGCTTGTCCCTTCGCCCCCGGCCCCGCTCTCCCCTTTGCCCCCGGCCCCGCTCGCCCCTTCGCCCCCGCTCGCCCCTTCACCCCCGGCCCCGCTCGCCCCTTCGCCCTCGGCCCCGTTCGCCCCTTCGCCCCCGGCCCCGCTCGATCCTTCGCCCCCGGCCCCGCTCGCCCCTTGGCCCCCGGCCCCGCTCGCCCCTTGGCCCCCGGCCCCGCTCACCCCCGGCCCCGCTCGCCCCTTCGCCTCCAGGCCCCTTTGCCCCCGGCCCCGCTCGCCCCTTCGCCCCCGGCCCCGCTTGCCCCCTTGCCCCCGGCCCCGCTCGCCCCTTCGTCCCCGGCCCCACTCGCCCCTTCACCCCCGGCCCCGCTCGCCCCCGGCCCCGCTCTCCCCTTCGCCCCCGGCCCCGCTTGCCCCCTTGCCCCCAGCCCCGCTCGCCCCTTCGTCCCCGGTCCCGCTCACCGTTTCGCCCCTAGCCCCGCTCGCCCCCGGCCCCTTTGCCCCAGGTCCCGCTAATCAATCTCTCCTCATAACTAGAATTCTCCATCCCTTGCAATAATCTGATCAAACTCCTCTGTACTCTTTTAACGTGATCATATCCTTCCTGTAATTTATTGACCAGAATTGTACTCAATACTCTAGCTGTAGGCAAACTAGTGTTTTATACAGTTCTAGCATAACCTGCTGTTGGATCCAGTGCCCGTAATTTGTTGGGGCTTAAGGATCCAGGTTGCACGCTTGTTTCGGGGTGACTGAGTTGGTACAGAGACAGAGAAGATTAGATCATTGTTAGAATAAACACATGCTGTTTATTTACAAACAAAACTCAGCAGCTACACTTGTGTGCTCACAACTCAAAACTCTGTATTCATTCTTCAGTGTCTAACTCAAGACTCTCCCACAGAGGTAGCCCGCTTGCTCTGCTATTGGGTATTAAGATCATGTGATCTTACATTACAATACTTGTCTTAAAGCTATACTACACATCAGATTACTATGCCTGTTTGCTCTTATACTCTATGCCTTGGCTAATGAAGGAGAGTATCCCATGACCAGGATTTTCCGGTGGTCGGGCGGGCTCAGCAGGCGGACTTGGGAGCGGTCGGGAAGCTGACCGGAGCCCACAATCAGGCTCCGACCGTGATTTCACGTTGGCTGGCCAATTAACGGCCAGCCAGTGTGAAACACACGCTGCAGTGCTCAGCGCTGCTGAGTTGGGGGCAGGAGGAGCGCGAGGGCTGAAATTCACACATGTGCATGGTGCGCAGAGTAAAAGCTCCCTGAGGCACAGGACTGCCTCAGGGAGCCGAAGATTTTTAAAATTAAAACTTAAGCAATGTTAAAAACATATCCCCTCATGTGACTCTGTCACATGAGCAGGGACATGTTATGAATGAAATTTAAAAACTTTAATTTAATTTTTATTTGCTGTTGGAAACCTCATCCTACCCATGGATGACGTTTCCTAAAAAATCCAAAGGCCACTTGGCCTTTTCGCCTGCTCGCTAACCATAAGGTTGGACAGGCAGAGAAAAATTTGATTTAATTATTACTTTAATGGCCTCAATAGGCCTATTAGTTGTCAGCGGGTACGCTGCTGACTCCCGCGTGCGCCCGCCAACCAAAATATCGCACGAGTGTGCGATAATGTTTGGACACTCAGCCAATGTCATCGTGCGTCATTTTACGCTCGTTTGGGTCGGGCGCATGCCCGCCCAACGAGCGCAATATTCTGCCCCATATGTTTGTAACTATCCTAGCTACCTGTCCTGCAACCTTCCTCGTCAACAGCCTCTTGTTTCGAAGATAACATTTACTCAGGGTCACGAGTTTCCACCATGGATCTTCATGTGATTGAACAGGCTGATTTTTGACCTGCAGATCTTTGGGCATGAGGGGCAGGACCTCCCATGATGTCGTGGGATCCAGAGTGCAGGACCTGATTCCTTTGCTTTCCCCCTTTGCTGCTGGCCCATCATTAAGGCATTGGGACTCAAAGCATGATGCAGCTTGATGGACAAGTTATCACCATTCTGAACATTTGGTAACAAGCTCCTCCCAGTCAGAAGGTCAATGGCACCGCAATTCATGCAGAGCTTCAGAGTGTCCTTGAAGTGTTTTCTTTGTCCTCCCCTAGAACATTGGCCATTTGGGGGTTGAGAAAACGGGACCTGGTGAGGGACAGTTTTCAGCCATTAGAAGTTGATTTTGCTGGAGTTTTGTGTGAATGCTTGAGGACCTGCTTCAAGGACACCAGCGTTTGTTCAACGATTCTCCCATTGGATCTGCAGGATGTTGCGGAGGCATTGCTGATGGAATTTCTCTAGCACACTAATGTGTCACTGATACACAGACCAGGCCTCACTGCAGTACAGGAGTGTGGTGACAACAGCAGCTCTGTACAATCGGACTTTTATTGACTTCCGGAGGTCTTTGCTATCAAACACTTGTTGCTGTAGTTTGTAGAAACCTGAACTGGTGCAGCTGATCCAATTTTGAATTTCCTCATCAATGGTGGCCCTTTGAGAGGGGCAGCTTCCAAGCTGTGGGAAATGCTCAATATATTCCAGAGTATCTCCTTCAACATATTTGGGAGGTGGAATATTTGGCTGACCAAGTGTGGGTTGAGATATGAATTTTGTTTTGGCAACATTTAAGGACAGGCTGAGTTTTTTTGTATGCAGAATTGAAGAGGTCAAGTGTGGTTTGCAAGTCCAGCACAGAGTGGACAATGACACTACAGTCACCCCCAAACTGTAGATCATGTATGTCTTTGGAAGTCAGTTTAGTCACTTTAGCGAGGCAACTGAGGTTAAAGAGTTTTCCATCTTGTATTTAATACTGACACTAGAGGACAGTCAATCCTTGATGAGGTGAATGCAAGGAGATTATAAATAGCATAGGGGCTATCACACAGCCCTGCTTGACTCCAGTCCGGATGTTGAGGACATATGTTCCAGATCTCCCACTCAAGGCAGTTGCACTCATATCATCATGAAGCAATCGCAGGGTTGTGATTAAGTTTCTTGGATATCCAAATCTTTCAAACACAATCCACAGGTCCTCGTGATTTACAGTCAAATGCTTCGGTCAGGTCGATGAATGCAATAATGAGTTCTTGGTGTTGTTCTCGACATTTTTCCTGAGTTTGTCTGGTGACAAAGACCACATTAGAGATTACTCTGGAAGGTTCAAAGCCACACTGTCTCTGGGAGGATTTCCACAGCCACAGGAAGTAGGTGATTTGGGAAAATGCATGTCAAGATTTTCCTTTCTACGGACAAGAGGGAATATCCTCGATAGTTTCCACAGCATGATTTATCTCATGATTTAGTTATAATGTCACATGTTTGAAGTTGTGGGGAGGGGATACAACTTCTACTGGAAAGGAAAGGTTGACAGAGACCCTTGTGTTTATGGAATTGGTTTTGCCATCCATAATAGGATCTTGGCTGCACTGCCAGAACAGCCCATTTGTATAAATGAAAGACTCATGTCACTTCACCTACAGCTCAGTCATAACCAATATGTTACCGTCGTCAGCGCTTATGACCTGACCCTTGACTCAAATGAAGATGTCAAGGAAAAGTTCTATTCTGACTTTGATGAAGTGCATTCCAAAAGAAAAAAAATCATCCTTCTGGTTGACTTTAATGCCAGGGTTGGCCATGACTATGATGTCTGGAGTGGAACAAATTGGGAGAAATGGATGGGAAAAGCCAATGCAAATGGCACCCTCCTGCTGACAAAGTGTGTTCAGCATGCCCTTATTATAATAAACAACCTTTTCCACCAGAAGGACAAATATAAAACCACATGGAGGCATCCTAGATCAAAGCACTGGCACCTCCTGGATTATGTCAAAGATCCAAGTGATGTCTGTAGCACTCAATCCATGTGGGGATTGGATGCTTGCCGGACAGATCATTGATTTGTTTGATTGGTGATGAACATCCACCTTGCACCAAGGCATCGCAAGTCTCAAAAGTGCAAGAGGAAGATCAAAACAGCCGAACCAAAGAGAGGAATTCAAAGTGCAACCTGCAACTTGTCTGGAAAATCTTCATACATCCAACTCAATTCCAGAGCAGTGGGATCAAATAAAGTCAGCAGTACTAGACTCCTGTGTGCAGAGCATTAGGTTTGAGCATCATTGTCACCAGCACTGGTGCAATGAAAACAAAGCTTAAAAATGTGATCTCCTGGAACAAAAACAAGCAGTGTTCATTGCCTGGCAGAACAACACAAGATCATAACTCAAGAAGGCACCATCCCAACAGCTCAAAGCTGATGCCCAAAGACAAATCCAGATGATAAAGGACATGTGGTGGGAAGTGAAAGCCCAGGAGGTCCAACAACATGCTGATCATCATGACATACAAAGCTTTTGTGAAGCCATCAAGGCCGTCCATAGACTGAAGTCAAATGTACAAAATCCCATTAATTCTCAGGACAGTAATGCTATCGGTCAATGATGGAAAGACCAGTTTGGACAACTCGTCAACTGTGAATCCACTGTGGCAAGTACCCTGTGTAATACCCAGAGGTGAATCAGCATTGATGGGAGAGCTGCAACAAGCAATCAAACAGATAAAATACATCAAAGCCTGGGGCCCTTTTGTAATTCCAGCTGAGAGCTGCAAAGATGGTGAACTTTTGCTCACATCAAGACTCCATACACTCATCCTATGGATTTGGGAAGAAAAAGAACCATGCCCCCCCCCCCATTTGCCACTTTTCTGTGGACCTCGCTAGTTCATTGACATCTTCCTGCAGTCTACAGCTTTTTTCCTCACATCAGCCGCACAATCAACTCTTGTAAGTAGACTGCATCAAGCATGCTACTATCATTGAACTTTATTTTTACCTCCTCAAAAAATTCAATCAAGCTTGCCAGACACAACCTTCTCTTAACAAATCCATGTTGGCTGTCCTTGATTAATCCGTGTCTTTCTAAATGAATATGTATTTTGTATAGTGTGCCTCAGAATTTTTTACAATAATTTTCCCACCACTAATATTAGGCTGACTGGCCTGTAATTACTCAGCCTTTACTTCCTCACTTGATAAACAACATTACAAACGTTAGCAGTCCCCCAGTTTTCTTCATGACACTTGTAACCATGGACTATTGGATAATGATGGTCAGAACATTCATTATTTCCTCCCTTGCTTCTTATAACAGCTTTGAATGCATTCTATCTGGAGCTGGCGATTAGAGATACTTAACTCCTTAATATTTCCTCCTTCACTATGTTTATTCTATCCAATATTGCACGCTCCTGCTTAACTACAGTCTCTGCAATGTCCCCTTCTGTTTTGAAGGCAGACACAAGGTATTCATTAAGGAGCATGTCCATGTCTTTGGCCTCCACACACAAGTTAGCTTCTTGGATTGGAGAGTGTCATAGAGTTATACAGCATAGAAACAGGCCCTTCAGCCTTTCATGTCCATGCCAGCCATGCCAACCTATCTATTCTAATCCCATTTACCAGCACTTGGCCCGTAGCCCTATATGCTATGGTGTTTCAAGTGCTCATCTAAATACATCTTATATGTTGTGAGGGTTCCTGCCTCTATCACCCCCTCAGGCAGTGTGATCCAGATTCCAACCACCCTCTGGGTGAAAAAATGTTTCCTCAAATCCTTGCCAAACCTTCTGACCCTTTCCTTAAATCTATGCCCCCTGGTTATTGACACCTCTGCTAAGGGGAAAAGTTTTTTCCTATCTACCCTACCTATGCCCCTCATAATTTTGTATACCTTTATCAGGTCCCCCCTCAGCCTTCTCTGCTCTAAAGAAAACAACCCCAGCCTATCCAGTCTCGCTTCATAGCTGAAACGCTGCAGCCCAGGCATCATCCTGGTGAATCTCCTCTGCGCCCTCTCCAGCACAATCACATCCTTCCCATAGTGTTCTGACCAGAACTACACACAGCACTCCCAGCTGTGGCCTAATTAGCGTTTTATACAGCTCCAACACAACCTCCCTGCTCTTATATTCCTTGCCTCAGCTAATAAAGGCAAGTATCCTATATGCCTTCTTAAGCACCTTATCTATCTGCCCTGCTACTTTCAGGGATCAGTGGACATGTACGCCAAGGTCCATCTGATCCTCTGTACTTCCTAGGGTCCTACCATTCATTGTGTATTCCCTTGCCGTGTTAGTCCTTCCAAAATGCATCACCTCACACTTCTCAGGACTAAATTCTATTCTCCACTGCTGTGCCCATCTTACCAGCCCATCTATATCACCCTGTAATTTAAGGTTTTCCTCCTCACTATTTACGACACCACCAATTTTCGTGCCATCTGCGAACTTACTGATCATACCTCTTATATTCATGTCTAAATCATTAATCTATACTACAAACAGCAAGGATTCAGCACTGATCCCCGTGGTACACCATTCGTCACAGGTTTCCAATCGCAAAAATAACTGTCGACCATCACCCCCATCTCCTGCCATGAAGCCAATTTTGGATCCAATTTATCAAATTGCCCTGGATCCCATGGGCTCTTTCCTTCTTGACCATTCTCCCATGCAGGACCTTGTCAAAAGCCTTACTGAAGTCCATGTAGACTACATCAACTGCACTACCCTCATCTACACAACTAGCCACCTCCTCGAAAAATTCAATCAAATTTGTTAGACATGATCTCCCCCTGACAAAGCCATGCTGACTATCCCTGTTTAATTCCCGCCTCTCCAAGTGGAGATTAATCCTGTCCCTCAGAGTTTTTTCCAATAGTTTCCCTACCACTGATGTTGGACTCAATGGCCTGTAATTACCTGATTTATCCCTACTACCTTCTTGAATAATGATACCACATTTGCTGTCCCTCCAGTCCTCTGGCACTTCTCCTGTGGCCAGAGAGGATTTGAAAATTAGTGTCAGAGCCCCTGCAATCTCCTCCCTTGCCTTACATAGCAGCCTGGCATACATGTCACCTGGGACTGGGGATTTATCTACCTTTAAGCCTGCTAAAACCGTTAATACCTCCTCCCTTTCAATGCTAATTTGTTCAAGTATACAACAGTCCCCCACCCTGATTTCTACACCCACATCATCCTTCTCCATAGTGAACACAGATGAAAAGTAATCATTTAAAACCTCATCTACGTCCTCTGGCTTCACTCACAGATTACCATTTTGGTCCCTAATGGGCCCTACCCTTTCCCTGGTTAGCCTCTTAATATATTTATAAAAGCCTTGGGATTTTCCTTTACCTTGCCCATCAGTGTTTTTTCATGCCCCCTCTTCACTCCCCTAATTACTTTTTAAAATACCCCCCCACTACAATTTCTATTCTCCTCTAAGTCTTCTGCTGTTTTCAGCCATCTGTATCTGCCATAAGCCTCCTCTTTTTTCCTATCCAATCCTCTATATCCCTTGAATCCAGGGTTCCCTGGACTTGTTGGTCCTACCCTTCACCTTTACGGGAACCTGTTGGCCCTGAACTCTCACCATTTCCTTTTTGAATGACTCTCACTGGTCTGATGTAGACTTTCCTACAAGTAGCTGCTCCCAGTCCACTTTGGTCAGATCTGACCTTATCATATTGAAATCGGCCTTCTCCCAATTCAAGACCTTTATTTCTGGTTCATCTTTGTCCTTTTCCATAACTGCCTTAAATCTTACAAAGTTATGGTCACTATCCCCGAAATGCTCCCCCATTGACACCTCTACCCCTTGCCCAGCTTCATTCCCTAAGATTAGGTCCAGTGCTACTCCTTCTCTTGTAGGACTTTCTATGTGCTGGCTCAGAAAGCTCTCCTGGATGCACTTTAAGAATCCCGCCCCCTCTAAGCCTTTCACACTAAGACCATCTCAGTTAATACTGGGGAATTTGAAATCTGCTACTATTATTACCCTATTATGTTTACACTTCTCTGAGATTTTCCTACATATCTGCTCCTCTATCTCCCCCTGACTGTTTGGAAGCCTATGATATACTCCCAGCAAAGTGATTGCCCGCTTTTTGTTTTTAAGTTCTACCCATATGGCCTCATTTGAGGAACCTTCTAAGATACCATCCCTCCTTACTGCAGTAATTGACTCCTTGATCAATAGTGCAATGCCACCTCCTCTTTTACACCCCCCTACCCCATCACGCCTGAAGATTCTATACCCTGGAATATTGAGCTGCCAGTCCTCCCCTTCCCTCAACCATGTCTCTGTGATAGCAACAATATCATATTCCCATGTGTTAATCAACGCCCTTAATTCATCTGCCTTACTTGTAAGACTCCTTGCGTTAAAATAGATGCAATCCAGCCTTGCATCACTTCCTTGTGCCTTAACAGGTCTATATTTGCTCTGCCTTCCAGACTGACTTAGTTTCTCTTATATATTTGGCTGTGCCTCACCCCCTGCTGTACCTCCACTCTGTATCCCACACCCCTGCCAAATTAGTTTAAACCCCGCCCCAAACAGCACTCGCAAACCTCCTCGCAAGGATGTTGGTCCCGTTCTGGTTCAGGTGCAGCCCGTCCAACTTGTACAGGCCTCACGTTCACCAGAAACAGACCCAGTGATCCAGGAAACTAAAGCCCTCCCTCCTGCACCATCTCTTCAGCCATACATTCATCCTCTCTATCCTCCTATTCCTATACTCACTAGCACGTGGCAGAGATTACAACCTTTGAGATGTTGCTTTTAATCTGCTTCCTAGATCCCTAAATTCTTGTTGCAGGACCTCATCCCTCTTTCTACCTACGTTGTTGATACCAATGTGAACCACGACCTCTAACTGTTCGTCCTCTCCTTGTGACACCCTTGACCCTGGCACCAGGGAGGCAACACACAGTCCTGGAGTCACATCTACAGCTGCAGAAGTGCCTTTCTGCATCCTTCACTATTGAGTCTCCTACTGCTATTGCTCTTACACTCTTACTCCAACCCCCTTGTCCAGCTGAGCCATCCACACTGCCGTGAACCTGGCTCTGGCTGCACTCTCCAGAGGAACCTTCACCCTCACTGTTTTCCAATGCAAAAAAATGGTTCTTGAGTGAGATGCACTCTGGGCCTTTCCTAGCTACCTGCCTGCCTCCCTTCTTCTGACTGGTAGTCACCCATTCCCTCTCTGACTGCCCTTCCTTAAGCTGCGAAGTGACCAAATCTAAAAACGTGCTATCCACGTAACCCTCAGCCTTGCGGATGCATCGCTGTGTCTCCAGCTGAGGCTCAAGCTCCAAAACCAGTTGCTCAAGCTGGTCAAGCCGGTGGCACTTCCTGCACATGTGGTCATCCAGACCACAAGGAGTGTCTAAGAATTCCCACATGCTGCAGGCTGTACAACACTCAGGGCTGAGCTCTCTTGCCATACTTTTTGTTTGTTTTTAATTAAAAGACTATTTCCTTAAATTTAAGCCAGGTAGAAAACTATTTAGTCTTTCTTTAAAAAAAAACAAATGCTGAAACTCTTACCTTCTGTAATGTCGCGTTAAAGTGGAAAAAAAAACACTTGCTCACTACCTACCAATCAGCTCTCTCCCTTGTCCTGACGTCATTCCTTTCAAATTCCAGCGCCACCAAGTGTCCGGGTGAGAACCGGCTCCCTCACAAGTAAACTCCGCTCTGCTCTTTATACAGCCACTCCGTTCCCTCACAGGTAAACTCTGCTCCACTCTTTATACAGCCACTCCGTTCCCTCACAGGTAAACTCCCGCTCTTTATACAGCCGTCCTGCTCCGCTCTTTATACAGCCGCTCCGCTAGCCTCTAGGTGCTGCTGACTGCCTAACTCGGGGTTCTCCTGTCGCACTCTCCTCTAATGTGGATTGCACGTTATCCATGGTAGGTGTGGATTTGATTGGCCAATTGTTCTTATTTCCCTGTTTTCAACAGTTTGGAACTCATTGCATACTTGATGATGTCACAACTTGGTGAGGAGGGGTGAACTGACCCTTCTCTTTTCCCATTCCCCGGTTGGTTCGCACAGAGGTTTGAATTTAAAAAGGATGTGATATAGCCAATTCAGTGTATGTACTTATCACAAAGAACTCAATCAGACAGGCTTTCCTGAGTTTAAACACATAAGGTGTTAGTTTTTTATTGTGCTAAAAACCCAGCCAAGTAAAGATATTAAAAATATTAAAAATGGTAAACACACATCCTGACTATTGTAACACACACACATACAAGCATGCAAAACCACAATTACAAAATAGAGGAGGTAAACCTTTGGCCAAATTGAGATTCAACAATAAAAGACAAAGATATAAAGAATTAACTGATTGAGTCCTTCACTGTTGTTTGTGGTTGAGGCAGTTCTTAAAGTGGTAGGCCTTGTATTTTTCCTGGAAACACTGCATTGTAATTTGATGTCTCCTTCACTGTTTGCTGTCCATAGTAAAATATAAGCAGGCACAGTCCAGTTCAGTCAAAAGAGAGAGTGAGGCAAACAGCTTTTGCTGCCTTCAGACATTCCTTCTCTAGACTGCCCTTAGCAAGCAGGATTTAGTAATAAAAGACATCTCAAAATGGTGATCCCAATCACATGACTGCTGTCTCATTAACGATTAAGTATTCCTCAGAAGGTAATTGATTAGCTAATATCTGGACAGACCTTGGCTATTATGTTATGGCCCAAGTGATTCATTTTGAATGTGCATGCCATCACTTCTGATGACTCATTCTTCTATGTGATAATCTAGGATGGACATATCAATTCCTCAAAGGTAGCCATTGTCTCTGCAGGCTCACTGTCTCACCTGACAGAATGGAATGTGGATTATATAGTGATGAAAAGGGTGACAGCAATTTTAAGTTTCAGTCCATCTTTGAAGTAATCCATGACATCAGCAGGTGTGAAGTTCCACAAGAGGGCTGCCTGGATATATCCTAGTTGTAATCCACATTGGAAACTTCCAGAAATTTGACCAACTTGCTGTTGCAGACATGTCATGAGACCTGTGGCAGCCATCTTAAGTCAATGTCTTTGTTTTAACAGTTGAAACTTTTTAAAAAAGTTTCATATGTGAGTCCAACAGATGAAATTGAAATTTAATATTTGGCATCAACACATTTCCATAACAATGACAAGAACCTTTGGTAAACTTTTAGATAAAATAAAAAAGGTGGGGCAGGACAAGACGTTCAACCATCATTTGGGCCTCCCGATGACACGTTCTCAGATCTTGAGGACAAGGTAGATTAAATAATTGCAGGAGGCGGATGCACAAGTGGGGATTCTTCCTACTTTGTTGCTGGAAAGCTGGAGCAGCTGAAAATAATTGGCCCCTCCGGCATCATTACCTTTTAGACCCTCAATATTGGGTCTTTCAGGAGACTCACTACAGAAGTCACCCTTCCCTCAGCTGACAGGGGATCAGCTAGGCCTTTCTGAAGTGAGCTGCACAAAATCCCTAAGGCAACCTGAAAATAATTCCAAAACTCCCCATCAATGTAAGGGAGGCAGACCTAATAATTGCCTATCAACCTTGCACTAAGAGCACAACTAGAAGAGGACTCCCCTCATCACCAGAATTGCTGCACAATTCCAGCAGCAACCTGTAGTGATTGAAGGTATAGCTTTTCCTACTGCCTATTAGGGGTCACGTGATTGTTCTTGTCTTTTTTGGGCATGATTAATTATTATAGCCTCTTCTTGCCAAACTTGTCAACAGTGTTAGCACCTTTACACTTACTATTGAAGAAGAATCATCATTGGTCATGGAATTCGCAGCAAGAAGCCTTTGTGAAAGTTAAGAAGCTATTACATTCATCATGTCTACTAATACACTCTGACCCATCAAAAGAATTAATATTAACCTGTGAAGTGTCTCATTATGGTGTGGGGACTGTGTTATCACACAGGACGGTAGATGGTTCTGAAAGGCCGATCAACTACTTCTCCAGAACCCTCTCTGCAGCCGAGAAGGTTATTCACAACTTAAAAAGGAAGGTTTATCAGTGATATTTGGAGTGAAGAAATTCCATCAGTATCTGCATGGACGACATTTCACCATTAGTGGGTTTATTCAGTGAGGATAAAGCCATTCCGCCAATAGCCTCAGCAAGAATTCAACTTTGGGATTTGATATTATCTGCGTGATTGTTCTTGACTAATGAGTCTTAAGCGCGGGTAATCTGAGGGGTGGAGCTTTCTGGTCATGGACCTGGTTCAAGAATGTAGCGTCTAAAAGAGCATTGTATTAAAGTTCTGTTTCAAGTAGAAACCTGTCCAGTGCGTCAAGACGTTACACAAACCGCACCCCATGCTCAGAATTCCCAGGCTGCAGCTCCAGTACCAGGCAAGGCCTAAGAAATGCGCAAGGGATGGGTGAGTGCAGTTGGTGTTTGGAGAGGTACGGAAGGGAATAATTCCCTCTGCTATTTGCACCAAAATCAACTTTGCGTATATAAAGATCACATTCACAATTTCATCTCATTCTGCTTAATGTTTCTTCAAAGCTGTCAAGTCATTGCTCCAATTTTAATTTGATTCAAAATGGCTAGAAACATGATGCAAGCCAACAATAGTCATTCATATACATCAAATTTGAAATTTTATTTATTAACTGATATAATTGCATATGTTTTATTACAGCTGCTGCAGGTTTCTGATGGCACAGAGTGCTGCAGATGTTTCTAGTATCTGAATCTCAATTTCATACTAATGCCTTGAAATCACTTGTATGAGTTTTATTATATGTTGTGGTTTGTAGTGTGAAACTCATGGGGCAGGAATTTCCTGTCGGTGAGCGGGGGGTGGGGCCCGCTCACCGACGCGTAAAATGATGCGTGGTGACGTCGGGCGGAACTCCCAACGTCACCGCGCCCCATTTAAATTTTCCAGTAGGCAGGGATGCAGCAAAATCAGCTGTGCGCCCGCCGACCTGTCAATGGCCAATTGAGGCCATTGACAGTGTAATTAAGCTAATTAGTGGACCTACCGGTCCAACCTTAAGGTTGGCGGGCAGGCCAGGAGCCCCGGCGGGAAGTAGAAAAAACATGAAACCTCATCCATGGGCGGGATGAGGTTTCATGTAGGTTTTTAAAAAATTTTAATAAAGTTTTTGTAAAAATTATGGACATATCCCAACTCATGTGACAGTGTCACATGAGGGGACATGGTATTAAAATTTTATTATTCTATTTTTAGCTTTTTTACATTTAGAGCCAATCTTCCTGAGGCAGCACTTAGCGTCAGGGAGATGAGTGCGCTCTTTCATGTGCATGTGCAGAAGAGCGCACTCTCGATTTTGGGGTTTCCCCCCCTGCCCGCACAGGGAGTGCATAGCGCTTCCGTGCAGATATCAAGCTGGGCAGGCCTTAATTGGTCTGCCCATGTAAAATGGCGCCATGCCCTCAATTGGGTCACCGATCGGAAGCGCGCCTATGCACGCCCGCCCTTCAACTTCGCCCCCAACGGGGGGAGACCCTGCCCATAGACCGGCTTAGTGGTGTTTTAGGTTGTTTTTGGATTGACCAATGATAACTCTAACCTGTCTCAATGATTACAACCATATTAAATGATTAAGTATTGTGATACACTCACTGCAAATTATTGGGAGACAATTAACAACTGATTGCTGATTAAACACAATGGATAGACAATAATATGGAATGCACTGCCTAAAAGGACAGTGGCTGTCTATTCAATAGTAATTTTTAAAAGGGAATTGTATATATAATTAATAAGGCACGATTTGTAGGGCTATGGGGAAAGAACAGATTAGCCTTAATTGCATGGTTCTTTCAAAGAGCTAGCACAAACGCAACGGACCAAATAGTCTTCTTCTGTGCTGTCAGATTCTACCATTTTACGTGAGTTAATTTGTTATTCCTCTTTGAAATTGCATCTTTCCAGATGCAAATTTTGCTTGCAAACAAAACGTGCTTTTAGATGTATTATGATTCACCTTTAGTCAGCATAAGGTAGAAAGTTTTGATAATAAACACACCTGGATCATCTCTATAGTGATGTTTGCCCAATGTTTGAAACAGAACCATGCTGAGGACATCACCCATAGAATGGCATAATATGAAAGACCAACACAAATTCAAGAGTTGGTTTTAAGATGATTGAACCACAAAATTTCAGTTATAACTGGCAAATGAAAATGAAATTATATAAATGGAGCTTATTTTCCTGCAGTGTTTGTTGCTGTGTGTTTTTGGTGCAGCTTCATAAACAGTTTCTAAAGTATTTCTCCTTTTCTTAGGTGCTGTTACAACACCCACCAATGGAATCACAACTTCTGCATCCAAAAGTACCAGCTCAAGCCCAAGTAAACTATCCTTTACTGCACATTTATTTTCATTGACAATTTTGAGTCATTTCCACAGATGTTATCCAGAACGAGTTTTGTTAATGTGATGGCTAAAAAAAACTCTTGCAAGAGTTAAATTCACACTTTGTTAACACTTTCATATTTTCCACCCCAGTACCATGTGCCTCTCAATTTTCACCCCGTTCATTACCTCTACCATCTCTGCTGCTACCCATGTATTGGCAAATCCCTATTCCTTAGTGAACACCAATACAAAGTACTCATTAAATATTTTAGCCTTGTCCTGCGTCTCTAAGCGTATGTCACCCTCTTTGGTCCACTCTACTTCTTACTACCCACTTACTATTTACATGCTAGTAGACGATTTTGGCATTCCCTTTTTCTGTTGACTGCCATTCCATTCTCATATTCTCTCTTTGCCAGTCTTATCTTCCTCCTTATTTCCCCTCTCAACCTATTGTATTTGACCTGGTTCTCACTGGAATTCACCAAGGCTCCTTCGAAGCACCTTCTAAACCCACGACCACTACCATGTAGAAGGACAAGGACAGCAGATAGATGGGAACACCACCACCTGGAGATTCCCCTCCAAGTAACTCACCATCCTGACTTGGAAATATATCGCCGTTCCTTCACTGTCACTGGGTCAAAATCCTGGAACTCCCTTCCTAACAGCACTGTGGGGGCACCTACACCACATGGACGGCAGCGGTTCAAGAAGGCAGCTCACCACCACCTTCTCAGGGGCAACTAGGAATGGGCAATAAATGCTGGCCCAGCCAGCGACACCCACATCCTGTGAATGAATAAAAAAAAGTCTATTTTCTAAGAGAAATAGGAATGGTAGTCATGGAAAGCAGGCAAAATCAGAACAGGAGTTACAACAAAAAAGCTTCCAATTCACTCCTCTTGTAATTGGCTTCATCTAATTAAGATTATACATTTGCTTTTCTTTTCTCACATCCTTTTCCTTTCATCCTTCCATGTCAGTTTGTTTCTTTTGTATATTTTTGTTTTTCTGTTACTTATAATTCATACCAGGCAAAGTGTGTCCTGCCTAAAGGTGCTCTGCTGGAATTTAAGAGTGGGTTTCTCAGCCTGGGACATCAGAGGAACCAGCCCAGAGAAATAGCATGAGTGGCAAAAATCAGCCAATTACATCATTTCTCCAAGGTTTCCACTGATACGCCTAAGCTATGATGGGAGATCGGGAGGGTCCCACGGAAATTCTCTCCCACTATGTAAAATAACTGGAGCCTAACCTCCATCTCTTCAGAATTGTAATGCAAAGCTGTCTTAGTTGTGATCATTTCAGACTTTGAATTTTAAAAAAAGAGTACACAGCAAATTTCATGCTGCTGAAAGTGGTGCAGTCAGTTAGGGTGGAATCTTCACCTCTATCTGTAATAAAAGAAAGACTTGTATTCATGTGGACTTTCATGACCTCAGGAAGCCCTAAGTACTTCAGAAATGATTAATTACTTTTACAATGTGGACGCTGTTAGAACATATGGAATGTGGTAGCTAATTTGCACTCAATTTTGTTAAAAATCTTTGAATAGGGGAATAACCCTCTTTTTACCAAGACCTGCTCATCCCAGTTTTCTTCTCCCTTCTCCTGAACCCCCTAAATCCACCAGGGTATAGTTTCAAAGCTCCTCTCTGGAATCTGAGTAATTCGTCTGTGAACCCAAACGAGGAGTTTCATCGTGGAGCACATCTCAATCAATCATTTTTGGCCCCATCCAATGCCCACACAAGCACACTCCCCAACAGGAACAAACTCTTGCCTCCTGATTGCTGTCTAAGCATGATCAGTGATTCAATGCTCATCGAGGACCTATCTTGTATTACTGATGTGCAGTTTTATAAGATTGTTATATTTTGGCACTGTGTCTTTAATTTAGAGTAAAATGGAGGAGGTTACGTGACCCATTCTGAAGTCTACCTGACAATAAGTTGTTTTTCTGGGAAGAAGGTGCAAGGTATTCACTCTTGTAGACAAAGGTGAAAGAAGCTGTGATGACAGGGGATAGACTGTTAATCTTCAAAGTCCCGGGAAGATGTTGAGAACATCAGGTTGTAAACAGTTATGCTTTAAACCATCCATTTAATTCCAACATAGGGTCTCAAGAATAGTTAATCAGCATTTTTAGCTGTATACAATGTGATTCATGTTGCCATGGAGATGGCCTTTGAGAGGGGGAGATCAGGTTGCAAGTTTTTCTAAAACGCATATCACTGAGCCTCACAGCTTAGTCTGCCAGGATCCGGGAGAGAGAGAGCAGCTAGAAGCAGAAAGTCTCTATGATTCCTTATGCAGGAATGCGGGCGGGAGCTTGCACTTATGTTGAAAAGACCAAATTCATAAGGATTTAAAGCAAGACTGGAAGATTTGGCTAGCTTTAGCTAGTAGGAGAATGTCCAGAGAAACCATCACCATGAAGGACAGTTCTGGGGTTAAAAGTTATGAGGGTGGGAAAGGAAAAGAATGGGAGCTAAGAATCACTTGGGACTGGGTCCGGGAAGTTTGAGTGTCTACTTAAGGGTCAGGGTGACAGGCATGAGATTTTCGATTGTGGGAAAACTTAAAGGGAAAAGTTATTTTCTGCTGATTATCTCGTAGGCAACTTATGCTTTAATGTTTAGCTAATGTTGCTTTTAGTTTTATTTGTTACAGAATGTCTTAAAACTTGAATATCTTGTTGTGCAGTTCCTTTTTATTGACCACAGGGAATTCGGATTCCTTTCTATAAGTTATCAGTCTCTATGGATATTGTGATACTTGTTAATTTAGCCTTGCTCCATTCATATGTAGAACTTTAAGCTATGCGTTCTTAAAGTAAATGGGGAATAGTCCAATTTATTTTTTCCCTTTGAATTATTGTTTTGAAACCAGACTTTAAACATATCTGTATTTTATACAGCTTGTGGCTCCAGACCTGCAATCTTCAGTAGGATTGTCGGTGGCACAAACTCGATGAATGGTGAATGGCCTTGGCAGGTTAGCCTCCAGATCAGGTCACACATCTGTGGTGCTTCCATCATCTCTGACAGGTGGCTCGTCTCTGCAGCTCACTGCTTTGAGGGGTACGTACATTATTGATGCTTCATTTGTGTGGCTTACTAGAACAAATGAAACATGAAATTCTATAAATAGAACTTTAGTATTTTTTGGTGTACTTTGGACTTCCAAAAAGTACTTGACTGCAGGTTAAGTTTTAAGGTTTGGGTATTGAAGATAACAAAAGGGGGAATGGACACAATAAATTGACTGAAGGATTAAAAGTGGTATATACTTGTCAGAGGAGTCATGAGGGAGTGAGAATAAAGGGGTGAGTTGGGTACTGCAGGGACTAGTGTTGAGATGCCCACTGTTTGAAATTGATATTAACTACTTGGATTCTGAAACTCAGATAAATTGACCACATTCATAAACAATACTAAATTCAGAGGTAATTGAGTCTTGAGAGGCTGCTTAGGTACTAGAAATTGAATTACACAAAATACATAAATGACAGAACAACGCTTACTTAAATTTAAGTGTAATGTACAAGGGAATACATAGCATATGTACTCCATTGCAAAATATTGATGAGGCTCAGAATGAGCTGAAAATATTCCTATAGAGTTTTGGTAGACTTAATGTTTAACTGTCCAAAATTTAGGACTGACATCAGGAAGTCCTTCTTCATACAGAGAGTGATGAATACATGGAACAAACTTTCAAATAAGGCAGGGGAGGTGGATCACTCAAGAACCTGTTAGATGCTATGAGGGGGGGACCTTAGGGTTGTTTTTGATGGTTGAATTAAAGGGACCACATTGCTTTCTTCATTCCTGTCAATCCTAGATAATCTTTTAACCAAAACCATGCAATAATTTTGTGGAATGGGAACTCCTCTTATTCATTCATTTTCTTAAACCATCCATATGATTCTTTGATTTGTTATTTCATTAGCAGACCATTGGTCAATATCAGGCAAAACTGGGGTGAATTGACATAACAGGAGGGCATTTTTTCTCTTCGTCTTGCTGTATCTGCAGCAAAACCACCCACATAACTGCATCAAGCAACACTGCAGGACAATAATGGGCAAGATATAACATAGCACGCTTATGGCCTCATGCACTGGACATGTCACGCAGCATCTGAAATCAATGGTACAGCACAAGCATAGTCCATGACTTTGCAGACGATGCCACACATTATGACACAAGAAATAAGGCTTGATTTGGTAGTCACAGATATTCAAAAGGGAATTGAAAAGGAAACACTTGTAGGGCTACAGGAAATGGAGAAATTATATAAAACAATATAATTCTGAAGGGGGTGCTGGGGAAGAGGGACCTGAGTGTATATGTACATAACTCTTTAAAGGTGGTTGAGAGATTGGTTAATAAAGCATACAGTATCCTAGGCTGTATTAATAGGGGCATAGAGAACAAGCGCAAAGAGGTTATGTTGAACTTATATAAGTCAATAGTTTGGCCTCAGCTGGAGCATTGTGTCCAGTTCTGGGCACCACACTTCAGGAAGGATGAGAAGGCATTGGAGAGAGTGCAGAAAAGATTCACGAGAATAGTTCCAGGGGTGAGGAACTTCAGTTATGAAGATAAGATTGGAGAAGTTTTCCTTGGAGAAGAGAAGATTGAGAAGAGATTTGATAGAGACATTCAAAATCATAAGGGGTCTGGACAGAGTAGATAGGGTGAAACTGTTCCCTCTCATGACAGGATTGAGAACGAGAGGGCACAGACTTAAAGTAATTGACAGAAGAATCAAAAGCGATATGAGAAAAAGCCTTTTCACGCAGCAAGTGGTTAAGATATGGAATGCACTGCCTGAGATTGTGGCAGTGACAGGTTCAATCGATGCATTCACAAGGCAGTTAGACTGTTATCTGAAAAGGAAGAATGAGCAGGGTTATGGGGAGAAAGTGGAGGAATGGCACTCGGTGAATTGCTCATTTGGAGAGCTGGTACAGACATGATGGGCTGAATGGCCTCCTTCTGTGCTTTAACAATTCTGTGAGAGAGCAGGGGAGTGGAGCTAATTTCGAAGAGCTGACACAAGCACAATGAGCCAAATGACTTCCTTCTGTTCTGTAAGGTTGTATAAAGTTATCTGAGTCAAGCTTTCCAAATGCATATTATTTGGATCATTCCACCTAATCAGTACAACATCCAAGAAGATATGAGCACCTATGGATTTGTAGTCTCATAATGAATATTATAGATGCCAGGGGGTAGACCTTGACTTTGTGCAATCGTGTAAAATGGGCAATAGCAAGTTGGCAGCCTGCATTTCTCTCTCAATTTTTATTTCTGTTGACTTCAATGAGAGAAGAGGGTGAGATGTATAACTGGCCACTATCACCCATCTTACATTATTGTACAAAGACAAAATTGCCCCAGCCTCTTTTTGATAAATCTCACTTTTGAAGCAAACAATATAGAAATAGAGAATACTAATATTAAAGCCTTGCCCTATTTGTTGCAAACATGAATTGCTTCAATATCAGTCTCTGATTTAAAATCTTAGCAAACCAAGATGGACTAATATAGATAAAAGCAAAATACTGCAGGTGCTGGGAATCTGAAATAAAAACAGAAAATGCTGGAAAAACTCAGCATGTCTGGCAGTATCTGTGGAGAGAGAAACAGAGTTAACGTTTTGAGTTCATATGACTTCTTCAGAGCTAAAGAGATGTAGAAATGTGATGAATTTTATACTGTTTAAGAGGGGATGCAGCAGGTGACGCAAGATAGAAGGTCAGGGTTGGGGGAAACCTAAGGAGAGATCGACAAAGATGTCATGGACACAAGGCAAAGGGAGTGTTAATGGTAGTGGTAAAGATTAAAGAAGGTGCTGATAGTGGTATAAAGGTAAGATAGCAGCAGTTGTTAATAGCAGAACAAAGGTCAGTGCACTGAGAAAGCACAACATAGAAACAAGTGACATGTGGCCCTCTGTTGGGGAAAAAGGATTTTAAAAAATGAACAAAATTTTAAAAAATAAGAATAAATAATTTGGATTAAAAAGGGGGTCAAGATGGGGAGAGAGTTCATGGCCTGAAGTTGTTGAACTCAGTGTTAAGCCCAGAAGGCTGTAAAGTGCCCAATCGGAAGATGAGGTGCTGTACCTCCAGTTTGTGTTGGGCTTCACTGGAACATTGCAGCAGACCAAGGATGGACATGTGGGCATGGGAGCAGGGTGGAGTGTTGAAAAGGCAAGCGACAGGGAGGTCCAGGTCATGCTTGCAGGCTGAGTGAAGCTGTTCCGCTAACTAGTCACCCAGTCTGAGTTTAGTCTCCCCAGTGTAGAGGAGACCACATTGGGAGCAGCGAATGCAGTAGACCAAATTAAAGGAGGTGCAAGTGAAGCCCTGCTTCACCTGAAAGGAGTGTTTGGGATCTTGGACGGTAAGGAGGGAGGAAGTAAAGGGACATGTGTTGCACCTTCTGTGATTGCACGGGAAGGTGCCATGGGAAGGGGATGACGAGTTGGGGGTAATGGAGGAGTGGACCAGGGCATCACGGAGGGATTAGTCCCTACAGACTAATATAGAGTTGTGAATGATGGGAGCTTATGAAACTGAATTTTGTAATGCACTCTTTAAAAGGCTGATAGAATTTAACTCTTGCTTGTCGCAATGTGATTGACATTTTATTGTCGCTGTTTATTTAAAGAACAAAGAGGAATCCATCAATTTGGAAAGCTTACATGGGAACGGTTAATGTAGGAATGGGTATTGTCCAAACCATCAAAACTATCATCAGCCATCCAAACTACCTTTCAAATGAAAATGATTTTGACATCGCAGTGCTGGAGCTTTCCTCCCCTCTCAACTTCGTAGATGTCATCCAGCCAATTTGCCTCCCATCGTATAACCAGGTCTTTCCTGCTGGGAAAAGCTGCGCAGTCACAGGATGGGGGACTCTTTCCTTTAAAGGTTAATTGACAAATTATTTGATTTATTGTAAAGTTATAAAATGCAACTAAAGCTGTGGCTTTTGAATATGTGTTGGTGGCTTAGCGATTGTTTCATGCTCTGGTATGGTGAATGTGTGAGATACAACAAATCATTACTTTGTTATGCCTTTTCTTCATACTGAGTGAAGATGGAGGGTAGAATTAGTACCAGGGGATGTCTATGAACTGAAATTCAAACTCAAAATATTCTGAATTAGAACCATTTAGGTTGATTGCTAAGTGACAGAATTTGCCCTGATTTAGGCTATATTCAGAATGTTAATAATTATGTCATCTCATTATTGTTGCCTAAGCCTTTTGCAGTTTGTATTTATAAGCATGACAGCTAATGCATCTTGCTAAAAAAAACTAGCCCTTACTTTCAAACTTTTTCTATAGAGAAGCAGGAAGAAAATTCTGAAACATGTCTAACATAGCCCATTTCCCAAACTTGTCTAAATCAGCATGCAACCTATTGATATAGGCCGGAATTTTCTGCTCCCATTAGCGGCAGGCGTGGGGGAGAATTCGGCTGGAGGGGCAGAAATCAGCATCACGCCAGCGTGAAATCACAATGAGATCATCCAGTGGTGTCCACCATGGCGGATCGTGAATCCTGCTGGAGGCCGGCGTGAACACCATTTGCATCTTGTTAATGGGATGCAAAGTAAGGCCCGACCAGAATCATCCCCCCACGCCAGATTTATAGTTACGCCAGCGTGAAAACACACCGGCCCAAAACACGTCTGGATAAGCGTGACGTGCAGAAGTCAGGACTTACCTTTAGGGCCTTGCTCAGATTGCGGACGTCCAAGAAAATGCTGGAGGCCTAAGCTTACCTGGCCCTGCAGGAAGACGTGCATCGCGTGCTGGGTGGATTCTCATGCACATGGCTCTGCCGTGAAGCAGCTGTCAGATGGAGGGAGGTCTCTGTTAATGCTTCGGACCTACTTTGGAACTTCACAGATTTTGCCATGGGCTGGTATGGATGATCAGCGAAGGGGGTGGGGTGTTGAGACTGGGAGGGGAGTGAAAGTAATGGGCAGGTGAAGATGGGGGGTGGCAAGGTGTTGGGGGGCAAAAGTGTCGGGTGGGTGAGGCTGGGAGGGGGAAGGAGGGAGACTGGAGGGGGGAAAGTATCTGGACAGAGGAGAGGATTATGGGGGGAGGAGGGTGTAATAGGGGAGAATGGTGCAAGTGGGGATGTAGGTGTAAGGGGGAGGAAGGTGTAAGGGAGGGAGTCCTGAGGTGGGGGAGGAGGGAGTAAGGGGGGGAGGAAGGATTCAGGGGGAAGGAAGATGTTGTGGGGGGGTGGAATGTCCAGGTGAATGTGCAAGGGCGGGGTCTGTGGAGTCAATGACTGCCTCCTGGGTAGTAAGCTGAGGGTGGTAGGAGGGGATGGTTAGAGTAACAGTGAGCAGAGGGAGCCAGTAGGGTGGGAGGGTGAGGGTGTGATGGTAACGATAGAAGGGGTGGTGAGCATGGTTGGTGGGGATACGGAAGTAAATACAGACATAAAGGGTGGGAAGGATGGGGTCAGGGAGGTCAAATAGATGGGGGTGGGGTTTTCCGGAAGGTAGGGAACATGCATGTTCACCTGGACGTCCTGTAATGACAAGAGTTCGGGCCGTAGATAATGATGGTGATGCCAGGGGGGGTCCACAGGGATGGGGAAAAGGACATGGGTGACTGGGGGAAGGGAAAGGACTGGGGAGCTAAGCAAATACTTCACCACAACCATGCTGTGATAATCGAAAGTGAGTGGAGCCTCGTGTTGGACGGGCACAGGTGCTGCATGGAAGTGTGATCAGTGGGTGGGTGGAGATGCAACTCAGCTCAGATGTGTCCCCACCACACTTACTTGGACAACCAAAATGGAACTCCAGCAGGCAGCATTGAAAATGCTCGAGACGGCGAGAATGATGGATATAGGCTCCACGTGCATGGGAGAGTGCTTGCATGAGGCTCCAAAAGGCTCTGCCACATACACTGCTCCCTCTAGAATCAGTCGAGGTCCAGCTGCATGCCATGGAACTACTCGTGGGTATGGGGCGATGCAGGGGGAGCACTCATGAAGCCTGTAAATGAAGCTGAAAGACTACATTACACATTCAGTGAAAGCGATTATATTTTCAGATTATAAAGTGACAATATGTGTTCACCCATGCAACCACTTGTGATCAGAATTTCTTAACTTTTCTAGGCCTACCCCTTCTTCTAGTGCTGCCCTGACGTCCACAGCAGGGGTGGAGTCAGCCTGTGCAATAGTTGGCTCCATTGCCTCTTATGACTTCAGCATGTCCTCTGGAGGGCTGAGACCTGGAGGGCCCTGGCCTGATTTGGATATCCTGCTGTGGGCCAGGTGCACTCTCCTCGGCCTGTGGGGCTGGAGCTGATGGAGGCACAGGATCGGCCAGACATTCCCAAAATCACCTGGGTGGCTGGCCTCGGGGTGTCGAGCTGCTGGTTCTGCTCCCTATGGATGCCCGACGGCCCCTGACTGACTCCTTGAGTAGAAGAGGAAGCTGGAGTGAGATCGAGCTGCCCCATATCCCTCTTGCACTGACACTGTTGGAGGCCAACTATGGCATCAGTGATGGAGTGTAGGGGGAGGAAGGAGTAAGGGGGGAGGAAGGTGTTGTGGGTGGTGGAATGTCCAGATGAACGTGCAAGGGAGAGGTCTGGGAGTCAATGACTGCCTCCCAGGAAGCGAACACAGGGTGGGCGTGGTAGGACATCTCCATGGCAGCCGCCATCCTACCAGTGTTGACCTTGGTGCATCGGCATGTCAGCACTTTCACCTCAGACTGAAGGCAGACGGACTCCTCCATCATCCCTTGCAATCCGAGGAGTGCATCAGACATCACTTCCTGATGTTCCCGTGTTTGTCTTTGCAGCTCCTGGAACTGATTGAGGACCGAGTCCAGAGGCTCATCATCTGACTCAGACTCAGCAGATTCCTTGCCTCCAGCAGTCCTCTGAGTGTCGGCGACCAAGGATGCCCCTGCCTCCACCTGCTCTGGAACAGATTGTGTGCTGTGCTCATTAGATTGTGATCTGAGACTGCTATACATCTGGGTCCGAGGCCTGTGACCCTGCGCTGGTGGAGGGTGCAGGTAAGTGCCGTGACAGGTCTTCAACGGTGCTGCCCTCAGGATCCTCATCCAAAGTGGTCTCGGCGTTGGAGTAAGGGTCAAGGTTGCCTGAGGACAAGGTGGCAGATGTGTCCAAGAGAGAAAGTGGAGATTATTATTACATGCAGAACAGTGGATTCAGAGTAGCGTTGAGAAAGGGATGATCTAGTGCAGGATCCTCATGTGGGTGTTCGCCGCCAACCTCACTGTCAATGCAGGCACAGTCCCTGTCCTTTCTGACCAGCTCCAACACACAACCCACAAACAGAGTGAGAACCTTGATGTCCAGCACTCCAGCCCAGTTCTGGGACATCTCCTGACAAGTGATCTTGTCCTGCATAAAGACAGTTGGAGAGAATGTGAGCAAAACGCATGCCAGGCCAACTAGGAAGGATGCCAGGTGTGCATGTGTGCTGAGTAGATCCATGGATGGAAAGAGGAGGCAGACTCCAGAGGAGATGAGGCCAAATGGAGATGTGAGGGTATGTGTGGGAGAGTGGGTGGTGATGTCCCTCGAGCTGGCAGTGAGTGAGATGCCAGTGAATGTGTGATGGGCTTGTGAATGAGTGAGTTGAAATTGATGAGATGGTTGACTTACTCTGGCAGCATGGATGAGCTTATTCATCCTTTTGCTGCACTGGATGGCCAAACTCTTGTGTGCAGCATTGGCACTGACCACTGCTGCCACCATCTCCCTGGAGTGTTGAAACTGATGGACCTACTGCGACCAGAGAGTGGAGTAGAGGACTTTGCGGCAGTCCACAGTGTCCAGAAGGAGTTCCAAGGATGCGTCACTGAATCAGGGGGCTGCACTCCTCTTGGCTTTTGGGGCCTTGTCTTCACCGGAGCAGTCCTGGGCTTCAAACATGGAGAACTGTGCACGCAGCTGCAGTTTAAATATGGGGGCCTGCGTGAGGATGCAGTGAGGTAACGGTGTGGTGAGCAAATCAGAGGCCGCCCGCCAGTGAGATGGCGTGTTTCCCGTGAATGTGTAATTTATGAGGCGGGAAGGGGATGATATGGCCATTGCGGCCGGCGGGTAAAAGTCCTTTTTCATGTCTGCTACCGCACTCAGTGCAATTCTGGGACGATTCCACCCATAGTCTAAATTACTTACCCCTTTGTGCTTTCAATTTAAGTGTGGTTCTGTTTATAACCTCATCTAAATCATTAATGAAATTGGCCAAGATAACGTTAGACTACTGAAAATGCTCAGGTCTTGAAGTTTTGCAATTTGAATGTTAGATTATGAAGGCAAAATGGATTTGCATCAACTTGCCTTGCCAGCTATTCAATGAATAATCCTCCACCATTTTTGCCAGCTCCAGTGTGATGCCACCATCAAATGCATCTTCCCCGGTTTTCCCCTTTCAGCACTCTGAAGGGACCATTCCCTCCACAACACCCTGATACACTCCTCAGTCATGCCTAATACCTCCTTCCTCTCCTACAACACCTTTCAATGCAAGCGCAGGAGATGCAACACCTGTCCTTTCACCACCTCCCTTCTCACCATTCTAGGTCCCAAACACACTTTCCAAGCGAAACAGTGATTTACTTGCATGTTCATGATGTGGTTTCCTGTACATTGGGGAGACCAAACATAGACTGGGTGACCGCTTTGCAGGTCACCTTCGTTCAGTCCAAAGCTTCTGGTTGCTTGTCATTTAAATTCACCACATTTCTCCCATTAAGACCTTTCTGTGGACTACAGTGTTCCAGTGAAACTCAACACAAGCCCGAGGAACAGCACCTCATCCTTCAACTCGACACGCTACAGTCTTCTAGATTCAACATTGAGTTCAACAGCTTTAGAACTTGTCACAGGAAGGGTGGCATCGTGGTACTGTCACTGGGCTAATAATCAAAAGGCTAATGCCCTGGGGCATGAGTTCAAATCCCACTATGGCAGCTGATGGAATTTGTATTCAATTAATAAAAAATCCAGAATTGAAAGCTAGTCTTAGTAATAGTGACCGTGAAAGTATCATTACTTATTGTAAAAACCCATTTGGCTCACTAATCTGCTGTCCTTAACAGGTCTGGCCTACATATGATTCCGGACCCACAGAAATGTGGTTGACTGCCCTCTGAAATGGCCCAGCAAGCCACACAGTTCAAGGGCAATCAGGAAAAGAAAATTAATGTTGGCCTTGGCCGTGGCACCCACATCCCATGAAAGAATAAATTTAGATCATAATTTCTACTTTCAACTTGTTCTATGTGCTTTTTTGGCTTTTTTTGTTTTGCTAGATTGGTCTTGTCTTGTTTCTTTCTTTATCCCTTCATGTTGCATTCAGATGGGTGCTACGTAGCCATGTATGCCTCATCTGGCCGCATCTTTTACTCCTTTGCACTACTCATTACCACTCATTCTGGCTGTTGCATCATGAAATCTTTTGTTATTTAATCTCTCCTGCCCTCCATTCCATACAGACTTCCCCTTTTCTTCACCCTACCCCCATCCCCACTTGCATCGGCCTAAAAACTCTTACATTTCCATCTTCAGTTCTGTTGAAAGGTCATCTCGAACTGAAACATTAACTCTGGCCAGAATTTTCTGGCCCCTTTGGCGTTGGCAGTCATGGTGGTGACAATATGGTGAGAAGGCCAAAATTCGGTTTTGCACCATCATGAAACCAGTTTGCAATCATCCGCTCCACCCATCAATGGCGGCCCACGTTTCTCGCCGCTGCACATCGGGAACGTCATTTTAATACGTTTGCATCTAATTATAAGCCCTGCTCACCGGAATCACCCCCCTACACATAAAATTTACCACCCACATCGCCGTGACTTCAGAATGGCATGATTCACAACAGCCTTTAAAAGGCATACACCTGGCAACCTGAACTTCGAGGGGAACTTGGAGGTGAGTGCACACAATGTTGCACAGCGCTTGCGAGCATTACCTGTAGGACATCAAGGAAGAGGAGCTGTGCATTTGTGGGGGTCACAGGCAAGTTGCTTTTTCCTGACTGGCTTTCAGTGCAGTCCTGGGGCAAGGGCTCCAGTGCACGTCAGCCTGGAGGGTGCTGGGGGCAAGGCAGCACAGACTGAAGGAAATACTCTAGTATGTGCTGGGGGTGTTGGGGAGGGGGGGTAGTGTGGAAAGCAGCCACGCTCTTGGAAAAGCCTGTCAAAAGTGAATATTTTTGCACAACTGAGACAGTACAGCAGCAGCTCCATTGACATGCTTGGAGTCGGGCCTCTGAAGCGTTTCTGCCCACTCAAGCAACAGAAAAACATGAAAGTGCCACCAAATGCTCAGACCTTTTCACCCCTTGGGTGCAATCTGCAAATTAACGTGCATTTTAGGAGGCAGTAAAGCAATTGGCTGACTGGGCAAGTTGTAGAATCCCCTTGTGAAAGGTGGCCATGGCACAGTCACTGGTGGAGGCACTCACAGCCCTTTGCAATGTCTTTATTAAGGTTTGGACCAAGGATGCAAGGTGTAACAGAACTTGTCCCAACATTGTGATGGAATCTGTGGTTTCAAAGCTTGTATTTTTTTGACATGGACCCAAACAACAAAAGGAAACTGACCTTTCTGGTTTCTAAGGAGACTAAGATTGAAACTGAGAATGGAACCCAAAACATAGGGAAGAATTTTCTCCCTGTCAGGCGGGCCAGTCAAGAGCAGGCACGAGCAGGCGTGGAGCCGATTACCCCCGCGATTTTACGTGGGCGGGCCAATTAAGGCCCGCCCAGTGTGACGCACGGCCGATAGCGCTCAGCACTACCTATGTGAGCGGGGGAAGGAGGAAGAGTCGGAGCCTGCATTCTTTCACGCATGCATGTGGAAGAGCACAGAAATCTCTCTGAGGCATGGAGCTGCCTCAGGGAGATTAAGTTCATATTGAAATTTTCAAACAAAGAAAGATAAAAATGATTTAGTCCTGTCCCCTCAGTGTCATATGAGCTGGGACATGTTTATGAAATGTGAATAAATTATTTATAGATTCTATTAAACTTTCAGGAAACCTCATCCCGCCCGTGGATGAGGTTTCTTGAAAAACGCGAAGGCTGCTTGGGCTCTTTGCCTTAAGGTTGGACGGGCAGCGTTGATAATTAGCTTAATTGGATTTTTAATGGCCTTAACAGGCCTTTGACAGTTTGGCGGGCACACGCCCGATGTCACTGCGCGTCATTTTACGTGTCGCACGCCGATGCGAAAATTCTCTCCATTAAAAAAGGACACAGAACCATCCGAGCTCAGTAGCTGCTGATGATTCCAGTAGTGCAATATAGTCAGGCTGAAGAAGACAGAGGTTCGATTCAGAAACTGAGAATAAGCAAAGAAACATTTGCTGCAGCTGTTTCTGTTACTTGGAGATAACATTGATGAATCTACACCATCTAGATCACCCTAAGCAGACTTGAGTAGTTTTTGGAGACGTGTGCCATATCTGGTGAAGATTGTGCCTGTGGAACTCAGGATGGTTCTGCACTGTTGTCAGCTGAGGATCAGGCAAAATCGGAGCTAAAATTCTTCATCAGGAAGACAGAGTTTTGAAGGACTTTGTGACTGAAATTAATGACGTATGTACTGACTGGACTGCTAGCCAATTTGTAAGATTTGTCTTAGTTATATCAGCCATTTAATGTGTAATTTATAGTTTATAATTTACCACAATTTGCCCATTAATTCATGTTTAACTTATGTTGATTCTAGGTTTTATAATATAGGCGGTTATCTAAAATGTATTTATTGCTTGCCTTGTTTGACTCTTGTATGGTAAAATTCTTCTGTTTTAAAACGTGGAATTTTCATTCTTTCAGTAAATAACTGGGATCTCAGATTTCCTTTTTTAAAAATGCTACTGGTCTCTAACAGAGATCATAACAACATTAGGGGCTCTTTGTGGGATTTTGAATCCACAGATGGTACGGTGCTGGGATTTGCTAAAGTTAAGGCTAACAGGATTTCACAGTGAAATTTATTGTACTTATGGAGAAGCAGAATGGCTTTGTCAATTGCTGAGACTTTTCTGGAGAGGCAAGATTTACCCCTGAGTAATTTGCAACAATTAACAAAGGTTAGGTTATTCACATTAGCAGGAAATTTAAAGTTAGCCTTAAAAACAGGGGCTAAAAAGGCAGAAATATTTGAGGCAATCACACAACATTTGGGATTGGAAGAAGAAAAGCCTGACCCAGGTAGAGTGCAGGTTGAGTTGGCTAGAATTAAGTTGCAAATGAAGCAGCTTGAAATTAAAAAGGAATAAGAAATGAAACTATTTGAATGGGAAAAGGATAGAAAAGAGCAAATATTCAAACTTGAAAGAGAGGAAAAAGAAAGAGTAAAATAAATGGAAATGCAAACAGCATGAAATTGAACTCCAGGAAAAGAAGTTAGCAAAGGAGGGAAAGGATAAGGAAAGCAACAGAATTTCAAAGAGAGAAAAAGTCAGATAGTATGAACTGGCTAAGAAAAGCTGGGGTTACGGGGTGTAAGAGAGACATATGGCTCAAACGATGAGTCAGGGATTGAAAATTCTCAGATCAAACTCCTCGTAATAAAATGAGCCAATACTGAGGCATTAAAAAATTTGGATAGAATATTACACCATCATCCAGAGTGGTCTCAGGGCAACATAGTCAAGCTGCTAAAGAAAATGAGTCATTGTGTATAGATAGACCGAGGGATGTTCTTTCGCAATGCATGATGTTGATATGGGAAAAGCTACACCTATCAAACAAAACCCTTACTGACTCAATCCTGGAAAATTGGCTTAAGTCAAAGAAGAAAATAAATTTATGTTAGACAATGATATCATTGAAGTAAGTCAAAGTAGCTGGAATAAAAACAAAAATGCTAGAAATACTCAGCAGGTCAGGCAGCATCTGCGGAGAGAAACAGGGAGTGGAATTGTCCCAGATTTGCACAATGTGCAGTAGCAGGCAGGAAAAAGGAAGTTTTATCCACCGGCTTGTTAAGAAATAACTAAGTAAGTAAGTTATATTGGTATCTGTGGGTATTAGGATTGAATTTCAGCTTTAAAGTTTAAGTTTGATTTGCATTTCTGTATCTGTGTGTTAAGAAAGGTCAAATTGAGTCTTAGTTTCACTTTAAAAAGCTGCTAGTATTTCTAATGAGAGTTTATGACTTAAGAAGTTAATCAAAAACAAGAGTAGAAAAAAACAGTGCTGTTGTCTAGCTGTCCAGAGAGACAGGTCCCTCCCACAAGAAGAAAGACAACAGTTTAAGAGTTCAGCTGGTTTTGAAGATTGCTGGCAGAGAAGCAGTCTAGAAGGGGCATTTGGCCAGCTCCAAGCTAAAGTTGGCTGAAGTAGCTGCCAGAGAGAGACTGGAGAAAGAGGGACAGATAGCCAGTCCAAAGCTAAGGAAAAGACCCAAAATCCAGGGGAATGGAACAAGAGGAAGTGCCAAGCAGACCTTCTGGTCAAAGGAAGGATAGGAAAAGGTCCTGGTAATGAAGTTAGGGGTGAAGGGCAGAGAGAAAGGCTCCAAGCTTCAGATTTAAAGAGACAAAAGCTGCAGAAAGCAGAATTAAAGTGAGAACAGCTCGCAAAAGGCAAGAAGGTCCAAAAAGACGGCTGAAAGTCTGTAACTCTTTGCTATGGGCATGTGAAGCAGTGGTACTGTTGACAGCTGAGCCAGTAAGAGAGAGTGCAAGGCAGACAGCTTGAATGCATGTGGTGACCCAGGGGAGAGGAACATCAGAAGGAGAGTTCGAAACCCTGGAGGTGAACCCTTGCAGAAGGTATCTGAGAGAAAGTGTCAGTTTTGGAGAAGATTCCAATGCGAGTCTTTGGAGTGTGGAGATTGGAAGCCCCTGTGTGAAGGACGGAGTTCAGTGAGACTGATTGGCTCATAGTGTGACAAGCGTCTGGGGGGAGGTGAGGAGAGATCCATAGCATCTGGTTGAGGTGACACCTGTCACTTGGTTTCAGAATGTGGTGTGTCTGACCACAGGGTTGCCAATTGGTTTACATGGACTTGTATTTACCGAGAACGTTAAAGCATAGGATAGCTTTTGTAACTTGTGTTATTCTTACAAATCTGTATATATCTGTAAAGGTATAGTGTGTGAATGAGTATTGTAATATTGTTCATCTTTTCTTGTTTAATAAATGTTTTATTCTTTTGTTAAAAGCTCATCAGCTGACTCCTGTGACTCTGTTCAGTAGCTACTCTCCACGTATCTAAACAAACAAATTACAAGTTAGGATCTATCAAGCTGGGTTCCACTCTGGGATATGTTTGTCCCAGGGTAATCTCAGCTGGGATCAGAACAGGCTGCAATGGCGGGTTTTCACATGGCATCGTCCCATTCCTGGCATGTCCCACCTCATTAATAATGCATTTCTGGAAAACATGCCGGATCGCTGGCAGGTCAGCCTCTGATTTGCCCACCCCACTGTCACCTCAGGCCAACAGTAATCCGGGTGCCATATTTAAAGGGTGCCCTTGCATAGAGCTAGCACTCTCTAAGGCATCGGAACCTGCTGGAAAGTCATGGCTGCCAAAGGGAGGAAACATGCTGCCCTAAATTTAGCGACACCTCACTCAGGCGCCAACTGGACACAGTGGAGGCCTGCCATGAAGTCTTCTAACCCAGCTCTGGACGAAGACCTGAAAGCAGGGTCACTAATCCAGCTTGGAAGGCGGTGGCAACGATGGTCAGCGCCAATGCTTGCAAAAGAGGAAAGCCACACAGTGCCAAAAGAGGATGAATGATCTCCTCTGTTCTGCCAAGGTAAGTCACTCTTCTCGTCACTCAACTCACACACTCACAAGCCCATCACACATCCACAGGGATCTCACTCACTGCCAGTTCAAGGGACATCACCATTCACTCTCTCACACACACCTTCATCTGCCTTGCAGATCATGCCCTCTTCCCGTCCATGGCACCATTCACCACCCACACATTGCCAGGCATTGTTCTCATCTGGCCTGACAGGTGTCCTTCTTACTATCTTCATGCAGGACAAGCTGACACACAACAAAAGGGAGACGTCACAGACTGGCGGAGGAATGCCTGACGTCAAGGTCCTCACAGACTTTGAAAATAGAGTCATACAGCTGGCCGACGACAATCTGGACTGTTCCTGTGCTGATGGTGAGGTCAGTGGTGCTCAACCAAGTGAGGATCCAACAGTGCAACATCCATCAGACAACCATTCTGTGGGCGGAATTTTCCGTGCCCACTGGCGGCAGGCATAATAGGTGGCAGACAATAGGTAAGCAGACAATATGGCATGATTGGTTTCACGAAGGCAGGAAGGCAGGTCGCAATTGTCCACTCAGCCTGCCAATGGCGGGCCATGTCTCCCGCCATCGATCATCAGGGACCTCATTGCAATACATCAGCATATCATTATCAGGCCATCCCAACAGGCTCTTGCACCCCTGCTGGATCATCCGTCCACGTCACCGGGAAAGTACGCCGATGTGTTTCACAACAGCACAGAGTTGACATGCACTTGGCGGCCTTCACTCTGGGGGAACTGGAGCTGGGTGAACAGTATCATTCTGCAGAGCTCGCCTGTTGCTTTGCAGGCTTCAGGTGTGCCGGGGGGTTGGGGTTAAGTGCCGCCCTGCCTGACTAGTGGCGGGAGGGGGGCAAGTGCAGCCTTGCCATTGAGGTGACTTTTGAGGGTGTGAGTGAGCGTCGTGATGGGACTTCAGGGAGGGTGCCTCCAGATTCCTCTTCAGATGCTTCTTCGGGGCTTGATTGGAGGCCCTGGGTCGTGGACTCTGTTGGCTGTTTGGCAGATGTGCCTGCGAAAGCAAGGGGAGATAATTAGTGCATGGCAGTGGCCTGTGAAACAGGACACATCACTCACAGTTGCTGGAACTGAAAAGGCAAGTTCGGGGACATCAGGAAGAGATGTCCGCTGCACTCCTCAGATTGCAAGGCACGATGGAGTAGTCCACCCGCCGTCAGTCTGAGCTGATAGTGCCGACATGCCAATGCACTGAGGTCAATGCTGGTAGGATGGCGGCCGCCATGGAGACCTTGGTCCAGGACATTGGTCCTGCACTGCTGCGCGGGCTGAACTCCATCGTTGACACCATAGTTGGCATCCAACTGTGTGTACACGAGAGGGGTGCAGGCTATCTCGATCTCACCCCTTCTCCTCAAGGAGTCTTCCAGGGGCTCTTGGGCACCCATAGGGAGAAGGATCAGCAGATGAACACCCCGGGGCCATCCATCCAGGTGACTCCGGGAGTGGCCAGCCCATCTGAATCCCCTCTTCCAGCGACCCCAGCAGTTCTAGCTCCACAGGCCAAGGAGGGTGCCACTGCCGCACAGTAGGACCCCAAGATCAGGCCGGGGCCCTCCTGGTCTTGTCCCTCCAGAGGCATTCTCCAGGGCTATGTGTTGACCAATCAGAGTCAAGCTGCCTGATTTAAATTTCAAACAATGCTTGGCAGTTAACTGTCAGTCACGATCCCTGGTGCATTCTCCATGGCAATGCCTCTACCAATCAGAGTCCACTTGCCAACCAATCAGCACAATGTTCTCATACAGTATAAAGTTGTTGTTTCCTCTGAATTTGGCATTTATCTAACTGCTGCTTGTAGGAGCTTGCTGTGTGAAACTTGGCTGATGCATTTCCTACCTCATCGGCTGTAAATCTCTTTAGGACATCCTGTGGCTGTGAAGGGCACAATATAAATGCACATTCTTTCTTTCTATCCATCTGCAAGATTTGTGAGCCTCATGTGTTTCCTAAAGATAAAATGCTTTTTAAGGAGGAGATAGTTGCAGACCATGTTTTCTTTTCCCCAGGCTCATTACCAACAATCCTTCAAAAAGCAGATGTGGACATCATTAATAACAACACATGCAAGGCTGTCTATGGAAGTATTATCACTGAAAGGATGCTGTGTGCTGGCTTCTTAGAAGGGGGAGTCGATTCCTGTCAGGTAGCTTTTAACCCAATATTTTTAAATATATTGAGCAAATGGCTGTTAAAATATCATACAGGATCAATGGGTTTAAGAGTGGAGGCATAAACTATAAAAGAGAGGATGTTATGCTAATCTTCCATAAATCATTAGCTAGAACTAGCATTGGGCTTAATTTTACAAGGGAAACTGGGACCCCGGCATCAGGATAAAAAGCAAATTCTGACCCTGCACTTGCCAGCAGTGGGATCTACTCAGCAGTTTTACCACAGCAGCCTCCCAATTGGGCATCTGCCGCCATCCAGTTAAGGACAGCTGACCAGCTCCTGATGTTGTCGGCCCGATCAGTGGGCCAGTAGCTCTGAAGCCTCAGCAGAGCCACTGGGAGAGGAGATCGCTGCTGAGGAATGCAGGAGACATAAGCAGCTGGGCAGTTAAGTAAAATAAAAAGAATTCAGGGGGGCTGAGTGCCAGAGGGGAAAGTCCTCTAGCTGGGCGGATTGTTGGGGCTGAGGGTCTGCCTTCCCCCTCCCTCTTTGTTCCATTTGACCATTCCCCCCCAGGCTACAACTGGGAGGCCACCACCACTTAGTTGTCCCTTTTATCAATGGCACCAAAAAGTAGTCCCTAGTTGGGCCTTTAATTATGGAAATTGGTTGCCCGCATCCCTGGAGCAGATATCCTTTCCACTTCTGGTCCAACATTGGTAAAATGCTCTGGGGGAAGGACCACAATAGTACTACAGACTTGTGCTCCAGAATTAGCCACGCCCCTAGCCAAGCTGTTCCAGTACAGCTATAACACTGACATTTACCTGGCTATGTGAAAAATTGCCCAGGTATGTCCTATCCACAAAAAGCAGGACAAATGTAACCTAGCCAATTACCACCTCATCTCTCTACTCTCACTCATCAGCAAAACAAAATCAAGCAGCCCTTACTCAGCAATAACCTACTCACTGATAGTTAGCTCGGGTTCTGCCAGGACCATTCAGCTTCTGACCTCATTACTGCCTTGATCCAAACATGGACAAAAGAGCTGAACAAAAGAAGTGAAGTGAGAGTGACATCGCTGCAGGAGTTCCCAGGCCTAATCATCTTCAGCTGCTTCATCAATGATCTTCCCTCCATCATAAGGTCAGAGGTGGGGATGTTCGTGGATGATTGCACAATGTTCATCACCATTCACGACTCCTCAGATACTGAAGCAGTCCATGTCCATATGCAGCATGTCCTGGACAACATTCACGCTTGGGCTGATATGTGGCAAGTATCATTCGTTCCACACAAGTGCCAGGCAATGACCATCTCCAACAAGGGAGAATCCAACCATCACCCCATGACATTCAATGGCAGTACCATCACTGAATCCCCCACTATCAATGCTCTGTGGGTTACCATTGGCCAGAAACTGAACCGGACCAGCCATATAAATGCTGTGGCTACAGAGCAGGCCAGAGTCTGGGAATTCTGGGTTGAGTAACTCACCTCCTGACTCCCCAACACCTGTCCACCACCTACAAGGGACAAGTCAGGAGTGTGATGGAATACTGTCCACTTGCCTGGATGAGTGCAGCTCCCACAACACTGAAGAGGTTCAACACCATCCAGACAAAGAAGCCTGCTTGATTAGTACTCCATCTACCACCTTCAACATTCATTCCCTCCACCACTGTCGCACAGTAGCAGCACTGTGTACCATCTACAAAATGCACTGCAGCAACTCACCAAGGCTCCTTTGACAGCACCTTCCAAACCCACAACCTCTACCATGTGAAGGACAAGGGCAGCAGACACATAGGAACACCACCACCTGCAAGTTCCCCTCCAAGTCACACACCATCCTGACTTGGAAATATATCGCTGTTTCTTCACTGTCACTGGGTCAAAGTCCTGGAACTCCCTTCCTAAAAGCACTGGGTGTTCCTACAACACATGGACTGTAGCGGTTCAAGAAGGCAGCTCACCACCACCTTCTCAAGGGCAATTGGGGATGGGCAATAAATGCTGGGCTAGCCAGCAATGCCCACATCTCATGAACGAATTTAAAAAAAACAGGGAGCCAATCCAACACAGCTCCCCACAATTTTACTGCCTCTCCTGCCTTCCAGCATGCCTTCCTGGAGTTGGTAAAATCCTGGCCATTATGTCTAATTAGGAGTACATCAAGAAGCATACCAAGACCTTGGGAGGGCGCAGAGGAGATTTCCTAGAATGCACCAGGGTAAAGGCGTTCAGTGATATGAAGAGACTAACTAAAGAGGTTAAAAATCTCCTCCTTAGAGCAGAAAAGGTTAAACTTATAAATGGTTTTGATAGAGTAAGGGAAAGACTGAGTATTAAATATTCCTGGATACAAGGTTTTCAGGAAAGATAGGAAAGGAAGGAAAGGGTGTGCAGAGTGGCAGTATTGATTAAGGAGAACATTGCAGTATTGGGGAGAGAGGACGTCCCAGAGGAGTCAAGGACAGAATTTATTTTGCTAGAGCAAAGAAATAAAAAAGGTGCAATTACATGGTTCAATATAGTCTTTATTCCACCAACTAGTGGGGAAGGTGTAGAGAACAAATTATCAAGGAAATTACAGAAAGGTGCAAGAATAATGGAATAGTGATAACAGGGGACTTTAATTACCCGAATATAGACTGGGGCAGTAGTAGTTAGAGGACAGAGAGTTACAAGAGTTCCTAGAGTGTGTTCAGGAGAATTTTCTACAGCAGTATGTTTCCAGTTCAATGAAAAAGGAGGCATTGCTCGAGCTGGTTCATGAGAATGGCGGGCAAAATGGATCAAGTGTCCATAGGGGAACATTTATCATAAGTTGTAGGTTGGTGATAGAAATGGACAAGGAACAATCTATAGTAAGAATAATTAATTAGGGGGAGAGTCAACTTCACTGGGGTGAGAATGGATCTAGTCCAGGTAAATTGGAATCAGAGGTTGGCAGGCAAGGCTGTAACTAAACAATGTATGACCTTTAAGGAAGAGATAATTTGGGAACAGTCAAGGCACATTTCCACGAAGGGGAAAGGTAGGGCAAATAAACCCAGAGATCCCTGGATGACAAACGAGATAGAGATGAAGATGAAGAAGAAAAAGTGGGCAGATGCAGGTTAATTAAAGAAATCCAACACAGATTTGTTAAGGGAAAATTGTGTTTAACTAACTTGCTTGAGCTTTTAGATGAGGTAACAGAGAAGGTTAATGAGGGCAATGCCATTGACGTGGACTTCCAAAAGGCTTTTGATAAAGTGCCACACAACAGTCTTGTAAGCTAAATTAGAGCTCATGGAATAAATGGGACAGTAGCAACATGGATGCAAAATTGGCTGAGTGGCAGGAAACGAGACTAGGAGTTAATAGTTGTTTTTCAGACTGGAGCAATGTTTATAATGGGGTTTCCCCATGGGTTAGTGTTGGGACGCCTTCTTTTCCTAATATACATTAGTGACCTAGACCTTGGTGTACAGGGCACAATTTCAAAATTTGCTGACAGTACAAATCTATGAACATACGAACAAGGAGCAGGCCATTCAGCACCTCGAGCCTGTTCCACCATTTAATAAGATCACGGCCAATCTGATAGTAACCTGCAATCTGCATCCCACCTACCCCCAATAACCTATCACCCCCTTGCTTACCAAGAACGTAGCCACCTTTGCCTTAAAAATATTCAAAGACTCTGCTTCCACCACCTTATCAGGAAGAGAGTTCCAAAGACACCCAACCTTCTGAGTGAAAAGAAATTCACCTCATCTCTGTTTTAAATGGGTGACCCCTTATTTTTAAACAGTGACCCCTAGTTCTAGATTTTTCCACAAGATGAAACGCCCTCTCCACATTGACCCTTGTTAAGACTCCTCAGGATCTTAAACATTTCAGTCAAGTCACCTCTTACTCGTCTAAAATGAAGTGGATATAAGCTTAGTCTGTCCAACCTTGCCTCATAAGGCAACCCACCTATTCCAGGTATTAGTCTGGCAAACTTTCTCTGAATTACTTCCAACGCATTTACATCCATCCTTAAATATGGCGCTAAATACTGTACACACTACTCCAAATGTGGTCTCACTAGTGCCCTGTACAACTGAAGCATAACCTCCCTACTTTTGTATTCAATTCCCCTCACAATAAATGATAACATTCTATTAGCTTTCATAATTACTTGCATACTAGCCTTTTGTGATTCGTGCATTAGGACACCCAGATCTCTTTGCATCTCAGAGCACTGCAATCTCTCGCCGTATAAATATGCTTCTCTTATTCTTCCTGCCAAAATGGACAATTTCACATTTTCCCACATTATACCCCATTTGCCAGATCTTTGCCCACTCACTTAACATATCTATATCTTTTCGTAGCCTCCTTATGTCCTCTTCACAACTTACTTTCCTACCTACCTCCGTGTCATCAGCAAATTTGGCAATCATCCCTTCAATCACTTCATCCAAGTCATTTATATAAATTGTAAACAGTTGATGTCTCAGCACTGATCCCTATGGCACAACACTCGTTACATCTTGTGTTGTGGTAACTTTGACAAACAGACCACAGGTGGCTCAGGTACAAGTCACAATCGTTTATTCGAGCAATTGCAAGGAGAGAACAATCTCAAGGCAGCTTAAGATAGCACTCTGCTAAATTACAAGGGTTCAGCATACTTATACTTTACTGATCACGTACATCTCTGGCATCAGGTACATCCCACTTTTCATCCAGGCAGAGACCTTCCCTCCTATCTAAGCTGGGACCATCTATCCTTCCCCTATTTGTTGAAGAGCACACTTAATCTTAGTTGTTTTCCAACCTAAGTCTCCAGTCTGACTCCCAGGACACTCAATATATCTTATTTTTAATTCCTTCATTAACAGTCTAGCTCCCAGGACCTTGCTGGTGATTGCAAAGATCATCAGATTTACTGGTTTGTGCTGGCCTGCCTGTAGATTCTAACTTAAGTAATTCATTCACCTTAGAATGAATTCTCCCTTATCAAAAATTCTCACTTACTTTCTTCCCCCTAACACTTGCCAACCTGAAAAAGTGCCATTTATACTTACTCTCTTCCTGTTAGCCAGCCAATCACCTATCCATGCCAATATGTTACCCCCTATACCATGAGCTTTTATTTTCCAAAATAACCGATGATGTAGCACTTTTTCAAATGCCTTCTGGAAATCTAAGTACAGTACATCCACCGGTTCCCCTTTATCCACAGCACATGTTGCTTCCTCAAAGTACTCCAATAAGTTGGTTAAACACAATTTTGATTTCACAAAACCATGTTGACTCTGCCTGGTGACCATGAGCTTATCCAAGTGCCCTGCTATAACTTCTTTAATGATAGCTTCTAACATTTTCCCTATGATAGATGTTAAGCTAACTGGCCTGTAGTTTCCCGTTTTCCATCTCCCTCCCTTTTTGAATAATGGAGTTACATTTTCTATCTTCCAATCTAATGCGACCTTCCCCACATCTAGGGAGTTTTGGAAAATTAAAACCAATGCATCACTATCTCACTAGACACTTCTTTTAAGACCCTAGGATGAAATCCATCAGGACCCAGGCTCTTGTCAGCCCACAGCTCCAACAATTTTTCTTTTTCTTATTCATTCACAGGATTTGGACTTCGCTGGCTTGGCCAGCATTTATTACCCAACTCTAGTTGCCCTTGAGAAGGTGGTGGTGAGCTGTCTTCTTGAACCGCTGCAGTCCATGTGGTGTAGGTACAGCCACAGTGCTGTTAGGAAGGGTGTTCCAGGATTTTGGCCCAGCGATAGTGAAGGAATGGTGATATATTTCCAAGTCAGGATAGTGAGTGACTCATTGCCACTTATCTTGTGACTGTAATTTTCCTGACTTCTTTTCCCACTTCCATTTCCTGGTTTTTTGCTGCTTCTGGGGTGTTATTTGTATCCTCTATAATGAAAACTGATGCAAAATACTTGTTTAATTCATCAGCCATCTCCTTGTTTTCCATTATCAATTCTCCAGACTCACTTTCTGTAGAACAAACACTCACTTTATTGAGTCTCTTTTCTTTTTTAAATAGTTATAAAAACTCTTACTATGTTTTTATATTTCTGGCTAGCTTTCTCTAATACTCTAATTTTTCCCTCCTTATTAGTCTTTTAGTCATTCTTTGCTGTTCCTTATAATCTGTCCAAACTTCTGACCTGCCATCTGTCTTTGCACAATTACATGCTTTCTCTTTAAGTTTTATACTATCTTTAATTTTTCTAGTTAACCACAAATAGTGTGTCTGTCCCTTGGACTTTTTGTTACTCGTTGGAATGTATCTATTCTGTGCATTCTGAAATATCCCCTTAAGTATTAGCCACTGCATCTCTATTGACCTATCTCTTAACCTAATTTGCCAATTCACTTTAAGCAGCTCAGCTTTCATGCCCTCATAATTGCCCTTATTTAAGTTAAAAACTTAGTCTCACACCCACCCCTCTCTCCCTCAAAGTGAATGTAAAATTCAATCATATTATGGTCACTGCTACCTAGGAGCAGCTTCTCTATGAGATTATTAATTACTCTCATCTCGTTGCGCAATACTATGTCTAGTATAGTCTGCTCTCTGGTTGGCTCCAGAACATGCTGTTCTAAGAAGCTATCACAAAAACATTCAATGTACTCCTCATCTAGGCTATCTTTGCCCATTTGACTTTTCTAGTCTATATGAAATTTAAAATATCCCATGATTATCGATGTGTCTTTCTGACAAGCTCCAATTATTTCTTCCTTTATGCTCAACCCTACCATGTGGTTACTATTAAGGGGCCTGTACACAACTCCCACAAGTGACTTCTTGCCTTTACTATTTCTCATCTCTACTCAAACCGTTTACACATCCTGGTTCCCTGAACTTAGGTCATCCCTCTCTATTGTGCTAATACCATCCTTAACTAACAGAACAACCCCTCCACCATTTCCTCGCTTCTTCCTAAATACCCTGTACCCTTCAATATTCAGGTCCCAATCCATGTCCTCCTGCAGCCATGTCTCCGTAATAGCTATCTAATCATAATTATTTATTTCTATGTGCATTCTCAGTTCATCTTTTTTGTTTCAAATGCTAAGTTCATTCAGATACGGAGCTTTTAGTTTTATCCTTTATTCTTTTTACAACCTTTATAAATCTATGATTTACTCTTAGATTTGTACTCTCTATTCCTTCCTGTCATGGTTTATTTTTCATTTCCTGTAATAATACCTTTTCTTTTGTCTTGTCTCTGCTCTTTGATTTACCACATCTTCCCAAATTTGATCCCTTGCCCCCACTATTTATTTCAAAACTCTCTCTACTTCCCTAGTTATGCAACTCGCAAGAACACCGGTCCCAGCACGGTTTGGGTGTAGACTGTCCCAACGGTACAGATCCCACTTTCCCCAGTACTTATGCCAGTGCCCCATGAACTGAAACCCACTTCTCCCACGCCAGTCTTTGAGCCACACATTCATCTCCCTAACCTGATATTTCCTATGCCAATTTGCACACGGCTCAGGTAATAATCCAGAGACTATGACCTTTGAGGTTCTGCTTCTTAATTTGATGCCTAGGTCCTCATACTGACTATGCAGAACCTCCTTCTTTGTCTTGCCTGTGTCATTGGTACCAACATGGGCCATGATGACTCAATCCTCCCCCTCCCACTGCAAATTCCTCTCCAGCCCCGAACAGATGTCCCTCACCCTGGCACCAGGCAGATAATACAGTCGTCTGGACTCTCGCTCTTTGCTGTAGAGGTTGATGTCAATCTCTCTGACTATACTGTCCCCTACTACCACTACATTCCTTTTTGCTCCCCCCACTTGAATGGCTTCTTGTACCACGGTGCCATAGCCATTTAGCTCATCCACCCTGCAGCCCCGACTCTCATCCAAACAAGCTGAAAAAAAACTCAAACCTGTTGGACAATTGCAAAGGCTGGGGATCCTGCGCTCCTACCCTCTGAGTCTCCTTACCTGCCTCATTCGAAGTCATGCACTCCTGTCCATGACCACTGACCAAATCAGAAGACCCTGCCCTAAGAGGTGTGACTGCCTCCTGGTACAAAGAATCCAAGTAATTTTCCCCCTCCCTGATGCATCTCAGTGTCTGTAGTTCAGCCTCCAGCTCAATGACTCTGAGCTGAAGCTGTCCAAACTTCAAACACTCACTGCAGATGCGTTTTCCCTGGATAAAACTGGCATCCAGGATCTCCCATGGGCTGCAGCTGTGACACATCGCCTGTCCTGACATCCTGAATGTGTTATAATTATTAACTATTTAATTATTTTATTCAATTATATGTTTTACTTTTGTTTTTATGTATTTTATTAGCCATATCACCAGTTGCTAGGCTATTTTGAACCTTAGGAATAGAATAAGCCTTAGTTACTTATCAGATACTCACCAAATAACTAGCTTCCTGTAGCAGAGTACGGCCAATTGCTGAAGGCTGAGAAAGTTAGAAAGCAGGAAGCAAAAGAGCATCTCTTTCCCTCCCTTCCCTAAGTCCCTTAATTACCCAATTCCCTGCATTCTATTCTAAGTCATACTTCTTGTAGTAAACCTTACCTAAAGCACCTCTTTCCCCCTAAGCACCAAATTCCCACTTTGAACCAAATTCCCAAATATACTCACCTGATCTCTGTCTGATTCAGGCTGAAGTCTCCCCTCACTGATGGTGCATCTCTTACTTACGAAGTATTGAGAACTGTGAGAAGGATAATATAGAACTACAAAAAGGCATAGACAGGCTGGTTGAATGGGCGGACAAGTGGCAAATGAAATTTAATGCAGGCATTCATTTTGGTAGGAAGAACATGAAGAGACAATATAACGTAAAGGATAAAATTCAAAAGGGGGTGCAAAATCAGAGGGATCTGGATTTATATGTGCCTAAATCGTTGAAGGTGGCAGGGCAGATTGAGAGTGCAATTAATACACTATACAACATCCTGAGCCTTATTAATAGGGGTATAGAATACGAAAGCAAGGAAGCAATCTTAAACCTATATAAACCTTAAACCTGAGGTTCAGCCTCAGCTGGAATATAGCATCTGAGCACCACACTTTAGGAAGGATGTGAAAGCATTAGAGAGAGCGCAGAAAAGTTTCATGAGAATGGTTCTAGGGATGAGGAACTTCAGTTAGGTAGATAAATTTAAGGATTTGAGTCTGTTTTCCTTGAAGATTAGATTGAGAGGAGATTTGATAGAGGTATTCAAAATCAAGAGGCATCTGGACAGAGTAGATAGGGAGAAACCATTTCCATTGGCGGAAGGGTTGAGAACCAGAGTGCACAGATTTAAGGTACTAGTCAAAAGAAGCAATGGCGACATGAGAAAAAAGGTTTTCACGCAGTGAGTGGTTAGGATCTGGAATGCTCTGCCTAAGTGTAGTGGAGGCCGACTCAATCGAGGGATTCAAAAGGGAATTGGGTTATTATCTGAAAAGGAAGAATGTGCAGGGCTACAGGGACAAGGTGGTCATGTGGCACTAGGTGAATTGCTGCTTCAGAGAGCCAACAAAAATGTGACAGGCCAAATGGCCTCCTTCTGTGCTGTAACCTTTCTATGATTCTATAACAATTGCTTCCACTGACAGGAAGGTTGGGCATTAGAGAACACAGATTTAAGTTAATTGGCAAAAGAACCAGAGGTGAAAAATGTCTGCAGCGAGTTGTTATGATCTGGAATGCACTGCCTGAGAGGGTGGTGTATTCAGACTTAATAATAAATTTCAAAAGGGAATTGGGAAATGCTTGAAGGAAAATTGCAGGGCTATGAGGAAATAGCAGGGGAGTAAGATTACTTGGATAACTCTTTCAAAAAGCCAGCATAGTCATGTTGGGCAGAATGGCCTTCCCAGTGGGGCGTGTGGGTACACAATGCCGATAGCCGTTAAGGTTACCACAGCCCTGAATTCCATCCCCTCTGGTTCCTCCCATCTGCTGGTGAAACCCCAATGATCTCACAATCTGCTGCCCTTAAGTGCATCTCCCAGGTGACCAATGCCTTATTTTCCAAGACCACCACTTAAGTGCACTTTTCCACGGATGAGGTCAGTCATACACAGAGGGCGGTCATCTTCACTGAAGTGGCTGGATGTCCACAAGTACAGTGGGTCATTGACTGCACACATGGTAATCACGGACCCCTCAAATCGGCATGGAGATATAGCACAAATCACATGACTGCAAGACAATTATAAAAAGCCATTGGGTTGCTCAAGGCGTATCTCAGGTGCCTCAGCTGATCTGGAGACAGCCTTCTGTATGTCGTGTCAAGGATTCTAAAATGGTTGTTGTCTGATGTGCCCTTCACAACATCACACTGCTGAGAGGAATGGAGCTGCAATAAGAGGTAGGTGCAGAACGGCCAGAATCCCATAGGGTCTGCAGCCGCTCACTTGGCCTTCAGAGAAGTGCACAATGGCCTCATCCAGGCATGCTTGGGGGAAGCCCTGCAGTCCTTGCTGAAACATGTCTCCTAACTTATGGTGATTTGCTGCGCCCTCCGCAACCCGACCAACAGGACAGTGAAGCAGAGTTGGTGTGGGTGTGTGAGGGAGTGGGACAGATTGGTCTTCTGCAACAAAGCAAAACAGGCAATAGTGTATCTGTTCACTAACAGCTCATTTTACACCCCACCCAACTTTCTTTTTTATTGAAGTCATCCATTATCGCAGATTTACACACCCACCAACAATTAATTTTACCTCCTCTCCCCCCCCGACCATCAAAAATCCAGGTGTATTAACTTTTAAAGCTAATGTGTGCAATTGCTCACAAATAGATTGTTTAAACAGAATGAATTCTAAGGTCAAACATTGGAAGGACAAGTTAAAGGCTGAACCAGACAGACAGCTCTAAATTGTTCATTTAAATGTCCAACTTGGTGTTGGAGGGCTGCAAGATTTAGGCCAGAATTTTCCGGCCCCTCCTGCCAACGGAATCTTCTGGACCTGCTGAAGTGAATGGACATTCGAATGGCTCGCTACATTTCCCGGCTCCACCACCGCCGCCATGACAGGGCTGGAAAATTCCACTAAGATAAAAGCAAAAAACTGCGGATGCTGGAAATCCAAAACAAAAATAAAAATAAAAATACCTGGAAAAACTCAGCAGGTCCAGCAGCATCTGCAGAGAGGAACACAGTCGACGTTTCGAGTCCGTATGATGCTTCAACAGAACCCTTAGTCCCAGCAAAAGACTCTGAAAACCTTCCAATGAAAGGGAATTAATTTCATATAGTTCAGCAAAAATGTACCCCACAAGTCAGATGGGAGAGAGAATACCAAAAAACCCAGGCCTTGTTTGCTTCATAGACCATAGTACCAATAACAGTATGGGCAATTCACAGAGATTTTAACTGTATTCGCTTCAAGTGTTCTTACTAAGAGAGATATAATTCATACAAATAAGATTTAATTAATTAAGCAACATTGGTTTGTAAAACTAGAATGGAACCATAGATAAGTTCTTGCTCACGTTCTTTGCCAGTAATTACTGTGCAATAGTGATACTGCTTTACTTTTATCTCAGGGTGACTCTGGAGGCCCATTAGCCTGTATGGAGCCTGACGGAACCTGGTTTCTTGCTGGAATTGTAAGCTTTGGTTTAGAATGCGCCAAACCTAATTTTCCAGGAGTCTATACTCGTGTAACGGCTCTTCGCGACTGGCTGCAGGAGCAGACTGGAGTATAAATGATTGTATTAATTAATGGTCCAATTTGCACTGTTCCCCAACTGATTATCATTCTCCATTAACAAATTCCAGCTTGATGCTTATCAAGAACTTATTAGGGTGCACTGAATTCCCTGCTGCACATTTTCAAAAAACAATGCAATTTATTTTCTTGAGCCCGCATTTTCTATTTTGGGTGGGATTTTCCAGGCCACGAGGTGTGGCCTGGGAGGAGTGGAGGGAGCTGAGAACATTGTGAGGAGTTGCACTAGGACAGCTCCCCAATAATGCCGCTGCCAGGGAGGTTTCCTAGAGGTGGGACCAGCCGCAGATCAGCTGTGTGCGGGCAGTCTTTTAAATACTTAAATGCTCCATTAAGGTAATTTTCCCGGCAGAGCAGCCCTCTTGAGCTGCACATGGGGAGGCTGCCAGCTCTGTGGAGATGGCGGCCGCCCTGTGGCAGCCCAGGAGACCATAAGAGCTGGAGGCTCCATAGCCCAAAGGGGGTGGTGGGGGGGAAGGGGGTTGGGTGAGGGGTGGGGGAGGGTGACAGGCTGCAAAGGCCTCCCTACAGCCCCAAAGGGCTATCCAGCAGGGCCTGCCTGCTTGGCTTGTCAGAATTTTAATTTAAAACTGACATCTCTGAGGGCCTCTCAATCACCAAACTGCCTCAGCAGTACCCACCTTTCCCGGTGGATGAGGCTGCTGAGACTCCAGAGCTGCCGGCCCTTTGACTCAGCCAGCCTCACCAGAGCCGATCCTTATGGATGGCGAGTTCAGAGACAGCCAACTTGGAGGACGCCTCCTAGACAAGAGCTAAGCAAGTCCCACTACCAACAAGTACAGGCTCATGGCCTCCATTTCATCCCAACTTCAATGGTCCCAAATGCTGTGGCAACATCCTGCCTTTATGTTTGGGTGAGGTGAAAAAATATAAGCGCCACTGGGCATCTAAACTCTAAAATCTTTCTTCACAAGAAGATATTTTTGCTGCTAATGTTCAATTCCCAAGTGCAATATTCTGCTGTTTTTGTGGATTTTACTGAGTTAGAGTTTAAAGTTACTTTAGGTTTTAAAATGAGTTCTAAATCAATGAGTGATATCTCACAACAACAACAGCAACAACTTGCTGGCCTTATAAATATAAATGCTGGCCTAGCCAGCGACACCTAAGACCCATGAAAGAATTTTTTAAAAATCACTCGGGGCTGGATTTAACACTCCCCCACTAGGGGGAGTGCAGGCAGGGGGGCATATTAAATCCAGTAGGCAACCTGTACACTGTCTACCCACCTGCACCTGCCCCCACTGCAATTTTGCCAGTAGCAAGGTGGAATTGGGCAGCCCAGTCATCAATGGGTCAAGTCAGGCCCTTCACTGGGCAATTAATGTCCAATTAAGTGCCTTACCTCACCATTGCAGGGACTAACCAGCAGCAGGAGAGGCCTGTACCAAGTAACCAGCATAGCAAGTTTCACTGTGCAGGCTGGTGGTGGACGAGGGGATCCCTCCATAAATGGCCCCCTAGGCCCATCAGAAAGCCTCTCCCAAGGTGTTAACCCCTACTCCCCCACAGACTCCCTTCCCCGGCATGGCCCCTCAAATCCCACATCCCCCATCCCTCCCTGACCCCCAAACACTTAAAAAGTTCCAATCCATCGCTAAATGCCTTTTCAAGCCCCGGGTGAAACACCCACATGCCAGTACTTGAGGCCTTCTGGCCTCTGATTAGCCAGCAACCCTCTGAGGCAGGACTTCCAGTCCATGAGGGGCCGAAATCCCACCACCAGACTATTAATGGCCAATTGGTCGTTAAATGGCTTCAGGGCTGCAATTCAGCCCCTGGATGGACTCCCTGTCACCGCCCTCCCACCCTGCCCCCACCCCCCCACTTGCAACCTTTTAGCTGGGAGAGTGGGGGCCACACACCTCATATAACTCAGCCTATGTGTCAAAGCCTAATCTGATTAATTCTGTGCAGAGGCTGGTATTTCTTCAAGCTGTTGTAATACGTGCACTGTTTAAATGTAAAATGCAAGTATTGCTGTGAAATAATTTTACCATTGACCTCTATGCCAGGCAAAAGTGCACAAAAAATGAAACTGGCAGTTAATAAGGGATCAAGCAAATGGATTAATTATTACTGCTATTCCTGATGTTGTTAATAAGTTGATTGATCTTTGAAGAAGGCACAAATTTTCAGAGATAAATTGAATAAAGCACAACTGTGCCATATGTTCTTATATGTGTCAGAGTTGTTAGTTCAATAACAATAGCTTCAACTATATGCTACATTTAGTATTGTGTCTAAAATGCCATTTTTCACACAGATTTCAAACCATACTAGAACTTAAACCTGAGTTTTTCTTGTTTGAGCTGACCATTATAACTGGCACTTAGGTGATATAAATCCTACTTGAAATTAGCCTACCAAAGCCAGGTCCTGCTCTAGGCTGGAATAAAAATAGAAAAATGCTGGAAATACAGAGGATGTCTGGCAGCTTCTGTGGAGAGATAAAACAGAGATGTTTCAGGTCTGTAGCCTTTCATCAGCACCTTGCTATGCGGTGACACAGGCTGCTTCATTAACAAAGGAATTATCAGCAAAGAACTCACTCACAATTTCCAGGTTTGGTATCAGAACAAGTATAATACCACATCCCCAAGTAATAGGCACTGCACTTCGAATGTCAAGAGTGGCTGCATTTTACCTTAGAGCCGATGTTGCTGTTATCAAACAAAGAACTTGCATTTCTACATTATCACATCATCAAGATTTTGAAACGAATGGATTCCTTTTGAAATGTCATCATTATTACGCAGGCAAATACAACACAAGCTTATTCCAACAAACGTCAATGAGATTAATGGCCAGATAACAGGGTTAAACGCACTCTGGGGCTATTCTCAATTGCTGGCTGTAATTTTGGACAAAGACCCACAGAAACCTCAAAGGAAATTAAGTAATTTGTTTTCTTGATGGTGCTAGTTGAGGGAGAAGCATTGGTAAGGACATAGAATCATATAAATTTACAGCACAGAAGAAGGCCATTCAGCCCATTGTGTTTGTTAAGGCCAAAAAGTAGCTATTCATCCTACCCCACTTTTCAGCTTTTACTCCATAGCCTTGAAGTGCATATCCAAGTATTTTTTTAAATGCAACAGGAGGTTTTGCCTTTACCACCATTTCAGGCAGTGAGTTCCAGACCCCACCATCGTCTGGATGATTTCCTCAAAACCCACCCAATGCTTCTGCCATTTACTTTAAAGTTATGTCCCTTTGATATTGGCCTCTCTGCCAAGGGAAATAGATCCTTCCTATCCACTATGTCCAGGTCCCTAATCATTTTATATAATTCAATTAAATCTCTCCTCAGCTTCCTCTATTCTAAAGGAAACAACCCCAGACTGTTCAAATTTTTATCACAATTAAAATTCTCCATTCCTGGCAACATCCTTGTAAATCTACTTTGTGCCCTCTCTCGTGCAATTACATCCTTCTTGTGATACAGTAACCAAAACTGTACATAGTACTTAACTGTGGCCTAACTAGTGTTTTATACAGTTCTAGCACTTTTTTCCTGCTCTTAAATCCTATGCCTCAGCTAATAAAGGGAAGTATCCTGTACACCTTCTTGACCATGCTAGCTACTTGTCATGCTACCTTCAGGAATCTGTGGACTTGGATTCCAAGATCCCTCTGTTCCTTTTTATGTTATTGTGGGTTTACCTCGGGATTCATTGGCTTTTTACACTAGATCTTGTTTGAGGCGATGGTCTTTTGTTCAAAAACCTTCGATTTACATCCTAACTGCTTACAAAGGTTATAGAATATCAAGGCAGAGCTTGAGCTACTCTTTGAGATGCTTCTCAATCATCTCTCTGTGAGTGACATCACTGTGACATAGTTCCTTACACACATGTTCAGTAGCTATCATTAGATTTAACCCTTTACTCTACATCTCCCCCAAGTCTTTACCCCCATATTGTTACATACATATCCTCCTACACCTCCCCCTAAAGTCTTTACTTTTAAAGGAAAATTCTGTTAGCTGGTTTCACTAGTCATCCTGAATGAGTGTGGAACTCCTTCTGAGGTAGTTGGGACCCTGTTTGCTTCAAGGTTGGTTCCCGGTGATTGTCATTCCTAATTTCCATCATTTGTGGTTCGAAGGATGTAAATGTGGTGGAGGAAGTTTAGAGGAGGTTTACTAGATTGCCACCTGGAATCAGTGGGTTATCTTATGAGGAAAGGTTGGACAGTCTGGGCTTGTTTCCACTGGAGTTTAGAAGAGTGAGGGGTGACTTGATTGAAGTATATAAGACCCTGAACGGCCTTGACAAGGTGGACATGGAAAGTATATTTCCTCTTGTGGGCGAGTCCAGAACTAGGGGGCACTGTTTTAAAATTAGGGGTTGCCTTTATAGGACAGGGATGAGGAGAATTTTCTTCTCTTGGGGCTGTGCGACTTTGGAACTCTGCCTCAGAAGGCAGTGGAGGCAGGGTCACTGAATATTTTTAAGGCAGGGGTAGATAGATTCTTGTTAGGCAAGAGAATCAAAGGCTATCGGGGGTATGTGGGAATGTGGAACTCGAAAGACAAACAGATCAGCCACAACCTTATTGAATGATGGAGCAGGCTCAAGGAGCCAAATGGCCTACTTCTGCTTCTATTTTGTATGTTCGTATGTTCTGTAGGTGTGACATTCTCCTGAGTTTCAGGGTACTCTGCCCATGCTGTTAATGGTTTTCTGCCCACTGAGGTCAGGCCAGCCCTGTTCCTTTGAATGATGCCTGACTGTGCCTTGACCTACAATCTCAGTTGCTGCAGCTTCTCAATTAGAGTTACCTCTTCAATTCTGGTCTCTGATCCCTACTCGCTCTGCTCTTTCAAGAGCTGTAGGGTGGAGAGCTCTGTGTCTCTGGTTAAAAGTACGGGCTTGACTCACTCGGTAGGTTTCTTCCTTTTTTCTAGCTCAGTCATGGGCTTCCACTGTGACATTTGGTAGCAACGAGTTCTGACTGTCCTTGATTACTCCATGCCTTTCTAAGTGACAGTTTATCCTGTCTCTCAGAACTAACATCAATAGCTTACCCACCACCGAGATTAGACTGACTGGCCTGTAATTATTCGGTCTGTCCCTCACTCCATTTTTAAACAAGGCTACAACATTAGCAGTCCTTCAATCCCCCAGCATCACACCTGCTTCCAGTGAGGATTGGAAAATGATGGTCAGAGCATCCGCTATTTCCTCCTTGGCTTCTTTTAACAGCTGGGGTACATTGCATCTGCCCCAATGACTTATCCACTTTCATGGATGTTAATCCCCTTAATATTTCCTCTCTCCCTATGTTTATCACATCCAATATTCCATGCTCCTCCTCCTTAACTACGATGTCTGCATCGCCTCCCTCTTTTCTGAAAACAAAGTGCTAATTAAGAACTATACCCAAATCTTCCACCTCCACACATAGGTTACCTTTTTGGTCTTTTATGAGCCCTACTCTTTCCTTAGTTATCCTCTTACTCTTAATGTATTGATAAAACATCTTTGGGTTCTCCTTGTTTTTACTTGCCAATATTCTTTCATGCCCTGTCTTTGCTTTCTTAATTTCCTTTTTGATTTCACCCCAGAATTTTGTATACTCCTCTCAACTTTCTGTAGTATTGAATTCTCAGTGTCTGACATAAGCTTTCCTTTTCTGCCTTATCGTACCCTGTATGCTCCTTGACACCTAGGGGGGCTCTAGATTTGGTCATACTACCCTTTTTCTTTGTGGGAACATGTTTACTTTGAATCCCTTGAATTTCTCCTTTGAATGCGTCCCACTGCTCTAACACTGATTTACTTTCAAGTAGCTGTTTTCAGTCCACTTTTGCTAAATCACTCCTCAGCTTAGTAAAATTGGCCTTACACCAATTAAGAACTTTAATTCCCATTTTATCTTTGTCCTTTTCCATAACTATGTTAAAACTAACTGAATTCAAATTATTACCACCAAAATACTCTCCCATTGCCACTCCTTCCACCTGACCAGTTTCATTTCCTGTAACTAAGTCCAGAACTGCACCCTTTCTTGTTGGATTTGCTACATGCTGGCCAAAAGGTTCTCTGAATGCACCTCAAGAATTCAGTTCCCTCAATCCCTTTCACACTAAAACTATCCCAGTTAATATTGGGGTAATTAAAATCCGCTACTATTACTACCCTGTTGCTTTTGCACTTCTCAGAGATTTGTCTACATATTTGCTCTTCTTTCTCCTTCTGACTGTTTGGAGGTCTATAGTACTGTTTGGAGGTCTATAGTATAGTCTATAATGAGGTGGTGTGACTGCCCCATTTTTGTTCCTTAGCTCAATCCATATGCCCTCATTTGATGATCCTTCTTTTGATTGCAGTATGCTCTCACTGCAATAAAATAGGACACTGAATGCTGGAACTCAAGGGAAAACCCATGTGTCTTATAGGAATCCACAAGATTAGTCCTAACGAGGATGCTCAAGTAAGTGGTGTAGCAGATCAGGCAGTGGCCCTAGCTGTAGAAATTAGCTCCTCTAGTCATACCACCCAATGTGTGGTGGAACCCAACAAAATTTCCAAGAGCTAACAGAGACTTTTCCTTCAAAGAGCAGTGTCCCCATATCCCTCTAAGGAAATGAACAAGTCCATGTGCTGCTCGGGGATACAGGCCCACTCAATCCTTGATGCTGGGGAAAGACCTGGCTCTACCTGTAAATCTCCATGAAGGCCAAGGTACTGATCAATGGAGATTGAGGAGGAAACGTATCCATTCCCCTCCATCGGGTCCACCTACAGAGTGACCTAGTCTTGAATCCAGTTACTGTAGGAATGTCCCTGAGCTGCAGGTGGCAGTGGTAGATTTCTTTCTTGGGAATGATTTGGCTGGCAGTAAGGCAGTAGCATCCCCTATAGTCCTAGACCAATCAAGTGAGAAAAGGGAAACCGAGCAGTTATAGGAGGAAGTTCTGGGGATCTTCTCTGATTGCATAATGACAGAGTCCCAAGACAGACAGGCAAATTTAAATGAGAAAGTGCCAGCACCCCAGCTGGAGCTGGAGATCCTTCTTTGGAAACCTGTCTGAAGAAGAGGAGGCACCTTAATTAAGGCAAAGCAGGCAGATCCTAAATTAAAGTACATAGCACAGACTGCCTGTTCTATAGCAGAAGCTGCCCAGCTCCCTGAGTGCAATTACTTTTGAGACGGGGTAGTAATGCGGAAGTGGAGACCTTGTGGGAGGCTTGCAGACAAGGAGTGGATGGTGCTCCACCAGACTGTAGTGTCCCCAGAATATCGCCAGGAAATCTTACAAATTGCCAATACTATTCTGATGGCTGGACATGTGGATACTCACAAAACTTTAAACTGCATAAGGAGGCACTTTTTCTGGCTTCACCTCCCGTCTGATGTGACCACATACTGCAAAACCTCCCTCGCTTGTCAGGTTGCAGGAAAATCCGAGGCTGCAATTAAACTTTTCCTGTCATACCTATACTGGCATTTGGTGAACCTTTTAACTGTATCCTGATAGACTGTGTAGGTCCCTACCCAAAACCAGGACAGGCTATCAGTACCTCCTTACCATAATGGAGCTGACCACCAAATTCCCCAAGGCCATTCCCTTCAGAAAGATCACAGCAAAGCCATGATCGAGGGACTGACCCAGTTATTTACCTGGCACCGCCTGCCAAAGAAATACAGTCAGATCAGGGGACAAATTTCATGTCCTATGTGTTTCAGGAGGTTGTCCACGGCTGAAGTCAACAGCCTAGCACCTTCATGCCCAAGGGGCATTAGAGTGGTGTCACCAGACCCTAAAAACTATGATTCAGACCTTCACAGGCTTCTGTCTGTTTGAATTAATTTATGGACGTGAGGTGGGAGGGCCCCCCAAAGGTAATAAAAGAAGTTCCTGAAGCCCAGGGAGGATACTTCACTAATGGAGTACATATCCGTGTGCCAGAAATAACTCATCAATGCCTGTCCTGTGGCCAAGAAGCATTTAAAGCCTCCCAGCAATTCATGAAAAGGCAGACAGCCAGGCACTCTGAGACTTGAACTCTCCAGCCGGGAGAAGAGGTCCTAGCGCTGTTGCTGCTGCTGCTGCAAAAAGATTCTTTTAGAGCCAAATTTAAGGGTCCACACCGCGTGGCCAAAAAGATCAGTGAGGTAAGTTATTTATTATCCACACCCCTGACTGGAGAAAGAAACACTGGTTATGGCACCTTAATATGTTAAGGAAATATCACAGCTGAGAGCTGGGTCAACCAGTAAGTGTTTTCCAGAGGTTAGAGATAGTAGCTGTCAGCCAGGGAGAGTCAGACGGCAAGGAGAGACCGGACAACTTCCAAGTCGAACACCCAGCTGTTGGCTGGCAAACACAGAAATTTTGGAAAATCTACATGTCCTATTAACCTACCTAGCAGACGAGCAGCAGAAGAATATAGCCACCTTGCTCAGGGGATTTAAAGAATTCTGTAGTGTTCAACTGGGATGTACCTCACTGACAGACCACAATGTGGATGTAGGAGACACCCCACCAATAAAGCAAAATCCCTACCGACTGAGCCCCGACAAGCTGGCTCAGGTCAGACAAGAAATCAAATTCATGCTAAACAATTACATAATTAAGCCCAGCCAAAGCAGCTGGAGCTCCCCCAGTGTACTAATCCCAAAACTGGATGTGTCAAAACAGCTCTGCATTGACTACCAGAAGGTAACTGCAGTAACTCGAACTGATTCATATCCAATCCCTCACATCGAGGATTGTGTAGATAAGGTGGGTCACTCTGCCTACCTCAGTAAAATTGATCTTTCCAAAGGGTACAGCCAAACCCCATGTCCTCCACAGTGAGATAAATCTCGGCCTTTGTCACCCCAGATGGCCTGTAGCAGTGTAAGATCATGCCCTTCAGCCTTGAAAATTCCACAGCGACCTTTTGGTAGTTGACAAACCAGATAGCTGCTGGATTAACCAACTGTGCAATATACCTGGACAACCTGTTAATTTACAGAGATACCACAAAGGACCATCTAGATCATGTGGAGGCAGTGTTCCAGGGTCTGGGAGGGCAAACCTTCTAGTGAACTTAGCTAACAGCAAGTTTGCTAAGGCAAAGGTCATTTACATGGGGCACGTGGTGGGACAAAATCAAATTGTACCCCAGGAAGTGAAAATATGTGCCCTGGTCAATTTTCCCATTCCCAAAAAAGAAGAGAGAAATCCTGCGATTTCTGGGAATGTGCGGGTTCTACTGAAAGTTTCAAGTTAAAGGTTTACCGACCAACAAACCCACACTAGCCATCCCAAACTTCAGTAAATCTTTTAGAGCAGCTATTGAGGCAAGCGATATAGGGGTAGGACCAGTCCTACTCCAGAAAGATGATTCCAGAATTGAACGTCCAATTGGTTGTTTCTCAAAAAAGCTAAATAAATATCAGAAAAATTACTTTACAGTTGAGAAAGAAATATTAGGCCTTTTTGTTAGTTCTCCAGCATTTTGAGGTCTATGTTAGCATTGAGCACCAAGAGACCCTAGCCCTTTAAAGTTTCTAGAAAAATTTAAAGTGACCAATGCCAGATTGTTCCGACCGAGATTACTCATGAGCTCTAAAGATTAGACACATTACTGGAAAGAATGTTGCCATCGCTGACATGCTATGCAGAGCATAAGCCAGCAAGGGAATGGAACTGAAGTAATATTAGATCCCTGTGTGAACATCAAAATATGTGCAGAATGTAAGTGTACATTCTTGCTTCACAGTAAATTCATTTAAAGAAAAAGTCAACAAAATTCCATTTCTTTTTTCTGTGTGGTGTGTCATGCCCTGTACAGAGCATGTCATATTATGATCTTTCAATACTTTAAAAATTGGACACAAACAAGCTGTTATGATGACTGCAGCAAATAATGTGACTTATGACATTTAGACAACAGACAGTATCAAGTCTCCAGTGAATACCTAATTAAATATGGACATAGATGAGGGTACCTCACAGCTATCTGTGGAGTTCACACGTCTCATTGTTTAAGGGTGGGCCAACAACTAAAGATTATGGAGTGTCCAGACTGCCTGTCGCCCTGTTTCATACCGGGCCAAAGGGAAGATCGAAATCCAGTGGCCACTTTCAACTTCCCATGGTTTCACGATGGCCTCCTCCATCCAAACTAAACTGAGTGGGCCTCAGAAATGTTAACCTGGTGGTCATGTGTTTAAAACTGGTGTCAAGGACTGCACCCTCATTACCCCCAGACTCAAAAAGCGCCCTCTGAACAAGGGAAATTAGGGAAGGGCAATAAGTGCTGGCCTAGCCAGCGACGCCCACAACCCATGAACGGATATTTAAAAAACTCAGGAGATCACCACCTCCATGAATCATCAGCCAGTGTGAGAACCAGATTCAGAAACTAGCTGCAAGCCGTCAAGCAGCCAAAGTACTTAATCTGTTCTAGCTTCAAAGTTCACCTGAGAGCCAAACTCCTAGGGGCAGAATTTTCTGGCTGGCTGGGGGGTGGCGTGGGAGCGAGCGTGGGTGGGCGTGGACCCGATTGCCACCCGTGATCGGGTCCGCGCCGCCATTTTACGCCGGCGTGCCAATTAAGGCCCGCCCAGCATGAATCATGGCTCCCAAGGACAGCGGGAGTGGGCATGATCGCCGGGTCCAATGGCGGCCCACCGGTCTCTCAAAGGCTGAAAATTATGACCAATGGAAGGGCTCCCCAGAGCGCTGCTGGTGAGCAGGCCAGGCAGGAGGGTAGGGCAGGGGGGTACTGTGCCCCTTATTTTTCCAATGGTTGCCTTGCTGCCCTCCTCGAGGAGGTGGCAGCACGGCGGGAGGTCCTCGTACCCCAGGACGGGAGAAGGAGGCCCCCCCACATGACCAAACATGCCTGGGAGGAGGTGGCGGAGGTCATAAGCTCCCGCGACGTGGTGCAGCGCACCTGGATCCAGTGCCATAAGCGCTTCAATGACTTGTTGCGCTCAGGAAGGGTGAATACCATGTTGGCATTGGTCACTTAACCCAGCAGGTAGGCTTTCCACCCAGCTGCCACCCCCCCACCCCTAAGCCTAGAGTGTAGTGACTGCATTGAATCATTGACGGCATGTAACCTTCACTGGGTGGGCCAGCAGATATTGCCCATGCCGAGGTCACCCTGAGAGAGTGGTGAAGAGATGGGTTCTGCCCCCACAGCATGTGGTACACTGTGACCCACATTACTGTTTTGGGGGCAACCTGGAGGAGCTGCACCTAGACACAGTGCTGGAACTCCAGGACATGTCAAAGTCAGGGTGATGACATGCTGGGAGGGCAGCTTCAAGGTGGCATGGCACCGATCGATCTGCTGCCCTCTGCGCTCCATGTGTTTGCACCTCCTTGCTAGGGAAGGATATACCATGTAGTGCGTAATGTGATGTAGGCAGCATTTGGCCAAGGGGGTGGGGGGGAGCAGCGGAACAGGCCTAGCATCTTTGTATGAGTGTTTGGCAGCAGTGGGGTGAGGAGGCACTGGAGCCCTGATGTGTCCCACTCTGGTTGCGGTGGGTCGTGCGCGAAGAGAGTCCATGTGCAATTTGCACAAATCAATACTCTTCTCTCATTTTCAGGAGAAGAATGCTCATAACCCGGCAGAGTGTGTGAGGACTGGCAGCGGCCCTGGATTTGGAGAGGCACCATGTGCCCAGGTCCATTGGTGTCGGTGAAGCTGGGGTGCCAAAGACAGGTATGTTTGCCCAGCAGTGAGGTCACCATTGTTCTCCCAACAGCCAATGGCAGTGCTGAATGTTCAGTGATTGAAGTTTGCAACATGGCTTGACAATTGCTTATGGAAGGATGAGTGCGTAGTGATCCAGGGGACAGGGATGCTCATTGACATTGTCTCCACGTTAGCTGATCCACTGTCCTTGTTCTTCCTTTCAGCATCAGCGAAGCAGGGCCGGGAGGAGGAGCAGTAGAGGCCCCCTCTCACACCTGAGGGCCCTGAAGTCTCACCAGTGTCACACCATCTCTGCCAGGCAGGCACCAGCGCAGATAGTAGTGCCTCAGTGGGAATTAAAACATCAGTTAGTGTCCCAGGGCACAGCGGTGAGGGCACATCACAGTTGCTGGAGGAACTGGCAGAGACAGAGAGTGCCCATGGTGCCAGCAGTCGGAGGACTGCTGGGGACCAGGCACATGCTCAGTCGGTGCCTGATCATGTGACTCTGGAGTCGTCTGTGACGCAGCAAACGCAAGAAATGCACCAGTGTGTGCAGGAGCATCTGGTGGAGATACATGAGGCTATGCTTGGCTTGGTGTCCGTGGTGGAGGAGTCCACGCCGAAGCAATGAGTCTCATGTCCAAGCACCATGCCTCCTCCATGGAGAGAGTGACGACTCTCGGGGAGAGGCTCCTCCAGGAAACCCATCAGGGCTTCCTGGGGATGTGCTCAGGGTAGCAAGCCCTCACATCGGCATTGACCTCAGCTGGTCAGTGTCAGTGTGGGAGATGGCCTGGGCCCCAAGTTTCCCAGCTCAGTGCAGCAGCTGGCTGGTGCTTCTACAAGGCTCCGGATGAGGGCGGCAGCTCCTCCGTCCCTCTGCCAGTGACTGTTGCATCCGGTGAGGCTACAACGACTGGGCTAATACCAGCTGTGGAACTGGCAGCTCCCTCCCAGGCGGGGCCAGCACAGGCTCCACGGGCCAGAGGACGACCGCCAAGGTCATCAAGGCCAACAGGGCAGCAGAGTGAGCAGGCTGTCTCAGATGCCAGTCCCAGTGAGGGGGCAGCACCAACACGTAGCACCCAGAAACGTAAACATAAGGCACCTTAGGCACACTATGGGTTTCTCACTGGTGCTTTTGTGTTGGCCCGAGATGAGGTCTTTATGATTTGCTTTGATTTTGAAAACCATTGTCATTTTGTTTCCTATAGTTTCTTTGTTTGTGATATTAAATTCAAACATGTGACCATGGCTGAGGGTCTCTTTTCTTCTGCAGGTGGATGGTTTCCAAAAATGTTATGAGTGATTTGTGGGACATTCAGCTTTATTAACAAGGCCCTTAGTTAATGTTCCTATCCAGGCAGATTTTGCACTTAGGTATTGAGTATGGAGCCTACAGCCCAGGCCTGTCCTGGAGGTGCATATGTGGTAGGCTAGCTGAAGGTTCATTGGATTAAAGCCTCCCAGGTGTCCCTGCCTCCCTGGAGTATGCCCAGGTCAGCGTCTGCCCCCTCAGTATTTCCCTGTGCGTGCTCATCCTCGGACTCACTGCTGGACTCATCGTGTGCAGCCGCATCTACTGCGTCGACGCCTTCATCAGCCACTGCGTCCCCCCTTTCCAGCACAAGATTGTGGAGAGCACAGTATGCAACCACTATCACCGATAAACGATTTGGAGTGCGCCCCGAGTGGTCCAGGCATCGGAAGCGCATCGTGAGAAGACCGATCGTTCTCTCCACCACAGCCCTTGTGGAGGCGTGGCTCCTATTATACCGCTGCTCAGCTTCTGTCCTTGGATGGGGGAGAGGCGTCATGAACCACCTTCTGAGGGGATGGCCCTTGTCACCCAGCAGCCATCCATCCAGCCGGGTTGGAGCACTGAAGAGCCTCGGCACCTGAGAGTGTCTGAGGATTTAGGTGTCATGGGAGCTGCCTGGGTACCTTGCACAGACTTGTAGAATCAGCATCCTGTGGTCACACACTATCTGCACGTTCATGGAGTGGAAGCCCTTCCTGTTGACGAAGGCACCGGGCTCACGCGCTGGCGCCTTGATGGCCACATGTGTACAGTCTATTGCACCCTGGACGCGGGGGAAGCCAGCAATGGCCGTGAAGCCTCTGGCTCATTGTGTCTGGCTTACCTGGTCCCAACGGAAGTGGATGAAGGTCAATGCACGCCTGAACAGAGCGTCTGTAACCTGCTTGACACAAGTGTGGACAGCTGATTGGGAGACACCGCTAAGATCACCCTCCGGGCCCTGGAAGGAGCCAGAGGCATAGAAGTTGAGGGCAGCTGTGACCTTTAGAGCCACTGGCATGGGGTGTCCACCCACACAGTTAGCGGAGATCTCAGGCTCAATCATCTGACAGATATAGCAGATATAGTTGACTGTCTCCCTTGAGAGGCAGAGCCTCCTTCAGCACTGCACCTCAGACATATTGAGGTAGCAGCTTCTCCGCCTGTATACCCTGGCAACAGGATAGTGGTGTCTTCTGTGGCCCCTTCCGCCTTGGACTACCTCTTGGCCCTGCACCCCTTGTGCCTGCGCCTGTCCTCCCAAAGGTGGTTCCCCTGGAGGCTGAATGTGCACTCCTGGCCTCCTACTCCTTCTAGCCCTCCCTTCCTCCTCAGAGGAGGTGCCTCTAGTGGTGAGATCAGCTCCCATTCCCAAGCTAAGGGAAGGCTTCCTGAAACCTGCAGGCCCAAAAAGGATTCCTCACTGCAGAGTGCTGACCTGAAGGTTGTGAGTCCAGACCAAGCAGCTGATAAGCGTTTTGAAGTATTGCAGATCACACAGGCAAGCTTCAGTAACTTTGAAAAATCATTATTTGACAGAGCACACTCGCAACCCCAGTGAGCCCTCTTATCCTGCCCGTGGATGAGGTTTATACAAATGTCTCCTACCCGCCTGCCCGTTGCGCCCGTGCGCTTACCCAAAGATCGCAAGGGTGCCAAAATATCGCTGTTGATTGGCGCTTCAAGGGCCTTAGGTGGCCCGTTAATTAATGGTGGGCGCACATCAGAGAGCATTGCGCGCCCACCCACCGGAATATCGCGATGGCGTGCGGTGACGTTGGGACACTCACCCGACGTGACGCATGGGGTCCGCCCCCGCAAGCCAACAGGAAAATTCTGGCCTCGGTATTTGACTACAGGAAACCTCATAACCTGCTGTGAACCCTTCACTTCACAAGACCCTCGTGCCAAACTTAAATCATCAAATTTTTTCAAGAAATCACATGCTTGTCATGTGGGAGACCAGAAATCATAAATCAAGATCGAATTAACTGTAATCTGTAAAAGTGCACCAACTTTATCTGTATCTAATCTTTGTATATGTGTGTGTGCGTGCATGTGTGTGTGTGAATGTGAGAGACTGAGTGTGTGATGTTGCATTAATTTGGGGTAGTAAGTGTGTGAGAATAAATAACCTATATTTTAACTTCATGGAAGCTTGCTGCAGAATTATTCAATTGGAACACACACTCCAAGGGTAAGAAAAGACACACCTCTTTTTATACAAAACATACTGATTACGGCAGTAAGAGAGCAAATACATTCTGCCTGTGACAAAAGCAAACCAATTCTGTAGCGGGTTTTTCCTGTATTTCACAATTGCCATGAGGCGCAAGATTTCACGGTCTGTTAATCCTGTTTTTTTCAAATCCACTAACAATAAACAAAGATCTCTGCCTGGTTAGTTCAGTCTGTGGTGTCACTATCATGTTAGCAATGAGGCACTATGGGTGTGGCATTCAAACATAGACCAGGATTTCCCGATCAGCGAGCAGGGGGGGTGGTGGGGGGATGGGGCCCGCTCGCCGATGCGTAAAATGATGCAGGATGACATCCGGTGGAACTCCCGACATCACCCCGCGTCATTTCAGTTTTCCGGTAGGCGGGGGCTCAGCAGAATCAGCTGTGCGTCCGCCAACCTGTCAATGGCCAATTGAGGCCATTGACAAAGTCGTTAAACTAATTAATGGACCTGCCCATCCAACCTTAAGGTTGGCGGGCAGGCCAGGAGCCCTGGCGGGCATTAGAAAAAGCATGAAACCTCATCCACGGGCGGGATGAGGTTTCATGTAGGTTTTTAAAAATGTAATTAAACTGTATTTAAAAGTGATGGACATGTCACAACTCATGTGACAGTGTCTATGGGACATGTCAGGGAAATTTTTTTTCTACTTTTCAGATTTTTTATTGTGTAGCCAATCTCCCTGTGGCTGCACTTAGCCTCAGGGAGATGAGTGCGCTCCTTCATGCGCATGCGCGAAAGAGCGCACTCTCAGCTCAGGGAAATCCCCCCCAACCCTGCCCACACAGGGAGCGCTCAGCGCTTCCTTGCGGACATCACACTGGGCAGGCCTTAATTGGCCCGCCCATGTAAAATGGCGGCGTGCCTCCGATTGGGGGCGTCGATCGGAGGCGCGCCTCCACAAGCCTGCTCCTAAACTTGCCCCCCCAACGGGGGAAAACTCTGCCCATAGAATCTGTGACCTGTGTGTAGCATTTTCTGAATCAATTTCCTTCCTGCTTCTGCCCCTATTCAAATCTGAAATCCCAAAATTTCTAATCCATATGTTAAAGAAAAAACTTACATTTATATAGCACCTTTCATGACCTCAGGATAGTTAAAAGCACTTTACAGCCAATGAAGTACTTTGAAATGTAGTCACTGTTACAATGGAGGAAATGTGGCAGCCAATTTGCACACAGCAATCTCTTATTAACCCAGTAGCAGTACTTACTTTTGAACTACATCCTACTGGCTCAGAAGTAATCTAGTGCAGTATTAAGGCAGCGCTCAGAAGAAGAGTAGGGGAACTCTCCTGGGAACCTGTCCTAAATTTATCCTTCAACCAAGATCACTAAAACAGATTATTGATCTCAGTACAAAAACAAAAATACCAGGAAAAACTCAGCATGTCTGACACAGTTGACATTTCCCTCTCCGCAGATGCTGTCAGACCTGCTGAGTTTTTCCAGGAATTTTTGTTTTTGTTCTAGATTTCCAGCATCCGCAGTATTTTGCTTTTACCTTATTGATCTCAGTGCTGTTTTGTCAGTCTTGCTGTATACAAATTGGCAGCCACATTTGCCTACATTACAACAGTGATTCACTATAAAGTGCTTTGAGATGCCCTGAGGATGTGAAACGTGTTACCTAACTGCAAGGTTCATCTTTTGGTTAGTAAAAGAGGGAGGTGGGAATCAGGCTATTTGCTTTTACTGCAGCTGGAGATCTGGTGTCAATTGATAAAGCCCTAGAGAATGTGAGTCCATGATGCAGATTGGTCATTGGAGGTTTTTGCACTTGAAGTTGATCTTATTGATAACACCTCACTGCTGCGCTTTTATTTCTTTTGATGTTGGAGGCACTATATAAATGCATGAGTCATATTTGCATAGGCAGAGTTGTTATTAATGGTAGCCACTCTGTGCAGGGCTAAGTCACCAATGGGATTTTGCAGGTATTTGTGCTATGACCACTGCTGTTCACCATCTTTATCTATTATTTGGATGAAGGCACTGAGGGTACAACCCTTAACTTTTCTGATGACACCAGGAACCAACCCCCTTCCTATCTCCCCAAGCTTCTCTGGTACTACAACTCTCAAGAACTCAAATGTTCCTCAAACTTTGGAACCTTGTGCAGTTCCTCAATCTTTCCCCCGACCAATGCTGGCCATGCCTTCAGCCATCCATGTCCTTAGATCTGGATTTCCTTCCCTAAACTGCTCCCTCTCCTCCTCTAAGAACCAATTTAGAAACCTACCACTTTGACCAAGTTTTCAGTTACCTTTCCTAAGATCGCCTTCCTTGGCTCGGTGCCAAATTTTGCTCCTGTGAAGCACCTCAGAGTGCTTCCCTACATTAAAGATGGTGTAATAATATAATAGTTTATTGAGATGAAACAATTGGTCAGCAGACTATGCAGCGGGATGCTGTTTGCATACAGTAACAGAATAAAGCTTTTATGAGGTAATCAAGTAGCATCAGCCTAGGTTTTGTATCACAATTCTGCTTCTACTGTGTTATCAGTACATTCTATGTTTTATTAAGCAATCCCCTTAGGCAAAGCAAAGTTTGTTACATAAATGAAGTGACCTTTACTTTATCTTCGTAGGAGCCATATGGTCATTACCTCAGCGAGCTGCTGATCTTGTAAGTCTGACAAGATGAAATCCAACCAATTAGTGCCAATGTACAAGAGTATGACTGAATAGTTTGCAGAGTCATACCATCTCAGCATCCATGAAACTATGAAAAATATGCCAATTATTGCCTCCCAGTATAAATATAGAATACTTCCACATACCTCTCTGCAATTACCATTGTATCTCTAAATGCAAGGTCATGATGCAAATTTTCTGTACAATTTCCTTGTTCTTTTCTTGGTTTTGTTGTTTCCCATATACCTTCCTCCAGACACAGGTGAGAACTTACCAAAAATTAGGGAAATTTGGAGAGAAAAAAATACTTTCAGAAGCGTGGAAAAAGTCAACTGTGGCTCGGTTGCTCGCACTCCTCTCTAGGTCAGAATGTTCCAGGTTCAAGTCCTACTCCAGGACCTGAGCACAACAATCAAGGCTGACACTCCAGTGCAGTGCTGAGTGAGTGCTGCACTGCTGGAGGTGCTGTCCTTCGGATAAAATATTGAACCAAGGTCCTTTTAGGTGAATTTAAAAGATCTATGGCATATTTTGAATAAGGGCGCTATCCCTGGTGTCCTGGCGAACATTTTTTCCTCAATCAACATTAAAAAACAGATTTTCTGGTTGTTAACACATTGCTGTTTGTAGGAGCTTGCTGTGTGCAAATTGGCGGACATGATTCCTACACTACAAGAATAACCACACTTCAAAAAGTACTTAATTGGCTCTAAAGTGTTTCTGAACACCTGGTGGTCATGAAAGGTAAATGCAAGTCTTTCTGTCACGTGCTATTGCTACGTTGCAACTACTTTTTGATAATCGCGTGAGCTTGTGGAATTGAGTTATAGTGCTGACTCCAAACTATGTATCTGAATCATAGAATAGAATCATAGAAAGTTTATGGCACAGGAAGAGACACTTGACCCATCGTGTATGAATAATGAGCCATCCAGCCCAATCCTGCTTTCCTGCATTTCCTACAGGGTAAAGCAGTAGAGGACCCCTGAGTAGTAGAAACTGGAATTCTCTCCTTCAAAATGCTGGAGATACTGGGACAATTGGAGTTTCCACAACATAGATCGATATATTTTCATTTGGAAAGGATATTAAAGGGTACAAAGCAAAGATTGGTAAACATATGAATTAGGAGCAAGAGTAGCCCATTCGGGCCCTCAAGCTGGCTCCACCATTCAGTAAGATCGTGGTTCATCTGATTGTGGCCTCAGCTCTACTTTCCTGTCAACGCCCATAACCTTTGACTCCCTTGTCAATCAAGAATCTATCTAACTCAGCCTTAAAAATATTCAATGACCCTGCCTCCAGCACGCTCTGGGAAAGAGAGTTCCAAAGACTACCAACTCTCTGAGAGAAAAAAATTCTTCTCATCTCCATCTTAAATGGGAAACCCCTTATTTTTAAACCATGTCCCTTAGTTCTAGGCTCCTCCACAAGGGGAAACACCCTCTCAGCATCCACCCTGTCAAGTCCCATCAGGATCTTATATATTTCAATAAGATCACCTCTCATTCTTCTAAACTCCAATGGATACAGGCCAATCCTGTCCAACCTTTCCTCATGAGATAACTCCTTCATCCCAGGAATCAGTTGAGCAAGTCTTCACTGAACTGCTTCTAATGCAGTTATAATTAAATCCTTTCTTAAGTAAGGAGACCAAAACTGCACACAGTACTCCAGATGTAATCTCATCAATACCCTGTACAACTGTAGCAAAGCTTCCTTACTTTTATATTCCATTCCCTGCAATAAACAACATTTGCCTTCCTAATCATTTGCTGTACCTACATGCTAATTATTTGCAATTCATGTACCAGGACACCCAAATCCCTCTGTACCACAGAGTTTTGTAATCTCCCTCCATTTAAATAATGTACTGCTTTTTTATTCTTCCTTCCAAAGTGGATAAGTTCACAATTTCTTACATTATACTCCATCTTTTTTGCCAAATTTTTGCCCACTCACTTAACCTATCTAAATCCCTTTGTAGACTCTAAATGTTCTTATCACAATTTACTTTCCTACCTATCATTGTGTCATCAGCAAATTCAGAAAACATACCTCCAGTCCCTTCATTGATATAGATTGTAAGTCGTTGAGGGCCTAGCACTGATCTCTGTGGCTGCACTGGTTAAAGCCTTCCAACCCAAAAATGACCCATTTGTCCCTACTCTCTGCTTCCTGTTAGTTAACCAATCCTCTAACCATGATAATATGTTACCCCCTACACCATGAGTTCTACTTTGGTGTAATAACCTTTGATGTGGCAACTTATTAAATGCCTTTTGGAAATCCAAGTACACCACATCTACAGTTTCCCCTTTACCCATGTTACTTGTTATTTCCTCAAAGAACTCTAGTAAATTAGTCAAACATGATTTCCCTTTCACAAAACCATGTTGCCTCTGTCTGATTGCATTAAGATTTTCTAAGTGTCTTACTGTAACCTCCTTAATAATGGATTCTAGCATTTCTCTATGACAGATGTTTGGCTAACTGGACCAGAGTTTCCTACTTCCTGTTTCCCTCTTTTCTTGGCGGAGTTGAAATACAGAACAGCCATGATCTGAGTTGAATGGTGAAATAGGCCCAAGGGGTTAAATGGCCTTACTCCTGTTCGTATGTTCTGGAATTAAAGAAAAGCAGGCACTTGTTTAAACAAAGCTCAGTGTGCGATCACCAATTTATAAATGCCATTAACATCACTGAGGTGTATTGTTCTCCATTTACTGACATTGAAAATGTAAAGGCAGTGACTTTTTAAAATGTGATTGCTAAAGCCCTGTGTTCTCATACTTGATGCCAAGAATCAGGCTCACATATACTGGCTATAGTTGTTCTGTACACGTTGCTAAATGCTCTGTCACTGAGCTCAGTGTTACTGGCAGACTGTGGCTCAGTTTGGACAGGATGCATTCCAGCTATTCACCAAGGATACTTCAACAACATCTCCCAGTTTCTACCACAAGAAGAACAAGGGCAGCGATGAAAGGAGACACCATCACCTCTAAGTTCCTCTCCTACACCGGACATTTTTTAAAAATGTATTCTTTCACGGGATGTAAGTATTGTTGGCTATGCCAGCATTTATTGCCCATCCCTAATTGTCCTTACCATTGTCTCTGAGTCAAAATCTTAGAATTCCCTCGCTGTCACGAAACTATCATATTTTCCATAATATTGTGGGGTATTGCAAATTAGGCTCATGTTTGTATGTGTTTGGATGGTTCTGTCTGTGTGGCTGATTTAACTAAATTAGAGATAGGTAGACAGCAAGGTTGAAATTATCAAAAGAGTTAGGTGTAAAAGGGCATGTGAAATGCTAATGAGTGAACTAGGGTAAAGTCTCAGCAGATAGAGTGTGAATGAAATTTGCATTTTAAGATAAATGGTGAGGTGTTTGGTTTTCAAAGGGATGATAGGATGTTTACAACTAACAAGATAAATGAGGCAGGTTATTGCATTGATTTTTCCCACAAGTGCTGGCCATAATGACAACATAAAAGATTCTTATATTATGGGAAAAGTAACTTCCAAAGACATGTGGGAACAATGGGATTTACAAATCAAAGAAGGGAAAATATAATTAAAGAAGGAGGGAAGGCTATGAGGGGTGGCTGTGTAATATCTGAAAGTTACGCCATGTGAAACAGACTTGAGGAAAAGCCTCTAGCCACTTTGCAGAAGTTTGCTGTTCCAGCAACCAGTTATGTTAAAAGCCTTTGGAATTCCACTGCCATGTGGGTGCCTGTGGTAACCTTGCTGGATTGTCATTATAAATTTAAAATCTATTTTGGACTGTTGTCTTAAAGGGGGTGTGTAGTTGGGAGCCTGGTTAACTAGGAATTTTGGGGATTGTTACAATATTAAGGCCAGAATTTTCCCGTCGGTGATTTGGGGGTGGGGCCTGCTTGCCGACGGGAAAATGACGCGGGATGACATCGGGAGGAACCCCTGATGTCATCCCGGTCCCTTTAAATTTTCAGGTAAGCGGGCGGACAGCAAAATCAGCTGTCCGCCCGCCAACCTGTCAATGGCCAATTGAGGCCATTGACAGGGTAATTAAAGTAATTAAAGGCCCTGCCCGTCCAACCTTAAGGCTGGTGGGAAGGCCAGGAGCCCCAGTGGGCTTCTGATAATACATGAAACCTCATCCACTGGTGGGATGAGGTTTCATGTTCCTTTTTAAAAACTTTAATAAATGTAATGTGATATTTATTAACATGTCCCCTCTCGTGTGACATTGTCACATGAGGTGGATATGTTAATAATATTTTATTTCTCTATTTTTTAACTTTTCTACGCTGTCACTAATCTCCCTGAGACAGCACTTAGTCTCAGGGAGCAGTGCGCATGCGCGAAAGAGCGCACTTTGACAGCTGGGGATTTCCTCCCCACCCCCCACACAGGAATAGCGCTTCCTGTTGGGCAGGCCGCTGGGCGGGTCTTAATTGGCCCACCCACTCAAAATGGCGGCGGACCCTGTTTCGGTGGCAGGGGTTGGCTGTCTGCCCGCTGCCAAGCCGGTGGGGCCCGCACGCCCACCAAGGGCAAAATTCTGCCCTAAGTAACCATGTAATTGTAATCTTGTGTGTATGTTTTATTCTTTTCTTTTGTTAATAAATGTTTTAATTTAATGGTTAAAATATCTAAAGATGTGAGTGGATTCCTTACTTCTGAATTAAGTGCACAAACCTTCTCGTAATAAATATAAATTGCTAAATTGTTGTGATAGTATGGCCAAATTTCTCTTGTAGACTTGGTCAGTCTGGCAAATACCACCTGCCGTATCATAACACTCGCAAAGACCATCATGAGGCACCATCAACGCATGGCCTGCATTTATTCAAGGAGAAGGTTCATTGCTATCTTTTCATGGTAACTAGGGATGGAAAATGAAATTTTGCCTGCCAGGATCACCTACATTCTGAGAACAAATAGTAAAAGTCCCGATACACAAGTGTAATAGAATGGCCCTCTTAATTTTGATTTTTTTTCTCTGTTTCTATCTTGACTGAGGTTTTGTTTATTTCTGTTTTCTTCTGTTATTTTTTATTTATTGCTATTGGTTATTGCTTACTGTCTTGTTTTATGGCTGGAATTTTCCAGCCTCCCCCAGTGGCGGGTTCCCTCGTGGCAGGGCCAGCGAGCCTTTGAAATAAATCTCTGTTCACATCGATGAGATTGAAAGATCCCACCGAGGCGAGGGGCTGGAAAATTCCAGCCAATATCTCATTTTCTTTTTTATTTTTTGAGCTGTATCTTTCTTCTCCAATGTTTCTCCCCTGAAGACACTGACTTGTGCTCCATCAATGGTAACTGGCCTTCAGTGCCTAGTCCAAGAAATTATTCTTCATGTGGCTCACTGAATAGTGGCCTGATTTATCCATGCTCCATTTCTCCCCAACATACACCCACACCTGCATACCCCACCACCCACCCCACCATGCTCAAACAAACAAATATCCAACATCATTTGTGGAGAGAGAAACAGAGTTAACATTTCGAGTCCAATATGATTCTTCTTTGGACATTAACGCTGTTTCTCTTTCCACGGATGTTGCCAGACCTGCTGAATTTTTCCAACACTTTCTGTTTTTATTTCAGATCACTAGCATCCACAGTATTTTGCTTTCATCCAACATCATTCACTGGACTGTGATCAGTAATGGAAACTCTAGCTAATTGTATCTCTTCTTGAATTCAGGTACACTGAAATCTTGACTCCTGCCTCACAATCAGATCACTCATTAAGTTCTACATAGAGCATCTGGGCTTACTATCCTATATGGCTCAGAACTACTCCAACAAAATACAATTACTGACAAGAAACTTGGGAATTTCTGAGGGATGGGTCTACTTTGTCAGGAATTGGATCAGTGGTGAGAGATATACAGCTGATGATATAGGTGCAGCAAGTTCTTGAGCAACCTGTGTCTTCAAAAATATTGGGGTAAAACGCTCAACAATTAAACCTTTACATTTGATTTAAGCTCTGTATTGTGTTTGTAGAATGGCTGCAAAACCCTACATGATTTATGTGTCATGACTTGGATTATTGTTGTGTTAATTATGGGGATCTATATTGGCCCAGAATTTCTAATCCTCTGGAGGTTGTCATATGAAGAACATTTTTGCACATCTAATTAAACTCTGATTTGAAGTGTTTCATTCAAATGGGTAAGTTTTCCAAAAGCTATTTCCTCACTGGAAGAAATTGATAAATGAAGGTACAATTTTATGGGATTTTACTATAGCCCACAATAACTTTGGCAAAAGATTGGCAGAAAATGTGAAGAAACTGCAATAGTTATGGCGAGAAATCAAAAGAATCTCTAGAATTTTTACCTCTGGATATCTGTAGATTCAGTTACCTAAATGTTATGGCTTTACACAGTAAAGACTTAAAAATGAAATTCTAGATCGGTTCTTTTTGTCATTTGATTTAGTAAATAAACTATATCATTTATCTTAATTGAAGCTTCCAGTTTGAAACAATTATATCAAAATAGATTTTTGAAACTGAGAATACAACAGTATCAGTTCTGGGATGCAAAAATTATTGTGATAAAATACCACGGTGAAAATGTTGCAGAAATCATGAGTTAAAACAGGAAAGAAAATTGTAAAAAAAAATTTAAATCAAAAAATTTCCTGAAAATCAAACAAAATATCTCTGGGAATAAAGATGCTGAATTGATCCCAAGAAATAGAAGATTTTTACCCAGCAAATGAAATAAGTTCCCCCTAAAAAAGACAACAATCCTCTTTTTTTAGTAAACAGCTCTTTATATTTCCCTTGTTGATATGAGTTGGCACAGCAAAGAACAAGAACCAACTCTCTGCTTTTCTCTGTGTCTGTCTGCCACATCTAAACTTTTGTCACTGAGGCACAGACACCAAAAAAGAACCGGGAGCATTGTTCCAATCCCTGGGAGGTGTTCTACGGTCAGTTACACCAGCACCGGTATAAGGTCTCAAATGAAGAGCAGAAAAGGCACATTTCAGATACAATTTCTTCACAGAGAAGCTATTAAAAATGTAAATAAGCCTACCAACAGGAGCAGTAGAAATAGAGGAAAGCTGGTTAAATTGTTGATGGGCAGGACTGTTAGAGACCTCAACCACAAAGGGGAACAAAGCAGCAAAATCACAAGAACTGTATCGTTTTCTATTTCCCCAACCGTGTCACATAACTTACGAGCTTCTGGGAGCTGTAACAGGTTTGTACCCCAAAGATGCGCTGGGGAAACCCCAACCCCCCCGGAAGTCCCCAGGTAAGGATTGCCCGGTAATTTCTCAGGAAATTCAAACTTCTGTTGGGCAATTACCCTGCAATCGGAACCACCTGAAAGTACGATTTAAATCACAAAGTTCCGACTGTCTTACAGTAATAGTTACCCAGAAAAAGTTAGAAGAATTAAAACCACTTCTAACTGCTGGGTAACAATAGTACTGACCCCCGCCACAGGGCTCCCCCTACCACCCCAACACCCCCACGGGACACCCCATGAACACCTGACCCCCACCCCCACTGATCACCCCACCAACCACCTGATCCCCCGACCCTCTCACTGACCACTTGACATGCACCTGCTGACCACCCAACCCCCCTGAGCACCCAACACACCCCATCGAACACCCAACCCCCACTCCCCAACAGACACCCTCCCACTGACCACCTCACAAGCCCCCATTGACCACCCAACCCCCCTGAACACCCGTGCTCCCCACCGCACCCCCCACCCTCCCACCCCCCCACCCCTGGTGACCAACCCGGCCCCATATGCTGAACTCATAGATAAACCACTGCAGTTCTGAATATTAATTCCTATACCTTTTGTCTATTTTTCAAATAAGTTATAATCAGCCTCTACTGTGGGTCCACGACGTTTGCCTGGAATTTTTCCTTTGTTGCAGAGGAGGGCGTGGACTGTATTTAGTTTGTTGTCAGTGACATAGTGGCCTTGAAAAAGGTCCAGAGGAGAGCAGCAAGAATGATTCCAAGTTTAAATAACCGCAATTACTCAGAAAGACTTAAAAACTGGGGTCTATTTACTCTAGAGCAACCTAGATTTAGAAATAGCTTGATGCAGATATATAAATTAATGAAAGGACTGGATTGTGTGCATACTTGGAGATTATTTCAGTTTGACAGATTGAGAAAAACCAAGGGACATGCATTTGAACTATGCAAAAGGAGGAACAGACTAGATATTAGGGTTCTTTTTTCAGAGTGGAATTTGTTGCAGCTTGTCCACTGTGTGCTGACACCCTTCAGGCATTCAAGTGGGAGCTGAATCAGTTCTTGGCTGGAATAGAAATGGTACATGTAGGAGGTAAGTAAAATAACAGATGCCACACATATGATCAATGTGATCTCCTGAACTGTTTCAGTTGCCGATGGGGGTTGGAGAGGAATTTCACAAGTTTGTTTCCCTTATTCACCTGGGCATTTTTCATGCTTTTTTGCCTCTCTCAGGAGGTTCCATAGCTGCAATTGTCATTGAGGGGGGTGTTGGGTGGAAAAGTGGGGCCTGGGTGGCAGTGAAGGGAGGAAGGGAGTATCTTGTCATGATGTTCCAGGCATCATGAGTGTGAGGCAGGCTAGATGGACCAGCTGGTCTTTTCCTTCCAGCCTTTTCATACGTTCTATAATATCCATCACATTTCTACTTCTCTTTAGCTCTGAAGAAGAGCCATATGGACTCAGAATGTTATCTCTGTTTCTCTCTCCACAGATGCTGCCAGACCTACTGAGTTTTCCAGCATTTTCTGTTTTTATTTCAGATTTCCAGCAGCCACAGAATTTTGCTTTTATCTTTTCATACGTTCATTGGTTTATATGTTTCACCTATTGTCTTGTTGGTGTTACTGTCTTGTGGGATTTGATTGTTTTATCACGGCTCTGGAGTTCCAGTTGCAAACTAATGTTTGAAATAGTAGTGGGGATTATTCAAACTGCTGGAAAATGGTCTGTATACAATTTTTAAATTGGCCACATGGGGAAGCTGTAACAAACATGGAAATGTGCTGAGAAAAAAAATCATTATCAGCCACCAATTTTATTTACATAAATGCTCATTTCAAGATTTTAGCTGAGTTGTAAATTTCTCAAATCTCCTAAGATGGCATAAAGGAAGAACTTTTAAAAAATGGATCCCTTGGGACACAGGTGTTGCTGTCAAGGCCAGCATTCATTTCCCATCTGCAGTTTGTGATCTAATTCAGTGACTTTCCAAAGCACTTCAGAGCACAGTTAAGTCAACCGCATTGGTGTGGAGTTTGAATAACATATAAACCACAGCAAGTAAAGGAAAATAGTGAACCACTACTGGTGTGCTTCGAGATTCACACAGGAAAAAGGTTGGGCAGGACAGACGGAAAAGATCAAGCTCCTAGTTCTCTGTCAATGTTGGAATAAACCCAATGTTGTATGAAAAGTTAATTTTAAATTTAGAACTAGTCAAATTCAGAAAAAAAACTAACCAGAAAAATAATTATAGAAAGAAAGAACGAACTTGAATTTATTTAGCATTTTTCACACACTCAACGGGTCACAGCCAATGAGTACTTTTGAAGTTCAGCCACTGTTGTAATGTAAAAATGTGGCAGTCAGTTTGCACACAGCAAGGCACCACTGTAGCAATATAATAATAACCACATAATCTGTTTTAGTGGCATTTGTTGAGGGATAGATGTGAGCCAGGATACCAGGAGAATTTTGCAAAGCAGCAGAATGAAGATAGAAACACAGGTGGGGAGATTTTATCGAGCAGGCCAAAGGATAGCAGAGGGAAAAGTTCACTGTTTGGATAGTGCAGATGGGATGCTCCTCTAGTCTAAGAAAAGCCATCACTGCCTATGGCACACTTGTACAATTTTGCCATTCAAAATGAGTGAGCATCCAGGACATGGAATGGACCCATGTCATGGGCTGAAGGATCACAAGAAAGTGGCATAAAGACAATGTGCTGACGTAGATTTTGGTACAATCAGGAACTATTTTCAGGAGCAGATACTGCACCAACTCTATTATCCCAAGAACCTAGGCTCCACTGAAGCACCATGTTTCAGTTTCCTTACAGCACTTGATGCTTTTCCCTGCCCCTACATAAAAACTCCTGTAACTGGGTACCAGAGGTGCTGATGCTGCCAGCCACAGTGAAGAATACTGATCAGCACTTGTTCCAACATGGCTCTGGGTGTTCCCTGCAGGAGATTGTGAAGATGTCACAGTGCTCTGTTTTTCTGTAACATTCTTCTGCGGGGCTATAGTAATACTGGAGGTACACTGTTGTGCATTCTTCAAGAATTGGTGCATACTCTAAAGGCAATCTTAACAGATATAACATATATTTGTTCCTGCATCAACTCCCATCTAAAGGCAAACCTGGAAGGAAAACAATCCCAAGCTGTAGAGTTGACATGTGTTGTAGGCTCACACCCAGCCAAAACTTTCTTCCTTCTCTGCTACCTTCACCTGTTCCTGCCCACTTATGAATTGGGATTTACCTCGCCAACATTTCTCACTTCCTTTAGGGCCATTGAGAATAACTAACCTGATGGCAGGCAGCCACAGGAGCTGCTGGTCTGATTCCCTGCATTCAGTTATCACGATCAAGAAGCCCACTCAGAATTGAATGAGGCCGGCCCTCGCTGGCACAGATAATCCCGCACCTTGGCTAAGAGATTCCCTGATGCAGGCCCTAGTAGCATCACATTATTTTCTGCCTCGTCTGCAAGGTTCACCATTATCACCGAATGATATTCCCACCCACAACTGTAAAAAAAATCAGCTAGATTTCAGACACTCAGCATAAATTTATAAAAGATGACATTTCAAGCTAATTTTTTTTGAGAAGCTAACTATAACATGGTCAATAAGGAAGTGTATGGAGATTATCTATTTAGACTGTCTTAAGGCATTCAAAAAGGTTCTGCGTAAGAAACTTAAAAGAGATTACATGGAATTGGAGGCAACCTAGTTTGCCTGGATAGAAAATTAGATTGGAGGTAGGAAACAGGCATATATTTGAATCAGCAGGAACAGACTAGTGGTGCCCCAAGGGTATTGGGGCCACACTTTTTTCTTATTTATAAATGATTTAGATGAAGGAAGAGAACCTTATATCTAAGTTTGCTAATGACCCAAAAAGTTAGGTGGTATTAGTAGATGAGTGCAGAAAGTTGTAAAGGGCCATTAATAGGTTATATGAATGGACAAAACAGATGGAGTTCATTGTGGAGAAATGTGATGTCATCCACTTTGCACCTAAGGAAAGCAATTCATTTTTTAAAAGCTAGGATCTATGAATAAGCAGAGATTTGAGGTTCAAACGGAGCTAGTGAGCATGTACAAAAATAATTAAAAAGGTGAATGAAATGTTGGCCTTTATCTCAAGGGGAATGGATTACAAAGGGGTGGAACTCATGATAAATTGTGAGGGCAAGTTGCATAGTCTAGGCTTGTATCCCCTTGAATATAGAAGATTAAGGGGAAATCTTTTTTTTATCCATTCGTGGGATGTGGGCATCACTAGCTAGGCCAGCATTTGTTGCCCATCCCTAATTTCCATGGAGAACGTGGTGAGCTGCCTTCTTGAACTGCTGCAGTCCATGTGGTATAGCTACACTTAGTGCTGTTAGGGAGTTCCAAATTTTGACCCAGTGACAGTGAAGGAACAGCAACATATTTAAGTCAGGGTGGTGAGTGTCTTGGAAGGGAACCTCCAGGTGGTGGAGTTCCCATGTGTCTGCTGCCCTTGTCCTTCTAGATGGTAGAGGTCATGGGTTTCAAGGCTAAGAAGCCTTGGTGAGTTCCTACAGTGCATCTTGTACATGGCGTACACTGCTGCCACAATGTTTGTGGAAGGGGTGTCAAACAAGCAGTTTGTCCTGGATGGTGTCAAGCTCGAGTGTTGTTGGAGCTGCACTCATCCAGGCAAGTAGGGAGTATTCCATCACACTCCTGACTTGTGTCTTGTAGATAGTGGACAGGCTTTGGAGAGTCAGGAGGTGAGTTAATCTCTGCAGGATTCCTGCCTCTGACCTGCTCTTGTAACCACAGTATTTATAAGGCTAGTCCAACTCAGTCTGTGGTCAATAGTAACTCCCAGGTTGTTGATAGTGGGGGATTTAGCAATGGCAATGCCATTGAATGTCAAGGAGCGGCAGTTAAATTATCTTGTTGGGGATGGTCATTGCCTGGCACTTGTGTTACTTGCTTGATTGTTACTTGCCATCTGTCAATCCAAGCCTGGACATTGTCCAGGTCTTGCTGCATTTAGACGTTGTCTACTTCAGTATCTGAGAAGTCACGAATGGTGAACATTGTACAATCAGCGAACATCCCGATTTCTGACCTTATGATGGAAGTAAGGTCATTGATGAAGCAGCTGAAGATGGTTGGGCCTGACACTACCCTGAAGAACTCCTGCAGTAATACCCTGGAAGCGAGAAGATTGACCGCCAACAACCACAACCATCTTCCTTTGTGCTAGGTATGACTCCAACCAGCGGAGCGTTTTCCCTGATTCCGTTTTGCTTAGCTGCCTGCTGCCACAGTCAAATGCTGCCTTGATGTAAAGTTTTATGATTAAAGAATTTGATAGGCTAGATAGAAAAACTATTTTCTCTTGTGAGAGCCCAGAATAAGGTGGCATAACCTTAAAATTAGAGGTAGGGTGTTCTGGGTCATATCAGAAACCATTCTTCCCAGAAGAATCTGGAATATTTGTCTTCCAAAATACGGGGCCAACTGAAATCTATAATAATTTTGAAATTTCATGTTAGGCAAGTGCATTAGGGGTTATGGAACCAAAACAGGTAGTTAGGGTACAAAAACAGAAAGTGCTGGAAAAACTCAGTATAAGTGTCTGTGGAGAGAGAAAAAGAGAGTTAACATTGAGTCCTTATGACTTCTTCAGTCATAAGCACTCGAAAAGTTAATTATTTTCTCTCCACAGTTAGACCTGCTGAGTTTTTCCAGCATTTTCTGTCTTTGTTTCCAATTTGCAACATCCACAGTATTTTGTTTTTATCTTCGATTTAGGATACCTTCAACCAAGATCTAATTGTATAGGTTTGAGGCACAGAATGGCCAAATCCTTTCCTTATGCTGCCTGATTACTAAAATTCTGATATGTAGGCATTACAGACAAGAGCAACAACTTGTCTACAGGGTTTAGCTCTCTTGAGGGAATGGATCTATGTTTCAGCTCCACTTAGAATATGTAGAGTGGAGAAAGAGAAGGGAAAATGCTGACTAAAAACATACTGACTTAGGGAGTTCCCTGCTTTATATTACTGTGATTCTGCTTTTGAGAGGAAACAGCTTGAGCAGATGCCACAAAGCAACTGTGCCAAAGCCATTAGTGGGTTTGGACGGCAATAGCTTGATTAAAGATAAGATAGTTGCTAAGGGACTTCCAATAGTAGTACCCCTGCCAATGTGTACAGCTTGATAGCCCTTCCCAGAAAGCATGAGAAAACTGCCTGGAAAAAAGCTGTCTGAAGACCAATAAACATAACCTGTACAGTTGACTCAAATTACATTACTCCTCAGGTCCGAGGTTGTTTCTACTGAAAAATGAAATGTTCAGATTAACTTTTCAAAGCCATAGTTTAACAGTAATTACAAGCCAATGGCTACTCCATGCCTTCCACCCTGGAATCATGAAATGGTCTTCCCACATATAAATTCAAAACTATCTGAATAGAGAAACTTGTAGTTTCAAACCAGATCCTTAATTTCACAGGACTAGTTGTTGAGACATTCTCAGGTGCGAGTGCTACCAAAGGAGAAAAACTGGATGAAGCCAATAACCCAGGCAGCTACATTTGTTATATTAGGAACAGGATCCAGTTGTCTGATTTAACTAAATTTTCATTTGAAATTATATAGATGATTCCCCTTCCCTGAATTCAAATTTCATTCACTAGATATGCAAAAAACATGCCCACTCATCCAGAACAAATGATGGTGCCTCCATCAAAATGTCTTATTTTCTTTAAGCAATTCCAGGGTTTTAAGTTCTATAGTCCATTCTACATGTTGATCACTGTGAAAAAGGGCTTCTTCAGGTCAATCCTAAAGCTATATCTTGCACAACAGCCCTAGGAGCTGAATGGCTTACTTTTATTCCCACGACAATGTCAACCTGCAGCCCTTTGACTTACTGTCACGATTTACAGAAAGTTTTCTGGGTTTAGTTTTTCTGTAGCTTTTCCATCTTGCCCATCCCTCTGGATGTCACATATTTGTATCCCCTTTTCAGTGTCAAAAAAAATCCACATCCTGTACCTTTTCCTCCTTCCTCAACACTAGGCATTAGTATTTTTCTCTGCACTATGCATCTGTAGCTTCAATATTCCCCTTCTGCCTTCATGACTTAAATGGAATATTGTACTGCAAATGCCATTTTTTCATTACTATTATGTAACTAAAATACTTCACATTACGATATACAAGTAGATAGCAACAAGACAGCAAACACATTTAACACCAGCTAAATTGGAGGGCGGGAAACATTTGCTTGATGAGATATGGATAACCAACACTTTAATTGTCTAATTTTCTATTTTCAGAAGCTGTTCAAGTAAGATGAAATGGCAAACATTAATCATGAAATTAAATAAGGTGGCCATTTGACAACTTTTGATTTGCATTCAGCTGGACAATTTCTGAAGTTTTTTGTCTGGGGCCTGATCAAGTAATCATGCACCATAATACCATGGGATGTTACAAAATTTGCATGCATATTTGATCCAAACATATCTAAATTTACTGGGATGTGTTATGTTCTACCAGATCCAAGCACACAAATAATTAGGTAATTTACCTAAATATTTATCACACAACTAATTTGATCTAATAAAAACAGAATTTCACTACTGGTGAAACATAGTGGCATGAAAAATTTTCACCTCAATGGTCAGTTTTGCATTTCAGTCCAAATTGTTAAACTAAATCATAAAAAAAGTGTTAATTGCTTTCAAGTGCACATAAATTGCTCGTTAGTACCTCTTGTATAAGAATATGAATAGGTACAAGTGCGCTCCCAACATGATCCCTCAACCATGATAATTTTACTAGAATCCACTTTCCAAATAACAGAAGTTTGGAGTGTCAATTTTTTTCAAACATTCTGGCAGGAGTTTAGGAAAGGGTGGTTGTTCAATCTACAGCCACATGCCACCCTCTAGCCATGGCAATTGAGACCCAGAGCAGAGACAACTTTTACTACCAACCAGAGAGTTAGAAATACATTTGAATTTTGCAGGTCTACAAGTTTCAAAATAATTTCTTCTAGCACTGTTGCTTCATTGGCAGCTCATTTCTAAATCAGAACATCAAGATTGAATAGTATCAACAACTTGAGATATACAAATTAATGGGAACATGAATTTAAATTTTATAAGGCATTCCAAGATTCATAATACAAATCTACATAGCCAAATACCGATATGTACAAATTCATCATATTCCAGGGATGCAATAACAGAATGGTCCAGTGACTTGATAAAGCATCTTCTGCACAAGCTCTCATGCGTCACAATTTTGCTGAAAGGTAACATGCAAAATGAATCTAGAAACTAATCGAGATGTTTTATTTCTTAAACAGCAAGTGAACATGTCAAGCTACCGTTGTAACTTTTTACAATTCAGTCCACAAAATTTATTTTCACACAAGTAATTTAATCAACACTTTCCCACATTAACAGGTACTCATGTTTGACCAAAATAATTTCCAATTATCTAGCTTCTTAACCTTTTCAGTTTGGCAAGCAGATTGTTTATGAAGGCCAGGCTGCCAGTGTGTTTGCCTCTCAAATTTTATGCATCTGTTCAGAGGGACATATGCCAGACAACTACTAAAGCACATCGGAAATTCCCAACGCAAAATGGATGCGAGGGATTTTTATCAATTACTGACCACCTTCAGTTTCTGGAAACTGCTTTCATTAACATTTTAACTAGCTATTAAATAAAACAGCTGTGAATACAGTTTTGAAATTCCATTTAAATATAATCATTCCAGATCTTTGCTCGGAAGAGAAAGAAATCAAAAATCTTGACTCAGGACACCCTTATAGTTTGGTTACACCTAGTGCATCTTTTATATGTGAAGGCATTTTGTGTGTTCCCCATGACAATAAAGTTTTCTACAGGTTGTTTAATATTTGAGAAACAGAAAGATTTAAATTCAAGCCTACTTTTCACATTTAAAGTTGGGATTCTACACCTGTTTAGTTTTATAACAGTAACTTTATTTCAAGACAAGTAAAAGCGATGATGTTTTAATTGAATGACATTAAAGCATTCTGTTCCCATTTTTCCAAGATATGACCAGCATTCGGCAAATCCTTCAACTGTAATATTACATTACTATACAAGTAATCAGAGGAAGCTTTCCAGATCTTTCCAGTGCAGGAGAATTGCATGGACTCTCATCATCTTTTTTAAAAACAATCACATTCATGGAACGTGGCACAATGTCAAAAGGGAAGTCCAGAGCCCGTAAATTTATTAAAATTGAAGCAAAAGAATTCTGATATTACAATTATGAGCATAAAGAACAAAATACTAAGGTTAACAATTTATCTATCTTCATGTGTGGATGCTTTAGGAAATGAAAACCATCCAAACTTTTTCAACATGCAAATAAGGTTAGCATATTTAACAATTTATTAATTCAGAAATTTTGGTCCAGACTATCTACATGAAACATTTTCATACCAAAAGACATTATCTGAATATCTACTTTACATCAGAAAGTACAAAGGAAGTATCACTTTCTTCAACACCACTTCTTTATGTAATAAAGCAACACACACTGAAAGTGATCAGTTTTCTCATTTATTTTGTACAAAAGTTTTGCAGTTAAAGGTAATGTAACAATTTTCTACCATAAACTTACAGTAAATCTATCAGGCCACTGCGTGCTTTTTTTTAATTTTGGGAGAAAAATAATGAACTTTAGCATTGATTAAATGCTATTAAGCAAGGGATTTCTCTTAAAAAAGTTAAAACTGGATTGTAATAGTGTCTTTGAATATTGCTTTCATCATTAACAATGAAAAAAGTTGAAATCTAAATGGAGTTTAAAAAAAAGTTACTTGCTACAACATAACAAGGTCACACAATCAGCCCATTATACTTAACTTGCATACTTATTAGCAGCAATATTTTCCTCATTAATCCATGTGCAACTACATACAACAAAGTCTACGCCAAGTGCAGATTTGTTCCTCACAGCTTTCAACTGAACAGAGGGCAAATATTTTTGATTAGACATTAACATTCATAGATGACAATAAGTCATCAGCAAACCGCACCCCTCCCCCTGAAACATCCCTCTACAAAAATCTGTGCTTCTGGGTTCAAAATTCAGTTGATATAGTCCCACATGCATGAAAGCAATAGATGTACGAGGGTCATAATAAGTTCCAATATGTAATTTAACTTAAAAAAATAAAAATAAAAAAGGAACAGTTCTAAACACCTTTCTGCTACTGTAAACACAATAATATGGGCAGTGCTTCAGCCAACGAGTTATCTCCTATATCTTCCTCGTTCTTTGTCTCTCTCTCTCTCCCTCATTCTTTCCCTTTCTCGTTCACGTTCTCTGCCTCGATCACGTTCCCTGTCTCGTCGGCTATCTCGAGGCCGTTCACGCTCTCTCTCTCTTTCCCGTGGTCTACTTCGGCGATTGGTGACCACTGCCTGAGTGCGACGAAGGAAGTCATCTACTCTCATGTCATAGTCATGCTATTGGAATGAATGAGAATGGTAACTAAAAATGAAATTATTTATCTTATAAAGAGTAACAGCTAGAACACATTTGATCAGAAGCTCTTCTAGTTGAGACTTAAGATTGCATTCAAATATATACTGCTGTTAGGACTACATTTATACTGCAACAAATGTCAATCTTGTATCTCTAGTTAGTTATGAAGGCGACAGTGCACTTGATAGTTACCACCCTAAAGATACTAGGTCAATTATAGGTCTACAGAAATCACGTACCAGACACTGTTTACTAAATGTTAGATTATAACGTCACTTTGTAAAATCCCCAACAATTTAATATCCCATCATGAAAGTGGGTAATGACTGGAGCCACAACAATAAACAGAGGTTCTTCAATTGCAAATTTAAAAAAGATTAACCACCATAAACGTGTTGTCAAGTGTAAATGTGTTTTTTTTTCTTGACTATACCTTATTTGTTTATATTGCTTTGAGTAATAGTGTTTAAAACAAAGAGTGCTCACTGACTTTCCCTAATTTTCCCACCAATCTAAGATTTTATTTTAAAAGGGAGAAGTAAACGTCTAGATTTCCAAAATTAATAATGACTGAGCTTGATGAATCCAGCTTTCGCTTCCACTTCTGTATTTGTTCTGAACCGTACCCATGGTTCTTTAAACAGCACTAAGGATTCTAGCAACAGAGCTGGTAGCAGAAACTGCAGTAATTGGAATCTTTTGTCATTACCATGGGTAGTGTCAGAAACCAGATTGGTACTTCAATGCCAGGCAGTAACAAGGCAGTGCAAAATCAAAGGGCAGTCCTTTCTTCTGTGCATGGCTTAACATATGAGACTTCAATCCTTGTCATAGAACCATATAAATACTGCAATATAAAGAAATTCTCTGAGATGCTAGCCTATTCATGATGCAAAGGCTGGTGAAAAGGCTGAATAAAAATAATCCACCCTATGACATTTAAGAATAAGGTTCTTAATCTCAATTGTCATAATTCCCCCAATGTTGACAAAATCTGTCAGTGAGCTATATTGCAGACTTATATTTAATTTAAGAGGAACTGCTTAACTTAATCACTGCAACATTTGAATATGGTTGGGATTTGTTACTGCAATGAAAATCAGCGGTCAGTAAGAAGGTTGCAGTAAATTTGCATAAAGTACATACCACTCGCTTGTCTCTGTATCTGGCTTCATGTGGGACTGGATGATGTCCAGAATATGGTGGATGTGCCTGAGGTGGTGGAGGGTGATGTTGGTAATAAGGATGATGTGGAGCCTGCTCCATACCAGGATAAGGTGGCTGTAAATTAGAAAGACAAAACGTTAACACAGCATCCATGTCTTCATTTGCAGCATTTTTGAACTTTAAAAACATTTATTTCACCCAATATTGAATAAATGCCAGCATCTTATTCCCAAAGGGCTCACAAATCACAAGAAGCTGTTTAGCAAGAAAGTGTGCAAAGGGCATTGGACACCATTAGACTCCAGGCCAACATCGCTATACTCGGCTCAAATGCAATCAAACTTGTTTCCCCCAGTAGGAAGGAGACAAGAGAGGATAACTTCATCGCCAGACTGTACAGGTACTGCTGTGAATGTTGGATAAGTTACCACCCAGTCTGGTTTACAAATGACTTGCAAGTATTTCAAAAAAAGAACCGGTGCATGGGGCCAGACTGGGTTACAAAGCGAAAAGGAAGAATTTTCTTTTTGATAATTTTGCTGGGGGCAAAATCACAGGCAGGTGAATTTCTTACACACCCACCAAGGATAACCCTTTTGAGGGGTGGACGACAAACAACAGACTATGTAAAGTGGGAGTAAAGTCAGCTACTTCAACTAACAATCAGACTTTTTCCAGATTTTAATAACCGAGAAACACTGATGGGCAAAAGTCCTCTACTAAGTAGAGCATATCTTGGCTACTCACCATTCCCTGCCAAGGTGGTGGTGGACCAATGCTGTGATGAAATTCCCTCATATAATCATTGTACGACTGTGAAAGATATATTTGTAAATTGAAATCAGACATTGAAATGTATTTACCAATATATTAATACAAATGTTATAATAATTCCAAGGTTTGAAATTTTACAGAAAATTACTTACTCCATTTAGAAACACATCACGTCTAACGCCGGAAAATCGTCTGTAGGGATACAAAGTTCTGAAATTATGAATAAATTTATGTGAGAGAAATAAAAACTCGAATGAGTGACATGTTTAATTTAGGCAACCTACCTCTCTACTTCTTGGTACCGTGGATCCTTCATGTATCCTGCCCAAAGATGAACATATTAACAAGAAAAGTTTTGTATAATGATCATTTACACAGGAAACCATTTCATAAATAAAGCTAACAGGGGCATTTAGACAATTCGTGGTTTTAATCAGCAGTACGAAAACGCCTACACTTTGCCAACCTGCCAACCTGCAACTTAAAATGCATTTAAAAATATTTTTCAACCTACACTAGCCTTCAGGATTCCAAGTATGCCTAAGAAATCAATTTAGAAACATCTATAGATCATCAAAACTCGAATAGGGCACATCATTCCTGTTGTCAGCTTTTGATCATGTTTTGTCAACAATATCCCATTCAAGTTTGCTAAGTCAAATCTTATGATATAGCTGCTATTAGGAAACTATGGAATGAGTTTGAAGTTTCTTCCAAATCCATCACCATTCTTATATCTAAAAAAAATCATCAACTGCCCATGGACAATGCTACAGGCAATTTATTGTGCTTTTTCCTCACTTTGAGCATTTTGTTTTAAGCAGGAAGCGCTGTCACCCTTTATGGACATTGATTTGGAAGAGTTACTGAGTTCAACAGCTCAGAGCTGAATTGGTCCCATAGGAGGTAGTTAATAACCCAATATTTCGCAATTATGACATTTCATTAAAGCTTTCTGCAGTATGCTCCCTCCCTCAGTGAAAATGCCTTCAAGACATGGCACCAGGAGGTCACGTGCCAACCATTTCTAACTTTACCTAGGCTAAAAATTAAAGAAGCACAAGAATATTGAAACTATAAATTTAAACCAGCTTTGCAGTAAATATAAGTGTGCAATGCTATTGAGTTGTTTGTCCTGAACCGCTTAATCTTTCATTAAGGAGTTTTGTTTTAGTATGGGGACCAAACAACTCAGGCAGCTCACATGAAATAAGATACTAAAATGCCCTCTTTACTCAACTTTACTCAACAACATAATCAACAAATTACCTCCAGGGCAGCACCTTTTACACTAACTGACAAAACTGTTGAACAAAGCTTGAACTTTAACTGGGACAAAGTAACTAATTCAAGGTAGCGATAAAAGGCCATTCAAACCATTTAACACATGCAAGCCCATTCCAGCTTTCAATATAAAAAGTCAAGTCTAGACCTTCAGACTGTGTATAATTTAAGCTATAATAACCCCATCTACCAAAAAGGAAACTCATTTCACACACAGTAAAGCTTTATCATTATTTTAAAAACATATTACCCAAATATTATTAGAAAATCGAGATTCAATAAGAAAACATTCCTTTTGTAATTATTTCTAGAGAAACTGTTAATCCTAACCTGTGTACACCATTAAAATTACTGCCATTGCAATAGGTCTGAAAATATATACCATAATGGTGAAAATAAATTGAAAAGCAAACCGGAATAGCATTTACAATGTGCAGTGCCTAACTGATGACCTAACTGCACAATACTGAAATCTCAACCCACTTTATTGAATAGGCTATTTTCACATTTTTATCCATATTTCCAGTCACTTGCTTAACAGGTTAATCTTCAGCTTCTAGATCTGAATTCCAAATATTTTTCTAGAAGTATATTCTATACTGTCAAACAAGGATTGGTTTCTGAAATAGCTTACTCTTTTACGAATTGGCATTAGTTTTTAACTAATTTTTACATTCTGTTCATAAACAAAGCCTAAACAGTAATTTTAGGAAGTCACTGCATAGTTGGTGAGACACCATTAATTTCTGTAAAATTACAAAAAATCAATTATGCAAATGGATGCCGTAGTTCTCGCTTAAAAATACAAAAATATGCTTATGGCCATTTAATCTGAAGCAATACCATTGTTTAAAAAAATAAGGAAACGTGTCCAATGAGTAAATTGCATGCAGCATTTCCCAAGTTGCTGAGTACTTTGCCACCTTGTGGCAAGAGCCTGCAACTACATAAAATTTGAAATAACATTTTAACGATTGATAACGATAAATGCCAATAAACAAGCATGACCAAAAACCATGACAATGGGAAGGCAGGCTTGTGCATAGCAAGTGTCTCGTGCAACATAGAAATAAGCTCTTTATACACCAATTTACTTGATTGTTCATGAGCCTCTGCACTATTGTACGCAGTTACACCGATTCAATCAATGTTTGGTTTAAAAATTGTAATCATACATTAAACCCTAAATTCTGCCACCAATTATTGTCAAGCTAGCAAAACTCAAGAATGGGATAAAATTGAATGCACTTCAGTTTGCCTGATAGCTCATTTTGTTTACAGAACTTTACTAAAAATGTAAATTATGGGAAGGTTCTTTCAATCTATGTACTGAGAGAGACAAATATCACTATCTTGAATTGCTTTACAGAAAGAAATGTTTTTTATTCATTTGGAGCAGAACAAGTTGGCATTAGATTTGACTGAAGCCCTCTAGTGCAGAACTTCACATGACAATAGCACATTTCTGGAACTTGAGCAGGTTAGCACATCTCCGACACTCTACCCCTTAAAGTGAATGGGTGGGAGGTTTTATGGGGCACACTGACACCCTAATTCCCAAAATACATAACATTGTGCAAAGTTCTGCAAAAGGAGCATTAGCATATAAAATCTACAACAAAGACAGGTAAACAAAATAGCTTCAGTTACTGCATTAATTTCTTCTCATCTTATGCTAATCTCACACCACACAACATCCTCAATAAGACTTCCAAAAATACTTAGCAGGTCTGACAGCACCTGCGGAGAGGAATACAGTTAACGTTCCGAGTCCGTATGACTCTTCAACAGAACAGACTCTTCAACAGAAACACAGATCCCGCAGATGCTGTCAGACTTGCTGAGTTTTTCCAGGTATTTTTGTTTTGGATTTCCAGCATCCGCAGTTTTTTTGCTTTTATTCCAAAAATACTTGGTTGCCATGCTTTAGGATCCATGTTTAACATCATTGAACAGCATTTAACCCACTGCTTATACAAGTAACTAACAGGCATTTTTGAAAGCGATGCATTCCTGAATTATATATCAAGTTTCCAATGTGGTATTAGCACAGTAAAATCCAAAAAGCATATACTAAATTTTTTGTAAATAAAATCATAGACAGGAATCAAAGCTTTATTTTTATGAGTGATAAACGGCTAATACTTCAGGAAGGATGTGTCAAAAACTTGAGTTATTCTCCATGGAGCAGAGAGAGGGCTAAAGGGAGATTTGTTTTTGAAAAAATAAATTTTGGCAAATGGAATTTAATCATGAGAAATGTGAGGTGATGCATTTTGGGAGGACTAACTTGGTAAGGGAATACACAATGAATGGTAGGACCCTAGGACGGACAGAGGGTGAGAGGGGCCTTGGTGTGCATGTCTATAGATCCCTAAAGGCGGCAGCAGCACAGGTTGATAAGGTGGTTAAGAGGGTATATGGGATACTTGCCGTTATTAGCCAAGGCACAGAATATAAGAGCAGGAAGGTTATGTTGGAGCTGTATAAAACGCTAGTTAGGCCACAGCTGGGAGTGCTGTGTGCAGTTCTAGTCACCACACTATAGGAAGGATGCAATTGCACTGGAGAGGGTGCAGAGGAGATACACCAGGATGATGTCTGGGCTGGAGTGTTTCAGCTATGAAGAGAGACTGGATAGGCTAGAGTTGTTTTCCTTAGAGCAGAGAAGACTGAGGGGGGACCTGATAGAGGTATATAAAATTATGAGGGGCATAGATAGGGTAGATAGGAAGAATCTTTCTCCCTTAGCAGAGGTGTCAATAATCAGGGGGCATCAATTTAAGGTAAGGGGCAGGAGGTTTAGCGGGGGTTTGAGGAAAAATCTTTTCACCAAGTAGGTGGTTGGAATCTGGAATACTGCCTAAGGGGGTGGTAGAGGCAGGAACCATCAACATTTAAGTAGTATTTAGATCAGCACTTGAAACGCCATAGCATACAGGGCTATGGGCCTAGTGCTGGAAAACGGGATTAGAATAGATAAATGCTTGATGGCCGGCATGGACACAAAGGGCCGAAGGGCCTGTTTCTGTGCTGTATAACTCAACTTAAAATCTGGAAGGGTTTCATGCTGAACAGTTTGGAGACTTCATGGCAAATCCAATGACAACAGGGTTGGTAACCAGAAGACACAGATTTAATGACTGGCGCAAGTTAAATGAAACATGCAGAATTTTTTAAAAACTCAAATTATTGCAATCCAGAATGCACTGCCTGAAAGGATGAGAGTAAATCAAATGGTAGCTTTCTCAAAGAAATTGAACAAATAACTGCAAAGAAAATAATCCGCTGCACTACAAGGAAAGAGCTGGGAAATGCATCTAATAGTTTTTGAGCTGGCATAGGCATGATAGGCTGAATGGCCTTCTTCTGTGCTGTATCATTCTAAGATTCAATAAAAGATTTCTAATCTTTTCTCATCCAGATTAAAGCTCTGGGTTGAAAGGAATGAATATAACTACACATTCTTCTGATTGCTATGTTAAGTCTAACTAAAAATCATTATGTGTGTACTAGCCCTTAATCTGCACTTTCCCAATTCCAGCCCCATTTTTAATCGATCCACCATTGGTGGCCATGCCTGAAGCTGCCTATGACTTAAGTTCCAGAATTCCCTCCATAAACATCCCACTTCCCTCTCCTCCTTCAAGTTGCTCTTATAAATGTACCGTAACCAAGCTTTTGGTCGTTTGTCCTAAAATCTTGTGGGTCAGTAACAAACTTAGTATTCCCATGAAACCCCTTTGGATGATAAACTGCAGTAAAAGCACAATATACACACCAGGTATCATCAGTCTAGTGATTTTGACAATGGACCTGCTATCCAGTGGTAGTAAACATCCCGCCACAGCAAGTTGCAAAACCCCAACTGGTTCACTAAGTCACCGGAGGGACAGCATGACTGCAATGCCATTCAACGTACTTGATTTCTTATGCCCTCTGGACAGTGCTGTTCATTTATTTTTTAATAGTTAACAGTAATATATTATTCAAATCAACTATAATAGCCAGGCTTAGGAATTCAACTGGCAACATCTAGACTACTGAAAAGGATTTAACTTTATCTAAGTTACCTGTTATCTGTTGTCAACAGCTTCAGGTATTTATTTCTCTTTTCATTACTCACCTTTATATTGGCTAAATATGCTCAACACCTTTTAGTTTTCAACGTTGTGGAAAATGTATCTTAAATTATAATTAGTCACAGCACTAACCATACATTGGAAATGGACACGAGAAACTTGTACAATGCGTGACATACCTGCACTTACCTGAAGTTTCTATGTTGCATGATTATTGATTAGGAAATATGTAGCATGATTTGAATGGAAAACTTGAGCAAGTGTACACAGACTCACAACTACAATTACAGCCCGAAATACTTGACCCTCTATGTATTCGGGTCTATCTGTAGATCATATAACTGCAGTTATGAGTGAGGGTAGACTTCATTCAAATGCCACATTTCTCACTCTAAAATTTCAATATGCTACAAGATAATGACCTGGTCTTTGTGAGAATTCTGGTGGGTAGTCAATCCTTGGTCTCTTTCTGGTGTTATATGAGTCAAAATCTTCTGCTCGACGCCTACGTAAATTAGGTAAACAGAATCATTATAAAACAACAACTTGATGAATACAATTGAAAAAGCTGACAAATGTAAAATTTTAAGATAGCAATCAAGAAATGCAAACATATAATGGGATTTATTTTTCCTGTGTTTCATTAATCAATATTACTGTACCAATGAAACAGTTCATCAATTTGATCAGCTGGATTGTTGTCTGTATATATCTTTGTACTTATATGTCTTGTTAACAGTGTATTAAACCCACGGTTAAAAAAAACTCAAAACTTCTTCATTTTGAAATAGTGCAGGATAGTTACAGTTAAAGCTAAATCTTATGATTTTTAAAAAATTACAGAAAATTACAACCGAACAACTGAGCACACAGAAGTGACCAGCTGCATTTCATGATGGCAGTTTTATGTATATCATGGCAACAGAAAGCTTACTTAAAAAAAGAACAATTCTTCATAAAGTTGCAATGCAAAATACAAGTTACCACATGAACATGAAGAAGGAATGTATGTTTTGTTCATTCTTAATGATTCTGGCTGATTAATAAACATTTCAAATATTTTATACTTCTAGTTTAAAATACAGCTGTCCAAATATAATTTTATCCCCACAAAGAGGAAGACGCCATTGAGACCTGGTTTCAAATTACAACACAACCTTTTTTTTAAAACTCAGAACCAAACTTAATTTTCCCTGTTCTCTTTCTGCTAAACAGGACATGTGCAGTCAGTTTTAAAATTCAAATTTTGTATTATAAAAATATGACAAATTAATAAATAATGGTGAAAAAACCATGAGAGTCAAATTTTATCATTCACACAATGGGATTCATTCAAGTGTGCACTTTAAAGTCACATTCAATTCCTACTGTCTCCATGGGGATAAAACATTAAAACACAAAAATTTTAAACAAAATGACTGGAAGCCTTAATAGCCTAAAGTCAACAGGAAGAGTGATGTCAATTATATTCATACTAAATGACTTATCTCCAGCTTTCTGTTGCATATGTTTTATATATTAAACAAAAAATAAAGCATAAAAAAAGCTTTCACGGTGAGAAAAATTCATTAATTCTACATTGATTCACACAATTGAATTGAGTTGCAAGATGTTAAGGTTCCAAAGGCCATCGACATTAAGGCTTCAAAATAATCAAGTACGACTGCCAAATTTGACGTTAAAAATATATGGGAATGCCTATTAATTATGTGAATGGATTAGAAGTTTGAGAACTGTGTGTGCATCAGTAATAAGGAGGGAGCTGATTAAACCAATTTTATGATAGGTTACCCAATTTTGATTAAGCAGAAATCAGAGTGAGATATTTTGGAAGATGAAAAATGATTCATATTCACAAATCAAGAGGATGCATCAACCCAGTAACTCAAGAGTGAAGAAGAAAAAGTGGATTTTTCTCACCCTATCATTCAAAACAAAACAAGGGCAACAACAGCAAGTTCATATAAAAATGCTGGTTAAAGGAGGAACATACCGCTTCTTGTAGTTGATTTTTGACCACGCAACGAAGGTTTTAATTTGACAGTAAAGTTCATAAAGCAGTCCCAACTAATGACTTATGATGTGAGCCACAAACATAAAAGGAGGGCCTGGCAGGCTGAGTAGAGGTGCTGTGGTAGCAATGCTATTGCAGTCCAGTGCAAAAAAAAGAATAAATTCCATTCACAAAGACCTTTAAAATAGCACAGTGAACCCCTTGGCTCATAACTTCAAAAGACATCTGGCCGCACAGTCCATAATAGCCACAAAGAGAGGGGCACTGCCAGGTTTCCTCCTACCTAATCGACAGTCCACTACATCAATGAAATGGGCCATTGTTGAATTATTTTCTACCTACCACAGGTGCGTTTCATAAAAGGAAACATTTGTCAAAGGCTGTATCCCAGCAAACTACATCAATCCATAGTCCTTTGACAGAGTGGAGGGTATTGAAAGACTTAAATCTGTCGTTTGATAGATGGCTACAGGCAAAAGCACTAAGCAGAGTGGTTACATCAGTTCTTTGAAATTCTCCGCTTTTTTCACCGTGTTAACACCCCTTTTCTCCCCCCAAGATTAGGAGGGAAACTGTATACTGTTCATAAGCAGTGCTCAGTGAGGTGGCTTCAAACTGTAAAAGTCCAGAGGCACTGTGGACATCTAGGAAGATCGCACACGGACTCAGCAACATCCACACTCTGGTTTGTTGCCAGGTCTCCAAGGGCCATCGATTTTCCCTTTTTAAAAAAAACCTAATCACGTGGATGCTTTCAGAAGCTCAGCAGCTTGATGGAAATGTATTCACTGTGACTAATACTTTTTTAAGGAATACTTTCAATAGGTGTATGCGTCACGGTGACCAGGGTGTAGCACCAAGTGAAAGAGTCCCATATTTAATGCTCTTCTTGACCAAGATAAAATAACTTAACCCAAAATGAGATGTCATCTTCTGTAAAATTAACAGATACTGATCCTTTTAAAGTCCCAGAGCACATTATTATCCACAGGAATACACCTGAAAGAAAAGGCTTTCACAAGATTATAAATGCAAGTTTACCATTAAAAATATAATTTACACTCCACCTACCACACCAAGATTTCATTAGTTCTACACAATACCTCAAACTCCCTCTACCCCAGTATATGTACAGGATGTACCACTCTGTACTCATATATTGGAAACAATAATATGATCACCCCATTTCTTTATTACAGTTCATTCTGGACATTTATGCTTTAACCATGTATGGCTCCACTCTTTCACTCTTGAAGACGAAAAGCCACTGCGAAAGCACCCACAGCTGTCAAGGGTAGACTGTGCAATCCTCACTGAAGCCACAGACTAGTCCATGCAGCTTGGCATGAGGATTTTAAAGTGATCTTCGGTATCGCTGGTACAATGAATGGTGACTCTTAGTGCTCCATCATGTTATTCCAATACAAGTGCCTACTATCAGTCCAAAGAACGTTTCTAACCTTCCCACTTCCCGGACAGGATCACGCCGAGAAGGCCGGCCTCTTGATCGTGGCTGAGAATGCACTCTTCTCTTGTGCCGCATTTTATGAATGAACTGATACAAGTCAATGCTTTCATCAGGTGGAAACAGAAGACAAAGCTGTGTGCCACATTCAGGTTCAATTTCCTAAGGAAAAAAAAGACCCAATGGCACAGTTTTAAAAAAAAGACAAGCAGTTTGAAGTCTGCAATAAGTCTGAAAAGTTATATTTGTATACCTGGCCATCCCGTCCAATTTTAACTGGTTTATTTTCATTCCACAGGTTTACAAGATGTCCCGTTTTTGTGAATGGCAATTCACGTCTGGAAAAGAATATTTTTTTCAGTAAGCATAATGGTCTAATATTCTACCCCATGCAAGCTGTTAATTTACAGATCACATTCATGCAGCTTAATTCTTAATTGCATTTATTCTTGACAGCACCTTCGAAAACCACAACCGGTGCCATCTAGAAGGACAAGGACAGCAGATAGGTGGGAACGCCATTACTTGCAAGTTCCCCTCCAAGCCAGTCACCACCCTGTCTCGGAAATATATCATCGTTCCTTCACTGTTGCTAGGTCAAAACCCTGACATTCTCTCCCTAACTGCACGGTGGGTGTACCTATACCACATGGTCTGCAGCGGTTCAAGAAGGCTGCTCACCACCACTTTCTCAACGGCAATTAGGATGGCCAAGCCAGCGACACACACATCCCATGAATGAATGAATGAATTTTTAAAAAAAATTCATCCTTCTTAGGTCTCAGTTGTTAAGGCAGATAGGTAACTAACTTGTTCTGTGCCAATTCACACCTTCACTCTGGCACAGGGACACAAGGAGGAATGTAGGTTATTTAGTGTGAATAGGAATATCAAACATGATTGAACCAATGCTCAAGAGGCAAACTACTCAGGTGTGTGTTTAAATAGGAATATCAAACATGATTGAACCTATGCTCAAGAGGCAAACTACTCAGGTGTGTGTTTAAGATCCTATATCTCTATTCAAAGATCAGGAAGTTCTTCCAGCATTCTGGTCAATGTAAGGAGAAAGGACAGTAACATATATAAGCCATAAATAGTGCTGAAACAACTAAAGATTATCCCATTGTTACCTCTGGACATGACTATTCCAATGTTCTTCTGGTTGGTCTTTGATCTTCCACCCTGTATAATCTCTGCTCTACGACTGGCGTAAAACCATGATCCATGTTGGTGCTTTCCAGCTGCCTTGGTCCCAAGTTCTGGAATTACCTCCCTAAACCTCCCTCTCTTCTTTTAAGATGCCCTTTAAAACCTACCTCTTTGACCAAGTTTTTGATCATGTGTTCTGTCAAAGTGGTTCAATGTCAAAACTGTTTATTAGTAATTCTCTGGCTAAGGGCCTTGAGATGTTATGCTATGTTAAAGTATTTTATAAATGCAAGCTGCTGTTGATTAAGAGGGTTTAGGGGTATAAGCACATTTGACAATTAACACAAGCAACAACTGCAAAATATCAATTAACAAAGTCAACAGGATGCTGAACCATAAAGGCAAAAGAGCAGAAAAGTGGACATAATGCTGTAATGGTATTTTGCACTAGTCAAACCATATCTTAAGCTCTGTCCACTTCTGGTCATCAAGGCAAAAAAAAAGACATGCAAGCTCTTGAGGAAATGCAGGAAAGAGCTATAATGTTGGTCCCAAGTCTCTCATGTATCTTCTTCCCTTCATCCTACCACTGGCAGCTATGCCTTCAACCATCCACATCCACACTTGGGGAGTCCCTTCTAAACACCTAACTTTCCTCCTCAAAATTCACCTATTTGATCAAGGTCCTGGTCACTTGTGGGAGTTTTTTTTAAAAAAAGAGGTTACATCTTTGAAGTATAATGACACTTTTCCTATATTAAAAGGCACCACATAAATACAAAGTTGTCGCTGTCAGAGGCCTGACTTGTGTGGAAACCCAGGAGAAACTTAAGACTTTTCAGTCACATAATGAGACTAGGAACACAAGAAATAAGAGTAGACCACATGGCCTGTCAAGCCTATTCCATCATTCAATACGATCATGACTGATCTTGGGCTTCAACTCCACTTTCCTGCCCACTCCCCATGCCCCTCAATTCCCTGAGACCAAATATCTGCCTATTCCAATCTTTTAGCTGACTTTTTAGAGAGCTTTAAGATAGTGAGATAATAAAAGGCATTGAAAAGATAAATTTGAAATATTACTTCAAATTAAACTGAACTTAGGGCCTGGGGTCACCTGAAACTAGTCAAAGGCACCATGAAGACCGATGTCAGGAAGTTCTTCATAGAAACATGATCAACCAGGATAGGACTGGAGATATATAAAAAAAAATCCTGGAAGAAACTAGTTGTTGCTATAGTGGGAACGTGGGGTGAGACTGCAGGGCTTTTGTGGATGGATAAATGAAGATGAACCGAAAACTCTTCTTCACCCATAATGGTCACAATCCTATGAACATGACTTCCCTTAAATATTCCTTTCCTCCCCACAAAGCTTGTACTCAACGCCACCCAAGCAGTCAGTTCATATAATAGAAATTGCTGAACTATGCATCTCAAACATCTGCCTTTAATGTTTCAGAATTTGTTATAGCTTTTAACTGAGAGTACCTGCAAATCCAGTCAATTTTGAATACGCCACCTAACATTTTTGCATTCATTCCTGCAGGCAGTACCCAGTGAATTGGAGATCCTCCATGGTGCGACTCTGATGAAAGTCTGGCAAACCCTGAAAACAAGTGAAAAATGGTAAAGTAAGTTACATAAAATTAATGGACTCTGTTCACCTATACATTATGCGCATACTCGTACCATGTAAACAGTTACTGCATTTCCAGGTATGAATTTCTGATTCATTATATATCAAGGGTCAAGCCATTAGGGAGTGATTTGGCCTATTAAAAACATGGCCACATCCATATCCTCAAATAACATTTACTCAACTACAGCTATACATTGTAACTGAAAGTATAAATACTAAGCGGTTTGTATTGAATGAAATTAGATTTTTTGGGGAGGGAGAAATTAAGTGGTGAAAAAAATACAGGCTGGTGAGAAATTAATATTCTCTGATATCCATCTAATAAATATTTGATTTTACTACCAACACCCTGATCCTATTCCCAGACAGCACAAACAGAAAAAGTTTATATGACTTCTAACTTGACAGTTGTGTTTAGAATGGCAATCTATGGAACAACGGCATCGAGTGGAGGAGATCTTGATGGTTCTGCATCACATCTGCTAGGCCAGGGGAAGGAAACTATCAAAAGGACAATGTGTTTTTCATTTTTTTAAAAATAAATAACATACAACTCACATGGATCATGGTTTTACTCCCCAGAGGGTGGTAACTTGTATACTGTCTGCATTTCTTTAAAAACACTCTAGAGTAAGATTCCTTAATCTCTTCCCTGCTTTAATTATTGATAAAACAAAGCAAAATACAGTTTGGAATACAGCAAAGGGGGGAGATAGCAAAGAACACAACCCATTTGAGTCCAGTTCCCCATTGGTAGCACAGATTTCTCATCAACCTGATACGTGCAATATACTAGTTCAACTTTCAGTCATAGTCAATCAGTTTCATCATCCATTCCGATCTACTGTCATGTCTCCTAAAGACTCAAAACAATTGGAAATACGCAAGAGTATGGAGAGTACCTTCCACTCAACTTCCTACTAGGGTTCAAATTTTAGTCAGGATTATATTGAATCTCGACTGAAACTAAAAAATATAATAAATGTATAAATAAAAAACTCAAATTTATTTAACAACATTGAAAATGGGTTGGTTTCCAACAATACTTACTCAGCTATAACATGCCCAGTTTGAGTTCTGCCAGGGCCATTGTGCTCCTGACCTCATTACAGCCTTTGTCCAAACATGGACAAAAGAGCTGAACTCTAGAGAGGAGGTGGAGGTGAGTGTGTCTGTCCCTGACATCAAGGGAACATTTGACCCAATGTGGCATCAAGGAGCCCTAGCAAAACTGGAGTCAATGGGAATCGGGCGGGGGGGTGGGGGGGGGGGGACGGACGGACTCTCCACTGGTTGGAGTCATACCCAGCACAAAGGACGATGGTTGTGGTTGTTGGAGGTTAATCATCTCAGTCCCAGGACATCACTACAGGAGTGATAGCCCAACCATCATCAGCTGCTTCATCAACGACCTTCCCTCCATCATAGGGTCAGGAGTGGGGATGTTCGCTGATGACTGCACAATGTTCAGCACCATTCGTGACTCCTTAGACATTGAAGCAGCCAGTGCCTATATTCAGCAAGGCCTGGGAAATATTCAGGCTTGGGCTGATAAGTGAGTGGAAAATAACATTCACACCACACAAGTGCCAGACAATGACCATCTCCAACAAGAAAGAATCGAACCAATCCCCTTGACATTCAATGGCATTACCATCGCTGTCCCCCACCACCTCCCCATTAACAACATCCTGGGGGGTTACCATTGACCAGAAACTGAACTGGAGCAGCCATATAAATACTGTGGCAACAAGAGGTTAGAGCCTGGGAAATCCGCAGCGAGTAACTCACCTCCTGACTCCCCAAAGCCTGACCACCATCTACATGGCACAAGTCAGGAGTGTGATGGAATGCTCTCCACTTGCCTGGATGAGTGCAGCTCCAACAATGCTCAAGAAGCTCAACACCTTCCAAGAAAAAACAGCCCGCTTGATTGGCACCCTATCCACCACCTTCAACACTCTCCCTCCACTATCAACAGTGGTAGCAGAGTACATCATTTACAAGATGCACTGCAGCAACTCACCAAGCCTCCTTCAACAGCACTTTCCAAAGCAGTGACCTCTACCATCTAGAAGGACACAAGCAGCAGATGCATGAGAACAAGATCCCCTCCAAGCCTCACACCATCATGATTTGAAACTATATCACCATTTCTTCCCTGTTGCTGGATCAAAATCCTGGAACTCCCTTCCAACAACACTGTGGGTGTACCTACACATCATGGACTCCAGTAATTCAAGAAGGCCGCTCACCACTACCTTCTCAAGGGCAATGAGGGTTAGGCAATAAATGCTGGCCTAGCCAGAGACACCCACATCACATGAAAGGATAAAAAAAACGTGGTAGTACTACTTCTTGGTCAAAGTATTCCTTTCTTTAATAGAAGGAACAAAAATTCTAAGATTCAGAACAGACCTAGTAGCTCAGAACTGGGTACCCATGAGACACTGTAGGCCATTAGCAGCAGCAGTATTTATTACATTCCACCACAATCTGCAAACTCATGGCCTGGCATATTCCTCACTCTACACTGCCATCAAGTCAGGGAGTCAACCCTGGTTCAATGGAGAGTGCAGAGCATGCTTGGAGCAGAACTAGGCATACCTAGAAATAAGGTACCAACTTGGTGAAGTTACAACACAAGACTACATGCATGCTAAACAGTGGAAGCAGCGCACTGTAATATGCTAAATGATTCCACAACCAACAGATCAGATCAAAGCTCTGCAGTTCTGCCACATCCAGTTGTGAATGGCGGCAGGCAATTAAACAAGTAACAGGACAAGGAAGCTCCAGGACATCCCTCATCTTGACTAATGGTGGAGTCCAGCACATGAATGCAAAAGGCAAGGCTGATGCTTTCGCAACCATCTTCACCCAGAACTGCTGAGTAGATGCTCAATGTTGGCCTTGTCTAGAGGACCCCATCATCACAGATCCTAGTCTTCAGGCAATTTAATTCACTCCACGTAATCAAGAAATAGTTAATCACACAGATGCAGGAAAAGCTATTGGCCCTGACAACAATCCGCTGTAGTGTTGAACCAGCTTTGCCTCTGGCCAAACCGCTCTAACACAACCACAACACATATCTAGCGGCCAAAATTAACAAAATGAACGGGTTTGACCAATACACAAAAGTCAGAACAAAATCCAACCAATTACACTCCCAACAGTCTACTCAAGTGATGAAAGGTGTCAACGACAGGTATCAAGGGGCACTTACTCACCAATAATCTGCTTATCAAAGCTTGCAACGGTTCACAAGAAACACTCAGTCTCAGACCTCATTACGGCCCTGGTCCAAGCATAGACAAACAAGGTGAATTCCAGAGGTGAGACGAGGGTGTGGCATCAAGGAACCCTAGCAAAATTAAAGTCAATAGGAATCAGAGGGGGAAACTCCACACTGGTTGGAGTCATGGTGAGCAGGAAGAAAGATGGTTGTGGTTGTTAGAGGTCAATAATCCCAGCTCGAGGACATTGTTGCAGGAGTTCAATGCCCAACCATCCATCAATAACCTTCCCTCCATCATAAGGTTAAGTGGGAATGTTCGGTGATGATTGCACTGTTTAGCTCTATGCACAACTTCTCAGGAATCAATTGGTGCCTACATGCAGCAATATCTGGACAACATTCAAATTCCAGACAATGATCACCCCAACAAGTGAGAGTCCAACTACCTTTGACATTCATCAACAATGACATCGTCAAGTCATCCACCATCAAGAGCTGGGGAGGGGGGGTCACCACTGACCAGAAACCTAACTAGGCCTGCCACATCAATACAATGCCTACAAAAGCAGCTCAGATGTTGGGTATTCTGCAGTGAGTAACTAACCTGACTTCCCAAAGACGTCTACAAGGTGCAAATCAAAAGTGTGATGTGTAGTTCTAACAACATTCAAGAAACCTGACACTCTCCAGGTCAAAGAAACTCACTTAATTGGTATCTCACCCACCAAAACAAGCATTCATGCCCTGAAGCCACCTTGCACTGTATTGTGTACCATCTAAAAGAAGCAGTGCAGCAACTTGGCAAGGCTTCATCAACAACACCTCCCAAACTTACAAACTCCTAGAAGAACAAGATCAAGAGGCACACGGGAACACCACCACCTGCAAGTTCCTCTCCAAGTCACACACCATCCTGACATTAAAATGTAATCATTGCTGGGTGAAAATTCTGGAAGTCTTTATCTAAGAGCACTGTGGCAATTGTGAGGAATATCTAGTTCATGGTTCATGTTAATATTTTAGAGGTTAATGTTTAGTTTCAGGAAGATTAAAGTTTAACTGTAGAAAATGGGATGAATGCAACTAAAGCAGCTTGGAGTCTGTTACATTTAAAAGGTTGGGACTATATTAACTTAAGGGGTTAACAGCTGGAAAGGTTAAGATCCTAAAGCAGCAGGTGGGCTTACTTAGCTGGGGATGTGGTGTCTACACTGCTTGCAAAGAAGTGCAGTCATGAGAGATGTTCTGTTTTGAGAATTAGAGTTAAATTCGTTTAAAGGCATTCAGTGAACCATGAAAGGCTACGTCATCATGGGAGATGGGCCAAGCTTAAGACGGCTCTCTGGTTTCAACTTGTACGTGGGTTTGCTGGGAGAGGGGATTGGTTGCAGTTTGGACCATATGTGGTTTGCAGCTCAATGAAGCCGCCCTGGGAGCCATTTGGTGCAATTAGGGCTCAGGAAAAGTCCTGGGGGACAGAGAAGATGGCAAAAGGTCATTCCATGCTGGAGAGGGCCGGGGCTCAGGAGAAACTCTGGGAGTCGTTTATAGCTTGGGGTGCTGGGAGACTGGAGTTTGGGGAAACCAGTACCAGCTTAGTGAAGTTATTGGTCTGCGAAAGAGTTGGAATTGTGCTGATAATTAGGGGCAGGAATGCAGCATTGTGAATCCTATGGAACGCAATCTTAGACGAAGAGACTGAACCATTAGGAGGAGGTGAGCAGTCGCAGAGGCAGAGTCCAAGTGGATTTTGAGGGAATTCAGAGGCTAGATCTTCTAAAGTGATGAATTGAAATCCCTCCTAAGGGAGAGTTATGCCGAGATTTTATGACTCACAGTGGTCACTGAAGTCTGGGTGGGTTGCTGAGAAATCTATGGGACGTGCCTATATCACACAAACTTTACCAGTTCAAGGGGAGCAATTGGGGTTGGGAAATAAATGTAGGTGTTGCCACATCCCATTACCAAATATTTTTTAAAGAAATGGCTATACCACAGGCAGTCCTGGAGCACAGATGAATGCCCCAGAGCCATCCGATTGCAGAAAATACATTATGCATAGTTTGATCACTGCAATTAACTCTGCAAAGCTTATCAGACCGTACTAACAACTAACATTAAGAAATCAGAGATTTCTGACTAGACAGTTTGCTTCTATTTTAAGCTTATTTTCAACCAAAAAGAAAATTACATCAGGATCTTGGGATTTGCAATAAATGCAGGCTCCCCTGCAGCGATGCCCAAATGCTGTGGATGAATCAAAAAACCACTTTCCCATGAAAAAAACTAATTAGAAAATATCTACAAAACCAACAAAATTACTCAATTTCTCCATACTATTTTCTCACCCTGAAACTTCCCACTTTCTCGAACAGAGAATACCAGTATAACGCTCCGAGCATCTCGGAATGCAGTGTTGAGCTTCTTCTCATTTACTGGCAGTGTTGACCATACACCCTAAAAAGAGAGGGGAAAAAGATACACCTTAAAGTTAATTATCCAACAGATCTGAACACTTTAACCTCAAGTTGGACCGAAAATGTTTGAAACAAAATGAACAGAACGTGGGAAATACTCAAGCAAGCTTGGCAGCATCTGTGGAGAGAGAAACAGGGTTAAAGTTTCAGGTCATGACCTTTCTTCAGAACGGTCACAACCTGAAATGTTGTTTTATTTCTCTCGCCACAGATACTTGCAGATTGCTGAGAACTTCCAGCAGTTTTCTGTTCTTATTTCAGCTTTCCATCACCTGCAGTATTTTGCTTTTAAATTTTTGAACCCAATGGATGTTTACACTTAATGCACATTTCCCAGTTGAGAGCAATCTAAATACCTGTGTGGGGATGATCTTTGGCAACTATTCCAACAATATAATGGGAAACAGACTGGCTTATTGTTCAAACCACATTGGGAGCAACGAATGCAGTAGACTAAGTTGGGGGAAATGCAAGTGAAATGCTGCTTCACTTGAAAGGAATGTTTGGGCCCTTGGACGGTGAGGAGAGAGGAAGTGAAGGGGCAGGTGTTGCATATTTTGCGTATGCATGGGGAGGTGCCGTCATCTTCCAAAAAACGAATCTCAACAATATATTTGAGGGTTATTCCATTACAGCTACACAGTTTAGTCATTCATGGAGTAAGAGTAGATAACCAGTAGATAACGTTTTTTTTATTGGAAGGCAGTTACTCAAACATCCAACTTACTCTTCACATTCCTAAGGTTTTAGTAGTCTTAAGTTTTATATTATGCTGAAGCACTTGATAAATACCCTATGAAATTGTTGATTTGATGGGAAGTACCTATACGGAGAAACTTAGGGTGGGATTTTCCGCACCCGCCCGCTGCCGGGATCATCTGGTCCTGTTGCAAGTCAATGGACTTCTGGCTGGGACACCGCTCACCCCCAGCAGGTCCCGCCCGCGACAGGGCCAGAAAATCCCAGTCTTAATGTTATGCACTTATTACATAGAAAATGCTACAAGGCAAATAATCCTGCACTCCTATCATTTTGTCCCACTATTCTAAAATTATGAGTCAAAAACCCTTACTTGGTTCCAAAATGTCCAAACTTTTCACAATTTTAAATGCTTTATCATATTACCTCTACCTTCTCCACATGTTGTTTGGCAACTAACCATTTTCCAACTGTATTTCATACATTCCCATCTAATTCGTTGTCTTGGACCCGATGTAGGAGTTTGTAATGATGAGACACTGTCAAATGTCTTCCTGAAACTGAGGAAGCTTTAGATCCTCCCTTATATTATGTCTCATAAGACTTTCAAAACACTACCAACACTAGAAGGCTAACATATTTATATAATATATAATTTAACAGCTTCTTCTTTGTTCGTTTTTTTGAAAAAGGAAGTCAGATTTGCTATTATCCAGCTGTTTGCTTATTCGCAAATAGAACTTATGGAAACAGGCAATATTAGTGAAACAATGAACATTTCAATTCAATACTAAAAGCCTGTAAAAAAACAATTCACAAACCCAAGCAAGACTTTTGAAATCTTAATTGCTTCTCAGAAGAACTTGATGTGAAGAACCTTCCAGGAAGAAATAAGCAATCTTGCCCCTCAACAGAAACAGAATTTACTTTTCCTAAGGAATACGCATGTTAGTTTAGGGAGCTTAATTCACCGCATGCTCTGAAGCAAGGGTCAGAACTGGCAGTCTAACATTTATGTCTAGGATTCAAATATGATCCAAAAACCTGCCACTTTTAATTCATTCTCAACAACACGTTTTGGTGAGCTGAGGGCAAATGCACTATTTATAAAATAATGTAAGGCAGTTAAGAAATGGAGTCTGACAAATCCAATTAATGAGTAATTCATGGGATTGCTAATAAGTATTGTTATTATATGTTAATTGCTAAAACTTTTCAATCAGAACATTGGCTTGTCAAAATGCTTAGCAGTAAAATGAACTCATCACTTGAGCAAACAAGTTGAATTCAAATGAAGAAATTACCTCTATTTTGAGTGATATTTAAGGTGGCTAAGGCAAGAACAAAAGAAACTGTGGACAAAAAGAAAAAAATTATGGCCCAATTCTTCCGATCTCAATAGCAGCAAATGCTGAGAGGGTTGCCGGTATTGTGGTCAGACAGTTATTCTTGGCTGATAGACAGTGCTTAATGCCTGACTCAGATCGGTGCCGATGCCAGTGATCTCGGATACAATCTGACACATTTAGAATTGGACCTGCTTAAAAGGCATCTTTCAATCCTGCAAATATGTCCCCACTTTAAAGGAACCTCTTTAGTATTTGCCTTTCAGGTCAAATTCATTAATGGCAATACTGTGTTATCATAACAGGAACAAAATCTTTTGTTGTTGACAACTCTTGGTAATGTGTCAGGGTCAGCTTTGTCTGGTGAGGTTCTGAGATTTCCCTGCAGCCCACATGGTGAACTCGGTGCAACAACTAAATCCAAATTATATAAATTGATTGCTCAGCTATAATACCAATGACAACCATCACAAGTCAGTTTGTAGACAGAACACTTCAGAAAACATCCTTTCGACCCACTTCTGCCTGTGAACTGGGTATTTAAAAATTAAAAGCAGGTATATACGTTGTCACAACATAAACTTAGAATCTAAGACCTCAAAAAATGTTAGATGATGTGTTGGACATCATACAGACCAAATGAACTGATAGCATTCACAAATTAGTGGCAAACACACTCTACATTAAAACACTAAGCTGCAGCAAGTACTGTGCAGAGTATAATTAGGTTCATTTCAGGGATATATGGATACACAAGACTATACCTTAGCCTTTGCCAGGGATACATTCTCATGGTTGTTGCTTTTTATGAGGAAAAATCGTGCATCTCGAAGAATGTACTTCAGTTTACTAGTTTGATCTGTAAAAATGCAAATATAAAATTACTTCACGTAATAGCAAATAGCACAACCGACAACTGTGTACAGCACATTATGCTTTATGTTCAGAGACATCAACTTTGTACTAGAGGTGTAAATGATGCTTGCACAAACATCCACCCATAAGAAAGCAGTTTCAGTGAAAGAACTGTTATGATCATTTAAAAAGAAAAATCAGAAGTGCAGTGCAACAGATCAGCGCATAGTCCGATTGCCACTGTAATTTGTGCAATAATTTGAACAAGACTTTTATATCAGCTGTAAAACTTCAAGTGAAACAAAATCAGACAGACTCAATGGAATTCCAAGACAGCAGGGCTGAACAATTCAGAACTGCAAATAACTGCCGGCACTGCAAATTATGGAGAAAATGCATGGATGGGGCTATGCACAACCACTCTTGCACAGGATCAACATCAGCAGAAGGAACAAATGGGTTGTAAGTTTCTATGAGATGATTCTAAACTTGACAAACTTGTTCAATAGATGATCGATTGGGGAGTGAAACTTTACACTGTTGCATCAGAAGGTTAAGGTCAGGAATACTGGTACAGCTTATAGATCATTTCCATGCGCTACATATGACCAAACGGTGCTTTCATAAGCTGTTCCTTTCACAACTCTCTCCAAGTCTTAAAATGGATTGACTTCTTTGGTCAAGTTATGCAATAATTGTTGTTTAATAATACACTACTTTCTATGAAACAATCAACAAAACATTTAATGATCAGGTCCAATTATTTAACATATTAAAGAAACACACCTTTGCAAACGTTCTACAGACAAATACCACATTTGAAAGCTTTTTAAAAGCATGATCAGATCTTCAATTTGAGTTGCCATATTTCTGATGGGCAATAACGCCTACCGTTATTTGTTGCTGGTTACATAGCCAGTATTACCGAAAAGTAAGGCAACTAAATGCCATGTTTAAGCATTCATCCTTGGAAATACAGCAAAAATGGCAACTTCAACTGAGAGGTTAATCACACATTGGAATCTGAACTTTTAAAAAGAAATGGGGCATGAAATTGAAGCCAAACTGCACAAAAGGGATTAATACATTACAGCAACAAACTTGTTAGCAGAAACAGGATTGAAGCCTTGATTTTGTTAGCATTAAAGCCTGCTTGCATAGTTCCACACCAATAGTATCCAATATATTAAGCTTCAATTCATACACACGCAGCCTCTTCGATTTCAGAACATGCACCATAATCCCTTCAAAGTATAACTTTTTACATCTGCTGGCATATACAATTGTTTCGTGTAAACATAACTGTATAAGTTATAGAATGGAAGGAAGCTCAAACTGCAATAAAACCAAGGTCATACAAAAAAAAATCATAGACAGAAAAATTAACCATTTTCAGGAAGGGTGCCAAATCATTCCTCTAAAACTTTTCTTGTTGCCAGGCCTCCCGATGCAGCCGAGAGTTCAAAAGCCACCTGGAAAGCTTGTTGCTATGCCAGCTGATTTCCACTGCTGGGAAGTAAAGCTCTATCCCACTTTGTCACGGCCCAAACATTCTAGTCTCCCGATCGTTGGTGACTGGATGTATGACCAGAGATGCGCATCGGGATCCTGCGGAAGTCCTGACCCAATGACCTACATGGGAATTGCCTGGAAAGTTTCAACTTCCAACGGGCAATTCCCCTGCTCCCTGGGGCCCTCAGTAAACATCTGACTATGAGTCAGAGTCGGCAACTATGGACGGTTCCAATTTACTGATCTAAATAGATATCCAGGAAATGTTAGACAGAAAAAAAACCTAGTCTAACTCTCGGATAACTCCAGAATTGACACCACAATCACTCACACTGACACCCACACGTGCCACTCTACCCACTTACATCACCCATCCTACCCTTCACTCATTCATCCACTCACCCATTCACTAACATTCAAATGGACCTTTAACCTTACCACACGGAGCTACTGCCATAAAAAACAGCACGTCTTCTCTTCTCCCATCACCCCTGCCCACCCCCACCCCAGGCTCAGCATGGCCTGGCAAGAAATACGGAGCAGCATCGAGTTAGAAAGTTCAAACAGAGCTGCAATCAGACGATGATTGCTGCTTCTCGGAAGATCTGGGCCAAAATTTCTGGCAAAATACCTCATTAAATTTCAACAAAAATCAACTTAGATTTCCAGAAAACTTTATGCAATTTCACTTCCCACATTGCACGGTCAAGCCTGAAGAACTTAAGCTATAGTAAATGTACAGGGATGGTAAACAATCTAACCCCCCATTTCTTGTAGCAATCATGTGCAGGGGAAAAAAAGGAAAAAATGAAATGCTATATGTAAGCCACATTTATGAAAAACTCAGGCTAATTTATGAAATTGTAATGCCACCCAATATAAAAGTTGGAGGCAAGACATTCACGCTGATGCAATCAATTCAACTTAAAAGTGTTTATATTTGCATAAAAGAAAACTAAACAAGCATCATGTTATTGAAAGGAACCAAAAACAAGTTTTTCAACTAGCTATAAATTCAACGGAAAACACTCAGGTACTGCATTATAGTGGCACTGTAATTTGGAGAGACAACTTAGAAAAGCTGTGAAATCTAAAGTCGTGGATGCAAGATGAGCAGGTAACCAGTTCAGGAAACAACCATCATCAGGAGGAGCCGTTAACAGTGGATATTTTGACAATCTCACCAAGCTATGTATCCTAATTAAGGTAATTCAATCATCAATAAAGCAAGACAAAATGTTTGTCAAAATCAATTACAATTCATTTTAATTCTGCTTCCCCCGGCCTCTTCCAAGAATTTATGCAAATAGCATTACTGATTAGAAAAGAGCACTTTTGACTAGAACAGTTGACTGTTAGCAGGAGAAACAGAACAGGATTTTAAACATAAAAAGGGTCATTACAAATTAAAGGATTTACTCCAAAACCTTTAGTCCATAATTCATAAAGTTGCATGCTACACAATTTCTCAATCCCCCATTTCAAAAGTCAAATTCATTAGCTTTTAGATAAGCAATGTTATTTGGAACCACAGGCTTAGGACATATTAACACTGCACAACTAATTCAAGAAGCAGTTTGCTGAAGGATCTAGGGTTTCCTCATGAGGGAGCAGAGTGGAGACAGAATCCACAGAAGAGCAAAAACCCCAAATTCAGACAGCAACCACCTCAAAAATCACCCTTGCAATATCTGTACTAGCAAGTTGTCACAAGAAGAGTGTGATATAAAAATAGAACTAAATTTGCTTGAAAAACACCCATTTTAGTCAATTAAAATCTTTTAAACCAAAAAAAAAAGCCTTTTGGATTTGCACTGAGAATTAGTAATGTCCTTACTGACGTTGCATATTGAATGATTTAGAAATGACAGAAAAAGCTTATGCAATTTAGCAATGTTCCAATTCACTATTAAACTTTATCTCCCAGCTTACAGTTAAGGTTTATAAATTATGGAACACTGCAACTTCAATAAATTATAAAGGCATACAATATTTTACAGCCAAGTACATCCAAGTCCATAGATGTCAAGCATAACACTTAACCTAGCAGCGACTTTTCAAGATGCTCAACAGCACATTGAGGGTGTGCTGCCTTATGCTAACCTCTAAGCTAGTCGTTTCCATACCTTTACGAACTGCACGTACAGATGATGACAGCTTCTCATGTTTCTTCTCTGATCCTGCATTACAGTACACAAAACCCATTAGGCCCTTGCTGTTTAAGCTCCACGCACAACAAGTTCCAAATGAAACACAAAACATACCTGCATATGAATCGGATGCTGAGCTTTCACTCCTATCAAACACAATTGGAGAAATGTCTCTAGATCGCTTTTTCTTCTCCTTTTTATCTGTCTCATCGTCTGAAGAAAAGTTAATTTGTAACAATTCTATTTAATGACAGTCTAAGAATCACTGAGACTGCAGTATGATGACGGGGGTTGAAAATTCCACTAAATTTGGTCTAGGCCTGTTGAAAATTACGAATCAGTAAAATTATGGAAACTGAACCATATTGTTACAGTGTCCAGTATCTGCTGCTAGGCACATATTCAGCACAGTAGCAGCTTTCAGGATTTGAAAATTAGTCCAATCCAAATAATTACAGAGCTGATTTGAAAAAATTATAAAACCCGAGCTAAGGTTAGCCAATTTATAAATCTTTGTTTTGACATGAAATTTTGTGTTTCAAATTGAACTGTTCAATTAACAAAACAAAAGCTGTTGCTATCATTATACTGCTCGCACTGGTGGAGTACCAACACCATATTAACAGTGATGCAACTGAGAAACCATACACTGATGTAGGATAGGGATGAAGGTACAGCTCCATGTACACGTACGGAAAGCTTTGGTTACTTGCCTCAAGTCTTTTAGATCAGTTTTAGGACAGTCAGCACTTATCAAATGGGAAAAATCAAATTGTGCCTCCAAGGCCAACTTAAAAACCCAATATCTGGGAAAGTGTAAAAACTGGTCCTTCACCTCTAGCATTAGGCTTAAATCTAGCCCAAAATGATGATTTGAAAGTCTCCTGGTCTGCAAAAAATAGCTTGAATAGACTTAAGGCAGTTTCATGGAGTCAATAACCACAACAAAAACTCTAATTTGATCCTAATCAGAGGGTCACAGAATGGCAAACAGAGGAAAAGTGGAAAAATCATTCAGCAAGTGCTCTGCTGAGGTTTTGGTTGAACGGTTGAAGCATATTTTTGGGGCGGAGCAGAGGGAGTCTTACTTTGCATCTGACCAACAGGAATAAAAAGCACAGTGACTTGTCACTGAGTGAAGGAGGGGAATCTTGAACAGTGAAGAAATTGATCATTCAAAGCTAGTCACACAGAAGTAGAGCAATACCTGAACCTAAGGTTCTAGAATCTTTAAAAGCACAGCGGATATCTTAATCGACCAGGGAAACGAATAAGAACCGGGAAAGAAAGAAGTGCGAAACTAAGATGGCTGATGATTTAAGCACAAAAGTGCTCAGAAATTCCAGTTTAATTGCTGCCTGCTGAAAGCTGAAGCTAATGAGTATGCCTGAGAACTCGGTGTGGAAAGGCTTAGGCAAAGAGATTGTTACACACCAGAACAGCTTTGATTTCTGTTGCTTTTTTGCATTATAGAATTTCCTGTTTATCATAATCTGAGGTTGCCCCAAGTGGTTGCAATTAAGTTGCTTCATCTGTATAACATTTTAAACTTGCACATCAGTCCAGTCTCACTAGCCACATTGTCCACCATTTAAATGGACAACCTCATGAGCAGCCATGACCACCACAATGTTAGCAACATAGAGTCCTGACCTGAAAAGCTAAAAGAAAATAATTTTCAACCCCCTCAATCATTATACATTAGGTTGACATATTCCCACTCTCCCACAAACAAAAAAGAGGGGGTATTTCTACATATATTACCTGACAATGCTCTAATTCTGATTAAGCCCATTGCTAAAAGCCACAAAACAAAGAAATAAGAATTTTTTAAAAATTGGAAGTTTAGGTGAATACAATTGATTCATGTCTGGAGATTTTAGCTAAATGAATTACAGATTAGGACACATTTACACAGACTGCTGTACTGCACCTATTTTTGTAGCTGCTGCAAACATTTTTTTTTAAAAACAATCTCAGTTCGCCCTTGCCAGGGCCCATTTCCACACCTATCAGGAATTGGAGCATCTACAAAAACAGGTCAAGAAACACAAAGACTACCAATTTTATAAACTCTGATTACAATGATTCACTGTAGATTTCAGACAGGTTTGATCGCTGCACTGTAGTGGTTTCAAGGTAACCTTTCTGGCTTGCTGGACTGAGATTTTCTAACCTTCCAAAAACTGAGAACACCAACCTTACAGTGATGAAGATACTCAATATGAATGGATTTTACGCTAAATTAAATGGCAAACTGCAATTTTCAGCCTTGTAATGTACCTGATGCATCAGAACCAGATCTGGTGGCAGATTCTCCATCAGTAAATGAGACAGACTCAGAGTCAGAGTCACTGGCTTCACTACGTGTATCATAATCCTGTTCATGGCCTTCTTCCTTACTTTCTCTAGGATCTCTCTCTCTGAAATCATCTTGTTCAGACATATCCTGTTCATATTCTTCCTCCTCTACTACTTCTTCCTCCTCCTCCTCTTCCTCCCCCTCCTTCTCTTCCTCAGCATCATCCTCATCGGGTATTATGGTGTCTACTGCTTCATCTTGATTCTCTTGGTCTTCAGATGAAGTATTGCCATCACTTTCAACCTCTGCTTCAGACTGATAGTCAGATTGAACCTCTTCTTTAGAGGAATGGCTTGATCTATGCACTTTCGCGCTCTCGATGTTCCGTAAAGTCTTCTGCATTAAAAATAGAAGGTTGGTAAAACAGTATTTGCGAAATAAACAGAGTGCTAACAAAGACAAGTTATGTATATAGAAAAAGATTGACAGCAGAATGGCCTTGTCAAAAAAAATGAGATTAAAACTGTAATTAAAACAGTGAATGCTGTATAATTGGCAAAATTGGCTTGGAGGCATTAAAAGGCCAGCACTGAAAGGGTATTAACCCCAAGTGCCTCAAACATGCACCTTGTTCAAAATAAACTTATAACTGATTTTCTTTGCTTTTACAGATTCCAAGCCAATAATATTAAATATAAATGAAAGGATCAGTAATATAAAAACTTTCCCCCAACACGACGAAAGAATGTCAAGGTTAATCATAATCAATCAGTCACTTAACAGAACTTGAATACTGCTGAAAAGAGAGAGACATTGCCAAAGCTTTGTCTTGCACTAATAGGGACAAATGCAAGAATGCCAAATTTCAAATGATCACAGGACAAAAGGGGTGATTAGTTAGCAAGTCAGTTCTGATTGGCCGAGGTGTTGCCACAGAGAAAACGGGGAACTATAGACTCCCCATGCTTCCCACTAATGCAAAAAAAAGGCCCCAGATTTGAACATATTACTTTTTGTTTGCAGAGAACGGGTTCCTACATGTAAATGTATGCCTCTTCGAGCAAACGTAAATGAACCATATTACAAGCTAAACTGATCATCTTAAATTGGTTGTTAGCATAGCTATTAGTGCACTCAGGATATTTCAGCAAGTGCTGCTCAATCATGGAATCACATCTAAAAATAGGCATTTTGTTTTGGGTTTCGCAAGTAGAGTACGGTTTACACTCTGCCAACTACGAATAACCAAAGGAACACGCTGTTTGATTCAATCTGCCAATCGTTGGGACATACAACCTATGTACCTGGCATCGCACTGGTTCTGAGATTCATACATGACGTTGTTCAATTGTGTGCTAGACAATACACTGTGATCTGATCAGGACAGCCATTATCCCGCAACATAGCCTCAATGAACTGTTTGTGCGTCGAGCTTGCAAGGTGGGCAAACAGCTAGGCCAATTTTGTAACATGTGAAGCTTTACGAATCCAAGCACGTATATCAACCAGCTTGTGTAAACAGAAGCGCAGAAACCATTTGCGGATTTCTTAACTAATACACCAAGGAAAGGGAGCGTGTTCGACTGCTCCATCTCAAAAGTGAATCTGAATGAAGTGCATTAAGGTGTGTCAGGAAATCCTTACACTCGCAGCAGATTCAAATCTTGTAAACATATCATCTAATTATTAGAAAAATCCATCAAAAATGGGATACTCGTGGAAGCCAACAAAAATCTTAGTGAACACTGAACCTAGAGAGGATCCCAAGGGCCGTCAGTCCAAAAAGATGTTCTGCCTACCACCCAACTAAGTAACATTGTGTATGAATTTCAGTGCCAGTGCAATGACACATATGTAGCCCATATGCCCCAACAACTGGCTTCATGTTCCTCTGGCTGCAGTAATAGGCACAGTACAGGCCATACTCAATCAGATTGCGCTTGCAAAACCCAAAATAAAACGACTACTGTTAAGGCGTGCTTACGTGATTGGGCAGCACTTGCTGAAGAATTCCAAGAGCGGTAATAGCTACCGACTAATTTAAGATTCTCAGTCAAGCGGGTAACGTGGCTCATTTATGCTTGCTAGGAGCGAAATACATTCATACGTAGGGACCCGTTCTCTGTAAACAAAAGGAATACGTTCATGCATTGCGCTTTTTGAATTACCCTGAAGCATGGGGGGCCTCAAATTCCCCATTGCTTTCTCCATGGCAATGCCTCGACCAGAGTTGACTTACCAATCAGCACCGCTTTTCTCCTCAGGTATAAATTGTTGTGATCATTCAAAATTTGGCATTCTTTCATTTGTCCCAATGAATCAAGACAAAAAACTTCGGTAACATGAACTTGAAATGACTTTTGGAAAGGGGGCAGATACTAAGTATGCAGGCAATGGTATAAATTTTAAGAAAATCATTTATGTAAAATCATTTGTGAATTTAGTTACAACTTATTTTGAAAAGACTGAGTTTAAGCAGTACTATCAGGACAATTTCAAATAATATTAAAGACTTGGGAAATTTAAACTGAGCTTGGGTTTAAGCAGAATAAAAACCAGCTAGAACAATCTTTTGAATGCACAAGAAAAAAAATCCATATATCAGTTACCCCATGCACAGCGTGCACTTCCTGCAAGTATCACTTCATAGGACAAAATTCTCCCCATTGCACAGTTATAACCATATATTGTTAAAAAAAAAAGCTAGTCACCACACCCAACACCATGGGGGAAATATAATTTTAAAAGCATACTGGGTTGGAATTGGCTGCACTCTTCAGCTCAAATTTGTTTTTGTCCTGCAATTTAAAGTGCAAACTGATACGGGCAACAGGAAACTTGGTGAACAGCGTATCTCCTTAATCAATTAGATTTAAGGATTGAGAAACAAATAGGCCAAGAAGGATAGTAAATTAGATGGGGTGAATTCAATGTCAAATGAGAGATAAAGAATGGGAAAGAAAGATTAGAGAGAAATTTTTAAAATCACCAATAATTCATCAGCTGAAGGGATGGGTCACTACACTTAATTGTTCATTTCTGAGCCAGAGAAATCTATTCATAGTGATCGACAGTTATTAAGTCAATAAAAGGGCACCTAAGAATTAATAACTAGTCTTAATTTTCTGTGGCAAGTTATGTGCAACTATAAAGCTCACAGGGAGGTTAAGGACAAGATGCTACTTTCGCAAACCTAATTGTAAAGTGGCACAAATCATTCAATAATATGCTGCTTCACAATCCATAGGGTATGTGCCACAAGTTACTTGCTTTTAAGTAAAATTGTTGCCACTGCACTATTTTCACTGTGCACCACCACATTGCTGCCACCAGTTTACGATATTCACATTTCAGAACACAAAATTCCTTCAGGAAAAAATCTTGAACTGTAATCATACCAAGTAAACAATTTTGTGGCGACCTCAAAAATAATGAAAATGAAAGACTAGTTCACTAGCCCTAAGATACAAATGTGCAAGTCACTACAATGAATTGCCATATTCTTCCTCAATGACTGGGTCCAGGTGTGACAACTCATTTAGACATCTGACGGAATATCTCAATTTAGTTTGCGTGTTAGTAAGACCTACACATCATTTATGAGATTTCTTAGCAGAAATCATTTTAGCACAAGAGGGCAAAAAAGAACTACTGAGGAGTTTAACTCATAAACCACACTCTAGAGAATTACACTGAAACACCTCAGTTTAATCTGGGCCACGGCCACACTAAACAATTATTCTCCATTCTGGAACTTCCCCCCCGCCCCCCCATTTCCTCCAATCTTTCCAGTTCAAAGTGTACACTACCAATTTTTACCTCCTCGTAAGATTCATAATGTAGAATGCATTAGCAAAACTACTGCTTCAACTTACCACTAAAATCATCTCACAATCTGCTTTTTGTTCAGCCTCTCTCTTCCATTTCCCCTTGTTTAGACTCTTCCCACCCAGAGCTTTGACTCTTTCTGCTATTCTGTTTTATTCCTCTGGTTCCGTCTACATCTCCATCTGCGACTGGAATGATCTCCAAGCCTTCCATAGTTACAAACAGATTTCTCTAATTATAAGTATTCTCCATGGAGCACTATTTTTCAGGTGTGTTAGGATAACTAAAGCAAATGTCTCATTGCAATGTACCCATTCAAGATAATTAATTTCAATGGGCTATGTTTAGAGAAGGACTTTCCCATGATTGTATTCACCCCAGGGCAGCAACCTTTTTAACCACTACTTAACTGCTATACATCAGAACTCGTGGTTTCCAACAGCAGGAATATACCAATGCACTTAGCAAGAGGTGGGTGCATAGATAGTTGGTTCTTCTTCACAGAAAACACAGTAAATGCAAACATTAACATTTTAGAAACTAGTTTTGCATTACCATGCTGTAAGTTTCTGACTCGTCTGGGGTTGTCGATTTAATTTTTCTGTCGGATTCTCTCCTTCTACTACCCATTTTGTCTGTTCGATCTTTCTGTGACTCTCGGGAACTCCCACCTTGGGTATGGTTCTTTCTGTCAGTGCTTGCAGTTTTGCTTCGTTCATATCGCTGATATTCATCCTTCTTAAAGGTAGATACATGTCTACCTTTTGAAATGGAAGCCTTTATGTTGTCTCCTGCAGACGGGCAGGAAGACCTTTTGCTAACTTGCCGCATCGAATGGCTTGAGGATTTCTGCCTTTTCCCATCACCACTGTCAGCCCTCTCCTTTTCATTTTTTCTTTTTGATGCTGTTCAATAAAGAAAGTTAACACCCTTTATGTCTCAAAAAAATGTATCAAAATCATTAGTGAGAAAAACAAACAGCTTAAAGGTATTGCACAAGTGAAAGTATAATGGTTCCATTGTAAGGGAGGCTGATATCTATTATCTATAAACAAAAATAGAAAGTTTGATTAAATAATACATGCGCTTGCATGTTTTTATTTGCAATAAAGGATATCCTTTCAAAAACATATTGACTGTGGTTATGTAGAGCCTGCTGAAATTGCCTTTTGTTACTGGCAGTGTCACAAGTTAAAACACATGAAGTAATGTTTTAAAACATTAAAGCTACTGTACAATCAAAAGCAGAATTTTCTTGATAAAGTACAACGCATGCTGACCAAATAAAGTTTGGCTGAGCTGCACTTTGCCTTCAGCTTAGAAATACAAGTCAAAACTGATGCAATGAGACAGGACACATGCTAAGCAATCCAAAACAAGATGAGAAAAATTAACCCTTAAACTGGTGATCCACTTAAAAATCTCTAGCCTAGCCATTTTCCTCTTTTAATTAAAAAGTTTTCAGCTCACAAATTAATGGTGAATCAAACTCAAAGATCATATACCTTAATTTTAAAAACTGAGCATTCAGTTCCAAGGCAAATCCAAAATGAAAAAAAAGTCTATTATAGGCTGCATTTTCAAGTACCATACACCAAGAAGCATTATTGCATTCATAGTGTATGCAAACCAATTGTACTCAGCCACATTAACTCAAAAAGCTCTTCCAGTGGCATCGTGAAACCATAAAACAAGAGTCTGTGAACCAAAAAGCACCATGATGCCAAACTCACCTTTCTTCTCACTAACGTCTTGTTCACTTTCGGGATTATAAAGCTCATCATCTTGGTCAGGAGCTTCCGTCAAGATATCATCCAAAACATTGACTTCACCATCTAAAAGACAAGAAACGTAACTTGCCTTACACTACTGCTTTGCCACAAGTACATCAAGTACAATAGCTTACAAAGGGTGGCGCGTTACAATTTTACAAACAAATTTTTACATAGCATTTCAATATAATTTTTTTCTGCAAGAATAAAGAGTGAATTTCTGTGAAAATGTTTATTGTTGTATTTTCAATCAGGATGTACTCTGAATACATTTCACACTTCACATTTCCACCCATAAACATTATCTTGTCAGCTCTGTGCAGTGATGATGCCAGAGCTGCTGCCTTACTTTTTTTGGTCAGTTTCCACCTCAGTGTTTTCTTCTCTTCTCCAACTGCCACCTTTTCTTATTTTTCCCATATTAGAATCAGAGAATGTTACTGCATAATAATGGACCATTATGAGAAGGTGGCAGAGTGGTAATGTCACTGGACTAATAATTTTGAGGCCCAGGCTAATGCTCTGGGGACAGAGGGTCAAATCCCACCATGGCAGCTGATGGAATTTAAATTCAATTAAGTAGTAAATCTGGAATTGAAAACTCATCTCATGTGCCATGAAACTGTCAATTGTCATAAAAATCCATTTGCTTCACTAATGTCTTTTAGGGAAGGAAATCTGCCATCCTTACCTGGTCTGGCCGACATGTGCCTCCAGACCCACAATGTGGCTGATGCATAACTGCCCTCTGAAATAGCCTAGCGAGCCACTCAGCTTAAGGGTAATTAGGGTTGAGCAACAAATGCTGGCGTTGCCAGAGATGCCAACATCCCATGAAAGAATAAATTAAAAACAAGTCTGCACCAGTCCTTTTTTCCCCAAACATGATGCCTTGGCTAATCACACTATAACCCCTCACCTCTGCATCCAAAAAAAAAATTCACTCTTCCACCATAACCCCACTGTTCACCCACCGCCCTGCTTTTCCCAGCAAGATTGCATGCAGACATGAAGTGAAGTCCTGCATGGTGCCATGCTTGGAGCTTTATGTTTGCCATCTTTCTGAAAGGTGTTGACTGGGAACAAATACTAAACCAATAGGTTAAATGCCTAAACTGGGGACTGGGCTTATGGGTGGCAGATATAGTGAAGCAGTTGAGTCCTGGAAATCAAGCAGCTGGATTGGTTACTTGAGACAGATCGGGGCAGCAGAACCAAGGAGCATGTGAAACAAGTAAATAGGCAAAGAGTTAGATTAGCCATCACCCAGTATTTCTTTTCCACAGACTGATTGCCCTCTGGTTCAAGTATCGGGCGAGTGTGGATTCTGGCAATCCCGAAAAACAAAGTTTAGCAGGTCCTTGGGGGAAGATATTTCAAATTATCAAAGGCAAGTTGCAGAGATCTGGGAGGAGATTCATTAGTTGCCACGGTTCCTAAGAGATCACTTGTTTTTTTCAAAAAAGAAACAGCCTCTCCCAGGAGAACATGCAACATGCAGATTAATGATGGTAATGATGAGCTGCTCCATGGCTAGATAAGGCAGGTTAGATCGATCACACTCATTTTCTGCTCTTTCGTATTTCCATAACTATTTATAGGCAACTAATACATTAAACTACAGAAAGGATATCCCCCATTAACTTTAAACACAACCAAAACCCCATGCCACAGTTATACTTTACATCCCGCTCTCTGCAGAATAACAGCTTCCACAAGATCCAGTCCAACATCACACTCAGCTTCCAATGGGTTCGCTTCTCCCCATTTCCCCGAGTTGTAAGGTTGACCAACTGTCATGAGGTGTTCTTCAGTTTTCAGAGAAGTCCCGAACCAAATCGCCAACTCCAGCTATTTTTTTCACCCTCAAGACAAACCGCCCAGATTCCTTAGATGGCCATGGGGTGCATTCCTTCGAACAGAGACCATCTTCCCTCCCACATTCTGCTTCAGTAGCAAGCAGAGAACCAGCTTCTCCTCTCTGCTGGCCACAATAACTGCAGTCCTTTGGGTGTGCTTCTCTCTCTCAGGTCTCATTTTCTGCCCAAAACTTGGAGACTGAAAGTCTATCCACAGTCAGCACAGCTGCTCATGCTTTTATTGATAGGTGCGAGCATCTTGCACCTTCTACCCAGTAAGTCAACCTGCAGCACCCCACAGTAACCAATCGACCCAGACTTGTCCTCCAGCAGAATGTGGAGCTAGTCACATGACTCTCTTCCTTCCACCATTTTACCTGGATTTATTGACAGACTCAAAACAATCATAAAAAACCTCATTCATAGCAATATGCCCAAAATTACTCAGCCTCTCATCATAGGACAATTCTCTCATCCCAGAAGCCAATCTAGTATCACCTCCAAAGTAAGTATATCCTCCTTTAAACACCAAAACTGCACATTCAACTCCAGCGTAGTCTCGCCAAAGCCCTATACAGTCCCCTTGCAATAAAAGCCAAAATGCCATTTGCCTTCCCAATTCCTTGCTGTACTTGCACGCTAATTTTGTGTTCCTTGTAAGAGTGCACCCAAGAGCTCCTGAACAACAACATTTCCAGCTCTTTTAAAAAATATTTGTTTTTCTGCTCTTCCTGCCAACATGAATAACCTCATACACCTCACATTATATTCCATCTGCCACCTTGTTGCCCACTAGCTTAATCTATATCTCTTCGCATCCTCCTCACAGCTTATATTTCCACCTAGCTTTCCATGGTCAGCAAACTTAGATACACCACCCTTGGTCTCTTTGTTGAAGTCATTAATAGGGATTGTAAAATGCTGGGGCCCCAGCATTGATCGTTGCTGCACTCCACTAGTTAGGCTGCCAACTTGAATATGCATGTTTATCCTGACTCTCTGCTTCCTGTCCATTAACCAATTCAGTATCCATGCTAACATATTACCCCAAACTCCATGCGCCCTAAATATATTATTCCCAATTGTGTTATAGTCCTATAAAACCAGTTTTATAAACAGAATAAGAGCAGAGTTTGAACACAAGTAAAAGGATACATTTCAGACATTGAATCACTCTAAAATATCTGCACCAGTGAGGGTTGAAATGCTTCAACTACAACAACTTGGATTCGATTGTAGTAAAATGTCTCAGGGTGCTACACAGGAGCATTAAACAAAGTTTAACAAAATACATAAGGGGATATTAGGGAAGATGGCCAAAGGCTTAGTCCAGGAGTTAAGCTTGAAGGAATTTCTCAAAACAAGAGAGGAGTGGAGGGGAAGCTTAGACAAATTGCCATAAATTAAAGCCTTGACAGCTGAAGTCAGTGGTGAAATGATTAAAATAAGGGGATGCTTGAGACCAAAATTGAAGGAGCAAGAGATATGAGAATTGTTTGGCTGGCAGGATTACACAGATAAGGAGGAACAAAGCCATTGAGGAATTTGAAAACAAGGATGATAAATTAACCAGAAGTCAATGTAGGACAGCACGCAGGGTGAAGAACGAATGGGACTTGCTACGTGTCAAGACATAGGCAGCAGTTTACGAAGGCCAGGCTTGCGTCCAACTCTAGAGACAAGGATGAGGATTTCAACAAATTAATGGAGACAAGTAATAGCTAGATGATATTATGATGGTGGAAGTAGGCTTCTTAGTGAATTGGATGTGTGATCGGAAGCTCATCTTGCGGTGAAATGTTACACCAAGCTTGCAAAGAGTTTGGTTCAGTCTCTGGCAGTTGCCAGGTATAGGGATGGAGTCAGTGGCTAGGGGGTGGTTTGCAATGGGGGCGGAAGACAATAATCTTCCCAATACTTAGCGAGAGGGCATTTTTGCACCAGTGCCGGGTGCCAGACAAGCAGTGTGATAATTTAGAGGCAGTGAAGGGGTCAAGGGAGGTGGTTGAGAGATACAGCTGGGTGTCATCAATACACTTGTTTCCAGATGATGCTGGGAGGGGCAGCATATAAACAAGGAAAAGGAGCAGATCAAGACAGATCCTTGGGGAACACTAAAGATTAATAATGCAGGAGCAGGAAAAGAAGCCATTGTTGTTTCGCTGGCTACAACTGGATAGCTAAGAATGGAACCAGGCGTATGCAGTCCACCCAGCTGGATGAGTGCAAAGAGGCATTGGAGGAGGATAGTGTGGTCAACTGTGTCAAAGGCTGCACAGATCGAGAAGGACAAGGAGGGTTCATTTATGGTACTCTGGCAGGGACAGAAACCTGATTGGAATTCTGGGAAAAATAGGCAAGGGTTTTGGAGGTGAAAACACATTCAAGGGCTTTAGAGAGGAAAGGAAGGTTAAACATGGGCTGGTAATTTGCAAGGACAGAGCATGTCAAAGGTTGTTTTTTGATTGGGGGTGGGGGGGAGAGGGGTGCAGGGGGGTACAATGGCAGATTTGAATGGGGGACCGTTCCTGAGAAGACTGAGAACTGTTATCAGCTAACATGGGGACCAGAAAGGAAAGTTGAGCAGTCAGTGGTCTAGTTGGATTAGGGTCAAAGGAGCATAAGGTGGGACACATAGACAAGATGAGCTCAGAGAAGGCACATGAGACAGGAGAGAAAAGATTAAAGTTCTAGCTCATGCAGAAAATAACCTTAGACAATGTTTAGGCTAGAAGGAAGTGAAAATGCAGCAAATTCAATGGTCTTAATCTTAGGGAACGGTGATAAGAGTCATACCAGGTGGAGCAGCCAGTCTCTGTGAAAGCAATAATTTTAATGGGGAATTACAACATTGAAGGTAGAGGCAAGAGTATAGTTCAGGCCATTAGCTGAAAAATGTTGTGTGGTCAGCCAAAGGGCTATATAGTTGGGAATCTGTAGATGAATTGGGAGGGAGATTTTTTTCCAGGGGAATAGACTGAAGGAAGTAGGGTTGTGAGGTGAAAGTGAATGGAAAGCGATTGAAGAACGTGATCAGAGATGGCATTATCCATGGCTGACGCCATGAAAACAAGGCCACATGAGATGCAAGGTCAAGAGAATGGTTGTGTATATTAGTCTGGCATGGTAACTTAGGTCAGGTCACTGTCAGTGAAACAAAGCTGATTTTTGTTTTCATTTTCTCACCTCAAAAGTCACAGCTGGATTGCGTGCTAGATAATGATGTTATTATTTTTAAACGTACACTGGGGAATAGAAGAAACTGAGTAGAGTATCAGTGTAGATTTGTCTCATAATAACAGAAGCATTACATTGTGTGAAAACGTACTCCAGGTGTTATGTTAGCAGACAATTCCCTTGCTCATCTAATGCAAATGTTTTCTCATCAGGCAGCTGGTGTAAACCACCTCAGCATTAACAAGAACCAAAGTTAATGTTCCCAACCAAATAGTAGAACAACCATGGATAATCTTTGGATTTCAGATCTTTAACCAACAATTCCAGGCAGTCCAGCTCAGGAAATCTATCTGGAGCCTTACTAGTTTGAAAAGCTTGGCTTCTCATTCTTTTAGTCAACTTTGGAGGAGATTACATCCTTGATTTCATACAAATCATGTAAAACACAAGTAAACTGCAACTACTTTTGGGATATTTTCTTCCAAATTAGTCAATAGTTACAGCCTAAGGAACTGCACCTTTTAAATTTTGCACTATAGCAGTGGTCATCCTTTTTCCCACTCAGGGCTAACTGGAAACAGGACTAAATAATGAATGGAAGAGACACAGAGCAAGAAGAGGTGCACGCTTCACTGGAAAAGGCTGAATAGACTAGGTGCAGGATATTCAGACAGTGTGGCAAGATTAAGACAGCAAGGGAGCAGCATATTGAGACTCAGGGCAAAGGATTGTGAGAGAGGTGGGGATGGACAGGTAGAAGGGGAGAGGATGACAGCAGACTGGAGAATAGGAGTTTGCAGCAATCTAGAGCAAAGATACGGAAGCAGGGTTGGGAGGTGACTTGTTTGAACACAGCATTTCCTTCAGAACCAGGAGCAGCAGAGAAGCCAGTGAAGTGCTAAGTGAAACCTGGGGCCTCGACTGTGAGCAGTGAAAGATTATTCCTACTGGTAGGCAAACGGGGAAACAAAGAGGCAGAGACAACTGCACAATTGCAGGTCCTAATTTTACAGCATAAGTACCAACCGTTGTCATCCACAGGCTGGGAGAAATGAGCAAAGTGCAAAACTGTTAAGGCAACAAACCCCACAAATATTCGAGAAATATATTAAGAATTCTAATCCTTGGAAAGAAAGGCAAACCGGGCAACAGTCTTCCTTTTTACACAGAGAATGCACTGCTGACTGATTCTTCATGCTTAACAAACTAACCCAAAATTAAACCCCAGCAGTACCCTCCCTAGAATGGTACAAACTAACGTTGTCCCTAAACTGAGTGGCTTGCGAGGCTATTCCAGAGGGAAGTTAAGGGTCAACCACATTATCACGGGTCTGGAGTCATATGTAGGCCAGAATTAGGGGACACTGTTTAAAAATAAGGGGTTGCTCATTTAAGACAGCGATGAGGAGAAATTTTGTCTCAGAGGGTTGTGAGCATTTGGAACTCTCTTCCTCAAAAGGCGGTAGAAGCAGAGTCTTTGAATATTTTTAAGGCAGAGCTAGATAGATTCTTGATTAACAAGAGGGTGAAAGGTTATCGGGAGTAGACAGGAATATGGGGTTGAGGTTACAATCAGGTCAGCCATGATCTTATCAAATGGCGGAGCAGGCTCGAGGGGCCTACTCCTGCTTCTAATTCATATGTAAATAAAAGCAAAGTACTGCAGATACCGGAAATGTAAAATAAAGACGGAAAATGCTGGAAAAACTCAGCAGTTCTGACAGTGAAGAGGAGTCGTGTGGACTCAAAATGTTAACTCTTATTTCTTCATCCACAGATGCTGATTATTTCTAGCATTTTCTGGGCTTCAAATTTTCAGCATCACACTATGTTGCTGTTGAATCTGCTTTAGGTGTTGACTGAGGGATAATAATAGTCTGAACAGCAGGAGAATGCCCCCGATCTTTTCCAGTGCTATAGGATCTTTTAGGATCACCTGAGGGAGCAGACAGGGCCTCAATTTAAGTTCATCTCTGAAAGTCAGCTCCAACAATACACCACTCCCTCATTTCTGCATGGAGCGTCAACTAGGATTTTGTGTTCAGGTCTCCAGAATGCCACTCGAACACACTCTGGCTCTAAAGCAAGAGAAAACTACAGCACTTCTCCAGATGTTAGATCTGCTGGTGCAGCATTCCCAGGACACACGTGCAGAGGCAGTCCCTGATTCCCCTGACTGGGAGGTATCATACAATGGTCACAGCACAGTGGAAGACCATTTGGCCCATTGTGTCCATACTAGCTCTCTATAAACGCCACTCGGCTCATCCCATTCGCCTTAGCCCTGCAAAATCAGGAATTTACCCAATTCCCTTTTGACAGTCCCCATTGTCCCAGCCTCCACCATACTTTGGTAGTACAATCCGGATCCTAACCACACTCTGCATCGATTACTTTTCATATCACCATTGACCATTTTGCCATTCACCTGGAATCGGTCTCCTTCGGTTCTCAACCCTTCAGTCAGCTGGAACAATTTCTATCTGCTCTATCCAGACACCTCAAGGTTTTGAATAATTATCAATTCTCCTCTCAACCTTCTTCCCCAAGACTAGCAGCCCTAGTTTCTTCAGTATATCCATGAAACTGAAGTTATTCATTGCTGGAACCTTTCTCGTGAATCTTTTCTGTACCCTCTGTAATGCCTTCACATCATCCTGGTGTGATGCCCAAAATTGGACACAACACTCCAGTTGAGGCTGAATCAGTGTTTTGTTCAGGTCTGTCATAACTTCGTTTTTCTACTCTATGCCCCATTTATAAAGCCCAGGTTGCCGTACCCTTTATTAACCACTTTCCTAAGTTGCTTTACCACCTTCAATGGTTTCTGCACAGATAAGCCCAGGTCCCGCTATTTCTGCACCCAGTTCAAAATTGCAACAAATTTATATTGCTCCTGCGCGCTCTACTCTTCCTGACTCCGGGGGGAGGGGGAGGGAAGAGGCCTCGGGGATCGGCTCCGACATCAATAACATGGCGGCGAGGTCTCCACACCCTCACCCCGGAGCTGTCCAAATGTTGTAGCACCACGCGGATTGTGGGGTAGATGGGGTGGAGAGCAGTGAGCAGGAGATAGAGCCGGGCACAATGTTATAATTTCCCCCCCATCGGAAGGGCGTGCATCGCCACCATCCCCGTAGCTGCTTGCCTTCCCCCTCCCGCTTCCCACCTCGCTTCTTCTAAACAAAAGGGGCCCTGACCCTACGCGGTTCTCTCCTCCTCTTCGGCTCGCAACCACGCACCGAGGCAGATTGGCGGCGCTGGTGCCTAAGTTTACCTTTATCGTCCCGAATTTCGGCCGCCATGGATGATGTGGGGAGGCTCGCCTCGCTCCGCCCCGGGGGCTGCGCTGTCGCCGCTGCCGACTGTCCGCTGCTCGCAAAATGGCGCCGCCAGCCAGGGCCGCCGTCATCCCACAGGCCTCCGCGCCGCCCCGCGTCACAATGGGCGCCGCCACGACGTCACAATCAGCATTCCCCCTCTCCCACGCGGACTTAGCAGTCACCAGGAGGACTAAATTTTGGAGAGTTTTTAGTGGGGAACTTGCTGAGTGAGCCTTGCATTGTTTTTGATTCAATGTGCAACAGATTTAAGCCGCTATTAACTTAACTCTGATGGTACAGTTTAAAGATAAACTCAAAATCTGCAATCAAATTGCTGGAACACAACAGTATTTCGGACAAAAGATCCACAGACTCTCCCATACAATGGCCTTTCTTTTTCTGATGGTCTTGTTCTGTGATAGTAATCCCAGTTTTCTATTATCGAAAAATGTTTAAACCATCCATGAGAAAATAAATCGAAATGACATTTGAATTAACACACAAAGGAATTATAGCAGGATCATTAAGTGGTGCCTATAAACTAGAGGGTGTTAAACCATATTTGTGTACTTGCATCCGTTTCATCTCCTTATTGCTGTAAGAAAGAGTTCAATCACAACATGAAAGTGGTTTTAACGCACCTCTTAAAGGCTACTGCTTTAACCAAGCTTTTGCCACCACTCGCGTAGGGACATAGAAAAAAGAGTAGGCCATTCAGCCCCTTGAGCCAGTTCTGCCAATTGTTTCGATCATGGCTGATCTACATCTTAACTCCCTTTGCCTGTCTTGGTTCCATAATCATCTTAAACTCTTCAGTTAGATTGCCCCTTAAACTATGCTCAAGGAAATTTAGTATGTTCTGTCTCCATAATTCAACCCCTCAAGCTCCAGTATCATTCTGGTGTTTCTTTGCTGCATCCCCTCCAAGGTTAATATATCCTTCTGGAGAGGCAGCGCCCAGAACTGAATGAAGGGGGTGGGGTGGTCTTAGAAGAATTTTCAAAACTGCAGCATAACTTCCACCCATTGTATTACAGCTCTGGGGAGGTGATGGCATAGTGGTATTTTTGCTGGACTAGTAATCCAGACACCCAGGGTAATGCTATGGGGACACAAGTTCAAATCCTGCCACAGCCGATGTGGGAATTTGAATTCAATGGAATTAAAAGCCTGATGATGATTGTCGATTGATGTAAAAAACCCGCCTTTAGGGAAGGAAATCTGCCATCTTTACCTGGTTCTCTAGCCTATATATGATTCCAGACCCACAGCAATGTGGTTGACTCTTAAAAATGGCATCAAACTGCTAAAGGGGGAAAAAAACAAGAAAGAAAATGGAGGGATCGCCTGGCATCGACCTAGGCACTGGAAACGACATAGACAATCTCAGCCCTGTCGACCCTGCAAAGTCCTCCTCACTAACATGTGGGGACTAGTGCCAAAATTGGGAGACTAATCAAACAACAGCCTGACATACTCATCCTCACGGTCATCCATACATACCTTACAGATAATGTCCCAGACACCACCATCACCATCCCGGGGTACGTCCTGTCCCACTGGCAGGACAGGCCCGGCAGAGGTGGCGGCACAGTTGGGAGGGAGTTGCCTTGGGAGTCCTCAACATTGATTCTGGACCCCATGAAGTCTCATGGCATCAGGTCAAACATGGGCAAGGAAACCTCCTGCTGATTACCACGTACCACCCTCCCTCAGCTGATGAATTAGTGCTCCTCCATGTTGAACACCACTTGGAAGGTGGCAAGGGCACAGAATGTACTTTGGATGGAGGACTTCAATGTCCATCACCAAGAGTGGCTTGGTAGCACCACTACAGACTGAGCTGGCCGAGTCCTAAAGGACATAGCTGCCAGACTGGGTCTGCGGCAGGTGGTAAGGGAACCAACAAGAGGAAAAAACATACTTGACCTCATCCTCACCAACCTACCTGCCCCAAATGCATCTGTCCATGACCATATCGGTAGGAGTGACCACCACACAGTCATTGTGGAGACATTGAGGATACCCTCTGTCATGTTGTGTGGTACTACCACCGTGCTAAATGGGATAGATTTTGTACAGATCTAGCAACTCAAGACTGCTGCATCCATGAGGCACTGTGGGCCATCAGCAGCAGCAGAATTGTATACAACCACAATCTGTAACCTCATGACCCATCATAACCCCCACTCTACCATTACCATCAAGCCAGGGGATCAACCCTGGTTCAATGAAGAGTACAAGAGGGCATGCCAGGAGCAGCACCAGGCATACCTGAAAATGAGGCGTCAACCTGGTGAAGCTATAACACAGGACCACATGCCTGCCAAACAGCATAAGCAACAAATGATAGACAGAGCTAAGCGATACCACAACTAACGGATTAGATCTAAGCACTGCAGTCCTGCCACATCCAGTAGTGAATGGTGGTAGACAATTAAACAACTCACTGGAGAAGGAGGCTCCACAAATATCCCCAGTCTCAATGATGGGGGAGCCCAGCACATCAGTGCAAAAGATAAGGCTGAAGCATTTGCTACAATCTTCAGCCAGAAGTACTGAATGGATGATCTATCTCAGCCTCCTCCGGAGGTCCCCAGCATCACAGATGCCGGTCTTCAGCCAATTCGATTCCCTGTACGTGATATCAAGAAACAGCTGATGGCACTGGATACTGCAAAGGCTATGGGCCCTGACAATATTCCGGCAATAGTATTGAAGACTTGTGCTCCAGGACTTGCCACACCCCTAGCCAAGCTGTTCCAGTACAGCTACAACACTGGCATCTACCCGGCTACGTGGAAAATGGAAAACAGGTACATCCTGTTAACAAAAAGCAGGACAAATCCAACCCGGCCAATTACCGCCCCATCAGTCTACTCTCGATCATCAGTAAAGTAATGGAAGGGTCATCAACAGTGCTATCAAGCAGCATTTGATTAGCAATAACCTGCTCACTGATGCCCAGTTTGGGTTCCGCCAGGGTCACTCAGCTCCTGACCTCATTAAAGCCTTGGTTCAAACATGGACAAAAGAGCTGAACTCCCGAGGTGAGGTGAGAGTGACTGCCCTTGACATCAAGGCTGCTTTTGATGCAGTGTGGCATTAAGGAGCCCTAGCAAAACTGGAGTCAATGGGAATCAGGGAGAAAACTCTTCACTGGTTGGAGTCATACCTAGCGCAAAAGAAGTTGGTTGTGGTTGTTGGAGGTCGGCCATCTCAGCTCCAGGACATCACCACAGGAGTTCCTTAGGATAGTGTCCTTGGCCCAATCATCTTCAGCTGCTTCATCCATTATAAGGTCAGAAGTGGGGATGTTCGCTGATGATTGCATGATGTTCAGCACCATTCACGACATCTCAGATACTGAAGTAGTCCATGTCCAAATGCAGCAAGACCTGGACAACATGTAGGCTTGGTTGATAATGGCAAACATTCACGTCACACAAGTGCCAGGCAATGACCTTCTCCAACAAGAGAGAATCTCATCATCCCCCCTTGACATTCCATGACATTACCATCACTGAACCCCCCACTATCAACATCCTGGGAGTTACCATTGACCACAAACTGAACTGGACTAACCATATAAATACTGTGGCTATAAGAGCAGGTCAGAGGCTAGGAATTGTGTGACAATTTACTGACCTCCAGGCTCCCCAAAGCCTGTCCACCATCTGCAAGGCACAAATCAGGAGTATGATGGAATACTCCCCATTTGCCTGGATGAGTGCAGCTCCCACAACACTCAAGAAGCTTGACACCATCCAGGACAAAGCAGCCCGCTTGTTTGGCACCGCACCCACAAACATTCACTCCCTCCACCACTGATGCACAGTGGCAGCAGTGTGTACCATCTACAAGATGCATTGCATCGCCAAGGCTCCTTCAACAGCACCTTCGAAATCTACGACCACTACCATCTAGAAGGATAAGGCTAGATGGGAACACCACCACTTGGGACGTTCCCCTCCAAGCCACTCAGCATCCTGACTTGGAAATATATTGCTGTTCCTTCACTGTCACTGGGTCAAAATCCTGGAACTCCCTCCCTAACAGTGCTGTGGGTGTACCTACACATATGGACTGCAGCGGTTCAAGAAGGCAGCTTACCACCACCTTCTCAAGGGCAACTAGGGATGGGCAATAAATGCTGGCCAAGCCAGCGAAGCCCACACACCATGAATGAATAAAAAAAAGATAAAGGAAGGCTAGCACTTCATTAACCTTTTTAATTATTTTTGTCCACGAGTTTTTAGTGATTTATGTAAATAGTCCTGCTCCTCCACAGTTCTTGTATTTAGAGATTATGTCTCCCTTTTAGGCTTGGTGTCAGTTTTGTATGATGGCTTTCCTGTGAAGCACCTAGGGAAGTATTTCTTAGGTTGAAGGTGCTACATAAATGCAAGCTGTTGCCCCACTTTGGGGACAACTCAAGATGACCATTCCCCTCTCCGGTCACCCAAAACAACGATCTGCTCTGACTTTTCACCTGCTTTGCTAGCAAGCTTAATGTGCAAGATGGATGTTGTGCCATGGGAATACATTATATAAGTGTGTTTATTGTTTTTTTTTGGAGGGATGGTTTGTTTTCTGTAAAAATAACTATTACTAAACAGGCAGTGGAGCATATTATGTTTAAATGTTAAGATTTGACAAAACAAGTAGTGCATTTTAGCAACACATTCTGTTTTGGGATGGTGAGTGTAAGGCTTTCCAGCTTTAATTTATTATAGCACAACGTAAGCATGATAAAAATAACTTTCATTTACATTACACCTTTCCCCTCCAGCTCTACAATTCTCTGAGATCACTGTGCATCCCTAATTCTGGCCTCTTATGGCCACTCTACTTTAATCGGTCTATCATTGGCGGCTTTTCTTTCAGCTACCTAAACTCTGAAATTCCCTCCCAGGCCTCTACGCCTCTCTCTTCTACTTTAAAGGGAGAATTTTCTCCCTGTCGGGCAGGCCGGTCGGGATCAGGCGCAGGCGGGCACGGAGCTGATTGACACCTGTGATCAGTTCCGTGCCACCATTTTATGCGGGCGGGCCAATTAAGGCCAGCCCAGCGTGTCGCACAGCCAGTAGCACTACCTGTGTGGGTGGGGGGAAGAGGGAGAGTTGGAGCCTGTGCTGTTTCACGCATGCATGCGAAAGAGCGCAGAAATCTCCCTGAGGCACGGAGCTGCCTCAGGGAGATTAGGTTCATATTGAAATTTTCAAACAAAGAAAGGTAAAAATTACTTAGACATTGTCACATGAGCTGGGACATGTTTATGAAATGTGAATAAATTATTTATAGATTTTATTAAACCCTCAGGAAACCTCATCCCACCTGTGGATGAGGTTTCCTGAAAAACGTGAAGGCTGCGTGGGCTCTTCGCCTGCCTGCCCACCATAAGGTTGGACGGGCAGCATTGATAATTAGTTTAATTGGCTTTTTAATGGCCTTTACAGGCCTTTGTCAGTTCGGCAAGCGGGCAGCCGCCTCCAGCGTGCGCCCATCAAACGATAGATCTGAATGATGCGCAGTGAGGTTGGGACGCACACCCAATGTCACCTCGTGTCGTTTTATGCATCGGCAAATGGGGCCCGCACGCCAACGTGAAAATTCTCCCCTAAGACTTTAAGCTCCTTAAAATCCACATCTTAGGCCAAACTTTTGGTTATCTGTCATATCTCCTTATATGGCATGATGTCAATTCTTGCCTGATTATGCTCCTGTGAAGCACCTTGGGACATGTTACAAGTTAAAGGCGCTATTTAAGTGCAAGTTATTTTTGTTGCTATTGTTCCATAGCTTTTTCTATCAATTTTCCTTTTGCCATCCTTTGATGAAAATGTCCTTACGGGAATGCAGTTCTGTGGGAATTGGCTCCCCTCTCATTCTTTGCCAAAGTGGCCATTTGTTTAATATGAGCCTATGCAGTGAGTGCTGAAGATATTCAGCTTTGGGATGTGGTGGTGGTGGTGGTGTGGTGGGAGGTGGGAGTGGCGGTGCAGTGATATCGTACCCTATACTGATTCTTCCCTTACCTGCTGTCCCTACATTATTTTGAGCTAAAGTTGTTTTATAATGACTAGAAGCAGACTATAACCAATGTAGTATAATAAATGGACTCAAAATGTTAACTGTTTCTCTCCCCACAGATGCTGCCAGACCTGCTGAGTTTTTCCAGCATTTTCTGTTTTCATTTCAGATTTCCAGCATCCGCAGTATTTTGCTTTTATATAACCAGTGTTATATCAGCCTTCCTAACGCAGATTGCTGAGGCTAATTGTATAAACATGGTACTGCTTTAGCTGAAAACAGCTAATTCAGCAGAGACTGTGGACCATCCTTAAACCTTCTTGATCGAAGTAGGTCAGTGACTTAACCAAATAACTTAACCCTGTATATTGTTTATAGTGCTATTATGGTCACTGGGTTCCTTTATATCCCTTTATAAATTTGCTGCCACTGCTGAAGATTAGATCCAAATTAGAAACTGACCACATTGCTGTTTAGAAAACTGAGTTTTTCTTCAGTTTTTTTAATAATTAACATCTGGGTAATTGAAATAGCCCATGGTAAATATCCTGACGTTTTTTATAAGCCAGTTTGATTTTTAAAAATGCCCTTGTCTATTGTCCAACAAGATGGAGTGCATTTAGTCTTAGGAAATGAAGCTGGGCAAGTGGATGACCATTTTGGAAATAGTGACCATAATACAGTTAGATTTAGCATCGTTAAGGAAAAGGATAAAGCTAAAATATGGATAAAAATTCTAAACTGGGGAAAGATAAATTTTATGGGCAGGATTTTATGCGTCGGCGAGCGCGGGTGGGGCCCGCTCGCCAACGCGTAAAATGACGCGTGGTGAAGTCGTGCGGAACTCCCGACGTCACCGCGCCCCATTTAAATTTTTAGGTAGGCGGGGGTGCAGCGAAATCAGCTTTTCTTAGCTTTTTTACATTTTTTACATTTAGAGCTGATCTCCCTGAGGCTGCACTTAGCTTCAGGGAGATGAGTGAGCTCTTTTGTGCGCATGCGCGAAACAGCGCACTCTCGATTTTGGGATTCTCCCCCCACCCAGATGTCACGCTGGGTGGGCCTTAGTTGGCCTGCCCATGTAAAATGGTGCCGCGCGGGGGCGCTGATCGGAAGCGTGCCTGTGCGCACCCGCCTTTCAACTTTGACCCCGATGGGGGGAAAATCCTGCCCTATGATGCTGAGAGGTGATCTGGCGAAAGTGGACTAGTTTCAGCCACTTAAAAAGAAATCAGTGACAGATCAGTGGGAGGAATTCAAAAGCGAGATTCTACAGGCACAGTGTAGACATGTCCCCACAAAGAAAAAGGGTGGTACTGCCAAATCTAGAGCCCCCTGATCATCTAGAAGCATACAAGGTAAAATAAAGCAGAAAAAGAAAGCTTATGACAGGCACAAAAAACTTAATACTGTAGAAAGACTAAAGGAGTCTAGAAAGTACAGGGGTGAAATTAAAAAAAGGTAATTAGGAAAGCAAAGAGATGATATGAAAAAATATTGTCAGGTAAAATTAAAGAAAATCCAAAGATGTTTCATCAGTACATTAAGAACAAGAGAATAACTAAGGAAAGGGTAGGGCCTATCAAAGATGTACATGGTAACTTGTGTGCTAATGCTGAAGATGTGGGCAGGGTTCTCAATAAGTACTTTGCCTCTGTCTTCACTGAGAAGAGGAATGATGCAGATATTCTAGTTAAAGAGGCAAAGTGTGAAATATTAGATACAATAAGCATAGTGAGAGAGAATGTACTGGAGGGACTGACATCCTTGAAGGTGGATAAATCACCAGGGCCGGATGGATTCTATCCCAGGCTCTTAAAGAAAGTCAGGGAGGAAATAGCAGATGCTCTAAGGATTATTTTCCAATCCTCACTGGTTATAGGTGAGGTACCAGAGGATTGGAGGTCTACAAATGTTGTACCGATGTTTAAAAAGGGTGCGAGGGATAGGCCAAATAATTGTAGATCATTCAGTCTGACTTTGGTGGAGGGCAAATTAATAGGATCAATTCGGAGAGACAGGATATACTGTCACTTAGAAAGGAACAGATTAATCAGGGATAGTCAGCATGCTTTTGTTCGGGGAAGGGCGTGTCTTATTAAATTAATGGAATTTTGTGAGGAAGCAAGGAGGATTGATGAGTGTAGTAGATGTTGGCTACATGGATTTTAGTAAGGCATTTGACAAGGTCCCACATGGCAGACTGGTTATGAAAGTAAAAGCTCTTGGGATACAGGGGATTGTGGCAAGTTGGATCCAAAATTGGCTCAGCAACAGGAAACAAAGGGTAAAGGTTGATGGATGTTTTTGCAAATGGAAAATGGTTTCCAGTGGTGTTCCACAGGGCTCAGTGTTTGGTCTCTTGCTGTTTGTTGTATATATTAATGATTTGGACTTAAATGTGGGTGGCATGATTGGGAAATTTGCAGATGACACAAAACTTGGCCATGTAGTTAATTGTCAAAAGGATAACTGTTGTCTCCAAAATGATATCAATGGTTTGGTTTAGAGGGAGGAAAAGTGGCAAATGGAATTCAATCCAGAGAAGTGAGAGGTAATGCATTTGGGGAGGGCAAACAAAGCAAAGGAATACACAATAAATGGGAGGATATTGGGAGGGTAGAGGAAGTGAGAGACCTTGGAGTGCATGTCCACAGGTCCCTTAAGGTGGCAGGACAGGTGGATAACGTGGTAAATAAAGCATAAGGGATGTTTTCCTTTATTGGACGAGGTATTGAATACAAAAGCAGCGATGTAATGTGGAACTGTGTAAAATGCTGGTTAGGCCACAGCTGGAATTTTGTGTACAGTTCTGGTCACCACATTACAGGAACGACATAATTGCTCTGGAGAGAGTACAGAGGAGATTTACAAGAATGTTTCCAGATCTTGAAAATTGCAGCTAGAGGAAAGATTGGATAGGCTGGGGTTGTTTGAAGGTTGATGGGTGACCTGATTGAGGTGTACAAGATTATGAGGGGCCTAGATAGAGTAGACAAGGATGCCCTATTTCCCCTAGCAGAGAGGTCAGTTACCAGGGGCACAGATTTAAGGTGATTGGTAGAAGGATTAGAGGGGATAAACTTCTTCGCCCAGAGGGTGGCGGGTGTTTGGAATTCACTGCCTGGTTTGTTGATAGAGGCAGAAACCTTCAACTCATTTAAAAGGCACCTGGATCTGCACCTAAAGTGCTGTAACCTGCAAGGCTATGGACCAGGTGCTGGAAAGTGGGATTAGAAAGGGCAACTAGTTTTTTTCTTTTTTCTTTTTCAGCCAGCGCAGACATGATGCGCTGAATGGCCTATTTGTATGCTGTAACTTTTCTATGGTTTTCTACAACTGCTCAGATACTATAGCAGTCTATGTCCATACGCAGCAAGACCTGGACAACATGCAGGCTTGGCTGATAACGGCAAACATTCACGTCACACAAGTGCCAGGCAATGACCTTCTCCAACAAGAGAGAATCTCATCATCTCCCCTTGACATTCCATGACATTACCATCACTGAATCCCCCACTATCAACATCCTGGGAGTTACCATTGACCACAAACTGAACTGGACTAACCATATAAATACTGTGGCTACAAGAGCAGGTCAGAGGCTGGGAATTCTATGGCGAATAACTCACCTCCTGTCTCCCCAGAGCCTGTCCACCATCTACAAGGTACAAGTCAGGAGTGTGATGGAATACTCTCCACTTGCCTGGATGAGTGCAGCTCCAACAACACTCAAGAAGATTGACACCATCCAGGACAAAGCAGCCTTCTTGATTGGCACCTCACCCACAAACATTCACTCCCTCCACCACCGATGCACAGTGGCAGCCGTGTGTACCATCTACAAGATACACTGCAGCAACTCATCAAGACTCCTTCGACAGCACCTTACAAACTTGCGACCTCCACCACCTAGAAGAACAAGGGCAGTAGATGCATGGGAACACCACCACCCCCAAATTCCCCTCTAAGCCACACACCATCCTGACTTGGAATTATATCACTGTTCCTTCACTGGCACTAGGTCAAAATCCTGGAACTCCCTTCCTAACAAGACTGTGGGTTTACCTACAGCACAAGGACTGCAGCAGTTCAGGAAGGCAGCGGCCAATGTCAAGGAGCATGGAGGAGTCTGGCTCCAACTTGGTACAGAGTTTTGTGCAGAATTTGCTGTCCATTCTCTCCAGCCTGATAGTATTGGCCAAGTCCATAAGAACACTCATGGATCCATCCATGATGCAGTGTCTGATGGCTGGTGCCTCAGGTTCCATTGCAGACAAGCAAAAACCACCCAGCATTTGGGTACTGCAGGGTGACTCAGATTGAAATCATACAAACTCAGACTGCTGCTATGCAAGCTCTGACTGCTGCCACCATAGGTCTGGATACCAGCATTCAAAGGGGCTTGCAGGTGGCACAACAGTCCCGGAATATGACTCCTAACGCTTTGCTGGGATTGCTGAGGTGCCAACCCAGTGGAGTGTTAGTTGCAATGTGTATCATGAACCTACTGTCCTTTATCAAGATGACAGCATTTATCTTCACACCACTGCCACTTCACCAGCGTGCTTGCTGTTGCCTGTCAGTCATCTGGGTCAGCCCAGGCTGCTGCTGCCCATGCCGAGGTGGTGCAGTCTAAATATGGGGCCTTCTCGGGCCAAACCTGGTTGAGATCCTTCTACAAGGCCACCTGCAGTCTCCTCCACTGAAAATCAGCACCTTCTACCAGTTATGTTGCAGCCAGTGGGGTAGGGCTGCATAAAAGCACCAGGGCAGGCAAAGGCAAATGGAAGACAAGTACTTATGGAATGCAAAAGTGTGATTGGTTGATTTTTGTATGGAATACCGGATAGTTTGATTTATAAAGTTGGTTTGGAATGTTTTTTGTGGTGGATTTCATTTCAGCATTGTGGTCAAAGAGGATGCTGTGATGGTCAGTAACAGAGGGCAGATAAAATGTGGGACAGTTAGTGAATGGGGAATTGGAGTTGTGTTCACCAGCCACACAGTCAGATGAGTTAATCATGGACAGCCCGGCCAGAAAGGGGCAGTGTTGGTTGTCTCTAACCTTCCTTCCTCCTCAGATTGTCGCCATGTACCTGCTGGTGCCCTCAAAATGCAGAGGTTGTTCAGCTTGCAGCAGACTTAACAAATCTTGACACACACTCTCTCAAGTACAATTGAGTGCTCTAGACCGGTCTAGGATGCAGAAGCATTGTTTTTGATGACACCTTCCCCCTTAATGAAGCCTCCCTGCCTGGTTACATCTTCCATCATTTTCCCGTCAAGACCATTGGGGTGGTGGTGTGGCGCTTCGCACCAGATCACACCTTGGCCTGATCCCCTACTCCTCTGGGACTTTCCCCTCCTTTGAGCATCTCACCTTGTTTCAACCCTCTCACTTCCCTTTCTCAATCGTTGTTCTGTACTGCCCTCACAAGTACGATAAAAATTTTATCACCGAGATATCTTCACTGCTTTCCTTCCTCAGTCTCTGAATCGAATGACTCCTCATCCCCAGTGATTTCAACCTCCATCTCAACTCATGGTGTTTTCTTCCCTCCTCGTTCACTTTCCTCCTATTCTCCTTAAATCTCTCTCTCCATTTAAACTTCCCAACCCATATTCACAGCCACCCTAATGACCTCGCTAACTCATGTGATCTTGCTAGTCCCATCGTATTAATCACAGATAAGGCTATCTCCAATCGCTTCCTTATATCATTCACCACTCACGTTCCCCTTCCACGCCTAACTTTGCTTCCTTGTGTATATATCCCTGGAAGAAAAACTACTCCCGATTTACTTACATCTGCATTTTCACAATCCCTTCCATTTGCCACAATGTTTCTGCAGCTACTGATTTACTCAACTGCACCTTCACCTCTACCATGGATGTTCTAGTCCCCAGTAAAACCATTACTCTCTTACCCTGACCTTTCTCCCGGTACAGCTCCCATCTCCACTCCCTTAGGTCCAAGAGACAATGATTTGAGAGGATATGGCAGGCAACTGGTTTAGCCATTCACTGCTGGATCTGGCTGGACCACTTAAAACACAGAGATAAAAACAAAAAACTACTGCGGATGCTGGAAATCCAAAACAAAAACAAAATTACCTGGAAAAACTCAGCAGGTCTGGCAGCATTGGCGGAGAAGAAAAGAGTTGACGTTTCAAGTCCTCATGACCCTTCAGCAAAACACGTCTGTTTAAACTGCTCACTATTCCAGGGTCATCCTGGAACGTAATGATAATCCCTGGCTTCTTTGTCTGTACTGCAAATCATCTTAATTAAATCCCTCTCTCCTGTCACTTCAACCCTCACTTCCAACAACAAGTGCAAGGAGCTCAAGGACATACTTGTCACTAAGGTTGAGACAATCGGATCAGCTACCTACTCTTCCACTAGCCCACCTGACCAAACCTACTATAATGGTTCCCCCTGCCCTAGCCCTGAACTTGCATCTTTCTCTTGTTTCTCTCCTATCTCCCCTCATACTCTCTCTGAGATCATCTTGTCCATTAGACCCACCTCCTGTTCCCTCAATCCTATTCCCATTAAACTGCTGATCACCCAACTTCCCTTCCTGGCCCCCAGGTTAACTGATATTGTAAATGGGTCTCTCTTCCCAGTTGTTGTCCCTGTCTCCTTTAAATCTGCCAACATAATCCCTCTCCTCAAAATACCAACACTTAACCCCACCACCCTTACCAACTACAGCCCCATTTCCTACCTCCTTTTCCTCTCCAAAGTTCTTGAACATGTTGTTGCCTCTCAAATCCATTCCCACCTTCCTCAAAACTCCATGTTGAATCTCTCCAATCAGGTTTCCACTCCTGCCACAGTACTGAAACAGCTCTTATCAAAGTCAAAAATGACATCCTATATGACTGTGACAAAGGTTAACTTTCCCTCCTCATCCTTCTTGGACGGCCTGCAGCTTTTAACAAGTACCTTTCAAAGCCTCTCCACTGTCGCCTGCTGGGCAGGATTGCTCTTGCCGATTCCATTCTTATCTATCCAATCATAGCCAAAGAATCACTTGCAATGGCTTCTCTTCCTGCTCCTGCATCATTACCTCTGGTGTTCTCTAAGGATCTATCTTTGGCCTCCTCCTATTTCTTATTTACATGCTGACCCTCAATGACATCATCCGAAGGCACAGCGTTAACTTTCACCGGTATGCTGAGGATACCCAACTCTACCTCACCACCACTTCCCTGGACTCCTCCACTGTTATTAAATTATCAAACTGCTTATCCGACATCCAATACTGGATGGGCAGAAATTTCCTCCAGTTAAATATTGGGAAGACTGAAACCAGTCCTTGCTCCAAACTCCATTCCCTAGCAAACGACTCATCCCTCTCCCTAGTCTGAGATTAAGCCAGACCACTTCCAACCTTGGTGTTACATCCGATCCCAATGAACTTCCAATCTCATATTCATGCCATTTCCACCTCCGTAACATCACCTGACTTCCCCCCTGTCTTAACTGATCTGCTGCTGAAACCCTCATTCGTGTTTTTGTTACCTCAACTATTCCAGCACATTTCTGGCTTGTCTCCCACATTCTGCCCTCTGTAAACTTTGTTTACATCCAAAACTCTGCTGCCCATGTCTTAACTCACAGCAAGTTCCATTCCCCTATTACATCTGTGCTCACTGACCTACATTGGCTCCCAGTCAAACAATGTTTTGATTTAAAAATTCTCATTCTTATTTTAAATCCTTATTGGCCTTGTCTCTACCTATCTCTGTAATCTCCCCCAGGCCCACAGCCCTCTGGGTTATTTGCACTCCTCAAATTATGGCCTCTTGTGCATCCCCAATTTTTATTACTTCACCATTGGTGGCCATGCCTTCAGTTGCCTAGATCCAAAGCTCTGGAATACCCAGCCTAAACCTCTCTGCCTCACTACCTTGCTTTCCTCCTTTAAGACAATTCCTAAAACATACCTCTTTGACTAAGCTTTTGGTCATCTGACCTATTATCTCCTTATGAGGCTTGGTGTCATTATTTTATAATGCTTCTGTGAAGTACCTTGAGACATTTCATTAAAGGCACTGTATAAATATAAGTTGTTGTTGTTATACCTCACTGGTATTCTCCATTAAATGCTCCCCTCACCCACACTAACACTCACCAGAATGGTGTCTGACATGGCCAGCACTAGAAGTGTGCGCACATTTTCGACTGAAACGGCTCTCACAGCACCAAATATATCAGCACTACACTATAACATTTTGCAGCCACTGACATTTGCATTACAACCAGCTCAATATTCATGTGTGTCAGCCCATGAGTTGGGATGGGACTTAATACAAGGCTTAACACGAACAGTGTATCTTACACCAAAGGTTATTTAAATAAAAGCAAAATACTGCAGGCACTGGAAATCTGAAATTAAAACAGAAAATGTTGCAAATACTCAGCAGGTCAGGTAGCATCTGTAGAGACAGAAACAGAGTTCACATTTCAGGCCCATGACCTTTTCTCAGATCTGGAAAACATTAGAGATGTAACGTGTTTTAAGCAGCTACAGAGGCAGGAAAAGGGGAGTTGTGGGGTTGGGGACAGCGGATACGATCAAAGATGAAGGTGTGTGAAAGGGTGGAAGGCAGCAGGGATTAAATGACAAGAGAAATGTTGGTGCAAGGCAAAATGACTGATAATAGGTTGAGGAAAGAAACAAAAGTTGGGTCTAGAGGAGGCGTCAATTGAAATAGCAGAATCATTACCAAGAGTCGCCATCCAAAAACATGGGGGCAGAGATTATGACCTGAAATTGTTGAACTCAATGTTATGTATGAATGGCTGTAAAGTGCCAAATCCAAAGTTGAGGTGCTGTTCCTCAAGCTTTTGCTGAGCTTCACTGCAGCAGCGTAGGAAGCCAAGGAAAGAATGGTCAGCGATGGAGTGGGGCGGAGAATTGAAATGACAGGCAACCAGAAGCCCAGAGTGAAGGCTGCGTACTGCAGGCAGGTGATCCGTAAAGTGGTCTGAAATGTGGAGATGCCCACGATGTGAGCAGCAAAAACAATATACTAAATCTATTTACTCAGCAAATAGCAAAACAAACATTTATTTACAGAGTCTATTTTTAAAAATTGTATGCAGCAAATAGAACTTGTGACCAAAGCAGCTGCAAATCTTCCAGATAAAAGCTTGGTGATTTCTCAAGTAAAATACAGTGAATGCCATTACATCATACAATTTTTGCACGTTAAATCAATCCCTGTCATGTACAGCATGGAGGTCAGCATAATATATAAGTTTATATACAATATGAACGACCCTTTACTGGTTCAGAATAGCTGTGTCACTACATATGGCGCATTTAATAGAAGTCACTGGACTGCTGTTAGAAGTGGGGGCTGCTTGTAGTGATTTTATTTAAAAAGGAGGTGCATCACACTGACACCATTGGTAAGTAGTTTCTTTATAAGGGAACATCCCATGCAGATACCAGCAGAATCCTTTTTTAAGGAGGGATATTATACTCAAAAGAAAGACTTCACTCTCTGTATAATTTTGATACTATCATAACTGGGACCACGTGTACTTATTATCTAACAATAAAATAATTGGCATTTTCAGATATTCCATTCTGAGGAGCCCATTCTCTTACAGATATCGTTATAATGAGTGACACACAATAAACACAAATAGAAAAAAAACAAACAACAAGCAGAACTTGGAAAGATCTTTCATTTTATTAATTATTTTAAAGACCAATTTGCAATGCTAAATGTTTATAAAACGCATCATTTACTTTCATTTCTATAGTCAAGAAAGGGCTGAGGAGCAGTTGCTCCACCTAATGGCAGAGGACCAATCTCCTGCTCTGCCCTTCCTAGTATTGAAGGATTGTTAAAAAAAACGATAAAAAGATTCACAGAGCCCATAGCTTGGGCTAGGTCAAATTAGGATTCAGCTGTTGTAGATTCCTTCAGCTCTTTTGTTTTAAGATTACAGCTAGATTAGTTCTGCTGCCTCACAGTGACATGATAGCACAGCCCAGACTATGGTACTCCTCAAACATGTTTCAGAGTTCAGCCGAATATGTAGCAAGCACCATTGTAATGGTCATTTCCTATTTGTTAAAAACCTGAGTTACTATGCTGTGCCAATAGAAATTTAATAAGGCATCAATTAAATATAGAGATAAAAACAAAAAGCTAAAAGAAACTGCGGATGCTGGAAATCCAAAACAAAAACAGAATTACCTGGAAAAACTCAGCAGGTCTGGCAGCATCGGTGGAGAAGAAATCAGTTCTGCCGAAGGGTCATGAAGACCCGAAACGTTAACTGATTTCTTCTCCACCGATGCTGCCAGACTTGCTGAGTTTTTCCAGGTAATTCTGTTTTTGTTATCAATTAAATATGATGTTAAAAAACATTACATATGAACACAAAAGCATGTAGCGAAGTGATTGAAAAGACTATGCCCAGCCTAGGGAAATCAATATTGATAAATATGGCCCAATGAGAAATTATGAGTGATGAAAACTAATAGCTATCCATTGAAATCACTCACCAACCCCAGACGCTGTTGCAGTATTGTTTCAGTGGGAGCACTTTGGCCCAAGTCACAGGGTTGTGGTTTCAAGAACTAACGCTGACTCAAGGCTGACATTTCAGTGCAGTGCTGAGGGAGTGCTGCACCGACGAAGCTGCTGACTTACAGATGAGATGTTAAACCAAGGCCTTATCTGTCAGGTCGATTTAAAAGATCCCACCATTTGAAGAAGAGCAGGGGAGTTCTCTGGGTCAATATTTATCCCCAAAGCAACACCCATTAAAAATGTTTATGTAATGATTATCACTGCTGTTTGTGGGACTTTGCTGTGTGCAAATTGGCTGTCCCATTTCCCTCCATTACAAAAGTGACTACACTTCAAATTAATTGAATATAAAACATATTAGGATATCTATATTCACAATATAAATGTACAGCTTTCTTTCTAGCATAACTAACAACTCCACATCAATCGGATAAAATCATTTGTCGTTGCACCCTGCATGATATGATCACTGCGTGCCACCATTTTACATGTGCGCGAAAGAGCGCAGAAATCTCCCTGAGGCACAGAGCTGCTTCAGGGAGATTAATTTCATTATGAATCATTGAAAGAAAGAAAAAAAAATTATTCAGACATGTCTCCTCATGTGGCAGTGTCACATGAGCCTGGGCATGTTTATGAATTTTGAAAAAAAATTTTATTTCCTTAATAAATCCTTCATGAACCTCATCCCGCCCATGGATAAGGTTTCATGAAAAATGCGAAGGCCACCTGGGCTCTTCGCCTGTCCGCCAACATTAAGGTTGGATGGGCAGCCATTACAAGTACTTCAATTAGTTTATTAATGGTCTTAACAGGGCTTTGACAGTTTGGTGGGCACACAGCTGACTCCGGTGTGTGCCCGCTGAATTAAAGACAGGAATGACGCGCAGTGACGTTGGGATGCATGCCCGACATCACCACGAGTCATTTTACACGTCGGCGTGCAGGGCCCACCCCTGCACGCCGAACAGAAGATTCTGCCCATGATCTTGTGAAGCAACCTAGCACATGTTAAACCACCAAATCAGGAAACCCTTATCTGCAGTTATTTGGCTGTGAAAACCTGAACCAGGAGCAGGTGCCATGACAGGTAGGGAATTAACCATGATACTTGGATAGAACTTTTTTGACAAGGGACTAAGTGGAAGTCTTAATTTGGTTAATTCAGATCAACGTGCTGACCTGTGATGATGTCAAGTTTGCCATGTTATCAATATTTAAAGCATTGAGGCACAAAACATACAACTTACATAGTTCCTGCAAATATCTTTGCCTCAGTGCAGAGGTACATGTATGCAAATTAATAAATGCATAGGCATTTTCACACTATTTGTCTCCATAAACTGTCACATAATATCCTGACTTCTACATATATCGTCTGTTCCTTCATTGTCGCTGGTCAAAATCCTGAAACTTCCTAACTAACAGCAATATGGGAGCATCTTCACCATATGAACTGTAGCAAGAAAGGCCACCAGCATCTTTTCAAGGACAATGAAGGATAGGTAATAAATTGTGAGTGATGCCCACATCTCGAGAATGAATATATTTTTTAAAAGTGTAAAAGTACAACATTCTTTAAGCATAAATTAATTTTGGAGAGATGCATCAACTGGCTGCAATGAAAGATTCATCAGGGAATTGAAATTGCACTATTGGCAATAAATATGATCATGAATTCCAATGAATTTTTTTTTGAACTCTAGTTTGACAATAGCATTAATTGGTTTGAGGGGCATTAACATTTTAACCAACAAGAGTAGAAGTTCCAATGTAATTAAATTATATTATAAATTTAAGGTAATCCTATGCATTACAGACCATTACTCAGTTTTGTTTTTCATTCCCCTTGAACCCCTGCATTTTCTGCAGCAAAACATGCAACATTTTGTGAGGATAAATACGATGGCTGCCACACAAGCAACCAGGAATGCTATCACATCTAGGCAATGGTACTGGTACCAGGACAGGGAATGTGCTGCAGGCCGCAAATGTTGAGCTCCTCCATGGCGCATTACAAACTCAATCCAGAACACAGCTCTCCCCAACGAACTCATTGGTTGGTCATGCTGAATTTGAGATAACTTCACTGCATTTTCTCTGTACCTGAGAAAATAAAAACAGTTTATTTTACAATCTTTCTTTATTTTTCCCCATTTAACCCCCAACATCCATATATCTACAATAACTTGCATTATATATAGTGCCTTTAACTTAATAAAATATCCCAAGGTGCTTCACAGGAGAATAATCAGACATAAATTAACCCAGGGACAAAGAAGGGAACATTAGGACAGGTGACCAAAAGCTCGGTCAAACAGGTAAGTTTTAAGTGGTGTCTTAAAGGAGGAGAGTGAGGTGGAGGGCAAGGCCAGAGCTTAGGACCTAGACAGCTGAAGGCATGGCTGCCAATAGTAGGATGAAGCAAATTTGGGGGTGCACAAGAGGCCAGAATATGGACAGGAGACAGGAAAACTGTACTTAATTTCTCTTATCACCTGTCCATATGCAGAGGGTGTTTTGAATAATTTTTAAAGTGTGCGGTGGTGTGTTTTCCCAAACCCTCAAGTTTATGTGGCCCCATTTACTAATAACCCCCAGCAAACTTGCATTATGGTTAACTCAGAAGATTACTTCATTTCACATTCAAACCCCGCAGGACACACACAGTAAAGTTAGGGGGGGGGGGGGTGCAGTGGAATAGAAAAAGGAGTTTTACAACTGTGGATAGTAACAGTATAAGAACCACAGAAATGAATATTAGTTCATGTGGTTTCCAGAGTCAGAATCCAATGAGGAATTCTTTCACATAGGAGTTTGAGTTCAGCTGGCTGAAGACCGAAGTTGTAGAATTCACTTTACAGTTGGTGCTGATACCACAAGACGAAGTAGGTACACAGAGATTGGGTCCATTCTATAGGTGATGGTAGGAAATCTTCCAGCAGAGGCAGGCTTGAGGAGCAGGCTGTTGTTCTGCCTGAAGGGCTGCTTCTCGGTGGTTCACCAGTTGGGTGTTAAACAGCAGACTACTTGTAAGGCTAAAGACTTAATGTTGAAAATGTCCAAAAAGGCATGAGGCTTGGGTCATGTGACATGTCACAATAATGGTTAATTGCAGCTTAACAATCAGTTTCTGTGCTTTTGGCCAGAATTCCATTGTTCTTCCTCAGGAGATAGACAGATAGTCATTAGCATCTCTTTCAATATAATGAGTTTTTATCTCCCTTGTTTGTGATAGTTCCGGTTGGGGGAGCCAGTTCGTTTGCACTTCCTCTGCTTTCATTGATTACAAAGGGTGTGAGATTTCACAGACTGAGCAAAGAATTCTTTTGTTCTTGTAACTCCTGGTGGTAGCTCCCAGAACAAAGGCCCAGTCCTGTGGCCATGTGACTAGTAGCAACCATCCTTTATGGTTCAGTAGAAAATCCATTTTTTGAAAAAGCAATAAGACTAAAATTTTGAACAGTGTTGGATTTCTTTTCATGTCATAGGAACAAACAATTGGAAGAATGCAGAGTTCTTAATGATTATTGGGCTAGAAGAGAGGGATTTGAACAGAAGAATGAGAATTTTAAATTTGAGGGCTTGATGGGCCAATAACCAAGCCAGGTCAGACAGCACAGAGGTGATGGCTGAAAAGTAATGTTCCCTTTACATATTCTGCCCCATAGTGCAGAATAAGGGTTGAAAAGAGCAAAAGGGAGAACAAGTATATCAGGAAGAATGTGATTATGATTGTCATTGCAATCATTACTGAAACATAGCAAGCTCACTGATTTTACTTTGATTTTTTAGTGAATTTTCACCTTACAGAACAGTGTTTACATTTTTTGTGTACAATTCTAACATTTATTGTTTTGAGATAAGTTTTAGCAAACTAGTTGGGTATCCATGGAATTAAGAGAGTTACACCACTAGAAGCATACTTCTCCAGGTCACAGCAAGGTCAAACATGCTCACGAGTGCTTAGTACATGTGCAGGATTCAATTCCACAGGTCAGTGACATAGGACAAAGTAACATTTACACTTTGTGTCCAATGCCAACATTTGCTGCTTACGACTAGTTGGACCATGGAACAGTTTGCCACTTGGCACATTTGAAGCATCTTTTCAGGGAAATTGATTAACCATGTGGCAAGACTAGGAAGAGAGTGACAGTATAAGAAATTTTAGATTGTTCTAGTAAAGAGCCATCAGACATGCATTGGACTGAATGGCCTTCTTTTGTGCTGTAAATTGAGCTTCAATATTGCTTTTATAGTCTTCACAGCAAGCAGTGGGAGAGAAATTGATGTTTATTAAGGCAGGTTAATCTTTCTCTCTCCATATTCGTAAGGCTGCACTTGTTGATGCTGCAAATGCAGAGGGTGCACTCCCTACACATGCAGCATGTTAGCACTTGCTTCAAAGATGGCGCAGATCTAAAAGAACACACACCGTTTTCTCTCCCTCCCGTTTGCCTCTCTCTTCGCTGCGCCCTCCTGTTCCCCTGGCTGCTCCCCTCATTCCCTTCACTACTCACTCCTGCTTCTCTATGCTCACTCTACTACTTCCCCAGCTCTCTCTGCTGATTCCCCACATTCTCTTCATTGTTTCCCCTCCCGCTTCCCCTGCTCTCTTCGCTGCTCCCCCTTGCCCACTTTGCCTCTTCCCTCCTCTCCCCTTCACCCACTTTGTCACTTTCCCCTACTTCCTTTGCTGCTCCCTCTTGCTCCCCCCACTGCTCCCCCTGCTGTTTCTCCTACTGCTCCCCCAGCTCTCTTTGCTAGTCCCTCCTGCTCCACCTCACCGCTCCCCCTCCCCCCACTCTCTTTGTTACTCCCTCTTAATATGGGAGCACTCATTATTTCATGATATAAGACAAACTCTGTGCAATGTTTTTACAGGTGGTTTATCAGGCATCCTGGATATTACCCATAGCATGTAGGTGGCTCCTGGCCTTTAATTGGTTTAATTATTGGCCATTGACAAGTCGGCGGGCGGACAGCTGATTGCGCTGTCCGCCCGCCTTCCTGAATATTTAAATGGGCGGGATGACATTGGGGAGAACCCCCGACGTTATCCCACGTCATTTTCACGTCGGCGAGGGGGCCCCACCCCCAGATCACCGACAGAAAAATGCTGGCCACAGTGTCCAACATTAGCTGTGCTTCCACGGTTGGACAACATTTACTAAATAATTCTCAGTGTGCTAAAAATTACGCTGACAACCAATTTAAGATAATCAGTCAGGCTCACAGTGTGGTGCATTTGCCTGTACTGGAAACTACATATATTAATACACAGGTCCTGTTATTTACAGACAGAAAGAACATGTACACATATTGTGCCTGTTTCAGCTAAACAAAATAAGTGACAGCCATTCACTGGTTCATTCCTCAGGCAATGCCTTGACCAGAGTCAAGCTGCCTGGTTTAAAATTTCAAACAATGCTTGGCAGTTAATTGTCAGTCACTATTAACTGGTGCACTCTCCATAGCAATGCCTCTACCTATCAGAGTCCCCTTGCCAATCAATCAGCACTCTTCTTATACAGTATAATGTTGTTGCTTCCCCAGATTGGATTCTTGCGATTGTCCTGATGAGTGCAAGATGAAACGTTTCAACAAAATGTCAATTTCAGTGCTATTAACTGCCATGCCCCAATCTCTCAAAGCCACTCACTACTGGAAGTAAAAGTTCCTCCAATGTCTTCATTTGAAGTTAGGCGAGTTAATATTTTGGTTTAAACTCATTAGAAGTGTTATTTGTTTAATGTCTTGGCAATGTAAAACTGTAAAGAGGAAATTTCACAATCTTGGAGGAGTGAGAGAAACAGTGGGGATGTTCCAGATCATGGGGGAGTCTGGAACGCGTATAGGGGCACATCAGGATCACATGAGGTAGGGCGAGATTTTTCCAGTCCTGCCAGCGGCGGGTATCGAATTTTGGCCACTCTTCAAGTTTTCCCGTCCCATCTGCGTTGTGCCCTCCGCTGCAGGACCAGGAAATCCCAGCCAGGGTCTGTATTGAGGGATCCGAGTTAGATGGTGGCTTGGCAGGGTCCTGACCACAGGGTCTTCTGGTGGTCAGGGTTTCCTCAGGGGAAGGGGAGGGGGTGATCACATTGCGGTACAGGGATCCCAATTCCAGGGGAAGGTCCAATGGTGGTCATGGGGGGTAAATCAGACTATAGTCAGCAGACAGATTACAGAATGGATGGTGGTTTACTGGCTAGTTTATTGGGCATGGTGAAAATACTCCTGCTCCTCTTGACGCATAAGCAGTGCTGCAAAAGCACTTAACTCATGCATTCAGCGCCTCTTGCCTCCTGTAAGCTGCTTAGGGCCAGCGAAAGCTGGCTGTCAGTGGACAAAAATCGAATGACTACTAAAATGAAGGCATGCAGTCTTATTAAAATATTTTAATGGCCAATTCACTCCCAGCCAGTGGGTTTGGGGTACGTCCCTTGCCCGCCTCGGTTAAAACCAGAAATGGTTGGGTTCCATGCATGTTCACTTCCTGTTCCAGATTTTTTGAAATTTAACCTCTGACATGACACAGAATCCAGCCATTTTAGGAGTTCATGGTTCTGTTCTGCTTCCTTTGAACATTGTTCTCTTACCTTGTATCATTGATCACCATGTTGAGAGCATCAACTAAGTCCTGTGTTTTAAGGTTGATAAAGTTGAGGACCACAGCAACTCCCTTTGCCTTCATGTGAACCATGTTATCAGGTTGATCGGCAAACAGAGGAATTCCAATCATGGGCACTCCATGGTAAATAGCTTCATATATTCCATTTGCACCACCATGAGTGATAAATACTCTAGTCTTGGGATGCCCTGCAATTATATTTTCAGAAAATAGAAATGATCAATTGAGCCTCTGTTGTAACTAAACTGAGAGCTAGACTGTTATCCCTATGTTACATGATTGGACATTCAAAATTCAAAATCAAATATAATAAAGTTTGCGGTGTCAGCTGTGGCTAAGTGGTAGCACTCATACGCTTGAGACAGAAGGTTCTGAGTTCAAGCCCCACTTCAGAGATTTGAGCACAGAATCTTGGCTGATACTCCAGTGCAGTACTGAGGGAATGCTGCACTGATGGAGGTGCTATATTTTAGATAAGATGTTAAACTGAGGCACCATCTACCCTCTCAGGTGGAGAAAAGATCTCATTGCACTAATCAAAAAAGAGCAGGTAGTTTGCTCCATTATCCTGGCCAATATCTATTCCTCAATCATCATCACTAAACAGATTTTTAATTGATATCTCAGAGCTGTTTATGATCTCGTTGTGTGCAAATTGGTTTACACATTTCCTACATTGAAAGAGTGAGTACACTTCAAAAGCACTTAATTGATTGTAAAATACTTTGGGATGTCTTTTGGTTATGAAAGGTATGAAGATTTTTTTTAATACAGTCTAACAGAGGTGCACTCATCTGTTAGAAAGTGGCAAATATTACTTTTTAACAATAGAAATTGCACATTTTCTGCTAGCACTGGGTTATTTAGCAAACTTATGGATATAAAAGATAATGGTAGAAAATGTGTACCTGTGATTGACACCAATGGTTACTTTAGTAACATACCTGGGGCGAATGAAATCATTCAAACTGGTTGCATGACAGTACAGATAAAGGAGCCTCCTTTTCTTCACAACTTATACACGGGTTTACATTTATACATTTAACAAAAATAACAACTTGCATTTGTAAAGCACGTTTAAAGTAGTAAAACTTCTCAGGGCTCTTCAGACAAAAAAGATAAATCAGACAAAAATTTATACTGAGCCGAAGAAGAAAAAATTAGGATCGATGACAAAAAGTTTAGTCCGAGCAGTAAGTTTAAAGGAATACCATAAAGGAGGGAAGAGAGGTGGAGAGGAGAAGAGGCTTATGGAGTGAATTTCAACACTTAGGGCTTGGAGGTTCAACTGCCAATTTTGGGGAAAAGGAAGTGGTGGATACATAAGAGACCAGAGCTTGAAGAAAATATAGTTCATGGAGGGTTATAGGGCTGGAGCAGCTTATGGGGATGGTGGGTGTGGAGGCCATGTGGGATTTAAACACATGGACGATAATTTTAAAATTGAGGCACTGGTGGGCTCGAAGTCAATATAGATAATGCACAAAGGACATTTCCCCATACTTTTCATAAATGCTATACTAAATAGAGTACTTGGATGACACAAAGATACCTTTTGGGCTGCAGTTCTGTAATTATTTTTGTCTAATAACATTCTCACCATGTTTGCATATGAAACTGGGCGAGTTTATCACACGTTCACAACACAAATCAATTACTCTTTTTTTTTTGCTTAGCATTCATAATTCAGTGTTGTGACTTATTAAATGAATACAATAAGTACTACATATTAAATCTGTGCATTTATCATCCATTGACTTGTAGCTCAGTGACACCTTGGTGCTCAGTGATGAATTTCAACATTTTACATTTCCTCCCAACTATCGACTTCTTCTGAAAATGGAGTATCATTCCAAGAACAAAAACCTTCCAGTGCAGTGTGAAATAATGTTCTGAACGTGAGAGCAATCTCATGGAATCTCACCCTCTGTCCACTCCATTTCCTCTTTTAGTTCAGCATTAGTCTCCTGACGTAAAGTCAGCAGTTGGGGGAGACACAGAGATGTGTCCACCAATAAGGTGGCTGGCAGTAAACCTTCCTACAACCACTATTTCCACTAAGACCAAATAGGCAAACCCAGCAGCATATAATAAAACTTCAGCTCTTACATGATAGTAGGGTTTTCCTTAAATTTACACAGTGCAGTTGAAAAATAACTTCTCACTCCAATTAATGTACTATTGTTACAGGAAAAAAAGGCTGGCATAATGCTTTAGTTGTGATGACATTAGGTTGATCACCAAAGGGTATTTTAAATAGAAATAAATAAAAATATAGAAAGAAAAAGATTTATAAAGCATCTTTCATATCCTCAGGGCTTCCCAAAGGACTTCACTGCCAAGATCTTTTGAAGCGTTGTCACTTACAATGTAAGGAAACAAAGCAGCCAATTTGTGCATAGTAAGGTTCTACAAACAGGTATGAAATGAATGACTACATAATGTGTTAGCCATGTTGTCTAAATGAAAACTGTTGACCAAGGTGTACTTCTTTTTGAATAGTGCCATGGAGTCTTTTATTTCAACCGAGAGAGATGGAGCCTTGGTTGCTTTCCTGAAAATCACAACTTTAAGTGAAAGGACTAAGTGCAAATCTGGAATAATTCGCCCTAAATGTGGTAGCAGGTGGGAAAAACATTGTTTTACCTGCTGACCGCAATGGTGGCTTTTCACGCCTAATCGCCCCAAACCCACTGCATTCCCAGGAAACACGCTGTTTCTATGGCAGGCGGGCTCTTATTCACCTGCCAAGCCATCATCTCACTGCTTCGTCATGCCAGGCGCCATATTTAAAGTCCAGCTGCGCACACTCAGTGCTTCCAGCCCAGGACTACTGCAGGGAAGATGTCCACGAAAGGCAAAAAAACTGCAGCCCCCAGGTTTAATGATGTGTCACTGGAACGTCATTTGGATGCCGTGGAGGCCACTCCGGGTGTAGGATGGGCAGCGACATGACCAACCAGGCTCGGGGGCAGTGGCAGCAGTGGTCAGCGCCAACGTCCTTCAGAAAGGGACAGCCACCCAGTGCCACAAGAGGATGAATGATCTCCTCCCTTCCGCCAGAGTAAGTCACTTTTTTCAATACTCTCAAATCACACATTCTCAATCCCATCACACATCCACAGGGTCCTCACTCACTGCCAGTGCAAGGCACATCACCACTCACTCTCTCACACACACCTTCACTGTCCTCATCCCGTCCATGGAACCACTCACCACCCACACAGGCCAGCCCATACTTATCATCTGGCCTGGCAGGCATCCTGCTTACACTCTCTCCATCTCTATTCATGCAGGACAAGCTGGCACGTAACAAGAGGGAGAGGTTGCAGACTGGTGGAAGAATGCCTGAAATCAAGGTCCTCATGGGCTTTGAAAACAGAGCCATCCAGCTGGCTGATGAAGATCTGAACCGTTCCTGTGCTGATGGTGAGGCCGGTGCTGCTCTACCAAGTGAGGATCCAGCAGTGCAACATCCATCAGACAACGATACTGTGATTGATGTGTCCTGTTTCACAGGCCACTGCCATGCACTAATTATCTCTCCTTGCTTCCGCAGGCACATCTGGGAAACAGCCAATGGAGTCCACAACTCAGGGCCTCCAATCAAGCCCTGAAGACACCTTAGAAGAAGAATCTGGAGGCACCCTTGGGTCCTGTCACAGTGCTCACCCACAACCTCCACCAGCGCAGCGACACACACATCTTTACAGTAGTCCCAGGATCACAATCTGGTCAGGACATCGCATTTTCAGATCCACAGGAGGCAGCAGCAGGGACTTCCCAGGTTTCCAGCACTCGGAGGACTGCTGGAGGCCAGAAATTTGCTGAGTCTGAGTCAGATGACGAGCCTCTGGACTCGGTCATGTCACAGTTGCAGGAACATGAGGAAGGGATGACTGCTGCATTCCTCAGATTGCAAGGCACGATGGAGGTGTCCATTGCCTTCAGGCTGAGGTGATAGTGCCGACATGCCAATGTACTGAGGTCAACACTCTAGGATAGCGGTCGCATGGGGATCTTGGTCCAAGATGTCACTCCTGCACTGCTGTGCTCTGCTGCCACAGTTGACCTCCAGCAGTGTGTACGTGAGAGGGTTGTGGGGCAGCTCGATCTCATTCTAGCTACCCCTTCTCAAGGAGTCAGCCAGGAGCCCTTGGGCACCCATAGGGAGGAGGATCAGTGGGTGTACCCCTCGGCGCTATCCATCCAGGTGACTCTGGGAGTGTCCGGCCCATCTGATCTCCTTTTCCTGTGACCCCAGCAGCTCCAGGTTCACAGGCCAAGGAGGGTGCCACTGTCACACAGCAGGACCCAAAAAGCAGGCCGGGGCCCTCCAGGTCTCAGCCCTCAGAGGACACCCGCCAAGATCATCACAGACAGGGCACAGCAGTCAGCAGGCTGCTTCCACCTCCACTGTGGATGTCCTGAGAGCACGAAGACATAGCAGCAGGGTTAGGAAGGTTAAGAAGATGCAGTTGGACTCCCCAGCCATGGATGTTAATCACTTGTACATATTGTTCACTGTTGTCAGTAAACTCCCAAGAATGTCTCCCTGCCTATGGCTCCTTGTTCTGATGAGCAGTGCTCGTGTCACTCAGGTGTGAAACCTTTCTGCACAAGATGGAGGCAGGTGTCCCAGTCCAGAGCCTCTTCCCTGTGCTTTGTGTAGCTTTCAGACCAAAGTGATGATCTGGCCTCACACTCCCTGGACACATTAGTGATGCCTGCACCTCGATGGTGTTTGTCATTGCTGCCAAAATGTCATGGGTAGGCATTACAGAGTTTGGTCATTCTCTCTGTGTGCTCTCAGCACCTTTAAGGTGGTTCTGGTCCCAATCACTTTAGCATCTGTGACCAATGACGCTGTGCTCCTGAAGGGGCCGGGTACTGAAGGCAGACAAAGGATCAGATGCTTTTAAAGTTTCATGGCTGTGTCTCTACGATATGACCCTGATCACAGAGCGCAAGCGAGCAGTCCTTGGCCAGACAGGAGTCAGCCATGCTCAGAGGCTGTGTGAAGATTTATGGAGTGTCCTCACTGCATGTCGTCATCATCCTCCTGCAATCAAGCAACGATTAAGGCCTCCACTGCATCTACAGGAGCATTCTCACAGAGGATATGTGCATTGCCATAAGCCAGGCTGGAGTTAAACATTCACAGAAGCAATGTGAGGATCCATGGTATTTCCTCACTGCATGTCGTCATCATCCTCCACAAATCTAGCAGCTAGGAGGGCCTCCCGAGTGCGCCTTCCTTGTCTGGCCAGTGTGAGGGCCTCATTCCTGTCCGTCGCCTCCTCACCCTCATCCCTGTCGCCGTCCTCCTCATCGGAGGAGACCTCCAGCTCCTCCACAGCCAGCTCCTCTGTCCATTATAACCTGGCGCTGCAAAGCGCAGTAGACAACGATGATGCATGACGCCCTTTGCGGACTGTATTGCACAGCTCCACCAGACTGGTCCAGGCAACGGAACCTCATTTTCAGCATCCCAATGGTTTGCGCCACCAAGTTGCGAGTTGCAGCATGAGCCTCATTATAGCGTCGCTCTGTTGCAGTCTGAGGCTGCCACATGGGTGTCATCAGCCACAGCCTCTGCAGGTAGCCCTTGTACCTGAGGAGCCATCTCTGCAGCTTCAGTGGACTCTGGAAGACGTCAGGGATTTGTGACTGACTGAGAATGTAGGAGTCATGCAAACTCCCTGGAAACGGTGCGCAGACCTGCAGGATGCATTTGTGGTGGTCGCACACCAGCTGCACGTTTAGTAATGGAATCCCTTGCAGTTGATGTAGTTGACCATGTGTTGCGACAGAGATCTGAGCGAGTGCAGTTGATGGCACCCTGCACCCATAGGAAACCCAAGATCTGGGCAAATCCAGTCACTCCTACACCCTGGCTGTCCTGGTTCTGGGCGAAATGCACAAAGTCGTGTGCCCTCGCGAAGGTGGCATCCGTGACCTCATAGCTGCTTTTGTGGGTGGAGGCTTGTGATATCCCACAGAGGTCACCTATGGAGCCCTGAAAGGAGCCATTGGTGTGGAAATTGAGCACCATGATCACTTTCACAGCCACTGGTAGTGGATGCCCTCCATGTCCCTGTGGCGCCAAGTCCTGCAGTAGCTGGCAGATGTGACTGACCAGTTCCTAGACTTGCGCAGTCTTCGACGACACTGGTTGTTGGTCATCTGCAGGAATGAAATGTGTTGTCTGTAGACCCTGGATCTAGCTAGGCACCAACAAGCAACGGCTCACTGTGGCTCTTCGGCAATGCGGGAGCCCCAGCCACCCCTTCTTCCTGAGGTTGCTGCCCCTCCCTCTGCATAGCCAGGTGCCTCAGTCGCTCTCTTCTCCGTCATCTTTGCTCTCTGTTGGCCACGAGGCATACAGCTAGTTCACCAGGCTCCATGGTCCTGATGTAGTCCTCCTGCAGGATGAAAGAGAGAGACACTTCGTTAGCATGTGTGTACTAAGAACCTGTCCTGGTTAAGTCTGAAGGCCCCTTACTGCAACTTGGAGAGTGCTGGCACCACTTGGATGGCCAGAGATTAGTGCGCTGCATGGCTACCTGAAGCCCTACCCACCTCTGCCCCACTCCAACCAACCGATTGGCGGCAGCTTTGCCCATTGGACTGCATGCTGTGCTCTCAGCCCAGGTGCAGGCATTCTCCTAACCCACACTGCAAGGCTGCACTGTTAGCTTGAACCACGGGAGAAGCTGGTCCAAACCGGGATGCTGACATTGCAAAGGGGCTGTGAGCCTCTCCACCAGTGACTGCTCCATGGCCAGCTTTAGCAAGGAGATTGTACAATGTGCCCAGTTGTCGAACTGTTCTGCAGTCCACTAAAACGCTCATTATTTTGCAGTCTGTGCCCAAGGAGTGAAAAACCCTGGAACACTTGCTGGGACTTTGATGCCTCTGCGTTGCTTGAGTGGGCAGAGAAGCTAGAGGCCCGACTCCAATCGTATCATTCGTGGCTGCGCCTGAACTGTCTCAGCTGCAAAGGAATGGTCAATTTATACAAGGATTCCCTAATGTGTGGCCGCTTCCCTTGCACATCCCCACCCCCTCCCCCGCACGTGCTTGTGTGCTACCTCCAACCACAGGGCAGCCCTTGCCCCCACCAACCCCCGCAATATGTCTCAAACTTGAAGTCCAGCAGGCGACCTGGGTGAGTGCTCTGCAACGTTACTGTGTACTCACCTCCGGATTCCCCTCAAAGTGCAGCCCGCCAAGTGCATGCCTTTTATGTGCTGTTGTAAAACACGACGGCATGTCATGGGCAGACAATCCAGCGGGGTGGGCTGGCCTTATGATGATTTGCTGATGTAGTACAGTGAGGTTCCCGACCTCCAATGGCGGGAAACACGGCCCACCATTGGCGGGCAGAGCAGACGATCGCAAACTGGTTTCACATCGTGAAACCCATTTTTGGCCTTCTCGCCATATTGTCCGCTCTTGCCACCGAATATGCCTGACACCAGCAGGCATGAAAAATCCCGGCCCAAGTGAATCATGTGTTTCCATTGGAATCAATGCTAAAACCCGAGTCAGGTTCCTTCAGTCATTTCTCACCCGGAAAAAAAAACAATGTACAAGTTGAAATACTATACCACAAGACCATAAGACGTAGGTGCAGAAGGAGGCCATTCAACCCATCGAGTCTGCTTTGCCATTCAGTGAGATCATGGCTGATCTGATGATCCTCAACTGCACTTTCCTGCTTTTTCCCCATAACCCTTGATTCCCTTACTGATTAAAAATCTCTCTATCTCAGCCTTGAATATGCTTAATGATCCAGCCTCTACCGCCCTCTGCAGTAAAGAATTCCACAGATTCACTACCCTCTGAGAGAAGAAATTCCTCCTCATCTCTGTTTTAAATGGGCGACCCCTTACTCTGAGATTATGCCTTCTGGTCCTATACTCTCGCACAAGGGGAAACAACCTCTCAGCATCTACCCTGTCAAGCTTCCAAAGAATCTTATATGTTTCAATAAGATCTCCTCTCATTCTTCTGAACTCCAATGAGTACAGCCCAACCTACTCAATCTCTCCTCATAAGAAAATCCCTCCATACTCAGGATCAACCTAGTGAACAACTATGAATAACCATTCATGTACAGCACTATGTATCCCTATCTGAAATAACTTGGAAAATAAAACACTACTAAATTTTTAAACATTATAATAAACAAATTAAATTATTTTTAAAAATAGCAGTACAGTACCTGTTCTCAACTCAGTGCACAGTACTTAGAGATTGGCCAGGCTCCATCTAGTGGCAGAAGTTGTCAGTTTGTGGCTACCTGCACTGACCAACTTCTGCCACTAGTGAAATGCAGGGCTGAATGCGAACTCAGGGACACAGCCAGAAGTAGAAGTCAGGAGCCAGTGAGGAACAGATCCCAAGGGCTCAGGTAAGAACAGAAGGGGTTAGAAAAGGAAAGAAGGCCCAGAGAGGGAAACGGGGAGAAGAGGCAAGACTGGGAGTGGGAAGGTGGGGTTGGGAAAGCAAGGTCGAGAGTTGGCAAGGATGGCAGTGGGAGGAAGAGGGATTGAGGGCGAGATTGGAAGCAATGCAGCAAAAATGATGTGAACAGACAGGCCACAGAAGAGTAAGTCTGTGGTAAACAACTTTAAAGTGAAACTGACAACGTTAAATGGATATATTCATAGTACTTTATTAACAACATTAAAGTAAAACAACATTAAGCAAGTTGACTTTAAGCAAGGACTTATTGTACTGAATTAGTGTCAACCCAGGTTACATGCTCAAACCTCTGGAGAGGAACTTGAGAACACATGACCTTTTGACTCAGAGACAAGAGACCACTGAGCCAAGGGCTGATACCTCAAATGAACTGTTGTCCAGAACTTAAAATCATTCTAAACAGCTGCATCTTCAATACACACACACATATAAAACACCATTTATGTGGGACTCCCGCAGCTTTTACAAAAGGACATAAGAAATAGGAGCAGAAGTGGGCCATTCAGCCCTTCGAGCCTGCTCTACCATTCAATGAGATCATCACTGATCTTCTACTTCACTACCATTTTCCTGTACCATGTATGTACAAATCTATCGATCTCCCCTCTGGTACAGAGAACTCCAAAGATTCACCACCCTCTCAGTGAAGAAATTTCTCCTCATCTCAGTCCTAAATCACCTGCCCCTTACTCTGAGACCATGTCTCCTGGTTCTAGACCACCCCCCCCCCGACCCCCCACCCCCCCACTCCAGCCAAGGGAAACATCCTTCCTGATTTACCCTGTCGAGCCCTGTAAAAATTTTGTATGTTTTGAATGAGATCACCTCTCATTCCTCTAAACTCCAGAGAATAACCACCACCTTCTCAAGGGCAATTAGGGATGGGCAATAAAGGCTGGCCGAGCCAGCAAATCCCACATCCCATGAATGAATTAAAAAAAATAAAGGCCCAGTCTATTTAATTTTTCCTCATAGGACAATCTCTCCATCCCAGGTATTAATTTCATGAACATTTGTTGCACTCCCTCTATGTCAAGTATATCTTTCCTTAGATAAAGAGAGCAAAACTGCACACAATACTCCAGGTGCGGTCTCACAAAGGCTCTATATAATTTCAGGAAGACATCTTTACTCTTATACTCAAATCCTCTTGCAACAAAGGCTAGCATGCCATTTGCCTTCTTAATTGCTTGCTGTACCTGCATGTTAGCTTTTAGTGACTCATGAACAAAGATACCAAAGCTCTTTTGAAGTTCAACCAGTCTCTCACCATTTAAGAAATTCTCTGCATTTCTGTTTTTCCTACCAACGTGGGTAACTTGTGGACTCTGCCAAAGTTATAGCAGTCAAGCTGGAGAACCCCCATGGAAATACATCCAATAAAGTTGAGCAACCACAGAGATTTTTGCAGTTTTGCACCTGGTTGCAGGTTGCCAAAGGACTGCCCCTTCAGAAACTCATTGACAACAAGTCCATGTAAAAGCACCCCAAGATATACACAGCAAAATTTGAAACCTGAACAATTTTAGCAATCACTATTCTAGAAAAGGTAAGTGAATAAAATGCTATATCAACCTTGTCTTATTTTAACACTTGACCTGCAATCTGTGTTAAAATTGATGAATGAAAATGAGTTGTCCCAAAGACTGGCTCAAGTCTATCCCCATGTATTTTAACACAATGCTGAAACAATATTTATCACACCTATTCGATGAAATGTTTAATAACCTCATAACAACTTAACGTTTCAGCTTGTAAAAAAAAAAGCTGAAAATCAATTTAACAGTTGCTAATATTTTTGAGAATCAGGCTAAAAAAGGACATTTACTGAAAAGTTAAATGCAGTGTTCACTTGTGCCTTATTAAATTCACATTTAAAACAACTCAATTTCATTAAAAATGCTACAGGTATCTATCCCACTGATAGGTTTTCCAAGTGAACAGAGGAGCCACACAGACCAAGAAGGTCCAATGTTTGGTCCCAATCTGTGCTGAGTTGGTTGATCTTGGCCTTGGTAACATTAGGGCACTACAATAGAGTTTAGCATCCCTAGAGTAGGGAAGAAGATCAGCTAGGAAGTCCACTTGTGAGCACTGTCCAGTGACTTCATCCTGCAAGTACGTCCATGTAGACTTTGAATGACCAGTGATAGGCTCCACTGTGATGCCACCTACAGCCAAAGAGCCTTCCAATATCTACCATCTAAGCACACATGCAAAATAGCCATGCAGATAAGAAACCAGAGGGCAGTTAGCTACCACAAAACCCAATCCCAGCAAAGAATCAAAGCCTTCAATCCAAACTTCAGGCAAAGGAGGAAAGAATATTGGTGAGAAAACGAAAAACCAGGGCTCTTACCAAGCAGGTCATTTTGAGGCAGCCATTTATATATCTTTGTGTTAGGTGCCAGTTTCTTCGGTTGATCACTGGCATAGCTCCAAAGAACCTGGAAGATACCAACATTGGGAATAAATAGCACCATGTTTTGTTGAGCTTGTCTGAGTCTTCAGGAATTTGAGGAAGACATTGCACAGCTGTTCTAACGTAACTTTAACGGGGGTCTGTCGGAAAGGCCACGAGGGACCTTATGGGGATGGAACTACCACCACTACTACAAGGACATTGGGGTAAGGGGGCTGGATCAAGGACAGGAATTCCATAAATTAGAAATCCATACCTTGACCTTCAATCAGAAGCTGGCATAGTGTTGACCAAAGGTATGTCTCATTCCACCAGACGTATCTCAATAATAGGGGGTAATGTAGGGTCTGTCTGCTGTCCAGGCTGGGATAGGGGCCTGAACCCAGAGATGATAGGCGAAAATTTATTTTTAAAAAATGACTCCCTTTTTGGGGGGAACCAGGAGACACCAACCGAGCTGGTAGACCTTTTGTAGACTTTCTAGCTGCATCAGTGTGTGAGGGGCAGGAACATAGGGAAGAATTTTCCCCCCATTGGGGGGAAAGTGCAGGAGCGGGCGCGGGCAGGTGGGTGTCTGATCGACGCCCCCGATCGGGGGCACGCCGCCATTTTACGTGGGCGGGCCACTTAAGACCCACCCAGCGTGACGTCCGCCAGGAAGCGCTATGCGGTCCCAGTACGGGCCGGGAGGAGTGGATTCCCTGAGCCAAGAGATTCCCTTTGGCGCTTGCGCGTGAAAGAGCGCACTCATCTCCCTGAGGCTAAATGCTGCTTCAGGGAGATCGGCTCCAAATTTAAAAATGTTAAAGAGACAAAAACAAAATTTCCCTGACCTGCCCCCTCACGTGGCACTGTCACATGAATTGGGACATGTCCATCACTTTCAGTGACACCTTTATTAAATATTTTAAAATCCTCCTGAAACTTCGTTCCACCTGTGGATGAGGTTTCATGCTTTTTCTTAAGCCCACCAGGGCTCCCGGCCTGCCCACCAATAGGCCATTGACAGGTCGGTGGGCGCACAGCTGATTTGGCTGTGCCCCCGCCGATCTGAAAATGGAAATGACGCGGGGTGACGTCAGGAGTTCCGCCCAACGTCATCCCACATCATTTTATGTGTCGGCAAGTGGGCCTCACCCCCCCGCTTGCTGACCTAAAGATCCTGTCCACAGGGAATTTAGGAAGTATGCCATTCGCCCCTCAGACCTGTTCTACCATTCAATTTGATTATCACTGATCTGTACCTCAACTCCATTTACGTTTTGCTCTTTGACGCCTTTGCCTATCAAAAATCTATCAAGCTCTGTCTTGAAAGCTCCAGCTGACCCAACATCCACAGCGCTTTGGGAGAAATCATTCCAGATTTCTTCTACTCTCTGACTGAAAAAGTGATTTCACTCGTAAGTGGCCTAGCTCTATTTTTAAGATGATGCCATTAGAGGACGGAAAGAAAAACAATCTACCTTATCAAATACTTACAACATTTTAAACATCTCACTTATATCACACCTCCAACCTCAATAGGAGGGAATACTCAATGCAAATGGTCTTCATAATTTAACCCGTTTAGTCCTGGTAACATTCTGGTGAATCTGCATTGCGCCCACTCGAGGGCCAATATATTCTTCCTCAGCAACTGAACAGGGGAGCATAGATGCATTCACAACACCAAATCCCTGCTGTTCATACCCCTGTGAACCTCAGCAGTGTCAGCAGCAGAGACAGCAGGCAGGATCATCATAGCACGTAACACTGTACTAGAAAACTACTACAGGGCCTTGCTGGGTCTAATATTCAAATGGGCTCCCAGCCCCATGATCTCTATCAGTAGTAGGAAAAATGCATCACCGTCTTGACTTGGATTTAACTTCAAACAAAAACTTGCATTTATACGACATCTTTAACATTGTAAAACATGCCAAGGCGCTTCACAGCAGAGTAATCAGACAATCATTGACACCAGAAGTTAACATTAGGAAGTGATAAAAAGCTTGGTTCATAGGGATATGTTTTAAGATGCGTCTTAAGGGAGGAGACAGAGGTGGAAAGCTATATAGCTTTTGGGAAGAAATTCCAAAGCATAGGGTCTGGATGACTAAAAGCACATTCACCAATGGTAGTGTGAAGGAAAGGGGGATGGACAAGGAGCAATATTGGAGGATTGTAGAGTCCTCTGAGGATTGTAGGGCTGGAGGGGGCTTTGGAGGTAGGGAAGAGTGAGACCATGGAGGGACTTATACACAAAGATGAGTTTTTAAAATTGCAGCGTTAAGATGATAAACCTCTATTCTATCATTGTCATTGGGTTAAAATTTTGAAATTCTCCCCCTAACAAAATTAAGGCAGCAACATCATCACAGGGGCAACACCTTCCCTCAAGTAACCCTGATTTTTGTGCTCTAGTCCTGAAGTGGGATTTGAAATCAGAACAATCTGACTCAGGGGCAAGAGAGCTGCTAACTGAGTCACAGCTGACACTGCTGATATCGGATGTGATTTTTAGGCTAAGCTGAGCTCTGAAGTGTAAAGACTATCTCTTACTACGCCAGTGACCAGGTAAGAATTTTGGGAGAAGTGTGAATTGGTGACTACTCCAGAATTTTCATTTCCCTAACTGTCATGAAGCTATTAATGTATATAATATTATTGGAAAATATTTTTCTTTTAAAATAGAGGTTTAGTCTGTGGGTGTGTCTTAATTGGATTAAAGCCAGCTAGTCTGGGTGCTTTGATGTGTACTAGTTTTGAGATGTAAGAGAGGTAGAGTGCATTTGCATTTTGTTGAATAAAGCATTCAAGAAGGCAAGTGAAATCTGGCACCTAGCTAGCAGAGACCAAGCAATATGTTTATATTACTAATAAAATTGGTACTATAAAAGGGGTTTTATTGTTAGAAGAGGTGGAGCTCAAAGAGGCTGGTGATACAATGAAAATTTACATTCAATGAGCTGTGCCAGGTATAACTTCAGCAGTTTCCATGTGTGCAGAGCAGAGGCAATGGAAGATCAAAGTAGCTGTAAGCCTCCAACTGTCTCCACAGGAACCAAAGTGAAAAGAACCTCATTTTGAATTCGTAAGGTGTCTGGTTAAGTCTATGGGTTGCTATTGCCTTAATGGAGATTAGTTGGGAATTTGTTAAAAGTTATGATAGTAGTAATTTGTAGCCATGTATATATACTTAACTTGTGTAAATTAATAAAATGTTTCATTTAGTTTAATATAAAACCTCTTGACAATTGGTGGTCTGGTTTCTGTATTTAGAGTTGCATCTCAAACAAACCATAAAAATATAGGTTATGACAGTTGTTTAAATTTTCCCTCTGAGATTTTTAAATAACTCAGCTTTACTGAAAGGCTGTCTCATAACACTAACACTGCCCATTCCTTCTAATAACCAGCCCCCTGTAAGAATATCAGCACAATCTGAAAACCTCAAACTTCTATTCTAACCAAACACTCTGGAGGACAATGGCCGGGCAAAAAACGTGGTTTGAAAACTAATGAAAGTTGGTAAAAAAATATAAATAGATTAGGGACTGGGAAAATAAATGCTGATTCTTGTTTTATTCATTTTGCTAATATTCAAAGTATAACAAGGTCAAAGAAAAGCTTTGGACAATGGAAAGCAATTTCAAGATATTACTCTTTGTCACAAATAGTTTAAATCCATGTGCACTGGCAATTTAGTTTACCTACTCTTCATCTGAGTCCTAAAGTTACACAGGCTAAAGGACATTCTCATTGTTTCACTGATTACAGAAGTCTTGATAAGGTTATTAGGCCATTGTGAACCATTTGGATCGAACATAGGGTGCTGGAAAGAGAGTTCCAAAACAACAAGACCTGGCAAGCCTTGTTAATGTAAAGTATCCAACAAAACTCATAGCACAAAGGGTTGTGTTCAGCCTGGAAAATTGCCACCGAACCATCAGACTAGTATTTCAGTCCAGTGATCTTCAGGATGTGGTTGAAAACCATTGGCAGGTTATAAGTGATCGAAGACTAGCCTTCATCAGTAATGTTCATAATATGGACCAGTGAGCCTTGGTAGGAAGTAAAAAAAACTTCACTTCTGGGCCACCATTTACAACTCACCCAGCTGTGGCACGCTGCCAGAGCTAAGTCTCAAAACTGTCCCCTCTAACTCTCTTGAGAAAAAAACAGACAAATGCTATGCCAGTATCTATACACTAGATGAAAATGTCCTGTTTAAAACTATAGCTATAATAATGTCCTTTAGGGAAGGAAATCTGCCATCCTTACCTGGTTTTGCCTACATTTGACTACAGACCCTCAACAACGGGGTTGACTCTTAAATGCCCTCTGAAATGGCCCAGCAAGCCACACAGTTCTTAAGGGCAATTAGGGATGGCAATAAATGTTGGCCCAACCAGTGACACTCACACCCACATCCCATGAATGAATAAAAAGAAATTTAGCCCTGTAAGGTTTGCCCCTGTTGTCTGTTGTCTACCACCGATGCATAGTGGCAGCAGTCTGTACCCATGTACAGCACGTACCAAACCTGTAACCTTTACCACCTAGAAAGACAAGGGCAGCAGACACATGAGAAGACCAACACCTGCAAGTTCCCATCCAAGCCACACACCATTCTGAACTGGAACTATGTCACCATTCCTTCACTGTTGCTGGATCAAAAGGGAAGTTAAAGAAGGCAGCTCACCCCTACCTTTTCAAGGGCAATTTGGGATGGGCAACAAGCGCTGGCCTTGCCAGCGATGCCTACAGTCCATAAAAGATTAAGCAAAGTGTGTGGCTTGTACTTGGCAACTCACCAGGGTGGCATATTTGGAAAGTGGAGCTCAACTTTTGGAAAAACTGCACGTGTAGACCCTTGTCCCATCTCTTTGTTCTTAATGTATTAGTACATGCCCTAGATAGGTTCTCAAGTCAAATTATTGCTTAGAATTGCCATTCTCTGCATAAAATAAAGGAAAAGTGTCAGCCTTAATGATTGAGGAACTCTACTAGAGGTGGAAAAACCCTTTCGACAACTGTAAATTGGGCCTGGACTTTAGCAAACCAAGATACCAAATTCTGTGAGGCCTGTAAAGATTATCTTCACCAATGTTAAAGTTGGCCCTTTGCCTTGGCCTCATTTTCTTCACCCTATCCTTATTTTAGCAAGACTTGATGCACACGCACATATAATAAATAAGGGTTTGCAAAGCGAGACAAACCTTTTGTGGAATCTGTCCCAATGCTTCAGCAATCACATCAGCTTTCTCAGCTGTAAGGTTCTTAACTATTGAGCCCAGAGAAAACACAACGATGCCATGCTCCCCAGAACTCTGAACAAATTCTTCCAACTCCTGTAAAACAAACAAACATTGTGCTTAATAAATCTAGAATGGTGTTTGCATTGATTATCAAATTATATTGAAAGTGGCTGTTTCTTAATCAGAATTCCGATAGTTCATCCCCCAGGGAGCAGAAGGCAAGTGAGGGAGGAAAATCAGAGGAGGAAACATTCCACTGGGTTCCTGCCACCTGATGTCACATTCCTGATCTCTCACCAAAACGAAGGTTGGGTATGCAGCGCCCAATCACTGCCCAAGCCTGGACACATACCAGTAACCTGGTATCTCTAAACACAGAACTTCCCATCGATGGTGCCAGTCTGCTAATTCTGCCATTAAGCTGTATTTTTTTAAAAACTCAGTCTCTGCTGAAATTTTTCTAAAAATTGTTCCCTGGCATCCTATGAATAGGATGTCCTTCACAGTAATTTTTTAAAAAAGCACTGAGTGCAATATCTGGGAAATGGCAACTTTGCCCAGGAATTACAACCTCCCTTTCAGTGGCACATTTTTATAACATGTATGAAATGTATCATTTTCATTTAACATATATTAAAATAAAACATCAAGGGGAGAATTTTCTTCCTGTCGGGGGGGTTGGGTGGAAGAGGGTGCGGGCGAGTGCGCCCAGCGTGGCGTGGCCCGGAAGCACTGAGCACTCCCTGTGCGGGTGGGGGGAGGAGGCTGAGCCGGGGCCTACGCTCTTTCATGCATGTGCAGAAAAGAGCACAGGAATCTCCCTGAGGCATAGAGCTGCTTCGGGAAGATTATTTTGATTTTTAAAAATTCTAATAAAGAAAATAAAATTTTTAAGACATGTCCCCTCATGTGACAGTGTCACATGGGCTGGGACATCTCAATGAATTTTAATTTAAAAATTTATTTAATTTATAAACCCTTCATGAAACCTCATCCCGCCCGTGGATGAGGTTTCATAATAAATGCAAAGGCTGCCTGGGCCTTCACCTGCCCACCAACCTTAAGGTTGGACGGGCAGCTCAGTTAATTTTCTTAATTGGAATCTAAATGGCCTTAATAGGCCTTTGACAGTTCGGCGAGCACACAGCCGACTCCGCTGTGCGCCTGCCGAACTGAGGATCTGAATGACGCGCGGTGACGTTGAGACGCACGCCCGATGTCATCGCGCGTCATTTTAGGCATTGGCAAGCAGGGCCCGCCCCCGCTCACCGACCAGAAGATTCTGCCCCAAGGCTTTTAGTTCAGCCCACTTGCCTCAAATCATAGCAACCTCTCAGCTTCAAGCAGGACATAGCTGACAAAAAGACCCAAAAGTGAAAAGGTTTGACAAATAAAGAAAATACAAGTGAAAGTGTGATTAACGCCTTTATGGTGTCAGAACCTCTTGTCGTGTTACTGCCTTACTACAGAGTGTCGTTCTCTCCTCCTTTGTTTGTTTTCCTTTTCCTTGAACATTCACTGTAAACTAGCTGATTGAGATTGGAATGAGCTCAGAGAGGACAGGTGGAATTTTCCAATCTGGGACTAAGTCCCGTGGGCGGGGGTGGGAACAGAAGTGTCTGCCGCTGTGGTGGTCAGTGGGAGTTCATGCCGTATCATGCAACGCTGGACTAATTAATTATGCAGTTGGGGGTTTCCCGATATTTTGAACAGCAGGGTGAGCTGGGTGGCCCATGTCCCACCATCACATCCATGCGCCATATTTCAAAGGATCACAAACATCAACTTACCCACCATTGAAGGAGAAGACCCACCTCCTGGAAGCTCCCGCAGTTGGAGGATCCACGTGGTAGATGCTCCACCCATCCACTGCTGCATGTGCTGTTCCAGGATCAAGGGTTGCTGGAGGCCTCCATCTTCCGATCTCTGCAAGCCATCTCAGGCCTTCTTGCAGGCAAGTCTGACTAGTGCATGCCACATTGGCAGGACGTTTTCCAGACCAGCATGATATCCCGCTGGCAGCGTGGAAAATTGGGCAGTGGTTTTGAGGGGGGTGGGGGGTAAGATTCCAGTCAGGCCTTCATCTGAAAACCATTAATGGGATGCATAACGTTTTCACGCTGGCCTCTGGCAGGAATGGCAATCAGCCATTACGGGCTGGAGCGCACATTCCTGCCGCCATTTCACGACAGCAGGAAACCATTTCTTCAGCTCCCGCCGTATTGTCTCTCCCCTCCCCCCCACCCGTCATTAAACCTGCCACTGGGGCAGAAACTGGAAAATTCTGCCCGGTGTGAGAAGAGAGTACATGGCTTGAACCATTACTTTTCAAGGAAAATGCTTCACAAACCTTTTACACTTTCCTTACAATTACAACATAATTGCACAAGTCCTATCGAAATGCATTTTAAATTGCTTGCATCTGATTTTATGGTGATGAGAAACTGCAGATACTATAGAACATTGGAACAGTATTGCATGGCAAAGTCATGGTACTAAACCCCAATTCTGAGCAGTTCCAAATCTGAGTCATTTTGGATAGGAGAACTTGGGATGTGGGGGAGGTGAATGGGAAAATCAGATGGCAATAATATTGCACATTCACTACTGCAAGAATTCTAGTCGCCAAAGACGGCACTTGTGAGCGAACAAAGCAGTTGTCTACCCAATTCAGAATTGAACTGAAGGCCAGGACATTGAAAGAGAAGTCTAGCTACAGTTTCTACAGTATATTAGTGGCTACACTTCAAAAATACTTAATTGTCTCTGAAGCATTTTGGACGTCCTCAGGCACAATATAAATATGTCTGTCTTTCTACCTTAACCAGAAATAGCACAGGGCCTTAACCAGCCACTTCCAAATAAAAAATCCCCAAATGTATTTTTTCACGAAAGATTGATTGATTGATTGACGGATTGACATCCTTACATCTGTGAGAGATGATGGAAATGCAGTGTTAGAACTTTGGTGAGGTCAAATGAGATCATCTGCTGAACTTCCGTTGATGGCTGGACAAGCTGATTCTGGAAAGGCCAAGTCTGCCACAAGTGCCATACATGAAGTTGGCCCTTGCCCAGTGGTGGGGAATGACCTCTGCTGACGCCTTGTTTGCAGGGCAGGTGTCTGCTTTGGATCCTCTGGTGGCAAACTCCAGTCATGTAGAGTTTTTCACTCATCGGATATGCCAAGCATGCTAGTGCTAATCAAACAAAGAAAGCTTCACTAGCTTGGGCATGTGTGAAGGATGGAAGTTGGCTGCATCCCCAAGAATATGCTAAACGGGTCAAGAGACCAGCAGGGCATCCACAATTCTGTCCGATTCAAGGATACCATTAAAAGAGACATGCGACGGAGATTGAAGGGCGACTTGATAGAAGTTTACAAAATTATGAGTGGCATGGACAGAGTAGATATTCAGAAGATTTTTCCCAGAATGGAAGAGTCAATTACATGGGGACATAGATTTAAGGTGAGAGGAGAAAACTTTAGAGGAGATGTGCAGGGCAAGTTTTTTACGCAGAGGGTAGTGGGTGTCTGGAATTCGCTGCCAGAGGAGGTGGTAGAAGCAGGTACGATAGTGGTGTTTAAGAGGCAGCTTGACAAATACATGAATAGGATGGGAATAGAGGGATACGGACCCCAGAAGTGCAAAATTTTTTAGTTTGACGGGCAATATGATCGGCGCGGGCTTGGAGGGCCAAAGGGCCTGTTCCTGTGCTGTACTTTTCTTTGTTCTTTGTTCTTTGAAAGCCCTCAATAAAGGCAGTGCTTTTTAAGGTGGTGTATTGAATTGTGTGAATATTGTACTCTGCCTGAACCTTGACTGGATGAAATTATATATTCCTGACCGAATGCTGGGTGATCAATCCAATTGCACCTTATGTAATTACCCCACAAACATACTGCATTCCTTTATTTGTTGTTATGGTTCTGTTGTATGATATGGTGGTAAACTGTAAATTTTATTGTTTTTTCAGTCTTACCTGAGACAGGGGTTTTGCTGGTCGACAGTGAAGCCCTCCTACAAACACGAAATTGGGCAGAAATGGGCGAGGAAATTCAAAATCCCAATACGTCCGAATCAGCCAAATTTCAGCCTTGCCCATTGTTTCACAGAATGTGGTTGGTTTACCTTTATAAAGAGCAGCAGAACAAATAGGGAGATTCAAACAATGAGTGTCTGTATTAGATGAATTATTTTTCAAAGACCCATTATCCCCAATAAGATTAAATCATTGAGAAATGAAGAATAAAATAGCTTCAATGTACTTGGGCTTACTACACAATATAGGCTCAACAACAGCACCCATTCAGCTCTGGTATGTCTGTGCCAGGTCGTTGCACAAGCAGTTCAAAAATGAACCACATTGACCTCTTTCCCCCTAGTCTTGACTCATTCTCTACGCCAAACGTTTATCAATTTTCCTTTAAATGTTACAAAGCCATCTGCCTCAACTACATTCTATGGCAAAGCATTCCACACTTCAACAATCTTCTGCATGAAGAAATTTCTCCTAAACAGTCACCTCATTCTCAGAGTGATCATTCTAAATTGATGACTGCTCATCATTGACTCCCCAGCAGTGAAAATAAGCCTTGATCTTTTCACTCTATAAAAACTTTACATAATTTTAAAATCCTTTATTGTCTTGTTAGCCTGCTTTCTCTAATGAAGACTCCCAATATTTCAAGTCCATCTGAATAAATATTATCTTCCTTGGCATAATCCTGATGACCCTGTGCATTCTCCACAGCTTTAATGTCTTTTCTATAATGGGACTCTCAAAAATGCAACAATATTCTAACTATGGACCAACCAATGTTTTGCATGAATCTTTCATTCCTTCTTTACTTTTGTTTTCTCTGCCCCTACTGACAAAACCAAAAATCCTATTGGCTCTTTTATGACTTTATCTACCTGTGCCTGTAGTTCTTGGAGTTATGTCATGAAATTCCAGCTTTCTCTGTTCATCCACAACCCCAGTGTTTTTCCATTGTGTGTATACTCCCATTTCTTGTTTCTTTTTTATATTTCCAAAATATAAAAATGTGCCACACATTTATCAATATTAAATCACATCTGCTGCCTGTCAGCTCAGTTCTCCTAACCTATCTCTGTCTTCCTGAAATCTTTTAACATCCTGTGCATTAATTGCCAAACCCCCTTCAGTATATCCCCAGCACATTTTGAGATTGTGTTCCATAAACACAACTCCAAATCAAATTTCTACTCCAAGAACAAAAGTGGGCATAGCAGTGATCCATTTTAAGCACTTCTCCAGCCTAAGGAGCAACCATTTACCATAACTCTGCTTCCTCAACCTGTTCGTCAACCAGCTTTCGATCCACGCTGCTATATTCCCTCATTGTCTAATAGCCCCTGGTGAGACATCTTACAAACATCAAAACATAACAACGTATTCTGTAATATAGCCTGTCAAGAAAGACCCCATCCGGCTTTTCTGCTTAAACTGCTCTTTCCATATAATTCAGTGATATATTTTAAGCAATAAAACCTTAGCATATACCAGCAACACTGGCTCCCACTGGTGCAGTTAGAACAGCTCTGAAATCCATTGCACAGAATCTGAAGCACAGGCCCCTGAAACTCATTAGGATTTGCCTGATCTTAACAACACTGTGCATAAAGGAGAAAATAGCTTAGTTTGTCCATTATAAAAGCAAAAAAACTGCGGATGCTGGAAATCCGAAACAAAAACAAAAATACCTGGAAAAACTCAGCAGGTCTGACAGCATCTGCGGAGAGGTGAAGAGTCATATGGACTTGAAACGTTAACTGTATTCCTCTCCGCAGATGCTGTCAGAACTGCTGAGTTTGTCCATTGTCTGGTGTCCTTTGAGTTGGGGCTATGAGCACCCATTGAACACAAGTACCCCCATTTGGGAACAAACAAATCATTGCATGCAGTATTTGTTGGCAAGGAATGTTCTAGACTTCTCCCGTCTGAACTTATGATGTGCGATATTAGACAATTCCTACTGTAATGTAGGAAAATCACCTCTCATTTTATGTAAAGCATTGACATTAAGAGATATAAACCCCTCCGTGCCTTATTTTTAGTGAATCATTTAATGGACTTGGGTGAAATTCTCTTGCTTGTTTATGGCTTCAATAAAATATCAGACAAAGGAATTACGTGTGTATCATTAAAAGGTTTCAGGCATTATGCATCCAGATTCCACAGAAATTAAAACCAGCCATGATTTAATTCAGCAAATGGATCCAAAGCTAAAACAAAAAATGGACAAACAATAAAAATACAAACTCATGGACATCCCGATCTCAATCCCCTCTTGTTGCCAAAGAAAATAAGAAAACGATTAGAATTATTGCAGGCTATAGGTCACACCTAAATCAGATTAGAAACTGAGGTTGTTCTCCTTAGAGCAGTGAAGATTAATGGAAAATTCAATAGAGCCGCTCAAAATTATGGGCAAAAAATTACGCTTGGCGGACGTGCGTGCGCACGACCCAGCCTAGCGTAAAATGATGCGCGATGTCGTCGGGCAAGCATCCTGACATCATTGTGCAGTCCCGCGATATTTCGTTTGGTGGGCACACACCGTAGTCGGCAGCGCGCCCGCCAACAATTAAAAGGTGCACTGGTTGAACTCCACAACATGTGGAAGTCAGGGTGATGACATGTGTGAGGGGATCTTCAAGGTGCTGTGGCATGGATGGATGTGCTGTCCTCTGCGATCCATGTCATTGTGCCTCCTTGCAACGCTGGTACAACTGTGTGCTCCCAACTGTGATGAAGGCAGCATGTGGGCAGGGGGGTGCAGGGAAATGACACACTAGGCATATTAGTGTGAGTGCCAACCACCAGCGGGGAAGAGATGCACTGCAGACCTGTAATGGCCAACTGGGCTTGGGGTGGGCCGGCCATGAGGAGATTGATGGTATAAGTATCACTTATCAATGCAATGTTTTCATTTGCAGAAGAATTCTAATAACAGCGCTGAGCGGCTGAGGACTGGTGGTGGGCCAGGCCAGATATTGATGCTCAGCCACTTTGAGCAGGAGGCACTGGATCTGGAGAAGCGCCATGCGTGCAGGTCCACTGGAGCTGGAGAGGTTGGGGTTCCACAGGCAGTTATGTATGGCCAGCACTCACATCACCAATAGTCTCCCAACATCCAGGCCATTGCATTTTTGTTCAGTGAGTGACATTACCAACATGGCTTGCCCAGTGCATGTGGAATGATGAGCACTTGATGAGCCAGGGGACAGGCATGTACATTGACATTGCCCGCAGGCTAACTGATCGAATTTCCTTACTCTTCTTTTCAGCATCATCGGTGCACGGCCGGGAGCAGGAGTGACAGGGGCCCCTCTGACACCTAAGGGGCATGAAGTTGCACCTCTAGAAGCATCACACTATCTCTGCCAGGCAGGCACCAGCGCAGATACTGGCACCTCGGTGGGCATCATATCTTCGGCTAGTGCCCTGGGTCACAGCGGTGAGGGCACTTCACCGATGGCGCCAGCAGTCGGAGCACTGAAGGGACCCAGGCACATCATGCTCAGTCCCTGGCAGATGATGAGCCTCTGGAGTCGTGGGCGATGTAGCTAAGTGCTGACATGCGGCCGGGTGTTCGGGAACATCTGATGGAGATACATGAGGCTCTACTTGGCTTGGTGTCAGTGGTGGAGGAGTCTACGCGAGCCGTGGCCGATGCATTGAGCATCATGGCTGAGTTCCAAGCTTCCTCCATGGAGAGAATGGTGGCTCTCATGGAGAGGCAGCTCCAGGGACAGGATCAGGGTTCCTGGGGTTGCGCTTGGACCTGCACACCCTCACAGGGGAATTGAACTCATCTGGTCAGTGCCCGTGTGGGCGGTGGTTTCGCCACCAGGTATCCCACCTCGGTGCCCATCCAGCTAGGTGAACAGGGCGGGCCAAATGGGCCTCATGTTGGTGGAGCAGCTGCTTGTCGTCTCTGCTGGCACCTCTCAGCAGGGCAGCAGTTCCTCCGCTCCTCTGCCAGTGACCGCGGCACCCAATGAGGCTGCGACAACTGGGGAGATGCCAGCTGCGGAGCTGGCAGCTCCCTCCCAGGTGGGTCCATCACAGGCTCGACGGGCCAGAGGACGTCCACCAAGGTCATCGAGGCCAACAGGACATTAGAGAGAGCAGGCTGTCTCAGAATCCAGTGCCAGCGACGGGGCACCACAAAGACGTAGCACCCGCAAACGAAAGATGAAGACACCTTAGGCACACCCTGGGTTCATCACTGGTGCTTTTCTGTTGCCCCCTAACCCCCACAAGAGTTGTTTCAAGCTTTGTGTGAAGTCCAACGCGTAGAAACATAGAAACATAGAAAATAAGAGCAGGAGCAGGCCATTCGGCCCTTCGAGCCTGCTCCACCATTCATTATGATCATGGCTGATCATCCAACTCAATAGCCTGCTCCCGCTTTCTCCCCATATCCTTTGATCCCTTTTGACCCAAGGGCTATATCTAACTCCTTTTTAAAAACATACAATGGTTTGGCCTCAACTACTTTCTGTGGTAGCGAATTCCACAGGCTCACCACTCTCTGGGTGAAGAAATTTCTCCTCATCTCAGTCCTAAATGGTCTACCCTGTATACTCAGACTGTGACCCCTGGTTCTGGACTCCCCCACCATCGGCAACATCCTTTCTGCATCTACCCTGTCTAGTCCTGTTAGAATTTTATAGATTTCTTATTTTATTTCTGTTATGTGAAGAGACTTTGGTTACAACATTAAATTTATATCATCTCAAATGGCTGTGGGTGCCTCTATTTTTTGGAATGGTGCATGGATTCCTGAGATTTGATCACTGGTTTTTGTGTCATTTAGACTTATTCAGGGCGCCCATCGCCAATCCTCCTATCCAGACAGATGAGGTCTCCAGGATGGAGGATACACGCCAGGCTTGTGTTGCACATCCATATGTGCTGTGCTAGCTAAAGGTTACTTGGATCAGAGCGTCCTGGGTGTCCCTGCCTCCCTGGAGTATGCCCGGGTCAGCCTGTGTCCCCCTCATCATTTCCCTGTGCGTGCTCATCCTTTGACTCACTGCTGGACTCATCGTGCTCAGCCCCAGCCACTCCGTCTACATCTTCTCCATCCACAGCATCCCCCCTTTGCAGAGCTAGATTGTGCAGAGCGCAGCATGCAACCACTATAAGCGACACTTAATCTGGGGGGTACTGGAGTGCGCCCCCAGAACAGTCCAGGCATCTGAAGCGCATCTTGAGAAGACCGATGGTTCTCTCCACCACAGCCCTTGTGGAGGCATGGCTCCTATTGTACCGCTGCTCAGCTTCTGTTCTTGGATGCCGGAGAGGCGTCATGAGTCACCTTCTGAGGGGATAGCCCTTGTCTCCCAGCAGCCATCCATCCAGCCTGACCGGAGCACTGAGGAGACCCGGCACCTGGGAGTGTCTGAGGATGTAGGCATCTTTGAAGCCACCTGGGTACCTTGGAAAGACTTGCAGAATCAGCATCCTGTGATCACACACTATCTGCACGTTCATGGAGTGGAAGCCCTTCCTGTTGATGAAGGCACCAGGCTCACCTGCTGGCGGCTTGATGGCCACATGTGTACAGTCTAAAACAAAAACAAACGACTGGAAAAACTCAGCAGGTCTGGCAGCATCTGCGGAGAGGAACACAGTTAACGTTTTGAGTCCGAATGGCCCTTCAACAGAACTAAGTAAAAATTGCACCCTGGATGCGGGGGAAGCCAGCAATTGCTGCGAAGCCTCTAGCTCGCTGTGTCTGATTTGCCTGGTCCCAACGGTAGTGGATGAAGATCAATGCACATCTGAACAGAGCGTTTGTGGCCTGCTTGACACAAGTGCGGACAGTCGATTGGGAGACACCGCAGAGATCACCCACTGAGCCCTGGAAAGAGCCGGAGGCATAGAAGATGAAGGCAGCTGTGACCTTTAGAGACACAGGCATAGGGTGTCCACCACACAGTTAGCTGATAACTCTGGACCAATCCTCTGACAGATAGTGTTGACTGCCTCCCTTGAGAGGCGGAGCCTCCTTCGGCACTGCACCTCAGACATATTGAGGTTGATGCTTCACACTCTGTATACCCTGCCAGCAGGATAGTGGTGTCTTCTGCGGCCCCTGGCGCCTTGGACTACCTTTTGGCTCTGCACTCCTCCCTTGTGCCTGCGCCTGTCCTCCCAAAGGTGGCTCCCCTGGAGGCTGCATTCCTGGCCTCCTCCCCCTTCTAGCCCTCCCTTCCTCCTCACATGAGGTGCCTCCAGTGGAGAGATCACCTCCCATTCCCAGGCTCAGGCTGAAACCTACAGGCCCCAAAACAGTGAAATTTCTGCATTTTCTTAGGATCTGAATGATGTTGGCAAACCCGAATCTATTGTCCATCCTTAGTTGACCTTGGGGTAATGGGGATGGGCCACCTTTTGACAACTAAGTGATGCTTAGGTTTACCCTTTTGTCTAAGTCTAGGAGGAATGAAGACAATAAGCCTCATATACAACATCCCTATTTGTCAAGTTTATTATGGACAGAATAAATGGACATCGTCAGGCACCTGCCCAGCAAAATATCGCGATGGCGCACGGTGAGGTCGGGACCCGCACACTGACGCATAAAATGACGCACGGTGACGTCAGGCGCACATCCCAACATCACCACACGCTATCGCGATATTTCACTGGGCAGGCACGTGACGGTGTCCATTGCGCAGCCACCAGTAATTAACGGGCCAATTAAGGTAGTTGAGGCTCCAGTTGCCCTGGGTTTTAAGGTGGCCGTGCGTTGTGTAAAAGTTGAATCTGATTGCGTTTTGTGATGGCGATTTAAAAATGTTTTGTGATGTTCTTTCAGATATTTTATGAATAAAGTATATTTTTGAAAAAAAAAGAGAAGTTAATTGATCACTTCTGGGGCCAAGTAAGTTACTCTGGTAAATTTGAGGCTTTCACTATGCCTCAAACAGACTTGGCTGTGGTCTCCACTTAGATCCTAAAGGGAGTAAAGTCCTAGGGATGCCCATGAACTTCCTCCATAATACCCTCTTGACATGGGGAGGAGAAGTCCACCAGCTGCAAAAGTCTGCAGCTTTAAGCATTGGTCACAATATTAGTTGAATTCTTATTGGCTGCAGCATTTCCCAGCAAAACAACAGTGGTTTCATTGGTTCTGATGCTCTTTGGAACTTCTTGGGGATGTGAAAGGTGCTTGCATGCCTCGGGGCAGGTATGTTTCCCCAGTGCCTTGTCTATTGTTCTGATCCTTTCTAAATGCTCTTTACGTGAAATCTTTCAGTATTAACAGGGGGCTTATGCTCACACCCCATAAAATAAAGTGAAATTTCAAGCGTTTTTTGCTCTAGGAAGAGAAACTTTTCAAACTCACCTATAGCTTCACTATAATACGTGTCCCATTCAAGCCAGAGCCATTTGTACATCAAGCCGTACATGTGCATGTAAAGGATATTCTGAACTCTCTCAGCAAATGTCATTTTATCAGAAAGCTCTGACATTGCAACTGGTACGTAGGAAGGAGGATTTGGCAGTTGTCCACAGAGCCTCTCCATTGCAGATCCGAATGAGAATCTCAGAGTGAAGATGAAGGGAATTCCCAGCTTTATAGCCAGAAGATCACCACAAAGATTCACAGGGTCAGACACCAGGACTCTAAACTTTGACTCTTGTAGTTTTTGCAGCAGTTTGTGGTTCTTTATTATCCCATCACAGATCTGTCTGTTCAGTTTTATTGAAGTTGTGACGATTGTTGAGAATCTTCTGAATCCGTCCCAGAAGGGTAAATGAGGTTTCTCATAGGTCCAGAAATGCACAAAGCTCTTCAGCAGATCTCGGTATGTGTCACGGGTAAACGGTACTTCAAATACTTCAAATTTCATGCGTGAGGGCTCAGAATAGTTGATGTAAAGTGCAGCTGTATGTACAGCCACAGTAACGTTGTGACCCCTATCGATCAGCACCTCAATGACAGGTTTTAAATTAATCCAGTGACTGGCCTCTGCAGGCCAGATCAGCACATTGTCACTGGTAACCCTTTGGAGAAAGAGAAACACGGTAAACACACGTCTGAACTGCATAATGTCCATCCAGAATGGTGCAGAGTATAAACCAACACCAACTCCTCAAATCACATGTTTATATAAGACCACAGCTCCTATCCGTATGAGTCAGAAACGAATCAAATCCATTCATCTACAGGAAATTGAATTTTTTGTAGAATCAAGTTCAGCTCTGCATAATAAGGTTACAGCAAATCTAAAATCCCGGACTGGATTAAGAAATGCTATAATTGGATCCAGGATTTTATTATTCACTACTTGACATCAAGTGAAATGTGTAACATTAAAAGGCTGCTGTCTGGTGTGCATTTGGAGAGTGTGGAAATAGAAAGAACTAAGGGCGGAATCATCTGCTCCTGTTTGCGGCAAGTGTCATGGCCTGTGGGGGGGGGGGGGAGGGGAGTGGGGGCGGGGGGAGAATTTGGTGTGAGGGGCAGAAATCTGTTTCACGCCGGCGTGAAATAACAGCGGGATCATCCAATGGTGTCCACCATGGCAGATCGCGAATCCCGCTGAAAGCTGGTATGAACACAATTTGCATCCCGGTAATGGGATGCAAAGTAAGGCCTGACCGGAATTGTCCTCTCATGCCCCGTTATGCCAGCGGGAAGGCATGCAGGCCCTGAACGCGTCTGGACAAGTGTGACGTGCAGAAGTTGGGTCTCGCCTTTAGGGTCTTGCTCAGATCGCAGACATCTGAGGAGAAGATGAAGCTAGAGCCCTGGAGCTGCCGGATCCTGGACAAACACGTGCATCACGTGCTGGGTGGATTCTCATGCACATGGGTCCATCGTGAAGCAGCTCTCAGAAGGTGGAAGGTCTCCATTGATGCTTTGGGTCTGCTTCGGAACATCACAGTCTTGGCCATGGGCTGGTATGGATGATCGGCGAAGGTGTGGCGGGGGGTGGGGAGAGGAAGGTCTAGATGGTTAGGTGGGAGGGGGAGAGGAAGGAGTATTGAGGGGTTGAGGTTGGGAGGGGGTGATGAAGGTGTCGGGGGGACGAAGTCTAAGGTGGGGTGTAAAGTGTAAGGGAGGGGGTTCAGAGCAGGGAAGATGTCTGGGGGGGAGGTGGGAGTTCAGAGGGGGGAGAAAGGTGTCTGGGAAAGGAGAAAGTAAGGGTGGAGGAGGGAGTAAGGGGGCGGAATGTCCAAGTGAACGTGCAAGGGAGGGGTCTGCGAGTGAATGACTGCCTCCTGGGAAGCGAGCAAAGGGTTGGAGTGGTAGGAGGGAATGATGAATGTCAGAGGTGGCAGAGGGAGCCGATAGGGCAGGAGGATGAGGATGCGTTGGTAATGGTAGAAGGGGTGGCAAGGGTGGTTGGTGGGGGCACAGAGGCAGACTCAGACCCTGGGGGTGAGAAGGAGGAGGTCGGGAGGTCAATGTGAACAGGGGTGGAGTTCTCCGAAGGTAGAGAACGTGCACGTTCACTTGGATATCCTGGAATGACAAGGGTTCAGGTTGGAAGGTGATGGTGTAGGATCGAAATCCCCTCCAACTGGGAAATTTATGGAACTATAAATTTCAAAAAGATAGCTGCAGTCAGCAATACAGGGCTGGGCAGCGAGGGGTTAATTTGGATATTTAGTGAAAACAGTGACTCATCAGAAGGGTTTGGATATGGCCTGACTCCTGTCAGGAAACAAATAGCACCAGGGAAATGCCATTGCTTGCCATCAACTAATCCAATCAAGAAGTCTGATTAGCCAATACAATGGCACAAAGGATATATCATCAATACAATTACACTCAAGGGATTATTCAACCACCACAGACAATAGCACTGGACCAGGGTCATTCAAAGCCTTAAAAACAAAAAGCTAAAAGCTACTGCGGATGCTGGAAATCCAAAACAAAAACAGAATTACCTGGAAAAACTCAGGAGGTCTGGCAGCATCGGTGGAGAAGAAATCAGTTAACGTTTCGAGTCTTCACAACCCTTCGGCAGAACTGAAGCATAGTTAGGAGAAAGGTGAAATATAAGCTGGTTTAAGGTGGGGGGGCGGGGGGAGAGAGAAGTTGAGGGTGTGGTGATTGTGGAGATAAGCAAGCAGTGATAGGAGCAGATAATCAAAAGATGTCACAGACAAAAGGATCAAAGAGGTGTTGAAGGTGGTGATGTTTGTCTAAGAAAAGTGCTAATTAAGAATGGAAGACAGGACACTCAAGGTACAGCTCTAGTGGGGGTGGGGTGGAAAGACTAACAAAGTTTTAGTTTTAGATTTAAAAATAATGGAAATAGGTGGGGAAAGAAGAATTTATATAAATTATTGAAAAAAGGGAGGGGGGAGAAACAGGGTGGGGATGGGGGGAGGGGGAGTTTAAGATCTAAAGTTGTTGAATTCAATATTCAGCCCGGAAGGCTGTAAAGTGCCTAGTCGGAAGATGAGGTGCTGTTCCTCCAGTTTGCGTTGGGCTTCACTGGAACAATGCAGCAAGCCAAGGACAGACATGTGGGCAAGAGAACAGGGTGGAGTGTTAAAATGGCAAGCGACAGGGAGGTTTGGGTCTTTCTTGCGGACAGACCGCAGGTGTTCTGCAAAGCGGTCGCCCAGTTTGCGTTTGGTCTCTCCAATGTAGAGGAGACCGCATTGGGAGCAACGAATGCAGTAGACTAAGTTAGGGGAAATGCAAGTGAAATGCCCCCACCTATGGCACCTCCCCATGCCCACGCAGAAGATGCAACACCTGCCCCTTCACTTCCTCTCTCCTCACCGTCCAAGGGCGCAAACACTCCTTTCAAGTGAAGCAGCATTTCACTTGCATTTCCCCTAACTTAGTCTACTGCATTCGTTGCTCCCAATGCGGTCTCCTCTACATTGGAGAGACCAAACGCAAACTGGGCGACCGCTTTGCAGAACACCTGCGGTCTGTCCGCAAGAAAGACCCAAACCTCCCTGTCGCTTGCCATTTTAACACTCCACCCTGTTCTCTTGCCCACATGTCTGTCCTTGGCTTGCTGCATTTTTCCAGTGAAGCCCAACGCAAACTGGAGGAACAGCACCTCATCTTCCGACTAGGCACTTTACAGCCTTCCGGGCTGAATATTGAATTCAACAACTTTAGATCTTAAACTCCCCCTCCCCCCATCCCCACCCTGTTTCTCCCCCCTCCCTTTTTTTTTTCAATAATTTATATAGATTCTTCTTTTCCCACCTATTTCCATTATTTTTAAATCTAAAACTAAAACTTTGTTAGTCTTTCCACCCCACCCCCACTAGAGCTGTACCTTGAGTGTCCTGTCTTCCATTCTTAATTAGCACTTTTCTTAGACAAATATCACCACCTTCAACACCTCTTTGATCCTTTTGTCTGTGACATCTTTTGATTATCTGCTCCTACCACTGCTTGCTTATCTCCACAATCACCACACCCTCAACTTCTCTCTCCCCCCGCACCCCCCACCTTAAACCAGCTTATATTTCACCTTTCTCCTAACTATGCTTCAGTTCTGCCAAAGGGTCGTGAAGACTCGAAACGTTAACTGATTTCTTCTCCACCGATGCTGCCAGACCTGCTGAGTTTTTCCAGGTAATTCTGTTTTTGTTTTTTCATTCAAAGCCTTGTTAACTTTGAAGCCAGGATACTGTTACTGTGCCACCTGAAAACAGCAAGGGTTTGGGGAGATGCCAGCTATGGCGCTGGCTGCTCCCTCCCAGGCGGGGCCAGCAGAGGGGGGCAGGATGCACCAAGATGCAGCACTCACGAACATGAGTTGTGATCTTCTGTTCTGTAATGTTTTGTTTATATGTTTACTGGTGTGGAAATGAACATCAGAGATGGTAATATTACTTGGTTTTGAGTGTGATAGTTTTATAAATTTTGCTTTTATTGTAATAGCCTGAGTATGCCTCACCTTTTTTTTTTGGTGCAGGGTATGCCAGTATGTAATGTTGGACATGAGGGGCTCTAAACTTTTTTGCACAGGCACTGAGTGGACTTTAGATTCAAATGAAAGGGTCATTTCAGACATCCAGGATGGAGGCGGCAGCCCTGGCATGAGGTGGAAGCAGATCTTTGGCAGCCTAGCTGCAGGGGCATTGGATCAAGGCGTCCCTGCCTCCCTGAAGGATACAGAGGTCTGCCTCCATGCCCTCAGCATTCTCCTCTTCATCCTTCTCTTCTGACTCACTACTGGGTTGATCCTCTGTGGCCTGTGGAGCTGCGTCAAGATTCTCTTCGTCCTTGGGTCCCCCTTGCCAGTGCCAGATTGTGGAGAGCGCAGCATGCAACCACTATCAGTGACAGTGGGGGATATTGTAGTGCTCCCTCTGAACAGTCCAGGCCTTGGAAGCGCATTCTCAGAAGACCAAAAAGCTAAAAGCTCTGCCGAAGGGTCATGAAGACTCGAAACGTTGATTGATTTCTTCTCCACCGATGCTGCCAGACCTGCTGAGTTTTTCCAGGTAATTCTGTTTTTGTTCTCAGAAGACCTATGGTCCTCTCTATCACCGCCTTGTGGAGGCATGACTCCTATTATAACGCTGCTCTGCCTTTGTTCTTGGGTGGCAGAGAGGCATCATAAGCCACCTTTTCATTGGATAGCCCTTGTCACCTAGCAGCCATCCATCTAGTAGGTCTGGGGCACTGAATAGCCTTGGCACCTGGGAGTGTCTGAGGATATAAATGCTATGGGAGCTGCCAGGGTACCTTGCACAGACTTGCAGAATCTGCATCTTGTGATCACAAGCTATCTGGGCGTTCATCGAGTGGAATCCCTTCCTGTTGACGAAGGCACCCGGCTGAACCGCTGGAGCTTAGATAGCCACGTGTGCAGTCGATGGCACCCTGGATGCGGGGGAACCCAGAAATCACTGCAAAGCCTCTGACTCACTCAGCCTGGCTGGCCCCGTCTGTACAGAAATGAATAAATGTCATTACCTGCCTGAACAGAGCTTCTGTCACCAGCTTGACGCAACTGTGGACAGCTGATTGGGACACTCCACACAGATTCCCCACTGAGCCCTGGAAAGACCCTGAGGCATAGAAGCTGAGGGCCACTGTGACCTTCAGAGCCATTGGCATGAAGTTTCCACCCACACAGTTGGAGGTGATCTCAGGCCTGATCATCTGACAAATGGAGGTCACAGTCTCCCTGGAGAGGTGGAGCCTCCATTCCATCTCGGACATGCTGAGGTAGCTGCATTGCTGCCTGTAAACCCTGGCAGCAGGATAGTGGCATTTTCTGTGGCCCCTTCCGCCTTGGACTTCCTGCTGGCCCTGCGCCCGCTGTACCTGCGCCGCTCCAGGTCCCTCCCCTGGAAGCTGCATTGGGACATCTGGCCTCCTCTCCCTTCTGCCCCTCTCTTCCTCCTCAGAGGAGGTGCCTCCATCGGAGTACACAATCCCCATTACCAGGGTTATAGACAAGGCTGTCTGATACCTGGAAGGGTCCACACAATCAGAATCCTTTGGGGGCCTTAGAGACACCAATGAGTCCTGAAATGAAGCCTGGAAAAGCTAAGAATGAAGCTCAGAACTGAGATGAGTCTGTCAATAACAGTTGTTAGTTCCAATAACTAACCAGCAGCAAACTATCTCCTAAACTCCTCACTACTCACAATGGCAATACTGCTGACCCTTTTTATCCCGCCCTCGGATGAGGTTTTGCAATAAGTGGGCTGCCCGTTTTGCCCGTGCGATGAGCGTGAAATCGCCGGGGCAATGTAAAATTGGGATCAACTGGGTCTTTAATGGCCTTAAGTGGCATTTGAATTGATGGCAGGCGTGGCTCTGACACCCGTGCACTCCTGCTGACCTGAAGATTGCGTGCGTGCGTGATGACGTTGGGACGCTCGCCCGACGTCACCTTGCGCGATTTTACACCCGATCAGGTCGGGAGCGCGCCTGCCCACGAGTCGTAAAATTCTGCCCATTTGCTCTGCTTCTCTCACCACTTGTGCTGCCTGACTTGCTTATTAGTTCCAACATTTTCTTATACTGCTTATGGATGGTTGGTGAGAGGAAGGAAGTTCAGTTTGCCTCGCTCTCCTGTTCATAACAATAGTTACAATGATATAAAGTTCTGAAGAAGCTGCACTTTCAACAGTCCTGACTAATCTTCTGACAACTTCTGCTTTGGGTTCTTTTAATTATGTTGAAACCTTATTGAGTCATTTTTTGACTTCACACAATTGCCACACATACAGTAACCTCAGATGTAATTTCCCAATGATCTCAATTGTCAGATTTGTTTGGGCTGGAATACACAGTTTCACAATTTATCTCTATCATATACTTGGTAGGATTTTCACCTTGTTGGGCCCTACTGCTGTCATCAAGTATGTTTGCTGAGTGTACTATTTTTTGTGGATATTTTGCTTTCAGTAATGACTGGTGTGAGGGTATTTCTTCTGGCAGGTTTTGTGTACTGTGCTCGTGAATGGAGCAAATTTCAAATTGTACCTCTTCCAAATTCTGTCTCAGGTTTTTAATTTTTATGAGAGAGCTTCAGGGTTGTGTTCCCCTGGGAAAATTGAAGTTTTACATTCAGAATGGTGCACTCTGCTTGATTTAAACTTAATTTCATATTTGATAGAGTATTAACCTAAAATGATTATCGGAATAAGAAGTGACAATTGGGTTCATTCATATTCACAGATCATATTAGCACCACTTCCCAGGTGGCTACCTGAACTGTGTGTCCTGTTTACTGAAATTCCCTCCCCTCTAATGAAATTTTTCACCTAAGTATACAAACATACGAAATAGGAGGAGAAGTAGGCCATCGGCCCCTCGAGCCTGCCATTCAATAAGATCATGGCTGACCTGTTTGTGTTTTGAGTTCCACATTCACATCTACCCCCAATAACCTTTGATTCCCTTGCCTAACAAGAATCTATCTACCTCTACCTTAAAAATATTCAATGACCCCGCCTCCACCGCCTTCTGAGGCAGAGTTCCAAAGTCACACAACCCTCTGAGAGCAAAAATTTCTCCTAATCTCTGTCCTATAAGGGTGACCCCTAATTTTAATTGTTCACCTCTAACCTCAGCCCAGTTGAGTGGTGTTCTCCTCCTGTCCCTTTTCTATTATTTAAATACAGCAGCCTCTCTTCCCTCCCACCCAGCTTGTTAATATTTGAATGCTCTGTTTTACCCACATGGATGTCTATATTATTCTGCCTCTTCCTGATGGTCATAGAACTCTTCTGCTCTCCTTGGCTGAGGACTACTCTGTCAAAGTGTCCAAAGATTCTCTGCTTCTTCCTGGCTGCTGTTTCCGTCACTTGTTCTTGGTAAATTAACTGTGTCCTTGTGCTGGCCTGTCAAAAGTGTTTCCATTCCTAATGCATTGGGTCTGCCTTATCAGACCCCAGACCCAACCAAATTTATTCCTGCCACAGACCTTTAAGGTCTAGCTTAGCGGTAGCTCATTTTGAGTTAGAAAGCTGAGGGTTCAAGTCCTACCCCAGACACTTGAGCTCATAATCGAGGCTAATACTGCAGGGCAGTTTGATGGACTGTTGGAGAGGCATCTTTCAGATGAGATAGTCAAGCTGTTTTGCCTTCAGGTAAACAACAAATATCCCATGGCAGTATTTGGGGGAGACGTGGAGTTTGTCCTGGCACCCTGGCCAATATGTATTCCTCGTTCAACAATATTAAAACAGGTTGCCTGGTCATTATTTCATTGCTGTTTATGGGACATTACTCCATACAAATCGGTTGCTACATTACAACTGTAACTTCACTATAAAAGTACTTCATGGTTGTAAAAGTGTTTTTAGACATGCTGAACTCATTAAAGGCACATTATCCCCCACACTAGTTCAGTTCACTACCCCCAGGCATCATGCCCGCCTATTGCAGGTTCCAGCTCAGTTTTCTGTTGCTCAAATGGTGCTGCACCTGCTACTTGACTCTACTCCTATTGGTTGCATGGCTTCCAGAGTTACCTGCTGATGTTGCATGTCTGCTGGTCCTTCACATGCTCCGCAACCAAGACAACAGAAACAGTAGCAGCTGCTTACCGCCTGTTATTCCATAAGACCATAAGACATAGGAACAGAAATTAGGCCATTCGGTCCATCGAGTCTGATCTGCCATTCAATCATGGCTGATAAGTTTCTCAACCCCATTCTCCCCGCCTTCTCCCTGTAACCTTTGATCCCCTTACCAATCAAGAACCTATCTATCTCCGTCTTAAATACACTCAATGACCTGGCCTCCACAGCCTTCTGTGGCAATGAATTACATAGATTCACCACTCTCTGGCTAAAGAAGTTTCTCCTCATCTCTGTTCTAAAAGGTCTTCCCTCTACTTTGAGGCTGTGCCCTCGGGTCCTAGTCTCTCCTACTAATGGAAACATCTTCCCCACGTCCACTCTATCCAGGCCTTTCAGTATTCTGTAAGTTTCAATCAGATCCCCCCTCATCCTTCTAAACTCCATTGAGTATAGACCCAGAGTCCTCAAACGTTCCTCATATGTTAAGCCTTTCATTCCTGGGATCCTTCTCGTGAACCTCCTCTGGACCCTCTCCAGGACCAGAACATCCTTCCTGAGATACGGGGCCCAAAATTGCTCACAATATTCTAAATGTGGTCTGACCAGAGCCTTATAAAGCATCAGCAGTACATCCCTGCTTTTATATTCTAGTCCTCTTGAAATAAATGCCAACATTGCATTTGCCTTCCTAACTACCGAATCAACCTGCAAGATAACCTTAAGAGAATCCTGGACTAGGACTCCCAATTCCCTTTGCACTCCAGATTTTTGAATTCTCTCCTCATTTAGAAAATAGTCTATGCCTCTATTCTTCCTACCAAAGTGCATGACCTCACACTTCCCCACGTTGTATTCCATCTGCCACTTCTTTACCCATTCTCTTAACCTGTCCAAATCCTTCTGCAACCTCCCCGCCTCCTCAATACTACCTGTCCCTCCACCTATCTTTGTATCATCTGCAAACTTAGCCAGGATGCCCTCAGTTCCTTCATCTAGATCATTAATGTATAAAGTGAAAAGTTGTGGTCCCAATACTGACCCCTGCGGAACTCCACTAGTCACCGGCCGCCTTCCTGAGAAGGACCCCCTTATCCCCACTCTCTGCCTCCTGCCAGACAGCCAATCTTCTATCCTTGCTAGTACCTTGCCTCTAACACCATGGGCTCTTATCTTACTGAGTAGCCTCCTGTGCGGCACCTTGTCAAAGGCCTTCTGGAAGTCCAAGTAGATAACATCCATTGGCTCTCCTTTGTCTAACGTACTCATTACCTCCTCAAAGAATTCTAACAGATTTGTCAGGCATGACCTCCCCTTGATGAAACCATGCTGACTTTGCCTTATTTTACCATGCATTTCCAAGTATTCTGAAATCTCATCCTTAATAATGGACTCTAAGATCTTACCAACGACCGAGGTCAGGCTAATCGGCCTGTAATTTCCTGTCTTTTGCCTCACTCCCTTCTTAAACAGGGGGGTTACATTAGTGGTTTTCCAGTCCTCTGGGACCCTCCCTGACTCCAGTGATTCCTGAAAGATCACCACTAACGCCTCCACTATCTCTTCAGCTATCTCCTTCAGAACTCTGGGGTGTAATCCATCTGGTCCAGGTGATTTACCCACCTTCAGACCTTTCAGATTTCCTAGCATCTTCTCCTTGGTAATGGCCACCATACTCACCTCTGCCCCCCCGACTCTCTTGAACTTTGGGGATCCCTGTGAATGTGTGACGGGTTTGGGAGTGTGTGTTGAGAGTGATGAGGTGGTTGACCTACCCTGGCATTCATCCATTCATCCTTTTCCTGCACTGGATAGCTGACCATCTCTGTGCTCCCCTGGCACTGATCACTGCTGCCACTGCCTCCCAGGCCAGAATGGTGACTCTGATGGACCTCCTGCGGCCAGAGCAGGGGTAGAGGACATCATGGCGGCCTTCCGCCGCTTCCAGCAGGCACCCCAGAGAGGCATCACTAAATTTGGGGGCTGCCATATTCTTTGCTTTTGGGTCCATCTGTCGCCTGAAGCAGTCCTGCTCTGTAGACATTAAGGAGGTCGCACTCTGGTGCGCTTTAAATATGGCACCCGGAATGAGGAAGCGCTGAGGTCACAGCATGGCAGGCCAAACCCGAGACCACCTGCCAGTGATGTGGCGTGTTTCCCGTGAATGCATTATTAACGAGACGCGACATGCTGGGAGACGGACAATAAGGTGCAAAAATTCGCCATTTCAGCCTACGTGTAAAACACCTGTTTTCATGCCCACTACCTCACAGTGCAAATTTGGGATGATTACGCCCTCAGGCTTAGGAATACATAAAGAAAGAAAGCTATGCATTTATATCACACCTTTCACAATCTTAGGTAGTCCCAAATCAGGGCTGTGGTAAACCCCATGAAGTATGTACCGCGACTTCTAAAAGATTTTTCATAAAGTTCCATATGAGAGACTATTAATTAAACTCAAATCTGTGGAAAATCAGCAAAAACCTTGGGAATATTAAAAAGAAAGATTTACAGCATTTATATAGCAAATTCCCCAAACTCGGACAACACAAAGTACTTCACATCTGCTTAAGTAGCTTTCAAGTACAGTTATAATGTAGGAAACCCACGAGACAATTTATACTCAACAAGCTCCTCCCACTAACAACGAAATAAATGACTAGATCATCTGTTTCAGATTTTGATTTTGAGATTAATGTTGGCAAAGACACTTGGCAGAATTGTCCCTACTCTTCAAATAGTACCATGGAATAATTTAATTACATCTGAGATGGCAGAAGAGATATCTGTTTAACGTCTCGCCCAAAAGGCAGAATGTCCAACGGTGCAGCACTCCCTCAGTCCTCCACTAGTGCCAGCCTAGATTGTGTGCTCAACTCTCTGGAGTGGAACTTGAACACACAGCCTTCTGGCTCAGAGGTGAGTGTGTGACCACTGAGCTATGGCTGACACTTAATGGTAGGACAAGAAAATACAATGAACTACAAACCATTATTTTTTAAGCAAACCAGAATGATTAGCTCAAAAGCCATATTAACAATAAAGCGACCAAAGATTAACTGTTCACCTTAACAGGGACAACTAACAATTTAATGACATTTTTTGTACAAGCTCCTTTAATTCATTGAACTCCTGGGCCGGGATTTTTAGGATGGCAGGGGTTTCCCTTCCTGCCATCCAAGGAGTTGCTGGAGAGCACATCCCTGCTGATACTGCCTGCCCCGCAGCCATTTAACACTCCAACAAGCGTTAATTGGCTGGAGATGGGACTTCTGCCCCTCACAGGGAGGAAGTCCTGCCTCAGGGAGCAACTGGCTAATCTGATTGGCTGGCAGCTCTCTAGTCCTTGCAGCACCAGAAGCTGCAGTGATTGGACTGGGACTGCAAGCACTCTCCAGAGCCTAAGTCCTGGGAGTCCAGGACCAGTTACGTTTTGGGGTCTCAGGGCAGGGTGGGGAGGGAGGTGGGTGGGGGTTTTGGCGGAGAGGTTGGGGGGAGGGTAGGAGGGGGGTAGGGGAGGCTGTTAAAAGGAGGCTGCTGATGGAGGTACCACCCACCCCCCCAACCTTCCTGCCAGAGGCCTGTTGGGGGTTACATTTCGGGCTTCCCCCCTGTCCCTGAACAACGCCCGCCCACCTGAAAATTGAGGCTGGGTAGGTAACAGCCCTTAAGTGGTCAATAATTGGCCACTTGAGGGCCTCAACTGGTGCAAGGCCGTCCCAGCATAAAATTGCAGAGAGGTCGGGGCAGGTGGGAGCCCAGTTGGAAGGCCATTCAAGGAATTTCATAGCCACCCCCCACCATGTACAAACCCGCCAGTGGAGCAACGTAAAACTTTGCCCCTGGACACTACATTATATACATCTAGAAAGAAATTAAACAACATTGCAGAAAAGATGAACAAAACCAATTTATACATTATTGCAAGGGACTCTTAAGAATCTTTCCCCACATGGGGCATCCATTTCTTAGAAGCTCAAGTTGACAACATAGAGACATTTTTCCTGGAATATACACAGGGAATTGAAATCCTGTGATTCTGAATAAACTTTAGTTTCTATCGCTAAAGTGAACCCTGTAAAATAGAATCAAAGAATGTTCACAGTCTATCGTGTCCATGCCAGCGCTCTAAGAGCAACTCAGATAGTCCCGTTCCCTTATCCTTTTCTCATCGCTCTGCTATTTCTTTCCCTTCAGATAATTATTCAATTTCCTTTTGAATGAAGTGATTGACTCTGTCTCTATCAGATTCTAAGGCCGTGCATTCCAGATCCTAACCACACGCTGCTGGAAAAAGCATTTTTCTCATGTCCATCTTTAGTTCTTTTGCCATTTACCTTTATTATGATCTGAGACCAAAACCCCACATTTGTTACGGTCCCAGACGAGACCCGCAAATTTAGTTTTCGTCTGGTTAGGGAGCAGTAACATTTATTTTTGTTTAAGTGAACGCAATTTGAAATCCCAGTTACTCACTAACAGAAGAAAGCCACAAGATCCCATGGTTTTGAACAAACAAAGCCATTTTACTATACAAAAATCAACAAAGCGAACAGTCAACACTCCATCTTATACCTTAACATACAGACCCAATATGAGGTAAACATGAATTAGTAGGCAAACTGTGGTTGAACATGCCACAAACTGCATATTAAGTGGCAGACACAACCAAGACAGGTTCCCCAAATTTCTCAGCGACCCACCCAGATGGATTTCAGCTCCTCTCCTTCCAAGAGTTAGCCTGATCCCCAGCTGACAACAGCTCTACTCACCAGAGTTCCACAGGTACAATCATAACCCAAAAACAATGCTATTCCACACCTCTCTTAGATCAGCTTCTAGGTCTAGCCTTCTTGGTCTTCCTTTCTAGCTGAGCTGACCTACTACTGCGACTGCATCATCCTATGTTGGCCAGGCTACACTCTCTAGCGTCTAAATACAGGTACAAACCCAGTTTTTCAGCCATACTGCTGCCAACACTGCTTCTGGGTTTCACTGAGCCTCAACTCTTAGCAGCACTGATCAAATAATGCTCCAAGGGTTCACTGCCACACAGCAGGACCCCGAAAGCAGGACAGGGCCCTCCAAGTCTCGGCTTTCCAGAGGACATCCGCTAAGATCATCACAGACAGGGCGCAGCAGTCAGCAGGCTGCCTCCTCCTCCGCTGTGGATGTTCGGGGAGCACCAAGACATAGTGGCAGGGTTAGGAAAGTTAAGAAGATGTAGTTGCATAGCCTGGACACGGATATTAATCACTTCTACATACTGTTCACTATTGTCAATAAACCCCCAAGAATGTCTCCCTGCCTATGGCTCCTTGTTCTGATGAGCAGTGTTCATGTCACTCAGATGTGAAACCTTTCTACACAAGATAAAGGCAGGCATCTCAGCCCAGGGCCTCTTCCCTGTGCTTTGTGCAGCCTTAAGACCGCAGTGATGGTCCAGCCTCACACTCCCTGGAAACATTACTGATGCCTGCACCTCGGCGGTGCTTGTCATTGCTGCCAGAATGTTGTGGGCAGTCACCACAGAGTTCTCTCATCCTCTCTGTGTATTCTCAGCACCTTTAAGGTAGGGCTGGCCCCCATTGCTTCAGCATCTGTGACCAGGGACGCTGTGCTTCAGATACTGAAGGCAGACAAAAGATCAGATCCTTTTAAAGTTTCATGACTGCATCTCTATGATATGACCCTGATCATGGAGTGCAAGTGAGCTGCCCTCGGCCAGACAGGAGTCAGACATTCTCAGAGGTTATATGAAGATCTATGGAGTGTCCTCACTGCATGTCGTTATCATCCTCCTGTAATCGAGTGATGATTAGGGCCCCCACTGTGTCTACATGACAGGAGCATTATCACAGAGAGTATGTGCATTGCCATAAGCCAGACTGGAGTCAGACATTCATAGATGCAATGTGAGGATCTGTGGTGTCTCCTCAGTGCATGTCGTCATCACCCTCCACAATTCTAGCAGCTATGAGGGCCTCCTGAGTGCACCTAACTCATCTTGCCAGTGCAAGGGGCTCAACCCTGCCATCATCGCCTTTGAGGACCTCCTCACCCTCATCCCTGTCGATGTCATCCTCCATCTCTTCCTCAGCCAGTTCCTCTCCCCGTTGCAGCACCAGGTTGTAATTGGCATAGTAGACGACAACAACGTGTGACACCCTCTGTGGACTATATTTCAGGGCTCCACCAGTCTGGTCCAGGCACTGGCACCTCATTTTCAGCAACCTGATGGTTTGCTCTTTCTCCCCAAGGAACCATTCCTGCAGCTTCTGTGGACCCTGGAAGACTTCAGGGATCTGTGACCAACTGAGAATGTAGGAGTTGTGCACACTCCCTGGAAACTGTACACACCTGCAGGATGTGTTTGTGGTGGTCGCACACCAGCTGCGCATTCAGCCAATGGAATCCCTTGCGGTTGATATAGTTGACCATGTGTTGCGATGGAGATCTGAGCACCATGTGAGTGCAGTCAATGGCACCCTGCACCTGTGGGAAATCTAAGATCTGGGCAAATCCAATCACCTTGCATCCTGGCTGCCCTGGTCCTGGGCAAAATGCACAAAGTCGTGTGCCCTTGTGAAGATGGCATCCGTGACCTCATAGATGCATTTGTGGGTGGAGGTTTGTGATATCCCACAGAGGTCACCTGTGCAGCCCTGAAAGGAGCCACTGAATAGAAATTGAGTGCCACTATCACTTTCACGTCCACTGGCAGTGGATGCCCTCCATGTCCCCTTGGCGCCAAATCAAGTAGTTGGCAGATGTGACCGACCAGTTCGCTAGACAGCGCAGTCTTTGGCAACACTTGTTCTCGGTCATCTGCAGAAATGAAATGCGGCGTCTATAGACCCTGGATCTATCTAGGCACCGACCAGCAATGGCTTTGCTGTGGCTCTTCGGCGGCATGTGCAGGAGCCCCAATCGCCCCTTCATCCAGAGGGTGCTGCCCCTCCCTTTGTGCAGCCAAGCGCCTCAGACGCTCTCTTCTCTGTCGTCTTCACTCTCTGTAAGCTACGAGGCATACAACTAGTTCACCAGGCTCCATGATCCTGATATATTCCTCCAGCAGGATGAAAGAGAGAGACGCGTGGGTTAGTATGGGTGTACTAAGAACCTGACTTGGTTAAGCCTGAAGGCCCCTTAACGCATCCTGGAGAGTGCTGGTCACCACTTGGATGGCCAGAGATTAGTGCGCTGCATGGTTGCCCGAAACCCCACCCACCTATGCCCCACTCCAACCAACCGATTGGCGGAAACTTTGCACATTGGACTACATGCTGTGATCTCAGCTCAGGCGCAGACATTCTCCTAACCCACACTTCAAGGCTGCACTGTCAGCTTGAACCATGAGGGAGGCTGGTCCAAACCAGGATGATGACATTGCAGGGGGCTGTGAGTGCCTCCACCAGTGACTGCTCCATGGCCAGCTTTAGCGAGGAGATTGTACAACGTGCCCAGTTGTCCAACTGTTCTGCAGTCCACTTACATACTCATTAGTTTGCAGTCTGTGCCCGAGGGGTGAAAAGCTCTGGAGAACTTCGTGGTACTTTGATGCCTCTGCGTTGCTCAGGTGGGCAGAGAAACTAGAGGCCCAACTCCAATCATCTCAATGTGGCTGTGCCTGAACTGTCTCAGCTGCAGAGGAATGGTCACTTTATACAAGGTTTCCCTAATGCGTGGCCGCTTCCCTTGCCCACCATCCCCACCCCCATCCCGCACATGCTTGTGCACTCCCATCCTCAACCACAGCGCAGCCCTTACCCCCACCCTCCCCCAACTTGCCCCAACCTTGAAATCCAACAGGCAACCCAGGCAAGCGCCCTGCAATGTTACTGCGTACTCACCTCCGAGTTCCCCTCAAAGTGCAGCCCGCTAAGTGCATGCCCTTTTTATGCTGTTGTGAAACACGCCGGCATGGGTAGACAATCCAGCGGGGACAGGGGGGGAATGATTCAGCGGGCTGGCCTTATAATGATAGGCAGATGTGTTACAATGAGGCTCTCCATGTCCAATGGCGGGAAACGCGGCCCGCCACCAGCGTGCAGAGTGGACGATCGCAGGCCAGTTTCACAACACCATGAAACCGATTTTTGGCCTTCTTGCCATAATGTCCGTTCATGCCACTGAACACAGCTGACACCAGCGGGCATGGAAAATCCCGGCCAATGTTGGACAAGTGATCCATCTTGGCAAGGACACTTGGGAGGATTCCCAAGGAGCCTTGCTTTAACATTGCATCTGAAAGGCAACACTCCAAAAATCCTGCAGACCCTCAATGTACACGGCACTGCAGCATCACCCTAAATTATATGCTGTAGTCCCTGGGGTAGAACTTGAATCCATGCCTTTCTGACTTAGATGAAAGCGTGCTCCCTCTCAGCCAAGATGATTTGGAAGTACTGGTCTGTGGCTAGGATAAACCTGGTTGGGCCTGGGGTCTGATAAGGGTGACAAGAGTCTATATGCGGGATTTTCCCCTTTGCCGACTAAATGCGGTGGCAGGTGGGAAAAGCAGCTTTTCCCCCGCCGACCGCAAAGTCGCATTTTCATGCCTGATTGCCTGCCTTTCACCTCATTAAATATGCATCAGGCAGAAGCTCCCTGTTTCACTGGCCACGGCCTGTGACTGGCCTGCCTACCGTCACCTCAGCAGATCCTCATTCCACATAACACCTTTAGGCCACACACTGATCTTACAATGTCTGCAGGTGAGAGATGGCTTCCAAAAGCAGGAAGAGTGCAGCCCCCAAGTTTAGTGACGCCTCGCTGGGTCACCTTCTGGATGCTGCTGAGGCCCACAGTGACCTTCCCTGCCCTCGGGATGACCAGTGTAGGTCCAACAAGGTCACAAACCCGGTTTGGGAGGAGGTGCCTGTGACGGTGAGTGCCAACTCAGCCCACAGGAGAACAGCAACAGCAAATGATCTGCAATGATCTCATCCACACAGCCAAAGTCAACTTCTCATCCTTCTCAGCCCACACTCTCACAAGCCCCTCACACACTCGCAGGATGACAGTCCATAGGGATCTCATACGCTACCAGCACAAGGGACATCACCACTCACTCTCCCACACGCACCCTGACATCTCCATCTATGTTCACATCCCGTGCAGTTCGCGTCCTTATTCTGTACACGGCTCCACTCAGCACTCATGCAAGGCAGGCATCCTTATCATCTGCTTTGGTATGCTTCCTAATCACACTCTCTCCATCTGTCTTCAAGCAGGCCAAGCTCGCCCATTATAAAAGGGATAGGTCCCAGACCAGTGGTGGAATGTCAGAGATCAGGGCCCTCACCCAGTATAAGGAGCGGGCAGTACACCTGGCTGGAAAGGACCAGGACCAAGCCTGTGGCAATGCTGATGTCGGTGGCACATGCCCAAGTGAGGACCCTGCACTAGCTGATTCTTTAGACAGCGAGATTGTGAGTGCAATGCCATGTCCTGGAGTCTGTTTCCATGCACTAATTATCCCTATTCTCTTCCATAGGCACCACAGCCAAGCACCCCAGGGACATGGGGAGCCAGCCCCTCATCTCCAGCTCTGCAGACACCTCTGATGAGGATTTTGAGGACCCACATGTGGAACACCCATCATAGTGCTCACCAACACCCTCCACCAGTGCAGAGACACACACCACGGTGCAACATAGATCTAGAGCAGGTTCAGTGTCACAATCTTCTGAGGGCAGCAGTTTCTGGTCCACAGCAGGCGGAGGCAGGGACACCCAAGGTCACTGACACTTGGAGGGCTGCTGGAGACCAGGATTCTGCTGAGTCCCAGTCAGATGACGAGCCTCTAGATTTAGTCTTAACGCAGATGTTGGAGCAGCAGCAGCAGACATAGGAATATCAGGCAAGGTTGTCAGCTGCAGTCCACAGAACGTACGACGGAGGAGTCTGTCACTGTTCAGTCTGAGGTGATAGCACCGGCATGCCAGTACACCAAGGTCAACACTGGTAGGATGGCGGCTGCTATGGAGACCTTGGTCTAGGACATTGCGCCTGTGTTGCTACAGGAGTTGCACTCCATCGCTGTAGCCATTGGCGGCATCTGCCAGTGGCTACAGGAGAGGGGGCTAGGGCACCTAGATCTCACTCCAAGTGTACCTCCTTTAGGAGTCAGCCAGGGGCCCTCGGACACAACTTTAACAATTTTGCACCTGGGAATTGTGCGTATAGCGCCCACAAGGCTATCGTGCCAAAGAAGGGATGCAGTGCTGGCTCATTCATTCTGCTTAGCTCCCCTGAACACTCGCCGAGCTCAGTGATGTCTTATCCATATGGAGGTGAGCTGCGGTCAAAGGAACTGTAGACCATGGTCTCGATGCTCATATGTTAGCTTGATAGGAAGACAATGCTCAGGGCAGAAATGGGTTGGAGCTAGGATGTAATGCAGCTGATGCGTGCCCTTTATTATCAATGAAGTGGAACCTTGAGGGCTCCATGATGTGTCTGCATCTTCAGGTTCGCAAGGATCAGGGTTGACCATTGTGGGAAATTGATGGTGTTGAAAAGAGCTTTTTTCATGTCTGTCAGGCAAATGTGTGAAGATGTTCATCGTGAGGTGAACTATGTCCGTTGAAAGGTCAGGCTAACTGAAGCCCCGCATCCCTAACTGAGAGTGGAGGGTCTCAATGTAATGGGGATTAAGGTAATGCTGAGGACTGGGTGCTCTGAACAAGCGTTAACACCTGTGGAATGTCGTCACCTGCATTGGCCCAAGCCTAGGCTCACAATATCACGATCAAAGTGACACATAAGACGTTTTTCCATTGCTAGAGATGGATCTCTTTGAGGCACTTTGTCAGACTGAAGGTACACTGCAATGAGTCCACTGAGGCCTGCAGTGTATCTCCTGCCTCTTGTAGGCTGCTTTAGCAACTGGGTTGCTGGAGAGATGCTTGAAGAAGCAGCACCTTCTGTGGTGTGATGCTGGAACAAACTCCAGCAGTTGGCACTTCATCTCAGCAAGAACACATGCCCTCAAAGCTTCCTTTATTCTTTCATGGGATGTGGGCATCGCTGGCAGGACCAGCACTTGTTGCCCATTCCTAATTGCCTTCGGCTAGCTAGACCATTTCCAAGGGCAGTTAAGAGCCAACCACATTGCTGTGGATCTGGAATCACATGTAGGCCAGACCAGGTAAGATTTCCTTCCCTAAAGGACACCAGATAGGTTTTTACAACAATCAATGATAGTTTAATGGTCACCAATTGTTGTAAAAACCCATCTTGATCGTTCTTCAAAGGACATGAGGACATGGTGAGCAGAATTCAGAATGAAGAGGATTGTTGAGAAGACTAGCTATGCTGGTGGTGATGTGGGCCCATCATGGACAGCACTGTCCGACAGGATAACCACTGCTACTTATCATCCTCCTGGAATCTGGTGGCAATCAGCGCCTCACATGCACACCAGCCTCTCTGGCCTGCAGCATGGTTTCCTCCTCTGCACCCTTTGCTTCCTCAACCTCATTCCTCTCAATGTGCTCCCCCTTCATCTCAGTATCTGGCAAGTGCTCCCCCATTTGTACTGCCAGGTTGTGTTGGGTGCAGTAAACAACGATGATCCATGAGACCCCCTGGGGAGGCTACATGAGTGCCCCACCAGATCTGTCGAGGCATCAGAATCATATCGTCAAGATGCCAATGCTCTGCGCTACCAATATTCAGGTGGTGGAATGAGCGTCCATTGTTCCTCCCTCAGCTGGTGTTTGTGGCCATCGGACAGGCATCATTAACCATGTCCTTTGTGGGTAGCCTTTGTCACTAAGGAGCCAACTCTCGATACTGTGTGGTCCCTCAAAGACATCCGGGATCTGCGACCTACTCCAGATGTAGGAGTCGTAGCAGCTTCCAGGGTACCTTGCTCAAAATTGCATGCTGTGTTTCTGGTGGTCGCAGACCTGCTGCACATTGAGTGAGTGGAAGCCTTTCCTGTTGATGTATTGCGTTGCCTGTTGCCAGGGAGCTGTTATAGCCACATGAGTGCAGTCAATGGCACCCTGCACCTGTGGGAATCCAGAAATTGCAGCAAAGCCCTGTGCTCTGGCTGCCTGGTTAGCTTGATCCCTAGTGAACTGCACGTAATTGTGGGTCTTGGCAAAGACGGCGTCCATCACCTCGAATATCTTCCCCCTCTTGTATCTAGTACCTTCCCCCTCTTGTGGGGGGAAGCTTGAGAGATCCCACAGAGGACCTCAGTGGAACCCTGGGAAAAGCCACTTGTGCAGAAGGTAAGAGCTGTAGTGCCTTTCAGAGCCACTGGCAGAGGATGTCCTCCCAGTTCCCACGGCGTCAACTCATGGAGAATGTGACAGATGTGAGCCACCAGATCCCTGGACATGCAGAGACGTCAACGACACTGTCTCTCGCCCATCTGCAGAAAAGACATGCGTCTTGAGAAACATCCTCGCGCAGTGTTTCTGTGAGCTTCATCCTTTGGGTCCAGAGGCGGCCCTCTGCCCCTTGCTCATCAGGGTGAAGCTCCTCTCTTTGGCGAGCGTGGCACAGCTGTAACACTCTTCTCCGCCTTTCCTCCTGCCTCCATGCAATGAAGCATGCAACATTAAATGCACCCTCCACCATCCTGAATGTTTCCTCTCTGCAGGAACATTGAAAGAAAGACATGACTGAGCATCAGTCCACAAAAGACTCTCTTTCTGTCACTGACTCATGAGTGACTGTGGGTTCAAGGGCTTGGTTGCAGTCTCGGCACCTTTTAGCCAATACAATCCTGACCATTGTAATGATCGCGCTCAGTGTCACAGTATGCTTCCCTCCCCTCACCCCTCCATGGCCATAACCCCCCTGCAACACACGCAGTCTATTTCAGTAGACCTAATGCTATGAGTTGGATTTGGCCAGGCATTTGGGTGTCCTGCATTTATTCGAGGCAAAAAATTGCTCATTCATTGGACTCTATGGCTACATCTTTTGGAAGGCACGTGCTCTGTGAGGGGATGAGATTCTTTTAGGAGGAGCCTGAGAGTTCCCGTCTCTGACCCTGGCAGCTGCAGCGATCTGAGGTGAGGTTTCCAAGGAGCTTCTCCTGTTTGTCCAGGTGCCCACTTGTTTTTGGAGTCATTATCACACTGGGGAATTACTACGATTGGTACAATGGGTTATTGCAGGGAGATCAGTATTTAGAATGCATTGGAATTAATCTCACATGAATGTGCTATTACATTGAAGGCTCCAGATTGCCTCTATAGTTACTGAGATGCTGCTAACATGTCTCAGCTGTGCATTCCTCCTCGTTTGGTAATACAGATTCCAGATGGGTGCGCCTTTAATTGGTTCACCAGTGCTGCGGTCCACTCCCCGCAGAAGCCCAAACAGCTCTCCCCAGCAACGCTTATTCTTAGTTTCATTTTCTGCTGCGCCATTGTTTGAGGTGCCAAGATGATGGTTCTCAAGTTTTATTACCAGGCCAGCTTCGACCCTCCCTGTGTGACTGTGGAAATCCCTCCCATCGTCCTGGAGGAGCATAAAGTTCAGGTTTCCCCCTCTCCTATTACTCTCAGTCCACGAGGTGAATGATGAAGTTAGTGTTCCACTGCTTGAAGTGCAGGCTCAGCTGATTAACATTGATGTTCTTTGGCTCTTCCAACTTAGTGAGCTGCAGTCTACACCTAAACCAAAGCTGCAACTGCCTGTGTCTGTCACCAAACCAAACTGTTTGCTTCTGTCAGCAAACAAACACAGATAAAATTCTAACCAAGATCCACCCAGGATTACTATGGCCAGAATGTTCCCCCCCGTCAGGGGGGGGTTGTGCGGGGGTGGACGAGGGTGGGCGTGAACCCGATCGGCACCCCCATTTGGGTATGCACCACCATTTTACGTTGGCGGGCCAATTAAGGCCCGCCCATCGTGACGCGCGCCCGGAAGTGCTGAGTGCTCCCTGTGTGGGCTGGAGGGGATTCCCTGAGTGGTTCCCTGAGGTCTACTGCAGACATCTCCCTGAGGAATGGAGGTGCCTCAGGGAGAGTTGTTTCAGTGTTAAACTTTTAAATAAAGATTTCTAAAACTTTTAAAACGTCCCCTCATGTGACATTATCACATGAGCTGGGACATGTCAAAGAATAAATGTATACATTTTTATTAGATTTTTAAAAACTTCATGAAACCTCATCCCGCCCGTGGATGAAGTTTCATGAAAAATACGAAGGCCGCCTGGTCTCTTCGCCTGCCTGCCAACCTTAAGGTTGGTTGCGCAGCTCATTAAATTGAGTTAATTGGATTTTAAATGCTCCTTAATAGGCTGTTGATAGTTCAGTGGGCGCACAGCCGGTTTGGCTGCCCGCCCGCCAAAATGAAAATCTAAATGATGTGCGGTGACATCAGGACGCCCACCCGGCATGACCACACGTCATTTTACGCGCCGGCAAGCAGAGCCCGCCCCCCGCTCACCGACAGGAAATTGCTGCCCTATCTCTACGGTAACGTGGCATGCTTTAGGATAGTTCAAACAGAAATGCAAACAAATTATTTACCTTCAACACATTGATTCTGCAACCCACATAAATAATGTCTTTCTCTCATGGAGTTTTGCGACATTCTTTCCCAGAATTGTGAGCTTTTAGCTTCTTTTATGGAGATAACAATAGGCCTCTGCCAAGAGGACACCTATTGTTTAAGTTAATTTTCACTCTAAACCCAGACCTTGTAAGATAAACACAGGTTAATTAAACCTTAGCTAGTTTGATTTGCCTTTACTTTAGAATTGTTTATCAATTTCTTAACCAAGATTTTTTCATTAATCTACCATTGAAACTTCAGTTGCTAAAACTTAAAGTTATATTCGAAAACTTATCAATTATGAACAAGGTTTTTGCAGCAACATTAAGCTAAACAAGATACCTAGTGCTGAACCTTCTGGTTTTATACACATGCGCGCGAAAGAGTGCAGAAATCTCCGAGGCACAGAGCTGCCTCAGAGAGATAAGTTTCAATGTTAAAAAGTTTAATTAAGAAAAAAATATCTTTTAAACATGTCCCGTCATGTGACAGTGTCACATTAGCTGAGACATGTCAATCAATTTCATTAAAAATTTTTATTAAAATTTAAAAGCCTTCATAAACCCTCATCCCGCCCGTGGATGAGGTTTCATGATAAATGCAAAGGCCACCTGTGCTCTTCGCCTGCCCGCCAACCTTCAGGCTGGATGGGCAGCTCAGTTAATTATTTTAATTGTTTTTTAAATGGCCTTAATAGGCGTTTGACAGTTCAGCGGACGTGCAGCCGACTCTGCTGCACGCTCGCCGCACTGAGGATCTGAATGACGCGCGGTGACATCAGGACGCACGCCGGACGTCACCGCCTGTCATTTTACACGTTGGCGAGCAGGGCCCACCCCCGCTCACCGACCCGAAGATTCCAGCTATGGGAAACATGTGGGGCTGAAATATTTTTAAACATTAATGCATAAAATATGAACCATAAGATTTTAAAATAAATATGAATGAATCAACAGATGAAAAAACATATAAATTTCTGCTGGAGTTGAAGTCTGTCAGAAGTCTTCAGGAAAGCTGGAGAAACTGAGAGAAAATCTGAACAGGTTTGTTAAAAGAATTGAGCAAAAATATCTAAAACTCCAGGCAGAGAGCAATTACTACAAAAGCCATCGGACGGACTCCACAAACTCGGCGCCCGAGATTGTGTATGAACTTCCAGGCTCTGGACATAGTTTACCTTTCTCGATACTTCTCAAAGTTTTACACTGATCATTAACAGACTGAAGTTCACTTTAATTAATTAAGATAATGCTGATGAACTACCTGGTATCCTGCCCGGACTGAACCTCACTTTAATTAACTAAGATAATGCCGGTGAACTCTCTGGTATCTTGCCCTGATGTCAATAAATGCAGCAAAGAGGAACGCCCTCACTCGAAGCCAGGGTCAAGGGTCATTTGCAGAGCCGGGGCAAGTCACCAATCCTATTTTGCCCCTTCTACAGCAGAGCGGAAACCTATCCAAGTCCAACAGGGCTGAAGGAAAATATTTTTTTTAAACTCTGTGGTTTCGATTGGAGTCATTCTGATTAGAGAAGATAACTGTGATCATCTCTAGGACCAAATAAGTTAATCAAGTAAATTTCTGAGGCTTTCAATGTGCCTCAAAGGAACTTTTCTGTGGTCTCCATTGAGGTCCTAAAAGGTGCAGATCCCGGGGATACCCATGGACTTCCCCTATAATACCTCCTTGAAATGGGAAAGGAAATCCACTAGCCCACACTGACTGCAATTTTAAGCTTTGGTCGCAATATTGGTTAAATTCTTATTGGCTACAACATTTCCCCGCAAAGCAACAGTGATTTAATTGGTCCGAAAGCACTTTGGAACTTCCTGAGGAAGTGAAAGGTGCTTGCAATTCTCTGGGCTTGAATGTTTCCCCAGTGCCTTGTCTATTCTTCTGATCCTTACTAAATGGTCTTCTTTGGGGAGATCTTTCAGTATTGACAGAGGGCCTATGCTCAATCCCGTAGAATAAATTGAAACTTCAACCCTTTTTGCTCCAGGAAGAGAAAGTTCAAACTCACCTATAGCTTCACTGTAATACGTGTCCCATTCATGCCAGAACCATTTGTACATCAAGCCGTACATTTGCATGTAAAGGATATTCTGAAATCTCTCAGCAAATGTCATTTTATCAGAAAGCTCTGACATTGCAACTGGTATGTAGGAAGGAGGAGTTGGCAGTTGTCCACAGAGCCTCTCCATTGCAGATCCGAATGAGAATCTCAGAGTGAAGATGAAGGGAATTCCCAGCTTTATAGCCAGAAGATCACCACAATAATATACAGGGTCAGACAGCAGGACTCTAAACTTTGACTCTTGTAGCTTTTGCAGCAGTTTGTGGTTCTTTATTATCCCATCACAGATCTGTCTGTTCAGTTTTATTAAAGTTGTGACGATTGTTGAGAATCTTCTGAATCCGTCCCAGAAGGGTAAATGAGGTTTTTCATAAGTCCAGAAATGCACAAAGCTCTTCAGCAGATCTCGGTATGTGTCACGAGTAAACGGTACTTCAAATACTTCAAATTTCATGCGTGAGGGCTCAGAATAGTTGATGTAAAGTGCAGCTGTATGTACAACCACAGTAACGTTGTGACCCCTATCGATCAGCTCCTCAATGACAGGTTTTAAATTAATCCAGTGACTGGCCTCTGCAGGCCAGATCAGCACATTGTCACTGGTAACTCTTTGTAGAAAGAGAAACACGGTAAACACACGTCTGAACTGCATAATGTCCATCCAGAATGGTGCAGAGTGTAAACCAAAACCAACTCCTCAAATCACATGTTTATATAAGACCACTGCTCATATCAGTATGAGTCAGAACGAATCAAATCCATTCACCGACAGGGCATTACCCTTTTGGGGGATAAGGTTCAGTTTTGTGTGATAACGTGGTAGCAAAGTAAAATCCTGGACTGGATTGAGAAATGCTGTGATTGTACCGAGGAATTTATTATTCAAATAGATGATTGGTGGTACAGAACTTGATTATTGGTGGAATGAGCATTCGTTGTTCCTCCCTCAGCTGGAGTTTGTGGCCATCGGACAGGCATCATCAACCACATAGTAATTCTGGGTGGATCTTGGTTAGAATTTTATCTGTGTTTGTCTGCTGACAGAAGCAAGCAGTTTGGTTTGGTGACAGACACAGGCAGCTTTGGTCTAGGTGTAGACTGCAGCTCACTAAGTTGGAAGAGCCAAAGAACATCAATGTCAATCAGCTGGGCCTGCACTTCAAGCAGTGGAACACTAACTTCATCGTTCACCTCGTGGACTGAGAGTAATAGGAGAGGGGGAAACCTGAACTTTATGCTCCTCCAGGACGATGGGAGGGATTTCCACAGTCACACAGGGAGGGTCGAAGCTGGCCTGGTAATAAAACCTGAGAACCATCATCTTGGCACCTCAAACAATGGCACAGCAGAAAGTGAAACAAAGAATAAGCGTTGCTGGGGAGAGCTGTTCGGGCTTCTGCGGGGAGTGGACCGCAGCACTGGTGAACCAATTTAAGGCGCACCCATCTGGAATCTGTATTACCAAATGAGGAGGAATGCACAGCTGAGACATGTTAGCAGCATCTCAGTAACTATAGAGGCAATCTGGAGCCTTCAATGTAATAGCGCATTCATGTGAGATTAATTCCAATGCATTCTAAATATTGATCTCCCTGCAATAACCCATTGTACCAATCGTACTAATTCCCCAGTGTGATAATGACTCCAAAAACAAGTGGGCACCTGGACAAACAGGAGAAGCTCCTTGGAAACCTCACCTCAGATTCCTGCAGCTGCCAGGGTCAGAGATGGGAACTCCCAGACTCCTCCTAAAAGAATCTCATCCCCTCACAGAGCACGTGCCTTCCAAAAGATGTAGCCATAGAGTCCAATGAATGAGCAATTTTTTGCCTCGAATAAATGCTGGACATCCAAATGCCTGGCCAAATCCATCTCATAGCATTAGGTCTACTGAAATAGACTGCGGGTGTTGCAGAGGGGTTATGGCCATGGAGGGGTGAGGGGAGGGAAGCATACTGTGACACTGAGCGCGATCATTATAATGGTCAGGATCATTATAATGGTCAGGATTGTATTGGCTAAAAGGTGCCGAGACTGCAACCAAGCCCTTGAACCCACAGTCACTCATGAGTCAGTGACAGAAAGAGAGTCTTTTGTGGACTGATGCTCAGTCATGTCTTTCTTTCAATGTTCCTGCAGAGAGGAAACATTCAGGATGGTGGAGGGTGCATTTAACGTTGCATGCTTCATTGCATGGAGGCAGGAGGAAAGGCGGAGAAGAGTGTTACAGCTGTGCCACGCTCGCCAAAGAGAGGAGTTTCACCCTGATGAGCAAGGGGCAGAGGGCCGCCTCTGGACCCAAAGGATGAAGCTCACAGAAACACTGCGCGAGGATGTTTCTCAAGACGCATGTCTTTTCTGCAGATGGGCGAGAGACAGTGTCGTTGACGTCTCTGCATGTCCAGGGATCTGGTGGCTCACATCTGTCATATTCTCCATGAGTTGACGCCGTGGGGACTGGGAGGACATCCTCTGCCAGTGGCTCTGAAAGGCACTACAGCTCTTACCTTCTACACAAGTGGCTTTTTCCATTGCAGGATCTCTCCAGCTTCCCCCAACAAGTGCATATTTCAGGTGATGGATGCCCTCTTTGCCAAGGCCCACAATTACGTGCACTTCACTAGGGATCAAGCTAACCAGGCAGCCAGAGCACTGGGCTTTGCTGCTATTTCTGGATTCCACAGGTGCAGGGTGCCATTGACTGCACTTCTAGTATCTTCCCCCTCTTGTATCTAGTACCTTCCCCCTCTTGTGGGGGGAAGCTTGAGAGATCCCACAGAGAACCTCAGTGGAACCCTGGAAAAAGCCAGAGGCGGCCCTCTGCCCCTTGCTCATCAGGGTGAAACTCCTCTCTTTGGTGAGCGTGACACAGCTGTAACACTCTCCTCCGCCTTTCCTCCTGCCTCCATGCAATGAAGCATGCAACATTAAATGCACCCTCCACCATCCTGAATGTTTCCTCTCTGCAGGAACATTGAAAGAAAGACATGACTGAGCATCAGTCCACAAAATACTCTTTCTGTCACTGACTCATGAGTGACTGTGAGTTCAAGGGCTTGGTTGCAGTCTCGGCACCTTTTAGCCAATACAATCCTGACCATTATAATGATCGCGCTCAGTGTCACAGTATGCTTCCCTCCCCTCACTCCTCCATGGCCATAACACCCCTGCAACACCCGCAGTCTATTTCAGTAGACCTAATGCTATGAGATGGATTTGGCCAGGTATTTGGATGTCCTGCATTTATTCGAGGCAACAAATTGCTCATTCATTGGACTCTATGGCTACATCTTTTGGAAGGCACGTGCTCTGTGAGGGATGAGATTCTTTTAGGAGGAGCCTGGGAGTTCCCATCTCTGACCCTGGCAGCTGCAGGGATCTGAGGTGAGGTTTCCAAGGAGCTTCTCCTGTTTGTCCAGGTGCCCACTTGTTTTTGGAGTCATTATCACACTGGGGAATTACTACGATTGGTACAATGGGTTATTGCAGGGAGATCAATATTTAGAATGCATTGGAATTAATCTCACATGAATGCACTATTACATTGAAGGCTCCAGATTGCCTCTATAGTTACTGAGATGCTGCTAACATGTCTCAGCTGTGCATTCCTCCTCGTTTGGTAATACAGATTCCAGATGGGTGCGCCTTTAATTGGTTCACCAGTGCTGCGGTCCACTCCCCGCAGAAGCCCGAACAGCTCTCCCCAGCAACGCTTATTCTTTGTTTCACTTTCTGCTGTGTCATTGTTTGAGGTGCCAAGATGATGGTTCTCAGGTTTTATTACCAGGCCAGCTTCGACCCTCCCTGTGTGACTGTGGAAATCCCTCCCATCGTCCTGGAAGAGCATAAAGTTCAGGTTTCCCCCTCTCCTATTACTCTCAGTCCACGAGGTGAACAATGAAGTTAGTGTTCCACTGCTTGAAGTGCAGGCCCAGCTGATTAACATTGATGTTCTTTGGCTCTTCCAACTTAGTGAGCTGCAGTCTACACCTAGACCAAAGCTGCAACTGCCTGTGTCTGTCACCAAACCAAACTGCTTGCTTCTGTCAGCAAATAAACACAGATAAAATTCTAACCAAGATCCACCCAGGATTACTATGGCCAGAATGTTCCCCCCCGTCAGGGGGGGGTTGTGCGGGGGTGGACGAGGGTGGGCGTGAACCTGATCCCCCATTTGGGTCCGCGCCACCATTTTATGTTGGCGGGCCAATTAAGGCCCGCCCATCGTGACGCGCGCCCGGAAGTGCTGAGTGCTCCCTGTGCGGGCTGGAGGGGATTCCCTGAGTGGTTCCCTGAGCACTACTGCAGACATCTCCCTGAGGAATGGAGGTGCCTCAGGGAGAGTTGTTTCAGTGTTAAACTTTTAAATAAAGGTTTCTAAAACTTTTAAAACGTCCCCTCATGTGACATTATCACATGAGCTGGGACATGTCAAAGAATAAATGTATACATTTTTATTAGATTTTAAAACACTTTATGAAACATCATCCCACCCGTGGATGAGGTTTCATGAAAAATGTGAAGGCCGCCTGGGCTCTTTGCCTGCCTGCCAACCTTAAGGTTGGTCGGGCAGCTCATTAAATTTAGTTAATTAGGTTTTAAATGGCCTCAATAGGCCTTTGACAGTTCAGCGGGCGCGCAGCCGACGGGCCCCGCCCTGATAAGAAAATGCTGCCCTTTCGCTATGGTAACGTGTCATGCTTTAGGATAGTTCAAACGGAAATGCGCTTCAGGGTGCGCGTGACGCTGGGCGAGTCTTAATTGGCCACCCACACAAGTTGGCGGCACGCAGCCAATCGGAGGTTGCAATAACCTTGTTCATAATTCATATGTTTTAGAATATAACTTAAAGTTTAGCAATTAAAGTTTCAATTGTAGATTAATGAAAACATCTTGGTTAAGAAATTGATAAACAATTCTAATGTAAAGGCAAATCAAACTAGCTAAGGTTTAATTAACCTGTGTTTATTTTACAAGATCGGCTCCGTGCTCACCCATGCCCACTCCCGGACTGCCCACCTGATGGGGAGAAAATTCTCATCCTAGTACTGAGCCCAATGGTTCCCCAGTGGAAACAGTATTCAAGTTACAAAAAGACCAATTAACCATTTCACTTTGCTTCCTGCCACTGAGCCAATTTTGGATCCAACTTCCACTTTCCTTTGGATCCCATGGGCTTTTACTTTTCTGACAAAAGTTCAATGTGGCACCTTCTCAAAAATCTTGCTAAAATCCAAGTGGACTACATCATACACACAACCCTTATTGATGCTGCTTATTATCTCCTCAAAAAGTACAATCAATTTGCTCACACATTAAAATAAAAGAAAAATACTGCAGATGCTGGAAATTTGAAATAACAACAAAAACTGCTGGAAAAACTCCGCAGGTCTGGCAGCGCCTGTGGAGAGAGAATGAGTGTTAATGTTTTGAGTCTAATATGACTCTTTTTCGGAACTGAATGGAGGTAGAAATGTACTGGGTTTTATGCTGTTGAAAGTTGGGGGGCAGGGAAAGGTCGAATAAAAGGGACGGTCTTAGATAGGTTGGAGGGCGAGAGAGACTAAATAACAAAGATGCCATTGAACAAAAGGCAAAGGGACTGGTAATGGATTTTTAAAAATTGAAAGCGTTGGTCCAGGGTAAGTGGTAATGGCAGAATATTGGACAGCTCTGTCTGAAAGCAAAAACAAGAAACATACTGGCACTTGGGAAAAGAAAAAGAATCAAAATGGAGGGCAGAGTTCGTATCTGAAGTTGTTGAACTCAATGTTGAGCCCAGAAGGCGGTAAAGTTCCTAATTAGGAGACAAGTGCTGCTCCTCCTGCTTGCGTTGAGCTTCACTGGAATATTGTATGGGGCTGAGAACTGAAATGTGAGCACGAGAGCAGGGTGGTGAATTAAAATGGCCACCAACCAGAAGGTTGGAGTTATGCATGTGGGCTGGGCGGGGATGTTCCGCAATGTGGTTACCCAGTCTGCGTTTGGTCTCCCCAACGTAGAGGAAACTGCACTGATCACAGCAAATACAGTATACTGAATTGAAAGAAGTTCAAGCAAATTACTGCTTTGCCTGGATAGAGTATTTGGGGCCTTGGACAGGACAGGTTGAAATCAAAAACGAAAACAGAATTACCTGGAAAAACTCAGCAGGTCTGGCAGCATCGGTGGAGAAGAAAAGAGTCGACGTTTCGAGTCCACACGACCCTTCAGTTCTGTTGAAGGGTCGTGTGGACCCGAAACTTTGACTCTTTTCTTCTCCACCGATGCTGCCAGACCTGCTGAGTTTTTCCAGGTAATTCTGTTTTCGTTTTGGATTTCCAGCATCCGCAGTAGTTTTTTGTTTTTATCAGGTTGAAATCAAGGTGGAAATTCAGTTTTCTCTGGACTCTTTTTGCTCTGCAGCATTGTGTAGATTAGTGGTGTATAATTACAACAATGCTGGGAGGAGTCATCAAAGGAAAACTCCTACCATTACATGGTGATTAAGTTGAATATCAGTATTTGAATTTTAGTTTTATAGGATGATCCAGCACAGAAGGAAGCCACTCAACTTATCAAACCTTTGCCGGCTCTTTGAAAGAACTAACCAATTAATTCCATTTCCCTGTTCTTTCCCCTTCAGCCAGAAAGTTTCTCCTTTTCAAGTATGTACTAAATTCCCTTTTGGAAGTTACTAATGAGCTTGTGTCCGCCACCCTTTCAGGCAGTGCATTCCAGATCACAACAGCTCACTACATTCAGAAAAAGTTCCCTCATCTTCCTGCTGCACCACCCCTCCCACCCCAGGTTCTTTTGCTGATTATCCTTGACCTTTGTCCTCTGGTTATCAACTCCACAACCCTTGGAAAACTCTGCTTTCCTCCAATTCTGGCCTCTTGACCATCCCTAATTTCCTCCATCCTATCATTTTGGCCATATTGACCTCAGCCATTTAGGTGCAAAGCTCCAAATTTCCCTCCCTTATCTCTGTACCTTTAAGCACGGGACTGATGTAATATATCAAATCATACCAATACAACTGAGTTCTGGTGGCGCATGACTGACTTCCATGAATCACAAGGGTTTGAATCTGGACTGAGTTTGAAATGTAGACAGTCAGAATATGTGGACAATTGGCATGTATAGTTTTAAGCTGCCATATGTCACCACAACAATCAATAGCAAGAATTCTGATTGATTACTACCCTCTCTGCTCCACATAAACTGAAGCTGATTCATACATGCCAACCATTAACTTTTTGAGTTGAACATTGTTAAATCAATTCATCAGTGTTGTTGGACAAAAGTCAGCTGTTTTCCCCCACCAGGACTGGATGATTGTCAATTAAAATCAACTGGAGTGTTCTATAACCAATCAGATAACTTGGAGACGTTACTCAATGCTATGAGAATAATTTCCTCTATGTCTCCAATGCCCAACTTTTGTTTGCATGAAACTATGAGACAGAAAGGTTTTCACTTGAGTTGATGGTTACTGAGCACCACGATTTTGGACGTTTTTGTTAATGTTTGTGCAAAAATGCAATTATTAAAAATTTTTTTAACTTTCCTAAGGATAACTTTCTGGAGCATGAGAACGTTGTCTCATATGGTTTATTTTCCTTAACGCTCATTGCAGCCACTTCATTTCAGAGAAGGATGGATGTTTTCTGGTGCGAATCGATTCACTATATTTATTAAACATTCCTGTACTGCAATGGTACAACTGAGGTTACCTTTCAAGATTTTTGCCTATTGGGCCTCGGAGAGATTTTAAGTAAACTTATTGTGGTCAATTCTGAGACTCAGATACAGGTTAATGATCTTTTATTCAAGCGAATGCAGGGAGATTCTGTCTTAGGCTAGCTAACACAGAACTCTACCGATTACAGGAAAATCATTTTTTTCATACACAGTTACGTATCCTTTTCTTACTGAAACAGGGCCTCATTAACTTGTTCTAGCCTGGTACGGTTTGTCTTTATCGTATCTGTTTATCCTTATCCCCCACCCAAGGTCTTTCTGGAGAGTTCTGCTAATATCGACCCTCATGGTATATGAGGTTTGCCTGGAGAATTCTGCTAATATCGACCCTCATGGTATATGAGGTTTGCCTGGAGAATTCTGCTGACCTTTGGTTTTACTAAAAACATAGAAATCCTTGTTAACTCTTACACTTATGTTAAGATGTTACTATCAAGTTAAATTTTGTATACAGGTACAAATGAGATAAATGAATCAGAAAGCGACATTCCAAATGGTGAGAAAAAATGCCACAAATGCAAACAACTGAATTATCCAAAATTTGCAAAAAAATGACAACCTACATAGGGGTGTTGGATAAGAGCAGGCCAATTGCCTTCATTCCTCTCAAGCTTAAAAGAATCAAGCAAAAATATCTAAAACTCCAGCTGGAGAGCAATTATTACAAAAGCCACCATACAAACTCCACAAACTCAGTGCCAAAGATTGTGTATGAACTTCCTGGCTATGGGCATAGTTTACCTTTCTCCATACGTCTCAAAGTTTTACACTGATCATTAACAGGCTGAAGTTCACTTTAGTTAATTAAGATAATGCTGATGAACTACCTGGTATCCTGCCCAGGCTGAAATTCACTTTAATTAACTAAGATAATGCCGGTGAGCTCTCTGGTATCCTGCCCTGATGTCAATAAATGCAGCAAAGAGGAACACCCTCACTCAAAGCCAGGGTGAAGGTCATTTGCAGAGCCGGGGCAGGTTACCAATCCTACTTTGACCCTTCCAAGGCAGAGCGGAAACCTATCCAAGTCCAACAGGGCTGAAGGAAAATATTTTTTTAAAACTCTGTGGTTTCCATTGGAGTCATTCTGATTAGAGAAGATAACTGTGATCACCTCTAGGACCAAATAAGTTAATCAAGTAAATTTTAAAGGCTTTCAAAGTGTCGCAAAGGAACTTTGCTGTGGTCTCCATTGAGGTCCTAAAAGGTGTAAATCCCAGGGATACCAAGGGAATTCCGCTATAATACCCCCTTGAAATGGGAAAGGAAATCCACTAGCCCACACTGACTGCAATGTTAAGCTTTGGTTGCAATATTGGTTGAATTCTTATTGGCTACAGCATTTTCCCACAAAGCAACAGTGATTTAATTGGTCCGAAAGCTCTTTGGAACTTCTTGGGGATGTGAAAGTGCTTGCATGTTTCCCCAGTGCCTTGTCTATTCTTCTGATCCTTACTAAATGGTCTTCTTTGGGGAGATCTTTCAGTATTGACAGAGGGCCTATGCTCAATCCCGTAGAATAAATTGAAACTTCAACCCTTTTTGCCCCAGGAAGAGAAAGTTCAAACTCACCTAAGGTTTCACTGTAATACGTGTCCCATTCAAGCCAGAACCATTTGTACATCAAGCCGTACATGTGCATGTAAAGGATATTCTGAAATCTCTCAGCAAATGTCATTTTATCAGAAAGCTCTGACATTGCAACTGGTACGTAGGAAGGAGGAGTTGGCAGTTGTCCACAGAGCCTCTCCATTGCAGATCCGAAGGAGAATCTCAGAGTAAAGATGAAGGGAATTCCCAGCTTTATAGCCAGAAGATCACCACAAAGATTCACAGGGTCAGACAGCAGGACTCTAAACTTTGACTCTTGTAGTTTTTGCAGCAGTTTGTGGTTCTTTATTATCCCATCACAGATCTGTCTGTTCAGTTTTATTGAAGTTGTGACGATTGTTGAGAATCTTCTGAATCCGTCCCAGAAGGGTAAATGAGGTTTCTCATAGGTCCAGAAATGCACAAAACTCTTCAGCAGATCTCGGTATGTGTCACGGGTAAACGGTACTTCAAATACTTCAAATTTCATGCGTGAGGGCTCAGAATAGTTGATGTAAAGTGCAGCTGTATGTACAGCCACAGTAACGTTGTGACCCCTATCGATCAGCACCTCAATGACAGGTTTTAAATTAATCCAGTGACTGGCCTCTGCAGGCCAGATCAGCACATTGTCACTGGTAACCCTTTGGAGAAAGAGAAACACGGTAAACACACATCTGAACTGCATAATGTCCATCAGGAATGGTGCAGAGTATAAACCAACACCAACTCCTCAAATCACATGTTTATATACAGACTACTGCTCATATCAGTATGAGTCAGAACAAATCAAATCCATTCAGCTACATGACAGTAAGCCTTTTGGGGGATAAAGTTCAGTTTTGCGAGATAAAGTGGTGGCAAATTCAAAATCCCGGACTGAATTAAGAAATGCTGTGATTGGATCCAGGATTTTATTATTCAAATAGTCGATTTGTAGTACAGAACTTGGTTATTGCTGAGTAAAGAGACATGGTTTCGAAGCTTTTTCATCTTGCACTGAACAGAACAGATGCAAGAATGACAATTTTCAAAGGGAGCAACAATTTATACTGCATTCGAAAAGGGTGCTGATTGGCTGGCAAGTCAACTCTGATTGGTTGAGGCACTGCCATAGAGAGTGCACCAGGGAACTGCTGTCCTCTATGTTTTGTTTAATTCAAAAACAGCACAATGCCTGTGTTATGACACAGCAGTTGGTAAAGCTGAGTTATTTAAAAATCCCAGAGGGAAACTTTAAACAACTGTCATAACCTATATTTTCAAGTGGTATGTTTGTGAGGCAGCTCTAAATTCAGGAATCAAACCACCAGTTCTCAAGAGATTTTTATATCAAATTACATGAAATATTTATTAATTTACACAGGTTAAACATATACACATAGCTACAAATTACTACTGTCAAAACATGTAACAAGTTCCCAAACTATTTTCCATTTGGGCAACAACAACCCATAGACTTTAAGCAGACACCAGGCAAAGCATTTTCACCTTACAAATTCAAAAAGGGGATCCCTTTCACTTTGATTCCTTTGCAGGCATAGTGGTAGGCTTACAGGCTTTGACCTTACATTGCCTCTGCCCTACACACAAAAACTGCCATCGGTTATACCCAGCACATCGCATTGGATGTAAATTCTCATTATATCACCAGCCCCTCTTCTAACAATAAAACCCCTTTCATAGTACCAGTTTTATTAGTAATATAAACATTCAGAATCAGAATCACAGAATCACAGTGCAGAAGAGGCCCTTCAGCCCATCGAGTCGGCACTGACACGTGAGAAACACCTGACCTACCTACCTAATCCCATTTACCAGCACTTGGCTCATAGCCTTGAATGTTATGACGTGCCAAGTGCTTATCCAGGTACTTTTTAAAGGATGTGAGGCAACCCAGCTCCACCACCCTCCCAGGCAGCACATTCCAGACCGTCATCGACCTCTGGGTAAAATTTTTTCCTCACATCTCCCCTAAACCTCCTGCCCCTCACCTTGAACTTATGCCCCCTTGTGACTGACCCTTCAACTAAGGGGAACAGCTGCTCCCTATCCACCCTGTCCATGCCCCTCATAATCTTGTACACCTCGATCAGGTCGCCCCTCAGTCTTCTCTGCTCCAACTAAAACAAACCAAGTCTATCCAACCTCTCTTCATAACTTAAATGTTTCATCCCAAGCAATATCCTGGTGAATCTCCTCTGCACCCCTCCAGTGCAATCACATCCTTCCTGTAATGTGGCAACCAGAACTGCACACAGTACTCCAGCTGTGGCCTCACCAAGGTTCTATACAACTCCAACATGATCTCCCTACTTTTGTAATCTATGCCTCGATTGATAAAGGCAAGTGTCCCATATGCCTTTTTCACCACCCCACTAACATGACCCTCTGCCTTCAGAGATCTATGCTCACACACGCCAAGGTCTCTTTGTTCCCCAGAACTTCCTAGTGCCATGCCGTTCATTGAATACTTCCTTGTCAAATTACTCTTTCCAAAGACCCATTTATCCTGACTCTCTGCTTTCTGTTCCTTAGCCAATCCTCTATCCAAGCTAATATATTACCCCTAACTCCGTGTAATCTTATCTTGTGTATTAATCTTTTGTGCGGCACCTTATCAAAGGCCTTCTGGAAGTCCAGATATACTACATCTACAGGATCCCCATTATCCACTTTGCTTGTCACATCTTCAAAGAACTCTAGCAAATTAGTTAAACACGATTTACTCTTCATAAAACCATGCTGACTCTGATGGATTGCATTTTGACAGTCTTCAGCTGCAAGAATCAAGATTCATGTATTTGTGCCTTAATTCTGATTGGATAGTATAATTATGTATACATGCTTTAGAATAATTGGATAGCAAAATCACATGTTTATGTACTCAATAGGATAGAGATAGCATGGAACCAGTATATCGGTTACCAATTGGATGTATTCAAATGAACTCAAATGTATTATGATAAGAAAAAGTACAAAAGTAATGAAATGTAATCAATCTGGGAGTTGGGTCTCCGTTCTTAGGAATAGTTGCGGCTCCCTCGCATATGTTTGAATAAAACTAGTTAAAAGGAAGCCTGAGTCTCGCATGGTCGTTGCAGGATCGGAAAGTGTAACATCTCCTCTTTAGTTAGGAATTGCCCTGTGACCCAACTGTTTAAATTTGACAATATTCTAATGAGGATCACAGGAAATTTGAAAGTTACTTGACATCTGCAGATTGGGCATGAGAAAGGTGGCATTTCTGGGTTGCGCCCAACAAGAAACTTTATGGTCAACGTGTTTAGAATAACATTAATGGCATTTTTAAATTCTACAGGCAACAGGACTTTTTATGTAAATGCTAATTTGCTGATAATAAATAAAGCCATTTATACCAAGAAGGGAAACTGCTCGATTCACCTAAAGCTTCAATGTAAGTCCCAATCACGCCACAACTGATTACACACCCAATCATACATGAGAGAGTAAAGAACATTTTGAAATCTCTCAGTAAAGGCCAAGTTATCAGAAAGCTCCGACAGAGTAGCAGGTATATAGGAAGGAGGAGCTAGGATTTGTCCATAGAGCCTCTCTGCGGTAAATCCTGGGGAGAATCTCAGAGTGAAGATGAAGGGAATTCCCAGTTTCATAGCCAGAAGATCACCACAATAATATACAGGGTCAGCCAGCAGAACTTTAAATTTTGATTTTTGTAGCTTTTCCAGCAATTTTTGATTCTTTATTATTCCGTTACAGATCTGCCTGATCATTTGCCATTATTACGGAGAACTTTCTGTATCTACCCCAGTAGGATAAATTAGGTTTCTTGTTTTTTTATTTATTCATGGGATGTGGATTTCGCTGGCTGGGCTAGCATTTATTGCCCATCCCTAGTTGTCCTTGAGAAGGTGGTGGTGAGCTGCCTTCTTGAACCGCTGCAGTCCATGTAGTGTAGGTATACCCACAGTGCTGTTAGAAAGGGAGTTCCAGGTTTTTGACCCAGCGATAGTGAAGGAATGGCGATATATTTCCAAGTCAGGATGGTGAATGGCTTGGATGGGAACTTCCAGGTGGTGGTGTTCCCATCTATCTGCTGCCCTTGTCCTTCTAGGTAGTAGTGGTTGTGGGTTTGGAAGGTGCTGTCTAAGGAGCCTTGATGAATTCCTGCAGTGCACCTTGTAGGCGGTACACACTGCTGCCACTACGCGTCAGTGGTGGAGGGAGTGAATGTTTGCGGATGTGGTGCCAATCAAGCAGGCTGCTTTGTCCTGGACGGTGTCAAGCTTCTTGAGTGTTGTGGGAGCTGCACTCATCCAGGCAAGTGGGGAGTATTCCATCATAAATCCGGAACTGGAGAATGCTCTTCATAAAATCTTTGTATGTCTTACTTGTAAATGGTACTTCAAATACCTCAAACGACGTGGCTTTAGGCTCAGAATAATTCACATTAAGTGTAGCTGTATGTACAACTACAGTGACATTGTGACCCTTCTCGATCAGCTCCTCAATGATTAATAAATTAATCCAGTGACTGGACTGCCTTCTGCAGGCCAAATCAGCACATTCTCACTAGGCACCCTCTGGAGAACGAGTAACACCATAAGCAGATGTCAGAATTGTATGATGTCCATTGGGAATGACTCACAGTTGTAGATCTGAATCCTTGAAACACAACTTTACATACACAGCAGAAGGCTGCTCCATCAGCATTATGAGTCAGAACAAATCAAAGTCATTTACATGTAGGGCGTTGACACTTTTGGTGACAAAGTTCAGCTCTGCACAATAAAGGAGTAGGCAATTCAACAGCTGGACTGGCATAGAAAATACTGAGATTGGATTCTGATTCAATAATAACTTCCAAAAATGAATTGGCTTGGTTGTAGAGGATATGAAAGACTAGCAGACCTTATAGCATCAACAGATAACCCTGGGAATCACACAACTAATAGAAATTGAGTCAAGTATCAGGCATGGTATCCTCTGCGCAACAACAGATGACTGGGCCAGAACCTGCGATGGGTGAGTAGGATGTCTGGGGGGAAATGAACTGAACCAGTGTGGGGATAATGTGCCTTTCATGAGCTCAGAATATCCAAAACTGCTTTAAAGACCACAAAGTACTTTTTAGTGCAGTTACAGCTGTAATATAGCATCCAAGTTGCATGGAGCAATGTCCCATAAACAGCAATGAAATACTGACCAGATAATCTATTTTGACAATGTTGGACAAGGGATAAACTTTGACCAGGAAAATGGTCCACATTTTCCAGGATCTCGCCATTGATCTTAATAGACCTAGGGAGGTGTTGTTCTGTGGGAGCTGGTTGGAAGAGGATCTTAGTTTTCCAGGTGTTTCATGAAAGGCCCACCTTCTCATATGCTTCAGAGGCATACTCAGTTTCTGAGTGAATGGACACCCAAGCGTTATCTGAATAGTGAAGCCTTATGACTGAGGTTGGAATAGTACGGTTCGGATTGAAGGCAGTGTAGATTGAACAGTTTCCTGTCAATTCTGTATATTTTCTCCACATCTGTAGGTAGTTTTCTGGAGCTGAGGTGCAGTATTACAGCGAGAAAGATGAAGAAGAGGGTTGGTGCAATGACACAGTTTTGTTTAACCCCAGTCTGTGGTAAGGATCACAACATCATGGAGTAGGCAGCGAATGGCAACAAATTTCTGAGGCCAGCCAAATATCTTGGGAGCCTCCTTTCAACAAAGGTAGATATAGATGATAAAATTCATCTTCGCAAGTTCAGCCTTTGGCTGACTAAAGAAAAGAGAATTTGAGGACCTGGGTTTCAAACCCAAGACTAAGGTCATGGTTTACCGGGCAGCATGATCCCCTTGCTTCTACATGCTTTGGGCACTTGGACAACCCACAGAAAACACCTCAAAGCACTGGAGAAGCACCACCAATGGTGACTGTGCAAGGTCCTCCAAATCTGGTGGCAAGGAAGGCGGTCCAACAGCAGCGACCTCTACCAAACCAATATGTCCAGTACCCAGGCATAAATCACTCAAAACCAGCTCTTCTGGGTGGGATAGGTAATTTGTATGGCTGACATCAGAAACAACTGCACTATTCGGAACTTGGTCATGGCAGGGATCTCCCAGGAAGGCAGCGGAAATCCTCAAAGCATCCTTGAAGAGGTCAAATATCCCCACCGACTCATAGGTGTTCCTGGCTTGTGACCAATAAAAATGAAGAAGGTTCATTTGAGGAGTCACTGAACACAGCTAGAAACTTCCTTGGGAACTCGGAGAGGTGAAGTCGAGATGCCGGAGCGGGGACACAAACCTCAACAACTCATCTACCCAACCCTCCAAATAGCACCTCCCCCACATGTGGCAGAGTCCGAAGACCACTAATTGGACTGAACAATCATTGAGCCAGAGTGGAAACAAATCACCCTCAACCCTGCCTAAGAAGAATAAGATTGGCCAGCACACCATGGAGAAATCTCAGTCTCCCCCAATATTTTATGCCTGTCTGAGGAGGAAAGAGTCTTGAACATCTTATCTGAAAGACGACCCTCTGACATGCCAGCAGAATCTCAATACTGGAAGGAAGGGGTAACGTGCCAGGTGAAATGGGGGGGGGGGGGGCAAGGGAAGTTCTTGAGAAACAATTAAAAAATAAGCAGTAAGATTTGTTGTTTATTTTTCCCATCATAATATGTAGCAAGTTGCACTGATATTCTAATGATCTCACATGATGCCTAATGATCATCTCCACAAATATAACAAGCCATGATGGAGGCTTCTGAAGTGAAAGGGTCATGATGTTAAAAGATGGCTAGTTGAGCACTTTTGAATGCAAATGAATTTCTGTGATCAAAACTCATTCCAAATTAAGCCCTTTGATGTCAAATGATGTACTGATCATTTTGAATACAATTGAATGTAAAATCGATGTTAGAATTTTGTGATAGGGTCACAGATTTCTGTGGTAGGGAAGACCCGTGCCTCTATATATGAAGGCTTGGTCTTTCTTGGTCTTTAGAAAGTATATCTTTCTAAAAGCCTTCTCAACTGGCCCTGCCAGTGTAAAAGATTTGTGTACACACCCTTGCAGGTCTCTCTGTTCCTGCACTCCCTTTAAGATGGTGCCATTTAGTTTCTGTTGCCTCATTCATTTTTCCTACCAAAATGCTCTATGTTAAATTTCATCTTCCACAAGCCTCCCCACTTCAACAACCTATGTCCTCCTGAAGTCTGTTATTATCCTCCTTTGATGAAGGGAATCACAGTACTAAGTAAAGGAGAGTTTTATTGACTTTCTTGCCAGGCAGAGTCCATCACTGCATCAACAAAAGGCTCAAGGGTGATGCTGAATGGGCTAGGCTACCCACATCCTGCAGTCTGGACTCACTTGTGCAGGTTCCTTCCACCTTCTCCTTGTGCTCGTGGACTCAGTTCAGTTCTTGCAGATTCAGATTTCATGGCTATCACCGTGGCAAAGGCAGCAACAGTCTTTTAGAAAGTCAGACAGATCCAAGCCTTCATACATAGAGGAATTAAGTACAAAAGCAAGAAAATTTAGAAATCTTTCTAAAACACTGATTGGGCCCCAGCTGGATATTGTGTTAAATTCTGGGCACCACACTTTAAGAAGGATGCAATGGCCTTGAAGAGAGGACAGAAGAGATTTACTAGAATGGTACCAGGAATATGGGAATTTAGTTATGTGGAGAAATTGGAGAAGCTGGGATTTTTCTTAGAACAGGAAAAAAATTAAGAAATTATTTGATAGAGGTATTTAAAATGATGAGGGATTTTGATAGAGTACATACGGATAAAATATTTTCAGTAGCATTGGAATTTGTAATCAGCAGGCAGATTGAGATAGAGCTCTATCTACACCGTCTCTAAACAAGGAAAAACTGTTTTCACTGACTGGAACTTCAGTATCCAGAATCCGTAGTTTTCGGATAATTTGCAAAAGAACCCTTGGTGGAGATGAAGAAACTGTTTTTATACAACGAGCTGTTATAATGTGGAATGCGCTGACTGAAAGGGCGGTGGAATAATAATTGAATAAAACTTTCAACAGGTAATTGGATATACTTGAAATTCTTTCTACAGGCCGATGGGGAAAGAATAGGCAAGTTGGAATAATTGGCAGCTCTTATACGATGGGCCGAACAATCCCTTCCATTGAGCTCAGCTCAAAAACGCAAACGCTCAAATTTCTTCAAATCATTTTTCAATACCCACAACGAAACATCTCTCTGCCCATAATAATGTCCCGCAAGTTACAAAGTCTCATATTCAGTTTCCTGCAATTGGACTTGCTTGGCGGCTCTGTTTAAATTAGAGCCAGATTTTCAGGCACAGCAGGAAACAAAGTATCTTTTCTAACAATGAAAGCGAAATACTGCATATGCTGAAAATCTGAAATGAACACAGAAAGTGCTGGACAAACTCAGCAGGTCTGTGGAGAGAGAAACAAAGTTAACGTTTCAAATCAAATATCCCCTTCTGGTGTTTTATTGCAGCTTATTAAGCCTTTATATTCACAGAGATCTCTGTATTTTCTGTTTCTTTCAACGCATTTTTATGGCCAGGATTTTGCCCTTGTTGGCCGGCTTGTCGAGGGCAAGCGGGAGTGGTCAGGAAGCTGACCACCGCCCACGATCAGGCCACGACTGTGATTTCACACTGGTGGGCCAATTAAGGCCTGCCCAGCGTGAAACACGTGCTGCAGCGCTCAGCGCTGTCTGGAGGGTGAGGGGGGGGGGGGGGGGAAGGAGGGGGAGGAGGAGGTTGAGCGGGGAACTTCACGCATGCGTGCAGGTGTGCACAGGAAAGGCTCCCGGAAGCGCAGAGCTGCCTTGGGGACATGAAAATTTTTGAAAATGAAAAATGAAGAATTTAAAAATGTTAAAAAAATGTCCCCTTGCGTCACTCTGTCACATGTTATTAACGAAATGTTAAACTTTTCATTTAAATTTTAATTGCTGTTGGAAACATCATCCTGGCCATGGATGAGGTTTCCTAAAAAATGCAGAGGCTGTTTGGCCTTTTTGCCTGCCTGCCAACCGTAAGGTTGGACAAGCAGCGAAAAATTTCATTTAATTGGTACTTTAATGGGCCTGTTAATTGTCGGCGGGAGGGCTGCCAACTCCCACGCACGCCCACCAACCGATATATCGTACAAGTGTATGATGACATCGGGATGCTCACCTGACGTCACCACACAGCATTTTATGCTCGTTCAAGTCAGGGGCACGCCTGTCTGACGAGCGAGAAATTCTAGCTGATGGCATCAATATATATCACACTATCAATTGAAAAGCCTCCCCCAATTGCAGGTTCTTAAATACGTGCTGGGCCTAATGTGCATGAGAGTTGGTGAAATGAGTTTAATGTTTTATACTTAAAGAAAGAATAAGGAGTGAGTTAGGAATTGCCCTGTGACCCAGTTGTTTTACTGATTTCCACCCATTTTAAGTATGACCAATGAGGCTCGCAAGAAATTTAAATGTGCGTTGACCTCAACAGAGTGAACATGGGAAAGGGAACATTTTTGGGTTGCGCCCAGGGAGAAAATTGAGGTCAACATGTTTAGAATAACATTAATGGCATTGTTAAATCAGCAGGCAACAGATTTTTTATGTACATACAAGGTTGCTGATAGCAATTCAAGAAAACTGCTCAACTCACCTAAAGCTTCACTGTAATACGAGTCCCAATCACGCCACAACTGATTACATACCCAATCATACATGAGAGAGTAAAAGACATTTTGAAATCTCTCAGTAAAGGTCATCTTATCAGAAAGCTCTGACAGAGCTACAGGTACATAGGAAGGTGGAGCTGGGATTTGTCCACAGAGCCTCTCAGCTGTAAATCCTGGGGAGAATCTCAGAGTGAAGATGAAGGGAATTCCCAGCTTCATAGCCAGAAGATCACCACAATAATGTACAGGGTCAGCCAGCAGGACTTTAAACTTTGATTCTTCCAGTTTTTGCAACAGTTCCTGATTCTTTATTATCCCATCACAGATCTGCCTGTTCAGTTTTTTTGCCTTTGCCATTATCGCAGCAAATTTTCTGTATCCGTCCCAGTAGGATAAATGAGGTTTCTCATAAACCGCGAATTGCACAAAGCTATTCAGAACATCTTCGGTTACCTCACTCATAAATGGTACTTGAAATTCTTCAAATTTCATGCGTGAGGGCTCAGAATAGTTGATGTAAAGTGTAGCTGTATATACAGCCACAGTAAGGTTGTGACCGCTATCGATCAGCTCCTCAATGACAGGTTTTAAATTAATCCAGTGACTGGCCTCTGCAGGCCAGATCAGCACATTGTCACTGGTAACACTTTGGAGAAAGAGGAACACTGTAAGCACACGTCTGAACTGCATAATGTCCATCCAGAATGGTGCAGAGTCGTAGATGCACACTGACTCCTTTACATACACATGAGAAAGCTGCTCCTCCCAGTATGGATCAGAACAAAATAAATCCACTTACCTACAGGGCATTGAGCCTTTTGTGGGGTAAAGTTCCCCTCAGTTTAATAAATGACAGCAAATTCAAAATCTTGGAAATATTAGGATTGGATTGGGATTCAATTGTAACTTTAAAAAGTGAATTGGATAGATTCTTGAAAAGGAAATACTGGCATGTCTACGAGGAAAGAATAGTGGGAGTAATTGGTCACAATGGGCTGAACGTTCCCCTTCTGTGCTGTAAGATTCTGTTGAATGCATAACCACCACTGAGAATCAGTAACAATCCCTGCTCAGTAAATTGGTTGATCTGCTGCCCATCGTGCAGTGCCTTGAGGCACCTGCTGCTTCGTTCCAGACACAAACAACTGGGTCCTCAACAAAGAGCTCTGCATCCAAATGGGACACTAATACAGAGCCAACTGTGGGCCAGTCTGTCTGCAAAGCAGAATCAGTTGACTGGCGAATAGCAAGAAATAACGTAGGGTCAGATGATTTAGAATCTGTGTGGGTAGAGTTGAGGAACTGCAAAGGTTAAAAAACCATAATGGGAGTTATGCACAGGCCTCCGAACAGTAGTCAGGATGTGGGGCACAAAATACACCAGGAGATAGAAAAGGTGTGTAAGAAAGGCAAGGTTACAGTGATCATGCGGGATTTCAATATGCAGGTAGACTGGGAAAATCAGGTTGGTAGTGGATCCCAAGAAAAGGAATTTGTGGAAGTCTATGAGATGGCTTTTTGGAGCAGCTTGTGGTGGAGCCCACTAGAGAACAGGCAATTCTAGATTTAGTGATGTGTAATGAGGCAGATTTGATAAGGGAGCTTAAGGTGAAGGAACCCTTAGGAGGAAGTGACCATAATATGATAGAATTTACACGGCAATTTGAGAGGAAAAAGCTAGAATCAGATGTAACGGTATTACAGTTGAATAAAGGCAACTACAGAGGCATGAGGGAAGAGCTGGCCAGAATTGACTGGGAGATGAGCCTAGCAGGAAAGACAGTGGAACAGCAATGGCAGGAGTTTCCGGGAGTAATTTGGGAGACACAGCAAAATTCATCCCTAGGAAGAAGAAGCATACTAAAGGGAGGACGAGGCAACCATGGATGACAAGGAAAGTCAGGGAGAGCATAAAAGTTAAAGAGAAAGCATACAATGCGGCGAAGAGCAGTGGGAAACCAGGGGATTGGAAAGCCTATAAAGACCAACAGAGGACAACTAAAAAAGAAATAAGGAGGGAGAAGATTAAATATGAGGGTAAACTAGCCAGTAATATAAAAGAAGATTGCAAGAGTTTTTTTTAGATATATAAAGGGTAAGAGAGAGGCAAAAGTGGACATTGGGCCACTGGAAAATGATGCTGGAGAAGTAGTAGTGGGGAACAAAGAAATGGTGGAGGAACTGAATAGGTACTTTGCATCAGTCTTCACGGTGGAAGACAAGAGTAACATCCCTAAAGTTCAAGAGAGTCGGAGGACAGAGGTGAGTATGGTGGCCATTACCAAGGAGAAGGTGCTAGGAAATCTGAAAGGTCTGAAGGTGGATAAATCACCTGGACCAGATGGATTACACCCCAGAGTTCTGAAGGAGATAGCTGAAGAGATAGTGGAGGCGTTAGTGGTGATCTTTCAGGAATCACTGGAGTCAGGGAGGGTCCCAGAGGACTGGAAAATCGCTAATGTAATCCCCTTGTTTAAGAAGGGAGTGAGACAAAAGACGGGAAATTACAGGCCGATTAACCTGACCTCGGTCGTTGGTAAGATCTTAGAGTCCATTATTAAGGATGAGATTTCAGAATACTTGGAAGTGCATGGTAAAATAGGGCAAAGTCAGCATGGTTTCATCAAGGGGAGGTCATGCCTGACAAATCTGTTAGAATTCTTTGAGGAGGTAACGAGTAGGTTAGACAAAGGAGAGCCAATGGATGTTATCTACTTGGACTTCCAGAAGGCCTTTGACAAGGTGCCGCACAGGAGGCTGCTCAGTAACATAAGAGCCCATGGTGTTAGAGGCAAGGTATTAGCATGGATAGAAGATTGGCTGTCTGGCAGGAGGCAGAGAGTGGGGATAAGGGGTCCTTCTCAGGATGGCGGTCGGTGACTAGTGGAGTTCCGCTGGGGTCAGTGTTGGGACCACAACTTTTCACTTTATACATTAATGATCTAGATGAAGGAACTGAGGGCATTCTGGCTAAGTTTGCAGATGATACAAAGATAGGTGGAGGGACAGGTAGCATTGAGGAGGCAGGGAGGCTGCAGAAGGATTTGGACAGGTTAGGAGAATGGGCAAAGAAGTGGCAGATGGAATACAACGTGGGGAAGTGTGAGGTCATGCACTTTGGTAGGAAGAATAGAGGCATAGACTATTTTCTAAATGGGGAGAGAATTCAGAAATCTGGAGTGCAAAGGGACTTGGGAGTCCTAATCCAGGATTCTCCTAAGGTTAACTTGCAGGTTGATTCGTTAGTTAGGAAGGCAAATGCAATGTTGGCATTTATTTTGAGAGGACTAGAATATTAGAGCAGGGATGTGCTGCTGAGGCTTTATAAGGCTCTGGTCAGACCACATTTAGAATATTGTAAGCAATTTTGGGCCCCGTATCTCAGGAAGGATGTTCTGGCCCTGGAGAGAGTCCAGAGGAGGTTCACGAGAAGGATCCCAGGAATGAAAGGCTTAACATGTGAGGAACGTTTGAGGACTCTGGGTCTATACTCAATGGAGTTTAGAAGGATGAGGGGGGATCTGATTGAAACTTACAGAATACTGAAAGGCCTGGATAGAGTGGACGTGGGGAAGATGTTTCCATTAGTAGGAGAGACTAGGACCCGAGGGCACAGCCTCAGAGTAAAGGGAAGATCTTTTATAACAGAGATGAGGAGAAACTTCTTTAGCCAGAAAGTGGTGAATCTATGGAATTCATTGCCACAGAAGGCTGTGGAAGCCAGGTCATTGAGTGTATTTAAGACTGAGATAGATAGGTTCTTGATTGGTAAGGGGATCAAGGGTTACGGGGAGAAGGCGGGAGAATGGGGTTGAGAAACTTATCAGCCATGATTGAATGGCGGATCAGACTCGATGGACCGAATGGCCTAATTTCTGTTCCTATGTCTTATGGTCTTATGGAATAACAGGCGGTAAGCAGCTGCTACTGTTTCTGTTGTCTTGGTTGCGGAGCATGTGAAGGACCAGCAGACATGCAACATCAGCAGGTAACTCTGGAAGCCATGCAACCAATAGGAGTAGAGTCAAGTAGCAGGTGCAGCACCATTTGAGCAACAGAAAACTGAGCTGGAACCTGCAATAGGCGGGCATGATGCCTGGGGGGAGTGAACTGAACCAGTGTGGGGGATAATGTGCCTTTAATGAGTTCAGCATGTCTAAAAACACTTTTACAACCATGAAGTACTTTTATAGTGAAGTTACAGTTGTAATGTAGCAACCGATTTGTATGGAGTAATGTCCCATAAACAGCAATGAAATAATGACCAGGCAACCTGTTTTAATATTGTTGAACGAGGAATACATATTGGCCAGGGTGCCAGGACAAACTCCACGTCTCCCCCAAATACTGCCATGGGATATTTGTTGTTTACCTGAAGGCAAAACAGCTTGACTATCTCATCTGAAAGATGCCTCTCCAACAGTCCATCAAACTGCCCTGCAGTATTAGCCTCGATTATGAGCTCAAGTGTCTGGGGTAGGACTTGAACCCTCAGCTTTCTAACTCAAAATGAGCTACCGCTAAGCTAGACCTTAAAGGTCTGTGGCAGGAATAAATTTGGTTGGGTCTGGGGTCTGATAAGGCAGACCCAATGCATTAGGAATGGAAACACTTTTGACAGGCCAGCACAAGGACACAGTTAATTTACCAAGAACAAGTGACGGAAACAGCAGCCAGGAAGAAGCAGAGAATCTTTGGACACTTTGACAGAGTAGTCCTCAGCCAAGGAGAGCAGAAGAGTTCTATGACCATCAGGAAGAGGCAGAATAATATAGACATCCATGTGAGTAAAACAGAACATTCAAATATTAACAAGTTGGGTGGGAGGGAAGAGAGGCTGCTGTATTTAAATAATAGAAAAGGGACAGGAGGAGAACACCACTCAACTGGGCTGAGGTTAGAGGTGAACAATTAAAATTAGGGGTCACCCTTATAGGACAGAGATTAGGAGAAATTTTTGCTCTCAGAGGGTTGTGTGACTTTGGAACTCTGCCTCAGAAGGCGGTGGAGGCGGGGTCATTGAATATTTTTAAGGTAGAGGTAGATAGATTCTTGTTAGGCAAGGGAATCAAAGGTTATTGGGGGTAGATGTGAATGTGGAACTCAAAACACAAACAGGTCAGCCATGATCTTATTGAATGGCAGGCTCGAGGGGCCGATGGCCTACTTCTCCTCCTATTTCGTATGTTTGTATACTTAGGTGAAAAATTTCATTAGAGGGGAGGGAATTTCAGTAAACAGGACACACAGTTCAGGTAGCCACCTGGGAAGTGGTGCTAATATGATCTGTGAATATGAATGAACCCAATTGTCACTTCTTATTCCGATAATCATTTTAGGTTAATACTCTATCAAATATGAAATTAAGTTTAAATCAAGCAGAGTGCACCATTCTGAATGTAAAACTTCAATTTTCCCAGGGGAACACAACCCTGAAGCTCTCTCATAAAAATTAAAAACCTGAGACAGAATTTGGAAGAGGTACAATTTGAAATTTGCTCCATTCACGAGCACAGTACACAAAACCTGCCAGAAGAAATACCCTCACACCAGTCGTTACTGAAAGCAAAATATCCACAAAAAATAGTACACTCAGCAAACATACTTGATGACAGCAGTAGGGCCCAACAAGGTGAAAATCCTACCAAGTATATGATAGAGATAAATTGTGAAACTGTGTATTCCAGCCCAAACAAATCTGACAATTGAGATCATTGGGAAATTACATCTGAGGTTACTGTATGTGTGGCAATTGTGTGAAGTCAAAAAATGACTCAATAAGGTTTCAACATAATTAAAAGAACCCAAAGCAGAAGTTGTCAGAAGATTAGTCAGGACTGTTGAAAGTGCAGCTTCTTCAGAACTTTATAATATCATTGTAACTATTGTTATGAACAGGAGAGCGAGGCAAACTGAACTTCCTTCCTCTCACCAACCATCCATAAGCAGTATAAGAAAATGTTGGAACTAATAAGCAAGTCAGGCAGCACAAGTGGTGAGAGAAGCAGAGCAAATGGGCAGAATTTTACGACTCGTGGGCAGGCGCGCTCCCGACCTGATCGGGTGTAAAATCGCGCAAGGTGACGTCGGGCGAGTGTCCCAACGTCATCACGCACGCACGCAATCTTCAGGTCAGCAGGAGTGCACGGGTGTCAGAGCCACGCCTGCCATCAATTCAAATGCCACTTAAGGCCATTAAAGACCCAGTTGATCCCAATTTTACATTGCCCCGGCGATTTCACGCTCATCGCACGGGCAAAACGGGCAGCCCACTTATTGCAAAACCTCATCCGAGGGCGGGATAAAAAGGGTCAGCAGCATTGCCATTGTGAGTAGTGAGGAGTTTAGGAGATAGTTTGCTGCTGGTTAGTTATTGGAACTAACAACTGTTATTGACAGACTCATCTCAGTTCTGAGCTTCATTCTTAGCTTTTCCAGGCTTCATTTCATGACTCATTGGTGTCTCTAAGGCCCCCAAAGGATTCTGATTGTGTGGACCCTTCCAGGTATCAGACAGCCTTGTCTATAACCCTGGTAATGGGGATTGTGCACTCCGATGGAGGCACCTCCTCTGAGGAGGAAGAGAGGGGCAGAAGGGAGAGGAAGCCAGATGTCCCAATGCAGCTTCCAGGGGAGGGACCTGGAGAGGCGCAGGTACAGCGGGCGCAGGGCCAGCAGGAAGTCCAAGGCGGAAGGGGCCACAGAAGATACCACTATCCTGCTGCCAGGGTTTACAGGCAGCAATGCTGCTACCTCAGCATGTCCGAGATGGAATGGAGGCTCCACCTCTCCAGGGAGACTTTGACTTCCATTTGTCAGATGATCAGGCCTGAGATCACCTCCAACTGTGTGGGTGGAAACTCCATGCCAGTGGCTCTGAAGGTCACAGTGGCCCTCAACTTCTATGCCTCAGGGTCTTTCCAGGGCTCAGTGGGGAATCTGTGTGGAGTGTCCCAATCAGCTGTCCACAGTGGCGTCAAGCTGGTGACAGAAGCTCTGTTCAGGCAGGTAATGACATTTATTCATTTCTGTACAGACGGGGCCAGCCAGGCTGAGTGAGTCAGAGGCTTTGCAGTGATTGCTGGGTTCCCCCGCATCCAGGGTGCCATCGACTGCACACGTGGCTATCAAAGCTCCAGCGGTTCAGCCGGGTGCCTTCGTCAACAGGAAGGGATTCCACTCGATGAACGCCCAGATAGCTTGTGATCACAAGATGCAGATTCTGCAAGTCTGTGCAAGGTACCCTGGCAGCTCCCATAGCATTTATATCCTCAGACACTCCCAGGTGCCAAGGCTATTCAGTGCCCCAGACCTACTGGATGGATGGCTGCTAGGTGTCAAGGGCTATCCAATGAAAAGGTGGCTTATGATGCCTCTCTGCCACCCAAGAACAAAGGCAGAGCAGCGTTATAATAGGAGTCAGGCCTCCACAAGGCGGTGATAGAGAGGACCATAGGTCTTCTGAGAATGCGCTTCCAAGGCCTGGACTGTTCAGAGGGAGCACTACAATATCCCCCACTGTCACTGATAGTGGTTGCATGCTGCGCTCTCCACAATCTGGCACTGGCAAGGGGGACCCAAGGACGAAGAGAATCTTGACGCAGCTCCACAGGCCACAGAGGATCAACCCAGTAGTGAGTCAGAAGAGGAGGATGAAGAGGAGAATGCTGAGGGAGGCAGGGTCGCCTTGATCCAATGTTCCTGCAGCTAGGCTGCCAAAGATCTGCTTCCACCTCATGCCAGGGCTGCCGCCTCCATCCTGGATGTCTGAAATGACCCTTTCAATGGAATCCAAAGTCCACTCAGTGCCTGTGCAAAAAAGTTTAGAGCCCCTCATGTCCAACATTACATACTGGCATACCCTGCACCAAAAAAAAAAGGTGAGGCATACTCAGGCTATTACAACAAAAGCAAAATTTATAAAACTTTCACACTCAAAACCAAGTAATATTACCATCTCTGATGTTCATTTCCACACCAGTAAACATATAAACAAAACATTACAGAAGATCACAACTCATGTTCGTGAGTGCTGCATCTTGGTGCATCCTCCCCCCCTCTGCTGGCCCCGCCTGGGAGGGAGCAGCCAGTACCATGGCTGGCATCTCCCCAATAATCGCAGCCTCATCAGATGCCATGGTCACTGGCAGAGGGCGGAGGAGCTGTTGCCGTCATCCAGAGCACCCTGAAAGGCGCCCGCAGAGACGACATGCAGCTCATGTGCCAATATGAGGTCGCTCTGGACCTTCCTGCTCGCCATTGATGGATGGGCACCTAGCTGGGATACTGGGTGCCTCATCCATCTTCCACACTGGCACTGACCACCTGAGGTCAATGTCTGGGTGAGGGTTTGCAGGTCCAAGTGCAACCCCAGGAACTTCTGATTCTGTCCCTGGAGCTGCCTGTCCATGAGAGTCACCACTCTCTCAATGGAGGAGGCAGTGCGCTCGCCCATGAGGGTCAACACAGTGCTCATGCTCCGCATAGACTTCTCCACAACAGACATCATTGCATGCATATCCTCATGGATCTCCACCAGATTCTCCTGGACATCCAGCATCTGCCGCCTAATGGATGGCTCCAGAGGCTCATCATCTGCTTGCTCATCATCGTCCTGGTCTCCAGCAGTCCTCTGACTGCCAGCGCCCTGGGCACTCTCTGCCTCCACCTGCACCTCAAGCCAGTGTGAAGTGCCCTCATCAATGTGCACCGACATTCTAGCTGAAGATCTAACGCCTACCGAGGTGCTGGTATCTGCACTGGTGCCTGGTTCAGAGGCAGATGTGACGCAGGTGCAGCTGAAGCCCAGCGGTCCTCTGGCATTAGATGGCTCTTCAAGGTCTTGCAAACAATGTCATGTCACTAGTTTAAGTCATTGCACTGTCACTGTGCATGCCAGGCATCCTGGTGAGACAATGGAGAGATCTGCATCATGGTGCCATTTCCTTTCCATGATCAATGGGGACTCCAGTTTTGAGACTCCCATCAATTAGGAGACTACACAAGAATGTTTGCACCATCTGAAACTCTCACTCTGTGCACTCTAACCTCCGTCTGACACCCCAGCCTCTCCATGACAGGCTGAACGAGGTGTGTGGCGGCTCTCCAGCTCCAAGGCATCTTGCTCAAATCTGGTCAATATTAGGAGGTTTAGGGGGCCTCCAAAGAGGTCCGTGACCTCTCAAAGTGGTTATAGCTCGTCTTCTCCTGCAAGGACACTGATTCATCCACTCTCTATCCACAACACCATTGCAGCCTGGCCAACCCCACCTGAGGAACACCTTGCAGGGCACATTTGAATCATGGCCCAAGCGGCCAGGGCTCACCCCCTTGGCCAGCTCCAGTGTCATTGACAGTTGGCACTCAGACTCTAACACCCCTGAGCTCCACAGGGGGACAGCCAGCCCTTAACACTTCTCCACACTGATCTATGCCAACACGGCACTCACCTTTGCCGAGCAAAGCAGGTCGTTGAACCTTTTGCGGCATTGCACCGATGTGCGCCGCACAACGTTGTGGCTGCTGACCTCAGCTGCCGCCTCCTCCCAAGCTATTTAGTCTGATGCAGTGGCCTCCTGCTGACATCTCTGGGAATGAGGGTGTCCCTTCTGGCAGCCACCTCCTCCCAGAGCACTATGAGGCGCTCATCCGAAAACCTGGGGGGGAACTGAGTGCCCACTCGACCTGCCCTCCCATGTGGCATCTCCAGCTGTTGAGGCTACAGCTTCAGTCTCCAGACCGCAGAATATGATTCTTTCCTGGCAGCCTTCAAGGAGCTGCCTCTGCTGTTTTTAAACCACCTGCTGGGTCGCCACGGGACCTACCGCCCAACAGGCCCCTGTCCAGCATTTCCCGACCATTGGGAAGACGTATTTCACTCCTTAATTGGCCAGCCAGCGTGAAAATCGCAGTCGTGGGCCGATCGCAGTTGAGGCCTGTTTCCTGACTGGTCTCCAGGCCTGCCGATTGTGCGCGCCCGCCAAGGGTAAAATTCAGGCCAATGGGTAGAATTTAGTCTCGGAGACTATGCCAGCTGATCTGGATGTCGGCAGAATTTTCAAGAGAGCAGTAAGGTTCCAGCTGACTGCAATTACATGGTGACCAGCCAATTAAAGAAAGTAACTCATGGGGTTCATCTGATTACACAGTGGGAATGGGCCCTTTTGCTGCTCTCACCAATAATGTCGCCTCAGGGACCAGCAGGTGCCTCCCTTGGTGCTGCTCCACTCATGCATCCAACATTGTGATCTTCATTAAAAATAATGAAAGCTGGTTTATACTCTTCATAGACAGAACAGCATTAATGTATTCCATACCAGGGTGCTGTAAGATTACTCCTAATAAAATAATGATAGGTGAATATATTCTGCTCCTGGATCATTTCTGTGCTACATTATGGCCCATAGCTTCTGATCTCTGGGGTGTTGCACATAGGAGGTACCCCAAAGCTGGGCTGGGGGACCATCCCTAGAAACCCCCACATAAGGACTGCATGGCAATTTCCTGGGAAGTTCAAACTTCCATTGGGTAATTACTCTGCACTGGGAACCATCTGAAACTGATTTAAATCGCAGTCTTCTGATGGTTCCAATTGTCTTACAGGAATAGTTACCCAATAAAAGATGGAAGAATTATAACCATTTTTAACTCATGGGTTACCACAGTAATAACCGCACACCCCCAATCCCCTGACTAATCCACCCGACTAAACCCCCGACACCCCCCGACTACCCTCCTGACCCCCAACTACCCTCCAACCACCGACTGCCCTCCCAATGCCCCCGCCTACACCCCTAGCCCCAACGACTTCCCTCACCAACTACCATCCCACTAATCAACCCCCCCCCCGCCCCACTGACCAGCCCTGACTTGCCCCACTGTCCACCCGATTCACCCCACTGACCACCTGAACCCTCCCCAATCCTACTTCCCCCACCCTCATCCTACCCCCTAAACCCCATCCCACCCTGTACCCCACAGATTGCTCCAGCAGGTTCTCCCATTCTAACCTGTGCCCCTCAGACTGCAACTTCCCAACTCCTTCCGAAGGCAAGTGTGAAATGGCCTGGCCACTTCAACACCAGCAGCTTTCATTTGTTGGCGATCTGACAGTCCATGATCCCCGCTCACCACTCGCTTGATCACCAAAGGTACAGTTAATCCCATTCAACCAGCATGCAAATTGGTCTTAGCCTTCTTAACTGTCCAAGGTGGCTTCCCACCGCACTGATGCGGGGTTCCCTCCTTGATAACTTCCAGCCAGCCATTTAATCCGGCCATCAGCTCCTGCCATCAGGAATCCTTCTGATTCTAGAGCACTTCCCATCACAAAATCTTCTTCAGTGAGCTGTACAAAATTTGTCCAAAGGTTTCAAATCGATGAACTTTCATCAGGTCAATGACCTGAAACGTTAACTCTGTTTCTCTGTCCACAAATGCTGCCTGATCTGCTGACTAATTCAAGCATTTTCTAATTTTACTTCGGATTTCCAGCATCTGCAGTATTTTGCTTTTGTATTTGTGTTTAATTTATCTAGTGGTTTACCGAAAATTTTTCAAGCATTTGGTTTTCTTTAAAATTCATCCTCACTGAGACCTGCTCTGTATATTTTGTTTCTTTCAATGTATTTCTATTGCACTAATGTAACTCACATTAAAAATTAAAAGGTTTACCCAATTGCAGAATAATAAACAGATAAAGTGTGATGGTGAAATGAGTTTATATGTAATTCTATGTCAAGTTTAATGTACAGCACAGTAACAGGTCATTTAGCACAAACTGTCCATGCCAGCATTTATGCTCCACTTGAGCCACCTCCCATCCTTCTTCATCTAGCCTTCTATTCTCTTCTACCTCACATGCTAATCTAACCTCCCCTTAAATGTATGCACGTTAATTGCCTCAAACAATTCCTTGTAAGAAATGGCTGTCTAAGGCACTAATAAAATCTTATGAAATTAGTTCAACATTATAGAAATAGCTCTCTCTCTCCCTTTCTCCCTTATTAAGAAAGATTCTATAGCATCCTGCCACAGCTGACACAGACAGAAGACAGCATAGACCTTTTATCTCTGCCAAGGACATAACTCGGGCACTAGCCTTTATGGGGCTGATAAGGTGGAATCTCATGCCCCATATCTAAACAAACTATTTGAGTAAGGTTAACAAGGTGTCAGCAGTGGTAAGCAGAAGGGTGACCTCATGGGCTAGGGATTGGAACAGTAGGGATAAACCTTGGGTGCTTGTCATCTGGCAACTGGACAATCTTGTGGAAAGATACAATTGAACAAGTGATTAGCATGAGATACCTACCTTGCCCCTAAAAATACAGTATATTAACAGATAGTCAAGCAGGAAGATACACAGATGAAGTGGAAAAGCCATGGAAGAGATCATTACTACAGGCAGCAAATGTCAGGCCATCCTGTCTGCACAATTTGGGACTAGCAAATCTTCACCCCTGTCACCAGGTCTTACATCTACTGTACCTATTCTTATAATGTGTTGTATATGTCTTAACTGTCTTTTTGCAATAAACTATTCGAAATCTGTAAACTAAACCACTTGCAATTCCTCAACTTCTTTGAGTATTCTGTTACGCTTGTTCCAATCTTACATCTGTGGTACCAACTTCCACATTCTCACCATTCTCTGGGCAAGAACTTACATTTATATTCAGCAAGGTTGCTCAAGCAAGACTTTCCCTTTTAAAATCCATGCTGACTATGCATGATTATATTTTTGGCTTCTAGATGTTTTTCTGTTTTCTTCTTTAGTCGGAATTGCATTATTTTTATTGCCACCAAAGTAGCTGTAATAGTTAATGTATGTTTCTTATGGTGGAGTTTCCCAAGGGGTCAGTGTTGGAATCTTTGCTTTTCCTGACATATACTAATGACCTAGATCTTGGTGTACAGGGCACAATTTCAAAATTTGCAGATGATACAAAGTCTGGAAGCATTGTAAACTGCGAAAAGGATAGTGTAGAACTTCAAAAGGACATAGACAAGTTGGTGGAAAGGGCAGACAAGTGGCATATGCAGTTCAATGTGGAGAAATGTGAAGTGATTCGTGTTAGTAGGAAGAACATGGAGAGGCAATATAAAATAAAGGGCACAATTTTAAAGGGGGTGCAGAAGCAGGGGGGTCTGGGCGTATATGTGCATGTCATTGAAGGTGGCAGGACAGATAGAGAGCATGGTTAATAAAGCATACAGTACCCTAAGGTTTATAAATAGGGGCATAGAGTAGAAGAACAAAGAGGTTATGTTGAACTTGTACAGGACTCTGGTTTGACCTCAGATGGAATACTGCATCCAGTTCTGGGTGCTGCATTTTAGGAAGGATGTGAAGGCATTGGAGAGAGTGCGGAAAGGACTCTTAAGAAAGATTCCAGGGATGAGGATCTCCAATTATGAAGATTAATCGGAGAGGTTAGGACTGTTTTCCATAAGACCATAAGACCATAAGACATAGGAGCAGAAATTAGGCCATTCGGCCCATCGAGTCTGATCCGCCATTCAATCATGGCTGATAAGTTTCTCAACCCCATTCTCCCGCCTTCTCCCCGTAACCCTTGATCCCCTTACCAATCAAGAACCTATCTATCTCCGTCTTAAATAAACTCAATGACCTGGCCTCCACAGCCTTCTGTGGCAATGAATTACATAGATTCACCACTCTCTGGCTAAAGAAGTTTCTCCTCATCTCTATTCTAAAAGGTCTTCCCTTTACTCTGAGGCTGTGCCCTCGGATCCTAGTCTCTCCTACTAATGGAAACATCTTCCCCACGTCCACTCTATCCAGGTCTTTCAGTATTCTGTAAGTTTCAATCAGATCCCCCCTCATCCTTCTAAACTCCATTGAGTATAGACCCAGAGTCCTCAAACGTTCCTCATATGTTAAGCCTTTCATTCCTGGGATCCTTCTCGTGAACCTCCTCTGGACCCTCTCCAGGGCCAGAACATCCTTCCTGAGATACGGGGCCCAAAATTGCTCACAATATTCTAAACGTGGTCTGACCAGAGCCTTATAAAGCCTCAGCAGCACATCCCTGCTTTTATATTCTAGTCCTCTTGAAATAAATGCCAACATTGCATTTGCCTTCCTAACTAACGAATCAAACTGCAAGTTAACCTGCAAGAATCCTGGACTAGGACTCCCAAGTCCCTTTGCACTCCAGATTTCTGAATTCTCTCCCCATTTAGAAAATAGTCTATGCCTCTACTCTTCCTCCCAAAGTGCATGACCTCACACTTCCCCACGTTGTATTCCATCTGCCACTTCTTTGCCTATTCTCCTAACCTGTCCAAATCCTTCTGCAGCCTCCCCACCTCCTCGATACTACCTGTCCCTCCACCTATCTTTGCATCATCTGCAAACTTAGCCAGGATGCCCTCAGTTCCTTCATCTAGATCATTAATGTATAAAGTGAAAAGTTGTGGTCCCAACACTGACCCCTGCGGAACTCCACTAGTCACCGGCCACTATCCTGAGAAGGACCCCCTTATCCCCACTCTCTGCCTCCTGCCAGACAGCCAATCTTCTATCCATGCTAGTACCTTGCCTCTAACACCATGGGCTCTTATCTTACTGAGCAGCCTCCTGTGCGGCACCTTGTCAAAGGCCTTCTGGAAGTCCAAGTAGATAACATCCATTGGCTCTCCTTTGTCTAACCTACTCGTTACCTCCTCAAAGAATTCTAACAGATTTGTCAGGCATGACCTCCCCTTGATGAAACTATGCTGACTTTGCCCTATTTTACCATGCACTTCCAAGTATTCTGAAATCTCATCCTTAATAATGGACTCTAAAATCTTACCAATGACCGAGGTCAGGCGAATCGGCCTGTAATTTCCCGTCTTTTCTCTCACTCCCTTCTTAAACAAGGGGATTACATTAGCGATTTTCCAGTCCTCTGGGACCCTCCCTGACTCCAGTGATTCCTGAAAGATCACCACTAACGCCTCCACTATCTCTTCAGCTATCTCCTTCAGAACTCTGGGGTGTAATCTATCTGGTCCAGGTGATTTATCCACCTTCAGACCTTTCAGTTTTCCTAGCACCTTCTCCTTGGTAATGGCCACCATACTCACCTCTGCCCCCCGACTCTCTTGAACTTTGGGGATGTCACTCGTGTCTTCCACTGTGAAGGCTGACGCAAAGTACCTATTCAGTTCCTCCACCATTTCTTTGTTCCCCACTACTACTTCTCCAGCATCATTTTCCAGCGGCCCAATGTCCACTTTTGCCTCTCTCTTACCCTTTATATATCTAAAAAAACTCTTGCAATCTTCTTTTATATTACTGGCTAGTTTACCCTCATATTTAATCTTCTCCCTCCTTATTTCTTTTTTAGTTGTCCTCTGTTGGTCTTTGTAGGCCTTCCAATCCCCTTGTTTCCCACTGCTCTTCGCCGCATTGTATGCTTTCTCTTTAACTTTTATGCTCTCCCTGACTTCCCTTGTCATCCATGGTTGCCTCGTCCTCTCTTTAGTATGCTTCTTCTTCCTAGGGATGAATTTTTGCTGTGTCTCCCAAATTACTCCCAGAAACTCCTGCCATTGCTGTTCCACTGTCTTTCCTGCTAGGCTCATTTCCCAGTCAATTCTGGCCAGCTCCTCCCTCATGCCTCTGTAGTTGCCTTTATTCAACTGTAATACCGTTACATCTGATTCCAGCTTTTTCCTCTCAAATTGCAAGGTAAATTCTATCATATTATGGTCACTTCCTCCTAAGGGTTCCTTCACCTTAAGCTCCCTTATCAAATCTGCCTCATTACACATCACTAAATCTAGAATTGCCTGTTCTCTAGTGGGCTCCACCACAAGCTGCTCCAAAAAGCCATCTCGTAGACATTCCACAAATTCCTTTTCTTGGGATCCACTACCAACCTGATTTTCCCAGTCTACCTGCATATTGAAATCCCCCATGATCACTGTAACCTTGCCTTTCTTACACACCTTTTCTATCTCCTGGTGTATCTTGTGCCCCACATTCTGACTACTGTCAGGAGGCCTGTACATAACTCCCATTATGGTTTTTTTACCTTTGCGGTTCCTTAACTCTACCCACACAGATTCTACATCATCTGACCCTACATCATTTCTTGCTATCGATTTAATTTCATTTCTTACCAACAAAGCAACCCCACCCCCTCTGCCAACCTGCCTATCTTTTTGATAGGAGGTATATCCTTGGATATTTAGCTCCCAGTCCTGATCCCTTTGCAGCCATGTCTCCATAATGCCCACCACATCATACCTGCCAATTTCAATCTGCGCCGCAAGCTCACTTACCTTATTTCGTATACTGCATGCATTCAGATACAACACCTTCAGTCCTGTATTTACTGTCCCCTTTCTCATTGTCATCCCTTTATCTGATGTGCTTGAAGTTAGATTCCTAGCCCTTTCCAAACACTCTGTCCTATTTTGTGTTGTGGAGACTTTAATAGCCTCTCCTGGGCTCTCCTTTCTTTTCAGTTTTTTCATAATTTTCCATGAAGTTGAATCCACCCCCTCACATGCTTACCTGCTGCTTTGTTTCCCATTAGTCATACTTCTTGGAGTTTTAATCTTCCCTCTCCCCCCCACCCCCCTCACCCCACACTTTCTAGTTTAAAGTCCTGTTGACCACCCTATTTACCCTTTTCACTAGAACATTGGTCCCAGATCGGTTCAGGTGGAGACCGTCCCAACGGTACAGATCCCTCCTGTTCCAATACTAATGCCAGTGCCCCACGAAATGGAACCCCTCTTTCCCACACCACTCCTTTAGCCACGTGTTTACTTCCCTTATTCTCGCGTCCCTATGCCAATTTGCATGTGGCTCGGGTAGTAATCCGGAGATTATAACCCTTGATGACCTGTTCTTTAATTTAGTTCCTAGTTCCTGATAATCCCCAAACAGGTCCTCTTTCCTAGTCTTACCTATGTTATTTGTCCCGACGAGGACCACAACAACTGGATCCTCCCCCTCCATCTCCGATATCCTTTCAAGCCGGTCAGAGATGTAGAGATGTCCCTCACCCTGGCACCGGGCAGGCAACGTACCATGCCGGACTCTCGATCCTGCTTACAAAGGATGCTATCAATTCCCCTAATTATAGAATCCCCTACAACTACCACTTGTCTTTTTGCTCTCCCCTCTTGAATGGCCTCCTGTGCCATGGTGCCATGGTCAGCTGGCTCATCCTCCCTACAGCCCTCTTCCTCATCCACACAGGGAGCAAGTACCTCGTACCTGTTGGACAAGGTCAAGAGCTGAGGCTCCTCTGTTCCTGAACACAGGATCCCTCTACCTGCCTCACTTGCAGTCACATCCTGCTGACCCTGACCACTGACCGGACTTGAGGTACTTAATCTACCGAGTGTGACCGCCTCCTGAAACAAAGCGTCCAGGTAACTCTTCCCCTCCCGGATGTGCCGCAGCGTCCGGAGCTCGGACTCCAGCTCATCAATTCTGAGCCGGAGTTCCTCCAGCAACCAACACTTGCTGCAGATGTGGTCACTGCAGCTCGCAGTGGGATCTGCCAGCTCCCACATCATACAGCTACAGCACATCACCTGCCCAGCCATCTCTACTTAGATAATTAATTTATTAATTAGCTTTGCAGTGTTTTTTTTTTCAAATTTGGTGCAGATTTCCTACTAACCAATCAGGTTTCCTTGGAGTAAAGAAAGCTGAGAGGATATTTGATAGATGTATTCAAAATCATGAGGGGCCCTCCCTGCCAGCCCTGCCTGCCCATCTGCTGCCCTTACTGAGTCTGGCCTACATGTGACTACAAACGCACAGGAACATAGTTGACTGTGAAATGGCCGAGCAAGCTACTCAGTCATATCAAAGCACTACAGAAATGTCAAATAAGAATAAAACCAGACAAACCGTCCAGCATTAACCTAGGCACTGGAAATAACAAAGGCTGCTGAGTCAACCCTACAAAGTCCTCCTCATTAACATCTGGGGGCTTGTGCCAAAATTGGGAGAGCTGTCCCACAAACTAGTTAAGCAACAGCCTGACATAGTCATTCTCACCGAATCATGCCTTATAGCCAATGACCTCCTCTATCTAGATCCATAGGTATCTCCTGTCCCACCGGCAAGATAGACGCTCAAGAGGTGGCAGCACAGTGTTATACAGTAATGAGGGAATCTTCAACATTGACTCCGGACCCCATTAAAACTCAAGGCATCAGGTCAAAAAAAGGGCAAGTAAAGCTCCTGCTGATTACCAGCTACCACCCCACCCCCACCCCAGCTGATGAATCAATACTCCTCCATGTTTGAATATCAATTGAGAGCCATTGAGGGTGGCAAGGGCACAGAATGCACTCTGGATGGGGAAATTCAATGTGCATCACAAAAAGTGGCTTTGTAGCATCATTACTGACCAAGCTGGCTCAATCCTGAAGGACATATCTGCCAATACAAGGGAGAATTCTCTACCCCAGAGAGTTGCGGAGACTAGATCACTGAAATATTTAAAGAGGAGGTAGATAGATTTTTGAAATATCGGGGAGTTGAGGGCTATGAGGAGTTGGCACGAAAGAGGAGTTGAGGCCTGGGGCAGATCAGCCATGGTCTTATTGAATGGCGGGGCAGGCTTGAGGGGCCAAATGGCCTACTCCTGCTCCTATTTCATATGCTCTTATGTTTTTATGAAACCTACTTGACCTATAGAGCATTCAAAACTGGGCATCCATGAGACACTGTGGGCCAGCAGCAGCAGAATTGTATTCAGCCACAATTTGCAACCTCATAGCCAGGCATATCCATCACTGTACCCTCACCATCAAGCTAGGGAATCAACCTTGGTTCAATGAGGGGTATAGGAGATCATACCAGAAGCAGCACCAGGCATATGGAAAAATGAGCTGCCAACCTGGTGAAGCTACAACACAGGACTACATGCAGGCTAAACAGCAGACACAGCATATCATAGAGATAGCTAAGCAATCCCACAACCAATGGATCAGATCAACACTCTGCAGTCCTGCTACATCTAGTCACAAATGATGATGGACAATTAAACAAGTAACCAGACAGAGGAGGCTTAACAAATATCCACATCTTCAATGATGGGGGAGCCCAGTACGAAAGTGAAGCATTTGCAACCATCTGCAGCCAGAAGTGCTGAGTGGCATTCCGGCCTCCTTTTGAGGTCCCGAGTATCAGAGCTGCCAGTCTTCAGCCAATTAGATTCACACTATGTAATATCAAAAAATGGCTGATGCACTAGATACAGTAACAGCTATGGACCCTGACAACAGCCCAGCTGTAGAAATGAAGACTTGAGCTCCAAAAATAGCCACGTCCAGTACAACTGAAATACTACCAGCTAGCCAACAATTTGGAAAACTGCCTAGGATGCCCTGTCCAAAAAGCAGGAGAAATCTAATTTGGCTATGTACCACCCCCTCGCTATACTCTCAATCATGAGCAAAGCTTTGTAAGATCTCATCGATAGCTCTATCAATTGGCACTTACTCAGCAACAACCTGCTCACCAATGCTCAGTTTGGGTTCTGCAAGGGCCACTCAGCTCCAGACCTCATTATGGCCTTGCTCCAAACATGGAAAAAAAGAGCTGAAATTAAGAGATGATGTGAGACTGACTGCTCTTGACATCAAGGCAGCATTTGACCGAGTCTGGCATGAAAGAACTCGAGCCAAACTGAAGTCAATGGGAATCAGGGGAAAAACCCTTCACTGCTTGGAGTCATACCTGGTGCAAAGGAGGATGCTTGTGGTTGCTGGAGATCAATCATCTCAGCCCTAGGACATCACTGCAAGAGTTCTTCAGGGTAGTGTCCTAGACCCAACCATCTTCAGCTGTTTTATTAATGACCTTCCCTCCAACATAAGGTCAGAGTAGGGATGTTCGCTGATGATTGCACAATGTTCAATGCCAATTTTATCTGCTTAGATAATGAAGCAGTCTGTGGCCGCATGCAGCAAGGTTGGACAACATTCAGGCTTGAGCTGAAAAGTGGCAAGTAACATTTGCATCAGGCAATGACCTTCTCCAAAAGTGAGAATCGAATCATCTGCCCTTGACATTCAATGGCATTACCATCGCTGAGTCCCCCATTTTCAACATCCTGGGGATTACCATTGACCTGAAACTTTGCTAGACCAGTATTATGCACACTAAGGCTATAAGAGCAGGTCAGGCAGAGGCTAGGAGTTCTGTGTCAAGTAACTCACCTCCTGACGCCCCAAGTCTGTCCATCATCTGCAAGGCACAAGTCAGGAGTGCGATTGAATACTCTCTACTTGCCTGGATGTGTGGCGCTCCAACAACACTCAAGAAGCTTGACGCAAAACAAAGCTTGATTGGCACCTCATCCACCACCTTAAACATTCACTCATCCACTACCGACGCACAGCAGCAGCAGCGTGTGCCATCTACAAGGTGCACTGCAGCAAATCATCAAGGCTCCTTCAACAACACCTTCCAAACCTATGACCTCTACCACTTAGAAGGACAAGGGCAGCAGATGCATGGTGACACCACCACCTGCAAGTTCCCCTCCAAGTCACTCACCATCCTGACTTCACTGCTGCTAAAGAAAAAACTGGAACTCCCTTTCTAACAGCACTGTGGATGTACCTACACCACATGGACTGCAGGAGTTCAAGAAGGCAGCTCACCATCATCTAGGGGAAAATCATCATGTTCAATAAATGCTGGCCTTGCCAGAGACACTCACATCCCAAGAATGAACAAATTAAAAAACTCACCTTAGCAATTGAAAAGCTTCCCGCAATTGCAGATTCTTAAATAATCTTAGTGATGGTGAAATGAGTTTAAACTTTATGCTTTATGCTTAAATGAAGTGAGTTGGGAATTGCCTTGTGACCCAATTGTTCCACCAATTTCCACCCATTTTAAGTTTGACCATATTTCAATGAGGCCCACAGGAAATTTGAACGTGCATTGACATCAGCAGATTGGGCATGAGAAGGGACATTTCTGGGTTGAGGTCAGCATGTTATTACATTAATGACATTGTTAATTCTAGAATTTTTTACATAAATGCTAATTCGCTGATAATAGATAGAGCCATTTATATCAAGAAGAGAAACTGTTCAACTCACCTAAAGCTTCACTATAATACGAGTCCCAACTACGCCACAACTGATGACACACCCAATCATACATAAGAGAGTAAAAGACATTCTAAAATCTCTCAGTAAAAGTAATCTCATCAGAAAGCTCTGACAGAGCTACAGGTACAAAGGAAGGAGGAGCTTGGATTTGTCCACAGAGCCTCTCTGCTGTAAATCCTGGGGAGAATCTCAGAGTGAAGATGAAGGGAATTCCCAGTTTCATAGCCAGAAGATCACTACAATAATGTACAGGGTCAGCCAGCAGGACTTTAAACTTTGATTCTTCCAGTTTTTGCAGCAGTTTTTGGTTCTTTATTATCCCATCACAGATCTGTCTGTTCAGTTTTGCTGCCTTTGCCATTATCGCAGCAAATTTTCTGTATCTGCCCCAGTAGGATAAATGAGGTTTCTCATAAACCGCGAACTGCACAAAGCTATTCAGAACATCTCTGTAAGTCTCACTGGTAAATGGTACTTGAAATACTTCAAATAACATGGGTGAAGGCTCAGAATAATTGACATGAAGTGTAGCTGAATGTACAACCACAGTAACTTTATGACCCCTCTCAATCAGCTCCTTAATGATGGATTTTAAGTTAATCCAGTGACTGACTTCTGCAGACCAGATCAGCACATTGTCATCAGTCACCGTCTGGAGAAAGAGGAACACTGTAAACAGATGCCTGAGCTGCATAATGTCGAATTTGAAATGGCTGAGTTGTAGATGCACACTGACTCCTTGACTCACACCTTTGCATACAAATGACAAATACAAACTGCTCTACCAGTTTGGGTCAGAACAAAACAGATGCATTTACCGACAGGGCATGGAGCCTTTTATGGGATAAAGTTCAGCTCTGCAAAATAAAGTGGCAGGAAAAGTAATAACTGGACTGGAGTCGGAAATGTTGGGATTGGATCCAGACTCAATACTAACTTTCAAAATGAATTGGATATTCCTTGAAAAGGAAACATTGGCAGGCCTATGGGGAAAAAATAAGGGCAGTGGGATTAATTGGGAGCTCTTTTTAAAAGCCAGTACAGGCACGATAGGCTGAATGGCCCCCTTCTGTGCTGTATGATTCCATTGACTGGGTGGTTAACCAATGGATTTCCTTGGATGCATAAGCACCACTGAAATGCAGTAACAATCCCTGCTCAGAAAATAGCTGATCTGCTGGCCTGATGTCATGTGATGCTTGAAACCTCCACTGCTCCTTTCCAGCCACACACAACTGTGTCCCTCGATCATATGGCGACAATGATGCCCTCTCCAAACACAAAGAGCTTTGCATCCAAATGGAACACTAGTACAAAGTCAACTGTTGCACATGCTGGCTGCAAACCGGAACCAGCTGACTAGGTGACACTGAATTTTGCTGCTACTTTGCATTTGGCTTGGTTGTGGATGTTATAAGGAACATGCAGCATCAGCATAAAACTGGGAACCACACAACCATAAGACCAAAAGACCACAAGACTATAAGACACAGGAGCAGAAGTAGGCCATTCGGCCCATTGAGTCTGCTCTGCCATTCAATGAGATCATGGCTGATCTGATAATCCTCAACTCCACTTTCCTGCCTTTTCCCCATTAACCCTTTATTGCCTTACTGATTAAAAATCTGTCTATCTCAGCCTTGAATATACTTAACGACCCAGCCTCTATAGCCCTCTGTGGTAAAGAATTCCACAGATTCACTACCCTCTGAGAGAAGAAATTCCCCCTCATCTCTGTTTTAAATGGGCGACCCCTTACTCTGAGATTATGTCCTCTACTCCTTGACTCTCCCACAAGGGGAAACAACCTCTCATCATCTATCTTCTCAAGCCCCCTAAGAATCTTATATGATTAAATAAGGTTGCCTCTCATTCTTCTAAACTCCAATGAGTACAGGCCCAGCCTCCTCAACCTCTCCTCATAAGAAAATCCCTCCATACCTGGAATCAACCTAGTTAACCTTCTCTGGACTGCCCCCTTAGGCAAGGGGACCAAAACTGTTCACAATATTCTCAGTGTGGTCTAACTATTGCCTTGTATGGTTTTTATACTCCATTCCTTTTGAAATAAAGGCCAACATTCCATTTGCCTTCCCTATTACCAATAAAAATAGTCAACTATCAGGCATGGTGTCCTCTGTGCAACAACAGAAAACTAAGCTGGACCTTCAACAGGCAGGCAGGTGTCTGAGAGAAAGTAATTTAACTCGTCCAGATATTACTTTTCTTGCCACTTTATTTTGCAGAGCTGAACTTTATCCCATAAAAGGCTCAATGCCCTGTCAGTAAATGCATCTGTTTGTTCTGATCCATACGGGGGGCGGGGAGGTAATGTGCTTTTCAGAAGCTTAGAGTGTCAAAAAACACTTTATAGACCATGGGCCTGAATTCTACACTCAGGGTGCGCCCGAAGCTGGCACAGCCGGAAGCCAAAGTAAAACCCACTCCCGGCCAAGTTCGCACTGTGAACGCGATCTTATGCTGGGTGGCTAATCAAGGCCTGCCCAGAGTGAAACGCGACTGCCGGATGCGTTTTCCGGTGCGCGGGGGTGGGAATGTGTCGGGTACTGGATCCAATGGGGACCTGGCAAGGTGTTCAAAAGCAGAAGAGGCAGCTCCCTGAAGGCTGACAGGAGTTGTGGGGGAGGCTGAGGGAGCTGTCTGGAAGCAATGCAAAAAATGCCCTGGTGTGCAGTCATGGCCTCAGCACCTGATGATTATGGAAGGCAGGAGGGTAAGTTGAGTGGGCTCTCTGTCCCCCATTTCTCAGATGAGTGCTTGGGAGTTCTGGTGGAGGAGGTCAGTGCCAGGCAGTGTAACTTAATGCCCAGGGATAGCATGAGAAGGCCGTCGCATCTGACCAAGAAAGCCTGGAGAGAGGTTGCCACCCAGGTCAGTGGGCACTATGTGGTGTGCCGCATGTGGCTTCTGTGCCGCAAAACCTTCAATCATCTGGTGCGGTCAGCAAGGGTAAGTGCAGAAATGGCATGGACCTGCCCAGAGAACTTTAGTCAGGTGCCTGTTACTCAGAACATTCGGGATGGAATGCGTATGTCAACTGGCTCTTAAGCCTGCCCGGCCAAGGCTGGGATGTCAGCACGACTGGCCTCAGTGTATTGCAGGAATGCCACAGTGACACGGGTGGGAGGGCGGGTGGGAACCAGGATACAACGGAGACAGAGCAATAATGAGGCTATTCTTCCCTGTCAGGAGAAGGGCAGTCATAATGCCGTGGAGCGCCTCAGAACGGGTGAAGAAGTACCAGATCTGTGCTTCCTCACTAAGCACGAGAGCGATGCACTGGAGCTGGAATGCCACTGGTCAGCTCACTCCTCCAGTCACGGTGAGGCAGGGGTCTCGGATGAAGATAGGAGTGCAGGTGACAGATGCATGTGTGGTGGTTACTGGAAACACAATGGGCTCCTCTCATCAGAAACTGAACTGTCGTAGCCAGAGAGCCCATTGAAGCTCCAATGCAGATGGCACCGTGCAGCAGGCCTCCACTGTCCCCTCAGCCCGCCTAGCATGCATAGTGACTATGATAATTGAATGTACTGATCTCTTGCCTTCCTCCTGCAGATGTGCCATCCACAGGAGCCACTGGAGACCCCGAGGACCCCCCATTGAGCTCTGAGGAAAACAACACACCTGCACCAGTGTCATAGGGTCACACCGTCTCCCTTAACCAGGCACCAGTGCAGATATTGACATGTCGGTGGGCATTAGTTATTCGGCTCCACAGGTAATGCACAGCAGTGAGAGCATATCACACTCACATGTGGAGCTGGTAGAGGCAGAGAGATCCCAGAGAGCCGACAGTGGGAGAACAGCTGCCACCAAGACAAAGCACCCGCAGACATGAGTTGAAGGCACCTTGAACACAACAGGGGCGTGTCACAGGTGACATTTTTTGCATTAATTATTTTGACTCTTGTGTTAGGGATGGACACTTTGTTCTTTGTTCATGTGAAGTAACATAAACATTTATTTGACTTAAATGGGCTGAGTTGTCTGCATGGTTTGAATAGGTGCCAAATGCAGCACAGGCTTGTAAAAGTATGGTGTTATGTGGTGCTGGTGTACTGGGTTGGGTTCTCATTTATTGTTTGTTAGCAAAGGAGACAGCGCCATTGGCTTGAAGAGGCTTGGATGCCTAGCAGAAGGTTCACTGGATCAAAGCATCCCTGGTGTTCCTGCCTCCATGAGGGTTCCTGTCCTCTGCCTCGAGGTCCTCACCCTGCACCTCCCCAGGCTCTTCCTCTGAGCCATCACTTGAATCATCCTCCATGGCCTGTGGAGCTGCCTCACTTTCCTCAGCCTCCAGTGGGACCCCCCTTGCTAGAGCCAGGTTGTGCAGGGTGCAGCATGTGATGACTATGAGGGAGACACGCTCTGGAGGATACTGCAGTGCGCCCCCTGACCAGTCCGGGCATCTGAAGCGCATCTTCAGCAGCCCAATGGTCCTCTCCACCACCACCCTTGTGAAGGCATGACTGCCGTTGTATCTCTCCTTGGCCCCAGTTCTTGGGTGACGGAGTGGGATCATCAGCCATCTCTTCAAGAGATAGCCCTTGTCACCCAGGAGCCATCCATCCACTCATGCAGGAGCCATGAACAGCCTTGGTACCTGTGAGTGCCGCAAGATGTAAGCCTCGTGTGAGCTCCCAGGGTAACGGGCACAAACTTGGAGAATCTGTATCCTGTGGTCACAGACGACCTGAACATTCATTGAGTGGAAGCGCTTTCTGTTGACGAAGGCTCCAGGCTCACCTGCTGGTACCTGGCCATGTGAGTGCCATCTATTCCACCCTGGACGCAGGGGAACCCAGCCATTGCAGCAAAGCCTCGTGCTCTCTCCACCTGGCTCACCTCATCTGTCTGGAAGTGGATGAACGTGCGGACGTGTCTAAAGATAGCATCAGTCATGAGCTTGACACAACTGTATGCAGCTGATTGAGAAACGCCGCACAGATCCCCCACTGAGCCCTGAAAAGAACAGAAGGCAGAGAGACTGAGGGCCACTGTGACCTTCAAAACCACTGGTGTGGGGTGTCCGCTCACGCAGTTGGAGGCGATTCTGGACCTATCATGTGACAGATTGCGGTCACTGTGTCCCTGGAGAGGCGGAGCCTCCTGCAGCACTGGACCTCGGACATCTGGAGGTAGTTGGATCGCTGCCTGAACACTCTAGACGCTGGGTAGTGGTGTCTTCGGTGTGCCCTCCCACCCTGGCATCCCTGCTGGCCCTGCACCAACTGAGCCTGTGCCTATCCTCTTAAAGGTCTGTCCATGGGACACTGCTTGTGCTCACCCGGCCTCCTCTCCCTCCTGCCTCTCTCTTCCTCTTCAGAGGAGGTTCCAGCAGTGGAATACACTACTTCTATTAGCTGGGATGCAGAGGAGCATTGCCTTGAAAATGAAGGAGCACGGTGCTGCAATACTCAGGAGAACCTCCCAGGGAAGAAGAGGACCTGAGATGCTGAAAGGCAGGCTTGACAATCAAACGAGATGCCAAGAAACTCTGGGACAACTCTGTACTCACACAGCAAAGGACTGGCAATGACAGAGAAAGTGCTGCTGCTCCGGGGGCCTATTATCCCACCCGTGAATGAGGAAATGATATAAGCGTGAATTCTGCCCACCCGTTTTGCCCGTGTGATGAGCTAAAAATTGCACGGGCAACTTAAAATCACGGCCAATAGGATTTTTAATGACCTTAATTGGCCCTTTAATTGTTGGTGGGTGTTACTCTGACTCCTGCGCGCGCCTGCCGATCTCAATATTGCACGTGTGCGCGATGATGTCGGGACGCATGCCCGACATCTTTTCGTACAATTTCACATGCGTTCGGGCTGGGCGCACACCTGAACCCAGAATGCACAATTCAAGCCATGAAGTACATTTGAAGTTGTAATGGGGCAGCCAATTTGCCCATAGCAAGGTCCCACAAACAGCAATGAAATAATTACCAATCCATTTTACAACGTTTGACAAGGAATAAATAATGGCCAGGACACCAGGGAGAACTCCAATCTTCTCTGAATACTGCTCTGGAGTTGTTTACCTACACCCGAGGGAAAAACAGGGCCTTGCTTTACCATCTCATCAGAAAGATGATACCCCAGCAGTCCCTCAATAGATTATGTACTCAAGTGTCTCGAATGGGACTTTTACCCACACTGTTCTGGCTTAGGGGACAGAGTGCTACTGTGCTAGACCTTGTGAGAATGATATTCTATGGCTAGAATAAATTTGGTTGGGTTTGGGTGTAAGAAGACTGACAGATTGGTCAGGAGTTTTTGCAAGTGAATAGCTTCAACTCAAGTTGAGACCATCATTGGAGCTATTTGATTGCCATACATTCCTGAGAGGATTTATTTTCTTGGTTTTGCCAGGATTACTAGCTAAAACGTTTAACAGTTATTAAAGATGATACTTAAGCATTCCTTGCTTTAAAACATAGGGCGGAATCTTCCATGGCGGATGAGAGAGTGGGAGTGACTCCTGCCGCAGAATGGGGCTGGATTTTACGTGCAATCATGCGCTCCCCACCTCATTAGTTATGCATGCGGACATTCCGTGTTGAGTCTCGTGGTGGGGGAGACAGGAAGTTGGGTACCCTGACGTCATGCCTAGGCGCCATATTTAAAAGGCACCCTGACAGGCCTTCACTAACGGAAAGAAGGATGAGCAGGAGTAGGCAGCAAGCCGCAGCTCCCCGCTTCAGCAACGTGTCCCTCGAGCGTCTTCTGGAGGCAGTTCAAGAAAGTCCTCTTCCCCAGGGATGACCACAGGAGGCCATCCCAGCTGATTACTGCAGCCTGGAGGGAGATAGCCAGGGTGGTCAGCGCCCTTGGACTGCAGAGAAGGACCACCCTGCAGTGCAGGAAAAGGGCCAACAATCTAATCCATGCCACCAGAGTAAGTGAACCTTCTACCCTTCCAACCTACCTTGCCACATCTGTGTTCGTCTCATGGGACCTGAGCATCACTCTTGCCCATCCCTAAATGTCTTTGACAAGGTGGTCAGGTAGGCTGCTACGTTATTAAACTCCTTCAGTCCATGTGCTGTGCCATTAGTGAAGAAACTGCAGGATTTTCAGCCAGTCATAGTGAAGGCACAGCATGGGGTGGAGTGCAGGGAAACTTGCAGGTGCTGCTGCTCCCATGCATCTGCTACCCTTGTCCTGTTGGCTGGTAGAGCTCGTGGGTTTGGAAGATGCTGTGGAAGTAGCCTTGGTGATTTGCTGCAGTGCATCCTGTAGATGGTACACACTGTGTGTCGGTGATGGATGAGTGAATGTTTAAGGTGGTGGACAGGGTGCCGATCAAGCTTTGTTTTGCGTTAAGTTTCTTGAGTGTTGTTAGAGCTCCACACATCCAGGCAAGTAGAGAGCATTCAATCGCATCCCTGACTTGCATTATACCTTGTAGATGGTGGTTGGGTTTTGGGGAGTCATGAGGTCAGTTATCAGCCACACAATTAGCAGCCTGCGATCTGCCCTTTCATCATACATGCTCACAATCCATCTATCCCTTGGTCTGTGCCAAGGGCCGGGTCGGCCTCCCCCTCGAGTGAGGAAGCGTGCATAATCCAGACAACCTCGGAAAATCAAGATGATTGATGAATGCCAAGTTTGAGCCAGCCTAGGTGGTCACTCATTCTCTCCCCTCCCCATTCTAGGTGCCAGCAGGAAGAGGGTGAGGCCAGCCCTACACCTGAAGTCAGCCCCAGTTGCAGAAGACCTCGGAAGAGGATGAGGGCGACTTCACATCTGTACTGCCATCATAGCATTCACCTGCATTGTCCACCAGCCCAGAGACACACGCCTCGGTGAGTCATATATATAGTTTAGGCTCAGGCTCACACTCTGATTGTCACCGCACGGACATGTGTCAACAGCAGGGGGAGGCAGTGACAGCCAAGGTCTCTGGCACTCGGAGGACTGCTGGAGAAGAGGCCTCTGCTAAGTCTGAGTCAGATGATGAACCTCTGGAAGCAGCCATGGAGGGGATACTGGAGTATCAGAGATGCAGGAGACCATCAGGCAGGCATATCAGAACCCTCAACAGAGTGGCATGAGGAGTCAATTTGCATGCTCTCTGAAGTAGTGGTTGCGACAGGTGCACGCATCAAAGTCTCCATGGGGAGGATGGTGGACACAATGGAGAGCCTGGTCCAGCAGATACCCAGTTTCTGCCAGAGATGCACTTGGACCTGCACTCCATTGCCATGGGTGAGCTTTTGTAGTGGCTGCACAAGAAGGGGACAGGGCACCTTGACCTCCTTCTAGGTGCCCCTTCTCCTCAAGGAGTCAGGAAGGGGCTCTCAGGCACCCAAAGGGAGGAGGAGCATCAGGCGGACACCCTGGAGGTATCCACCCAGGAATCCCCAAGGGTGTCCAGGTGTTCCCAATCCCCTCTGCCTGTGACCCATTCAGTTCCAGCTGCTCAGCCCAGAAGGGTGCACCTGCCCCTGACCAGGAGACCCAAAGCAGTTTCCCAAAGTCCGGAAACTGATTTTTTTGCTCCCCACCATATTTTCTGCCTGGCCCGCCACAAATCTCATTGATGGCAGGAGGGGAAGTTTCCAGTCAAAGTCCAAAATAATGTTGAATACTATGGGCAGGATTTTCCGCGCCCACCGGCATCAGGCATGTTTGGTGGCGTGAGCGGACAATATGGCACAATCGGTTTCACAACAGCATGAAACCAGCTCGTGATCATCTGCTCAGCCCACCAACGGCAGGCCGCGTCTTCCACCATCAAAGCATGATTGTAATACATCTGCATATCATTGTTAGGCCAGCCCCACCGTAATTGTCCCCCCAACCTCCCCCGCTGGACCATCCATCCACGTCGTTGGGAAAGCACACCGACGTGTTTCAGAACAGCAAATCAAAGGCGTGCACTTGGTGGGCTGCACTTTGAGGGGAACACGGAGGTGAGTGCACAGCAACAATGTGCACCGTTCGCCAGGGCCGCCTGTTGGGCTTCAAGCTTGATGTGTGTTGGTGTGTGGGGAGGGTGGTTGGGCACAAGGGCAGCACTGCTGTGGAGGTGACATGTGGGGTGGGGGAAGGGCTGCCTTGCAGTTGAGGTGACTTCTGCGGGGGGGGGTCTGTGGGCAAGGGCAGCCCTGATGTTCAGGCGACTTGTGGGGGGGCAGGGGCAGCCCTGCCATTGAATATAGTGCGCAAGCTTTCAGGGTAGGGGTTAGGGTGGGTGAAGGAAGCGGCCACACATTAGGAAAACCTATGTAAACTGACTGTTCCTCTGCAGCTGAGACAGTTCAGGCACAGCCACATTGATATGATTGGAGCCGGGCCTCTAGTTTCTCTGACCATTCAAGCAACGCAGAGGCATCAAAGTGCCACCAAGTGCTCCGGGGCTTTTCACTCCTTGAGCACAGACTGCAAAATATTGAGTGTTTTAGTGGACTGCAGAACAGTTGGACAACTGGGCACGTTGTACAACTTCCATGCTAAAGCTGGCCATGGACCGGTCACTGGTGGAGGCACTCACAGCCCCTTGCAATGTCATCATCCCGGTTTGGACCAATCTCCCTGATGGTTCAAGCTAACAGTGCAGCCTTGCAGTGTGGGTTAGGAGAATGTCTGCACCTGAGCTGAGAGCACAGTATGCAGTCCAATGGGCAAAGCTGCCGCCAATCGGTTGGGTGGAGTGGGACGAAGTGGGTGGCACTTCGGGCAGCCATGCAGCGCACTAATCTCTGGCTATCCAAGTAGCAGTCAGCACTCTTTGGGATGTGTTAAGGGGCTGTCATACATAACCAGGACAAGTTCTTAGTACACCCATGCTAAGCACGTGTCTCTCACTCTTTCATCCTGCAGGAGGAGTATATCAGGATCATGGAGCCTGTTGAATTAGCTGTATGCCTGATGGCCTACAGAGAGCAAAAACGGCAGAGGAGAGAGCAACTGAGACCCCTGGCTGCTCAGAGGCAGAAGCAGCAACTTCAGGAAGAAGGGGCAGCTGGGACTCCCACACATGCTGCCAAAGAGCCACAGCGAGCCACCGCTGGTCAGTGCCTAACTAGATCCAAGGTGTATGGACGCCACCTTTCATTCTTGCAGATGACCGAGAACCAGTGTCGCCGAAGACTGCGCATGTCTAGGGAACTGGTCGGTCACATCTGCCAGTTACTGCAGGATTTGGTGCCACGGGCACATGGAGGGCAGCCACTGCCAATGGCCAAGAAAATGACCATGGCACTCAATTTCTACGCCAGTGGTTCCTTTCAGGGTTCCACAGGTGACCTCTGTGGGATATCACAAGCCTTCACCTACAAATGGATCCATGAATTCATGGGTGCCAACCTTTGCAAAGACACACAACTTTGTTTATTTCGCTCGGGACCAGGAGAGCCAGGATGCACGAGCGACTGGATTTGCCCAGATCTTGGGTTTCCCATAGGTGCAGGGTGTCATCGACTGCACTTACTCAGATCTCCATCGCAACACGCAGTCAACTATGTCAACCGCAAGGGGTTCCTTTCACTGAATGTGCAGCTGGTGTGCGACCACCACAAACACATCCTGCAGGGGTGCGCACGGTTTCCAGGGAGTGTGCACAACTCGTATTCCTCAGCCAGTCACAGATCCTGAGGTCTTCCAGGGCCCACAAAGGCTGCAGGGTTGGCCCCTCGGGGACAAGGGCTACCTGCAGAGGCCATGGCAGTTGACACCCGTGCGGAGGCCTCAGACTGCAGCAGAGCGACGATATAATGAGGCTCATGCAGCAGCTCACAACTTGGTGGAGCAAACCATCAGGATGCTGAAGATGAGGTTCTGGTGCCTGGACCAGTCTGGTGAAGCCCTACAATACAGTCCACAGAGGGTGTCACACATCGTCGTTGTCTGCTGCACCCTTTACAACCTGGCACTTCAATGAGGAGACGAGCTGGCTGAGGAGGGGATGGAAGTGCT